>NC_083357.1:6020416-7360833 GCF_030254825.1 Meriones unguiculatus | reverse complement strand
AGGACTGTGGGACCAAAGAAGATTACTGTCTTGAGCTAGAGATGAAGTCTGCACTCAGAGCTGTCATAGAAGGTGACAGGACCAAGTATTGTTATAAAAATATTCAATTCTGTTTCGATGTGAAGAGGGGGTGATTGGTGGTCTCTATACAGGAAGGATGAGAGGGGAGCTGATTATAGACTTAGGCTACCTGGAGGAGTGGGGCAGGTACCACTCCAGGTACATTGTGACTAGAGACTTAGGAGCAGGACTTCTCTCAGAGCTTAGTTGACACATTAGACCTCGGAGCTTCATTTCCCCTTCAGATGACAAGTCGCTGAAAAAAATGGTGCTAGACACATGAGTGAGCCACTGAATCACTGAAAATGCCTTCTGGAGATCAACAGCCATGAAGACAGTGTAGAAGGTGAGTCAGGGCTGGTCTGATGTCAAAGCTTTAGCACGGGCAGTTTATGGCCTGGCCTGGGAGGATAGATATCCTGCCAGAGTCTCAGCAAGTGCCTTCTTTAAGCAGGAGACCCCCCCCCCCCAGATGTGGATCCACAGAGAATCGACTGCTGCACTTTGTCGCCTCCTTTCCATCTCAACCTTCCAGCCTTCACAGAAATGCCATACAGCCAAACAGTATGCACACTCCCTGCTCTGGGAGTTTCCTGATGCTGCACAGCTGAAGTGAATTTAGTATGCTAAGGGAACGTTTATCTTTCCCCCGATGTATTCAACCTAGAAAGCAGCATCTAGAATTTGTGAGTTTAAGGCTCCTCTGGAGGAGGTCTGGAGAGCTCTTAAGAAGTCTGGAGACAGCTTACTGATTGGTAAAGCATAGTACATAGGAAGCCCCTGTGCAGTGCAGGGAGAGCATATTGGGGTGCCTTGTAAATATGGGGACAGGGAAGCTCTGGAGACTTGTCTTACGATGTCCCATGAACGCCTAAATCTGAAATTGCTCATATAAAATGTCGTTATATTAGTACACAAGTACTATATGATCTCCTGTATGCTTTGTGTCATTTCTAGATTACTTAAAACACATAAGACAATCTAAACACTTTAGGATAATTCTCATCTTTACAGAATTAACACACACACAAAACCAAACAGATCCTAGAGATGGCCCAGTAGATAAAGTGCTTGCCACAGAAGCATGAAGTTCTGAGTTTGAGTCTCTGGAACCTATGGAAAGCTAAGAACAGTGGTCTGTGTCTGTAATCCCAGTGCTTTTATGGGGAGGAGGGAGGTAAAGAAGGTTCCTGGGAGTTCATGGCCACGTAGTGTGGCATACACAGCAGTGAACAATGAGATGGTGTCTCAAGCAAGCTGGAAGATAACCAAAAGTTGTCCTTGTTTTCTCATTTGTGTACTTTCATTTATCAACCTCCAACACAGGTGTGCGCTCGTGCGCGCGCGTGTGCGCGCGCGCGCGCACGCACACACACACACACACACACACACACAACATAATTCAGCATGCACATTATTCCTCCCAACTATTTTTCGTCTACAGTTGATTGAATCCATGGGTCTGTAGCCCATGGATACCAATGCTAATGGGGTAGCAGTCTGTACTGATACCTTTTAGCTGGGTTCTTTTTTCTTTCATCCACTTCCATTTGGGCTGAAAGAGCCATGATCCATGGTTCACTCTAACATTTTAACTGTGAGATAAAATATTTTTTAATTGACAGAATCTCCCTACTAAAGTAAAAATGGGTAATTTTCTAGTAATTTTATTGCTGATATCCATATTCAGTTAGCAAACACTTGATAGCATGAACTCTCGGAGACATCTATTTCTTTTTAAATAGAATTCAGGACACATCATCAGGCAGTCTCTTGTTTGCAGAGGAAATACCTCTCTTTCTTTGCCCATAATTCAAGAGTTTCTCATTGTGAGGATTATTATGAATTGCGTTAGACTTGTCTGCTCATTTCTTTCTGCTAAGGATAGACTCTTGGGCATGAAACACCTGCTTGCAAAGACTGTGTCTGCATACTGTAGTGAAACAGAGAGTCCTCAGGATCTGCCCAGGAACAGGGACAAAGTGGATGTCAGTGGGAGGCAGGTTGTCAGAGAACCCCCCAAGAGGCATTCCCAGGAAGACATGATGAGTTTCTGAGCTGCTCCTGTCCTTGCAACACTGGGCTTTGTGGTCATACTGTGGGGCTCCAAAAGAGAATCAGTATGAGGACAAACAGCAAAGCAAGAAGCTCCCTCAACCCAACCCCCAACCCAGCCTGCTGGGACTGGGGCTGGAATCTACCCGCCTGGCCTGTATCCATTCGTTCTGAACATTGCGCTTTCTCATTAGGAAGCTCTCATTAGGAGACCTTCTCTAAGAGGCAGCTCCTTTTAGGGATTCAGAAGCAAAGACAGTGCAGAGCCCATCACAGCGCCAGCCCCATCTGTCACTCCTTCTTGCCTCGGCCCTTAATGTCTCCCCAGATTCGGTGCCAAGCTGCTTGTGCCTTATCTTCCCAGAGCTTTGCTGTGTTTATTTCACTTCATCTCTTGATTTCTTCATTCTTCTCATCTATAAAATTACCAATGAGCTGCTTTTTTTTTTTTCTGGTTTAATTAGGTTTAACTTTGTCCACAATTTCTCCTACAAAACCACGCCTCCCAGGCATTCATCAAATCTGCTGTGACTATCAGGTCTTGGTTTCTTAGGAGATGTCTTGTCCCACTATCATCCTGTTCAGCTGTGACTTCTTCAAATTCTCATCTTAAGAGTCCAAGCTTGGTGACCTGTCCATTGTCAACCTCAAAGGCATCTGTGTTTACTTCTGTCTAGAGCAGTTGCCAGCCAGTTGGATGTAGATTAACACGTTTGGACAAACGTGTTAATCACCTCTTTCTTTGGACAAAGAGCCCCTTGGTTTGGGCATTGACTGTGCAGCCTCTATTCTCCGTGGTGGTAGTTGGTGCTACTGGTGACTTATGACATTTTACCACCCATATTACTGATTGGATTCTATCCTTAGCTGTGGTGGCTTCTCTGGGTACACATAGCCACGTTTGACAGGGAAGTGAGATTCTCTCCATTTTAAATTAAAGGCCATCCATGTCATTGAAATCTCTTTTTGAAAACTCCAACCATGTGTCCAGTTTTGCAATGAGACTGTATCTTTTAATGGCATTTGTTTAAGTAGGTGCTTAAATAAGTTGATGTTTTCCTGTTTGAGGATCATCATTTCTTTATTTGCTTTTTATTATTCAACACTTTATTAAGCACATATTATAGCCTGTCTCATCTCGTTTAATAATCACGTGCAGTGCAGTCATTTAAATAATGCGATACAAAGTTGTTCAGTTCTGAGCTGCATATTTCCAGATAGCCTGGATTTTGAATCCCTGGTCTTTAAGAACTTTCTGCCTCTATTTTTTTTTCTTATCATCCATAGGTGGATTCTTGCTTGCCACCATCTTTTAAAAGTTTCCCACTCTGGTATACCTCAGGATGCAGGAGAACATACAAGTAGGATTGTCCGAATAGTGTCCAGACTAGAGTCAGAGGCATCCACATGCTTATGTTTTGTGTATAATCCTCTCAATCCTGGCTTCATCTCCATGTCAGAAGGCTCTAGATAACCAATGATAGTTACGGTATAATCTGTCTGAAGAGTGCTCTGTCTTCACAGTTTGCATGAGTCCACCCTGAAAGCACTGGACCATGTTGACACAGATGGTGACTCTGGGCAGGCTGGGGACATTGTATGCCTGCTCTGCAGCTCTAGCTCTAATCCGGAATTCCTGGGCTCAGCGACAGGAAGGCAGGCAGGCAGAGGCACCTGTCTGGGTTGGCAGTGGTGTTTTGAGGAATGGTCTCATTCTGTAGCCCACACTTCCCTGGAACTCATGGTATTCCTCTCACCTCAGCCTTCTGAATGCTAGAATTACACGAGCATCATACCATATCCAATTTTGTGCCATGATCTTTAACTTTGTGTCCTGCTCAGTAGGATTCTCCTTTGATCACCAGAGCACAGCCGCCTGCCACAAATGCCCTCCAGGTTTTATGTAAGTGAAGAAACTGGATAGGAAGGATTTTTATAAAGCTAGATGGCCATCTAACAAAGGAAGGAAATGGAGCCATCAAACCTAGAGTTGGGATCTTGCACAGAGTTGGTGAGTGGAGAAGTTTGTTCACCAGATATCTAAGAACAGCATGAGAGAACCTGGAGAGAGGGTGCAGTGGGTAAAAGAGCTTTCTGTCCAAGCGTGGAGCCTGAGTTCAGACCCCAGCCCACACAGTTAGAGAGCTGTGGCTCCACATTGTGTCGCATGGAGAAAGACTCTTTCAGCAAGCTAGCTGAGAAAACCCTCATTAGACATAGCAATGTCCTCATCAAGCACATTGCTCTTCTTTGCTAAGACAGTTGCAGAATTCCTCTGCCGACTATGCTATGCTATTCAAGGTCCTGCCTGGTGCCCGGTAACTTTGCTAAAGCACAGCCAAGTTCAGGCCTATCACCCCTCACTGTGCTCTATTCATGTGATCACTATTCAGAGCTCTCCATAGTGGGCCCAAGCACCCCATGTGGTTGACCCATCTGGAATCCTGTCTTTTTTGTTTGTTTTCCCAGTGTCTTCTAGCCTCTGAGTTTCAGCTAAGTCTCCTTCTGGGTCCACACAGCCTTGGGTACTCTGCATTGTCTCTATGCTTGTCTCATTTCCTCTTGGTCATAAGATGTTATGACCCAGACATCCCTGCTTGTCCTTGTAATCCCAGCAGAGGTGCCAGAGCAGAGGTGCACCTGGGTCCCTGCTCTACCTGTATCTTCATCACACGTGAGACATTATCCCCATGAGCCTGACTGAGTCATTTACATGCACTGTGAGAAGCAACATCTGCTTCGGGGGATTCTTACGAGAATGAAGTCTTGATCTGGACAGAGTCAAAAGCAATGGTAACAGTTGTGTTACCATTCCTATCTGTACCAATAGTTAGTACTATTCCAAGACATCTGATACTTGTGAAAGCGAGCTGAACTTGTGTCAATCAGGCACATCTGTGGAGTTGCCTATAAATAAGACTGTATGTAGAATAGTCACAACAAGAAAACAATGGCTTCCAAGGTCTTTAAAGGCCCTCCCAGCGATACCAGGCAATTCCTGGTCATGGAGCTAACAGAGGTGCTGGATGGCACATGGCTCCAACAGTTTGGTAGAGTTGTTTGGAAATTCTTGTATGCCATCTTTAAGGGTGACCAGTAGGGCAATGGTACTTAATTTAAATACCTTAGAAACTTTGGAATAGGTTGTGGTGGTAAATCCTATTGAGTTCTGGTCACTATATTTGGTGGGTTTCTTGGGACCTAATTAATATAAGCCCTGTGGTGCCCTTTCATGCAGAACCATTCTTCATAGTCAGATATAGTTAGGATGTATAGAGAGCAGAGTTTCTATGTACCGCAGAAGACTGAAAGAAACAGAAAGATGAAATGAGCGTGTCCTGGGAGGGGTTGGTGACTTTTCTTGCTCTGGAACCAGTGGCTGAGTGTAAATTCTCTGCAGCAGAGTGACATATATTTGTATTTCAGTCTGCCCTCTGCCTGCTGTGACTACGAGAATATCCTCTTATTTCCAAGGTGGGATGGTTCTCAACGGTGCTTGGGAACTTTGGCTCTGTAACAAAGTCAGGGTATGATGTGTATGACATTTTTTGGTGAGGATCTGGCCCTCTTTTCTTCCTTGCCCTTTCAGCCCTCCTTGGATTTACTGGAACCCAGAGTCATGTATGTCCATGCTAACCACAACCACAACCCTGGATCCTGAGATGACCTCGTGCAAACATTTTCTGTCCTTGCCAGGAGACTGCAGGGAGGGCAGACAAGCATGGGAATGAGATTCCAGAGCACTTGGCCAAGCCACCTCCCCACAGGCTCCGGCTTCTTGCCATCCTATGCTGGCGTAGAAGCCGGGCCAAGTGCTTTTGCTGTGCAGGAGAGGTGGAGAGCCTCAGGAAAGGCCCCCCAGGGTAGTAGTGAGTCCTGGACCAAAGCAAGCTTTTCTTCCATCTGCAAAGTCTTTCTGCCAGGATGATTTTTTTTTTTATCATGTTTGCCCAAGATTCCCATTACCTTCTAATTGCCTTCCTTGTGTAGCTTTGGCTGCTATTTTCTTTCCCCTTTGGTGTTTACCCTGTCAGATATTTAAGAGCAGTTATCATGTCTCCTTAGCCAAGCTATACACATTCAAGGTCTTTTCATCTTTGCTCATAAATCTCAGCCTCGCAGCCCCTCAACACCTACCCATTCGTGCTGTGCACTGTTTGCTTTGGATCGGGTCTTGGAAGCGCAAGAATTTTTCTCCTTAGAATTATTGGCACCAGCGTGCACTTTGTAAGTCTGCTGCAAACACACTCACAGGGGGAATTAGGGAGACATGATTCAGTTTACTATGGTTTTAAGTACAGCCCAGGGCCTTTTAGCCCCCCGATGATATCTCTTTAAAATTGAATTTGAGGCATGGGCAAAAGTCAACAATGACTAGTGTTTCCATTACTTTAAAGCTTATAAAGTATGAAGGCTGTTTTTGAAGCCTTAAAAAAAGCAAGTATAATAATAAAGGGGAAAAGACAAATGGTACTGTGGTGAGCTGCAAGTCAAATGGGCTTCTAGTGGTTTCCATCCCCCAGCCCCTCCGGGATGTCTTTGAGTCTTATTATTGTGAACTTGGGATTTTCTATGAATACTTTTACTATTCAAAAATCAGTTTCATATATATGCATATATACACATACACACACACACACACACACACACACACATACATCCCTCTGAGCAATGGAAGTAGCTTTGTAAACAAGGTTCATAGGTAGGTGTGTGTATGTGTGTATGTATGTGTGTGTGTGTATATGTGTGCCTGTGTGCTTTGTTATAAAAATTAATACATTCCAGAAAAAGAAGTATGAGGATGATTGGGTGGTAGTCTCTTGCCTGGGGAAGCCATGGCTGTCTCTTTAAAGATGTGATAATTTGACACTGGATTGTTTATGCCAGAAATATGGGGTTGAGGAGGTGTTATTTATATATATATAAATAACAAATATGTGTATGTGTAGTTTTGAAGATGACATTGGGAATTCAAATTATAACTCGAGGCTTTGAGTGTTCCAAGAAGTAAAAGATGTGAACCGAGCTTGCTATGGTTACAGTGGCTATCTTTGGAGACCGGGATGAAGTATCCAGCAGTAGGGTTCTTGTATTCATCCTTGAAGAGATTCTGGAATGGGCATTTTTCAGTGGAGATGAAGGCCGGTAGGGTCAGGATATGTTTGAAGTTAGAGTCATCAGGCATTCCTCCCGGAGTGGCATGTGTGGAAGGTTGGGGGCTAGAGAGAAACAAATTCTAAGCTTCAGATTTTGTCCTGTAGCCTTCAGTTCCTCTCTGACCATGCTGTTTGAGATGTCAATGACAAATGCAAGTGGATATGTATAAATGATTCTTTTGGCTCTGGTCTTAAGCCCAGAGCAGGAGTGAGATAGGAGGTGGAGATTTGGGAAGATGGCGGTCGTATTATAAACAATCTAGACTGTACCACACCATCCTCATTGTCTACTCTGAAGGCTGAGGCCAGAAACCATGGGATTGCTACGATTTGGAAGCTGGAACTAAGGGATCTTCAAAGATTGTCTGGATGAAATACACCGTAGTTTGAATTCCGTACCAGTCACAGAGGCTCCTGCTGCTGTGCTCTGGGATGAGGATCCCCAATGTCCAGATCGGGAAGCCAGCATCAGCACAGGCCAGTTTCCACACCCTGAAGGAACTCATAGAGGGCCCCTGAGTAGCAGTGGGGAACTAATATTCCTCAAGCTATTTTACCTGCCCTGTTGGTCTCCCTTGCTGTGTGGGCTGCCCTTCTCCATCTCTGTCATGCTGTCTGCAAATTGGAAACCATCACAGCCTTCTTTTTTCTCCTTGTTAAGAAATTGCCAAACTCTGTGCTAACACAAGGGTTCGGGTCATTGCAAAGACACTGCTGATTCAGGGTTTTATATCTAATGAATCTTTATTGGCATGGAGGTCTAACCTTGATACAGCATGCTGAGTTACACCTTGGCAGTGACTCACAGATACTTCATTTCTGATCCCGTGAAGCCCTTTGACGTTAATGTGAGCTGGCTTGGAGGGAGGTGCTGCCAGCAGGCAACCTACCAGAAGGAACAAAGGGTACATAGGAGGGTATCATTAAAATGTCAGTATTTAGTGTATTTAGTGTAAGTATTTAAATATCAGTAAATACTACATGAGAAATATTGAGTATGTTTGTTAGTGCAGTTTATAGAAAATGAACCATTATAACTCTATGTAGCATATCAGAAAGCTGAATTCCCATATCACTTGTGTTTGTCAAAATCACTCTCAGGGATGAGAAACATTCTTATTCTGAAACCTCAACCAGCACTTCCTTGCTGTCATAGCTTCCGTGTCACTTTCCTTCCTTGGGTTTCTGGCAGAGGAAATTCTTCCTGGCAACTTTGCAAAGCCACAGGTGAAGAAAGATAGAATCCTTATTTTTTTTTATCCTAGCTCTATACACAGGACCTTTCTCTGTAAGCTGCTGTGAGGACCTTTGGTTCTTCTTCATGTGCTGGGAACTGGATATCAGTTAAGGCCACTCTGTGGGACTGTGAGTGCTGGAACAATGCTTTATTCAAAGCTTTCAGTCCCCAGCTTCTGCTTAGTGTAGAGTTGTCACTTTGTGAGCATTTATTAAGTGGACGAGTCAGTAAGCACAATGAACCCTCAGAAACTTAGAAAGAAAAGCAATTATTAACATATGTATGCAACCATGTTAAAACTCAGATGTTGCCCCTTGGGGTATAACATATATTCCACAAAAAAATTGACTTAGATTGAAATGATAATCATTTGTCACCTCTGTTATTAACAGGTGTTGGTGATGCAGTAAAATGATACAGCCATCACATGAGACAATTGGCCATTTCTAGCAAAATTATACCTATTCTTACCATGTAGCCTAGCAATTGAGCTCCTTGCCATTTACACAATGCAATTAGAAAATTATATTGTAAATATAACATAGACACAGTTGTTTACAGTAGTGATCTTCCCAAAAGCCAAACCTTTGGAGCAACCTAGAATAGATATATGCACTTCGCAACATCCATGCAATGGAATATTACTCAGTTATACATAGACACAAGTGGTGAAACTATGAAGACTGTTAAAATAAAAGAAGCACATTTTCAAAGATTGCGTGCTGTCAGCACCCAGCCACATGCCCTTCTGGAAATGGCAAAGCCATGGAGAAGATAGGAAAGATAGTTCCTCCTAAGAGTCTGAGGAGGAGTGGACAGGAGTACTTACAGAACAGTAAAGCTTCTGTTTGGTACTGTAATGCATGCCATTACACACCTCCACACCCAGAGGACATCAAGGTGAACCCTATTATATATGTTACATATGTAACACCATTAACTAAACATACGTGTTACACTGACACAGCATGTTAATAACGGGGCTTGGTGTGGGGAGGAGGCAGAGGTGAGGCAGTACAGCATAATTTGTTTTTGTTTTCTATTCCTCTTCAGATTTTTCTGTTAAAACTACTTCAAAAAGCGAGAAACAATGAAAGCTAAGTAAATCCTGCAGTTATGTGAGGAAACAGTCTCGGAGAAGGGATTGAGTGTGTCTCTGTGACGTTGGATTTGCTTTAAAATATCATTTACATCCGATGCAGAATTCATAGGATAGTATAGGAAACATTCCCTCTCTGATTGCAAGGAGGACCAGTTGTGACATTTGGCATTAGCATTCAGAGTTAGAGTGAGTCTCTTGACCAGGCTACTCATGTCCGAGTTTCATCATCTTCAAAATTAGGAAGATAACGCTTGAGGATACTTACAATCAGAGGCCTGCAAAGGGCGAGAGGGGCATCTCACAGCCCTTGAACATTCTCCATCCGCAGGGTAGCTTCTGACTCCCGTGCCTCATCTGAAAAACCATCGTGCTGCTACCTCCTCTAGCCACAGCCCTCTGTAATTCCTGCCCTGGCACTTGGCGGGTGAAACTGCTCATGAATCAACAGCACAGCAAATTTGGTATCAACAAGAAGCAAGCTAGAAAACCAATACTAGGCTATTAAAAGTCAAAAGAACAGGAATAAGTCTGGGAAATAAGACAGTTAATCTGAATAGTCATCCTTATTATTTGCTGGCTGTGTGCTGCGAAGGCTTTTCTCCTTTATGGCTATCCATTTCTGTTTATATCCTTCCACCCATTCATCCCTGCATGTGTTCTCTGGAATCTCCAGTAAATAATTTGTTGGAGAGATGAAAGAATATCTAACTTGAGCATGATATGAGAGATCACCTCTTATGACTGAACTCCTCTGCCTTAGAGACAAGAGTAGGAAGTAGAGTCATGGTATGTCATATTCTGCCCAAATGGGAAGGACGATTGCTAGGTTAGATTCAAATCACACCTGTATGGGAGACTTGCAATGGGGAAACCCACCAGAGATGAATGCTCAGACAGTTTACAGCCAATTGAAAGTCTTTATTCCAGCTGACGGGGACTACACTTAGGTTTCCAGTATTGAAGTGTAGCTCCTAGTATCCAGAGCACAGAGCTTCTGAAGGCAAAAGCTATATCCAGGCATCTGGCTTGGTAGTTTCAGGGGGGCTTCACATAGTCATTCATTTTCACAGAGGCCAAAATAAGACAGCAGGGATGTCTTGACCTCAGGTTCCTACAATAGAGCTTGATAATTTTCCATGGGATTCCTCATGGAGGATTTCAAATTCTATTTAAATGTGAAATGGTCTCAGCAAGAACGCAAGAAGGAGGAACTGCTGCCCTGTCCTGCCCTGTCCTGCCCTGTCCTGCCCTGTCCTGCCCTGTCCTGCCATGCCCTGCCCTGTCCTGCCCTGTCAAATACTTACTTGGGTCACCATTTCTTATACTCTCTAAGCACAAGTCCCGGAACCTCAGCTCTTGGGAGAAACTACTTAGTTAAATGTTGGTGAGAGGGAAACGTGTTTTGTTGAAAAGACAAAGTCCCTGGTATGTTTTTTGCTCCTCCTTCATATCTGCCATATTTCTTCGATAGTACATGCAGTCCTCAGGGTTCTGTGAAATGGAAAGCTACTGCACTTGGTCAGACTAGAATTTGGCATTTCCCCAAAGGCCAGCTTCTAGAGACAGTGAGTCTCTTACATGCAAATTGTCGTAATTATCTGGGCTAGTGAATCTCCCTGATGTGGATTTTAGTTATCTCAGATTACACATGAAAGCTATATGATCATCATATTCTCATGGAGTCCAGTGCACAGGGAGGAGGATGTGTACAGAAGAAGGGCATGTGATGCTGTAAGAACCAAAGATTGCGTTAACATGTTATTGAGTTTCTGGGGACATGTTTTCAGAGACAGAGATCAGTGGTCAGACAGCTCCAACTGTGAGCCACATGTGAATTTAAGTACCACTGACTATAGCAGGAACAATAAAGTGAATCAGAATACACCTCTCTTAACATGCTTTTGTTGAAATAACACTACAGGGTTGCATAGTCTCAGCAACCAGTAATGCATGGCTCACAAGGCCAAAAATATTCCCACTTGCCCAACCTTTAGGGAAGAACTGCATGATCCTTAGTCTAGGCTACGGTAAGAGGTTCCACAGTGTTTTTCTGTTTTGGATTTTTTTTTTCATGGCAAAAAGATATACTATAAAATCTCAAATACCAATTATCAGAAGTAGCACTGACTTGAATATTTTAATAAACAAGCAGAGACTAGAATTGGCACCTGCCTTTTCAGGTCTCAACCCCCAGAAAACAAAAGATCTGCCTTCATTCCTAGGGAGTGGGGGGAACATTACCACTCAGGGAGACCCCGTCTGTACGGGGATCAGGATATCACTTGCATCTTGAATGTCGAGCCCCACAAGCTATCAATCACTGCCCTTGGCATGGCCGTGGGCTATGTCACAACCCCATAGAGACTGGGTTTCAGTTCCTGGTTTGAGTTCACTTTCCTCTGCACACTGTTGATGTTGGCAGGCATTTTCAGTTTTCTCCCCTGGAAAGTAACTTTCCTTCTACACATATTTCTCAGGGCGCATGTATTTATACACCATCTATAATGTAGAAGCTTGTGGGAAAGCATGTGATTGCCTCACAGCACAGAGTGGAGCTGTTCAGCTCCATCACTGCCAGAAGATGGATTTATACACCCCCTGAAGACATGTGCTGCCTTGCTCCCGCAGGTGTTTTCTTTGGGTTTTCTCTGTTTCACTCACACGGGCACCAAACATCGAAAAAAAAAATGTGCTATTGGGTGGGGTCAATGTATTTGAAACTATAAGAAATTTAGTAAAAAAAAAAAAAAAAGTTTAAAGAAGATATGTACATATGTACAGATTGCCAGTATTTGCTACCATATCTTTAGTAACAAGTACTTTTTAAACCCATATTTTCAAATAGCCGCACATAAAACATCACCATATAATGTTTCTTAGCTGTGAAACATACATAGGTCAAATTTGATCCAACTTTTGAATATTTTTATTGTGAATGTAAGTACCACCTAAGAATGTCACTTATAAAATAATAGTCATGATAAAGTTTGCACACTGCTGTAGAATCTGCCCCACGTGCTGCAAATATCTCATGCCTGAGAAATTCTGAAGATCCTGTCCTGGTCAAAGAGAGTATATATTTATCTAAGATACTGTGTGTTTTCACATCCTTAGTCCCATCCAAAATACATAAGAATGTTATGTTACATTTTAGGTCCAGTTCAGCTTTCCAGATTCTGTTTCTGGTAAGGTCCACTTCAGTGTCTTCTTTGAGAATTAATTGACACTGTTAATTTCAAGACGAGCAGAGACCAGAATTGCAATCACATTCAATCATGTCCATGATGTTTGTCAAACAACTGTATGAGGCAACTAAAGAAAGATTTATATTTAAAAACGAGGGGAATGCTGTGTGTGTGTGTGTGTGTGTGTGTGTGTGTGTATGTGTGTGTGTGTGAGAGAGAGAGAGAGCAAGTCTACTTTACTTTCTATGTAAATAAGTCTGTGTCGCTCTGGAAACTAATCATCAACATGACCGTAAAAGCTGCTGTGAGTGGAGCAATTATGACATACATGCTTTCGCATAAATGATTGCATATCCTTAGAGCAGCGCAGTAATTAGCGTGTTCTGCATCTACTGTTAGTCTTCTGTCACTTGATTATGAATTCCCACTAAGTTAGCGACATAAAATCACACCTCTTCATTGTTATCATGCGCAGTTCACTGGTCCAAACACAGTGTTGAGGTTTGAATGTGAAACTGTTTTCCAAAGGCTCATATATTTTCACACCTGATTCTTAGCTAGTGACATTGTTTTGGGAAGTTGTGCTCTCATTAGGGCAGAAAGAGGCCTCAGAGGCAGTTCACTGAGGCTGGCCACATCTAGAACAAGCTCTTCTGACTTCCTGCTTGCTGTTATGTGACCCTCTCCCCACCAGGCCTTCCCTCACATGGTGTGATGATATGCTCCCTTACTTCTTCTAGTTTCATTTATGCTGTTGGGCAAATACATGCATAAAGAGAACTTTAGGAGAGGGAGGGACTTATTTGGCTTTCAATTCCAAGTTATGGTCTGTAGGTGCAGGAAAGTCACAGAGGTTGAAACCGTAGACTGGTCACACCAGATCTACAATCAGGAGCAGAATACACTCGTGATGCCTGTTTGCCTTCAGCTAGCTTTCTTCATTCTTACACAGTCATCCCGGCCCTTTTCCTTGGTCTACAGAAGGTGCCGCCCACTGTGGCTTCCTACATCAGGTAACAGCTGTCTTAGTTACTTTTCTGTTACCGTGATAAAACACCGTAACCCAGAGCAACTTACCTAATAGTTTATTTGGCTTGTGGTTCCAGTGGGGTAAGGGTCTGTCATGGCAGAAAGACATGACCGCCAGCTGCAGGCTCAGCAGCAATTGCAGGATGCTCAGAGGTCACCCCTCAACCACAAACAGGAAGCGCGGTGAGTGACCTGGAAGTGGTGTGAGGCTTTCATCTCAAAAAGCGTTCCCCCCCCCCCCCCCCCCGTGACGTGCTTTCTCATGGAGCCTCTCTGCTTAGCTTCCCCAAGCAACGCAACCAACAGGCAGCCACATATTTGAGTGTGTAAGCCTGTGGGTGACACCTCTCACTCAGACCACCATCATAATCAAGACAACCCTAGCGTGCATCCTGAGACCAGCCTGATCTAGACAATCACTCAACTGAGGCCTTCTTCCCAGGTGAGTCAAGGCTCTGTCTACTGACATTGAACCAGCACAGTGCGCTAAGCGCTTCTCGTGTGTATTTGGTCAGAGGGACAAGAAGAGTAAATAACACATAAGATGTCTGAGTTTTCTTCTAAGTATCTCACAAGACAGAAACCAAAATACCTCCCTTAGGCCTGGGAGCTTAGTTGTACCATCACTGCTGGCTCCTGTAGGCTCTCTTGTTGGTATGTCACCAGCCCTCCAGGAGCCAGCAGTGGTGATGCAGCTAAGCTTTTGGGCCTCTGGGAAGTGTTTTAAGTTTCTTACCTTCTGCTTCTTTAACTAAGGAGAGAAGGAGATCCTTCTCGCAGCACCCTCGTGTCTCTGTGCTATTGTGGGTTATTGTTCCTCTCCTGGGATCACAAGTCCATACTCAAAATAACCCCCAAGACTGAACAGTGTGTGCCAGCACCAATTCTAAACCCTCTGTTGAGAGGGTTCCTCAGGATCCAGGTCTGTCAGACACCTGTTCTCAAGAACACGACTCACAGGACAATAAGGAACCTGGGCGCTTTCCGAGGCTCCCAGGGAGAAGGCTGTAAGGGATGGACAGATGCTGCTGGGTGTGCTTCAACCATCCTGTGTGTCGATCTCAAGAGGGAACATTAGCATTCTCTCCATGGAGGGTGTGTTGATTAGCTTCCTAAAAAATAATTAGTGGAGACCTTTTTGACACTCCGCAGCTCAGTCATTGCCTGGAACATGGGCTTGTTTTCATTAAGGAAAAAAAATAGCAAAATAACAGGGACATGCAATTTTATCTTCCTGAAAAAACTCCTTTCCTTCAGAATAGAAGGACCTCGAGCAATATCTAATTACTCCTGTGCCTTTTAATTTGATAGCTTGAGAAATGTTTTGTGGTCTTTAAGAATGTCTATGGAAATTTCTCATCCCTGCCACAGATCAAATTGTTTAAATGATGGACGGTGATTTTATATTGAGCCGTGATAATAGCATCTCATTTACTGCTCCTTAAGTGATTTTGCCCCCCTCTTAACACATGTAGGTCAAGTTACTCCTTCAGAAAAAAAAAAAAAAAGAAATAGAAAAAGCATGAATAAAAAGGGGTAGCAAATGGAAGGAAGCCAATTATTCAATAGCTTTAGACTTTGAAAGTGAGACTGTTGCAATTTGCAATATTGACTGCTTTTCACTTGATTATAGTGACTCTTCAGCTGTTTACTACAATATAGATCATAACTCACAGACCATACTTGTTCTAAGCTAAAAATAAGTGTGAGGAAGTGGAATGAGAGAGGAGGGGAATGAAAAGTAGCCTTTTTGACATCAGTGAATCACCAGCAAGCAAATAATCCTATTTAGCAGTTTGAAGCATTGTATCTGATGAATAACATATTGAACTTCTGTCAGACAAACTCAGATTTCTTCCTGTCTTCTATGTTACACATGCCCCCCTTTTTAGTGTAATAGGTTGAAGATACATTTTATGCTATTTCTGTCAAGTAGGGGAAAATGAAGCATAAAAAAAAATCCAGCTGGCAGCAGTTGCTGAATTTTGTGATCTTAAATTGACTATTCCATGCATTATGCCAGCCTGTTTAATCACCAGCTCCCACCAATCCTCTGACGAGCCACAAGTGGTCTTTTCTTCTTTGAGGGAGGTGAGCTCTACCTCGTTGTCCCTGAGGTGAATATTCAGACAGCAGACTTCTGGAATCAAAAGGGAATCAAGCAAGTTCCGGACCTCAGAGGTTTTCTGCGATAATGCAGCTGCACTGTCAATATGCCATAATCTAGAACCACTAGGAAGCCAGTGGCTATCAGCTTGTTTAGATTAGACTGACCCAAGGCATGTCTGCAGCAGCTGGGTCTTGACTTCATTAATAGATGTGAAAGGCCCAGCCTGAAAGTAGGTGGTGCCATTTCTTGGCTTTTCGTCCTGGACTATATGAAAGAGGAGAAGGGTGGTTGGTAAGCGGAGCATGACAATAGGAGCACATGCTTATCTGCTGCTGACTGTGTCTGGGACTAAGGTCCCGCTGTCCTGACTCTACTGCTGATAGGCTGGAACCTGGAACTGTAAGCGGAACAAACCCTTTCTGCCTTGAAGTTCCTCTTGTCCAAAGAGTATTTTAATCGCAGCAACAAGAAATGAAACTCTGTGCTTCTGTGCTAGGTATGTGGATAACTCTCTAAACTACCGGACTGAAGAGGTGGCGATGAAATGGGGGGCGGGGGGTGAGCAGGTAAAGAAGGGACCCATCAATTCAAGAAGTATGTTGAATACACGGAGGAGACTGGAATCATTTTTTTAAAGTCTCTGTTCTTTCCTTTCCCTTCCCTTTCTTTCACCTCCCTCTCCTCACCCCAGAGACAGGTGGGAAGGGTGTCTGTTATTAAACCTGTAGAGTTTCACGAGACAGTGGCTGTTTGTTTAAAATGTTGAAGGGGAGGAGGAGCTTTCTATTCAGGATAGAGTGAGTCTAGACCAGTGATTTGCAGCCCTTTAGGGGTCAAACAACCCTTTCAGATATCCTGCATATCAGGTTCTTACATTATGATTCATAACAGTAGTAAAATTATACTTTTGGAGTAGCAATGAAAATAATGTTATAATTGGGGGTCACCACAACATGAGGAGGAACTGTATTAAAGGGTCACAGCATTGGGGAGGTTGAGGACCATAGCTCTAGACAGAAGCCCCATATGTGGGAGAAATGCTTGCTTGCTTGTTGGTTTGATAATGAGCATGCAGTATTCAGTGATGATGGCCTGGGACTCTCATTGTGCTTTATGTAGAAAATCTCTTGGAATTAAAGGCCAGTTCAGGTTTCCTACTGAGAACAAACAGCCCTGCAGCCAGAAAATAATTTACTCTAAAATCTTGAAAGCAAATGTAGAAAACATCGCCTCCTGGTTACAACATGCTTAAAACCGTTAGGATGCAAAGATTAGTGGCTTAGATCAGGTTCCTGGAAGGGGCGCCAGCCCCACATATGTGCTGGATTATCATTTTAAAATGACGTCAGCACTTTGTCCCTAGACCTTAAACAATTGAAAAACCAGGGGTGGAAGGAGAGAGGACAGAGGGTGGGAGGGAGGGAGGGCGGGGGAGACAGAGAGAGAGAGAGATAGAGAGAGAGAGAGGAGAGAGAGAGAGAGAGAGAGAGGAGAGGAGATCTTTGAGGAAGAACTGTGAGTTTCACTTCAGAAACCATCATCATCTTTTGTCTTCTGCCAGCATGGTTCCTAGATCTTGGAAGCAGTTTGGCTTTTCTTTTCTTTCTTTTCCCACAGATGCCCCATGAGGCAGCTGTGTGCACAGTCTGGGTATA
Source organism: Meriones unguiculatus (assembly GCF_030254825.1). Taxonomy (NCBI): domain Eukaryota; kingdom Metazoa; phylum Chordata; class Mammalia; order Rodentia; family Muridae; genus Meriones; species Meriones unguiculatus. The sequence continues at coordinate 7,343,244 of NC_083357.1, read as the reverse complement.
AGCACAGCATCTCTCGGGATCTTGTAGTTGAGTCTGGGGTTTGCCAAACAGCTACAATTAGAAGTAACCTCATACAAGGATGCTGTACATCTTAAGCAGAGAAACAGGAAGTGGGCAAACGCACTTTGCAAGCAAATGCTGTGGCCTGCATCCAGACACCTGCCAGGTGGAAGTTGTTAGGAATGATAAAATGGCTATGGACTTAAGAATTCATCCATCCCCAACTGCTTGCATTTGGTGAGCTGCCAAGTCTAATTCTCTTAGTATCACCTTACCTTTTCTGGTAATTTTCTGTGCCAACAGCTGTCCAGTCACATTGTCTAAAGGGTTTTAATTTTTTAAAAATTTAATGGCAGCATTAACCAATTTTTCTATACTAGCATCTACAATTTCCTCAGTGTATTTATTTACCTGATCCTCCACTAAGGAAGACAGTTCTTTAAACTTTAAGTTCCAAAAGGCAGACCATTCCAATGAATGCAAGCTCTTCTCTGAAGCTCTTTTCAGGTACTGGTGCTGCTCTGGGATTCTATAATCAAATTCTCTTATCTTATTGTCTCTGGGGATACTGTTGGACTCCCTTTCTAGCCTCCCAGGGAACCAACATGGAGAGACAAGTGAGCAGAGGAACATTGTTTTGATTCTCCAGCATTTAGTCAGAAGCAGCAGCCACCAAATATCTCCATGTTGGGATGAGTGCAGGGCTCACAGGCAGCTGAATGTGGAAAAAAGCATTAGAGATTAAGGTGTGAGGAGCACAGGCCTTGGGGACCTGGCAGAGGCCTGGCTTGCAGCTGTACCACCAACTTCACTTGGTGCCCAGCAGAGCTCAATCCAGGTTTGGGGACTTGTTTTCCAAGCCTTCTTGACTGGTCTTGGCACATTAGTGTATCTTTATTGGGTCAGGACCTAGCCTCAACTTCATGCTTTCCCAGAGTTCTTGGGCTGGGTTCCCGCAACTCCATTGAACCTTCTGATTCTTGCTCTTTTCTGGTCTCTGACTTTCTACAAGCTTACTCTTTTTTTTTTTTTTTTTTTTTTTGACTTATACTATGGGATCCACCCATTCACATGCTCAACATAGGCCAAGGGAGCTATTCTGCTGGTGGTGTTTGCTGAATTCACTTGTAGACTTGTTAGGGAGCATAGATTACGAAGGCTGTGTTGGTGAAACACTTGAAAAGAGTGTTATTATACAAGAAACAAGATTTTTCCTCTTAACTTCTTTATTGGTAATTATTATTTTGATATCCATAGTTGCTACATCTGAGTGAGTTGGACACATGACATCAAACAGTGGTGCAGACTTCAGAGGGAGGAGCTCTGTCTCCTTACTCCTTGCTTAATACATTATTTTATTGAGACAGAAAATGGAATAAGATAGAAAATACAGGGGGAAAAGCTCCAGGATGTTACCATTCTCATCTGGTTCATATAAATTTTAATTTTCAGCATAGAATTAACATATTTGTTGATGTGTATGCATACGTATCCTACAGAACTAGTCCTTGAGTGTGAGGTTTATTGTAGAGCCTTCAAGAAGAAAGGTTCGTTCCTTCTTGCTGTTAATCATATAACTTACAATTTCCCTAATTACTGACAGCTTAATTGATATTCAGATGCATATAACATGCAACTCTCTGTGAGACTTTGCATGTCTATACATTCTGCTACAAAACTTATAACCCAATTTAACAACATAAAACTTTCATTTTTTGCTAGTCATAAAGAATTAGACTGAGCTTGTTCTCTAAGTGGATGTGATCAGAGCTAAAGGAAAGATAATGGGAACATGCATGGTATTTAGTAGTATGCACACACCACTGTAGCTGACAAGGGACTGAGGAAGTAAGAAGTTGAGCACCTGTTACACACACACACACTTTCCTCCATTTCCTGTGTAGAAGTGGGAATGTTCTCAATGAGTGCTGTTTGTGCCACAGCTCAGGCCTGGCCTAGAATTCTGCTAGATACCATCAGTTCTAGTTCTTAGAGTCTAGGGGTTTCATATTTACAATATAACATTTTTTTTCTCTTTTCATGTATGTGGTGTGTGTGTGTGCATGTGTGCGCACACATGCCATGTGTAGAGTGTGTAGAGATATGCATGCAGCTGTGCACATGTGCATGAGAGGCTCAATGTTGAGGTCTGGAATAGTTCTTAATTACTCTTCCATCTTATTTGGTGAGGCAAGGTCTCTCAATCAAACCCAGAGCTCAGTGTTTATCCTTGCTAGCCTGTTTATTCTAGGGATGCCCCTTCTCAGACTGTAGTAATAGGCAGGGCACCCACCATGCCCACCCAGGGTTTACGTGGTCTCTGGAGATGGGGTGTCTGTGTACATGAGTGCAGGTATCATGGAGGATCCTGAAGAAGGCTTCAGATCCCCCTTGAGCTGGAGTTCAGGGTAGTTGTAAGCCAACAGATGTAAGTGCTGGGAACTAAACTCAGGTCCTTATGGGAGAGCAGCATGCACTGTTTAAAAACTGAGCCATCTCCAGCCTTCTCCTGGCCAGATGCTTTTGTTGACGTTTTTACTGAAACAGAATTCACAGACAGTATACTTATTTAGATGATGTAATTTAATATTATTTTAGTATAGTCACAGTTCAGCAAGCACCATCTCAGGCAGTTGTTGAACATTTTTCATCTCCCCTAGGGAATACCACACTTCTAACATCCCTCGGTCCAACATCATCGTTAGCACTGGCCATCTCCAGTCTGAAAAGCCAGTGTGCCTGTGGCTTTTCCTCTTGTGGGTGTCTGGGATGCGTGACTTCCCGAGTCAGGCTCTGATGCTTGGCACACTCTTCTCCAGCTTCACCTGAATCACCTTACCTCATTCTTGTCATGCCCTCCCTGTTTGCTGTCCATTGATAAATATACTGCATTTTATTTATCTGCCCATAAGCTGACTAACATTTTGGTTGCTCCTTCTTTTATTTTCCTCTTTTATATTTTTTATTTTATTTTATTTTTGCTATAATGGCTGATCATGCTGGAACACTAACGTTGTCTTCTGGGAATGACACAACTGTTACCCGCTTAACTCTTAGCAATTTCAATTACCCTCTATCAGATCCAGACAAGATGGGGTCCATTAACGTTCTGTCAGGTAGGGGCAGGAGGGTCTCAAAAGAGAACATATGAGATACAAGACACTCCCCCTAACACACAAAGACATATGAGGGTGAGCAGTTGCTGGGAGTCCTGGGGGAATTTTCTTTAATGCTATTGGGGTACATAACCTGCCTTTGCCGGAATAAGCAGTACCGGCGAAGCTCCCCAATTCATCAGCTATGCTTGAGTAGAACTATTTCTTTATAGACTGTTGTGGGTGCGTGGGATACAAAAAATACTTCATCATGACTTCTCCAAAAAGCGTCCACCATAGCCTCCATGAGCACCTGTGTGTACATTTTGGCAACAATAAAGACTTTAATTGCTCTTGCATATATTCTTAGGAGTGGGATTGCGGGGTCACGAGCTGTGTTTAACTTTTAATGGTCTTCCCAAAGTGGCCATGGCATTTTAAATCACTAGAAACGTGTTTACTGTGAGAAGACTAGATACTTTGTATTTAAGTGGTCCCCATTTGAATACTAGTGCATTCATTCACATATTTTGGTTTTTCTCATAGATTCTTTAGGAACTTTATTGTGATATAATATAGACTTCTTCCCTTGTGAGTGTGGAGCTCAGGGGTGTCAGTCATTTTAGTCGGTTGTTCCTGCACCATATCGTGTAATGGTGGGTACATGTGTATTCCTCTCTGGGAAGCCTGTTCCTCACCCCATCATTCATTGCTTTGTCATTACTAATTTAATTTTGATGTAGTATCCCATGAAGAAGCTCAGTAAAAGGACTGGCATAGCTTTGTGTTCAGCAAACACAGAGTTGAGAAACATTTCAGTTTAAATTTTTTTTTTTTAATGTGGGGAGTTTCCCAATCCTATTATTTTCAGCTTTGAAATGTGCGACACTCTAAACCCGATTCTTTTCTGAACTTATTTGATGGAGAAGCCTGTCCTGAGCCAACAAATGGATATGTTCAATACTTATTCCATCTGGTTAATGTGCAGTCATATGCTCACTCCCTAGACCACTGAGGTGGCTTAGCCAGTAAACTCACTTGCTGCCAAGCCTGATGACCTGAATTCAATCCTCAAGAACCTCATGGTAGAAGGAGAGAATGGATTCAGGCAAGTTGTTCTCTGACCTTTACATGTACACTATGTCATATGCATGTGTGGGCACAGAGTAACGTCATTCGTTAATGACTGTAAACCACTTCACACACAAATAAGTAAAAAAGAAAAGAAATGTTAATATACGGGGAAAATGGCCTAGTCAAGTTCTCGTAGCAGTTCAATCATGTGAAAGCCCTGAGCATCCCTGGGAGGAGCTGGGATGGACGTGTAATATAAGGATTCACTTTAGCTTTCTAAATGTGAATGGTCCTGAGCTAGGGTTGCGCGCCCAGCTCCAAGAAATATGGCACGAAGTTTAGTTTCAGTAGGCAGCACCTTGGCTGTTCCTCTTTGAGCAAGTTCTTCATGAGTGTCTTCCAGGCCCTCACGTGATTCAGGTACTGGCTTTTCAGGGAACTCCCTCTGGCCACTCAGAGCGTCCATTCTCCTGCCCTTCTTTGCCACATCACCCAGTTTGGTGTTCTCAGTGCCATTCACACTCATCTGTTATGCCCTGAGGGATCTGTTCGTTTGTTTGTGTCTGTGTCCCTTCCAGCTGGAGATCCTGGAGTGGCGTTCCCCTCCGCAGATGTTTAATAGGGGTGTGTGTGGACCTGCAGCCTGGCTTCCCGGCTTGTGCGCTCCGGCTTGACCTCCTGAATGCTGCTGAGGAGCTGTCTCTATCAGGTCTCTTCCAGCACATCAGAAATGAGGAGCCTGGTCTCCATTCTTATGTCCACCTCCTATCACAACACACAGAAATTTCCAACTTGTCACTAGACCCTGAGAGAGTTTGATTGTTTGGCACTGAGAGATAGCAACATTGGAGGCTCTTGACTGCCTTCCTTCTCTTCAAAGATTGATTTTCATCCATGTTCTTCAATGAAAAAGAAAGCTGACAGAACTCCAGGGCCTGTTACATACTTGTCACAGATAGGAGAGTGGCATTTCCCTAAACTCTGGCTCTTTGCCCTCCGTTCACAGCAGTTCTGGATGACTAATGTTTACAGTAGCAGGGTTCTAGTCAAGATTTTCTGGCTCCAGATGATTTGGTCCATGAATGTACATGAAGTCTGGTGCAGCTGTTAATAGCCCTGGCTTCATATTCTTCTAGCCAACCAAACACCATCCGTATGGGCACAGGCAAGCTGCCCAGTAGTTTAAGCTACTGAGAACTCCTCAGCTCCATTCTAAACCCTACTCATTTGCTGTGTTTTAGTAGAGTCTGACTTTTATCTGGGCATGAAGATTTGGTAGCTTCCCAGGGGTTGTTGGTTCTCCAAGTTGCCATCGTGGACAAGGGCCTGGCTTTTGCTCACCCCAGCTTCTAAATCTTCCTAGTTCTTTATTGGTGAGTTTAACCACTCCTCAGTAATGTTCAAGAACCACCAAAGGCTGGATATATTGTATATGTTTAACTCAGGGTAGGTGAATTACTAATTAATATTCAGCCATTTTGGACTCACTGAGTAAGGATTTTGGACTTAACATTTCTTTGCATCTCTATTTTTTAGTAAAAGTAGGAGGTGGGCAGCAGAAATTACATCATGACAGTTCTGTGCCAAGATTCAGATTCTCTTTTCCTTGGTCATGGGAAGTTGCAAAAATTTAAGCTGCAGAGTGTGATCAAATCACAGTGAGTGCCAAGAGCAGGCATGACATGCAAATGTGGTTTGCATAAACAATGGGGGGATTTTAAGTTTGTGGTTTTAGTTTAATTTGGTATAAAGTGAACTCTATCTTTCTTCATTAGTTTTGTCTTCTCTTCCTTAAAAAAAAATTCTCCAAACCTTTATTACTATTCTATATTCAAATATCTGCTTTTTTTTTATCATTTTGACATAAAGTTATAATTAATAGTTGACACCGGCGAAAGAAGTTAAGCTGAGAGAGTAAAGTCTGCGAATAACTCCGTAAAAATTCCAGCCTGGCATGTAATTTCAGTTCATTACCTGCGCATTAAAAGAGGGAGAGGCAGTTGAGCCCTTAAGCTGCCTTCTTATCCTTGGAAATTTAAAAATGCAAGATTTGCTTCCGGAGGGTGAAGATGTCATTTCTTGAATACAAAAGGAGCATGTGAGAATTAAAAGGGGAAAAGAAGAAAAAGTGAGCTTAGGCACATGCACTTTATTGAGCCCAGGCCCTTGCTTAGCACAGCTCCTCAGGGACACGTGACTGCTCTTCCATCTACACTGGGTTCTTAGCTGCCAGAGCATTAGCTAGACAGTGCTGGGCAGGGCTCAGAGTCTCTGCTGCAGGATTTCATTGCTGCTTTGGGGAAGAAAGACTTTCTGCTGAGGTTCCTGAACTTACCAGCATGCTAATAAATGAAACAAGAGATTTGTAGAAATTATTCAGACACCATTGTCTGAGGATAATCTTATTTTTTCTTGATTCCTTCTTGATTTCACGTGAAATGAGTTCACCTTTAAAATAGGTGGTTGGCTTCAGCTCAGGGGGATAAAACCCAGCTCAGTACAGTGACCTACTAAAAGTGAAGTGACTTCAGCCATCTTCCAAGGCCTTTGGTATACTATAATGTAAAGAAATGATCAAATTTAGTTGAAAATTATGCTTTTAAAATATACCCTTTAAAAAAAAGTTTATTTAGTCACTTTACATCCTATTGTAGCCCCCTCCTTTCCTCCTGGTCTGACCCTCCTTCCCTCTTCCCCCTCTCCCCACTTCCCTTCTCACTGGGAAAGGGTAGCTCCCTTCCCCATACCAACCCTCCCCAGAACATCAAGTCACATCAGGACTGAGTACATCCTCTTCCACTGAGGCCAGGCAAGGCAGCTCTGTCAGGGAAAAGTGATAAAAGGACAGACAACAGAGTCCATGTCAGAGACAGCCATCTCTTCACTTACAAGGGCACCCACATGAAGACCAAGCTGCCCATCAGTTACATAGGTGTAGGGGGCCTAGGTTTAGTTGATGTGTGCTGTTTGGCTGGTGGTTTAGTCTGTGCGACCCCATGGGCCTGCTTGTCCTTTTCTGTAGAATTCTTATCCCCTCCATGCCCTTCTATCTCTAACCTGACGACAAAAGTCCCTGTGCTCTGCCCAAATGTTTGAATGTGAGTCTTAGCATCTACCTTGATCTGCTGCTGGGTAGAGCCTCTCAGAGAACAGCTAAGCTAGGCTCCTGTCTGCAAGCATGGCAGGGCATTATCAATAGTGTCAGGGGTTGGCTCTCTCTCATGGGGTGGGTCTGATGTTAGGGCAGTCATTGGTTGGACATTCCCTCAATCTCTGTTAGTATGTATTCACTTCTAAGCAGATATTAGCCATATAGTACAAGTTTACATACTACTATCCACAGACCCAAAGAAACTAAGTAACAAGGAGGGCTGAAGAAAGGATGATTGAATCTCACTTAGAAGGGGAAATAAAATAGACATCTGAAGTAGATGGGAGGAGGAAACTGAATGGAAGGGGGTGGGGGGGGAAAGGAGGGGGGTCAGATCTGGGGAGAAAATGATGGGGCAGGCAGGAAGTGAGATGACTTGGAGAGTAAAGGGAAACCGAGGGTAGGGGCATCTAAGACAAACTGGAGACCTGTGCCAGGATAAGCTTCTGAGAAGATATGGGAGTGACTCTAGCTGAGACTCCTAGAAGTGGGAGACATGGAGACTGAAGAGGCCACCTTCCAGCCAGGCAGGACTTCTAGTGGCGGGAAGAGAACACCAACCTACCCACGAAACCTTGGACCCAGACTTTACCCAGCCTGCAAGATGTGCAGGGATAAAGATAAAAATCTATCCTTAAGTAGCAGGCTAGTGCTGTAAAAAAAAAAAAAAATACTGGCTGCACAATAATGCTGAACTGTTCTCAAGAAAATAAAGGGTAAAGTTGTATGTGTATGTGTGTAACAATAATAAGAAAAGAAAAAAGAGGCCATGATTTGAGAGGGAGAGAGGAAGTGGAGGAGGGACATGGGGATGATTGGAGGGAGGGGAAAATGATGTAGTTATATTCCAATTTAAAACAATTCCAATAAAAATACACATACACACAGTTTGTGTGTGTGTGTGTGTGAGAGAGAGAGATTTAAGGTGTCCCGTATGCTGGGAGGCCTGTGGAAGGGAGGGCACATTAAGTCATTCCTTATAGTGCTGTCTTATTGCTTTGGCAGCTATTATCTTTCAGGGGATGACGTGAAAACGTAACTTTAAGGCTCTGTGAGTAGAAGCCTGAGTGCAAAAGCTTTGTGATCCCAGGGAGGATTCTGGAGTTGCATGAGCTGCATCTTCATGGGGCTTTCCAGGGCAGCTTTATCATTGTCTCTGGAGCCCTCCCTGCCATCCCTTCCTCCCATGGGCCTTGTTGTCCCTCTCCCCTTTCTCATTATGTATTTCCTTTTCCCCTTCTTTCCTCCTACCTCTTTCTTTCTCTCTCTACTTCCTTCTTTCTTTTCAACCCCACCCCCCTTTCCTCCATCTTGCCTTCTCTCTTTCCTGACTACCCTCTCTTGATGTAAATACTGTATTAGTTGCTTTCCTCATCACAGGACAAAAAGCTGGATGAACACAAGGAAGGAAGAGTTTATTTTGCCTCATAGTTTTGGGGTACGGCCCCCATGGTGCAGTCATGGTAGCAGCAGCTGGAGGCATCTGTTCACCTTCATCTGCAGTCAGGAAGAACAGTGCTGCTTCCAGCTAGCCTTCTCTTCTTCTACGCACAGTCTGGACCTGAGCCCATAGAATGATGCCACCCACACTTAGTAGGAGTCTTCCTCCCTTAGTTAACCTAATATAGCACACCCTTACAGATGTGTGCCAAGGTCTGTTTCCATGGTGATTCTAAATGCCATCAAGTTAACTGTCGTCATTAACCATTGCAAGTGTGTATCTCATCACCCCACTGCCATCTCTGTGACTTTGGCGGCTTTCTTCCTCTCTCCTTTGCCCCTATCCTTCCTGTGAACTTAGGTTTCCATGGTCCCCACCAGTCACATAATCAGAAAACAAACCTTTTCTCGTTTATAGCAGGCAGGGATTACACACCAAGAATGAAGATTTCAAGATAATTGACTGAACAGAGGCAGCAAAGGCCAGGGAAATTGTTGCCCCATTTCAGGGACACAGGAAGTGCTGGTTGCAGTGAGCCATCCACTGAGGTTTCAGCTATCTGCAGAAGGACACCTGGATGGGTGACAATGGGTAAAGATATTTGCCTCCTGCAGTTGCTGTCATATTTCACATATTTCTTGTTTCCAGGATCAAGTCTTTTCAGAAACCCAACCCAGAACCCTGCTGGCTAGAAAAGGTGTGGCTCCTGCTTAGGTAGTGCTGAAAGCCAAGGGACACACCCGGGTCTCAGAACGGACCTAGCATAATGGGCCTTACATCAAAACAACCTCTTCGTATTATGTTCCGGTATTGACCCCTTCTGGTTTGTTTTCCAGCGTTGCTACCACCTGTGTTTTAAAAAGTAATTGAAGTTTTGTTCTAATCTTTTGGGTTTAGGCTCCTACTGTGCAGAGCTATGGTAATCTACTTGGGTGGATTTAGACTCCCCTGGAGGACATACCCCAGAGGTATGTCTGTGAGGATGTTTCTAAAGATGCTTAACTGAAGAGGGGAGATCCACAGTGAATATGGATGGCACCAGGTCATATACCAAACTCCATGGCTGAATAAAAATGGAAAAGAGGAGGAAGGAAGCTTAAGATCCCCAGCGATCTTTCTCTGTTCCCTGACTGTGGATGCCTTGTGTGCCTACTGCCTCCTAAGCCATGATACACAGCACTCTCCACTGACAGCCAAAGCAAGCCCTTCCTCTCTAACGCAGTTTGTCACAGTAATGAGAAAAGTAACCAGTGCCCAGCCATATGCTCCTTCAGCCTAACCCATTGTCCTTGCTCATTATGACTCTTGGAACAGGACATTTTTCTTCACCTACTTCCCGTTCTGACTCTCCAGTCCTACCCCACATCCCAGCAGAAAGTCACAGGGATGCTGGTGTGTTATTCCCTCACCTCCTGCAGCTGATTTCCCCTGTTCTGGTCCTTTCACTCTGGCTCACCATCACCTCTTTGAAGAAGCATCCTATACCCTGAGTCATGCCCAGCAGAGTTGCCTGTTCTTGCTGGGAGTTTCCCTGGAACTGCAACCTCTCTGCACTTTGTTTTCCCTGTGTGTGAACTTGAGATGATCTAGGTATTTTCCCTCAGGGGGACAGTGGTGAGTCTTAGCTATAGCTGTTGACTGGAGCTCTTAGGACAGTGTGTTACATAGATCAGGAAGTATACTGTTGGTCAACTGTTAATATACTGTGTGACCTTCCTATTCACATCATACTGGCTATGCTTCCCTGTTTGTTGTTACTATGAAGGTGCCACTATCATTTGTGAACAAATGTGCTTAGCATCATTTGTTATCATTCTTGTGATCATCACCATTACTATTGTCATCTTCACCATCATCACTGTCACCACCATCATCATCGTCGTTGTTGTCATATCAGTAATGCAGCAGCAGCAGCAGCAGCAAGAAAGTGTTCATTTATTGTATGTCAAGAACTTTGGCCCAGAATGCTATCTCGGGACTACTGGAGTCAAGATTTAAATTCACATTTTGTGACCCCAGAGCCAGCTCTTGAGGTCAATATAACATGTTCCCCTCCACAAACGGAAATTGCTTTTGTAAACATTTGGATGAGGGTGGAAGGAATTCAAACAGCAAAGGGGGAACTCAAACAGCCTTTCCCCGTCTCAGCTTTGATGAAATCCACCCTGAGAAGGTGAAGTCAGAGGATCGTGGATGCTGTTCTGGGTAAGAAGACATGTTGACTTCCTAAGCATGGTAGATCTGGGGGCTAGGGGCTGCCTGCCACACTTGCTGGCCTATGATGCATCTCATATGTGCATCTGTCAAAGGAGCTTGCTTTGTCCAACAGCTTAATTCTCATGTCCCTGTCATTGGGAGGACATCAGTCAAAGCTTTCAATCTATTCCATTTTCAGCCTCACTGATCACAGATTCTACCATTGAAGCTGAAAGGGGAGTGGAGGGCTCTTGACTGCAGCACAGAGGGAGCAGGTGCACAGCCCTGCATTTGTGAACATGAGGTTTGGGGTCCTGTCCCTGGCGCAGAAATAACTTTCACATAACCTCCATGTAACTGTGAACTTGAGGCCCTCCTCCAAGCTCTGCCTGCGTGAGAGTCAATCGTGGGAGGTGCAGACCCTGTGAAGATTCCTGTTCCAGTCAAGCTGTTCTATGCCGGGAAATCTTGTCTCTTCCGTACCCTGTCTTCATAGCATCTTGTGCCTGTGTGGAATCCTTTAAAAGTATTCTGTGTGTACACTCCTATCGTGTTCACTCACTGGGGTGCTTCACACACAGTCTTGCTCTAGCTTACCAGAGAAGGCAGCAGCAATGCAAAGCCATGCAGATTCACTGTGTGCCAAGCAACTTATGAGCAGGGAGCCTGGGTTTAGTTCCTCCTTGCCCTTGAGATCTGAGGCCTGTGTTTGTTAAAATGGGCTGGAAGCTTTCAAAATCAGTGTCTTGGGGTTCTACTCAGTGATTGATGAGGTTCTGGTTATCTGATAGATTCATAAGAAATTCCTGTTTATAACCTTCCCCTGCACCTTGTTACCTTAAGCATGACTTGTCTGGTCTGGGACAGAGGTTCCCGTCTCCCTGATTAGTTGAGTACTAGATTCAGTGCTCTGCTGTTGGGGGTTCTAGTCATCATCCTCAAGGAAGCTCAGGGAGGGCTGTAATAAAGAGTGGGACAGGGTTTTAGTCACCATTGTCAGAGTCACAGGAAAAGACATTTTCCTCTTGGTGTGGAAAACAAATGTCCATTTTTCAGGCCATGCCTTCACCTATCCTTGACTACCCTCTTGGGAAGGTAGAGACAGTTCTAACATGATAGCTAGGGCATGTGCACACCTGAACCCCAGATCTGTGGGGGTCGGAGGCTCACTGGGGTTTGCTGGATCCTATCTAAGCCCTCGGTGCAATGAGAGACTCAACCTCAAAGGAATAAGGTGAAGAAGGATAGAGCAGGACACTCAGCGTTCTCCTCTGGCCACTGTACATGCACATGCAGGTTCATATGCCCTCATACACATGTACACACATCCCACACACATGTTCCATGCTTACATGCACACAAAACAGAGATCATTATCCACAAACAAAATACCCCAGGCACCTCAACCAAAGGGTCCAGAATGGACTTTTCTAGTTTTTTTTTTTTTTATGTAAAGAGCCTTGATGTTGCTAGTCAACCCTAAGGCATTCAAGGGGCTCATAGAAGCAGAAAGTCATTCTTTAAAATACTGATTCTTTTGGAAAGGGTTTGTGCTTAAGACTGTCTACTCTTCCCACCTTTCCCAGACACCCCCCCCCCTTGGTTCTTGGGTAACTCTTTCAGCCATTTGGTCTCCTCTTTCACAGCTTAGCAAATGCCACACTTCAGCAAATGCAGCCTGACATGTTGAATGAAATGGTCTTAGTCTGGAAATTGGCCATGTTGATAACAGGTTATTAATTTAATCAGGCTCTAGTTGATAACAGGTACCTCCTGTGGAAACAAAGATAATTTGCTATTGATTGTGATCCTGTCTCCTGATAGAAACTCTGGGCTTATTGTGTCTTGTAAGAGGCCCGATCACATAGTGTGAAGGAGACGGGCAAGGGGAGGTGTGGTGGAAGGTAGGCTCCCTCCGCAAGGCGCACCGGAGAGATGCTTCTGGCCCATTGTTCTGATACCTGCCTCCTCCGGAAACCTTATGGATGTGCTTTTATAATCCACTCTGAAATGCTTGCCATTTGTAAAGCAGAAGCAAGCTCTGCAGCTTCCAGGCAGAAGGTCATTTTATACAGAATGTTCATTCGTGTGCAACAAAGCTTATTTCTTCTACAGGAACAAAAAGAAATAATGAAGCCTTCTTAAAAGCTGTTTTTCTCCAAAGAACGATCTTCTTGATAGCTGGTGAATTGTCCTTGCCACTTCTGTTGGAATTGAAAAGTAAAAACATTTGTATCAATAAAGATTATGGAATATTATTAGAATCTTAGATATAATTTCAACTGTGGCCACAGCACAGGAGTAGGAAGCAGTGATACCCTGTCTTACTGCTTGCCTTTGTCAATCTTTCTAAAGTCTTCCCTTTGTTCTGGGTGAAGGCCTATTGGTTGTTTAGCCAATAAGATGATCTTTGTGTGGGTTTTGACTAATATATCTTTTCAAAATACTGTCTTACCCCCAAACTCACATTGTCTGAGACATTGCCTTAGTTTTCACTTTTCTTCTGGATGTTCCCATTTCTCACAAGTGTAGCTTGAATCTTGCTGTTTCTGGGATATGTCTTTGCCTTCCTGGCCATTTTCCTTTGTGCCCCTTCTGTGAATCACCCCCACCCCCCAGTGTCTCTTAGACTGCGAGTGGTTCCCCAACCACCTATGGAGACTATTGGAGATAATTCTAATTATGCTAATTATGGAAGCAGCTTCAATTTACCTACTCTGTTCCAGAGAGCTGGGAAGTTCCTCACAACACCACAGGGGAAAAGATTTTATCAACAGTAGGAACAAAAATAGAAATTTGAATATCTTACTTAATATCTTTCCATGTAAAGGAAAATATTAGGCATATGTGTATGTATGCCCACATGTGCATTCATATGGTATGTTGTGTGTCCTTTGTGAGGTTTGTGTGTGGTACACGCATGTGAGTGCTCGGGTGCTGACACCAGTTTGTGCTCATGCAGAGGCCAGAGAAGGACCAGCATGTTTGTTGTTGTTGTTTGTTTTGTTTTGTTTTTTCCTTTTCCTGCCTGATTTCCTTGAGTCAGGGCCTCTTCACTGAATCAGAAAATTACTGTTTAGGGCAGGCTGCCCAGCCAGTAAGAGATAGGGTTCACCTGTCTCTGCTTTCTAATGCTGGCATTCCATGTATGCACAACTATGCCTGGCTCTTTATGTGGGCACTGGGCATTTGAACTCAGGTCCTCAGGCTTGCATAACAAGTGTGCTTACCCACGGAGCTATCTCCTTAGCCCCTGCAATGAGTCTTAAATGAATTATGACTCTTGATATAAGATAGAAGTTTTTCTTGCATCCCAGGATCATATCAATCTCATTGTGGTTGGGTTCCTGGAAACAACTTCTGATGTACCAACAACCCCTAAGGAGGATAGAGATAGGTCTTTTTATTTCTGGGATGTACTGGGTTGGGAAGTACATGACTGTGAGGAATCTGGGTCTCCATGGTCTTCATATATGAGCCTTCCATGCCATGTTCAAACCTCTCCCATGTAACTCATTGTGGGCAATGTTAGTTCTGAGCTCACAGTGATGCTCATAAGCTGTAATTCTTTTCCATCAAACTCTAAAACAAAAAGCACAGTGTCTAGGGGAAGAAAAACAAACTTTGCCATTCTGAGTACACTGGTCAATAATTCTGCCTTGATGATTCCATGCCCCAACTCTCGGTACATGTAGCTTATGTTGATTTGACATAGGAGACAAGTAATACCTCACCCTGATGTTAATGACAGTTCATTGGCTGACTCCGCACCTGTCATCATTGTAGCCTAGACCCATGCTAATGATTACAGGTGTTTTCTTTAGAGTCACTGTAGTTTAATTCCAATCTTATTTGAGGAAGAATTCATTTCTTAAATGGCATTAGAGCCTTCATATAAGTATTAAATGTATCCTTGCAAAATGTTAAACAAAACCTACTAAAATATATGAACTGTTTTGAAATCTTTGTTAAACGCAAGCATCATGTTATAGCAGCTTTTACGGTACAGGGCTTTTAGCTTTAACAGGGGGAATAAAAATTGTTCTTTGCTGCTCCATATGTTTTTTTTTTAATGACTGTTTTGCTTTAAGGGTTTTCATCTGTAATTGTCTCTCCCCAACTCTAGGGATTTTCATGAGTGTTTTTTGTTTTGTTTTGTTTTGTTTTGTTTTTGTACACAATTTATTCCTGCTGATTCTATCAGTAGGAGTCTGTAGTGAGTTCCTTTGGAATTAGAGTCAAGGTTCCATTACCTTTCCCACTTGTCATAAGACATCCCATGTTTTCTTTTCATCCCTTGTTGAGCCAAAATAACCAAGGACAAAAGAAAAAATAGAACTATAACAACAAAACCCTATTTTCTTCTTATCCATTTTTTTTTTCACTGCAATTTGCTGCCCTGGCTTCTGGACCATGATAGAAAGTTTGGTCTATGTGATGTCTTTACCTCTGACCTTGATTTAAGTGTTTGGGGAGGAAACGAGAGATTGTGCTTTGTATGATGCTATAGAGATGCACACATGCAGTCCTTGTCACAAGGAGTGAGATGTGATGTTCAATGAAATGCTTTAAAAGTGCTTTAATGTCCCCATGGTCCCTTCGGCATTTCTGCCTTCATTGCAGCTATAAATACTGTCCACTGGCTGTGGCATCTAGCATTTCTTACTTATAAAGATGGCTTTTGTTTGTATTTGCTTCACTAAAATGGAAGAGTTATGTAGAAATATAAAAAGCAGTGCAGTGTGGCTCGCCTCAGAAATTACAACCTTTTAGCCAGTTAGGTGCTTTGTCTGGGACCAGCAAGCACATTCTACTATATTGTTACCATATTTATAGAGCAAAGAGGCTTTAAGGAGAGGGAGAGGGAAGGTTGTGGCCAATGCTTCTGTTTTTCTTTACCTCAAAGCTCAGGCTGGAGTCTTCAAAGCCTTTTTAAAATTTCCAGTATTCAATTTTAATTAAAAACCACATTCAATTCTGTAATCCCATTTTCAGATTCAAAAGGGAAATTCATATAAGAGAAAATTAACTTATTATTATTAAAGTACACTGCCTCTCTAACAGATATGATAGAGAAGACGCTCTCCCCAGGCTCTGTGACCGGTACTTACATAAGAATATTAGCAAATTTAATAGATTTTTTTTTTCTTGACTGCAAGTGATAATCAAACTTACTTCTTAAAGCTGATCTCATTTGACTTGGGTGATAAGGATATTTGCACAGGAGAAAGATGCTATAGGCTATTGCTTTTCATGACCGCATACCAGAACTTGAAGTCAAATGGTCTCGACTTTGTTAGGTGAATATTAATTTATTTTTTATTTTATTAACATTAAGAATTTTTTCCTCAGATTCAATTCTAGGTAAACTTATGGTACATGATGCCCTTTGTAAGAACCATTTCATATAGGAAGGATCACCGGTCGTTGTTTCCAGGGAAAATGATAGGAAAATCTCTCTGACAGTTAAGTTTTTTAAAGGCGTGCAGCCATTTAACTTGAAAATGAACATAAAAATTTTGACTGGAAGAATTAGCCCTCTCTGCTGCTAGCACATAGGTGTGTTTGGCTGTTCTCAGCAGGAGTAAAGCAAGAGGCAGTTGTTTCCAGTGTGTTACCTCCTGGGCATGGTACTGTGCACCGTGTTTATTGTTGAAATACATTTCATGTTATGCTATATGGGGGCTCTGTAAGCTGTGGATAACACATGCAGCATACATACAAATGTGTGCATACATGAGCAGAATATGTTAGACGTGAAACACAGTCCATGCTACGTCACAGAGGACTTAGTTTGTTAGATGGGATGCGTGTGTGTGGTACACGTATGCATACAGATGCATTCATTCGCATGTAGATAAAATGTGACGTGTGAGATGCTCTGCAGGGCCTCTTTCCACGTAGACATTTCCATCTTGTTTTCTTGTCAGTCCTAATCTACTTTATTGTCTTATTCTACTCCAGTTCTTTGCTCTTTTCAGTACTACCATTACAGTTATTGTGAAGTTTTATTTGTCTTTCATATTTTTATTTTTTTGGTCATTTAGATATTTCATCATTTTTTCCCTTGGGTTCTCAGTATGGTTAGGCACCGTTAAAAAAAAAAATCTCTTAAAGGTGTTTAAGTAAATGAGTGCTCAAGATGTGTGAATAGTTTTGGTAATGTAAGTGTTCAGTCTTGCATAATATTTATGCATAAATCTCCACATGGAACTGATATCATGAAACATGCTTAGCAATTGTAAGCCTGATACAAAGATTAAAAGAATAAGCCCTCAAAGACATAGCTTTCTTCTATTACTTCTTGTCACTCATCTGTCACAATGCATGAAGATACATTTACAGAGTGTACACTGTGATCCTGGGGGCTGACACGCTACAATGACAGCAGGGATTCTGGGAATGTCATGATCCACGTAAATGGTAGGGCAGGGCATTGTACCCAGTCTCTTCTTGTTCTCAAGGCCCCCAGGGGAGGCAGAACTTGGAATGAGCACTCTTTGCAGCCTGTGGTGCTCAGACTCCAGCAACAGCAATGGTACCAGCAGGGAGCTCTTGTTAAACGCATTGCTGACCCTCTGAGAGCTTCTGTTTGGGTGGGTCGGACCCGGGATCTTTCAATTCTAGCAAGTTCTCAGGTAAGACCAATGCTGCCAAGGAGGGCAGTATGCTCGGAAAACTGTATAGTCACCCACTAATATATTTTATAGGAGATATCTGAGATGGAGAGCAAGATGGGCCTTCCCCAGCCTGTCACGGTGAAGGGACAGAGTGAGGATCAGGTGGTACGGCTGTGGTTGCACCATGTTCTTCAGGCTCTGTTTTTGATTGCTTAGAGCAGAGGTCCTGGTGGCTTACCGAAGGGAGACTGGAAAATATAATTCATGCTCCCCTCTAGATTCTTTTCTGTGAACAGCGAACAGCTAGTCTCTCTCTTCACGGCCTATGGAGAAAGAAGCTTTGGGTAATCTCTACCGTTGTCCAGTCTCCACCTCTTCATGTCCAATTAATCATGAGATGTTTGTCTGTTGATTCCTGACAACTAAAAGATCAACACAAACTTGTGATTTTCTTTATATAAAAACAGATGTCATAAAATCTTTGTTTTTTTCATAAGAATGTGAATATGAGCCAGATACGGTGGCACAGGTCTATAATCCTGGCACTTAGAAGGTGCCAGATGACTGTGAGTTCTAGGCTAGCCAAGGCTACAAAGTGAGACCTTATCTCTTAAAAACAAGGGTCAGTGGTACTGTGCTTGCCTACTATGTATACAGCCATGGGTTCTACCCACCTACCTTGAAAGGAAGTGAGGATGAGCTTGAGTCTAGTTTACCAAAAAGAGTAAAAGTAGTAGTTTCATTGAAGTATTAATTTAATCTTGGCATATAATAAAACACAAATAACTCTCTCTTGAGAATGATGTATTAGAAGTGCAGCAGAGAGAATTGGCATTCAATGACTAATGAAACCAAAATAAGAGTTCCTTCTCAAACCAGTGGGGAAGACCCTAAACCTATGAGAACTGGATTCAGAGCAACTCAGTCAATCTTGATTGATACTCACTTATATACTTTCTCGATAAGTTTTGGATCCTCGTTGAGAATCGAGTGGCAGAGTCTGAATACATGCATGCATGAATTCATGGATGATAAATATTTATTTTAGGAGACATAATTGGATGCTGATGGCAGAAACTAAAATTTGACTGTGGTAGAACACTCTTCCATTTCAGGGAAGCAGCTATATATACCAGTGAGGTGACCCATCCTCTCCAAATGGGAAATACCTTCGTTTTTTCATACTGTGTGGTGGAGTCTAGGTGATAGTTCTGGTTCTGATTATTGCCTTCTTATTTTCCAGCGTCTGGTGGAAGCTGCAGAGGAGGCACACCTGAAGCATGAATTTGATGCTGACTTGCAGGTAACCAACTATATGTGGTTTTCATTAAACTATTGGTGCATTTCAGTGACTGCAGGAAAAAAAAAACTTTGAGAGGATGGTACCAGGTTGGCAGCCTTGTGTCTCTTTCTTGTTGGGTGAGGGCAGCAATCCTCACTCTGGTTCCACCAACAACAGTTGTTGTAGATGATGTCACAGACTCATACATGGCTGCCAGATTTCAATGAAATTTCCCGGTAAGGGGAAAGAATTATATCAGTAAATAGACGGTAATTGTTAGGGTTCTCAATGGTTAAATGATAAAATGGTAGCTATTCAAAATCCTATTTTCCAGGCTGCATATTGAAATATAATCAAAGGTTATAATGGTTGAAATATAAGTAATGTTGTGATGGTCTTAACCTTGAATTAGATATTAAAGACAAGAATCTTGTGCATAAACATTAAGTTATTCATATACTTAGGATTAGAATATCTATTTAAGAAATTTGTTGTAGTATAACTCATAATCATGGCAAATTGGTTGAAAAGTATATTAGCAAAAGTAGCAAAAGACAGTAAGTGTGCAGGAAGGGTCCCTCCTGAAGGCACTTATCTGTCACTTTGAGGCTTTGTGCTTCTCTTCACTGTACAAAAATAAAACAGAAGGAGAAAGTCCTAAGTTTTAAGTCTGCTCTTTGCTAAAACAAAACCTTTTTTTATTGGTGTGTGCCCACACTCAGGAAGTAGCGCTTATTTCTCAGCATTTTCATTTATATGGAAAAAATGAAGAGAAACACAAATGTTAAAGTGCCCAAGATCATATTTCCAAAGCAGCTTTGATATGTGTCTCTTCCTCGTGGCTACATTGAAATGGAGAAACTGATAAAAGGTTAAGAAAAGGAATATTTATAAATGCATAGTCGTGGTTAAGAGAACCCACAATGTACTTCAGGCTTGAGGAAGTTATAGGGAGGAGAGAATTCTAGATCCCAGCGGAGTGACTATAGGGAAAGGCTATTTGGAAGAGCCATAGAGTTATTCACAGCGGGCAGGCAAAGGTAGACCAGAAGGGCAAACAGAGTCCTGCAGGTTTATCCTGCTTTCTTCTTGCCCTACCTTTGAAGACTGTGGCTGTTGGTGTAGCTGGTGGGGTTCAGAATCCTGAGTCATTGAGAAGGTTAAAGATGGGTCTGGGTGTCAGCAGAAGATATCAAGGGCATGGACTAGGTGTCACTGTTAGATATAGCATTAAACATAGAAGCAGAAATGTAGATAAGTGTAGGCAACTCCAGGGGTGGTGTGGAGAAGTGGTAGGGACAATTGTGAACAATGGGAAAAGAATGGGAGGCTGACACAGTTTTCCAAGCAAAATTGCAAGAGAGAGGGTGGAGTCTAGCAAAAGGAAATTTAAATATAGAAACAAGAGTCTTGCCTCCTTATAGCCATTCCTTTTTTTTATTAAATTTTTATTTTTTATATTAATTCCAGTTTATTTAGTTTGTATCCCAGCTCTAGCCCCCTCCTTCATTCCCTCCCAATCCTACCCTACTTTCTTCATCTCCTCCCATGCCCTTCTCCAAGTCCACTGATAGGAGAGGTCCTCCTTCCCCTTCCATCTGACCCTAGATTATCAGGTGTCATCAGGACTGGCTGCAAAGTCAGTGCCATAACAAAGCTGCTCCTTCCTCAGGGGTGGAGAGGTCAAAGAACTCAGCTACTGAGTTCATATCAGAGACAGTCCCTGATCCCCTTACTAGGGAAACCCACTTGGATATTGAGCCTCCATGGGCTCCATCTGAGCAGGGGTTCTAGATTATATCCATGCATGGTCTTTGATTGGAGAATTAGTCTCAGAAAAGATCCCTGTGCCCAGATACATTTGGTCCTTGTGGAGCTCTTGTCCTCTTCAGGTCTAACTAACTCCCCCTTCTTTCATATGATTCCCTGTACTCTGCCCAAGGTTTAGTTATAAGTCTCAGCATCTGCTTTGATACACTGCTAGGTAAAGTCTTTCAGAGGCCCTCTGTGGTAGGCTCCTATCCTGTTACTTGTTTTCTCCTACTTCCAATGTCCATCCCATTTGTCTTTCTAAGTGAGGATTGATTATCTTACCAGGTCCTCCTTCTTGCTAAGCTTCTTTAGGTGTACAGCTTTTAGTGTGTTTATCCTATCTTATAGGTCTAGTATCCACTTAAAAGTGAGAATATACCATGTGTGTCTTTCAGCTTCTGGGATACCTCACTCAGGATGATCTTTTCTAGACCCCACCATTTGCCTGCAAATTTCATGATTTGCTTGTTTTTCATTGCTGAGTAGTATTCCATTGTGTAAATGTACCACAATTTCTGTATCCATTCCTCCATTGAGGGACATCTGGGTTTGGTGGCTTTATGAAAATAGAGAGGCCATTGACTGGCCACACCTGTCTTCAGGAAGCTCTGACTTCAGAGGACTGCATGCCCTAAAGTAGGCTGGAGGGATTTAATGAAAGCACTGCAAAGCAACTCCCTGAGTATAAAGATGGTAAGAACCTGCAGAATGCGTGGCCAGGGAAATGCTTCTGTCTTTTCTCTTCCGGAATCCCGCTGCCTTTTCAGAGAGTTTCACTTGGAAATGACATAATGTCAAATCCATGTATGATAATTAAAATAGGCATCCGGGGATGTTGTGATGGCTCAGTGAGTAAAGATGATGCCACCAAGACAACTTGAATTTGATCCAGGGGGCACCACATGGTAGAAGGAGACAATGAGCTCATTTAGGTTGTCCTCTGATCCCTCACATACATGTGCATGTGCACACACACACACACACACACACACACACACACACACTATGGGATGTACATGAACCCAACTCTAACCCTCAAAATAAAGAAATAAATTCAGTAATTTTTTTTCAAGACAAAGTAAAATAAGAGTCCATTGGTACACATGAATAATAGATGGATGTTTAGGTAGATACATTTTAAAAAGAATCAGAGTCTCTCATAGTAAAAGTTAATGAATACATATAGAGAAAATAATGGAAATAAAAAATTAAAGAAATGATCGCTGAAGGCAAGGATCTCAAATGGATGCTAATATGGTGGGTAAGCCTTGAGCGAGAGCAATGTATTGACAGTGTCAAAGTCTCTCTGTCACCAAATTTTATATATATAAACACACACACACACACACACACACACACACACGGTGGGGGAAACAGCACCTCTACTATCTAGAGGGCCGCTCCAGATGTGACAATCAGGAAATAGTTGACTATCGGGCATGCAGTGACACTCTAGATTCAAGTCACACTATCCAAAAAGAACAACACCACACCAAGTAACTATAGACTGTGGCCTTGCTGCAGAGTAACTCTCTGGACTTCTCTTTAAAAATTATAAGTTTAAGAAAGAAAACTTTGAGGGTTTTTTTTTTTTTTTCAAGTTAGTAGAGATTAAGCACCCAGGACAATAGAAAGGATGTGTGATTTAGAACCTGGTGCTGCACTAGAGAGATTTGACACAGGCTGTGTATCAGATAGTAGCACGGTGTTACTGTTGAATTGTCTGGCTTTGCTGTGGTTCTGATTTTTCCTGGAGCAAGTATTTGGATTCACGGGTCTAGCAGGAAGGGGTGAGTCTGCAAGAGAGTAGGAGAAGTTTGAAATCAGAGCTGTTTGGGGAAATCTGGCGTATCTGGCTCTGATATTTACAGTCAGCTTTACTCTGAAATCTGTTTTCAATGAAGCATAGGTGGCTGGTGCAGAGGAGGAGTCAACATGATTGCTTGCAGGGATTATATGTTCGTCAGCGGTAGAAAATGCTTGGGGCCTTTCTGGGTGATGCTAAGGGAGGGGTGCTCTCTTGTAGTATGTTTGAAGCTATTGTCTCTTTCCTAGGCTGTTCTGGTTTCCCATTACAGCTGTAAAATAAAATTCTGGCAAGGCACAACCGACTCTCCCTGTCAAGTGTGGTGCTGTGAACACAAATGGCCCATTGAGAGTTCTTGAAGAACACCACAGATGCCAAGAAAACCAGCCTATGTCTTCTGTTCTGTAGGATTGTCCTCATCCCTCACCCTTTCTTTATGTGCACGAAGAACTAGCAGAGGGCACTGCCACCTGAACATGAGAAGATGCTGCACTAATCTCTTGGTATTATGGCATGTCATTCACTAGCCAGACCTCAGACCTCGCTGCAGTCTCAGGGGCAGAAGAAACACGGTGCTTTTTGGTGGGAACCTGTAAAAAAGAATCCTTTGATAACATGGATGTGCATCAGAGCATCTGTCCCTGCTCAGAGGACGGCTTCAAAGCTGCTGAGACTCTGATGTTATTAAGGGCAGGTCTGTTAACGGCTGGGGTGTCAGCCCGTGGCTATTACGAGGTAGCAGGCCTGAGCATGGGGTTAGAGTTTATTGCTCTGATGGTCCATTAGAGCTGATCAATTGTTAATCTGGGTGCTGCTGACCTCTCTGTGACCCTGCGAGAGGATTGTTTCTATTAAAAAAAAAAAAAAAAACACAAAAACCCAGATACCATCTGCTCACAGGGTAGTAAGTGACATCAGGAAGGAACCTGTCCTGTTAGTGACATTTCCTAACTGCATAGTTCCAGATTTCAAAGTTCTTAGCATTGTTATCGACCCTAAGAGAAAAGGAGCAATAAGTATGTGTATGCCCTTGGACTCACCTTAGTGAGTAGCTTTGTTTCATTGTCTCATTTCAAACTGTAAAAGTGAAAAATTTGTTTTTGCTGGTAGAATCATTAAGAGCGAACCCCTCCCAAAGTATGTCTTTTTTTTTTTTTTTAAATCAGGGTTTTGTTTGCCATTTAAATTCTTCTGACAGTCTCTCAGGAGGTTTAACTGTTTCCCCCTGGGCCATGGCCTTGGCATCTTAGGTCCAAGAATCTTATCTGGCAATATATTGTTAGTACTTAAAAATTATATTGAGGCATGAGTCAAAATATAGCCTCTGATGTGTGTGAGAACAACCCAAATGAACAGCTCTCTGTAGAAGGCAGATCTGCTTGGTCATAGTGGGTTGGGTAGCTTTCTTAAGTTTTACCCTTTGACCTCTTCCCATTTATGCTTACCTATGGGCTCTAGATTGTCCTTCTCTTGGTTTAGTTTTCATTCCCCAAAGTCTCATGTTAGAGCAACTTTTGGGAACAGCTGTTAAGTTGAGACTTTTTTGAAAATAACATCTTCCATTTACAAAATTTTATGTTGTGCATTAATGTAGGATTTTGTCCAAAGATTGGTAATTGTGAAAACAAAGATTTTCACAAACCAACTTGCATGTTAATATCCCATGTTTTGCTGTGATCATTCTCATCATTTTGATAACAAAACCTTCTTATTCATGGGGCCCTAGCCTCAACCACCTCGCCTGCTGATACACAGATAACTGGCCATAAAATTGATCTACATACCTAATAAACCCAGGCAGAATGTCTCCTTCCTCTCTCCCTCCATTCCTCCTTTTTCTCTCCTTCCATCCCCTTCTATCCACTGTCCCCATTCTTTTGAATTTTTTTCCATTGGTAGTGAAGGAGAATAAAAAAAAAAGCCTTTCAACAGTTTACTAAAAACCTGCTTATCTTTGAACCACAAACATATTTTCTCTGAAAGCTGTCTCAAATAAATTCCAATTGCACAGGACTGGTGCATGGAGAGGGAAAATGTGATTTTGAATTGCGAATCCTGCAGAAGCTTTTTCTTATTGCAAAGTTTTCCATAATAATTTTCTTTGTTGTTTTGTAAGTAATGGGGGGGGGGGATGCCCAGTGACATTCGGAGGGCTTACTGGTGTGAGGTAGGCAGGAGACGAAGATGGGAGTATCACCAGTTTACCCCGGCTCCTCACCTCACTGCTGCAGTTACTGGTCTTGCGAACACAGTGACCTGGTTTTGAACTTGGGGCCAGGAGGCTATGATGCATAGTGAGCCTGAGGTAGGGTGGCTGTGGGTATTACCTGGATCACTTCCCCAACCTGCTCTCCACTCCTCTTCCCATGGGAACATTGGGTAACGGGGAGTGGGGGGATCGAGGGCAGTGGGAGAGCCCAGCAGTTGCTTTAGAAATGCAGCCACCATCCATTGAGGAAAGAGGTACAGGAGGAAAGTAAAATAAATTCCTTGTTTTCTTATCAAACTTATGGTTAGGCTCCCCTCCCCGCTTTGATCAACTTGGCAGAGGGTCATGGCTAGGTGTCAGCTTTCTGGGATCATACATTTAACATTTCATGGTTAGGACTCACCAGTGTCGTTCATCCATAGGAGCGATATAAATAATTTCCAAGGGCTTTTCAAGTGTGAGCATTTTACTCTTAGAGTCATTTCTCAGTGTTTCCCATGCCCTCTGTGAAAACACACATGCTTGACTCTGTGCCTTATAACTTGCAGCAAGGCCAAAGCCATGACTTTGAGCTTTGTGCTAATTAGTTACTTGGCATTCATGTGTTTGCTCGTGTCTTCAGCTGCTGGTCATCTGTGAGTGAAAGCAGCAGCAGCGGTTGGAACATCAGGTTGTTCAGATGGATTCGTCTTGGGCTAGGAGCCAGTAAATTCTGTGGTCCCAGTCCCACCTGGGCCACTGATATACAGGAGGGTTTGTCCCTGTGAATTCTTTGCTCCTTTGTAAAGGGATGCAGTTATAATATCCAGCAGATATATCTACGTGCTCATCCCTCTCACAGATGTTAACATTTGTCCAACCCCAGGTCCCCAAAGGCTGCATCTGGATCATCATGCTATAGGACCTGGTCATAAGCTAGACTGACAGTTGTCATCCTTATTCTTATGGAACTTTTCACCTTGTGAGAAAGACATATGCTAAGACGTGACAACATAAATAATTGTCATGGTACACGACAGGGCCTAACTAGAAGATATTATGGTGCAAGACAAGGCATCTTCCCCTAATGTGAGGAGAGATTGAAACAAGTCTCCAGAGGTGGTGAGTTTGTAGTAGTAAAGAATGTAGGTTTAACTCTACCATGATTAGAAGAAATCTGTCTAAACAATCAAACACTTGCATCTCTGTAAGTGAAAATCCAGCTTTACTTTATCTCGATTCTAGAAAATATCCTTTCCCACCTGTGAGTTCTTTTTAAAACAACAATTATAGGAAACGGTTTGTTTTGAATAAATCCCTACCCCAGGCTCACATAGAGCAGGCCGGACAAAAGTGAACTTACTCAAGCTAAATGCCTCCCTCTTCTCCAGCTATGCCCCTTCCTCAGTCTCCTGATAGGGGAGGTCCTCCTCCCCTTCCATCTGACCCTAGTCTATCAGGTCTCATTAGGACTGGCTGCAGTGTCTTCCTCTGTGGCCTGGTAATGTTGCACCCTTCCCCCTCCCCCTCCCCCGAGAGGGAGGTGATCAGAGAGCAGGCCAATCAGTTCAGACAGTCCCTGTTCCCATTACTAGGGAACCCATTTGGACACTGAGCTGCCATGGGCTACATCTGTGCAGGGGTTCTAGTTTATCTCCATGAATGGTCCTTGGCTGGAGTATCAGTCTCAGAAAACACCCCTGTGTCCAGATATTTTGGTTCTGTTGCTCTCCTTGTGGAGCTCCTGTCCCCTCTAGGTCTTTCTATCTTCCCCTTCTTTCATAAGATTCCCTGCACTCTGTCCAAAACAGATATATCTTAAGCAGACCAGTTTGTCCATGAAAACAGGAGATTCTAGTCTGTGTGACTGAGCATAATAAATCCTGACTGCTTTACTCTTTAGAGAAGTCAGCTTGTTTCCTACCTTAGAGAACCCAGTCCTTAACCATTTGGGAAGTCACATCCTGCTTTGCAGAGTGGAGAATCCCTGGATTCCCTAACTGGAAATAACAAGCTGATAGCTGATACAATATATTCTAATTTTGTCTTTAGACAACTGTAGCACTGACACTTCATCTTTTTCTTCTTATCATGCTCACTATTTTCTATCCTTTGAGTCTTATTCACACAACTCTCCAGTTGTTGCTCAGGACATATTCAGAACTCAGTCTGCAATAAGTCCTGTTCTAGGTTAAGGCTTTTACAAACTAAGAGGCAGCCCTCACCCTCCAGAAATATCCTGACTAACAATGAGGAATTTTGACGAGTGGCCAGTGAACTATGGGCAGGAGCTGCCCAGCTGGCCTACAATGTGAGCTCAGAGAGGGGAGGTTTGGCTGTTGTTTGAATTTACTCATTCATTAATTCTCCCCCCTCCTGTTATATTCCAGACTTTGTGCTAAGCTCAGATCAAAGGATCCTGGTGTAACAGGTAACAAGGAGCCGGGATTTCAGCTTTTACTGACAGCAAGTTACATAAACTATCTGATCACAACTGCACACCTGTTATTTTAAAAATTCATGTGTATGTGTGTGTGTGATGTGTGTGCGTGTGTGTGAGTGTGTATTAATATGTGTGAGGACAGCCATATGAGCCACGGAACACATGAGGTCAGGGAATTAGCTCAGGTCCCTGCCTTCCGCGTTGCTTGAAACAGTGTCTGTCTTTTTTCTCTGCTTCATACTGCAGGCTGGCTAGTGGGCTTCTGGGATTCTCTTGTCTCTGCCTTCCATCTTAAAGTAGTGTATTGTGATTACAGATGTGTATCATTGTGCCCAGCTCTACATGGGTCCTTTGTATTCAGATCTCATAGCCGGATCACCATGTGACAAGTGCCAGGTCCTCACAAGCATCCCCACAGCCCAGAATGCCACTTCAGGTCCCGTAAATCTGGATGTGGTGAGAGGAAAAGGTCTTACAACTTGCTAAGGTATATTCCATCAGGGGACTTTCCTCTGCCTCCTCTGCCTTCACTTCCCTTTTATCGCCACGGAAACCACTGTTCCAGTTTGTTATATCATAGATTGATTTTGTGTATTTTTTTTAAGTGAGAAATAAGTGAGGTTGAAGGTCTAGTTTCCTCCCTTAAACACAAAGCCTGTGCCTTGTTCTTTCCTAATTAAATAATGGATATTACACATTTCCCTGTGAAGGAAGCCACTATTGCATTCCCTGTCTCCATTTTCATCATTTTTCAGTTTGAAATATTTCTTAATGAAAGACTCCTTTGATCTGAGGAGTTCTATGTACAGGTGAGAGTGTAGATTAGTATGTTTTTCCTTTGGTGCAGAGAGACACTTGCTCAGGAATTTGGAGTTCTCTTGTTACACATTTACAAATTATTTTGTCTTCCTAGTGAAATGACTCTTTTGCTATTAGGAAATATTTTTATTTCTGTCAGTATTCTGGGTTGTATTACACTGAATTTTTGGTATTCCATCCTTTTCCACACTATAACCTACCGCTACATTTCATAGGATTGGAGTCTTGCTCTTTTTAAAAATTGAGATGGAATCTTTCTGTGTAGCTAGGTTGGCTGTCCTAGAACTCGCTCTGCAGATGAGGCTGGGCTTTAATTCGCAGAGATCAGCCTGCCTCCCAGTGACAGGGCTAAAGTGTGTGCTACCACTGCCCAGCTGAGTCTTGCTCTGAAAACCATTGGATTGTAGTTAGATGATTTAGTCACTTATACTTAATAAAATATTTAATGTAATTTCATTTGCTCCCACTGTTTCTGTTCTTCTCTCTTACTTTTTCTTGGTTTAATTGAATGTATTTTATTGTATAATTTAATTTATCTTTCGGTTTTTAATCTCCCTTAATAAAACTTTCAGTTGTTGCCGTAGGGATTACAGTACACTGCTTAAGCGCAAAGTATGTCTAGCGTTAATTTAGAATGCAGAGCACCACTTCCTCTAAAACCTCTATAACAACATAATTTTAACTACCACTGTTTACTGTGGAATCACTAATGTATTTTATTTCCATGTGTTATGAGCCTGTAAGAGAATATTGTTTGTTTGTTTTTGTGTGTGTGTTTATGTGTTTGTTTTACTTTGCCTCATAGATTGGTTGAGACAGGATTGGACCATGTAGCCTAAGTTGATGTGGAACTCATGACCTTCCAGCCTTCCGCCTAAGTCCTGGGATAATAGGTGTTTGCCACTACACCCAACCCTATGGGCTTCTGTTGGTTGTTTTTTGAAACTACTGTCTGCTTAAGAACTTAATATAAGAAACAGAGATAATCCATTTTAACATACTTCTCACTTTCTTGCTGTGCCTGGCATTTCTTATTTCTTCCTCTACATCTTAGTTTCCACCTGTCTTAACTTGAATTTTTTTTTCAATGTAGGTCTGCCAGTGATAATTTAACCTTTGTTTATCTAAAAATATCTTCATTTCACCTTCATTTTTGAAGGATGATCTTAATGGATGTAAGCTAATTTGACAGCTTCATTTGACTTTCAACTCCTTAAAAAGAATTCTGTTCTCTTATAAGCAACAATGGTGCTGATGAGACACTGGCTAGCTTTATATACACTGCGGCATTTTCTGCTACTGCGTTTGATTTTAGTATTCGACACTAATATAGCACAGTGTGATAAGTTAAACATGCTCTTAGCTATGTATCTTCTTTACCTGTAATTTTTAGATGTTCGTTAAGATTCTTGATATTATGACAAACTTTAGAAAGTTTTAACCTATGTTTTTTAGAATTTTACCTGATCTGTTCTCTTTATATTTCTTTCTAGAACTTAAAAGAAATTGATATTATCCTCAGAATTTTGAGGCTGTTTCCAACCTACAACTTCTCCGTGTTTGTTACTTCATCTGTCACCCCCATTTTGCCATTAAACTTGTCAAAGGAGTATTTTGTTCCAAGTACTTTTCATTCTGAGAGCTTTGTTAAATCCTTTACTTGGTTTCATTTCCATTTCTTTACTAAAATTCCTCATCTATGTACTCACTGTGTCAATATTTTCTTTTAAATCTGGATATATCTACTGTAGACACTTTAAATCCCTTCTGTGCTAATTCCACTGTCTGGGTATTTTATTCTAAATGATTTTTTTTTCCTTTTATTCACATATTTTTCTCTCTTTTTACACACTTAGTGTTTTTGTTGCTTTCTAGACACTGTGATAACATTACTGTTTGGTTTTTGTGTATTTCTTTATTCTAATTTAGGATAATTTCTTCTATGTAGTATGTTTCTAAAACATCCAAAATGTATTCAGTCAATTAAATTTTTGGTAGGAGAGTTGTTAAAGAAATGAGGCAAAAACGACAAACCTTACACAATAGGGTGGCCCTCCCAGGATGAGCTTTCTATATTCTATGTGGCCATATAACCAATTACAGAACACCGGCCAAAAGAATTACAAAGATTATCTTCCATCTAAGAGGAAGACAAAACATATTTTTATAGACTCTTGAGATGTAAACATTGTCTATCAAAAGCTAATAGTTTCTATGGCTTTATGGTATCAGCACTAACTTCTATTCTGCATCTAAATAGAAGTGTTAATATGAGCAAGTTTGAAAACACCAAGAGCAGCTTTGATGCAATGACCTCTGCTCTGATTTTGTTTGAAGTGCCATTTGATTTTGTAGTCTGGAGGGAAAGGGAAGGTGTTGTTTATCCTTTCCTGATTTTCCTTTTATTTAAATCTGTATACTGATTCCCTACTAGTGACCCTCTTAAAGTTTTCTTTATTACTTATTGATTCATAAACGTTGGCTCTTCTATTGCTGAAGCATCAAGAATGAACAACCCAGCAAACACTGGTTGTTCAGCTTTTCCCTGTTACAACATTCTTTCATATATCATAATCCTGTATGCCTTTGTCCGTGGATAGCAGTGGTTATGTCCAAGTTGTTGCTGTAGACATCATCCTTCCTGCCAGAGCCTACCATAACTTCTTTTGTAATCCTTTATCCCATGTTTGTCCTCAGTTAGCCTCCTCAGTCCTGGGATATTTATTTTAAATAAATGCTTGTTTAAGACACACTTAATTTAAGTACATTTTAAACAAATGAACATCACCAGTTCTAAGTTTATTAAATGTCTAAATAAGCAAGTACTTTTAAGTTTCAACTGTATTTTTTTTCATGGTGTAATTATCATGTTCTAAATATCAGCCAGTCCAGAATGGGGATATTTGAGGATGGAAACTTTCTCTCATCATGTAAAAAAAGAAATAGATTATGGTTCTCCTAATCACAAAACAGAGTCACTCAGCAGGCTTCCAGAAACCTCGGTGTCTTTCTTTAAGAGAGCTGACAGGAGAAGGCTCTGGAGGACTCCTGACACTGTCTCAGTATTGTTCACAAGGAAATGCTTTGGTAGTTGTGTGAGTGCCCTCCAGTTGCTGATTTATGGTCTAGAGATTTGAACAACAGCTATTGAATTTTCAGAGTAAAATTATATATATATATATATATATATATATGTAATTATAATATATATATATATATATTTAGAGAGAGAGAGGGTGAGCTGTGCCACAGCACATTTGTGTAATTCAGGCAATGAGTTGTGAGAGTCAATTTTCTTTCTCCACTGTTGATTCTGGGAGTCCAACTCAGGTTTGCACAGGAAATGCTTTTAACCCTCTGAGCCATCCCTCTGCCCTAAAGTAAATCTTGACTCTGGTACTAATCCAGAAAGTAGACAATTTGGAAGGAAATGTCCAGCCCCAAGAGAATGTGCTGCCAAGCAAGCACCTTTATGTTCTAACTAAGCCCCCATTCACACCCTGTAGTGCAGGAACTATCCTATACAGGGCTTGGAGCATGGCGGCCAACCCTGCTGTGCTCAAATTAAAATTTCTTTTGTGACTAACAGTTTAAGGGTATTTTTCTCTGTTGGCTGGTGCTGATAGAGTGTAGCGGTTGTGCTAAGGATGATGGACAACATTAGCAGAGACCTCAGGCACAGGCGGTGGCTCGCATGCTTCACGGACTTTACTTCATTTCTTTTTTTCTCTGCAGTCCAATGAGATAGGTCTGCTAGGAGCAGTGGTTCATCCAGAGAGAAGCTGCAGGGCCAAGGTTATGCAAGGTCAGGGAGGAGCCAGAATTCACACCCCACTCTGACTCCAAAGACTAATAAGCTATGTTGCGTCATAGAACCAGTGTTGTCGCTGGGACCTTAATTTCTAGACAAATCTCACGAGGAAATAAATTTAAGGTGACATTTGCCATGGAGTATGTGAAAGAGCTATCAAATGACCCCAAACGACTTTTCTAGAATTGTCCTGTCCCACTTCATCTCACAGAGCCACCTGGTAGTATTTTTGTTGTTCATTTTCTGTCCTCGCCAGCAAAACATAAGCTCTCTAAGAGTAGGCCCCTGCAGATTGATCAGATGCCCATGTACGCCAGCTTCACTGCTACCCACAATGCAATCCAACAACTACCCACAATGCAATGCAACAACTACAAGCCAGATCTGACTCAGAGTTGGGAACTGTTAGTCACTTTTGACGTTATCATCTTTGTCCATTAGAGAAAGTTGGTTCTTTCTTGAGATGAATACCATTTATCAGAGGCAAGAAGGTTCAAACACATTTTCATACTCTTGTGTATGAGTGGCAGCCATTTAATGAAGCTGTTGGCCTTTATTGTTACCTGTGGGAAATATATGAATTTATTCATTTTCCTCACACAAATGGTATTTACTTATCACTTAATATGCAGTTACAAATATGTGACTATAATTATGAACAAGATAACTGATTTTTACTTAATGGGTATTGCAGTTAATGTGTGTTTTTCAGGTTACTGTGGTAAAGAGTTATGTGCTTCTAAAGAGAACAGTTTAAAACTGGAAAGGAAAATAATTGCCGGTAAATGTGCTGTGCAACTAACTCAGGCTTCCAGTGGCAGGGAGGGTCCTATCACGGTGCTCTGCAGTACAGATGCACTGCCCAGGGTCTGCAGTCTCTCCCACTGGGCACATAGAGGGACATGGCCAGTCTCATTGGATGGTTGTTTCACAGCTAAACACACATGTGTTTTGTGGTCCTGTTCTCATTTCCATGTTACTTCCAGCATGAGTATCCCCTGCCAGTGCCTTTCAAAGTTTCTGATCACCCCATCCCAGAAAGTCCTCTGACATGTTTTCTTGTCTATGGCAAAGTATTACAACAAGAGCACTGGGGGTAGGTAGAATGGAGTGGCCTTTTAAAATCAGCAGCCATTAGTGGAAGAGGGAAACAACCATTGTGTGACTTGGGATTTTTTGCATTATCAGCCAAAGGCTGTGATTTTTTTTTTTTTTTTTTTAATCAGCCACATGACCTTGAGCAATCCCTGTGTCGCTTTAGACTTTATATTGCCTATAGAGAAGGGTTGGGACCAATTTGATTTTCTTTTCTGTTGTAGAATTAACAGGTAAGGTTGTGATTTTGGGTGTGTAGGGGTATGCATAGAAAAAGATCGTGTTCATTCCTCAGGAATTCTAGTAACTGTTTCAGACACCGAATTGTGCTCAAGGGAACCAATATTTGAGAATAAACTCTTTTCTACATTATTTTCCCACCCTACAAATAGACACAAGCTCCCTATTTAACAGTCCCAAAAGGGAAAAACTCCAGGAAAAATTACTTGATTAGATCATTCACAGAATCTTATAAATACTCTTATTTTTGAGCTAGCAATTCGTATTTGTAACATAAAAAAAATATTTGGGGGCGATTTTAAGAACTTCACTGTGTAACTCAAAGGTGTGTTTGGCTAAAGCCTTAATTTTCTGTATGACTAAAGACATTCAAAATCAAATTAACCTTTGTTTCGACTTGCTTGAAAATGATTATGTCATGAATATCAATGTGTTCATAATCCGTCCACCCTCTGCAAGGGTTTCAGGTGGCTGAGAATGTCCAATCACTGTGACATTTTTATTTTATTCTATTGTTGTAGGATTTAAAGCCCTTTGTCATCTCATTCCAGTAGAGAGCAGGGACAGTTGGGAGGGCACGACAGTCTCAGAGAAGAATTTTCTGAAACAGGGACCAAGAGGGACAAGGGCTTGGCAGCAACTTGTTAAAATAGTTACAGGAAGTGGAAGAGGAGGCTTCCTGTCCGCTGTGTGCCAATGCACAGCATGGACAGGTAGACAGTTGCAGCTGGAAAGTCTGTTTAGCATAGAAAGTCCTGGCTCATTTCTCTTCCAGCGATGAGGAAAGGGCTCATGTCTCCACCTTTTGAACTCCAGGTGTCTCCATCTCTGTGAATAGGATCTCAGTCCTCTGGTTGTAAGGCCTCAAGCTTTGTGAGGTGTTTGGTCCATGTGAAGTGTGTGGAACATTGTCTGCTACAGCACAGCATCTTAGAGTAATGATCAGCATCTTAGAGTCATGGAGAGCACCCTAGAGTAATGATCAGCATCTTAGAGGAATGATCTGCATCCTGAAATGATGGTCAGAATCCTCGAGGAATGATCAGCCTTTTAGAGTAATGGTCAGCATCCTAGAGTAATGGTCAGCATTCCAGAGTAATGATCAGTACCCTAGAGTGGTGGTCAGCATCCTAGAATAATGAGAATAATGATCATGGCTGTTGTGATGATGGTTTTAACCAATATCCTTGAAACGCAAAGATGTGGATTAAATTTTAATTACATATTTTGTTTTCTTGTTCTATGTGGATTTCCATGCCTGTTGGGCAGGGACCACATTCATTTTTGGTATCATCACCAGAACTTAAGCATAGAGCTGGTATACAATAACTATTTGAAGAAGAGCTGAATGATTGAAAAAAAAAGTACAGGATGATTTTGAGTTAGATACTTGCTAGTTAAAGAGTTAAAGACGTTCTTTACCAATGAGAACGAATGATAATCCTGGTGCAGAACTGATGGTGACTTTCATAAAAGGAGGGCAGCCAGGCTTAGAACCTGAGCCCTATTTAAGCTCTCTGAGACCCTCGGGTCTCAGATTGGGTCCTTAAATTCACTGAAGGGTGATGGACCCTCTTGGATATATGGGAGGATAGAGTGAAACAGTTTTCCTTCACAGTAATCATCTTGTTTGAGAGCAGAAGGCTAGTGAGCTACTTGGGTTTGCTTGCTTGTTTTAAACAAGATTCCCCTTCCTTCCTTCCTTCCTTCCTTCCTTCCTTCCTTCCTTCCTTCCTTCCTTCCTTCCTTCCTTCCTTCTTTCCTTCCTTCGTTTTTGCTTCCTCCCTCCCTCTCTCCCTTTTTCCTCCCCTTCCTCCTTCCTTCCTTTCTTCCATCCTTCCTAGCTTCAGATCCTCTCACCTCCATCTCCCGGGTGTTAAGACTGCAGGCATGCATGTCTCACCAAGCATGTACAGTTTTGAGGTTTGGAACTAGGGCTCTGTGATACTAAGGTAGAACTCTGTCAACTGAGCCATAACACCAGTTACTATGCACACTTTCATGCTGAAGATTTTTTTTTCTAATGTCTGTCTGCATGTATGTGTTTGTACCATGTGTGTACCATACCCATGGAGGCCAGAAGAGGGTTTTGGATCCCCTGGAACTGTACTTACTGACAGTTGTTAGCTGCAATGTGGGACCTTGGAAAAGAACCTGGATCTTCTGGAAGAGTAGCAAGTGCTGTTAACCACAGCCATTTCTCCAGCCCCAAGGATCCTGACTATAAATCAGGAAAAAAACATGTACCATCAAGAGAACTCACCTAAGACACATTTTATATTCCGTTTCTAGTTTCATTAATGCCTTTAAAAGAAAAATCTCTTGTAACTTTCTAGAATATTTTGTCTTCATTATTAAATACCAGTCGCTGATTATATTCTGCACTTGCAAAGTTTTCAGGGACTTTTTGAATTACGAGTGACATTTAGCTGTAGGGCAGGTGGTCTGGGAACATGCTCTCTTGCTGACATTTTCAGGAGTGCCTCCATGCTCCTAAAACCTGCTCTTAGCAGGCACAGATGTCTGGGGCTTTGTTCTCCCTGTCTTCAAAGGCAACATTAACTGTCAGCTTAAAATCAGAAAGTCTCCTTGATTTGAACTCCTCCTGTGGGACTTTACAGGTCTGATAGGCGCTGACCCGTACTGTGTTTTGACCTTGAATCTCTTCCACATCCCCAACACAGCCACATCTACTTTACAGAGAGGACCCAGCTTCTTACTTAGGTATCTATAGTTGAGAAGGCCAGGCGAGTGGCATTTCTGGGCTTAGGGATTTATTATTCATGCTATATGGGACACTCAGTACTGTTTTGTTTTGTTTTGTTTATCTGTCTGTCCTTTTTTTTTTTTTTTTGAGACAGGGTTTCTCTGTGTAGCCTTGGCAACTCACTTTGTAGACCAGGCTGGCCTTGAACTCAGAGAGATCCACCTGCCTCTGAGACCTCCCTGAATTTTGGGATTACAGGCCTGTGCCACTGTGCCCAGAGAATACAGTCAGTACTTTTATGGCTACTGAATTATGAATAATGAAATTATCACCTAGTGAAACTAAGTAAGTTTCCTAAATCACTCAGGAGGAAGTAGCAGACCACAATCAGGAATTTGCTTTTTTTTTTTTCCCTAGGAAAAGTACTTGACCAGGACCTTCCAGGAAACAGCCTTTCCTTATGAATATTCACTTGTCAGATAAGCCTTTTGTCTGATGGAATTGGGTGATTAGAAAGCATAATGAATTCAGAAGACAAAGGCAGAGGTGTCCAGGGTAGAGGTCATGTTTGGGTTAGTCAGGTATGTGTGTGTGGTGTGTGTATGTGGTATGTGTGTGGTGTGTGTGTGGTATGTGTGTGGTATGTGTGGTGTATGTGGTGTGTGGTGTGTGTGTGGTGTGTGTGGTGTGTGTGGTATGTGTGTGGTATGTGTATGGTGTGTGTATGTGGTATGTGTGTAGTATGTGTGTGGTGTGTGTGTATGGTGTGTGTATGTGGTATGTGTGTGTGGTGTGTGTGTGGTGTGTGTGTATGGTGTGTGTATGTGTGTGGTGTATGTGTGGTGTGTGTGGTGTGTGTGTGTGGTGTGTGTGTGGTATGTGTGTGTGTGGGGTGTGTGTGTGTGGGGTATGTGTGTGGTATGTGTGTGTGTGGGGTGTGTGTGTGTGTGCGTGCGTGTGTGTGTGTGTGTGTGCGTGCGTGTGTGTGTGTGTGTGTGTGTGTGTGTGTAGTTTCTATCTTCTTGCTTTATCAGGCTTTGGTAGTGTCCCTGTAGTGCCTGATGCTTTTGTTCCCTGGTCTCTGAAGTTAGTCGTTACAGTACACAGCACACTCTTTGCTGAAGGCTCTACTGTCAGTTCAAGCAAGTGACACTCCAGTGCAGATGATGGCTCCGTGTCTCCATCATAGGTTAAGGGCAACATAAAAGTGATTGATGACACGTTTGTATCAAAGGCATTAAGTTCTTCTTACTATGGAGGGACATTGTTCTACAAGTGAGTATTTTGTTTGTTTGCAGTTTTTTTCTTTTTTCTTTTGGCTTTAACTGCAAAGGAAAAACTCTAAAATATTTCCCCAGACTCCTGGCAGGAGAAGGAACAGACAACAAACCAGGCAGCCCTGCACCCTGCTCTCCTTTGTTTCTTTCATCTGCCCTCGACTGCTAGTTCATTTGACTGAAGATCAGAGAGGCAAGACAGGTGGCATTAGCAGACCTAGATGGCCAGGGAGGGGGTCACCTGGGCATTTTGCTGATGGGATTCATGCTGTCGATGCATCTACTTTCGAGGGGACAGAAACCAGGTTGGAATTTGGAAAGATCCACTTGGATTGCGTGATGAGGGCTCAGGGGATGGAGGGGTGATTTTTGTGGACTGGGCTAATTGTCTTTCCTGGGAGGCATAACCCATTCCTGCTGTGCTTTTATCTCTTGGAGAGCTGGGAACCAGAGAACACAGGTGATAAGGATTTGCTGAATACACATGAAGATGTAAAGCACTGACGAGCATAGAGCCCATGGCCGCTTCCAAGTTCAAGATGGTGGGATATTTAAGAGAGTAAATACCAGGCCATTGAAGAAGAGCTCTGTCCTCACCTGAATTTTCAACAACAAGCAGATAGTCCATTTGTCCCATAGGGGCGGGGGGGGGGGGGCTGGGGAGAGGTCTTGGGAGTCACCTCTCAGTTTGTCCATCCTCTTTGTTTCATAATTCACTTATTGCTTTAAAAGATTAGGCCTGCCCTGTGTTCATTATTTCATATGGCAGAGAAGACATGCTTTTAATTTATTCTTTGCTTCTAATTGTTATGTGTGCATGTCAGGGTTCACTGGCTAGAGAGAGAGCCAGCCTGCTTTTGTAAGGCCGTTAATTGAACCTGGTAACGATTATTGTCAGCAGTCCCCCGGGGCTATGCTGGCCCTCATACATCATCCCTCATGGTGGTTTCAAGACCTATTATGCTGGGACAATGTCAGCTTTCCAAAGGGAAAAGGCAGTAGCACACGGGGGCTCCTGCCTTGCAGAATCCAGTGGCAGAGATGTTAGTAACTGTTTTTGAGTTTGTATAGGTTCTTGGCACCAGAGACTTCTGGAAAGAGTGCTTACATTTTTGAAATATTGAATTTGCTTGGCAGCATAAGCATCCATGTCCTAGAATTGATGATGCAAAAGGACTTTGCCGTCCATTTTGTCACAATAGTGTTGGAGTTCCTTTAAAGGAAAGCTGATTCCATCTGGTCAGAAGAAAAGAATTTACCTCTGGGAGGAGACTTGTCACGTATCTTCCTTTATGATTTAACCCATTTGGTCTGGTCAATCACCAGATAAAGGGACAAATGCCTATGAAGACATTTTCCTTAAGCCATGCTAAATAGATGAGAGGCATACTTATTCCTAAAATAAAGTAATAAAATTTTCTTTTCCCAAACCTCCACTTTCTGTGCAGTCCTTATGGAACCAACTTAGAAAGATACTTCGTGCTTTTTTCATCTCTTCTGTCTTGCTTGAATGTTGGCCAGGGCCTAAGTAGGCTCTTCCTGGTACTTCGGTACTCTTTCTCTGAAGTCCTCCTCCCTTCCACGAGAGGAGGATGTCTCTCTTATTCTCTTTCATCTCCCTTTTTCAGGCAGCTGCTGAGCCTATATAAGCTTGGCTGCCTTGGGGTTTTAATGCTAAGAAAATTGCTCCAGTGCTTTCTTCTGAGCTTATTCTTAAATGCTTTTATAAAGACTAAGAACTCCACGAGGGCCCCCAATCTCCCTAGTAACAATATCATTTAAAAAATAGCAAATATGAATTTTAAACTCTTAACCTACGGCACTATAGCACTAGCAAATGGCCAAAGGATGCAATCAGTTGGCAAAATTGGAATTATGGGAACAAAGAAAAGCTTGGTCTCTCCAGTAATCAGGAAAAGGTCCATGAAAGCAGCAAGGCTCTTACCAGTCATTTGGGAAGAGGATGGTGACGGTGATCGTGATGATTGTAATGGTGACTGATGGGTACTAGTAGGGGCCCAGAGAGGCAGGAGTCCTGTTGGAGTGTCATGCACCCTGCTTGCACAAACACTGTCATGTGTACGCCAGGATACGGTTTTGTTAGATTTAACAAAAGTTGAGCCCTCCAGCTCATCCTGTGTGGGCATATCTAAAGAGAAGTAGCCTACCCATGGAGGGTGATTTGGGGCAGCACTGGCAGAGTGGAGAGGCTCCACAGGTGGCAGCTGGGACAGTGCTCTGAGCAGAGTGCTATCATTCAAAAGCACACTCTAGAACAGTCCTTACAGTTTGATATAATACAAGTTAAGAAGGAAAGTCATCCTCTAAACTTCCTGTGCATATTTTATAGCTGTCTTCTTATTATGAAGGAAAAGAATGTTGGTAACATCTGGAGATGGCCTGGGGTTAGCAGTGGGGTCCAAGGGGATAGGAGCCTTATCTGGGATGCTTAGATTTCTAGATGGAAATTACTTTTGGTAATCAAATTGAATTATTTAAAAAAGTCTTTTTAAGAGCAAAAAAAGAAGACATGCATTGGGGGTAATTATTCATTGGTGTCTGCAGATTGCAGCAGCCTCTGAAGGAGGCCAGAGATCAGAGCAGATGACAGCTGGGCCTGCAAGTACTCCTTTTCATTCCCTTAGCCAGCCTCTGGGTTCTGGGGAAGATCAGCTGAGACCCTGTGCATCCTCAGCCGAGCACCATGCCAGGACTAAAGCCGACACTGGCCGTGTGTGGGGACCACAGGTGTGCTTGTGACCCCAGCTGCAGACAGCAGAGATGTAACTCCCTCGTCTTCTGGCAGTTGTGGACTCTCCATAACCACTGCCTTAAAGGGCCCCTACACTGGAATCCCTTAGCTACAAAGAGCATGTCTCCGCCATAGCTTTTCTCTGATTGTACACACAAGCACCAGGCCCATCTCTGGTGTCCCTGATCTGTGTGGTTGCACAGGCCCTATACTCAAAAGGGCCCAACGCTTGGTTTAATGCTTTCTCTTTGCCACCTTGAAACTCTTCGTACTGTCTGAGCAATGGGAATCTTCTGCTTTCATGATCCACAAATTTGATGTAATTAACCTGGGTTAGGAAGACCCTTGGTGCTTCCTTTGGCTGTGAGGTGAGTCTAGAGCCACCCCTCGTCCTGACAGGAGGACGAGATTTGGCTCAGGGTTCTAGGAGAAGCAGGTAGCTTTTATGCTGAAAGGGCAAAAAGAGAATTCCCAACCTGATTAGATTTCTAGTGGCTCAAAGGGCCTAAAAAGTCCGTGCTTTGTCCTGAGGGTAACAACTGTTTCCTCCAGTGTGCCTGGCTGAGCATCCCACAGCACTTATCCTACTGGGCTCACCTGTCCGTAGGAGGGCTTTATGATGGGGCTGCTAGGAAGTTCTGTTAGGCTCTTCATTGGGATCTGTGGTATGAAGAAGCTAGAACCTGGAGGTAG
This sequence comes from Meriones unguiculatus, assembly GCF_030254825.1. Taxonomy (NCBI): domain Eukaryota; kingdom Metazoa; phylum Chordata; class Mammalia; order Rodentia; family Muridae; genus Meriones; species Meriones unguiculatus. The sequence goes on along the minus strand of NC_083357.1, from coordinate 7,302,741 downwards.
GGCTTCTCTACCCTGACGATGAGCTAGTAGCTTCTATTCCATTGTGGTCCACAGTGCTCACAATTTTCCACTCTGCCTCTCCTTGCTGTCTCCTCCTGCTGGAATCCTAGAATCTCTACATCGCAGCACCCCAGTGTGCTCCTATCCCTGCCTCCTTCATATCAGCATCACTGCATCCCTGGATCTGTCCTTCTGCACAGCCAAGTCTTCACTCCCCAGAGCTGGCCCAGGGCAGGAGGTCAATCTGGGAAGAGGAGAGAGGAACTACCCACAGCTATTTCTTCTCCTTGAAGAAGCCTCAGCTAAGAGACAGGGAAGTCAGAAGGATCTGGTCCCAAAGCTCAAGTTGCCCTTTGCCATCTTGGATGAGTTACTTTAGTTCCTCTCACCCATAGATTAAGGATTAGATACAAAAGAAATTTAAACCACGGGCTCTGCATTGCTTCTGCACCTTTCCAACTCTGTTGTGGAGTTTCCTAATATCTCCTCATGCGGCTTGATCCAATCTAAATAGGTCTGAGGGTGCCAGGAATGGACTGTCTTGACTTTTGGGGGAGTCCTAGCATGCCCCTGTTTTAGTTCAAAGCACCCCTGAGGCACCAGGCCATAGGAGAGACCTATGCCTGTCATTCAGCAGCTCCGGCCACTTAGCTAACAAGCATCAGGAAGCACCTCGGGAGACCTGCTCCTGAACTTCCCTGTGTGGTTCTGAAGCCATTGCACAGACCCGCATGGCTTCTGAACAGATGGGTCTCTTGGCACCCCAGTTTTCATTAGTACAGTTCCCAGCTCTGGAACACCTATCCTACAGATGCACTAGAAGTTGGTATGTTTAGATACATACATAGTTGTGTGCGTGTTTCCTCCCTAACTGCAGAACTGCTGATCACTGGCTATGTGAAAGAGAAGGCCCTCTACCAGCTAGGCTTGCTACCTGGGGCGAGCTAGTGGGTCATGTTTTATTAATATATACCGTTACAGGAGGCAAAGATTGTTTCAGGTGTCAACTTCATGTTTAACACAGACTTATTTCTCTCAGAATGGCAAGAGTTTTTCATAGCATCGTGTCATTTTGGTGTCCCATCTTCTCACATTTCTAGCTCTGTTTTAATATTAGTTTTGCATGGCTTTCAGTGGGTTGGAATATTTAGGGCTCAAAGACATGATGCTTTTGTTTCTCATACTAAATACAATGCCATTTTCTCCCTTAAATATTTTGAATATTGAAAATAATTTCTTCAGTGACGTTAATTATGAGGCACTTCACCACTGAACCATCCTTGCCTGGTGATATTAATGATAGCATTTCTGTGCTGCTGACTGGCTCTGTCATTAACCCATCATACAAACCAGCCCCAATTAGCATGCAGGAGCTAAATCAGATAAGGAGGAAGTATGTATGTGCCACAAATAGAGGAGAAAGGCTGTGTCTTTCCTGGAAGAGCAAGTGAATTTGTCAACTGTCAAATCTGATTCTTAATAGATCTCTTTGTGTAAAATGCCTCCTTTGATTTTTTTTTCCTTTCCATTTTACAAAATCATTTATAACCACAGTTGGCGGTGATGTCTGGTTGCAAATTTTATCCTTTGATTTCCTTCCATTCTGTTAAATCGGAAAAGCCATTTAAGACTTAAAGACAGGCCACTCTGCTGCTTCCTGCGAATGTACCCTCTTGCTCCTGCTTGCTTTTGCCCCATGCTTTGTCTCCCAGCTTTTGTTTTTCTATTGCCTCCCCTTCCCTTCCCCCGGCCTTTCTCACCTCATCTTCCTTTCCTTTTTATTCTGTGTCCCCTTTCTCCCTGGTCTCAGAACGTGGTCCAAGTGCCCAGTGCCCTGGGCAAGGGTAGAGTGGGAGAGCTTCCTGCTTGGTCTGCCGGCATGCCGCCTAAGACACTCGTTCAGAAGTGAGACGGCAGTTTTTAAATCAGCCAGCATTTTAGATATGCCTCACCTTGAGTCCTCCATGCAGAAAACAGCTATCCATTTTGTTAAGAGGGCAGTGGGGAGCCAAGATTACCTTAGGCTACTATTAAAAGCAAAAGAGTACAGAGAGATGGCTCGGCACCTGAGAATATGTTCTGCTCTCGCACAGGGTCTAGGTTTGATTCCTAGCACCAACATGGTGGCTCATGACCATTTACAACCCCTGTTCAGGGGACCTGACAGGCACATATGTGGTTCACATACATACATGGTGGCAAAGCAGCCGTACACATAAAGACAAATAAACAACAACAAATTAGGTGGAGTTATTTATTTTTTAAATAAAAGAGAAACTATTTCTGGTGGCTTTTGGTCATAACCAGTTTTCTTAGTCAGAGGGGAGAGTCCTCAGATAAAATGGAGAGCAAATGATTACACTTGAAATGTAAATCTTGAGTTTTAATATTCACTTATTTTGTGCACATTGTGAGTATCTATATGGGGGCATATACACACCTTAGCATGCATGTGGAGGTCACAGGGCAACTTTTAAGAGTTGGTGATCTCCTTCCACCTTGTGGGATATGAGACTCCACTCAGGTCATCAGACTTGGTGGTGAGCCGTTTCACCTCTTGAATTTTAACTGTAAAATGTGTCCTGTGCCTTTATTTACCGAATCCGAATCTGGCAAGCCCGTTAGTATATATAGTCAGGAAAAGGGGATACATTGCCTTGTCTTGCCGTAAGAAAACTCAGCCTCCAGACAAGATTAGACCTTGGGGGAGAGAGGGCTGGGCTAGTTATTCAGTAGTCTCCAGTAGCCCAAGGGGCATGTGCGGGAGGCGTGTCTTGAGTGCTCAACGTGAAAGAGTAACAGCTTAGCCATATCACCACGGTAAGAGAGCTAAGATTTGTGGTGGAAACTGAAGCTCTCCTGCCCTCCAAGTCCTTGTTCACTCTTGAGCTCTCCGGCGTCCTGAGTGGCCCACACAACTCCTATAGATCTGCAGAGCCCCTGCAGCCCTGCTAAGAGTCCTCGGTCTCACTTCCCGACTGCTGGATGGTCCGGACGGCAGGAGGCAACCAGCTGTTTTTACTGTATCCAACCCAAAACATGTCACGCAGAAAAAAATGTCAGGTCGTTTTGAAAAATGTCTGAGGTATAATGTGCTTGACAGGAGTGAAATAGCATTGGCCGTAGTCACGTAATTACTACCTCAGTGTTTGTTTACCGTGCAGCCCTTTCTTCTTGCACTGGAGTAAAATCAATCCAAGCAACAATGCGGCTTTATACAGCCCAGGTCTCAGCGCCGACAACACTTCTGATTTCCCAGGTCCCTCCTGAGGGTGATCTCTGCCAGGTTGACTAAGCAACTTATCGGTTTCTTTCATATTCGTATCTTCAGACTAAACTTGAGCAGACTTATTAAATTAAGCTAAATGGAGGTCACCTAGTTTTCTTCTGCAAGCAATAAATGTTAAACTAGGGTGAGACGCTGAGGTCTGTGATCTAATTTGAATTTTAGCAACAGCCTGATACCATACCCCTGAGTTCCACTAGATGGCGCTGATGATTCACTCCAATGAGTCGAGCTTTTTTTTTTTTTTTTTTTTTTTTCCTTTTATTTCTTTTCTCTTCTTTTCTTTTTTAAGCGCTTTAAAAATTTAGGCTACTTCCACATACTGCTTCCTTTTACCTCCTAATTTTTGATATATTCTGTGTCATTCAATTGGACATTATTTCTCCTTTCCACGATCTTTCTACCTTTGTAAATTCGTAAACATAAATAATTAAAACGAGGAGGATAACGAAGTCTGTCTTATTTAAACCATCTGTCTCTTTGTTGCTTTGTTCCCTGAATTTTTTTAGGGTGAAACTCCTCCGGCTTTGTTTCCTTGCCGCATTTGGTCAGTGTGTCTTCACGGAACTTCTGGAGTTACTTTCGATTTCCCTCTTCTCCTAGAGTCGATGTTCCTCCCCCAGATTTAGGCCCCGTTTAAAGCATTTGCATTTTGAGGACTTGCCCCCAACAGTGGGGATCGGATGGCTGTGAAGGTTCCAGCCATCCTGAGTTAGACTCCGAGCAGGGTGCTCTGGTGGTCAGAGGGGTGGTTGCGTGTGGGTTTGTGGGGCAGGGCTTCTTTCATATACAGAACACATTCCGGGCCAGACAACGACAACAAAAGCACAAAGACTGGCAGCTGTTACAGATTTCCACCCCTAATGAGCTGCATTTTCCCCTAGAGCATGGCTAATATGGGATGGGACCCTCAAATTGTAAAAGGAATGTTAAAAAGGGAGTAAGGTTAGCTTTAATCAAGTTAAAAAAAAAAATCCTAAAACTAATTTTCAGCCAAGCTTGAGACCCATGGAAAGTTCTCTTGTAAATATTACAATGGCAAGCAGTTTCCTTTAGTGTATATATATATCTGTAGATGTATGTATGTATATATTTTTTATGGACCCTTGGTTCTCAAAATGGATACTACCTGATTGGATGGAAGAACAAGGAGCCCATGGAGGCAGGGCCTGTGTGCTAGACCTGGCATTTGCTCTAGATCTTGTCTTTGTGGGGGAGCCCAAGCAGGGCAGTGCATCTGAGAGAGATGTTCCAGGCCCTTCTGCAGCAGTGAGATTTAATTAACAGAGAAGAGACTGGGGGTTCCTGGGGCTTCTAACCACATCGGTGCTGTCACCAACTGGATATCAAACGGCAGTTTGCCAAGCCTCACGCCCCCGTTATCCTTGGTACGCCGCAGTACGATCTCCCTAAGATGGGAAATACTCATCTTCCACTGTGCACCTGAATGTTTCTGTAGCACTCCCTTGAGGTAATTGTTAAGTAGCCATTGGTGGATTCCACTGGATTGCAGAAAAGTCAACAATTGTAAAATAAAGATAGTGTAATTGTGAGAAGGTTAGATTCTGCAGTTGTTGGAAAGATAAGGCCCAAGACCCCTGATTATATGCTGTCATTCTGTTTGGAATATCAGGAAATGAATGTCCTCAAACTGTCTACTTGATGGTGGACACTGGAAAAAAAAGGTCACATTCAAGTAGGAAAACACAAAACTCTTCCTGATTTTCTCCACAGTGTGAAATTAATCATATTTCATAATAAATGCATTATGGCTGTACAATAACTTCCTGTGTCAATTATGGGGAAATATGAAAAGATTTTCAAGCCCCAAGGAAATTTCACCATGACTGTAAATATGCAAGTTTGCGACCACTCAGGATCTATGTCTGTTGACAAAAAGCTTACAGAGATACACTGTGTATGTGTGTGTTTCTCTGTGTGTGTGTTTGTGTGTGCTGTAATGTTCAGGAAAATTGCCAAAACTTTATCTCCCTTTCATTGGAAGGGTTGGAAGTACTGGTGTTGGTCAGGAATGCAAGATTGTTCAGAGTTCTTTGCAGATATTGGGCTGTCAAGAAGGTCTAGTGGATCCAGGCTCTTGCTTTCAAGCCTGACCACCCGAGTTAGATCTCTGGGACCTACATGATGGAAGGAGAGGCCTGTACTCCTGCAAGTTGTACTTTGATATCAACATGCATGTGTGTACACACATACACACTACAGTGTATGTGTATGTGTAAATGAATATGTCTCTCCCCCACACACACTACATTAAAGGAATATGTCTCTCTCACACACATATGCTACAGGAAAGGAATGCCACACACATACACACTATAGTCAATGAATATGTCTCTCTCTCACACACTGTGCAGTAAGTGAATGTCTCACACCTACAGACACACACATACACACACGACAGTAAGTTAATCAGTATAACAGAAATAAAGTAAAAACCAAAACATCCCAGTGTGTTCATTATTCAGCATTTGTGATTCTTTGTCATCAGAGATGATATTTGAAATTTAAAAGGAACTGTCTTTGATTAAAGTTACCAGCACAACTAACTCCAGAGAGGATTTGGTCTCTGGAAGGGAACTGGATATTCTGGGTCCTTCAGTTTTGCATTTGCTGCAGACCTGTGCTGGTGTTGCCTAGGTCTGAACTTGCAGTGCTTATGGAAACCCTGGCAGCAGAAGGTCCCCCTGTCTTCATTTGGTTATTAATATGGAAATTTCCCTGATGACTAATTCATTAATCTGATCACTAATATATTTCTTTAAAATTTAGAGCTCTGAAAATACAGCTTAATGTGTGTAGCTATATAAAAATACAACTTTATAGTATTAGCAGAATAGGAACTTACAGGACACATGGGTAAAGTTTGGTGCTTAAACATAACTTCCTATAAGGCTCCTTAGATAAAACATTTTTATCACGTAATAGCCATAAAACACAAGAGTCTGTCTGTGTGTGTTAATGTGGAAGGGAGCCTGTACAACATCCTCACAGGAAAACAAGATGATGATGGTAAAATGCCCCCTTCTCATAAATGTGTGTGTTCATGTAAATACCCCTAAAGATTGAATTATCAGCACGGTGGAGTTTGAACTGTTGAAGATTTTCGCCCTTTCCTGTGCCTTCTAATTTTTACGATGACATCACACTGTTTTTGTTACCAGGAAAAACAGGAAAGCTCCTTTCTATTGACAGTGAGCAAAGGCTGTGTAATTTCAGCTCTCTTATCCCACTCGATGTTCTCCGTGCTGCTATCAGACTACAGCTGGAACAAAAGTGCAACAGATTTCTCTGATGAAACGCCATTCTACAAAATATTGTAACTGACTTTAAAGAAGAAAACTATGAGCATGGAGGCCAAGAGTCCTTGCTGCACACGTGTGAGGAACTGAGTTCAAATGTGAGCACACAGGCTAAAAATCATGGCTGTGCATGGGCCTGTAATTGTAGCACAGGGAGAACTGAGCCAGGAGCATTTGTGGGGGTTTATTCCCCAGCAGCATATCTTCAGCTGCATTGAGAGATCTTGTCTTGAAGAAATAAGGCAGAGGGGTAGAGCAAGATACAGCAGGTTCTCCTCTGACCTCCAGGTATGTGCACACATGCACAAGTGTGCACATACACAAATGCATGCAAAACACACACACACACACACACACACACATTCTCTTTCCTTGAATGTGCATCTTCTCTTTAAACAAAAGCACTCTAATTTTGATGATGTGCTTGTCAGCAGACCCGATGGATGTATCCCTTCCCACCACGCTTGCTTAAGAGTCTAAGGCTTCACTGAACACTGACTCTATGAAAAAGGTGAAGCTTTCAGAATATGGCTATGGCTGCTGCTTTTTAAAAGCGCTTTTCTTTTCTAGATCACTTCGAGTATTATTTTAAGAAAAGTTTCCTGGATTCAGCTTGTTTTAATTAAACTATGAAGTGAGAGGAGAGAGAAAAGGTTAGCACATTGGGAAGGCGTCTTCCCCTGTGTTGCCCGACTCTCATCCTCTGTGTGGTTGGGTGAAGCCTGGGAGTTACCTGAGCTTATTGGAAGCCATGGCCTTTTCAATCATGCCTTTCTCCTGGGTCAAATATAACAAAGTGGAGAAATTCCTTTTTTGTTTTTTAATGTAACGACTTAAATATGGGTAAACTAACATATTTTAATCAGAGTACTATGAAGCTAATATTCTGGATCAAAAAATAATTAAAAAAGACATGATTCTACCAGTGAAATGGATGAAAGAGTGACCCTTCTTGGAGTTAACTTGAGACTGGATGGTGAAAAGAGGAACCCATGCAGCTCACTGTGGCCATAGCCATCATTTATCATTGATGTGATATCTTGGGGCTTAGCATCCTCTCTTGGTGTCATCTCTCTAAGAATCCAGAGGTCACCTGTTGTCCTCTTGCTATAGTTCCAGGTCTAGGGTGTGCCTCCAACTAAAGGGACACCCAGTAAATATTGGACAAATGAGAATGTTCTGGAAATGGTAAAATTGTCCTCCTCAGATATTTCTACTGGGAGTCATACTTATTTTTCCCTTTTTGCCAAATATCTTTAAGATTTTGCGATATTAAAGTTTTGGTTGCACAACACAATGCCTCTGTTTGAGATATAGCACACCTGCAGTGTTTCTAGTTCTAGCAGAACTGGACTATGTCCATTTTGTGTGGGTCCTCCCTCATCTCACTACAGAGCTGTAGATGCTATATACAAATGAGTTAGGACAAGTATGAATGATAGAAAGAGGAAGATAGATGGTGCAAGGACCACTGGGCAGGAAAAGCAACGTGGCTGTGAGGCCTGGGGTTTCCTCCGTTCTTCTCGTGCTTCACAAACAGGGCACTCCAGAAGTGCCCAGCTGCCTACCTCATCCCCAGCACACACAGACTGCTAGAAAAGCCTGCTGCCCCTCAACAACAGGGGGGCTGTGGAAAGGTTGCCTGGTTATGGCAAACCCATTTTGGCCTTATATGCCCTATGACATCAGTTATAGATGAGAAGACTAATGCCCAGCCTTTAATATACTCTGAGTGCTAAGCCCAGGCCATATCTTCTGCCCCACAGTGCTGAGCCGTGACTCTGTGAGTTTCCCCACTCAGTGGCACCAACAGCACCGTGCTTTGCCTGCCTCCCTAAACTAAACACACTCTCACTACAACAGGAAGTAGTGGTGTGGCCCAGCAGGGATTCCATCCACTGCTTGGGGGGAGCAGGCAGCCCTCCTTTGTACTTTGTCCCTGCCACAGTGCTAGAAGTGGGGCTCTGTGGTGAGGTGGGCTTTCACAGCAGCAACAGTGGAAACAACAACAGTGAGAACAAGACTGTACCAGTTGGGAAAGTCTGTGCTTTTTCCTACCCTACTGCCAGCCTGGCTCCCGTGTCTACCTGGCATCAGGTAGCAGTTTGTGTAGAGCAGTGTAGGGCTGCCAGCCTCCTCACTGGCCCTTCAACCTATCCGGTAGCAATGGGGCAAACTGATATATCGTAGGAGCCGTAATGCAGCCATGGCATTCTGTTTCTGCTGCCCCTCAATCCGCTGCCCTCCCCAGTGCCAGATGACGTCATCTGGATCCAGTGACACTGGTCAGCACTGTCGTGTTTGGGGGTCTTAGATCTAGTAAAGCGTGTTCCCCAGGGGCAGATTTTCCTTAGTAGAGTCCTGTTGGTCACACAGCTCTTTGCCTCCTTGTTCCTCCCCCTTTTCAGATTTATCCTCCATCCTCAATTGGTTTACGGGAGTGGTACCCCACATGTGAGCATGCATGCATGCCTGCACAAACACGCATGGGTAGGTGCATAAACACTCACACAGAGTTATATACTATTTGACCGATTGATTATAATTTTCCCGGGACTTCCTTAAGCAATAAAGGAGAACAAACAGCAAGACCTAGGCTCTGTCTGATGTTCAGGGCATTTACTTGGGTGGAGTTCTCTTAGGTCAGGACAGCAGGAGTAGGTTGATGCCATTGGCCAGCTACAGCCAGGGTGCAGTGGCTACCTGAGTGTTAAGGGCCTCAAGTGGAGACTCTTCTTAAGGAGGGTATGTGGGGGGCAGGGTGTGGGGGTGACTCTCTCTTTCCTAGGCATGGATTGCATCTGAGTTGGTATCATGCATTTCTTTCAGGAAGGAAATTTAAGCTTTTTTGATTGGCTGTGTAACCTCATAAACACTGTGTTGTCACCCTGTTCCCCTCGGTCTGAAGAGGCCTTAGACCCTATCACAGCAGTGACTCAGTAAACCCAGGACCATAACCCCACACCAGGCTGTATACTCTTGCTAAGTGACATAGTATCGGTCGTGTGATGTATGTGAGTGGGACTTACTCCTGTCATGGTTAATCTTCATTATCAATGTGATTGGATTTGTAATTGCCTATTAGACAAGGGAACAAATACCATGATTCCTTCAGGGCTGAATGAAGGGAAAATAAAGACATTTCCAGATTATGAGAATCTGTTGCTATCTGATCTATCTTTGAAAAAGACTAAATGAACAGAAAGTTCATCCCTGAACAGAAAGTAAATACTAGCAAGAGAAAAGTTGGAAATCTGTAAGAGTAAGAACGTTCTAATGAATTGAAATGAGAGTTCTCATCCAGCATCAGATGGGAGCAGGTACAGAGACCTACAGCCGGACATTTTGTCTATATGGGAGGTATCCACTGGATGGCTCCCCTCAGAGATTGGGGAACCCACAAAAGAGGGATAGGAAAGATTGTAGCAGTCAGAAAAAGGTTGAAGGACACCAGGAGAACACGGCCCACTGAATCTACTAAGCAGGGCTCACACAGGCTCACAGAGACTGAAGCAGCAAACACAGGAGTCTGCCCCAGGTCCTCTGAGTATATGTTACGGCTGGTAGCTTGATGTTTTTGTGGGGCTCCTAACAGTGGGAGCCGTGTATCTCTGACTCTTTTGCCTGTGCTTGGGAGTCTTTTCCTCCCATTAGGTCACCTTATTCAGCCTCCATAGAAGGGCTTTTACCTTCTTAATTTGTACTGTTTGGCTGTCATCTCTTGTAGGCCTGTCCCTTTCTGAAGAAGAAATGAGGGGGAGTAGATCTGGGGAAGAGAGGGAGTGGGAAGAGTAGAGGGATGGAAAACTGCTCAGGATGTACTGTACGAGAGAATAATCTTTTCTATAAAAAATAAAATTTTAAAAGTATATATATATATATATATATATATTTATAGAATGGACTGTTCTTTGTTTTTCTTGAATTGTGGTTGAAGTTATAAATGGCACTAGCATGGGTTAAGTGTTCTTTGTAGCTCTTGCAGGGGACTAAGGTTTGGTTCTAGTACCTTCATCAAGTGTCTCACAACTGCTGTAATTCCAGCTCCAGGGCTCTGGTTTCCTCTTCTATTCTTCATGGGCACCCTTTGTGCATATGTATGCATGCAGACACACACACACACATAAATAAAAATAAATGCCTAGAAAACCACCAGCATGAGATTTAATGTGTGGAGAGGAAACCAGATAATTGTATATATAAAAAAAAGAGAATCAGGGTAAAGTGACTGAAATGAAAACAAGGCCTCTATGTGTCCCTGGATGGTGGGACAGCTGTGACAGTAGACTGTTAAATTATGCATGTACGTTTTAATATCTGTAATTGTCCCTGTGGTCAACTGGTAACCCTTCGCTCTGGTATTTTTCAAAGCATGGTGGTGAGCCTATGTTCCTGACAGAATACATAGTGTTCTCTTGTGAGGATTTTACTTTAAAATGGCAAACTATGCGTAACATTCTGCACATCGTACTTTGTATTTGCTTGTTTGGAGACAGTCTCCTAACTATAGGTGACCTTAGTTTGCTGAGGATCCATGGCTGCTAGAGAACAGAACTGTCCTGCCTCTGTCTCTTGAGCACTTCCATTACAGATGTGTGTCACCATGCACAATCTCTGAAATTTCCTTCATTTGATGTGTTTTTCCAGTGGTTTCTCATAACCACCATGCTAGCTACGAATGCCCCATTTTCTGTTCTTTCACTGGTAGTCATTTCTCCAGACTTTAGCACTTATAAGATATGTCATAATGAATATACTTGCTGGAGGCTCCCTGAGTGTTTATATATTTGTTTTTAAATGTTTCTAATTAAAACAAACCCCCTTTGGTATTTTACCCTGTATTGTTTCCTTGGCTCCTCCAGGGTCCATCGGTTTAGTCAGATCCTTGCAGACCCCGTTAGTGGGCGGTAGTTTTTCTGAACATGCAAACTCACAATAGGCTGTTTACCCAGTGGATTCAGTCCCTGCCACCTCTTCCTCCCAGTTCACATGATGTTCAAGATGCTCTGTCGCGATTTCCTGGAGGATGTGTAGGGGGTTAGCCATCCCTCCTGGCTGGGAGAGAAGAGGCGGTGGGGATACAGCCAGGTCTCGGTGGGGTGGGGTGGGGCGGGGCTTGGTGAACAGAAACAGATGTGTGTGTACAGAGTACGCATGTGACGTCTGTATAGGGTTGTTTTAAAGAGGAATATTAACAGTAAATGGAATTTATCTGTTTTAAATAGCAGTGGTTGAAAATTTAAATAGTGGTGGTGCAAAATTTCTCTGAGAAAGAGGGTAATGTTGGCTGCACGGGAAGGGCTCCGGAGGGTGGTGTCACCGCCTCCTACAGCTACAGTCCTTGCCTGAGGTGCAGTTGCTGCATTTTTTTTTTCACAAATTCAACTTCCTTGTGGGTTACTTTCTAAATAAACAGTAAATCATTAAAAAATATGTAAAATGATTTGGAAGAGGTTGTGAGTTCTAATACTTGTCACGGTTTGTCTTGCCTTTTCTACGTAGTCGTAACAGCCATGGTGATTTTCACAGATAGCCATCTGCTGGAAGCCTCCCCTTGTCCCAGAAGACGCTGCCTTGGGATGACCCCTCACTGCGTTACCAGAGCAACTCCCCCAAGACATGGAAAAGCTCTTTGAGAAATCAAAGTATAATTAATGCACATTTCTTTGCTTAAAAGAAAGACTGAATTGGATTATTATTAAATGCATGGAAGGTGACCTGTCTTTTGTAGCAAGGGCATTTAGATGGCTAAATTATGATAAAGGGACCATTGTGTTTGTCAGCTATTATCATTCTAAATTTGCATAAAAGTAATCATAATAGTGAGAGACATTAAGTGCATTAATTATCCATTAAAGGGGTAATTTAACAATCATTAAGTGAAGCACTAATAGGTTGGTGATCATCTTGCAAATGATGTACTTGATCTAAGCTTTATGTAACAGCAAAAGATTAATCTGCCATTTTTACTTTAGTACATTATATATTTTGTTTTCATTTTCTAGTAGCTTCTGCTAAGAATTGAATAGCGCAAACGAATAAGCCTGCGTATTGTGCCTGCGCTCTCACATGTGTCCTGGCCCCTAGTTCTATAGCATTTGGGTAGGTCATTGTAGTAGCAGTATCAGGTCACCTCCTGTTTGGTTTTGAAATGTCTTTATTTCGTTTGCAATTACAAAGACATGCTTTTATGGTAGTATTCAAGCTAGCCTGCATGAGGGCAGTTGACTTTTTCCAGTAGGCCAGAGCAACAGCAGAACAAGTAAGCCTCGAGTAGGGGAGTGTGGAGTTCATGGTGACTGAGATAGTCTCTCGCCATCCCTTTAGCATCTGTTGTTTAGCTTCTGTGCTGCAGGCCAGCTTTCTCTGCCTTCCAGGACTGTGACCCCTTCTGGAAGGTCCCAAATGTCAACCCCCCTACTTCCCAGGAAGGGGAAAGGTGGTTGTGATGTCATCATTCACTATTCTCATTGGCTAACTCTACGTCAGGTTACTACGGGCTTGCTCTGCAGGAGGCACTGACACAGGAAGTCAGTGGCTGATAATTGCCTAAGGACCAATCATTTTACACTATGGGAGACCAACTGCAAAGTAGACCAGCTCTCACCCTGTTCCTTGCATTTCATCCTTCCCCTCCTCAGGCCACCTTCACAGGGCAGTCTGAGGTATTTAGGCAAGGAATTGTTTACAATTAGCATGACTTGGTTTTATTCATAGGCCAGGGCCTCTCCGATACCCTAGCAGCAGCCTCTTCCCTTCCCTCCTGGTGTTTCTGTGACCTCACCTGCCAACCTCGTTTTCAGTTTTATGGATCCTGTCAAGTGGCTTGTGTCCTGGACTTTGGCTGGTCTTTTCCTTGAACCTTGTGCATCTCTTGGCTCCTTATTTGGGCTATACCCATCTGTCCTCTTCTTTCTAGAAACAATGTCTCAGCTCAGCTCAGGAGGACCTTGACCCAAGTGGTTCCTTCTTTGCTGTGGGGACTAACCCTCATGACAATAGATGTTTGCCTCTGGGACCTAGCTGAGGCCAGTGTTCCCCAGAGAGCACACGCACCATACTGCAACTCCCTTGTTTGTTGTCATTTTAATTGCTGTTGTTGTGTGTCACATGTGTGTTTGTACAAGTGCGTTTGCCTATGCCTGCTTGGAGACCAGAGGTCAGCTAAGCATGTCCTCTCCTATTCAATGTCAGCGAGACACCTTTGTCTTATATCGTCATGCACATCGTCAGCACTGGGGTCACAGACATGTGCCACTGTGCCTATCTTTTACATGTCAGGCTGGGGATGCAAACACAGGTCCTCATGCTTGTACAGCAAGCATGTTGGCTATGGAGGCAGCCTTCTCAACCTCTCTCAGCCTCTGATAGTGAGAACCCTTCTATAAAATCTGCTTTTCCTCTGCGTTAAGCTCTAAGAAGAGAGCAGTAATATGTATTTTTTTTAAATTCATTATAGCAATTAAGAAGCACCTTTTGTCCTCATTATAAACAAACACAATCTATTTCAAATCATTAGATAGTTCCAAGTGAATTTTGTATGCCCAGTATCATTCATCTAAAAGACTATCCTTGACCCTACAAGGGCCCTGGGAGGGGGGTAAATTATGAACGGTGGTTCTTTTGATGGAGATTACAAAAGTTATAGAAACTTCCTTTCTATGTCTTCCTTTCAAGCCTCTAGTTATGCATGGATGTATATTAGCTGCTAAACAAAGAAAGCTGCAAAGGTCTGTTTTCTTCGTGTGAGTACAGTGAAATTAGTGATATGGACTTCAGTGAAGAAGCCAGGATGCTGGCTCTAGAGAAAAGCTCATGCACCCATTCTAACCTCCTTATCCTTGCTCCCTTCCCCTGAGTTCTCCTGTTTCTTTTCCTCTCTGAATGCCCATTTGACCTTGTTCTGACCAGTGGAGCACTATCAGAAGCCCCTGGAGAAGGCTAGTCTCCCTTGAACGCAGACGTTACAGTAGGGAATACAGCAACCACTATGTTACCATGAAGATGAAAGCTGTAGACCAAGCATGGTCAGCTAAGAAGCTGGGAGAACATGGGACCTCTGTGTGGTACCTCACTGCTGTACTCAGTCCTTGAGTGACCATTGAAATGATGTGTACATTTGGATATTATGCTTTGTTTTTGTTTGTTTGTGGGGGCGTAGAGAGTGTCTGTGTACATTTCTTGGGTGTGCGTGTGAACCTATGTGCATGTCTTCAGGTCCTGCTCTATCACTTTCTGTCTTACTCCCTTGGCACATGAACTCTTACTGAACCTAGAAGTAGGTTGGCAGCCAGCAAGCCTAGTGATTCTCTTGTCTATGCCTTCCTCCCACCCGAACTGTGGTTATAGCCGTACATGTAGCCATCATCAGTTTTCTATGTGAATGCTGGGATTTGAACTCAGATCCTCATGTTTGCACAGCAAATGCTCTTGATCATTGAGCCATTTCTGGAACCACCTATATATCATCATTTATGAATAAAAATGAAACCCTTGCTTGTTTAAAGCATAGCCAAGAGCCCTTTCTGATCCTTGCAGTCGAGTACATGATCAGTGGAGTGCCCCCCACACAGCAACACTACCCTTCATCCGTGGAGTGTCCGTACATGCTGCTTGCTTCAGGTCACTGGATGTGGTTTCTTTCAAAGCCAACATTTACTCATCCCTCCGTTTTTCATAAATCCAACCACCCATCTATGTGTCCATTCTGTGTTATGAAGGGCAACAGTGAGTGAGGTCCTCAGAAATGGGTCCTGACTTCAATATTTCCAGCCACTTCATGAACTTCTGTTCAGATAAGTAATGGCTTTTGGGCTCTGAAGCCTGACCCATTTGATAGCTTCTTGGGAATCTGAGTGTAGTCCATCAACCCTGAGCCAGTCTTTCCTAGATAAATAGCTGTTAATACCGACCTGCAGGAAAAGACCTCAGGGGCTAGAAACTAATGACACACTATGAAGTGTCTGGTGCACAGAAGATGCTCAGTTGTGGCAGAGAAGGTGGCAAAGGAGATAGATGTATTAGTTACTTTTCTGATGCTGTGAGAGATGAAAGGCCACTTGTAGAAGAAATTGTTTGTTTTGGCTCATGGTTCCAGAGGGAATGGGAAGTGGGTTCAGGCTCTAAAACCTCAAGACCTATGGCCCATCACCTTTCAGTAAGATTCCACTTCCTGAAGGCTAACCTTCTCAAACAGCACTGCTAACTGGAGGCCAAGTGTTCAGATACATAGGCCTATGGGGGAGGCTTCCCATTCAAACCACAACAGGAGACCAAGACTCACAAATGCACTTTGAAGAAAGCTCTTTATGCTCGCCCGAGAGATTAAATACAAACCAAAGGTCACAACACTGACCACCAGAAACGCCTAGGGAAATCAGACAAGGCCAGTGCTCAAGACTGCTAGTTTTCTGCCTTCACCTGTCGTTTAGTTTTGTCATACAGAGCACTTGGATCTGTGTATGATGAGGCAGTGGGGACAGGGCAGTTGCAACTGAGAATCACAGTTCACTTGGGGAAGCATCTTACATTGCAGTGAATTTGTTTTGAAGCTCATGATTGTCAGCCTTGTGGTTCTGCAGGTTAAGTTCCCATATTATGTAACCAATTCCCATCATTGCCTTAAATATTAAAAAAAAATGTGTGTGTGTGTGTTGCATGTGGATGCTGTGGAGGCCAAAGGACAATTGTGAGTATTAGGGGCCATCTACCTTGGCTTTTGTTTGTTTGTGTGTTCTGGATGGGATCTCCCACTGGTCTGGAAGTCCCTATGTAGGGATAGACTGACTGTGAGCCCCTGAGGTACAGCTGTTGCTACCTTCTCAGTGCACTACCATGTCTAGATTGGTGTTGGGGATAAAAGTTACATCCTCATTCTTTCATAGCAAGTACTTCAACCCCAAACTCCCCAGAGTCGTGGCTATTAATTATCTAAAGATTCTTTGATAGTAAGACAACGAAGAATGGGAAGGGATGCCTGCCTGCCCTTGTCTGACATGCCTGCCCAGCATCTCTCTGGAGGACAGAGACAGCTTCTTGCATGGTGTTCTACTCCTGCTCTTCAGACATGCTGCCTGAAGAGCATGACATAACAGACATGCCCTTCAGGCATCCTTTCTGCATAGGTCGGCTACATTGCATTGAGCCTTGTGAGCGTCCTCCGCCATGCCTTGTCTTTAGTACAGGCACATAGAGAATTCTGGGAAGGGGGATGACTTTCACTGTTTCTTCCTTTAATCTTGATCATGGGTCACAGATTAAAGTGACCACAAAGTCATCTTTGCTTCCTTGGGCTTTATTGAAAACAGGCCAGCAGAGGAGCAAGAGAAAGATCTGCTTTGATTCACCCCAATTCTCTTTACTTCTGGACCCGCCCTGACTTGACAGCCCAAATTGCCAGTGCACTAGGTGACTCCTAGTTGATCCCAGCAAAGCAAGCATAGATTGTCCACCTAGGCCACATTTCTCACAAGGAAACAGGCAGGGGATCCTGTTCTCTCACTCATTCCATTTCTTTTGAATGCCAGCAAATAGATTTCCATGACTGAAAATATACCATCCACAGGTCCAAGCTTGCTTTTATCTCCAGGGATGCTGACCCAAACCTGGTCTGGACTTTCTAGGACTTTCTAAAGACCTTTCCAGGACTTTAACTGGGGCAGAGTGACAGCCATTGCTCTATGGCATATCCCTTATGACACTGTTGAACAATTCCTGACCCTAGTTCCTTTTTTCTCAAGTTCAGTTCTCTAGTTTTATTGCTGATTTGGGGGAGTTTGCTTGTATTTGATTTTTAAAATTCCCCTTTGTTTAAGTTGCCACAATCGGTATTTTTAATTCCTACCAAAGCAGACCCAGTAGGCCTCTTAAAAAAATGGGCCAATTCCTTTCTTGCATCTTTTTGTCTCATTTTATTCATGGTCAGTGTCTTTTCTGATCTGGTGAATGAATCAAGGAAAGCAAGTAATGTCAGTCAGGAGTCCACAGTGCAAAATACTTTCTGTCCAAGAGGTGACACTCTTTTCAGCTCATGACAGATCTGCCTGACTTTTGAAGCTTTCGGAGCTGTTTCTGAATAAAATGGCCTTGCTTTCCATTCTGCTCATTACTCAGTGCAACGACTGTGACTTCCATATTACAAACTGCCATGGTCTTTAGAAATAAATGGTCTCCTTCATGAGAAGAGTCCACCCCTCCATGTGTAGATCACATGCAGGCCCTCCATGAACCATTCTCTTCCCTGCCTGTGAAGGAGAGGGGACTCTGCCATCCAAGAGAATCCAGGTCTCAACTAAAGGTACCAGAGGCGTAGATGCTGATATCAGCCTGTTCCAGGAAGATAGCAGATGGAGCTCAACTTGGTCCCAGAGATAAGTGACAGTGATTCTAAGATACAGGTCATAGTATAATGCCAGGGGAAGGGACTGTGATCAACATACCACATGTCTCTTCCAGTGTGGGTCATCACTCATCTGTCCCCCCATTGCTTTCTGGGCAAAGGTAGGTCCACTGTTGTTAGAGTCTGTGACCTGAATTTTGATGTGAACTATCCTGTAAAAAATATTGGCAGCTAATTAAAATCCAAAGCTCTGTGAAAACAGAGCTCACTACTCACTACCTAACACACCAAATACTACTAACCAGCAGCTTGAACTAAGCCTGGTGGCAGGAAGTCTTGAGTGCTAATGTGCTCAGGAAACCATGTCTGAGTTCTATAATTTATTATGATGATGATGTTCTTTTTGAAGCAAATGTCTCACATTTTAATCCATGCTAGCTCATAGCGTAATACCACACTTACTTCAAACTCATGGTAATCCTCCTGCCTTCACCTATTCTTGGATTATAGTTGTAAACTACCATATGCACTTAGGTTGAACACATTCATAGGTAAAAAGCAAATGACAGACAATACATGGAATAAAAATTATGTATATGTGTTTATATATATATGTGTATACATATGTTCCTTATTTTCACCTGTCCATATGCATATGTATTTATAAACACATATGCATTCTGCGAATGGGAAGTAACAATCTATATTGTTACTGCCTATGACTATATCTTGGAAGAGACGAGGTGAGGGACACTGAGATAATGCCAACTTCTGTGTCTCCTTTCTACGGTATGTAAGTTTTTAGTTAGAAATATGTCTTATTTGGTAGCAAGAGAATAACAATTAGAAGTCCCCTGAAATGGGATGAGGGAAGGGGGCAGTAATATTTGTGTGGTTCCCACCAGCTGCTCCTAGGCTCATGGTGGCATTTTCAGGGCCCCTTATCTGTGTCCCCTGAGTTCACAAGGAAAAGGAACTCTTCAGTCTGCTCTAACTGGATCATCCATACTCACCAAACTGCCCCAATATATAGGCAGTGTCACTGGCTGAGCACTGCAGGGATTGAAAGAGTGAAGGAGGAAGGCAGCCGCCACTGTGGCAGTGAAGAATCTCAAGAGTGTGGACTACCTGTGCTGCCTCCATAATGACCTTATCCCTGAGTCCCATCCATCCGTCCGTCCATCCGTCCATCCATCCATCCATCCATCCATCCATCCATCCATCCGTCCTATGCTACTGCCTGCCTTTAACACCCACAAGTGCTCAAGCTTTGGCTGTTTAGGTCAAGAATTCCCAGAGGGGAAAACATCAGCAGATTATGAAGATGAAAGACCTCACTGTGCAGATGGCCCTTCTGGAGCCTCAAGAGTAGCTTGTGTAGGACCAGGCCCACAGGCTGCAAGGAACAAAGAAACAAAGAAACCAAGAATTTGGTTTCATCATTAGGGTCTTTCAAATTCTGTGCTGTTTTCTTCTTCCCCGCCCCCAAGAAAATGCTAATGACAAATATAACAGACAACAAGCTCACCAACCCCAGATTTCCTCCTGTTTCTGCATCCCTAGCTCTGGGATTACAGGGATATGCTGCCTTGCCTGGCTTTTTGTGTGGGTATTGATGATCTGAACTCAGGTCCTCATGAATACAGGAAATCACTTTACTGCCTAATCTATTTCTCCAGCACCTTACTTCGGCCTTTTCGGTTCACACCTTTGCAGTCTCTTCTTAAGGAAGAACTCCCCCTGCCGCACCCCCAAGATTATGTTTGTGTACAGTTCTCATGACAAGACTGTTCTGCTGATATTTAAAGATTGGTGGCAAGCCCCCCGAGGGCTCACCAGCGTGTCTTGTTATCCTCCCCACAGTGCTGATCGCAGAGTCTGGCAGACTCACTCTGAGCGCCTCATGGTTCCTCTGACAGGACAGGGCTGCTAAGAGAATGTCTCAAACTCTCAGCCCCTCCATGAGGTGTTTTCTGCGTTCACAAACCCCCAAGGTCAGCTCTGGGAGGAAGTCAGGAGGAGTACTTGTAAAGCTGAGCACTGACGTCTCAGTTATTTCCCCAAGAGCTGAGAAGACCATCCTGGTTTTCAAATGCCTTTTGAGCTCTGTCATTCTCTTTTGATCTGCGCCACACAACTGTTCTGAAAGCTAATCTGTTCCAATTCAAAATAGATGAAAACCACCACATGAATGACATCTGCTCATGTTTGCTTTCCTAAAACAATATATTTTAAGGAAAGACAGTCCAAGAAATTGTGCGGTGATGAGTGAGTGTATTAATGATGATTATTTTATCGAGGATATTCAAATTGCAAAAGTATGAAAACAGGCAAGAAAGAAACCCTGGAACAGCAAGTTATCTGAAGAGAATGTCAATAATTTCAAGGCTATTTTGGGTCTTGTTCAAATCAAAGAACCTCAACTGGCTGTGAGAAGAAGTTTCCAGAAAATGAACTATTTGCAGTGTTTTGGGTTTTTTGTCAGTCAAATGTCATATACACAAGGATTTGAGGCCAGAGCACAGGGTTTGGCCTCGTGTGGTGTAGAGGGGCCTCTGCGGCCTGGGAGCCAGACAGAATTTCTGCTTATTTAGCTTCTTGTTGGCCCCGAGTGAAGGCAGGAGGGCACACACATGTTGTTGCTGCAGATGGAAAGACACACTAAGCCCCAGTTCCAAGTTACACGTCAGGGCAAATGTAGGCCAGAAAGGCTGGCCTCCTCGGTCTTTAGAAAATAATGCTCTGGTGGTAGCAGAAGAACACCATGTGGATTCATCTTTCTTATAATGACACACATTATTGGGAGCCAACCCCAGTTCCTTCAGATGGCACTCCTGATCGTCCAGAATCGTTAATTATCATCTTGATCTTGGGGAGAGATCCAAGTCCTACCTTCTTCCCAGAGAGGATTCCAGAAATAATTTCCCTCACTGAATTTAACACTTGTAAAGGCCTTGTAGATGTTAATAGCAGCTTTGGTTCTAAGTGACAGAAAACAACTCAGAGTGTCTTATCCCCAAGGGAACATGTGAAAAAGTTCTCAAGGGGGGACATGGCTTCAGCAGAGGGTGAACGTGGGGCTCAGATGAAGCCATGAGCACACCAGGACCTCACGTTGCTTCTGTGTTTCTCAGTGTGGACTGGAGACCGGTGGCTCTCCACGAATCTTCCAGACTACCAGTACCATACTGGGACAGCTGGGGCATCCAGCCTTGTGGACTGAGCAGCTGCTGTTCTCAGCCTCTCTTGTCTGAAGACACTGTTGTCAGACCACCAAGACTGTTTTATATACACCAGTCTGATAAGGTTCCCATTATTAATATTTCCATTACTTTGCTTCTATTCTTCTGGAGACTCTGGCTAACACTGATGAAGAGGCATGTTCAGGAGCTTCCTGTGTGCAGCTGCATGAAGCAGCAGCTCCCACAGATTGGGTTCTAGACCATTTGATCTAGACCATTTGGACAGTGCTCTGGAATGGAATCATGGGACGGGTGCCCTTACTCCATTTCTAGTTCTTTTTCCATCTTCCCCACCTACTACATCTCCAAATAAAAGTAGGAGGACATTGCTGAAAGGGCCTTGTCTGCAAATGCCACTTCTAGAAATGGACCAGTGGCTTCCAAGTGGAATAAAGAGTCCACAGGCCTCATGTCCTCGCCAGTGCGTTTTTGTGCACTTCTTTAATCACCCACGAACCATAGGTCAACCCTGACACGTCTGGGATATTTGTGAACTAGGCAAGTTCAGCTGTTCTTATTGTTCTTATTGGGTCTTGTGATAGGAATGAAACTTCTGTATAATTTCCTCATTCTAGTTATTTATTCCTCTTGCCATGAAGCTGGCTACAGAGTGAGATTTGGTAGATCTGCTGAGATGGGTCCACCCTAAGGTGATTTTTGTTTTTTTACATCTCAGTCTGACGTGAGATGATGTAAATGTTGAGTACAGCAGCCACATGAGGCTTTAAACTTTAATGTATTTAGAATGATTAATATCATTCAGTCAGCCTCTTGGTGGAAAGCAATGATAGCAAACTGCTATCATTTAAGTGTTATAAACTGTCATTTTTTTGGGGGGGGGTTTATGCATGTCATGTTAGGATAACATGAGAGGGTGAAGCAGGCCACAGCAGTCAGTGTGCTTTCTGTTACTCATCACACTTAGTTAACATGCCTTAGAAGGTAGAATTGAAAAGCATAGGAGAGAGAGCTTTGACTTCTTTTAATGGGACCATCATAATCAGAAAATAACTCACTGTTAAATATGAAAGAACTGGCTAAGTACATAACTCATTTCCATGTGTAGCTGGATATTGAGAGCAAGGCGCACCCCTTTATTGTAAAGAACACGAGTGTTTGTTTCATGTTTCCAATGAAAAGGCTTTGACAATTTGATGCTTCAGCTATTCTTTCAAATTTGCTTCTCTACATATTAAGGAAAGTTATACTTTTGGTGCCAATTTTATGTCACTTTGTACCTAAATAAGTATATACTCTCAAGTTCTATTTGTTCTGTCTCCTGGGTATTCTATCTATAAATGCAGTAATTTGAGCCAACCATTGTTTGTGGAAGGAACACTTACTGTAATATTTACTTGTGTGATTTATTTCTCCTCCTTTATGAACTGGATCAATCTACAAATCAGATTCATAGTTATAAGATGCCACTGGTTGGCTCTACAAAGCAGTGTGATGTTCTACCTATATTAATCTCCCAAAGTTTTCATAGCAAAGCACACAAATCCAGGGCTTAAAACAGCAAGAATCTGTCTCATATAGTCTGTTAGAGTCCAGTGTGTTTTGAATTGTAGAGCACAATTCAGTCCATGGTAATCTACCTTCTACCTTCCCATTAATGTTCTCCTTATAAGCAAAACACATCCAACTGCATCTTAACGTTGACCCCAAATCTTAGCCCATTTCAGTATCACTTTCTACCAAAACTCTCATTGTACTGTAATCAATCCAGAAACCTCCAAATCTCAAATCTGAATCAAGCAGATTTTGGTAACACTTATGGGCAACCAAATGCCTTATCATTAAAAAACAGAGAAATAAGCTAATCTTTTTAAAATAATGCATTAGGAGGATGGGCAAAGGGTAGGCATTCGGATTCCAGAGTGGGCAAGCGGAGGGTATGCCAAGCTTCTGTGTACCAAGCAAGTGGACAGCCCACTGGGGCAGAGGTTAGGGGGTTTCGAGAGCTGAGAGCTGTGGCTTGCCAGCTGTACCTTTTGGTTATTAGGCAGCAATACTTCCCCTCCTGGAATGGCTTTGCTGGTCTCTTAATCTGCAGCTCTGCCCTCATTATACCTTCATATTACCTTGCTGTTGTCCTCTATGTTTGGGGTAACTGAATCTGCTGATAGAATTGTCCTGAAGAACCTTACTAATCTTCCAGTAGTATCAAGGGAACCTAGGCAAGTATATAAAAAGGATGCCCACAGAGTTCTCTATTGTTGGCATTTCCTTGGATGACTGGATGTATTGTGGATCACGGGCCAGCCCTCTTCAGCTGACTGTCATACAGCTGTACTCTTCATGTTTTTCCACTGTGCATTTAGTTTCTCTTCTCTCCCTTTCCATCTTTTCCCCCTCCCTCTTCCTTATATATGTAGCCCCAAATTCCCTTGGTTAATGGCTCCTTTTCTCTTCAATGAGTCTAGCATCCATCCATTCATCCATCCATCCATCCATCCATCCATCCGTCCATCCATCTCTCTGTCTCTCTGTCCCTCTGTCTGTCTTCTATCCTTTCTTCCCTTTTCTCCATCCCACATCTTTAATTTAACTAAGGATAACAAGGAGAAAGCAAGTTGTAACTTCTGTTCTTTGCATTGGCATAGTCTCTAGTTTTTTTCTTCTTTCAAGCATCCTAGGATTTCCCCACGCTGTGTCTCCAAATTCTCCCCTTCTCTGCCCATCATCCACTTCAAGGGCACTGCTATATTGCCAAACATTTGCTCTAGCAGTGTTTCACTTCCTGCTGCAAAATCGGTGTGCATTTATCAGGCTGTTGACACAAAATCCCATGAACTGGTGGCTTAAAACAACAGAAATTTGTTATTTCATGGGTCTGGAGAACATCCCAGACTGAAATTGAGATGTCAGCAAGGCCATGTTCCCTCTGACCCCTACAGAAGAGCAGCCTTCCCTGCTCCTAGCTTCTGCTGGTTGCTGGCAGTTCTTGGTGTGCCTTGGTTTATAGCTGCATAACATTTAGTTTCTGCCTCTCAACATGGCCTTCCTTCTGTTTCTCTCTGTGTCTCTGTATCTCCTTTACTTGTAAGAACAACAGTTCTGTTGGATGTAGGGTCTATTCTAGTCCAGTGTATTTTGTAGAAATTAGAGCTGTAAAAACCCAGTATCTCAAAATCTAAATACCTAAAAATCATTCATAATCACAGGATTAGGATTTCAGCATTTCTTGAGGGGTACATATTTCAATCCATAACACTATCCCTTTCAAAGTTTTTGGTTTCTATTACTTACATAACTGTTTTATGGTTGCACGTGACAGGAAACATAGTTCAAGTTAACTAAAGAAAAATGAGTGCATTCATGACATGGTCAAGGATTGCTGAGATTATAGGTCTATCCTCTAAGTGCCAGGTTCTTGTTTTCTATCTCCTATTCTCTCTCATTTCTTTCACCCCCCCCCATGTTTTTTAGTTAGAAAACTTACATCCACATAACAATCTGAACCAGTTCCTCACTTACCTGCATTCTTAGATAGAAAGCATATCTGTTGTCATAGTACTGGCATCAGAGTCCTGGGCCTTACTGCTGCTAGTTTCAGCTGTCCGAGAGATGGTCTTTTGCATGATTTACATGTGAGTGATGTGTTGATGCCTTGATCTAGAGAGGCAAATGCTACCCAGCCCATGTGTTTAGACATTATAGAAATTAGGCTCCCATCAGCAAAGCAAGGGCAGGATCTGCTGTGCAGGCCAGCATGCATGGAGGGTCGTAAGGCATGAACATGAAGGAATGAGATTGAAGCAACATTTTTCTTGTGACAATTGGGATTTGCTATGAATCTGGCCAAGCTGTTATGTGAGACAGCCTTAGCTTCTTCATCGGTAAAATGTTATTTTATAAGGTATGCTATTGAAACATATTTTTGGAAGGCTTGGTGAGCTATGTTTCACACAAGCAAAACCCACCATTTTTTAAGTGCAATTTGATGAGTTTTGACAGAGGTATTTGGTTCAGCAACCACTGACACGATTATTGTGCAGAACACTTCCTATACCTCCCGGAGTTCTTTCGCACCCCTCTGTGGTAAGCCTCCTTATCCCAAGCCCTCACTCCTGGCAACCACTGATCTGCTTTTTATTTTTGTAACTTTACATAAGTTACTTTTTGTGATATTCCATTACAATATTTGGTGTTAAAGCTGTGGAGCTGGTGTTGAAGACCTGCAACATGTTCTAAGTAAATAGTAGGATTTTGTTTTTTGTTAATATGATGGCCTTGGTAACCCTGTGCCTTGCCAGCTGTCTCAGTCCCATGTGTGTGGCCACTTTGTTTTCAAATCCACCAGTGGCACTGGATCCCTTGACTTGACACTTTCCATTGGCTGGGGAACATACTTCATCTTCAGAGATCACCTCATTGTGTAAGACCAAGACCTCTGAATTTCCAGGTCAACTAAGTTGAGAATCTACTTCTTTCTAGCTACAGAATAGTTACATTAAGGTTTGATGGGAGAATCAGGAAACTGAAAGCTTAGGTAGGGCCCTACTTAGGTTTGATGGAGAACTGGGGACAGAGGACTTAGATAGAGCCATACTTAGGTTTGATGGGAGAATCAGGGGGCAGAGAGCTTAGGTAGAGCCGTGCTTGGAGTTCTGATGACCAATCAAGTATAAACATCTTTTTAAAAGACTGAATTGAGGAGAAAATTGAAGATAGTATACTGAAAAGAAATCCCAAATTGATTTATTGTTTTTATAGCATCAATTTCAGGATTGTTTCTGTATGATATCATTGTTTTGCTGGTTGTGCCACTCGCTGTGATGAAGAAGACCACAGGCTAACAGAAGAAAGAAAAACATAACAGTAATTATGATGAAGTTGCTTTTTAATTTTTTTTTAAGAAAGGAAAATTGACCAATCTGAGCCAGCTTTTTCCTCTTGATGACTGGCACTGCTCAGTGACATTACAAATGTTATTCATATATAGTGTTTATTTCTTTGAGGGACCTAGGCAACAAACCTATTTTTTTAAAGAAAAAAAAATGATTCAGACATGTGGAAAAGTTTAAAAGAAAGTTAGTGTGACTGATATAGAATAACTGTAAAGTAGCTACCCACCTTTTTATAATGTGATTTCTGGGCTGTGTGGAGTTTTGTTAGTTGCCCAACATAATTATAAGTATATCTAGAAAAGTGGGTATCTTTCAAAAGTTTGAGACAGCTAGTGGGGATTTTGTAGGTGATCCAGCACCAAAAGGCTCCATCATCATGCGGTGTTGTCCTTGGTTGGGAAGCAAGGATCTTTTCAAAAGGAAAGTTCGGTGAGTTCTGATGTGTTCCGCTCAACTGTGGCTTGTAGCCTATTTGCTGCAAATACCACGGAGCTTTTGGTACTGAAAAGCAACTGCAATTAACTTCTAAATTTAAAAGAAAATATTTTTTTTGTGTGTGCATCGTCTTTGAGGGGCAGAATGAGGGCAGGGTTTTCCGCTACTTAGTGAGCATCAGTAAGGGCCTTAGCAAGCCAAAGGCTACCATTGTCGATCTGTTTTCAGAAAGAGAAGCTCAGAGCACAGCCATGACTGATGTCTGAATGAGCCTCTAACCCGCCGGGCTGGCAAAAGCCACCAACTCTGTGGGCACATTTTGACAGCCGCTGAGGGCTCCTCTTGCGAGATGCACTAAAAGTATGAGGAGATGGCTGTGGAAAGACGTGCTTCTGTCTGCACGTAGGCTTGTGGAAAGGGAGAAAGAGAGGCTCAGTGGCTGATGAGGTGTGGTTCTGGCATCAGCTGTATTGTGTTTCAAATCTTGACTTGAATGGTATGCAGGGAGGTTTAGTGAGACCTTGAGCAAGCTTCCTTGTCTCTCTGGCCTACTATTTCATCTGCAGGATGGGGTTAATGGTAATAATACTCCTGAGGTCTTTGGGTCTAAATAGGAAGTAATGCATAAAAGCTATTCAATGGAGAACCTGGCCCTGCCAGGCACAAACTTAGCAACATGCTAACTAATGTAACTGAAGAAGGAAGAAGGAAAGACTGAGAGAAATATGAAGAAGAGAGGAGGAACAGGAACTCAGGACAGACAGAACTCAGGAGGAACAGAACTCAGGACAGAACTCAGGGAGCTCAAGGTGTATTTGGGCTACAGAGTAAGTTCAAAGTCATCCTGGCCATCATAAAACAGACTGTGTGTCAACATGTAAACTACAAAAGTCTGGGGGTACAGTTCAGTCCGAGAGCATTGCCTAGCATGAGTAAGGCCCTGGATTCACTTCTCATTTACACAACCACCACCACCACCGCTGCTACCACCAACAGCAGCACGCACACACACACACACACACACACACACACACACACACACACACCAAGAGGTGTGAGAACTGAGAGTATGAGAGCATTCAAGTAGAAGTGGGGTAGTCTGGGTCGATAGGATTCTATTCATTAGAAGAATAATTGAAGACTAAATTGCGTTTCTTCATTGAGTGAGTCTGTGTTGGTGTGTATGTATATGTATGATGTATATGCATGATTATATGTGTGAGGATAAGTATGAGTGTACTGTGTCATACATGTGGAGGTCAGAAAGACAACCTTAGATATTGGTCCTAGCCTTCTACTTTGACTCAGGTTTTCTTTGTCATTTGTTCCCATGCTAGCTGAACTGGCTGGCTTATGAGTTCCTCCTCTCTTATATTAGGATTACAGATATATGCTTGCTCCATGCTTGACTTTGAGAGGGTTCCAAGAATTTGAACTCAGGGCCTCACACTTGCAAAGTAAGTGCCGCTAAGCCATCTTCCAGCTCTGATTGCTTCATTTTACATATGGGACTGGACTTCTGAATGAATACCATGCATCATTTATTCCTTTGAGATGCTGTTTTTCCCTAGCCTCTAGTTGAAGATGCATGAGAGGACTGAGGGAAGCATCCAGATTGTCTCTGCAACACTGTGGTTGTCCTCCAAGATCCTCAAAAGTCTTCTCTGGCCACCAGTCTTTATATTTGCATATTTAATCTACACAGAAGATGTTAGTCCCGTGCTTTGTACCCTGATGTGACTCCTTTTAGGAAACCTTGTGCAGTGAAGCAAGTTGAGGGAGGCTGAAATCCTCCCACATGGAGACTGTCTTGAAGAAGCTTCAGCAGAAGACTAGGAAGGTACATGTCTTCCAGCATGGGCTCTACTGCTAAACCATGTAGCATTGCCAGCATACCTTCCTGTAGTTGCAAAGGAAACCAACTTTGCCAGCTGTTTGGCAAGGAATTCTTCTCATTTAATCGAGGACAGAAAACCTCCAGGGCTTGCTAGTGATCTGCTTTTTTGAGTAGGAAAATAATCTGCTTACCTTCCCAGGCACAGTTGCCATGGTGTGGAATATCTCAATGGCAGTGAAGGGGAATGAGAATAAAGGGCTATTGTGCTTGCCATTTGTGGTACTGAAGTTCATTTAGAACAAATGAAGAAATATTTTCAGAAAGGGAGATGCTAATATGCATGTGACAGCTATCATTTCCTTGGGCTCTTTGCAGAGTCGCAGGAGAGATACTGGTCCACCAACATCAACCACGACTTTCTGCCTGTTACTCAGCCTTCTGGTTAGCCTTGCTGAGTATCCAGTGAAGAAAAAGAACTTTTTATTTATATAAGTAAACTTTTTTTTTTAAGATTTGTTTTTGCTCCCAGCTTTACTGAGGTATGATTGACACATAAAAATTGTAGATATTTGAAGCGTATGGTGTAATATTTTGACACACATTTGCATTGTGAAATGATTATCACAATTAAGATGCTCAATGTGTCCATCAACTCCCGGTTCCCATTTACTCATGTAAAGAACTTGATATATTTTCTCTCTGCTCAAGTGAGTAATGCCTGTTGTTTTGACGGAACTCCTGCTACAGAGATAGGTCTCTACAGTTATTCATTTTGTAACTGGAAGTCAATCACTCTTTTGATCAACCTCTGCCCTTTTCTCCAAGCCCTAGCTTCTGGAAACCATAATTTTCTCTCTGTTACTCTTTATGAGACTTTCTGTTTAATTCCACATATAAACGAGATCATGTAGTATGTGGCTATCTGTGTCTAGTTAATTTCATTAGCAAAATACCCTTCAGATACACTCATCTAGCAGGATTTCCCTCTTCTTAAAGTTGAGTTATATTTCACTGAAAAAAATATATGTCCTTATCTAGTCACCTGGAAAAAATCCACACTGTTTCCACATGTTGGCTATGGTGGCTGATGCTGCAGTGTATATGCTTACATGTATATGTCATTTTGACATATGCCCAGAGCATGAGATTCTTGGATGACATGATAGTTCTAAGTTGTTTTTGTCAAGGTCTTCATGTTGCTTTCTGTTGTGTTTATAATGATTCCCCTTCCTACCAGCTATGTGCAGGGCTTCTCTTTGGGATAAGTTTGTTCATAGTGATGATCCTTTTCTCTTGGTTAATGACCATTGTATCAGGTGTGAGGGGATACATCATTTTGGTTTTAATTTGAGTCACCCTTGCCATTACTAATGTTGAGATACTTTTATTTACCTGTTGTTTGTGCATCTTCTTTTGAAAAAAAAAGTTTATTCGGTTCCTTTACTCACTTTTATATCAAGTTGTTTTCTTGTTATTGAGTTATATGGATTTTTTTGTGTGTGTGTATGTGTGTGTGTGTCTTTTGGACATTACCACTTACCAACTAGGTGGCTAACAAGTACCTTTGCCTAGAATTGAAGGCAGTTTATAAATATTTTGAACTTCAGTGATTTTTTAATGTTCTCTTAAAACTGTACGTAAGTGTTTATATGGGGACATGAATATCTCATCCAGCACTGGTTGTAGAGAAACTATAGACAGCATGGTGATCCAACATCCCGACATCCTCTTTAGTAGCAAAGAGGGAAGGTAGGGTCTGTTGGTGATGGTCGGTAGGAACCAGCCTATGCTTTGCTTTCAGTAGTTATGAGGCAGATATTTGTTGACCAGAAAATATTGTCAAGGTAAATTTGGCTTCTGTGAATGAGATCGATAGCTAATACTCATGAGGTGTTAGCTCCCATATAGTTTACCTGAGAGTACTTCCATCTTACAGGAAAAAAATTAGCCTTAAACTCTAAGATGAGAAAGTCAGGCATTCAGTGAGTCAGTAGCTGAATAAGATGACTATCACTGTACCTAACATGCAGCTGAACAGGAAGCCCGACTCCCCGGCTATGTGATTTCCTACTAGGCCAGACTGCCTCCTGTTATGATGTACTTACGATGAACTGAATGGGGCTGGTGAGATGGCTCAGATATCAAGCCTGAAGACTTGAGTTTGGACTCTGGAACCTTTGGTATGGTATGAGAGCACCGGCTCACGAAAGTTGGCTTTTCACACACATACACATACACACTCACTCACTCAATCACTCACACATACATACTCACTCACAATTAATTAAACATAATAATATAAAAAAAACAGGGTGTCTATTCCATTTCTTTTTCACTTCTTCCTTTCCTATGTTTCTCCTTACTGAAAAGTACCCTCTGTTACATAAAACAGGAAGCTATGGCATCTACCTGGCTGGACCCATTCTTGCTTCTGACATTAGTAAATGCAGGGCTGGTGTAGTTCTTTGAGTCTTTAGGGTTTCAAAAGTTGGCTTTCTCATGTCTCATCCCTTCGGAAGTGGCACATTTGGGTAGGACACTCCCAGGGGTATTAAACAAGCTGGGACAGAACTATTCTTTCTTCAGTCAACTCCCTGACAACCTCAGAAAGAAAGTCTACAGTCGGCACTTAAAAGCTTTCAGTGGATTTCTTGTTCATCTTCTCTCTACACTCAGTACAAGCAGCTGTGTCTGGCTAAAGTTACTCCTATTAATTATTTCTGTTTTGTAGACCTGGAATATAGACCTGCCCATTTCCCCTTTCTGTTACAAAGTTCCCTTTTTTAAAAAAATAGGAATTTAAATCTTGCAGTAGTATCATAATGAATGAATTAATGACCATAGCAGGTGACCTAATGAAGCATAAATTTCTCACAGTATAAAAAGCCTGGTATTTGGGAATCCCCAACTGTAGGAATTTCTGGAGCTTTTAATTTTGTTCTAATTTGCTTTTTAAAACCAACAGTGTCCTGAACTATGCCAAGGCTCTCAGTTTCCCTCTCTGTTCAGAGACATTTACCCCAAAGGGGGAAAACAATACAAAACAAGTATTAGTCCATGTTTTCTGCAGCTACCAATGGGGTGTCATTGACAGATACTGTTTGGAAAGAATTCCAGTAAAGGGGGTTGAGTGACCCCCTGTTACTAAGCATGGCAGCTGCACGTGAGCAGATAGCTGACTGAGATAAAGACCTTACAGTCATACACTCAGAAGGCAGCTCTTACCAAAGCTTGCATCATCACTTAGTTCGTAAAACATGACCATGTTCAGAGTCTGCATAGTCCAGTGCTGCTTCTATGTGGTCTTGCCCTTTAGGGGTTAATCCTGTAAGAGTCCGGGAGTATTTCCTCTGCAGGTGAGTGTGTAGACCACAGACCTATACAAATTTATGAGTTGAGTCTTTAGGGTTTCAAATGTCCTCCCGAATGCTGAAGCTATAACACAATGGCACCAGGGTTGCTGACCCTCTGAATGTCTTCTATCTCCCACCATGCCTCTGCAAGGAGCTACAGAGAACATGCTGACTTTGCTGTTCACACAGCTGCACCTGAACTAGTGGCCCATAGTACAAAGTCGCTCTGCTCCTCAGGCTGCCTCCTTTCCTATCACATCTCACTGTACCGCCCATCACCACCACTGTCTCCTCCGTTTAGTGCCCAGGTAACAGCACATAAATGTTGGGGTTGCTGACTCCTTCTTGGAAGAGCAAAAAGCATGAAACAGGAGCCATGAACAAATAAGTTAAAGGATATAAACTGTGCATGAGATTTTTAATCTGAAGCATGAACCTTTTAATAATGTAGTGATTGTGGCTGGCCAAGTTTGATTGTCTCCTGGGTTCTAGGAATGTTTCGTTTTCTTCTCTCTTTGTATATTGTGTGGATCTTTGATGGGAAATATGAACTTGTACCTACATATATGCCAGAATGATACTGATGCTGTTCAGTGTCTGAAAAACCTGGGGACACACCCCTGAGTCTAAAATGTACAGACAGGTAAGGGAGCCCATAAGACCACCTGGTGAAAATGCCTTGTTGCAAACTGGAGAAATCCAGGTCTAGAACGTTCAAGGCTCATGCAGGGAACAGAAAATAACCATTTGAAGGCATCATGTCTCCTGACTCAGGAAGCTGTCTCTCCGTGGTGACCCCAGGTGTCCCTGAGTCAAGGCACTGTCATTTTCTGGGAACCGTGGTGTGTGTCTTGAGGAGACTGAACAAGGTGTAGAGATGGTAACTTCCTGGTGGTCTCCCAGACTCAGTTTCCTGTAGGTAGAAAGTACAAATTCAGTGTTTCCAGGAAGGGGGCCTAGAGACCAAACCTGAAAGAGTGGTCTCTGGCTCCGGCTCAGCCACCACTGGATAAGGAAAGCAGGCAGAACATGTGACAAGAAGTCGCAGCCGTGTTTTATTTCCAAAGTATTGGGACACCTACCAGTTCATCTCGGATCTTTGCTCCTCTCTGAGGTTTCCTCATCCCCTCATTTCCCTAAGGAAATGAGGAAACGGGATACAAAATTAATAAAATTTTATTAATAAAATTAATAAAAATGTAATTAATAATAAAAATTAAAATGAAAAAAAACATAGTTTCCCTTTGTAAGGTAACATGGAAGAAATATTTAACAATAATGTAGGGAAAAACTCGAAAATCCAATGCAGTGTTTCCGGTGCGTTCCTGGGATGTGTACAGAATCTGGTGGAAACCTCAAGCAGATGGAGAAGCTGTGTGATCTCCATTACCACCCTCTGGAAAGCCTGCGGCTAATATTCCAGCATGGCCCTGGAGTCTTGGGTGGCTTCTTGGTGACCTGCCTTCTGTGGCTTCCTGGGGAGAGATCAAAGGCTTGGAAAGAGCCCAAACATGTCAAAAGCTTGGTCCCGTGCTTGGCGCCTCTGTGGTGATTTGTTCTTGCAAGCCCAGCCTTTATATCTTTTTCCAAAATTTGTACAGGGCACATTCGTGCTCCAGTGCTATTGAAAAACTGATAGTCACTCTCAGTTTATCCCGCCCCTGACTGCAGACAACTCTCTCTCTCTGGATGAGCTTTTGAAATTCCATTTGCTTAAGCCTTATGAAGTGAATAAATTTGAATTAATGTGGCTTTCTGGGAGGAGGAAGTTGTTCTTTGAGGGGGTTAAGTGATGTCTGTGTTAGTTTATGATGCGTTCAAACATCTTCAGCACCATGTTGCTGTCTTGGCTCTTTTAGTTCACAAAAAATTTATTAAGTGATGCTAATATACATGTGTGGGGATTTCTAAAGTGAGTCTCTTCTCTTGAACAGCTGTGTGTGTGTGTGTGTGTGTGTGTGTGTATTCATAAAATCCTTTGGTTGTGATAAAAAGTAGTTTTTCCCCCCAGAAGGAGAAAGACACACATGGTATATACTCACTCATACTCATATAGACCTATAAGATATGATAAACATAATGAAATCTATATACCTAAAGAAGATAAACACGAAAGAGGACCCAGAATAAGATGATCAATCCTCACTTAGAAAGACAAATGGGATGTGCATTGGACATAGGAGAAAACAAGTAACAGGACAGGAGCCTACCGCAGAGGGCCTCTGAAAGACTGTACCTAGCAGTGTATCAAAGCAGATACTAAGACTCATAACCAAACCTTCAGCAGAGTGCAGGGAATCATATGAAAGAAGGGGGAGTTAGTATGACGTGGAAAGGATAGGAGCTCCACAAAGACCAAATATATCTGGGCACAGGAGTCTTTTCTGTGACTGACACTCCACCAAGGACCATGTATGGATATAACCTAGAACCTCTGCTCCGATGTAGCCCTGGTAGCTCAGTAACCAATTGTTTTTCCCTAGTAAGGGGAACAGGGACTATTTCTGAGAGGAACTCACTGGCAGACTCTTTGACCTCCCTACCCCCCCCAAGGGAGGAACAGTCCTGCTAGGCCACAGAGGAGGACTTTGCAGCCAGTCCTGAAGATACCTGATAAAACAGGGTCAGATGAATGGGGAGGAGGTCCTCCCCCATCAGTGGACTTGGAAAGGGGCAGGGAGGAGATGAGGAAGGGAGGGTGGGATTGGGAGGGAATGAGGGAGCAGGATACAGCTGGGATACAGACTTAATAATATGTAACTGATAAGAAAAAAATAAAATTAAAAAATAAAAAAAAGGAACACAGACAAGGGCTAATAACCAGGATTAAAGAGAACTGTAGAAATTAAATATCAACAAAATAAAACTGCCAATCAGCAAACAGACCAATGAACTGAATATTCAAAGAAATACAACTTCCCTAATCATCAGGAGGAATGGATACAGAAATTGTGGCACTTTTACACAATGGAATACTACTCAGCAATTAAAAACAAGGAAATCATGAAATTTGTAGGCAAATGGTGGGATCTAGAAAAGATCATCCTGAGTGAGGTATCCCAGAAGCAGAAGGACACACACGGTATATACTCACTTGTAAGTGGGTACTAGACCTGTAAGATAGGATAAACATACCAAAATACCTAAAAAAGATAAACAAGAGAGAGGACCCTGGGTAAGATGATTAAAAGATCGACATTGGAAGTAGGAGAAAACAATTGACAGGAGCCTACCAAAGAGGGCCTCTGAAAGACTCTACCCAGTAGTGTATCAAAGCACATGCTGAGACTCATAACCAAACCAAGCAGAGTGCAGGGAATCATATGAAAGAAGGGGGAGTTAGTATGACCTGGAGAGGACAGGAGCTCTACAAGGACCAAATATATCTGGGCACAGCAGTCTTTTATGAGACTGTATCTCCAACCAAGGACCATGTATGGATATAACCTAGAACCCCTGCTCAGACGTAGCCTATAGTAGCTCAGTATCCAAGTGGGTACTCTAGTAAGGGAACCTGGACTATTTCTGACATGAACTCAATGGCTGGCTCTTTGACCTCCACCCCCCCCCCACACACACACACACAAGGGAGCAGCAGCTTTGCTAGGCCACAGAGGAGGACATTGCAGCCAGTCCTGAAGAAACTTGATAAGCTAGGGTCAGATGGAAGTGGGGGGGAGGACCCCCCCATCAGTGGATTTAGAAAGGGGCAGGGAGGAGATGAGGGAGGGAGGGGTGGAATTGGGAGGGAATGAGGAAACGGGATACAAAGTTAATAAAAATGTAATTAATAATAAAAATTAAAATGAAAAAAACATAGTTTCCCTTTGTTAGGTAACATGGAAGAAATATTTAACAATAATGAAGGGAAAAACTCGAAAATCCAAGAAATGCATTTGCCATATTTGATGGCTCTCTAGTTACATTTCTTCTTCACAATTAGAGCAGAATCTAGACCTCATGAATGAAACCAATATGTAGACTCAGTTATCATTTGCGAACAGGCAAGAGGGAGTGATAACTAAGAGATTCTTTGTACATTACAATTTTTATTATTGGATTCTTATCTCTAAATGATGCTGAATAGAGCTGTTTCTAAACTCATGAATGTTAATATGGTATAGCTTCCACTTCCGTGACACATAGTTATTCTGCTCCTTATTACCCCCTTATAGGCATTGATGGTTTGACAATTGGAGCTTTTAAACTAATGGAAAGCTTTTCACAAACTAGAATGCCATCATTACTAGCAAGCAGGGAGTGCTGAGTGGGAATTGGGAGGGTTTGAGCCAATCTTAGAACACATTCTTTTACAAAGACTAATACCCATAATTTGTGTTTATTTTCAATTTTCTTAGATTTGAATAAATTAAGGCAGAGATTTATACCATTCGTCTTTTCACATGTGTAGTCAGCCTCTTGAACATTCATCAGGCCAAGTCTGCACCCTCCAAAGATGAGCACCCCAACACACACACACACACACACACACACACACACACACACACACACACACGTTCATTTCTTGCTCCTTCAACATGCTGTAGTCCTGAACTGCTTCACAGTAGTGCCCTGCCTACACAGGACTCAGGTTTCAGGTGCCTCCTATATTACAGGTATGACATCTTGAAAGATGTAGGCTTTGGAATTTGCTGTACAGAAAAAAAGCCAGTATGGGAACTCACACCTCTCGAGTAGGAAGTGACAAACAATACTTATACTCACAACTCATTGACCATGTCAGTTACATGCCCCTTATCAGCTACAGGGGATGCTGGGAAATGTAGTCGAATTCATAGAAATCTACATGAGCACTCCTCTTCCATCATCTTTCCATAACACAGGTAGCACACACTGACAGAGAGGGAATGGATGATTGATGGAATCTTTTAAACAACCTTGCATTCAGAGCATGTCATAGCTATTTGAAGTGGATAAAGGAGGAGTTGAAAATAGCATAGGGAAGATTAATGTTAAGGGGGTTTTTGTATCTGCACCATTATCATAGCTTTAAAAGCTTGCTGCTACTGATCTAAGTTTGTGTGCCACACAAAGGTTCTTTTTTTGAGTTCTGACATACGTAGCCTGGCATATTCTGTCTTATGAGTCTGCACATATCTAAAGCACCTACAGCACACTGGGTAGATATACTCTGAATCTCCCAGAGTACCCTGAGAGAACAGATCTCCTTGTTAATGTTACTGTGAAGGATAACCTACAGTGACAAGACAAAAAGTGTCCACATTTCTCTCCCAGGCAGAGCTGTTGCTTGGTTAGCATTGTTCCCTTCCTTCTGAGCGTTCTTTCAAAGGAGGTGTCCAGGCACTCACTGGATTTGCTTTCTTATGTTGTCTCTTCTTTTGATGTTTAATTTTTTTAATGCATTGGCTGTCATAAAACAGCCAAAAAAAAAAAATAGTGCCAGCTAAGAGAGGAGGAGATCAGCTTCAGTGATCTACTACCTCATTTCTGAGTAATAGTTGCAAAACCCTCAAGGCATATCATAGTATTATAATTTCTAAGTTTGATTTTCTTGAGCCATGGCGTCTTGTTTCTATATTATAGTTCAGAGATTATTATAATCCAGGTAGCCAGTCCACTCAAACATATAGAGAGGTCCTAATAAACACAGGACGGTGCATGAGATAAGTATATTGTGGTAAATGCCTGCATTTCTAGGATATATTGTTCAGTCGTCATTCTGGAATCCAGCCCAGAGCAACTAAGGTGGAATGAACTTGGAGTGTCCACATCCGGTTCAAGGGTGGATTCTGTCACTCCCAGTTCCTGCATGTTCATACACTTACTGAATCTTGGTGAGCTGCTGTGTTTTCATCAGATGGTGAGGATTCAACTGTGGTACTATGATAGA
The DNA here is from genome assembly GCF_030254825.1 of Meriones unguiculatus. Taxonomy (NCBI): domain Eukaryota; kingdom Metazoa; phylum Chordata; class Mammalia; order Rodentia; family Muridae; genus Meriones; species Meriones unguiculatus. The sequence continues at coordinate 7,265,205 of NC_083357.1, read as the reverse complement.
TCGCAAACAATGAAGTAGTATAAAATCCTAGCAAATTATCATCACTATAACGTTGTGTGTGTGTGTGGCGGGGAGGGGAGGTATGTGTGCATGCAGTGTGTGTGTGTGAGTACGGGTGCACACAGGCAGTCCAGAAATCAACTGTGTGTATCTTCCTTGATTGTGGTCCAACTTGTGTTTTGAGACGGGATCTCTCACTGAATCTGGAGCTTATCAGTTAAGCCGGGCTGGCTGGCTGGTGAGCTCCGGGGGTATGCTTGTGTCTGTACAATTTGGAGACACAGCCTTTCACACTCGGCTCTTTGGGGTGCGCGTGCCCAATCCATAGCATCTGGTATGTCTGGAAGCTTGCTTTTTCCTCCTGCTCATCCCCCAGTTTTATCATCAGTAGGACCCACTGGCGACTTGTTGCCTCACCACAGGTATAATAGTGGTAATCACATCTGTTCAGCTTCCACTTTTTTTATTAATTTATTTTAATCCGGGAGGAAGTTCTATGTTTTAGACAGTAATTGGTGACTAAAAAAAAAAATGAGTATAATTTGTTACCTTAGCAACTGGAAACAGGCATCATGTCTTCTGTGATGTACATCCTATGGCCTTGATTGTCTCTTTCTCTAATTAACATCTTGTGAGAAACATAAAGTAAATCACCAGAGCAACTGGACCACAAGGATATTAAGTGCTAGAACATTCTAAATTGCAGTAATCATCATGATAATGGGGCCACATATTCAGTGCCTATCTTTTAATTGTTTCCTAACTTCTAACTGGGAATAGCAAAGTTAGCATGATATGGGAACAGGGGCTGATTTATTTCTTAAATTACACTTTGTATAGGAATCTTTTTTATTATATTGGAAATTGTGAGTCACTTTGAAGAACTTAGCTAGATAATTTTAAATACAGGTCACTATTATTAATATACAACATTAAAATCATAGAATTGCTTTATAGTCAGAGGTTCTCAACTATTCATAGTGCCTCATTTCCAAAAACCTCAAATCCTTATCCTTACATAACTTGGTACTTATTATAGATTCAAATCTATAGATACACCAAGCAAGTGTATTTGCTGGACACTAACGCAGCTCAGTAGAGGACAGTTAGTTGTAGAAATCGGTTTTCTGATTTGGGTGGAAAGGTTGTGTTCTGAGATTCAGCTGTTAAAAGTTCTTGAATGCAGTTCATGTGGTTTATGCCAACTGATGATTTTATATTTTGCTATTTTTATCTTATATTTTGCTATTGCCTCAGAATATGCTTGTATGTGCCAGTGAAGTGGCTCAGTGGGTAAAGGTGCTTACCACTAAGACTGACAACTTGAGTTCAATCCCAGAAAGCCACCTGGTAGAGAGAGATAACTGATTTCTACAATTTCTTCTCTAGCAGGTATACCCTCGTGTTCACTTACTTCTCTCTCACTCTGTCTCTCTCACACACATACCAACACATGTAATAAAAATTTTCTTTGTAATGTAGGTAGTGGACAACTTTTGGGGTGTTGGCCAGTTGAGTAATGATATACCTGCACAGGAAGCCCTTCTGTCAGATGAGTACAACTTTATCCAATCACCCACCCCTCCCCACACAACACCGTATCCTTTCTTAGGTTTAGAAAATTCAATAGAATTTGTGATAAGATGAAGCCAGTCTCAGAACAGAGAGGTATAAACATACAAACATTCTGGGCATGTCTTTTTGTTCTTTTGCTCTGTGATGGTTCTAAAAAGAGAAAGGCTCTCTTGCAAGCAAAATATTAACAGCTCCAAACAGCAGTGGAGTATCTTGGCTCTTGGATAATGAATGTGGGGAGCTCAGTATCCTATCATTCAGTGCACTCCCTGGAAAATAATTTAATAGTCTCGTCTGAGTCAGGGTGTTTTTTTTCTTGAAGTATGGCTGACAGGGCCCCTTGATTCAAAACTGTCCTAAGGAGAATTAGGGGCTATAACACTTGTTTTTTAAACTCTATTTTGTTTGGGGTGTTTGGGCCTCTACCTCCCTTCCAATCTCCCAACCCTACATAAGAGAGAGAAGGTTAGTGGGGAGAGGAGGTTGAAGACCCCTTTACTTCCCTTAGCTGCGTAGAGTCGATGAGTCTTTGGGGGATGTACCAATCTCCTTCAGCGGCAAACACAGCCAGCGGTCTCCTCCAAGCTGCTGCAACCCAAACCATTTCTTTCCGTCTGTCTGCTCCAAACTGTCACACCATCTGTCTCTGGTCTCTTCAGACTGCCTCTTGCCACTACCACATGCCATGTCTTCTCTTTCTGGCTGTCATATTTATATCCTCAGAGCCCTAGGACACACCTTTCTCCATGCTGCAGGAGGAAGGTCCTTACCAGCTGGCAAAAACCACACACCCCTCAGGAGACCAATAAGAGCTGTGGACAAACTAAAACCCAACCAAAAACCCACACTCGGGATTAAAACAAACAAACAAAAAAATAAATATATACGTAACATAACTGAGTTTACTAGGAAACGAAAACTGCCATTTCAAGGGGCTCTGACTGAAACTGGGGAGAAGAGGTGCTGCACAGACCAAAATACCATTCTTCAGGTCGGCCTTTCCTTCTGCCGGACCAGGACTTTCTTCTCAGATGCCAATCATGTCTTCCTCCGAAATCAAGAAAATCTTGATATAGTTGATTAGGCATGAGTTTACTTTTCAGATAACCTACACTCTGACCAGAAGAAAAAAAGATTCGCTGACGAACATCAGTGCACCATAACTCACAGTGGTGTACACATGAGCCCTTCAGGGGTACTTCTGTTTAGAAGTGCCATGAAGATGATTATCTTAAAACAGTGTGTGTGTGTGTGTGTGTGTGTGTGTGTGTGTGTGCGCACATGCGTACATGCCTGCCTGCCTGCCTTCCTGTCTTTCTGCCTGCATGTTCACTTGTGTGTGAGCATGTGAAGGACAAAGGGTGATGCTGGGTGACCTGAGAGCAGTAGAAGCCACTGGAGGATTGTACACAGAGCTGACTCACTTGCTCAGTCTTTTTCGATGCTCAGTTTGCAAAGATGAGAATGGAGACCAAATAAGTGATGAGGGTCTAGATGAGAGGGCTGGTGCTGACCTAGGGTTAGTTACACAGGGTAGATAATCAGACCTCTGCCTCAGCGATGTCTTACCCAAGTGCATAGGGCTAAGCCACCATAAACTGAGCCACCATAAACAGTAAGTCCTTCTTAATTGACAATGGTTTTGTCACGGCAATGAGAAAGCCCCAATATACACCTGGCCTTTTCAAACCCCCTTCTCTCTGCCTATCCGCCAGCTCTACCACCGCAATGATTGCATCAACCTGTTTAAGCCTTAGTGGTTAGAAGCATAGGAACCTTCCAGTATGCAACCACACTTGAATTACCATAATGGGATAAATAGATATCTAAACCCAATACCATCATCTGGGTTCAGCATGTGTGTCTCCTATTCTTTCTGTTCACTCTTCAGTTCAGCTCCGCTCTAACAGAGGTCTGTGAACTCATTTGATAGGGAAGCAGAGGTTACAGCATGGCAACAGGCCTGGGATTTGAATTCAGCACACTGCAGTAAAACACTCCACCTTGAAGGTCGTAAGACTGAATGCTCAGTGGCCGGCAGAAGGCAGCAGCCCAAGGCCTGTCTAAGCAGCTTGTTAAGGAGGCCATTAATAGCCGGACACGAGTGCTCTCGGGCTGCAGAGTCCAGATGGCAGAAGAGGGATATTCATTATCTACTTTCTTTAAGGAACTCTGACACTTGGGAAATTGTGAGTTAATGTAATGTTAATACTCGGAAATATCCTGGAACAGATCATTTACAAATCAATTTTCAGCCATGAAGAGAAAATGAGATTATTGAGCAGTAACCAAATGGCACTAGACTTTTGAGAGGGGCTGGATTGAGTAGCTGCATGTGTCACTTACGCACAGGCTGTCTATGCCTGGAGAGTTGGATCTTGACTTGGCTTATTTGGGACTAATCTTCCTATTAATTTTTATTTTCTAATCTAAGTTATATATATCTGGCTATCATCCCAGAGCAAGAAAGGGTTGGAAAACAAGCTTGAGAGGGGAGAACCCTAATGCATGGAGGGCTGCTTGTTGGCCCTGTGCCCACTGCTCCTGCACATTTTATTCCTCCTTATTCCATCTTTAGAAAGATCTGAAGGAGTGTCAGCCTGTCAACTCTAAAGAAAATTAAACTCAGTCATAAGTATGTCAGTGTGCCTCAGGAAGCAAGCCCGGTGCCTCTCTGTACATTCAGCTCCCAAGGTCTGGTTCTTATGGTGTGATAGGCTGGGGTCTAGCATCTCGAATGGTGCACAGTGTGAAATCCACACCCATGGACGCTCTGCAGGGAGGTTAGGCAGCTTTAGTTAGTTAGCTGGTTAGAAATATGAAAATGCCCCTCTGAATCGCCTGCTTGTCTCTCAGGGCGTTTGGGCAATGGGCTTTGTAATAGGAATGTTGGGAGAAGGTTTGGGGGAAGGCCACATGCTTCAGACATCCAGGGTTTTATGGTGTCTGTCTAATGGTCCTAAGGGGGTCAGCCTTCAAAACATGATCTTTAGGGATTTCCAGTGTTATGGATATCATAAAGGAAAGGGAGAAGCCCAGTGAGAAGGACTTCAAGGAAAGTCCTTGCAGGTGGGGTGGAGCTTGTTACCATGGGTACCCATTGAGTTCTTATCTGTCCCAGCTCTGCTGGGTGCTGTGACAGTGGCTTGGCACACGGCCATGAAGGAGTTTGCAGTTACTCCAGCTTACGGACTGGAAGACTAAATCAAACCCAGGCAATATATAACATCCAAGTCGCCTATACATGGCTATTCTATTACTTTTTGTGTCTGTCTGTCTCTTCCCTTCCCCTGGAGATGCCTGGCCCATTGTCACTTACTGAAAAGGGTACTCAACTGGGTGTCCAGGACATCTCTTCCAGGCTGAGTTTCACGAATTGTATAATCCGGTTCAGAGGTGAATCTGTGCAGTGATATGCAAGTCTGCCTCTCTAGGAGGCTACTGGAGTCTGTGTTTGCAGCATGCAGGCACAGGAAGCAACCAAAAGATCTTAAAGGCAGGGAAGAATCGCCAGGGCAAACTGTGCACAGCACATGCTTGTTGCCCACAAAGGAGGTTCTTGAGAAGCACCTTGGGTTTCTGTTTTGTGACTACCCAGCAGGAAGCAGCAGCAGCCACCATACAAAGCAGGATGGCTCAGCCTGGGCTGCACACTGGGTCTCTTGGGAGGGCTAAAAGATTCCCAGTGCTTGGGCTTTGTCCAGGAACACAATTTAATTGCGCTGAGGTTCAGCCAGTGTGGAGATGTACTGCCTTGGGACATCTTGCTGGGGGAAAGTAGGTTCCTATGGCGCAGAAAGAACAAAGAAGGAATCTAGTCAGGGCACAGGAAAACAAGGGTTTGCAAGCTATCTTCTGCCAGCTGCTTGCTTGTGTAAATAAAGTTTTATTGAAATACAGTCACACCCCTTTGTTTATGCCTCACACTTAGCCGCCTTCACTAAAATAGCCAAATTGTATGTTGCAGCACAGACTGTCTGGTCTGCAAAACCTAAAATATTTACTCTCCAGATTGCCAGCCCCTAAAGTGGGGAGTGATGAGTTTCAAGGCTGTGGGCGACAGGAAGAGGATTGGGCTATCTTTCAAGAGAGGACTGTGAGTTTCCTGTGGCAGTCTACAAAGCTTCAGTTGGCCACAGCCTTCCCATCAGGGGGGACACACAAACAGAGCCTTCCCATGCTCCACTAATCAGAACTTTAGCACCTTCATCTACAGCTGGACCTGAACAACAACCTATCAGAACAAAAGTAGCCATGGTCTGTGTCAGTGACAGAGCATAGAGACCTCCATAGGTCAGTGGAATGGTCACCTGGACCTTACTTCTCTTCATCTAATGGTGACAATGCAGAACATCAGTTTTGATCATTTCAGTCACATCATCTCTCTTCTGTTACCTACTCCTGTGTCCATAATAGCAGCAGATGCCACGAAGTGATATGAATTCGGCCACCCTGATTCCCTGTCTTCAGTCCACATGTATCCTTTTGAGTAGCTTCTCTGACATCATGGGGATGCTGAAACTGTCATACTGTCATCCAGTCCATCAGTCACCAAGTCAACCTTGATGACACTGTGCTGCAGCTGGGAATGCCTTGAAATAAAGATACAGACATAACTCTTATAGATAAAGATACCGACATAACTGGTCCCATGAGGATTTGTGTACCAATTAAAAGATAACACATACATACATGTAAATTGAGCTCCAGAATGCTAAGATGAATAGCAGCAAGTAAGACAAATTTGGGGAATGTTTCACCTGATGTCCCACCCAACCACGGCCCAGCTTAATATATGCATCGCTCGTCCATAGACTGAATTGAAGGCTCTGAGAAACCTTGCAGTGAGTGGCCCTAGTTAAACTCATTGAGGGGTCAGAGAGGTGGCTTCATGAGTAGATGCGCTTGCCACCAGTGGTTATGACCTGAGTTGGATCTCTGATACCCACAAACAGTGACTCTCAACCTTTTTAATTCTTTGACCTTTTAATACAGTTCCTCCTATTGTGATGAACTCAACCATAAAATTACTTTTGTTGCTACTTAATAACTGTAATTTTGCTACTGTTATGAATTTTATCCCAAATCCCCCCAAGGGAATAGATTTTCTTGCTTATCATAAGCCAGCCTTCTCAGAATCGATACAGATGGAGACATGGACGTGGGTAGGACAAGATGACCACACATTTGTCCTTGATAAGAGATGACTCCCCAGTGAGCAAAGTGTGGTTATGTGTCCATCCATACTTCATTTTTATCCTGAGTTATGAGACTTATCCAATCACACAGCAGTTTAGAAGCCGCCTCCAGGATATGTGAGCCACAGCTACGCCGTGCTGTATGGAGCGGGTCATAGCTATGCTTTTGTGAGTGGAACTATTAGTTACATGGGAGTAGGAAGGTGTAAGCTTGAGCTTGGGAGCTGTGGCAGTCTGTGAGGTGTCTCTGGGAGATGCCTGGAAAGCAAAGTCCTTAAAGAAGCTCACAGCCCTGGTAATGAAGACATTTCTGTTTCAGGAGCAAGATAGAGCGACTGCTTTTTATGGTACTTATCAAGTCAATTATGCCTTCAAAAGAAACAGAGTAGGTGCTTTATTCATTTATTCATTTCAATCCTGGTTCTATAAAGTTCATGAATTGGAGGACAAGAAAGATGGCTCATTGGATAAAATACTTGCCTTGTAAACACAGGACCAGAATTCAGGTCCCCAGGATGCACATAAAAGTTTAGAAGTAAAGCAAGCAGCCCCCCTAAAATGCTCCAAATGTTGAGAAATGATTAGGTCATAATGACTGTGAACTAATCAGTATTAAATCAATAATTGGTGCATAGTTTGATGACATTATTGAATATACTTGCATGCCACATACCACACAAATGCACATGTAAAAATACAAAAGAATAAAGTTCACAAATACTTTATCTTAAAAAATAATTAAAAGATTTCTGACTATCTATGTTTCTATGTATGTATGCGTATGTATGTATGTATGTACGTATGTATGTATGTATGTATCTATCTATCTATCTTATTTATACATTTGGTTTTTTTTTTAAATCTGTGTAGCCTTGGCTGTCTTGGACTTGCTTTATAGACAAGGCTGGCCTCGAACTCACAGAGATATGTCTACCTCTGTCTCCCAAGGGCTAGGAATAAAGGCGTGCAACATTCCTGCCCAGCATGACTATATTTTTGAGGGTATCCATTCATTCTTATTTAGTGATATGTAGGTTTTTTTTTTTTTTTTTGCTTGTTTGTTATATTTAATCCAATGAATATGGAGGAAGTAATACACTCGTGTGGCCCACACTACATAAAAGGGGAGCTTCCCAATAACTCCCACTCGGCCTCACAGTTGTACAGTAACATTGCCCTCTCTGGAACCTTCGATAAATGGAATCTCACGTGGGTGCCGCGAATGCACCTGAGCCTTACTCATGTTTTCAGTGCACCAGTCATTTGCTTTCAAATGGTAATCCATCACACAAACATATCAAAGATTCATTTATTCCTTCATCTTTCAGGATATTTTAGTTATTTCTATTTGGGGGCTGTTATGAAAGGAGTTTTTATGCACATTCACATAAGTATTTTCTTGTGGGTATGTGTTCTCATGTCCCTAAGGCTGCAACTGCTGGGTCATGGGGTGGCTTATGTTTTGCTTTGTGAAAAGGCACACAGTATTTTTCCAAAATATTCATGGCATTTTATATTTTTACAAGCAACTATATTTCTGATTATGGTGTATCAGAGTTCTTTATTTTAGCTATCCCTTGAGTATGAAATGGCATGTGATCGCAATTTTATTTTTCACTTCCCTGATGGCTAATGATGTTGAACATATTTTAGTCTGCACATTGGCTGTTTATACACCTTCTTTGAAACATGTGCCCATATTGTGACTGGAATTTTAAGTGGGCCGTGTGAGTTCAGTATGCATTGTTGGTGCAAGTCACTGGGGGTGGGGGGAGCTTCTGAACGTGGCAGCTATTCTTTAGTAGCTGCTCTCCTGCTTATCTTATACTGGTAAATTTGATTATGAGGAATCTTGAATTTTTATAAAGTCTCCCAAATTATTTTTGATTACTGCTTCTGTATCCATGAAATGAATGCCTTAACAGAAGGCATAGAATTACATGTAAGTCCATTAGTTTAATATGTGTTATAGTTTGGAAGTAAAGTGCCCCCCCCTAAAAGGCTCCAAACGTTGAGAAATGATTAGATCGCAATGACTGTGAACTAATCAGTATTAAATCAAGGATTGGTGCATAGTTTGATGACATTATTGGGAAAGGGGGAGAGGGGATTTAGGCCTAAGTTAGAGGAAGTAGGCCATCAAAGTCTCTGAGGTGATACCTTAAAGAATACAGATTGTCACTGGTCCTTTACCTCCTAGAAGACAGGAGAGGAACAATTTGTTTCTATGATGCTCTCATGTCACAATGCTCTGTTTTTCTTCAGGCAGAAAATTGTGGCACATGGGCTAAAGCCTCTGAAACCCTTAAACTATTTTTCTCAGGGATTTGTCGGTGGAGGAATATGCCTAACACACTACATATATGATAGAAGGCTTGTGCTTGTGATGTTTTTCTGCCATCATTCTTTGTTGTGATGCACTGTGTTTGGGGAAAGTCCAGTTAGCGACAATCATGCTTGAGATAGACCTCACTGGCTACAATAGTATGCTTGCTAGGTAGGGAGTTGTATAGATGTCAACCAGGTTACATAGCTAGGTAATATCATCACAAGGCCAACCCAGAAGGTAAGTCAATGTAAGTCCTGGCACTGGGTCTCCCTTCGTGTTCCAGTGACATAGTTTCAGAGATTTCATAGGTACCATTGCAGCTCCTCAACTGAAGAGCTGGTGCACCCAGGGATAGCACAGGATCGGAACCATGGGTACCTGGTGCCTAGTTTCCCCTGGACTCTGTGTAATAGCCAGTCATCTCCTTGATGACTTCGTTTGGTATCTTTTCACTTTAAGAAATCTCTTCAAGAAGTAGGTTTCTGCTTCCATTGACTTCTCTATTAATTTCCTGCTTCCTCTTTCATGGAGTTCTGTTCTGCAAATTAAAAGAAGTACAATTTCACTTTACTCTCCTTTACTTTACATTTAGTGTGCTCCTTTCTTTTAGTTTCTTGGAATAGAAGCTGAGCTGGTTGTCTCTAGGCCTTGCTTTCTTTTTTTTAGTATGTATATTCGGTGCTATAATTCCCTCCATTAACAGTTGCATGTGTTTTGATCACTTATATCAAGAAAAAAAAAAGACCTTTTCTTTAGCCCATGTGTCATTTAGGAGCATATTGTCTAATCCCCAGATGCCTGAGAATCTTCTAGGTGTCTGTTTTTTGTTTTGGTTTTTTCAAGACAGAGTTTCTCTGTGCAGTCCTAGCTGCCCTGGAAGTCTCTCTGTAGACCAGGCTGGTCTCAAACTCATCTGCCTGCCTCTCCCTCTGCATGCTGGATTCAAGGCATGCGCCACCATGCCTTCCTCACATGTGAAGCAAGCAAATGTAGTTTGTTCTTCCTGGATGACGTATTTATTATGCAAATGCCAGCAATTCAATCCATGCTGTTGTTGACTTCGTCTGTATTGTTAGTATGCTTTTGCTTATTAAACCTAGTGATAAATGACCAAGGTACTGACGTGGGTGGCGTAGTGGCGGTTTATGTGTTTTTCCTTGCAGTGCCATTGATCTTCGCTGTGTGTGTTTTAGTAGCCCCTTGTTATTTGTGTACGTATTGAGTACACTGAGGGTTGTTACATCTTCTCTGAGTGTTTCTGTCCTTATGATTATGTCGTATCTCTCTAGTATCCTTTGCTCTGCTCAGTTTCCTTTCTCTCAAGTCTTCACCATCTGAAATGAATACAGCAACTCCAGCTTTCTTCTCATTGCTGTTATCAGGGCATACTTCCCTTTTCCATTACTTCCAAAATACCTGTGTGTTTATGTTATTTTTTTATTTATTTACTTTACATCCAGAACTCACCCTTCCCTCCTCTCCTCTCAGTCCCACCCTTCCAGCCCTCTTCCTCCATTTCCCCCTCTTCTCCTCAGAAAAGGAGAGCCCCCCCCCCCCATTACCAACCTACCACAGCACATCCAGTCGCATCAGGAGGAGAACTAAATGCATCCTTTTCCTCTGAGGCCAAACAAGGCAACCCAGCTAGGGGAAAGGGATCCAAAAGCAGGCAAGAGAGTCCATGTCAAAGATATCCCTTGTTCCACTTGCTAGGCAACCCACATGAAGACCAAGCTAATATGTGTTTCCATTTTAAGTAGATTTCTGTAGGATAAAATCTAGTTAAGTCCTGCTTTAGCCTGCTGTGATACTCTCTTTCTTTCAGGTAGGTAGTGCCCTCTCCCATGTTTATGGCTGTATTTGTGTGTGTGTGTGTGTGCTTTTTTATGTTTTACTTTTTCTACCTTCTGTAGTTTTAACTGAATATCTCATGTGACTTAGTTTTCCCTCTTAGCTTATGTTATATTTTATTTTTAAATCATTCTGGTAGTTTTTCTAATGTTTATAATTTTACAACTTTCAATTTTAGCTGTGAAACTTAAGTGTTAAAAAATACATTTTTTTTTTTATTTCTCGGTAATTTCACTGTGTTTTGATCATGTTTACCCACATTTCTCCCAGCTCCTCCCAGATCTTCCCACCACATGTCCCCTTAAATTTGTATTTTCTCTCTTTTCTGTTGCCTAATTAGTGCTGCCCATACAAGCATGAAAATGTTCAGTTTGAACTTTGAGTCCCTTTTAAATAGCCTTTACTACTCGATTAGAAGTAAAATCGCCTATGAATTGAGTATCTTTGTGTACTTATACCACTGTAAAAGGATATCTGATATTGGGTGACTAATAGAAATGTATTTTCTCTCCATGTGTTGGAGGCTAGATGGCCTAATGAGAGGTGCCAGTATATTTGTCTTGTGTGACATCTGTTTTCTTCTCCCAAGCATGTTGATGTTGTATCCTCTGTCAGAGAAACACTGTTTTCATGTGGCAAGAAGTAGAACAGGAAATGGAATGAACTCCCATATCAAGCTCTTCTGAGTACCAAATCTCATCCATGAGGAAGGAATCCTCATAATACAGGCATCTGTTACTGTCATCATACTGACCATAACTGAACTTTGTAGGAAAGATCTTCAAACTGTAACATAGAGCTTTCTCCACCTCTTCCCCCCAAAATCCCTGGTATCCTACAGCTAAAGCTATTTCTTCTTTATCTACAAACTGTTGTCATCTGGTAAGTGTTGCTGTCCCTATTGTGAACAAGCTTTTATGTTATATCAGTTAAGATTTATAAAGAAAATTTGTATCTTCATTTATTCTTACCTGACGTGACCTGTATTTTCTGACCTCCTGGTACCCTTTACTTTTCTTTCTATGAAGAGCTTTGAACTTTTTGCAAGGCAGGTCGACTAATGATGAGTCTTCTCCACTTCTGTGTGACTAAGTCGCCATGTTTTTCATGTATGAAGGATGAGTACTTTTGGATATACAGTTCTACGTTGGTGGATTTGATTACTTTTTGAGTGCTTCAAGCAGTTTACTCCACTTGCCTATTGCTCTCATGGTTTATGAAGAGAAGTCTGACATAATATTGCTGGTCCTTGTATTAGTCAGCATGGCAGTAATTCTGAACTTTACTAATCCTTTGACCCTTTATCTCCTCATGTTTGTGGTGATCCCAAACCATGAAATTATTTTAATTTCTACTTCATAACTGTAATTTTACTGCTGTTGTGAATCTTAATATACTTATTTTTGGAGATGAGGTTTGCCAAAGGGGTCGTGACCCACAGGTTGAGAACCACTGCTCTAGAGGACCAGAACTGCTAGAATGAATCTGTACCTTAAAGGGGGATTTCTCACAGTGGCTTTCAGGCTGTGCTTTGACTACTCCAACAGTGCCTATTTCCCCATGAAAAGTCCAAGAACATGATGGTTGTTTAGTCCACACCTCTGGGTGTCCTAGCTGGTCTTCAGAGTATGTTAGAATCCCAAAAAAGTAGGTTCTAATACCAGCAGGAAATAGGAACTTTCCAGGGAGAGTGAGGGCAAGCTGGCAAAATGCAAAAGCTCCTTTCTTTCATGTTCTTTTATGTGGGCTGTCACGAGAAAGTGTGGCCCAAATTTACAGTTGGTCTCCCACCTCAAATGATGCAATCAAGAAAAATCTCTCACAGATGTGCCCAGCTGCTTGGGTTTAAGCTGGTTCCAGACACAGTCAAGTTGACAACCAAGTTTAGCCAATGCAGTTCTATATAGATAAAACGTTTCCCCTCTTGCTCCTCTCAAGAATTATCCTTCATTTTCTGCACTTTGAATAGTGAAAGTGCCAGCATAGACTTTAACATGTGTTGTGTCCAGTGTTCTCTGAGATTCTTTGATCTGTGGTTCAGTTTTTCTCATTAATTTTAGGAAAATCTCAGCCTTTAACACTTCAACTGTTTCCTCAACTCTTTCTACATACTTTCTTATCCTTCTGCATTCACACACTCCACATTTTGCAACTGACCCAGAGTTCCAGAATATTTTGTTCAAATTTTCCCCCTTGGTTTTCAGGTGAAGGAACTTCAATTGACATGCCTTCAGGCCCACTGATTATTTCTGTAGCTCTGCACAGTCTCATTGTCCATCAGAGGCTTTTTTTGCTAGTATCTGTTTCAGTGTTATAATTTTAGTGTGTTATATTGATTCTCTTACAGACTAGCCATCACTCTTTTTTTGTACTTTCTTTTTGTACTTTTTTTTTTGCCCACCCACTTTCTCATGCTGTCTGTAGAAATTTTTTCCATTAGTGCCCTTATCGCTGTAATTCTGTGTGACTTCTAAGCAAACATAACCATCGAGTATCTTGCAATACTGTGCAATAGGCAGCAACACAATTTCTAGGGGTGGGGAGACCACCAGCCTTGCTCAGCTCACTAGTTTTAGTTTTCAACAGGATGCATGCATTGTGCACTCAGCTTCTTCATCTGCAAAGTACAGGTTCTCATAAACATTTCCTTCATGAAACCTGAGAATCAAACAAGTGAACCCCTGAGAAACCTTAGAACAATTTCTATAGTGAAGTCAGGGTTCTTCATATGTGAGGTGGTGATGACCAGGCCTTTTGTGGAAAGCATAGGTATGCTTGCATCAGAGAGTCCTTTTCTCTGCTGCCCTCTCTGATGGAGACACTTCCTTTAGATCTCCTCATTTCACTCATTCTCATTTCATTATGCCACTTTGAAAGATTGCCATAACAGTGAAGTCTTCCCTAGGCATTCTGCATGAAGGTGCGCCCCTTCCTCTTCTGCTGCTAACCATCTACCTCCTTATTTAACCACAAGTGTGGTGATCTCACATAGTATATACTTTCTTATTCACTAAATGTGTAAGCTGCTTCAGCGTATGTTCTATCTTCAACTTATAAAGGATAAGATGTTTTGTAGTGATTTCCTATTTATGCAGATAAAAGATTTTTATGAATATTGAGTAACACTGGCAAATATTCCTATAGTGCTGTGGCACCCATGCACAAGCTGCAAAGACTTAGAGACTGGTTACATGAACAGATGGGCACCACAAAAGTAGGAGACAGCATTCTACAGTGCCTAGTTGTGTCTTGAAGTTTCAGCCCTCATCCCTAAGCTACTGGCCTCTAATATTTCTGACTTTCTTTTTCAGTATGAATACTTCAATGCTGTACTTATCAATGAAAGGGACAAAGACGGGAACTTTTTGGAATTGGGAAAGGAATTCATCTTAGCCCCCAACGACCATTTTAATAACTTGCCTGTGAACATCAGTCTGAGTGATGTCCAAGTACCAACGAACATGTACAACAAAGGTAAGAGTCCTGCTACTGCTCCCATCAGAGGGTGAGGAGGTAGGGGGAGGGGGCTGAGGAGCACATACTGAACATATCACCACATCAACAATATATCACCATTTCAACAATCCCGTGGGTGAGCTAAACATGCGCCTATTCTGCCTTGAGACTCCCAGCCAATGTCCCCTCCTTCATGTTCATGTTCAATGCAGAAAGCAGCAGGCCTTTTCTGTAAGTATCTTTGGCACTGCCTGCCTTGCAGCCCCTGTCACTACTGCCATGTGTCTAAGTTGGGAGCATGGCTGTGTTTCTTTAACACATTTATCTCCAAAGCACCTCGCCGGGTTCAACATGCTCCCTAACCCAGTTTGTCCCTTCCTTTTTCTGCTTTCCTTCCTTGATGCTATTTAAGTGTTGGGAGCTTCTGGGGTTGCCTCTGGGTGGCCAGCTGTGGGCCACCGTCTTTTCTTACAGCATAGAGAAGTGTGGACATGACAAAGTTCTGTGTGTCCAGGCTTAACTCCCTCAAACCCATTCTTCACATGGACATTGAAGTTAATTTCCCAACATTCCCATCAGCCCTTTTGAGTTGGAAATTCAATGACCAAAGACTGGACTCAGGCATCCAATGGTGCTGCCTAATCTCCCTGTTTCACTCACTTCTAGGGGTGACCACAGAAGGGTGACCCCTTCTCTTGAGAGCACAGTTTCTCTCCTCTGTGAAGGAAATAATTGTATTCAAGCTGGCTATGGTGTCTCATTTGTAATTCCAGCACTTTGGAGATAGAAGATGCAGGTTTTTTCCCCCCTAAGTCATGGTTTTACTTAATTTTTTAAGATTTTCTTTTTTATTTTTTTTAAAAATTATTACAATTTATTCACTTTGGATCCCAGCTGTAACCCCCAGCCTTATCCCCTCCCAATCCCATCCTCCCTCCTTCTTCTTCTCCCATGCCCCTTCCTCAGTCCACTGATAAGGGAGGTCCTCCTCCCCTTCCATCTGAGCCTAGCCTATTAGGTCTCATCAGGACTGTCTGAATTGTCTTCCTCTGTGACCTGGTAAGGCTCCCACCCCCCAAGGGGGAGGTGATCAAAGATCCAGCCACTGAGTTCATGTCAGAGACAGCCCCTGCTCCCATTACTAGACAACCCACTTGGAGATTGAGCTGCCATGGGCTACATCTGTGCAGGGGTTCTAGGTTATCTCCATGAATGGACCTTGGTTGGAGTATCAGTCCCACAAAAGACCCCTGGGCCCAGATATTTTGGTTCTGTTGCTCTCCTTGTGGACCTCCAGTCCCCTCCAGGTCTTTCTATCTCCCCTTTCTTTCCTAAGATTCCCTGCACTCTACCCAAAGTTTGGTTATGAGTCTCAGCATCTGCTTTTATACCTTTGTGGGTAGAGTCTTTCAGAGTCCCTCTATGAGTAGGCTCCCATCTTGTTCCTTGTTTTCACCCTCTTCTGATATCTACCCCATTTGCCTTTCTGAATGAGGATTGAGCATCTTATCCAGTGCTAGCCTGGGCTACACAGTGAATGGGAAAGAATGATGTGCGTGTAAGTCCATGCGTTGAGCTTTCAATTTGGGAAATAAAATTTCATATTAGCTGAGCCGCTGGATTGCTCTGAATCACTAGTTAAGGGGTTTGGCTGACCATAAGCTTCTGTTGAGTGTGTGTGTGTGTGTGTGTGTGTGTGTGTGTGTGTGTACCTTTGTCTTGTGACTGGAAACTCAATGGCATCCTTTTCTCGTTTGCCGAAACTCACCCTTTAGAGTCAGGAGAGGCAGCCCTCACTCCATTCACTATTTTGACAGTTATTGGAGAACCCATGGTGAACCAAATAGAGCCACTCCCTTCAAAAAATGTGTAGTCTGGTGTGGACCAGACTGGGAATGAGATAACAGGAAGAGTGGGTAGCAGCATGATAGCAGTGTCTCTGCAAAGCCAGAGGAGCACACCTTCCTTGCTCATATGGCTAGGGAATGAATAGATATTCTTTCTCAGTCTTCTTTTGAAAAGTGCTAGCAATCTAAACTGTCTTTGGAGGAGTTGGGGCTGAGCTGGGCCATGTATCAGCTCCTTAGGACACAAATGGAACAAGGCCTTGGTGTTCAGCATTGCCCAAAAGAGGTTAGTCTGCCAGGATGGTGCTAGTACCTGGTGAATGCTTAAATGAAACTGCCTTTTTGTACAGTGTAGCAAGGGGGGAAAGCCCTTTCTTGCATTAAATACGTTCTGAACAGAAGATGAAAAAATGAACGTGGTTTTATAGAGTAATTTCAGACATGAAACAATTCAGAACGATCTTTAAAGCATGACAGTGACTTCAAGGTTGCATGAATTGTTAGCACCATGATAGAGGTTTAGTTGCACGTTAGGATTTAAAGACACAATTGTACCTTTTAATGGTAGCTATGTGTAAGGGACTCACATTGCCATGGGTCACACAGGCTTTATAATTGCACCATGAAGATTGCTGGGCAAACTCTGAATATGCTGAGAGTTTGAGCTACAGGAGTTAAATAATTAGATTTAAGTCATCCTTGGCAGTCCTCATGGGATCTTCCTGTCATCTCCTACCCAGGTTCAACTGTCACCCTGCCAGGCTGTGGGAAGTGAACCAGGGTCAGCCAGGGGCTATATCTTGTCTCAGCCAGGCAGGGAGTAACTGCCCATAGGAGAGAGAGTTGCGGGGGGTGGGGTGGGGAGGGACTTCAAGAAATTGCTTGACTCTACTCTAATTCAAACCAGCCTTCTAAAGTCTCTTTTCAAGCTGCAGAAATATATTTCATGTTTAGAAGGCCTCCAGCTTAGATCTAGTCACTGATGACATGTACACAAAACACATGCTCTGGGCTTGGTCACTGGCTTTTGTGTCCCTGGGGTGGAAATCTTGCTTTCAGCAAAGAAAACCAGCATAGGGCTCATCTTCCCTGGCTGCTAGGACCCCGTGAGCACACAGCAATGTTTAATCCTTCGTAGTTGCTGCCTTGTTCTTGGTTGTTGGGTGCAATTTCCAGCTGTAGATAAAAGTGGCGGATAACTGTAAAACTTCTCCCCTGTGCTTTCTGCCTCCTTGGCAACCAGGTCAATGCCTCCCCCTGTGTTGCCATGCTGTGTTGCCATTGTCTCAGGCACAGAAGACTCCACAGCTTCACAAGTGGTGACAGAAGTGCCAGTGTCACAGGGGCTCAAAGGAGCTGGTTTTTCTCAGCTCTTTAGATGAGCCTTTGAGGATCCTTAGACTCCTGGTCCAGCAGAGTTTTTATAAAATAGCCTTATTAGATTGATAGGGGCTGTGAGTCTGACTCTTTGAGACAAGACAGACTAGACTCAGACCTTTAGAGCTGTGATGCTGCATCTTCCAGAAGTGGAGCACAGGGCAGGCACTTTTGTGAGACTGCCAGGGATCTGGCAGAGGCCTGGAAAGAACCTACGCTCTTTGCTGAATAAAGGTGCATCCAGCCTTTGACATTGCAACACAATGTACTTTACAAAACTTGCACCCAAGAAACGCACAATTGACCAATAGAAGCAATCACAAATTAATTTCAGAGTGTTTAATAAGTTTCTGATTTTGTGTTAGGTTGCATTCAAAGGTATCTTGGAGCACATTAGGCTCCAGGAGTCACTAGTAGGGAACACCTTAAGAAGTTGACAGCATGTAAGATTTATATGCCCATCACACACACACCTATACATGTTAGGCATTATATGAAGGGTGTGTGTGTGTGTGTGCGTGTGTGTGCGTGTGTGTGCGAGTATGTGTGTGTGTGTTCCATGGATATGCGTACATGTGAAAGAAAATGCCCAGTTCTCCAAATCGACCCCACTATGTCCATTTCTCTCCTCTGTCTAGCCCGGTGATAGCCCCTCCATTCCTTGTATATACCTTTCTCTTTCTTTCCTCACGTGCCATTAATTCCTAGCACCCTTGTCATCCCAATCCCAACTTCTTCAAATGTCCACCCTTCAGCAGCAGCTCAAATGCAGCCTCCTTCGCTTCTCCAGACCTTGGTAGCCTATGTGTTTTGCCCTCGGTATTGTATGTGTCTGTGCTGCTTGGCTTTGTCCTAGGCATATGTCACTTCTGCCCTTGGACTTCTCTGAGGAGAGGGATCCCACAGTGTCAGTCTAGTGCCCCTTTGGTTTGAGCCCCCTCTCAGGTTGTTTGCTGATGTCTGCTCTCCTCATCAGCCAGCACTATGATGTTCCAGGGGTTTTCTCAAGCGACAGGACAGTCCAGCTGATTCAAATGAAAAAGAACCTGAAAAGACATTGGGTCACTTACAAACTGTCCACTAAAGAAAGAAGGCTCTCATGTCACTGTGTCTTACTCCATTGCCACACCTGTGACCAAATACAAGTGTGTACTTCATTTTCTTCAACCGTTACCTGGAGTAGAAAATGAAAGTCATGCTTGAGGCCTTCTTAAAAATTGAGCTTGAGTAAGAATGCCTGGCCCGTGCTGGTCGTAGTAGGAATACTGCTGTCTTTATTGTATGTGTCCCTCAAAATCCATCTTAAGGGTGAATGGCATTATAAAGTGGGTCTTTTAGGAGTACAGAGCTACTAAACTCTAAAACTGAGGGAGTTTCTGGTCAAGAGGGCTGAGGAGCTGAGCGAAGGAGTTTGGGCTCCAGCAAGTTCTGGTATAGTCCAAGAAATGAATCCTTGGAGTCTCAGAAGTCTAGTTAGGCCATGGGAGGAGGGGAGAACCATCTGAAGCTCATGGAAACCATGAGGCTAGGCATTATATAGTTGATAACTTGACCAAGAGTTGGGCTGTGTGCTCTGGGATGTGTTCATTCTGAAGAAAACTAAGAAGGAAGAGGAGTCTGGGCCCTGCTTGGAGATCATCCAGGGGAGAGGAAAGTGCATGGTCCAGGGCTATGGAGGGCTATGGAAGGCTATGGAGGGCTATGGAGGGTTATGGAGGATTATGGAGGGCTATGGTGGGAAGCCCAGGGCCTAAAGTCCCAGAGCACAAGTACTATTGAGAATGGTGAGCTTATGGGGGCAGGAACCGCAGTGTGATACCCTGGCTCTGCTACACAGACAACAAAGTCTTGCTGCAAGGAGCAGATGAGTGAAGCGTGCAACTGAGAACACAGTTACACTTAGTTCATGCATGGAAGAAGAGCAGGTGCAGGAAGGACACAATTTTGATTCCTCTTGTATGGCTTAGTCATGAAGAGAGATGGTGGTGGTGCACTATCCCAGCAGAGGTGATGGGGAGGGATGAACATGCTTCCGAGAAGAGTACCGGCCAGAACAAGAATGGACTGCCAGGCTATGCTATGCTTAGGAGCCTTGCAAAATGAATGTAGCTTCCAGAAGACTCATCACCAAGGGTACAAAATCTGAGGAACTGGCTTGTCTGGTACAATACCGCAGGCTCTTCTAGATGGCTCAGAGCCAGAGCCAGGGTCTGATGAGGCAGACTCTGTCCCCTGCTAAGAAGCTTCATTTTGGGGAGCAGGCAGGCTCTCTAGTTTTGCATCTGTCAGATGTCTCAACCTATTTTTCAAATGTTGAGTTTGATAAAATGCAAAATGCATTTTGCCAAGCACTTTCCCCCTTAATTACATGTGTGTATTTTGAAGAAAATTTAATCCATATGTTTCTGATTTGTTTACACAGAAATCATTAAAATGTTGTTTACGAAGAGCCATTTGATGTGCAAGAAGCCTTCACAAACCCTTTAAAAAGCTGTTTAAAGTTCCCTGCTTTCTTTTTTTCCTTTGCGTATATGGGTGGGGGCAAAACAGGGGAAAAGGGGGTGGCACTGAGCACCAGCGACTGACCTGCTAATGTTGGAAATGAATCCTAACACTAATGGTTTGTTTTCTCCTTGGGATTCTGAACTGAAACCCACAGAGGCTTGGTTTCCTGCCCATCTACAGACCCCTCTAGGGTTATGTAGGTGAGAGGACTATAGAATAGAATCCCAGGTAGAAATTAGGGAAATCAGACCAAAACAAGGCTTTGACTCCAGAGGAAAACAATCAAGATATCCCTGTCCCTCGTGCGGTAGCTGCTTGATTACCATAGTCCTTACCAAGGCCCCAGAAACTACCTCTGACAACACCTACCGTGTGAGTGAAAGGGTCCAATGGCTAACTCCTTTGTCATTCTAAGTTCATGTGCGTGCACTCAGACGTAGGCCAGTGTGTGTGTGTATACATCCGCACCCACATCCGTATTGTTTTCAAAGTGGTATTGATGGAAGAAGGTTATCCTGGGGCCCTCTGTGTCTTTTAACAATACACGCTTGTGTTTGGCTTAGAGACTGTACATGAGTGGATAGAAGGATAGATGGATGCATGTATGTCATTTAACTGCCCTCAGAGGTACCTGGTTCCTACTGCTTCTTGCTCTCTATATGGTATGGGCAGTTCATGAGTATGACTCTTCCTGGTGTCCCAGTGATAGCAAGTCCTTGGATTATAGGCTGCAATGGGACCTACCCTCCTCCAGGGAAATCTTTCCATTTCCTTTGTCTTGCTTTGGGTCCAAGAACACTACATGAGGCGAAACTTGATGGGGTCAGTGTAGCTACCGGTTGCTGCAGGTGGAGAATGAGTTTATGTCCTTACCCAAGCTTTCTTCGACACGGGTTCCTGTATCCCTGGGCCACATCTGCTCCAGCTCCTGCCCTGTGCTCCTGTAGGAATGTTTCCAAAGTCACCAGGGAGGTTTTGGATGATGGTGGGACTTGACTGGCAGTACTTTTCATGAGCAGTAGCTTGGTGGACTAGGAAAAACCTTTCACTCTTGGAGCCCGTTTCCTGGTCTACAAGGCTGAAAGTCATTTTTAAGATTGAAGTAAGTGGAATTATAGCATCCACCATAGTACCTGAAATACCTGGTGCTTTTCTTTGTTTTAGATTTATTCCTCTTACCCTTGCCCGATAGTAACTTTATGTTATTCCTTTAATTAACCCTTTTATACAATATATTTGGACCTGTGTTTCCCTCCTCTACATTTTTCCAGACCCTCCCCACCTTTCTACTGCGCCATTTTCATGTTCTGTCTCCCCTTTCAACACAGCAAAACCAAGAAACAGAAACAGCCACAAAATATTGGCCACATACTCTTGGGCATGGGGCCTGCCCTAGAGTGTTTATATAACTAGTGACACTTCATTGGAGAAAATGGATTTTTTTTTTTAATTTTGCTGGTGGGATTCAATTACAAATAACTTAGTGGTTCCAGGTGAGGCCAGGTATCCACTCCCTCATCCCACTGCCGAAACCCTGTGTATCTTGAACCTGTGCGGGTTTGTGTGTGCTTCTGTAGTCTCTGTGAGTTCATATGTGCACTAGTCCTGTTGTATGTGGGGGACACTGTGTTCTTGGAGCCGTCCATCTCCTCTGGCTCTTATACTCCTACACCTCCTCTTCCCTGTAGATTCCTGAGCCTACCCAGTCCCAGGTTTGTGGCCACTTTAGCAGTGTTTGGTATTGGTTCCATCTCACTGAGTTGGCCTTAAATCCAATCCATGATGTGCTACTTTTTGACTCTCTATTCCAGTCTACAGGTAGCTGAAGATGGTTCATGCCCCCACATTGCTCTGTCCAAACCCGAAGAGGATGCTCACCCCCAAGTATAGACATGCCTTCCTACCATCACTGTTGGAAAGTTAAAGTACAGACACTTATAAATGTGAGCCCAGATCACTGCCCTTTTTAACAAGATATTTTTCCATCTTTGTCCTGGTTATGTTATATTCCAGGCCTCCATTCTTTCCAAATAGCCTTTATTTCAGATCTACCTCTGTCTGGCTTTCTCCTTTCCCTATCACTCTGGACAGAACTATGCTTTCCTAAGATCCCAGCTTCAGAGTTAACTTCCTTGCCTATGGCTCCAGGCTTCTTTGCAGAGCCATCCTGCAAAGAAGCCAACCATGTATGTACCCCAAGAGTTCTCCCTCCTTGTCTGTTTGTCACATTGTGTTCAGCTTCTTTTACACGAGTATTATCCCTTGTACTTGGGGTGCAGAATTGTCTTCATCGCTTTGGGAATGTATAGAGGACCCAGAATGGCAGGCGTTTTCCACAGATACCACTGCATTAAACCAAATTTTCCGGTAGGCGGTACTCTGGTGCTTTGACTGTGTGTTGGTCCTTTGTGCCATCTGAATGTGAGTTTTGCTCTTCTTTGTCTGTTTAGGAAGCTAGCAGTTTGTAAGTATGTGCTTACTGTGGTGGTACTGCACTCTGGGGCATTTGATGCATCTTCTTAATCTCCTTCTGTTAAGGATAAGGAAATCAAATGTAGTTTGAGTATTGGTTGGAAATCAGGCCTGGGCTAGAGAAATTCTAAGAGGAAGGACAGGGCAGAAAAGAGTCTTGGCCACAACAGAACAGAGATTGATGGTGTTTTCTTATATTCTCCTGTCCTGACCCTGACATTCATGAAAAATGACAATAACTGTTGAGACTAATTGATGTATTTTATTTCTTAAAAATATGACTTGAAATTCAAAATGATACTACATAACCTCACTCTTGGGCACTTATGTTCTGGACTGTTCTGAATGGGAGGAGAGAAATGGAGATGCCATTAACTTCATAGGTTAATAGCAGCAGCAGGTTTTGCAATTGGGGTGATAGGTGGTAAAGTAGATTAATAATGTCCTCCCTGGTCCACTTCAACTTGTTGCACACGTTGGTCCTTGTGCCTGTGAAAGAGGGACTGCTTTGCTAAGGAAACACAGGTTGGCCTCTGAGATTTATGAAGCAATATGGAGACAGGCAGGAAGCCCTGTGGATGTGCCCCAGGCCTTTTCGGTAGCAATATCGAGTGCTTAGCCCTGGGGCTTGCTTCTGGCCTGTGGAGTATGAATGACATTCCTTCGCTGTGACTCAGAGCACCGTTCTCACAGAGGGCTCAGTTCCAGCTCTTGCTTGTGTAAGCAGTAGGCATTATGGCAGCACCTGGTTCTGGGAGTGGGTATGTGGATCAAGTGGAACAGTGTGTGGTAAGCCCCATGGTGCTGCATGGGTCATGATTGTTACTGTCATCTAGGAAGGGTGACAGTGAAGTCCCTGGTGACATGGCTCATGCCCGGGGATGTCTATGCCTGAGCCAACTGGCATTCTGTTTTTCTTTATATCTCAGAAACTTATCACTTCATGAAACTCAGTGAATATAAAGTAGCGTGAGACCAGAGTTGCGGGTGTTAGAGGCTGTATTGTCCCTCCTGGAGCAATCTTGTTCCCATCTGCACGTGTGCCTGCACTCACTCACCTTCCTTGGCCTTAGAAAAGCTCTTTGTGTGGAAGTCATGGCTCTCACTACTGTCATTGTCGATCACATGGTGCATGGCTTGAAGCAGTAATGATCACTTTTTTTTTTCTTTTTGGGATTCATGCCTCTCTCAAGGGTCTGGGGATTCTGGCTGTTTTGTGGCCCTGACCTTGACAGGAACACGAAGGAAGTCTTTTTCTCATGTTCTGCTGCTCTTCACAGATCCAAGCTAATGGAAACTGCTGTCCAAAGCACAGTGTCTGCCAACAGTCCTTGTAGATGTGACTACCATTCATTTCCTTCCTGTAGGTAACACGTGGTGTTTGCTGGACGTTAGGCACATGATTTGGTGCAATACCATCCTCCACATTGCTCAGAGATGTAAGACTATTCTTAGTTTCCGGATGAGAAAATTGAGGTAGAGAGACTGGCTGTGAATCACTCAGTAAAGTAGGCAAGTCATGTGAATTCAGCATGGTGACCTCAGAACCCCTGAGCACCTACTGGCCCTACCGGCCACCATTTCTGCTACCCCAAAGCTCTGCCTGAGTGTTCAGCAAGCTGTGTCCTAGATGTTTACATGCATGCCTCATATGTGCAGAAAATTTAAGTCTCTGTTTTTGTCAAATTACGCTATTTTCTTCCCAGCGTGTGAAAATCCATCAGAAATGAAAACTACTCTTATTTTACATAAACACTTCCAATTTCTTCCCTTCATCAAATCATGTTACAGCAGGTAGTGCCCTAAAATCGTAAAACAAATTCTGCACCAGAGAATCAATAAGTACCAACTGTTCACACATGCTGGAGATGAAGCATTTCCACATTTAATCCTGCAAACTTCCATATCCAAACATACAGTAGATGAGCGAGGAAGGAAGCAACGATTCACAGTGCAAGAAAAAGGCACTTTGTATTACCAGAAAGTGCAGTGTATTTAGGAGGTATTACAGTTTGGATGTGAAATGTCCTGCACAGACTTATAGTTTAAACACTTGGTTCCCAGCGATCAGGTCTGTTTGGGGAAGTTGTTGAGCCACTATATGTAAATGTCAGTGGGAAGTCACAGAGATGAAGGGCTGGGATAGGAGGAGATAGGTTGGTTGTGCTTCTGGCCCAGAATCTCTGTTTCCTCGTACATCAAGATGTAAAGAATCCTAGCTGCACTCTCCTGCCTCTGTATCTGCCATGTCTTTCCTGCAAGGATGAACTGTTTTCTCTTACGCAGCAGCTCAGCTCCCTCCCTTCTATTGCTTTATCCAGATATTTTATAGAACAACAAAAAAGAGTAGATGCAGAAAAAGCATCTTGAGAAATAGAGTCATTGTTGCAATAAGCCTGACGGTGTGGTTTGGAGCCCTTCAGGACCAGTTTTCAGGAGAAATGTGGAAGAATTTGTCAGCATAGGCAGAACTTAGTAGCCACTCTGGTAGAACTTTGTGGAAAATGCTTACAGACTACAGACAATAAGGTTTTAGAGGAAAGAAAGTGGTGTACCAGGAATAGTGACAGAAGCCATTCAGGTTACCCTCTGGCAAAATATTTGGCTATGTTCTTTCCATGTCCTGAAAAGCTGAAGGACTAAGTTTTAAAAATGACTGATTTGTTTAGCAGAGGAAATTTCGAGGCAGTGTAATATCTAGGCTGTTGCATGGTTACGTTTACTGGCTTTAGTCTGATTTATACTGAATATAAATGGAACAGAAAAATGGGAAATGTAGGTAGTTTGTCAAGGAAAGGAAGATAAGTGAGATTATTCTTGAAGGCAAAGTATCTGAAGACAAAATGTCTGAAAACGAAGTAGCAATCACTGTTAAACAATTGGTACAAGCAAAGAAAACCTATGAACTTTGTCTGGAATCATAGACAATATACGTAATAGGAAGCCCTCACTCATCATCTACTTCTAGGTATAACAATGAAAACTCATCTCAAAAAGAACTAATTTCAAAGGACAAAGCTTTAAAAATGAGTGGCTGAAGGAGAAGAGGGAGGGAGGGATTAGGAGGAGACGAGGGAGGGGGCCACAGCCAGGATACAAAGTGAATAAATTGTAATAAATAAATGAAAACTTTTTTAAAAAATGAGTGGCCGAACAGTGACCGCCACAGCAGAGGTGGTTTGATTCAACAGTCTGTTTGACAAAAAAACAGGACATGTTTTCTGAGGTTCAGTCATTCGGGAACTTTAGTCATTCAGAACTCTATCCATGTAGTGACAGAGGACATTTGAATTTGATGACACCAGCCGAGCATTGCTGCTCTTACTGGCATATAGAATGCAAGAGTTATTGTGGTGCAGAGTAGCATGTTTCCAGAAAGTCGCTGGGTCTGGGCAGTGTGGTCTAGGATTGATTCCTTGCATGGAACTCCTAAGTAAACACGTATTAATATTTCTTAAGTTGCTTTAACCAGATATTTTATTTAAAAGGTAAGTAGAAGATACTGAACAAAAGCTTCTAGAAGTCAGGAAAAAGAATGCTAAGCAGTGGTTATGGTTATTAACCTTTGGGGGTCAAATGACTCCTTCCCAAGGGTCACCTAAGACCAATGGAAAACACAGATGTTTTAAGTAAATTTACTCATGTATTCATTTTACATCTCAATTGCAGCCCCTTCGCTCCCCTCCTCCTGACCCCACCCTCTTTCACCTTTCCCCTACCCCTTCTCCTCAGAAAAGGGAGCCCCCTCTCACAAACCCACCCTGTCCCGTCAAATCATATCAGGATTTAATAAATCCTCTTCTGAAAGCACAGGCATTTACATTATGATTCATAACAGTAGCAAATTACAGTTATGGAGTAGCAACAACAATAGTTCTCTAGTTGGGGGTCATCATAACATGAGGAATGGCAGTAAGGGATTTCAGCATTAGGAAGGTTGAGCACCCCTGGCCTGAAGGTCTGCTAGCAAGGAACAGAGATGCTGAAGGACAGACAGAAGCAAAAGCACACTCCGATCCTCCTGTACAGATGTGGGTGTGAATGAAGGAAGTGGTCGTCTGTGTGGAGCATTTCCGTTTGTTCTGTGTGAACATGCATTAAGAGGAAAAGACAGAAGGTAGTGTATGCACACTCATTTTTAAGAAACACATATGCAGAAACATTGAATACTGCTGTATGTAAATTGTGGACAGTCGTCTGGCTAAAGCTCTTTCTGCATCGTGGTGGGAATCATGGTTCGTTTGAGCAGAACTATCTAGTGGGGGGTTGATGGCAACGTCAGCATGAATGTAGCCAACATGACGAGTCATCTTGTGGTAGCAACAGACACTTAAGACGAGTGATGCTGGCCGGGGAAAAGAGAAATTTCTCCCTACAAGAATTCTATGGTATATCTGATGATGAGTGTCATGGGCAGAGGATGCCTTTTCTCAACTATGAAGATCCTTTTATATCTGGAATATAATAGGTCAAGAATTCCAGGGTTAGACTGGAAACCCAAACAGATCTGAAGTGTGGTTTTCTTGTCTCAAGAAGCAGTCTTGTCTGTGTCTCCCTTGACACTGAGCCCGGAGGCTTACTTGGGGACCTTTTGAAATGCAAATCCTAGGCTTTAAGGGATTCTTTGGAAGTAAGTGAGGTCCCAGTGGAGGGCCAGGACTAGTTAGTATGGCCACTGATGGGCACAGGCCAGTCCTCTCTGTCTTACTCCAGCGTCTCAGGCACCACCCTGGAGCCGAGGCACCGCATGAACATGTGTTATAGGAAGTCTGGTCCAGAGCTCCCATAGGGGATGAGGAGTTCCTGGTAGCAGCACAGGTTGGTCTGGAGAGCAGGATGCTCTGTCTCAGATATTTCCTGTTCTCGGGGTCGCCCTTTCTTTAATATGGCCTTTGAATGCCCATGCCTGAGGTTGCTAATATAGAAGACTAGGTGGTCTTCCTTAGTTCTCCGGCTGCCCGTGTCACACAGTGTAGGCATGTTCTGTTTCTGATCACTAAAGGGCCACCAACTCTCGTCTCTCCTCATTCTGATGTGGAAATGTTATTCATATACGTCTCTGCTCTAGTGCTTTTCTCTTCCCTCTCATGACAAGGAGAGTCTGAGAGTCTTCCTCCACAGCTCTGCAGCACTGCTTCACATTTAGAGATCTGTGTACCCCATATCCACAGGTGCCACATGATGTTATTTTAACCTTCCCAGTGGGTTAATCCACATCTTTAGAGATAAAATGTGCTGTAAAAAAATAAAGACACATAGCTGTACATGGCGAAATCCACACTGGAGCTGCGTCCTGGCTCATATCTGGCCTCTCTTTTTAGTGCACCAAAGCAGCAGTTGAGCCCCATGGCAGTATTTTTCATCTTGTGTCAGCCTTATCCAAGTACATGGGAGAGCTATAAGGTCCTTCAGCCATGTCTAACCTTCAGAAAGTTTCCTGAGGTGCGCTTTCGTATCCTTTGCGGGGAACTAGAAGATCAAAGTGCTTCAGGAACCTAGGTAAAGAGCTGATGAGGGATGTCATTTGGTGGTTTGAAGCCAATGACTCATTGGGGTACCTGTGATGTGTCAGCATTTGGGGGACAGTGGGAGGCTACCTCTACTGGAGTGAGAACTTGGGAGAAGGCTAGACCCAACTTTAGTGGTGGCAACTTGCCTTGTCACAAGCCAGGCTGCACGGAATGTCTACAGGCTGCTCTTCCTGCACCATCTTGCCCTGTTCCCTTGGATGCCAAGAAAGGATTGCCATGCTGTCTGTCCTTTGTTTTAGTTGGTACATCAAATACTGAGTTTTATTATGAGGCGTTCATGTATATATGTCATTTTACTTTGCTCACATCCCCCCCCCACTTGTGCCTCCTCTCACCCTTTTCTCCTGCAGGTTCCTTTTCTCCCCCCAAGTAGCTTCCTTTATGCTCTCCTTTATATGTATACAAATACCTAAATAGTCTTTGTAGGAGAGGTGACCTGTTAGGGTTTGGATTTCCCCCTTTTTACTTTCTCTTGTTTCTAACTCCTTCTCTTTAAGCCACATTCTTCCCCTGAGCTTGTTCATCTTCTACTTTCCTGACATATGTATTTTTTTAAAACCTACATTTTTGCATATGAAAGAAAGCATTCAGCATTTGTCTCTCTGAATCTGGCTTACTTTGTTCACCAGTAGGATCTTCGCTTCCCTTCATCTTGCCTTGTGAGTTTTCTCCAGCCCGTGGGTACCATCTGTCTTGAGATCATTTCTGCCCGTCACTTACTGGAAGTGGATGTCTCCTTCATATCGTATCTGTGGGTTACAAATGGATTAGCCTTGAATAGCTTTAATTGCTTATTTGCCAGTTTGTTTCTCTGTTATGGATTAAGGTTTGGCCATTCCAAGAATTTAGGTGTCGAATCCCAGAGCATCAGAATATAACGATAGGCAGAGATAAGATCTTTAAAAGGGTAATTATTTTAAAATGAGACCCTTTAGTATGGGACTCTAATCCAACATGGCTAGCTTTTATAAAACTAGGACAAGATCCTGAAGGAAAGAGCACGTAAACACAGACTCCAGTCTATAAAACAACCAGAAGCCAGCAGTGCCAGAACTTGAGCTTTCTGTCTTCAAAACTGGGAGAAAATACATTTTTCGTATTTAGTTTTATTTAGTATTTAGTATATCAGTTTAAGCCATCCAGTCCATGGCATTTTGCTATGACAGCCTGACCCGACTTCTTTCTTCTAAGGAGGATTTGAGGCAGGCCTAACTGCTCCTATTGCTCGTAGCTGTCAGGCTCTGAGCCTTAACAAAGAACCTCCAGATGTCACTGGGAATCACATAGGTCTTAGGCAGTGCTTCGCTGACACCGAGATGATGTTTTCCTGGGTCTGAGTGTTACCATGGCTATCTCTCAGCGATGGGCAGTTCCTGTAGCTAGGGCAAGCCTCAGTGAGGAAGTGTCAGTATGGCTGGGATGTTGAGTCACATATGGAAAAAAAGTGTAGGGTTGGTTAACAGTCACAGCAGCAAGCAACCTCCTAGGCATCCTGTATGAACCCGGCTCTTTTCACAGCAGACGTTAGCATTTCAAGAGAAGGCCTTTGATAATTATAGTTGGTCAGCACCTCCAGACAGGCTGTAAACCTTGACTGTTGTTCAGGCATCACACTGTAGCCTTCCTTCAGCTACAGTTGATGTAGCTGAGCAATCATGTCCCCAGCAGTGGGCAAACATATATCCCCTTCCATCAGAGATGCTGGCTCTCCTTTCAAGAAATCTGGGAGCTCGGAGTCCGCTCAGCCCTCTGATTTATCTTTCTTTGTCATGTCAAAGAAACATGGCCTCATGTTCCTACAGATTTAGCCCCACTCCATCCTTAGACAACCCAGTATTTCCACTTTAAGCTTCTCAGTTTCCTAATAAACAACTTGGTGGTACAAGGCCAACAGCACACCTTTAGTTTGTGCCAAGGAGAGTCTTATCTTCCATTTCCAGGCCCGTGGCACACATTTCTGTATCATGGCCGGTTAAGTCAGCAAGCATTGTTTCCGAAATACCTTCTCTGGAGGGATATGGTTCACAATAGTACGAGTGTTAGAAATCTAAGTCAAAGGTCCTAGTGGCAGTGGACGGAGACCAAGGTTGGATTTTAAATAGATAGTGATGGTTACCTTGGCTGATGAGAAGTCTAATTTTATGCCAGCACTGAATGGCTTAAGCCAAGGCTACTGAGGCCAGGGCAGTATGAGCCAAGAAGTGTAACAGAGAGCACAAGAGCATTTATTGTGTCTTATGTGTCTGCATTAAAAATACCAGCACAAAGGCAGATTGCAGTGCTCTGAAAATTGAAATAACTGGCTGGAAGGAGGATGCTTTATTCACATTGCTTCTGGTATCCTTCTACAAAGAACTTTAGGGGTTTGAAGGTCATTACTTGGGCAACAGCTAACTTTTTTCTCTGTGTGTGTCTGTCAGCATGTGTACATATGCCATAGCACTTGTGTGGATATCAGAGAACAAGCTTAGGCGTTGGTTTGAGGCAAGGCCTCTTCTTTGTGCTTGCTATTGCTTATGTCTGGCTAGCTGGCTCATGAGCTACTGGGGAGTCTCTTGACTCCATCTCCCATCTCACCATAGGAACACAGGGATTACAGACACATGCTATTTTACCTGGATTTAGACAGGTTCTAGGGACTTGAACTCAGGTCCTCACACTTGCTTGTCAAGTGCTTACCCATGGAGCCATCTCTCCAACCCAGCATCTGACTCTTGCGTTTGCCCTAGTATAGTTGTCGCCAGCCTTTCTTGGGCTATAGCATGCTAGAGTATAAAGGAAAGGCAGCAGAGCTGTGCTCGCCATCTCATCCTGAGGTCCCTGGGGTCCAATGTCTGTCCTGGCAATGGGGAGAGTCCTTGATGTTCAGTCTTAGAAGCCGAGTCAGATCCCTTGCAGGCAGAGCCCAGCATGTTAGGCTTCCGTTTCTCAGGTACCTTTGATGCACTGTAACATCTGAAAATTATGCTTCAAAACTGTGACTTATATAGGGTAAATTCTAAGATGCATTTAAAGGAATAGGAAAGTGGGCACAGTTTCCCGTGATGTCTCATCCATTCTTTGTTGCTGTCTTGCTTCTGGTGTCCTAAAAATTCCATTCTAATGTAACAAGCAGTTTTCATTATAACTGTATTTATGTTTAGCCTCTGGACCTTGTGAGGATGTATGGCTAAAATAAAACATGGCAAAAATAAAATATGGCTAACATTTCTTTTCTCCGCCCTGCCAACCCTTTTATTTTCTGTGGGTTACTATGCCATTATATTCTCCTTTAGTTTTCATTTCCAATAATGTCTGTTATTGGGGGAAAAGAATATTGATAACTTCAAATTTCAAAAAAACAAAAAACAAAAAAACCAAAAAAAAAAAAAAACCAAAACAAAAAAAAACCCAAAAACAGGGTTATTGCTTTGGACCATTGAATGTCTACTGAAAGAAAATATAAAATAACGGGCTATGTCCTGAGCTGACATTGTGGCCTGATCCAGGTTTCCTATCAGCTCACTTGCATGCTAAAAGTAGAAGCTACACAGTGGACAGGTCACCTGTCAGGATGCTGAGTAATGTCTGGTGTGACTGGGGTCTCTGCCGGTCAATTTGTCAGTGTCAGCCCTGAATCCGTTCTCATCTGGAGAACAGATGAAGTGGCCACCAGGTCTCCAAATAAAAGGGGCTAAAAGGTGACTGGATGGAAAATGAGAACTTTCAAGTCCTAGGGGACCTTTTGATGATTTCTTGATTTCTTTGCTGAAAGCTCTTCACACCTGAATGTTTGTGGCGGCACCTCGTGCATCCCATTGAAAACTGCAGACTTCCATACAAATCATTCATTCCAGCGCAGATGACATACTCTTTAAAAACACCCACCACAGGGCTGGAGGCTCCGTAGTTGAGAGGACACACTGGTCTTGCAGACAGTCCAGGTTTGGGTCTTCGTACCTTGTTGGGAAGCTGTAACTCCAGCTGCAGAGGAGTCTGACCCTGCCAATTCCAGCCCCAGGCTTCTCCACCGCATGCCATGCACACACATACACATTCATTAGGTTAAAAAAAAATTAAATCTTCAAAAAAGGACAATGTTTGTCTCTACCACTGACCCTATGGTGCGAGGCTCGTGAATGTGCATGTGGCATGAGCGTGGACATGCTGCCTGAACCCCTGCTGTAATGGGTGGGCTGGCAGCCCAGCTAGACATGTAGGACTATTAAGGGTGTCCGTCTGTTCTTCTGTCATCACATCTACCTTTTTCTGCAGTCTGGATTTTCTAGGGTGAATCTTTTTTAAACCACAATCTTACGATAATATCGAGCTACTTTCTTTATGTTTATATATGGAGAGGTGCCTACAAACATCCTTGGAACAACTGAGATCCCCTCCCCAGGGGGTTACCCATGTACCTCTGATAGAAACCCTCCCAGAAAGCTTCTATGTCAGACCTGGAGTGAGGGCAAGTGCCCTTCTCTGTTGGTTATAGATTCTAACCTCGCTATAAATTCCAAGGCTTGCTTTGTTGCTAATTTGCAAGCCAGCTCCTGGTGGAGAGCTAGTGTGCAGGCTGCTTCTAAATCAAAGCCAGCAGGCCTCTAAAACGCTGAGTGTGGATGGGCTAGCAGAAAGCCCTTGAAGAGCAAGGTAAGGTGCAAGCCCTAGACATTGTGAGCACAGTGTTTCTTCTCTATTTTCTCTCTGGAATGACTGAAGGCCCTTTGGTTATTACTGTTATTGTCACTATTCCTAGAGCCATTGTTGTAGATGAGTGCTCACATGTGCCCAGAATATCTAAGAGTTTACCTTTCTCTCCAGTGAGATGCAGCCCGTAGGACATCAAGTCAGGTGCCCAGCAGACTGAACCATAGAAACAAATGCTCAGTGGGTGCTTATGCCTCTGTTAGGACCTGAACCCTTCCTACAAGCTTTATTATTAATATTTGAATACGAAGAGGCTACAGGGAGCTCTGAAGGAAAAGAGGGAGGAAGGAAGCAGAGCAGGGACAGGTGCAGAGACTTCTGGTACTTTGTATTACCTTCTTTAAAAGCAGCTGTAGAGTATGGAAGGCAGAAAGAGGGAGGCTTGGCATGACCTTAGGTGGGATCATATTTATTTATATTAAAGGAGCATTTGTCATTCCTATGTGTGAATGACCCAAAAGCCTACAGAAAGAGCTGGGATGCTCCTCTTATAGGGAGCATCTTATAGGAAATGACTTCTGTAGTCCACAAGGGAAGCTGGGAAGTGTAGTCTTTCAGCAGGAATCTATCACATTGGACATCAGTTTTCAAAGGATCCCTGTGCTGGCCTTGTGTGGGACCAGGGTCAGCTGGGCTAGTGCAGAAGACAGGAGTGCACTGGCCCATTGCATACTGGGAAAAGAGATGGGCCCCGGTGCCCAGGCTGAGGCAATATCCTAGCTCTTCCCACCCTGGGGGATGCGCTGTTGGCACACCTAGCCTTTACCTCCTGTGGACAGCAGTCCTTCACGGGAGTCACTTCCTAGCAGAAAGCCACCAGACAGTGTGTGCCATGCACTGGCGGAGACAGCGCTGCTGTGGCTGCGTCCAAACAGAGTAATAGCAGGGATTACATTTTGAGTATCTACTGTATGCAAAGTATCCAGAAGCCAGAGGATTCATGTCTGCTTATAGGCAGCCTGGAATGGTTAAGTATTATTTTGAACTTGGCTTTTTATTTGACTTGAGGCCCCTCTCCCTGTGGAAGCCAGCACTCCCAAAAAACCCAAGATAATGCTGGCCCTTGACCACAGTGGCACAGACTTGAGATGTCCCTCTGACCCACCTACACATGGCTGTGGCGGCCTTGCCCCAGCCTGAATCAAGACCTGGCTGAGTCATCCCTGTCACTTGCTCTCAGCCCTCTTGTTCTCTAGGCTGAGGATACTGGACACAGGTGCCATAGTCACTGTCTTTCCTCATCTATGTGGACATGTTGGATGACTGTCATTTGGCCACCTGAGAGTTGAGCCCTGGGCACAATCTGGCCTTTAGTCTCAGACTTGCTGAGAGCAGCTTAGTTAGAGAAAAGCTTCCTGGGCATTTCCTGTTCTGTAAGAACAGGCCCGTCCTGTGACAGTCTACCCAGTCTACTGTTCCCTAGCACCCTAGGTTGCTTGACTGAAGGCAATAGTTGTCCTTTTAAAAGGCATGGACATTAATCTTAACTCATTAATCCATTTTAAACAACTCTGGTCACACACACACATTCCCAGGACCTTTGGCAGGCAATTGCATTTGGACAGTTTGCTTGTTCAAACCACCTCCTCTTCCTCTTAGCACCTTCCTGGAGTCCTCATTTACCGTGGGGGAAAAAAAAAAAAGCTCACCAGCTTGCCATTGAGTTCATGTCAGGAATAGTCCCTGTTCCCCTTATTAGAGAACATATTTGGACACTGAGCTACCATGGGCTATATCCGAGCAAGGATTCTAGGTTATATCCATACATTGTCCAACGGCAAGCTCTTTGACCCCCCACTCCCCCAAGGGAGGAGCAGAAGAAGACATTGCAGCCTGTAGAGACTTGATAAGCTAGGGTCAGATGGAAGGGGAGGAGGTCCTCCCCTATTAGTGGACTTGGAAAGGGGCAGGGAGAAGATGAGGGAGGGAGGGAGCTATGGCTGGGATACAAAGTAAATAACCTGTGATTAATATGAAAAATAAATAAATTAAAACATCCTAAAAAAATGCTCATCAGTACATGATCTGAGGCTAAGGAAGAAAGAGAACTGCCAGCCCTACTCCTGTTCTTCCTCTGCCCTTCTTAACTTCAAGGGGAGGAGGGAGATCATGCAGAGTTCCTGGGTGCCACAAAGAAAGACCCCATCTTTATCCTCAGACTTTGCCTTTTCTCTGAGGAATCTTTTTCTTCTTAAATTACCTTCAGCCAACACACAAAGAAGCATTGAATTCTTGGTGTTCTCTGTTTCTGTCTAAAGAGTAGTGTGCATGCGTGCGTGCTTGCATGCGTGCGTGTGTGTGCGTGTGCGCATGTGTATGTGTGCGTGTGTGTGTGTGTGTGCGTGTGTGTGTGTGTGTGTGTGTGTGTGTGTGTGTGGTGTGTGTGTGTGTGTGTGTGTGTGTGTGTGTGTGTGTGTGTGTTAATGGTATCAGGGCTCCCCTGGTCAAGCAAGGAAATTTGCAGTGTGTTCGGCTACTAGATTAGAGAGCACGTTCAGGGTTTAGCAAAGAAGAACAGGGTATCTCGGATACAGGCAGCATTACACAAACCCACTGCTAAGAGGGCTCTGCGGCTGTGCGGAATGGAGGAATTACCACACACTGGAAGGAGAAGGAGGCGTGAGGCTTGTTTGCAAAATGACCGCCAGCCCACTCTGCATCTGCTCTGAGCAGGCACTTCCGAGAGAGCCTCACCTCCTCCTGTAATCCTGTGGCAGCAGATGATTGAGTATGGAGATTAACCCAGGCATTCTTTGCACTTGCCCACTGAGGCTGAGCTGGACAGTTCTCTATTACCAAAACATCATCTTCAGAAGCATCCTCAGTGTTTTCAAATGGAATAAAAACCACAAGTGATCCTGAAGCTGCTTGCTGCTGAGTGGTTATTTATTAATTTCTTTTTTTGTAATGTAAGTCCCTACTGTGAAACTAACTAACTACTCTCTTCCCTGACATACTGTGGGCACTTTGAGTTTGGGGCTCTTTTCAGATGTATAATGACCATTTTTTTTTTTACCTGCCTATCCTATGTTGCATTACAGTAATTTGAAGAATTGTCTAACCTAGTCATTGTTCAGTAATATGTATTTTTTAAACAATTGAACTGGAGGGCATTGTAGTGGGTTAAGTAATGTCCCCCACACAATCCCTGGGCACTCAGGATCTCAGGCTATGATCCCTTTTGTCTGCTTAGGCTGCTATAACAAAGGTGCCAGAGATGGGATCGTTTAAATATCAGAAAATTATTCTCATAGTTCTAGAGGCTAGAAGTCAAAAGTCAGTGTGCTGAAATGGCGAGGTTCTGGTGAGGGCTGTCTTTGTGGTAGGTGACTGTTTTCTTGTGATTATAGGTTGGGGGGACACAAAAGAACCAGCTCTCCAGCTATGTTCTTGTGAGGGCACTAATACCATCAGGAGGGGCTGCTCCCTTATCATCTGATCACCTCCCAGCTCTGAATCCTGCTACACTGGGGCCAGGACTTCACCATATGAATCTGGGGTGGGGTGTACAAAGATACATTCAATAAGTGATCAAATTTTGACATAGGGTTTTTGCAGATGGGAACAATTTACAGATTTTGAAAGTACATCTTGATTTGGTTGAGGATAGTCCTTAAATCAAATTACAAGTGTCCTTTTAAGATAAAGGAAAGAAACACAAGGACACATGCAGAAGATACAAAAAAATGGAGGCTAACAGGAAGACCAAGATTTTTACCAACCATGAGAGATAAGGAGAAAGGCTTGCGCAGCCTCCTGACTCATAGAGTTCAGGAGAAACCAGCTGTGCTGGTCAACTTGAGACACCTGAATTTTCTAGACCAAGCTGGCATGAAGGCACATCTGTGGAGGACTTTGTAGATTGTTCATTGATGTAGGAAAATCCTGCTCATCTTGGGCCCCACTACTCCCTAGTCAGGGGCCCTACATCATATAAAGGAGAAAACAAATGTGGGAGGAGAAGATAGGCCCACACTTATTTCACTCGTATTTTTCTCTGCTCTTGGCTGTGGGTGTGATGCGACTGGCTGCTAGAATTCCTGCCCTGATTATCCTCAGTGATAAAGTGTAACCTGGAATTATAAGTCAAATAAACCTTCCTCCCAAAATTGCTTTTTTATTATTAAGAATTTTATATATTCATAAAATACATTTTGATTAAATTGACTCCCATTTCCCTTTTTCTTTAGTTCATCTCATATCTATCCTCCCAAGGCAAAACCATTACTCCTCCTCCTACTCTCTTCCTCCTTCCCCTTCTCTTCTTCCTACTTCTCTTTCTCGTCCTTCTACCCACAGAATCCTCTTACTGCTGCCTTTATCTCAATAAAGGATGAATGCAGGACCATCTTCTGGAGCATGGGTAGCCTCCTGGGAACCAGATTTCTGAGGAACACTGGCTCTTCCTCCCCCCATCAGGCATCAGCTGACAGTATCTCAGCTAGGGGTGAAACTTGGTGAGCCCTCTGCCCATCCATGCTAGGATTTTGTCTGGCTTGATACGGCAGGTCTCGAGTGAGCCGTCACAGCCACTTTAAGTTCACATGTGCGATAGTTGTGCCATGTCCAGCTTTTTGTCAGGATATTTTATCACAGCAATAGGAACGGAGCTAGAATACCACCTGTCCTCAGTGCTAGTTAGAGAGAGACGTGACAGTGAAGAGCCACGAAAGGTTTGTTTAATGAGACCACGTTGGGAAAAAAGAATGGATACAGAGATCTTATGTCCATCTTTAAGGTACTGACATGAGATTTCTGTTTAAATAGAGAACAAGAGGTATGCTTAGCCAAGCCGCCCTGGTGAAACTATGGTCCTAGCCATCAGTGTTTAGGTGCCAGTCTCTCATGTGAGGTGATATCATAAGTTGCTGGGCTGTGTACCATATGTACCTGACAATATGTGCCCTTGACTGGTTCCAGGCACCAGTGTTTTCCCCTCACCTAATGTGAGACTGGGGAAATCCAGTTTCTTGGCATCCATCCTCTCAGTCCTGTGATAGCCAAGAGACTACAGGGAGTCCCCCTTTGGAATGTCTTCCTGCCTGGCAGGACAGCTATTAACATAACAGTCAATTAGATTAGGGTGATTTAAATTTCCTTTCTGATATTTTGTATTTTCTTAGCTATCGAAACTATTTTTGTTAATTAAAATAAGTCATTTCGAGGGAAAGATGGAAACTCGCTTTAGAGGTGATTTCCACCCCTCCTCTCCACCAAACGAGCTCAGTGTTCCAGTTAAGCTAAAGGAAACTGACTGCAGATTCCATATCACATTCCACTCCCTGCTCTTGAGCCTCAAGGTTTGGGCTCTGTCACTGTTTTGAAGGTGGTTGGTGAGACATAGCATAGCCTGTGTTTTGGTGGTCCAGCAGTCTGAAGTCACAAACTCAGGAACAGTGCTTGGCTGGAGACTTCAAAAAGAACTTTTTTTGTCAGACACTCTCTGCATGTTGTTTATCAAAAGATCTTTCTTATGTTTCTGTTTGGCACAATTAAGTGAATTTGATCATTTGCATTTGCAGGCCCTTAACATGTTCATTCCAAGATGCCTTTGTGCATCTGCTATCTATTTCTATACTGTTTTTCCTAATAGTTTTGGAGATATTTTCAACATTTGGACTTTTTTATTGCTTTAATGACAATATCTGGAGAAAGTTAAGGGTCTAGAAAATTACTATTATTTTATCCACTCGTCTACAATAATTAGTTGTTTTGAAGGCACAAAGAGTCGTTTCCCGTTTCCTTTCCTTTTTAAGTAAGCTTTGAGTTACTCAAGATTAGACAGTGCCTCTGGTATGATTTTTACTGATCCCGTATGTTAATTAAGTGTGTCCTGTGCATAATTCGGTTGTAAGAGATAAGATCTCTCCAAATGCCTGGTAAATGAATAATAGTGGATTTTAGAGAGGAAATATCTGTTGTGACAAGTTTACTCTCAGTTTTCTCTTTGCAAAGGGCTGTTTTGAAATGGGCTTTGTTTTCCTGTCTCTGTCGTTTGTCATTGTGTCTATCTATTCCTCCTACTTACTGATTTCACATGACCAAGCTATTCCCTTTTTTTTTGTCCTTTAAGCCTCAGCTTGGCATCCTTTATGTAACATAGCTTTGGTTCTTACAAAAAGTTAGTAAAATCCACCAAGATTTACTTCCTGTTTTTATTTTATATGTGTAGATGTTTTGCCTACATGTATGCCGTGCACCACATGTGCCCTCAGAGGATGGAAGAAGGAGTCAGAGCCCCTGGCACTGGAGTTACTCCAGCTGTGAACTGCCATTTGGGTGCTGGGAATCAGACCTGGGTCCTTGGGGCAGGCAGCAGAGCTTTTAACCAGAGTCATTTGCCCATCCCTCCTCTTTCCTTTTTGAGGGTGCTAAGCACACTCAGTCTGCAAATGAGCTGCAACTGCAGCACCCCCAGTTCATTATTTTCTAATAGGGGTAAATACATTGAAATAGCACTGAGTCTGCCCCTTAATTAACGTATAAAAAAAGCTGTTTAAAAATAACCAAACAGATCCAAGAGCAAAATTCTGAAGGGGTAAATTAAAAAGCTGCACTGGTTTCTAGTCACATCCTGGTGTCTTTTGTTTCTGATTAGTGTCTGATAAAAATTAACTGTCAAATATGTTAGGACTCCAAAATACTGGCTTGAGAATTCATTTACATTGTATTTCTGGCAGTTTGAATAATGTTCCAAACTAGTCACATTGATTAAATAGACCAAGTTTGTGATTTAAATGTTTTAACATCTGAATTGCTCAAAGGTCTTTTCTGAATCAGTACATTTCTATAGATACAAAAATAAAACAGTTTGCCCCAAATTTTAAGAATGTATTAGAAAGTCTTGACTGGAAAGCACATTCCTGTGTCAGTAGCGCCATCAGGAATGCCTGGATAGTTTGTCCTTGAAGAATTTGGAGCTTGACTGCCGTTTTTCAGTAGGCCTTGCTTTTTCTGTCAAGCGGTTTTTGTTTTTTATTTTGTTTTGTTGTTGTTTCATTTTTTGTTTTTGTTTTGTTTGCATCTGACTTCTTCCTCTCTTGGTGCAGTCCTGTTACCTGTTAAATATGTATGGCCTGGTTAGTTTTAGTTTTGCAGAAATAACATTTTTGTCTCTCACTTGCTACTTGTAATATGTTACAGCCCACCAGGTCTTCTTCCTCCCCTCTCTGATTTTTTTTTTTCTGCATCCCAAGAGATCTTTATTTTGCATTAAATTTTTCTGATGCTTTTAATGAAAAATTTTCTGTCTGCCATATACTTTTAGAATGCTTGTTCTTCCTTTTTCTTCCTTCTTTCCTTTCTCCTTCCTTCTTTCTTCTTTTCTTCCTTCCTTTCTTTCTTCCTCTTTCTTTTACTCTCTCCATTTTTCATTTACTTTCTTTCCATTTTTTTCAATGGTTCTGAGGATGGAACCTAAGGCCTTGTGCATTCCAGCTAGATTCTCTCCATCTGAACTGTGGAGCCAATCCTTTTAACCACCTCTTACACAGTAATAAGGTGTGAACGCTTTCTATCAGCTGGGAAATGGTGCTGATAATTGCATATTCTTAAGCTAAATTAGTGGCAGGGTGAAGTCCTGGGAGTATTTTGGATTTTCTGACATCTGAGATGTTTCTTTGGGTGTTTGTGACCATATCAGAACCTTGGAGGGGCTTGTAGTTGGTTGCAT
Source organism: Meriones unguiculatus (assembly GCF_030254825.1). Lineage (NCBI taxonomy): Eukaryota > Metazoa > Chordata > Mammalia > Rodentia > Muridae > Meriones > Meriones unguiculatus. The sequence continues at coordinate 7,224,703 of NC_083357.1, read as the reverse complement.
TCAGCTTCCTCTTCCCACAAGTAGCATTCTGAATTTCCTCTGGGAGCCCATCTTCCCTATCTCCCAGGCTTATTTTAGACTTGATCCCAGATTACCTGATTAACCAATGTCAGTTGTCCTTTTCTTTTGCTAACTTGTTCTGGGCTGGGTAGTAAAGGTGAAAGTCAAAGAATCTGAGGAGAAATCTGCAAATCCCATATTTTGCCTCTGGGCAGAGTAGGGCAAAAGACAGACTGCTTGTGAGTCAGGCAGTAATGCTGTGGCCTGTGACAGTAGGACTGGGATGCTGAGCCCAGTACTTCAGGGTGTGAGGAAGGGCCTCAGCATGGAACTCTACAGGTTAAACTAGAGAAATAAAGAAAGCAGTATAGGTGTTTGCACACATGTGTTTGTGTGTGTGTGTTCATGAAGCACTAGGGAGTCTTTTCAGTTCTCTGAACCAATAGTTTTTGAAGATGTTTAAGAATCCCAACTTGAAGAAGTAGAGAATGAGAATGCATTGACAAGAGAAACTGGACGTGGCAGGTTAATTAATGTTTGATTTTCTTTTTTCATGAGCAAAGCAATCTGGCTGATGTCTGGGACATGCTAAATGGACAGAGCTGGTAAAATAGCCTGAGCAGTTTCAAAAGGCCCTGGTCTTAGCGGTGAAGATTTCGTGAGTGTTAAGAAGGACACACACACTTTTTAGAATTTAATTCTTCCTGGTTAAGTTGCTGACTGCACATCATCATCCCATAGAGAGTCACACATGCACATGTGTGCATTTCCATCGTCCGTAGAACAGGGTTGTACCTGTCATCTGGATTTTCGAGGAAGGGTAGATTCAACTTACACTAGCTTTTCTGGTACTAATATTTATGGTTAGAGTCCTTATATGATTTGAATATGAAGAATATGAAGTGTCCCCCTGAAAGCCTTATGTGTTGAGGACTTGACTCATGGCTGAAGACTAACTCATTGATGAGTACACTTGTGGGTAGATCACTTGGAGGTGGTGAGGCCTGGTTGGAGGGGATGGGTCATTAGAGGTATGCTTTGAGGTGTATGTTTTGTCTCTGGGTTCTTCCTGACAGCCTTCCTGCCTTCCTGGCTACCCTGGGGTGGGCAGCTTCTGTTACCTGTTCATACTGCTGTGATGTTCCTGCTTCATTTCAAGACCAAAGCAATGGATGTAGTCAGTCGTGCATGTGTTGGAAGCTCAGAAACCATGAAGCAAAATACATAATTCCTTTATTCAGCTGTTTTTTTCTCAGATATTTTTCTGTATCCTCTAAAAGTTTGACTACAATACCCTGTTTTCTTCTCAGAGATCTATTTTTCTTTTAATTTTTTAAAAATTAATTACAGTTTATTCACTTTGTATCCCAGCTGTAGCCCCCTCCCTCCAGCTGTAGCCCCCTCGCTCAGCTGTAGCGCCCTCCCTTTCTATTTTTTAATTATAAGTTGTACTGTCATCCTGGCTGTAAATCACTTAATAGAATTAAGTCTGTGGGTGAACCATTTATATGTCAAGAGAAGCTGACTGTAGGACCCCTGTCCCTGTCACTCAGGAATTAGGTGTTAGTGTATAGGCACTATTGAGAGTCAAGAGAATCATTTGGTTTCATTTAATGTTGCTCAATGCTATTGTTCCTGAAGCCAAAGCTGTAGATGATAAAGGGATGTGTAGGGTGAATGAGGTCTATTGGAAAGACAGCTGGAGTCCCCTTGTTAATAGTTGCTGGCCAACATTACTGGAAGTTGGCATCAGTCCTAGAGTGTATCATGCTCTTTGGCAGTGTTCACACTTCCAGTGGTACAGTTCAAAAGGTTTATGGCCCGTAGATCCTCACATGAAATTGGGCATCAGAAACAAGCACTTACAATGCTCTACTCAATGTGAACTCAGACCCCTGGTGCCAAGTCCATAAAACCACCTCGGCACAAAGTTGGCTTCCTTCCCAGAGCTGCAAGGAACATGTCTTTCCTGAGATCCACTCACAGAAGACACTGTCCACTTGGAACTCTTCCTGAACATTCCCATGCCTATCCCCTTCCCTGCTTATCCTCTCCTGTGGGACAGAGCTAGGAATACTCTTTGTAAAGGATCACATCATCTTGTTCTTCAGTGTTCTGTCAGTTTCAGACTGGAAAGACAGAGTAGATGGACTTATACCCAGTAAAAGAAAATGATCTATTTTCTTTGTCTTGAGAATGTGCTTGTGTGTCTCCTGCCATCTCACATGCTTGTCTGGATGCTAGTGGGAACGGAGAGACCTTGGGAGGAATTAGAAATAGTAAATACTACGTTCTTTCAGTCCCATTCATTTGTGGAACGCTTGTGACCTCATGTACTTTTGCCTGACTCTGTGTGGTCACGTGAGGACTTTCTGACCTTTCAGGCTAGTACTATTAGGACAGCTGTGAAAATAGTAATTCAAAATCCAATTGGTATTATACAAATAAAATGCATCCCTTTCTCCTACCCCTGGTCTTAGAGTTACTATTGCTGTGATGAAACACCATGGCCGAAAACAACTTGGGGAGTGTCCTGGCTGGTTTTGTGTGTCAACTTGACACAAGCTGGAGTCATCAGAGAGGAAGGAGCTCAGTTGAGGAAATGCCTCTATGAGATCCAGATGTAAGGCATTTTCTCAATTAGTAATCGGTGGAGGAGGGCCCAGTCTGTTGTGGGTGATGCCACCTCTAGGCTGGTTGGTGGTCTTGGGTTCTATAAAAAAGCAAGCTGAACAAGTCATGTGAAGCAAGCCAGTAACGGCAGCCCTCCATGGCTTCTGTATCAGTTCTGCCTCCAGGATCCTTTCCTGTTTGAGTTCCTATTCTGACTTCCTTTGGTGATGAACAGCAATATGGAAGTGTAAGCCAAATAAATCCTTCCTTCCCTTGCTTTTTGGTCATGATGTTTTTGTCACTGCAATAGAAACCCTAAGACAGGGAGGAAAAGGGTTTATTTTGCTTACATGCCATGAATCACAGTCCACTGAGGGAAAACAAGACAAGAACTCAAAAAGGGCAGGAACCTAACTCCAGCTGATGCAGACAGAGGCTATAGAGGAACTCTCCTCACTGGCATGCTCCTCATGCCTTGCTCAGCTGGCTTTCTTACAGATCTATGGACTACCAGCTCAGGGGTATCCCTACTCACAATAGGCTAGACCTTCCCACATCAATCACTAATTAAGGAAATGCGCTACAAGCTTGCCCGATCTTTGCAGGCGTTTCTCAACTGGAGTTCCCTTTCCTCAAGTGACTCTAGCATGTGTCAGGTTGACAACACCAGCCCGCACACCCCTTGTTCTACAATTCTGAAGAGTCAGAATCAGAGCTTGTGTCTTCCCTGCAATCTATAATCTTGTGGCAGAGGAGGGAGAGTCAGTTTTTGGTCTTTGGGTGTTGAAGCCAACAGCAAACTTACATCTGGTCCAGTTTCCTTTTGAAATGCCCACAGTGTCTCCATGTCCTGCCTGGGATTTCTGGGCTCACAGCAGCTGTGAGGATGTTGCGGGGTTCTGTTGCTTGTTTTCCTCTGCAGTTGTCTGCTCTGCTCCCTGATTCTCCAGCTCAATACCAGCTCCTTTTATCCAGCCTGCAGCACTATGTCTCTGCAGCAGCAATATCCCTGACAGCTCCTTAATTGCTACATGCATTTGTACAGTTCCCTGGCAATTATGTTTCAGACCCTGTCAGGGTACCTGCTAGCCTCCAGGCTGTGTTTATATTAAATATCAATAAAGAGCTGATAGCATCAGTTCAGATGGCAGGCTCACAGAATCATATTTTCCGGGGAGCCAGGCCTGTCTGGAAGATGGAAGGAAGGTTTGGGTTTCATTCTCTCTTGCAAAGGTTAAATGAAACAAGAGCAGACTTTCTGGGTGAATATCATGAATTGCTTCTTACTAAATGATGACAGCCATGTAGACTGGACGTTGTCCTCAATTGCGTGTTATTTGTCAGAACATCTGTTTCTGTATAGCAGAAGCAGAGTAGTTTCTTTTATGTATCCCCTCCCCCATGTGGACCATAGGCTAGATAAGCTTTCAGATGCCATTTATTTAAGTGCTATTTGAAGTAGTACTTATAAAAGAAGAGGAAGAGGTCAAGGGCTAATTGGTCTTGAAGCCTCACTCCATACTTCATCTCACATGCCCTGTACAGTCCTGTAGAACCCATGTCCCTCTGGATAGATGGTATACTCTTGTGAGACTTCAGATCTCTCATTCTCTACAGAATCATGTGAGCTTCCTAGGAAATGTGGCATGATGGACATGAAGCACGTAGGGCAGCTGGTACATGTGAGAACCGCGTGGTATCCACCCACAGAGCCTCCATGGAGGCTCCCGGCACACAGACTGGGCACTCTGGGACTTTCTGGTCTCATCATTCCTGGTTTTAAGTACCAGAATAATTCAGTTCTCTCACCCTGAAGTTTCTAAAAGAATGGGCTATGTGCATTGCTAGGGTGTTAATGAGGGATAATTCACCGACCGCAGTCCAGCTTTGGGGTGTGAAGGTGACCCTCTGACAGTCATCGGAATTCCCCATTCCCTTGTGATCTATTGAGTGCAACAGCCCCTGGGCTACCTCTACCACACAAATACCGTGTGGTATTGTCCTTCCCACTGTCTGAGACAAAAGAGAGATGCAACCACTAGCACAGTGCTTGCCTTTCTGATTCAAAATTCGAAGCAGTTTATATCCATTCTGCACACTTCTGGCCCCTCTTGTTTGTCACCCTAGTGGAGTACCAGCTTGTCCCTTAAAGTACTGCAAGAGCCTGATACTCCCCTTAACTCATGCTTAACTTATCTCCTGCTCACATGGTTGTTGCCTAGTGGTAACCTTTAGTGCCTACCCAATTCTCTATGGGTCTCTAGTGCTATTGAGGTAAGACCTGAATGCAGATCCAAATCTGTAAGATCCTACTTAATATGTACTTCTCCATTTCCCTTCCCAGATTCCTTTTGATTCCTACATTCCAGGCATATCAACTTGGTTTGTTTCTGATAAGCCACTCTGCCTCCTCCCATCCTGGGCCTTTTCACCATATGGATTCCAATTTCTTCCCCTGGGCTATGTAAATCATTGAATTAAATACCATATCTGGTTTTGCCCATCATTTTGTTCCTAAGTCCCAGGACATGGTGGCACATAGAGGGTCTTCAGAAAATATTTTCTGAAAGACTAAATAAATGTATATTCTCTCCAGTATGGTCCTTCGTGTTTTGCCAAATATTGCAAATTATGATGTGCACCCTTCTGATAAGGTTGTCAAAGTAATGTGTTAGCTTCTTTTCACTGTGATAAGTACCTTGGAACAACAACTTACAGGGACAAAGATTCGTTTTGATTGGGTTTATAAAGCTTAGTCCATGCCCAGCTGAGCTCCATAGCTTTCCTAGCTCCGGAGCAAGGCAGAGCACCAAGGCAGAAGAACATGGTGGAGGAAAGATCCATAACCTCATGCAGTCAGGAAGCAGAGAAAGACAAGGAGGAGCCAGAGGCTGACAATGCTGTCCCATGCAAATATGACACTGGGGACCTACTTCCTCCAACTAGGCCCCATGTCTGAAAGTTCCAAGCACTTTCCAAAAGTATACCAAGTCCAACGTCTCTTCTGAATTTCAGGAAAAACTCTTAGCAATGAGCCACTGCAGGGAAAGAGTTATCTGAGACTTGAGAAGGACTGTTAATTGTAAGACATTTTGAAAACAACAACAACAAAAAGCCATACAGTCTACATAACTATATTTTGTGGAAAAGAGCAAAAACTTTCATTTTAAATGTGAAGAATAAGGGCATTGAGGACATAGATAGCATGGATGGGGGCACAGTAAGACTGAGACCCAGGAACAAACAATTAGTCCTGTTGTTCCATGACTGGGACCCTGGACATGTGGTCACATGGTGTGCACTGCCAAAACAATGAACAACCCTGTTGGCTACACGCCACTTGGCCTCTCCCCTGGGTTATCTCTACTCACTGGTTGTGTCTTTACTCTGCATGCATTTCACATTTCTGGCATCCTCAACTCCCTGGATTTGTTACTGTCTCTTTGACTTCATCTCCACAGCTCCTTCTCTTGGGGATTGCTTGCAGAGTCCATGACCCTGCAACACCTTTTCTAGCTTTCCAGGCTTTCCTTTGAATGCAGATAGAAGCATCTACAACCCCATCAATCTCTCATTTTGCATGTCTGCATTCAAAACAAGCATCATCTGAGTACTGTCAAGGTCTGCTATCAGCTCAGCCTTCCTTGGATCACGGTTATAGCAGCTGTGTCACAGAATGGCTGACTACAGGGTATATGTAGTCAGGCTGAACACTTGGGTATATGTCCCTGAAGTGGTGCAAAAAGAGAATTATTTCTCTGGTATTCTTTTTCTCATGAAAATTAATTTTACACAAGTTTATACCTTACACCCTGGAGGTTATAATGGATAGCGTCTTGCTGATTCCTGAGGTATCCTCAGTGCATCTTCTCTGCTGTTTTGGTACAAAGTATTTTGTTTCTTTTCAATATTTATTAGAAAATTGCATCTTCCACAATTTTAAATACTTTTCTTTTCTGGTCAAATTGTTTGATTTTTCAAGCTCTATCCTTTGTTCTTTCTTCTCAGTATTCACTATAAAACTATTTAAAAGCAGCTAGCAATAACCATGCTACAGACTCTTAGAATTGTCTCTGTAAGACTAATTTGTCTTCAGCTTTTAAATTCATCTTCTTGAAAAGTGTCAAGGTACTGACAATATATACAAAGGTTCTTTGTACAAAATAACACATATGGACCCTGGTCCCATTCCCTGTAAAATCCTAGTTACCATTCTTTTTTTTTTTTTTTTTAACCTAGGGTCTTATGTAGTCTTATATACCAATACCACTTGGGTATATAGCGGAGGGTGACTTCACATATCCAATCCCTTGCTCTTGTTTACTAAATCCTTGAATTCTGGGCATATTCCATTGTGTCTGGCCATGAGTACATTCTTTATGGTCTCATTCCTATGAGCATTTTAGTCTTTTGAACTTCTACTAGACTTACCCATGAAGCCATCCAAGATTTCCCCACCTTTCTTTTCCAACCTTTTCCCAACTTCCAACACTCCAGGCTTCTGAACCACATGGTTATCTAGTCATAGTGAAGAGCCAACTTCTCTGGTGTCAGGTTTTTCCTCTTATTTGACTTCACACTGCTATGCCAGTATACCTGACATAAGCATCTTCTAGCAAAAAAATACTTTGGCTCATGATTGTAGATGTATGAATCTACAATGTTGGGCCTGAGGTGAAGCTGAACATCATGATGTTAAACATGGTGGAACAAAGAAGTTGACCTTGTAGCCTACAGGAACAAATAGGGAAAGACATCCAACCTACTCCAAAATACTCTTCAAGGGTATCCTTCAGGCAATCTACTGTATGTGGTGGCTAGATTCTACTCCAGAAGTTCTCAGCACCCACTACCAGCTGGCATCAAGCTTTGAAACACATAAGTCCTTGGGGTAGGAGGGGGCAGAGGACATCATTTTATATTCAAACCTTAACAAGTAGGAACATTTGCTATCAGTGAGATGGTAAACAAGAAAGAGAAACCCTGGGTGAGAATGGCCAGGATTCAGGGGTATATTTGGTGGAATATGGGATGAAATGGGATTTTGAAAGGTGTCCTAGGTTTGATTTGATTAGAATGTCTAAAAGCCCTGGGTGGGAGGCCATGGTGAGTTAGTGGAGCTATTGATGTTCTGGGATGTGGAAGCCAATTTAGCTATGAACTACAGTGCAAAGTTTCAGTCATGACTCAATTTCCAAAGGGCCTTTGGGAGATTTTCAATGCTGGTGTTGCTCCAGTACTTACTGGAAGGAAAAGATATCCACTCACCTGGGCTCTAAATCTGTCCAGCATGAGGTTGCTTCCTTCCCAATGAGAGCAAACACTCAGAAAGGAAGTTGACAACTTTTCTTTCTGCAAGAGTTACAAAGTGACTTGGTTAATGGGGATATGTCACACACAAAATGATGTGTTTTGACTTAGTGAATTCCGGCCTGACTACAATGCATCAAATGCCATTTTAGAATTTGAAAACATTTTAAAATGTTCTTATCTGAAAAGGATGTCCAAATTGTCATCTGTAAAGTTCCCACTTGAGAACTACACAATTGTGTTATAATACATTTTATATGTATGTATATCTGTATTGTTCATATATCGTAATGTTTTTAATATATTTACAATTTTGTGTTAGGCTACATTCATAGTTATCCTTGGCTATATGTGGCCCATTACAATGGATGGGCATAGCTGTATGTCTAGGGCATTTTAACCAATGTTTTATGCCTTGCAATGACTACAAACATCAACTGTGAATGTTGAGGTGAAAAACTGATCTCACCCACTATGCTGTATGAGAAAGTGAGCTGGACACATTGTGGAGCTGCTGTAGAGGAGCTTGGACTTGGTCCCAGCCCTGTCTGTCTACTTTATCTGGCCAATCCCCTTCAACTGATCTATTTTTTTTTCAACAATAAATATAAAGATACCATGCCAGAGTCCCAAGAAAGCCTAAGTGGAGTGTCTCCATAGAAACCACCTGCTTCAGTTATCTGTTGACAGCTGAGTCTGGGTGGCTGTGCCAAGGAGCATATTACCTGGTTTGTAGGATACATGCATTAGCCAGCCTTATCCCATACGTCAGATAAATGCAAACTCTGGTCTCTGATTATATGTTTCATTTTCTGGCCATGTCTACCAGGAGCTAACTTTGCTCACCTCTGCCTTTGGTGATGGAATGTGAAATGTGTTATGGCAATGACTTTGCCAGCTTTGAGGGTCATTTTCTATAAAATAATGATAGGAAAGGGAGTTTGTAACCCAATGGAAAGAGTCTGGATAGTTTGTGGCACATTATAATGCATGGTAAATGTTAATTATTGTCATTATAATTTTGATTGCTGTCATTACTTTCTTCCACAAAGACTTGTGGATGTCTCATTCATAAGCCATCAGGAGATGGAAACATAAGGAGAGGAAAATGTATGTAAATTTTTCCATACAACTTGAAATAGGTTACTGGAGTGTTGTACAGGACTATTCTCCAAGACAAATAGCCACAAGCTTGTGGAGGTCAACTATGCCTGCTTGCAAAACTGTCATTCAGGCTGGACCTGTTGGCATTTTATGCTCTACCTGGCCACCATATACCACTTGTTTTATGGGACTCTCTGCCCTAATTTCAGATGATCTCAGGGAGGGGCTAGAATGTATAGTTCAGGGAATAGAGAGGATCCATCTATGTGGCTCTAAGAAAACCATCATTCCTGAAGGGTAAAGACTGTTTAGGGCATCCTGTAGAAGGGAAGCATGTACACTCCTGTTGTATTTGGTAATTAATATTTACTATTTATATATCTTTTAATAAAGCTGTGGTTAATCCTAAACAGCTGTATAACCAAATAACCACACAGAGACTAGGATTTATTAGTTAACCTAGAACACAATGCTGGGTAATACTTACTCCATCCTAAACCTCTGAGCCCACATAGTTTCCCACCATTCAGGTTCACCCATTATACTTGCTTTTAGTGATATCTTAGGTCCGGTTCATTTCCCCACATCATTCCAAGACCTCTCCTCTAGCTTCTCCTCTCCTTCCTCTCCCCTCTCCCTCCTATTCCTTCCTCTCCTCCTGTTTCCTTCCTCTCCTCCCACTCTGAACCAGGATGTTCCACCCTATCCTCTCTATTGCTCAACATTGTGGCTGGTTGTTTTAATTGACAATTCAGAGAACAGATGGTGGCATGTTTACACAAACTTGAGACAGGTGATTCTTAGAAGAAGTATCACAAAGCAATGTCTGGATTGAAATCAGATAGTGGGAGAGAGAAACCAGCATTTGAATGAACGAGGGTAAGGTGTATACATTCCAAACGAACATTATACCAACACACCCCACAAATAAATTCTTACTTGTTCTCTTTAAGGAAGTCCAATAAATTCACTGGGTTTCTCAGCACGAACTTTGGTGGGTTCATGCCTCTGCCATTGGGACCTTAGGAAGAGGGGCAGATATAATCAATATCTGCTTCTGGGAAGGAATTTTCCCTACAGGATAAAGGCATAGGGTTAATCATTGAAATGAAAATATACTGGGGAAATAATCCTCCAAACTTACACACTGAGACAGTAGACAAGAAGAATCTAGAGCAGTCCTGGGAGTTTGCCAAGCCGTTGCTCCCCAACTCTATCTAGAGTGGTTCACCATGAGAGCACTAGTCCTTGTTGTCCCTCTGGCCCCAGAACTGCCAGAAATTGACTCCATCTTTGAAAGAAGTAACCTGCATTTAATATCTAGCCTATCATGAAGTCTAGTGGGAGGGCAAACACTTGGCAAATAACCCTGCTTTATAATTCAGCCCACATGCACGAGTATGCTCTGTGAGATAGAAGTGATGGGTAGCTAGCATCAGACTCTACTATTTAATCCACGATGTAGTGAGAATGAATGGGAGAGATGCCATTCACTTGCTCAAAGAGAGGCAGGAAATTTTCAACACTGTGTGCTCAGTCCCCTGGCTCCGCATTCTAGTGTAATTGTATATCTGGATAGAGATTGTCTTCAAAGAGTGTTATGCAGGCCTGAGACCCTGTCTATTATCAAGTCCAAGGTAACACATATCTTCCTAAAGAGCAGCCCTGCACTGGCAGGCAGCCTCCAAGCTCAGACTCTTCCCTTCCCAAAACAGTGGTTTTGGATAAGAGCAATTTCTGTGTAATTCTATATCCGTTTATGTTCACTCAGATTCCCTAGGAATGGACCTAGGGATTTTGTGGTAGGAAGTGGCAAGTGAAAATAATTCAGTTCCTGCTAATTCATCATAGAACAAGTGGTATGGGCGGGGGGAGAAAATCAAGTATGTCCCAGACTACTGAAGTCTAGGGAGGAAATTCAAGCACTAAGATAGCCGTGAAGATTCTGATTGCTTGTCCTGGGAGGAGGATGCGGCTATGCATGCTATAGACTTTAGAAAGAAATTTGATTTTGAACCATGAATCTAGGCAGAGTGAGTCTCAGCTTGATGGAGGCAGGGCATTATCTATTAGGACTAGGTGCTTTGCTGAGAGGGAACTGCTCCAGTCTGCTAAAAATTCTTTCCTGAGACTGCACATCCCTCAGCCTTCTCTTGTACTACCCCTCCGTCCTCACTGACCCTAGCAGCACCCCCTTCCTTGCTGTACTAGTTACTTTTCAAATCACTGTTTTTGAACTCTGCCCTCCTTTTTCTAGCAAGCTCTTGCTAGACTGGCATTTAGGGGTCTTCCCAGCATCAGGTCTCACCTCCAGGAGATCGCCCCTCCTTCCTTCCCATCAGAAGTAACTTTCTAACACATCTCATTTTAGATTCTCTTTACCACATATATTTCTATTTGAAGTTCTCCTTATTGTCTCCTCGTGAGACAGAACTGTCTGGACTGTTGAAACCACTGGCAAGATCCCCAATGAAGACAAAGAAGATTTGCTTTGGCTCATGTTTTAGAGGTCCCAGTCTTTGCTTGATGGCTCTGTTGTCTCCGAACTATGGAAAGGAGGGGAGCATCATGGTGAAGAAGGAAAGAAGGAACAAAGCAGGCTATTTCACAGCAGCCAGGGAATGAAACAAGGTCAAGGAATAGCCCAGGCAAGACATGGTCCTCAAAGATATGCCCCCCACTAACCTGCTTCTTTCAATTGTACTCCTGTCCCAAATTTTTCAAAAGCTCTTAAAGAGTGCCATCAGCCCTCAGTGTATGAACCTTTGGGAGACACTTCATATCCAAACCATAATAAATCCCAATATGACAAGTGGTTGAGAAATGTTTGTTCTATGAATAAATGAGAACTGTCAGAGTGCCTTGCCTTGAGAGTTTAAGGAACAGATTGATCCAGGCTCACACACAGTCTGTGGACAACTAAAGTGGGTGGGATTAATGTCACCACAGTCCTGTGAGCTACACAGCCCAGCAACATTGGTGTGCTTCCTCTCCTGAGACCACCGCGTACCTCGTCTCAGCAGCACTTCAGGAAGGGCGTCTCACATCCCTCTTCCATAAATGAAGGCACCTGCCTCTCAAGCAAATGAAGTCACAAGGCTCAGACCATTAGCTCACAAGTGTCAAACAGGAACTCATCTCTGGGACTTCACTCCCGAGTCTGAGCTCCAGATGGGTGGGCTGCTTTGCAATGGTGTTGCTCAGCAACAGGGATACAGGCAAAGGGATGAAAGCTGGGAGGTCTTCCTGGGCTGTGTTTATGGATTTTCTAATGGACAGGCTAGGGATCCACCTCTAGTTATGATGTGCTGTTCACAGGCCATTTTTTGTACTAAGCACTTGATAGACACGAGCTTGAAAGGCTGTTCATGGTTGGGATTGGGATATCGGACATATTGCAAAGACACATCATGGATATGGAAGATGCTCTTTAGATATCAAGTGTAGATGTACCACAGTGCTCGTGCATCTTCTAGTGTCTGTTCTAGTGAAAGCTGAACATTCTTGATACATTGGGAGGTGATTCTTTCTCATCAAGCAGGAAGCAGGACTGATAATTCTGGACCTTGTATAGAGGAACATGCACTACAAGGTTGTGTGGGGTGGACAGGAACAGAAAATCTTGGTTTTGGAGTGGACATTTGACATTTGGGGAACTGACTTTGGGGCTGAGGAGATGGCTCAATAGCTAAAGTACTTCCTGTACAAGACAAGTTCAGATTCCCTGTGTCCAGGTAAATGCTTAGTAGGCTTGATGGCCTGCCTATAATTCCAGCGCCAGGACCAGATTCTCAGAAGAAGCTGGCCAGCGGAGCTAGTCAAGTTGGTGAGCACTGGTTCACTTGAAATATGATGCCTCTTTGAAAAAGGTAAAGAGTGGTTGATCAAGAGAAACACTCAACTTCAACCTTTTCCTCCCACATGCATGTGTACATGAGCACATAAATGCTCATCCAGGAGCATATCAACATGTAACCCCCCCACATACACAGATACATTTCAAAAAATACATTTAAAAAATGCATTTTAGTGCAATACAGGCAGAACTCACTAACAATAATATACACATATAATCTGACACGAAAATTAGAATTGTTGCTGCAGAAGGAAAGATAAGGCCCTTAAAGGTCTTTCCCTACAAAAAGTCCTGTTCTTAATAAACTCAGGTCTTAAAAATAATACATACAGGGTCTGGATAGATTCCTCCAGGCTTAAGAATATTGGCTGCTTTTCCAGAAGACCCAGGTTCAATCACAAAACACACATGGTGTCCCACAACCATCTGTAATTCCAGTTCTAGGGGACCCAATATCCTTTTCTGGCTTCCTTGGGTATCAGGTACATATTGGTGTACATAAATACATGGAAACAAAAAGTCCAAAAATATAAAAGATATATTCAAACCATGAAATAGAAAAATATTGTAAAGAGTAATTCAGAGCCCGTATACTGTGTGGAGTAGAGGCCTCTAGACCTTCTGAGCCCTAACCTCTCATACCTGCATGTATGACATTTTCGGCCATAAGTCTGGATTTGATGCCTACCTGTGTCCTTATGAGGAAAAGAGGACGGTGTCTGCTGGAGAGACTCAGCAGGCTGGCCCATGTAAAGAGCCAACATGTGTCATGCTGAGTCTTGACGCCAAGGGATGCAGAATTGTTGCAGAGCACAAGGAGGGTAGGAGAATGGCGTGGCACAGGACAGACCCTACCCTCATGGGCTTCTGAGGAAGTCAGCCCCGTCACACGTTGGCTTTGGAATTCTGGCTTCCAGAATCATAAAAGAATGAACTTCTGTTGTTAGGGCCACCAGGTCTAGAGTTACTCCTTAGAGTGGGTAGTGGATATGGTGAATAAGACCCCTATAGAGATTAGAGGAAAAGTTGTAAACTATCCTAAATGAGGCAAAGGGGACTGTAGACAAATTTTTGAAATAATACACAAGAAAGGAGAAGCTTAGCTTGTTGCATGGGAGGATGCTGAGAATTTCAGAAATGACCAAAAGACAGTATACTGATCCAACCTCAGAGTGATAGCTACCTCTTCCTTACTGGCTTCTGGAAGGGACTGGGAGCCTGAGGAAGGGTAGATGGGAAGCCTTGATAAACTCTTGAGTTACTTCACTTCTGCTGTAGGTCACTGATACTGGGAAACTGACTTCAATCATGCGTGTGTTCTGGCTTGGATATTGAAGTCCCTTGTGCAAATTTTGAATCCATGTTTGTCTCTTTGCTGACTGTAATACTAGGCAGCTCTTCCAGGCTTTCTCGTCTCCTAAAATTGCTTGCTTAAGGAGCCTCTGGAACCAATACATTCATTGTGGTGATTTTACATGCCGAGGAAAGTGTTATCTCACACGAATATGCGTAATCCAGCCCCTATTTCAAGCAGGTCATATTTTCCACTTCTCCTTTATTGTGCCCTTGGAAAGTCAACTCTCTCTTTTCTTAAAGAATCACAACTTCAGAGCAAGATTTAGTGTTCAAATAGGTTAGTTAGAGTGGTCTTCAGAGCAGGAGGATGCCTTGCATCTCTGACAGTGCTCACCACTCCATGGTGGAAATCCTGGAATTCTAGGACCACCTGGAAGGATGGGCAGCTCTCTTTGGTCCACAAAGGAGTCATAATGATACAACGGAACCAGCCCCAAAGCAAACACTGTCCAACTGAAAACCCCACTGGGTTCTGCAAAACGTTGAGACAATGAGCTAGTAAAATAGAATTTTTGCTTCTGGCTGTGGTAAGGTTTTATATGATTCTGATGTAATTAGAGGAAGTGAAAGCCATGGAATTTTTTTTTTTGGAGTCATTATTGTATTTGCATGTCTGTAAGTAGCTTTTGCTGCTAGGAATGAGTCACAGTAATTACTATCAAGCTTGGGCAGTGATAACAAATGGTTCTGTTCTCTCTCCGGTATTGCAAGGATAAAGTCTTTCTCACAAGTATTCTATGGTATGAGATTGAATCGGTCATGCTCACACTCCAGGTTATGATGTGGTTGATTATAGTTACAGGAGTTACAGTACATTTTTTTTTTGAGATGAAAGTCAGAGTCCCAGTGGCCTGTGTGACCTGAAAGAGTACAGCAAAGTGGAGGAGGGACAGCCAGGCAAGACCCAGGCATACTAGCTTGTCAGCTTCCAATTATAGACTCTGTCTAGGAAACAAATTAAGAGTGGCCAGCTGAAGAGGCATAGGCAGCTGGCAGTGTGGGTAGGCATGGAAGAGAGGGAGAGTGCTCTTCTAGTTTCATCTCTTGTGGCTGTGATAGATACCCTGTTCGTAGACTATTAGGAATAGTGCTACCTCAAGATCCAGCTATACGACTCCTAGGCATGTATCCAAAATATGCTCAAGTGTACAACAAGGGCATTTGCTGAACATGTTTCTAGCAGATTATTCATAATAGCCAGAATATGGAAACAACCCGGAAATCATGAAAATTGCAGGCAAATGGTGGGAACTAAAAAAGATCATCCTGAGTGAGGTATCCCAGAAGCAGAAAGACACACATGGTATATATACTCATGAGTGGATATTAGATATATATTATAGGGTAATCATATTAAAATCTGTACACTTGAAGAAGCTAAGCAAGAAGGGGGACCCTGGATAAGATGCTCAATCCTCATTCAGAAAAGCAAATGGGATAGACATCAGAAGAAGGAGAAAACAGGGAACAGGACAGGAGCCTACTACAGAGGGCCTCTGAAAGACTCTACGCAGCAGAGTATTAAAGTGGATGCTGAGACTCATAGCCAAACTTTGGGCAGAGTACAGGGAATCTTATGAAAGAAGGGGAAGATAGAAAGACCTGAAGGGGACAGGAGCTCCACAAGGAGAGCAACAGAACCAAAATATTGGGGCCCAGGAGTCTTTTCTTTCTTTCTTCTTTTTTTTTTTGTTTTTTTTTTATTTCTTTTTTTTTTTAATTTTTCATTGATTACACTTTATTCATTCTGCATCCCCCCATAAGCCCCTCCCTCCTCCCCTCCCAATCCCACCCTCCCTCTTCCCTCTGCATGCATGCCACTCCCCAAGTCCACTGATAGGGGAGGTTCTCCTCTCCTTTCTGATCTTAGTCTATCAGTTCACATCAAAAGTGGCTGCATTGTCCTCTACTATGGCCTGGTAAGGCTGCTCCCCCCCCCAGGGGGAGGTGATCAAAGAGCAGGCCAATCAGATTATGTCAGAGGCAGTCCCTCTTCACATTACTATGTAACCCAATTGGACTCTGAACTGCCCTGGCTACATCTGTGCAGGGGTTCTGGGTTATCTCTATGAATAGTCCTTGGTTGGAGTATGAGTCTCTGGGAAGTTCCCTGTGTTCAAATTTTCTTGTTCTGTTGCTCTCCTTGTGGAGACCCTGTCCTCTCCAGCTCTTACTATTTCCCAGTTCTTACCTAAAATTCCATTCACTCTGCCCAACAGTTGCCCATCAGGCTCAGCATCTGCTTTGATAGTCTGTAGGGCAGAGGCTTTCAGAGGCCCTCTGTGGTAGGTTCCTAGGTTGTTTCCTGTTTTCTTCTTCTTCTGATGTCCCTCACCTTACACCCATGAGAATGGCCAAGATCAAAAACTCAAGTGACAACACATGCTGGAGAGGTTGTGGAGAAAGGGGAACCCTTCTCCACTGCTGGTGGGAATGTAAACTTGTACAACCACTCTGGAAATCAATCTGGCGCTTTCTCAGACAACTAGGAATAGTGCTTCCTCAAGATCCAGCCATACCACTCCTGGGCATATATCCAAAAGAGGCTCAAGTACACAAAAAGGACATTTGCTCAACCATGTTTGTAGCAGCTTTATTTGTAATAGCCAGAAGCTGGAAACAACCCAGATGCCCCTCAACTGAAGAATGGATGCAGAAATTGTGGTACATCTACACAATGGAATATTACTCAGCAATGAAAAATAAGGAAATCATGAAATTTGCAGGTAAATGGTGGGATCTGGAAAGGATCATCCTGAGTGAGCCATCCCAGAAGCAAAAAGACACACACGGTATATACTCACTCATATAGACATACAACATAGGACAAACCCACTAAAACCTGTGCATCTAAAGAAACTAAGCAAGAGAGAGGACCCTAACTAAAATGTCCAATCCCGGGAGTCTTTTCTGAAACTGATACTCTAACCAAAGACCATTCACGGAGATAACCTATAACCCCTGCACAGATGTAGCCCATGGAAGCTCAATCTCCAAGTGGGTTGTCTAGTAATGGGAACAGGGACTGTCTCTGACATGAACTCAGTGGCTGGCTCTTTGATCACCTCCCCCTGAGGGGACAGCCTTACCAGGCTACAGAGGAAAACTATACAGCCAGTCCTGATGGGACCTGATAGGCTAGGGTCAGATGGAAGGGGAGGAAGGACCTCCTCTATCAGTGGACTAGGGCAGGGTCGTGGGAGGAGAAGAGGGAGAGTAGGTGGGATTATGAGGAGATGAGGGAGGGGGCTACAACTAGAATACAAAGTGAATAAATGATAATAAATTTAAAAATAAAAAAGAAAGAAAAAATAAAAATAAAAACAATGCAGGGGAGAGAGGGTTTATTTCAGCTCATAATTTCATGCAACAGTTCATGGTCAAGGTGGTAGGAACTTGAAGCAGCCAGCTGTAATACAGTCACAAGCAGAGAGAGAAAACGAATCCATGCAAGCCTATTATTTAGCTCACTTTCTTTACTCTTAAACAGCATAGGACTCAAACCCAGGGGATGGCTTCACCCACTGTGGCCTGGGCCTTTCCATATTAATACATTCAATCAAGACAGTCCCTCACAGACATACTCACAGGCCAAATTGAACTGGACTATGCTCCATTGACAGTCTTTCCAGGATACTCTAGTGTGCCGAGTTGGAAATTAAATGTAAACATGACATGTTTCCTGGGCCAATAATGAGTTTCCTTGTCAGTGTGGTTCATTATTAGTATTTTTATGATTTTTCTCATTGGTATGCTGAGCAACTTGAGGCCAGGCTGACCAAATCTGTCCTCATTCCCTTGCATCTGTGAAGTATGAGAGGTCTTTCGAATGAGCATACCCCTGAGGAATTGCTGTGACTCAGAATTCCACAGGAGACTGTGGAGTGGAGTCTGAACTTTGGGTCAGTGGAACAGCTCTGCCGGGCCTTTCTGCCATTAGGTAAATGTGTTGATCTTTTTAAACAGGCCTCTAGTGTGGGCCTTATTATCACTATTTTGCACCTGAGAAAGCACGGCTAAAGGATTGTTTCTCTGTACTTGATGCAGTTGTGGAGAAGGCCTCTGTTCTTGCCACAGATCCAGCCTGTGCGGTTCCGTGTTGTAGGAGTCCCTGCTAGAGGGCTATTATAAGGGACAGGAGAGAGTAAGTGCCATGTTTTCCCACAGAAAGGGAACAGGAATCAGCTCTCCTCCTTTTCTTTTTCTTTATGTTAATTATCTTGCTATGTTCACCTTTTCATATCAGGGCTTAAAAGCTTTAGGACTGGTTGTCTCCAGTTGCATTGTCTTCATGGGTAAAGGGAATAAAGAAAAAAAGGATAATCACAGAGCACTCTCTGTGACCACCTTCTTGGCCAATAGGTGAGACTTTCTGTATTTCTGTTTTTCTTTCTTTGCTCTCACCTTTTAAATATGTGAAGAAACACAAAAAGTTATCTTAGGAGTTTCAAGAAGAGGGAAAAGGGATTTTTTTTTTTTAATAAATAGAACTACAGGACAGTAAAACAATTTTTAGGAAGAGTCTCACTATGGAGCTCAGGCTGGTTGAGTAATCCAGGCTGACTTCTTGCTTCTATTTCCTAAGTTTTGCAGGTACCACAGTGCTCAGATCATGTGGTTTCTGAAGAACAACCTTTGTTTTTTCCATCATTTATCTGCCCATCTACCTATCCACCCATCCATCCACCCATTTGTTACTCCATCTTTTCTTCCAGCCATATGAGCATGTATAGGTCAGAAGATGAATGGCAAGAGGTGACTTCTTCCCTTACAGGCCTCACACTCCACTTAGTGGAAGGGGAGAGTTTATGGTGGAATCCCAATTGGAGCAGGGCTGTGTTGGCTAAGGTGACTACAGTGAGAGAAAACACATTCTTACTTTTGAATGTTCTAAAAATCAGGAAGCTGATGCTAAAAGCACATCTCTGCTCTTTTAAGAACCATGTTGTCTGTCAAATTAAGAATGATTAATGAAAGGATGTGCAGTTCGAGTAAGGGATCATAGCAGAGGCTCCTAAGTGACTCATAGAGCTGGACAGGGGCATCATCCCAAGTGTTTGGAATGTCTGGGTCTCAGCATTTCAGGATCTGTAGTGATGACTACCTGGGTGAGTGAGTCCTGACGTGTGGTACTTGTGATCTAGCTCTCTCTGCTTCCTAATGTTGCTCTGTTCTTTTTGTTTTCAGATCCTGCAATTGTCAATGGAGTTTATTGGTCTGAATCCCTAAACAAAGTCTTTGTAGATAACTTTGACCGGGACCCATCTCTCATATGGCAGTACTTTGGAAGTGCAAAGGGCTTTTTCAGACAGTACCCAGGTGAGTGTGCCTAAGTTGACAACCTGGCTTCCATGAATGATGTGTGATCCCCTTCGGTTTTGCGATTAAATAGTTTTCTCCTTTCTTATAGAAGAAAATGAAAGATTGGCTGTATAAAGAATAGGAGCAAAAAGGAAGCACATGCACATGCAAACATACACGCGTGCACACACACGCACCGCGTTGATAGCAGAAGCTGTGTGACTTCAGCATCTCTCTCATTATGTTAATTTATAGAGCAACCAATCAAAGAAAAGAACTGGGCTCTGAGATGTACCACATTTAATCTTCTCAGGCAAGAGTTTGGTTTTCTCATTATTACTTCCACCGTTGTTACTATTATGATCATTATTTTCGGGATTAATAGATCAAGTCCTATGGGGTAAAATTAAATTCTGACTAAAAGGTATAAGTAATATAGAATGTGAGCTTGGGTTCCCTGACTCTAGACAAGGCTGACCTTGGAGGCAGAGGTTGAAACAGCCAAACCATGGCAGATGGTGGCACCTCTTTAGCGAGGGCCCATTCACTCTCCCAGGTCAGCATGCTCCCAGCATTTGTCCATCATGCTCCCGGAACAGCTGTTCCTTCTGGGGACTTCCTGGCCCTCTACTTTGCAGTAGTGTTTTAATTCGAGCTTGGTTTAAATTTTAATTAAAAAGGAAAGTTTTAATTTTGCTTACAAGTTGTGAAAACAGGACTTGAGGCTGCAATTGTTCCAGCATCACAGCTGTAGGAATTAACAAGCTCAACCTAAAAGGCGGGGGATGGGGGGTGGCAGGGGGAACTGCACAGTCTTGGAGCAATTAAGTGGAGGCTTTTATGTTTTAATTAAGTAAGACTAGGCACCTGATGTCTTTCGATGTTGCAGCACAGACATCATCATTCTGCACCTCGAGGAGCTGCTTGCCCTGTGCACAGCATCTGTGGCCTGAGACTTGCCTACCAGGGCATCTGCCTCCCTAGATTATTCAGTGGTTCCCAAGGGCCCTGTTCAGCAGGGCACACACGCTTCCTCACAGAGCTCACAGCCGTTTAAGCAATAAGCATCCTATTACAGACAATGTTATAACAAAAACAGTGGACCATTAAAGCTTCAATGTCACCAAATTGCAGTCTGCCTTGATGTGCTCAGCAGAGCACCTTTGATGCACATTGTTAAGGCTGGAGCATGTAGGGCAAAGGAGCCTGGCTAGCAGCCAACTGGATAGCTGGCCATCTGACCAAGGAGGCTTTGGAGTGAGTATGGAAAAGATAAGCAGAAGCCACAAATCATCACTTGTCTCCACCAGCAAGAAGTCCTTAAAGTATAGTTGCAAGGACATTGGAAAACAA
The DNA here is from genome assembly GCF_030254825.1 of Meriones unguiculatus. Lineage (NCBI taxonomy): Eukaryota > Metazoa > Chordata > Mammalia > Rodentia > Muridae > Meriones > Meriones unguiculatus. Next base: position 7,203,810 of record NC_083357.1, on the reverse strand, counting down.
AGGGAGTCACCATAAAGGGCTCATTTAATTGGGAGGCTTATTTATAGATGAGGCTTTTGTTAGATCGGTTTAGTCAGAATGCTTGCAGTTCTTTTATGATATTCGGCAGGCTTTTGAGTCCATAGGAGGTATATCTTTTCTGTATCAGTAAATACATGGGTACAGTCTTTGGAAGGTATTTAGTTGCCCTGAATGATGTCATGTGACCACTTGACTCTGGAATCAGTTTTAGACAGAGCTCATCTCTTGGTTCCTGGCTATAACATTGAAAGCAAGCTTGATGTATGTATTTTCACTGTGATGTTTTTCATCTTAGGGTGCTTCTGTCTATTTTCACGGTGTAGTAAAAGCACAAATTGGTACAAATGTGTCTGACCTTAGGCAGGATCAGCTCTCCTTGCTTATCACAGGTGTTTCCAGAGTCCTAGATTTATCCGAAGCCCTGAGAGAGAACTTGCAAATCAGAGGGAGAATTCGTTACAAAGGTCAAGTTCCCCAGTCTGCCTTTGAGAAGCTCCCTCTGTGGAATACACCTTTATCAGGAATTTTGGTTGCAAGTGACAGAGACCCAGTGATACCAAGCTTCAGCAAGAAATTGTGCATATGCTCATGAACTTCAAGTTCAGTATACAATTTTGGAGAACTGGTGGCTCCAGCACTTGGCAATATCTCTGTTTCTCTGGCAAGTGAAGAACACTGGTTTCTACCTCACAGGATGTTTCAGTGAGGACCGCAGGGGTGAGGACCATGGGGTGTAGAGAGCTTATGCTGCCATAGTTTGGATAAAAGCTCCTAGAACAGGGCATGACTGGAACACATGACTGTTAAGCCACCTCTCAGGTGGTACTCAGTTACAGCACCCTGGTAAAGTAATGCACCATCATCTCACATTTGGTGAACTTTTACCTTTTACCTATTACCTGAGGCACTGGGCATGTGGGCATTTGTGATTTCTTTTTAGTGTCTGTGTGCATTCCTTCCATTAAGACTCCTTCTTGAGGGATTCCAGTTCGTGTCAAGTTGACCAGCATGGGGACATCATCTTCATGTCTACTTTTGTTCTGCTAGTTCCCCCAGCAGACTAATCTGATAGGGACATTTGGAAAGGCACCAATGTCAACAGTGCCTGTGCAAATTTGGAGAGTCACAAGCCCATATGCAATGCAGTGTTCTCTTCTTTTTCTTTTTCTCCTTCTTCTCCTTCTTCTTCTTCCTCTTCTTCTTCTGCTTCTTCTTTACAATTTATTCATTTTGTATCATCTCTGTTGCAGCCCCCTCCCTCATCTCCTCCCAGTCCCACTCTCCTTCTCTCTCCTCCCCCTATCCCTCTCTTCTAGTTCACTGGTAGGGGAGGTCCTTCTCCCCTACTATCTGACCCTAGCCTATCAGGTCACATCAAGACTGTCTGGATCCTCTTCCTCTGTGGGCTTGCTAGGTTACCTCCAGGGGGAAGTGATAAGAGAGCAGGCAACAGAGTTCATGTCAAAGAGTGCCCCTGTTCCCCTTACTAGGGAATCCACACAATGACTGAGCTGCCTCATTTTAACTCCACTTCTAATCTCTTCTTAGAAGTTTTGGGAGAGTGCACAGCAGTAAAGATGCCATGGGAAGAAGACTGAGCGAGCCAGAGAGTGATGGTGGATGACCCACAGTGCTTGTAGATACGGTGCCATCCTAACTATGCTCGGCTCGTCAGGAGTAAATCACATTATGGCTTCTTATTGTGCACTGTCTTATGGGTTGTTTCATCCTTATACTTAATGACTTTTACTTGGCCCTTTCTTATTGTTCTGCTTTCTAATTCCTGGAGTGGAGGCCTTTAAAGTTTGCCCCAGTGCAGGCGGAAGCATAGGTGCAAGGAGGGCAGAACACAATGTCCCTACGGGGTGCAGTCATTTGGGGATGTTCTCTTGAACATCCTGTTATTACCCTGACATGATCAGGAATGCTGGCCATTGTAAGTTGAAAATGAAGCTGTCAGTGAGCACCTAAAATCAGGAATTTCACCCATGAAAATCATCCTTTTTTTCTCCCTTCAAAATCTGTTTGAAGTCCTCTATCCATGAGCAGCCCTGCTGACCAAGAATGATGACGCCCTAACTTGTTTTAAAGCAATAATTCCTTTTATTTCTAAATTAATAAAAATCAATACATTTTTTAGTTATTAAATGTATGTGTGTGTGAAGTTAAGTATGACTGTATGTATGCACATGTCACAGTGTGTGTGTGTATGTAAGTCAGAGGGCAGCTTGAGGGAGGTGGTTGTCTCCTGCCATCATATGCGTTTTAGGGATTGAACTTACTTTGTCAAGCTTTGCGTTAAGTGCCTCTACCTGCTGAGTCATCTTATTAGCCCTGAAACAAAATACTATTCTTAAAATAATATTTTCATGGAGAATGCCACCCTTGCTGGTGGCATCTTTGCTGGTTTTCAAACCATGACTCAAAGGTTGCTTGATCAATTTGTATATGGGAAAATCCCTTTGGCTTCAAGACTTAGATTCAAAAGGCCTGGATTTATTTTGCTGAATAATTAGAGCCATTTCATTTCAGCATGGAAATGCAGGCCAAATTTCTGAGGTTTAAAACAGGAGCAGGGGGGAGAAGCAACTCTGAGTTGGGACTATCAGATCACGTGGTTTCTCCCCAGCCTGTGCTGTAGACATGACCTCATTAGGGCCTGTGGATGGGGCCAGACACTGCCTAGAGACCTTTGAATGATGCCAGCAGCTTCAGCACCTTACTGGGCTATGAGAAATGGTTTTGGCTGTCTTCATTCACAGCTGTGAAAGGGGCTGCAGTTACCACGGTCTCTCTCCATGGACAGGATCTTACTAGGGCTCCCAGTTTTACCACAGCTTTCTGAAGTGAGTAGGCTAAGGCCCTGTTTGCTTTGGGTCTACCACCTGAGGGCGCTTTCCAGAGATGGATGAACAGCTAGTGTGGAGCTCCTGGGTTGTGATTTTTTCACCCCATCTATTTGGTCAGCAAAACAGAGCAGCCTTGAAGTACTACAAATAACCATTTGAAGTCTCAAGGTTTCTCATAACCCCATTTTTCTTCTAGGGATTAAATGGGAACCAGATGAGAATGGAGTCATTGCCTTTGACTGCAGGAACAGAAAATGGTAGGCAAAGCTCAAATCTCTTAGTCAATTTTGAGAGAAAGCTTGAAGAGAGGCCACAATTCATGTTTATTTAATTTTCCCTCCACTTAGGTACATCCAGGCAGCGACTTCTCCAAAAGATGTCGTCATTTTAGTGGATGTCAGCGGCAGCATGAAAGGACTCCGCCTGACCATTGCCAAGCAGACAGTCTCCTCGATTCTGGACACTCTGGGTGATGATGACTTCTTCAACATCATCACAGTGAGTGTTGCCTGCTCTGTGCTTTCTTTGCAGTTTGGGTATTTTTGTAGTTGCTGTTGGATGTGCAGGGTCTGGGGACCAGAGGATAAAGGTTAGCTATGTTCACATGCTAATCACTGACTTGGGGCCAGTAGAGGATGGATCTTTCAGGGGCTGGGAATGTTGTAGATGCATTGCTTTCTTTGAGGTCAGCAAACAGCCTTTTTGGGGATGTTGGGGAATAAACTTGTCCCATGAGCTGCTAAAATTTTTCACAAGATAATGAACTTTAAGCCGGGTCAACCCTGTGTCCAAGATGGTAACAGCAGGAAGATTAAAGAACCGAAAGGCAGAGAGTAGCATGCTCTTCCTAATTAAAGCTTCTTCCCTCATCACAGCAACCCAGGAGGTGGGCAGGGGAAGAGTTCAGATGAGGTGTCAGTGAAATGTTCAGGGTCCTGAGACTGACAGATGGAGACCCAGGGAGCATGCCAAGGCTGGGCAGTGACACAGACATGCAAGAGAGAGGCATTCCCTTTCCATTCTCTGCAGTTCTTCGATGTAATTATCATCCTGTCCCTCATGCCCCTCCCCTTTCACAGACCTCCCTCTCTTTTCAAAGACTGTAGAGCACTGTGGTGTTCAGCTGGGCACTTGGACAGTGTGCACAGGTGTGCATCTCCAGATGTGCATTTGGGACATGCAGTGGTAGTAGGTAGCAGGTAGCAGGACAATGGAGGCTGTGTGGCAAGGAGCACAGAACCTGGGCATTGGAGTTTGGACAGTGCTCTGGTGGCGATGAAGCTCTGCTATGTGTGACTTCCTTAGAGTGTATGGTCAGAGTTCTGTGCTAGAGCAGCCGTCTGCAGAGACAGAACAGCAGCCTATGTTCTCTAGGTTAAATAAGGTGCAGGAGTTTAAGTGGCAAGGGCATTGCTTGGGTACTCTTCCTACATGTTTCTGATGAGACCTCCAGATTGAAAGGCATAACCACAAAGCAGAGAAACCAACAGTTGCTGTTTTCAAAAAGCCAAGCAAGAGGTTTCATGAGTAAAGATGTTTGCTACCAAACCTGACAATGCTAGGCAGTTTCCAGGACTCATAAATTAACACTACCTTTTCTTTGCCATGGCACATGTGTAATATGTGCCTACTCATACACACACATGTGCACACACTCAGGCACACACATGTGTATCTGCCAAATAAGTAAGTCTAATAAGATTTTAAAGCTCTGAAGAGCAATTGGAAAACAAAGATACCATTATCTTCCTGGAGTGCAGAGGCTGTTTTAGACATGTTCCCAGCAGGAGTTTAAATATCTGTGGAATGAAAAATAGTAGCTACTGTCTAGAGTACCCACTGTGTGCAGCTTACAGCTACCGATCCTCAGCAGCTCACTACAGCTTACATGGTGTGAAGGCACAGGCCTGTCTCAGCATAAGTCACTGCCTCAAGCTGGCAGTCAGGATAAGGAGCACAGTGAAGCTTCAGGCCTCGCTTTGTCATGCCTTGAGCTCTCTTGCACAGAGGTGGAGAAGGTGCAGCTGGTCCCCTGGACCATCTGACCACGAAGACATTGAGTTCAGGGCCTAGGCCTTTGCAGTGAGGCTCTCAGATGAAGACTGCATTGGCTTTCTAGTCAGGATCTCCCCTAGATGCCAGCCTCCATGTGATGATATAAATGTGGTCGGATCCTCACATATCCTGGAGCATTTACAGATAAGAAGCAGCAAATTTGAGACTATCTTTCCTATTAATCTTTAATTATGTCTCACAGAAGTATCAGAAATTTATAGAAGAGGAGCTAACTAATTACATCCTACATCCTTTATCTGTCAGAATTTATTGTTCAGTTAACAAGACCAATCACTTGAAATAATCTATGTAAGTTCATTAAGATATACAGTGTCAATGCAATAATGAGGACAGGGGGATTAAGATAATTAAACAGAGACAGCAAGCTATTATGGAATAGTTGGAGAAAATATTTTTCTTCACCCTGAACCAATCCCTTATGCAATAAAGCCCATCGAAGGTTGCGTTGATCATCATTAGTTTTCAGCATGAATTAAGACTGTCTACAGGGCTATCATGATGTCTGGCAACTCTGAATATTTTTGCTTGAACCCTTTACAGTAGAATCAGGATCTCCATTCCACTAGTGTGTAAGTGAATGGGTTAGCTAAAGTAGCAAATTTACATTGGAAGGCAATGAATTAACAGTCACTTTCTATGATGATTGCTTTTGAATGACTAAAACTTGTAAATCTTTAGGACAATTCAGTTTTTTTTCATTCTTCCATCTGATAAAATTATTTCAGTTTTTTCTCTATATATGTATCCACATACTTAAAAATTATGCTACATTTTACTATGTGTTACTTTTGGATGTTGGAGGACAACTTTCAGGGGTCTGTTCTCTTCATCTGTTATACGGGTCCTAGATATTAAACTCAGTCTCGAGGCTCGGCAGCAAGTGCCTTTACCCACCGAGCTAGCCTTCTGACCTAAGCCCATACATTTTTCCATAAACAAGATCATATTCTAGAGAATACCTAGTAATTTATCTCTACTATTTTTTTAAATAAATGTATATATATATATATATATATATATATCAACTTGATATATCAGCTGTGCATAACATATATTTTGTATATTTTTATATTATATATTATATACACAACTATATAATAATATATGATACACATATATATGTCAAGGTGTTTACCCAAACCTCTTTGGCTATAGATGTGTATTATTACTGTGCCGTGAGAGTTCTGTAGTGGATAGGCTTGCCATAGCTTGGAGCACACTGAAGATAACGCATGTATGCTTATCAGGTTGGGTGTATGTTTGATTGCATAGTATCTACACATAAAATTGCTACAGCTGAAAGTATTGCATCAGTCCCACTGCACCGTCCACCACATATGATGGAAGTTTGTTTACTGACAGTTGGAGGGTATCAGCTAGTGGCAGATCCAGAGGTTTTTATTTTAATTCCCTTGCGTTGTCTGTTGGTGGTCAGTGCATCTCACTGGTTTTGCCTTGTGGTCTCATTTTCCTGCAGCATTTCCCCTTTCTTCTACCTTGCACGTGTGCCTTCCTAATATGGTGTGGGTTTTCCCCAGCTCTGTTTAAAATAGTCACTTGCTTGAGGGCGTCCCGAGAACTAGTGTTTGCAGGTGCCTACAGGGAGGTGTTTGCACCTCTACACAGATTGCTCTGCATGCGTGAGGGTGTTATTCTCGCAGGATCTTGCTGCCAGAGAGGACATTTCCTTAGCTACCTTTCCTGTATGGCCAGCATTCCTTTGCTCGCCAGGTGGATGTTTGAGGAGGCATGTGAAAGAGAGAGAATCAAGAATACAGGCCTCATTTCCAGTGATAGAAGCCCTCACACAGTGTAGGGTTTTATTCAGGCAAATCTAATTTATTGTTGTCCTTGCTTTTCAGTGTCATAATGTAGGAAGGCAGGGAGGATATTGAAATTGTAGGAAAGGTGTTTCATGGCCATTTGATCAGCTTTATATTTTATTAAGTTCATTGTCAAGTGTAACTTATGTATTATATTGAAAATCTCTTGATCTGGGTCTTTTCAGAGAATAATCATGAAAGGATAAATAAACATTGTTTTATCTTTGAGGGGCAGGGTATTGAAAAATGTATCTAGAGCTAATGAATTAACTGATGGAATTATAAAAAAAAGAGGTGAAATGCAGGGGTTTCCTGCAGTTGGAGTTAAAATTTGATATTAAATTATGACAAGAAAAACCATATAAATTTTCTCATTCACTTTGAAGTCATTCTGGAAGCCATGCATTAAGTGAACGACATTATCATAAAAATGAGTGTACTAATTCCATCCGATGCTAGAAGCTGAGAAATGATTTTACAGATGCCTAAGCCAGGCATTATGCGAACAATGTATTAGCGGGGCGGGTATTGTGAAATCAATTTAAAGGCCTCCTGCAGGCCCAGTTTATGCAGAATGGTGCTGAGGAATCATTTGCTACTTCATCCTAGAAATTTCTGCCTCTAATTCAGTTTTTTCTGAGAACTAGTTTTCCAGTATTCTGCTGGCTGTGGCTCTGCTTTCTAAAGCAGTGAATGCTGTATTGAGAAGCCTGAGCTGGTGTTTGCTTTCCGTGCTCATAGGGGCTATACAGTAGAGTTTCCAGTCTTAGAAGATATTTTGTAAGCTAGAAGATCCCGGGATGACTTGTCTTGACGAAAGTATTATGGGTTCCTCTGCTTCATTCCATTCTTCCTACATTTTCATCCTAAGGATCATTTTATTACAAATACAGCAGCAAAACTATAAACATATTTAACTGAGTCTTCTTTGTATCAGTTTCCTACTTCCCAGGAACAAGCCAACATTTTAATATTATTGGCTGTTGGTGGAACTTCAAATTCCCAAGGATACACCTACTTATTCTTTTTGTTGTTGTTTATTATTTGTTTGTTTTTTTAAATGGTTAAATATTATTTTTTTTAATTTTATACTTCACTTTTTTTTTCCTCAGCTCTGCATTGAGTAAGTTTCCCTACACTTTTACCTTTTTGCTTTTTCTGTCATTGTGATCATTTGGTCTAATAAACATGGCTGTATGCTTGGTATCAGAGCTGGGCTGCAGTAGAAGACAGGTATCTGCCTCATCCATCCTGAGATCCTGTGTGTGACCATCTGGTATGGAAACCCAGGAGCAGGTGCTCATGGTACGTGAGGCCAGCACCTTCCGGGAAGGAGCCTGGCAGGGACAGATATAGGCAGGCCTCAGTGGGAGACTCAGTGAGGATGTGATGCGTATTTGAAATGGAGTCGACATTAGGTATAGCCAGTGGCTAGGTCTGGGAGGGAGGAATTTACTGAGAAGACAAGCACTGCATTCAGGTTGTGAGACTGGGCCTCACTTCTAGAGAGAACTGACTGGATCTGGGGATTATTGTGATGGGTGAGGATGTGGGGGAAGCTGGTGCTGGTGAGAAGAATTGGACTGCGTTGATGGTCAGTCCATATCACACAAGCCCAGTCGGCTATATTCAGGATATTATATGGAGCCTCAGATTTTAGGGTGATGTGGGGAGACCTTTCTGGAAGTCTCTCCCCTCTTACTGGGCCTTCCCTCATCTCAGTGTCTAGGTAACTGATCGTCTATTTCATTAAGTCTGAAAGTTGTATTGTTCTCTTCCACCAAGTCAGGCTTCTGACACAAAGCTCTAGAACCCAAAGGCAAGCTGGCCACTGGACAGCTCTCAGGCTGTGGTATGCACATGTCAACAAACAGGATTCCTACTACATGGCCATATCCTTGTTCTCAGATTCTCCCCAAGAGTATTCTGGCCATTCAAGGATTGAGGTTAAAGCTTGCCTTTCCTAGTAGCCTTCATTCTGAGAAGTGTGTTGTACCTGTGGAAGAGGAGAAGTGAGAATGCTTACAGAGACTGAGCAGAAGATCTAAGAAGACATTTGGTGATGTGCTTTTGCTACCTAGCCATTAATATGATGGTTGATAGAGACAGGGACATAGTCTTTCAACAAGAGAAAGGAATGTTAAAACATAGTCTAATAGTCTAATAGAGGAATATGGTGGTGGCCTGTTTTGATCTCAGAAGGACCCTTTTAGTATGAGAGATATGCTCTTTTATCATGAAAAAAATAGCAGAGATATGAATATGTTCATTTATAACTAAGAGGCAAGAAAAGACAAAAGACATTCACAATCACTCAGTGGTGATGGTCATGATCAAACTAAACCAGTGTTTATATGCCTGGCACATATAGGCTAGTAGTTAATGTCCAGTGAGCAAATGGGAGAATGAAGACATCTATGTCAGATACCTTCCTGGGAGGGATATGGCAAGGCCTCATCTCCTAGTCTTTGGGTCCCTGGGAGTGCTCAGAGCGTGGTGATGTGGACTAGAATCTCAGCTTCCTGCCTTGGGGCAGTTAGTTGGTCATTTGTGCCCAGTGGAGCAGCACTTTTCCCCCACAAATGTGAGTACAGTGTTCCTCCAAGGAAACCAAGAGGTCATGACATCTGCTCCCAAGAGCAGTCTGGCCCCATCACTACCACCTCTCCCTTTCTCCTGTGTTCATCTGTCTGTCTGTCACTGTGTCCACACATTGCATTCCCATGCCTGCCCTCTTCCTCTCCTGTACATTGAGCACACACATTTGGTGGTCTGTCTCTTCTCGCCCGGACTTTGAGCATGCTCATTCATCCTCCCAGTGAGTCCCTGGTGGGGTAGTGACTCCAGGGTTCTATGACCCAGTCTCTGTGGCTTGTGAAGCTGCAATGCCCAAGAGACCCAGCTTATGCGGCAAATCCAGGAACTTTTGGTGCAATCCGGAAGATGAAGCCATAATAAGGAAATGGGAAGGGAAAGTTAGCCATGACTGAGACCCTGCGGCAGGCTCTAAGCTCTTAAAGTGGTGGCATTCTCTCAGCATGTGGCCGGTTTGCTGGTCGAGGTCTCCTCTTGGCTCCCTAGGCTCTCTTGTCTTACCAAGAGAACTCTCCCAGCATCTGCAGAAAGGACTTGCTACCTTGGCAAGAGGGGTGGCTGAATGCCTCTGTGGTGGAGTACAGGTCATAAGAAGAGCTGAAGGTAGAACACAGACAAACTTGCACCTGGGAGGGTGAATTGTGGCATCTTTCTCCTTGAGATACTGACATCAACTTAGCCAAGTAAGAATGAAAGCATTATTTATGGACTATTGTGTCCTAAGGCTAGCTGTAACCACATCTTCTGTTATAAACTGAAGTGACCATCTACCACCATTAACTCACAGCTCAGCAGTCCAGGGAATACTTGAGTTGAGGAAATGGCTCTCTCTGTAGGGTGTTTGCTGCTCAAGCATGAAGACCTGGTTTCAGAGCCCCAGGATGTGAAACCTGGGCACAAATCATGCAAGTGTCTGCAACTTCGATGCTACAGAGGGAGGGAGAGAGACAGGCAGATCCATTGGTCAGCCAGTTCAGCCAATCAATGATCTCCAGTTTCAGTGAGAGACTCCATCGACATAAGGTGAAGAATAAGAGGGAGAAGCCTGATGTTGACCTCTGACCTCTGTATGCATGCACACACGTGCACACACGTACACACACGTACACACACGTACACACACGTACACACACGTACACACCCACAAGAACATATACATGTACATTTCTCACATATACACACATGCACAATTAAATAGCAAGGTATCCAGTAAGCATCTGTGAACATGTACCAGCTGAAAGGTATCCAAATGGGGAGCTGCTGGACCTTCAGAAACACATCCACGTGCAGGGCGTCCTTTGCAGTTTGACGAGCCTATGTGGCTGGTGGGATTTCTTGACTCAACTGCTGGGCATGCACCCCTCCTCTCTGCACACGGCCACCTCCAAGTCCCAGAGTGATCCAGACCAGATTGCTGGGCCTGGCTCAGTCCTGATGTAGTCAGGGGAAATTAGGAAACTGCAAGCTTGGATGATGCCACTAACAAGCTGGCTGGAGTTCAGAGGGGTGGATTCCTCTACTGCGGGTGCAGTGTGCTCAGTGACGGCAAGCCTGCTTCTGATTACTCCATATGCACCTTCCTGATGAGGACAAAACCCCCTGGTCCTCCTCCCTCTTAAACTCCTCCTCCGGCCCCTCCCCCAGCATCCACTAGCCTCTGTGTTAGCAAAGTACATTCATTCAGATCTGTCACCTCCCTACATCTCCACAGGTCCAATTTTGGGGTTACTGTAAGATGAGTAGGGGTGAGGGTTAGCAGCACAGGACTCGGAGCCAGCTGCCCTAAGTCTGATGTCTGACCCCACAAGTGTAGGAGTTGCCCTTGAAAAATATGTGTTAGGAAGAGTGTTGTGAAACTTTTCAAATTATGCGAGAAACAGAGGACTAAAAGCAAGAACGAGGCTGGGGGGATGTCTCAGTCAGTCACATGTGCCTGCCCTGTGAGCCTGGGGGCCTGAGTTCAAATCCCCAGAATCCATGTGAAGCCAGATATGTAGCACACTTCTGTTTTCCCAGTGCTCCTATGGACAGACAGATGGTAAAGACAGGGCATCCCCACAGTGCCCGTGCCAGCTGGAGTAGGATGTGAAGAGATGAATGACAGGATCCCAACCTAGATAAAAAGGAGGGCCAGCATGCAAAGCTGTTGTCTAATCTCTACATACACCCTGTGAGACATGCACATGGACCCAAACTGACATACACACACACAAACACACACATACACCATCTACACATTGTTTTTAAAAGCAAGAACCAAAGTGGGACCCTTAAGAATATTTAGATCGGAGTCACATTGCAGCTGAATAAAGGTACAGAGGTTGCTTCAACCTGTATGTATCTAATAGCCTGATGGAGGAATCCAAAAGGAGGGCAGACGAAGCCTTAGTCCTGTGATTCAGAGTGGTAGACCCATGCTGGTCCCACCTCCTTGTTCTCTCTTCTTGGCCTGTGCTTTTCATCTTCCTGCCATGTCTCAGTTATGAAGTAGCAACTGCACAACATCACCCCGAGGAGGAGGGCGGGGTCTAGACAGGTGAATTTTCGTTCAGTGACAAGAGAAAGTCCAAGAAAAATACCCATGAAACGTCCCTTCTGTCCATTGACTGCTCAATGTGCACAAAGAGGCTCTAGAAGCAAGTATCTAATAGAGCGTAGCGCTGGATGGCTGTGGTTGGCTAAAACCACATATGCTGCGAGGAGGTTGTTCCCTTGAACCAAGTCGGTTGTCAGCAAGGGAGGGGAAGGGAAGGGAATGGCTGTCTCCCAGCAGCTGCCAGTTTCCCTCTGAAGTACAATAGAACCTTGCTGCGCATTGATCTGTGAGTGCTTCCTGAATCCAGAGGTGACTTCCCTTCCTGGGACCAAATACCACACCCTGTTCCTCAGCAGCTGACTCCAGCCCAGCACACACCAGGAACACACTCACTATACACGAAGCTCAAAGCATCATCACATTGTGAACGCATTTGTTTAATCTGGCTGAATCCGGAAAGGGAACATTACACAGTCCCCCAGCTACCCACCCCAGAACCAGCCCCTGCCACTATCCCCTTCAGCAAAAACATCCACCACCCTTAGAGAAGCTGCCGAGAAAGTAAAACCAGCCCTGGGTTAGATTCCACACACTTGGATGAAGGGAGTAGGGATGGTGCGTGTCCATTTTTTCTCAATACTTCATAGGACAAATGGAAATTTCCAGATGCATTTGCAAGACCAGAAACAAAGGCTTGAGAGGGACAAAGGTGAGCTCCGATGTGCTGAGGACTTTGAAAAGAAGTAGCTGTGAGGTCAGACTGTTCTGGCATGAACCTGGATACTGCTCCCTACGTAGTCAATGGTGTCTGTTGCAGTTTGTTTTTCCTCAGTTTCCCTGTCTGTAAATAGTTTGCTATTTGAAAGGCTTGAGGCTGACTCAAACTACAAATGAAGCGTATTCTGAGCCTGGATGAAGGGTGGGCTCCATAGCAACTAACTGCCCAGAGCAGCATCTCATGGCTTAGGCAGCTTCTCTGTATGTGGTACTGATGCGCCCCCCTGCCCCCCCGCTGATTAGCAGGTGCAGGTATACCCTTGCAGGTATCCAGAGTGAGTATCCCAAGGTCATCCTTTATTTCATCTTGTAGCTTGCTTTGTTTGCTTTGTCTTCCCATGGTGCTCACTGATCACAGTCTAACAGGTCCACTCCTCGGCCAGATTTTGTTTTAGAGGGGATGTGAGAGCTGTTTCTAGGCTCTTCCCTCAGCAGCTCAGGCTGTATTTGGCTGTTAAATTGGAAATGCCATGGTGATTTCGCTGAGTGAATGGGTTGTACCACCTACTGTGGGCTTAGACCTGTGCCCAAATCCACTTAGTTCAGGGCAACGATATGTCTGGGTACAACTGCTCTTAACCAATTACCATATCAGGGGCAGGGGCAGGTAGGGCAACTAGGGATGGGGTTTCCCTGTGAGCTGGGGTTCCTGGTGAAGGGAACTAAACCTTCTATGGAAAGAAGCTTGACTAACTGTCTCTCCCGAACCCAAGGTTTCTTCCTAGTGGGTATGGGACTGAACCAATCTAGAGGATGAGCATGGGTCACCCAGGAAATGCACAAGTCAGGCAGAGGCACTTCTGGCACAGTTCTCAGTGGTGGAGCCAGAAGAGAATGTAGAAGGACCACAGCATGCCTGTGCTGTGGACTAATGAGTTAGGATACTTGAGTGGGTAGGCAGTCCACATGCCCAGCACTCATCAAATCCCTTGCAGTGGTCATGTGCAGAGGAAATAAAATGAAGGGTCATATCCTGGATTGATAGGGATGCAAAGTAGGCTGCTATTGGCAAGGCAATATAGATAGTACCACTATATAGGAGGCATATCACCAAAAGCTCCTCCCCCCCTTTCAGGGTTACCTTTCAGGAGAGCATCAAAACCCCTCCTCTCCTCCGTTATGTCCCCTCACGTGTGACCAATACAAGTATCTCGTGGTTTTATGAAGCAGAGGCTGGAGCTGAAACTGTACCGCCCAACCTATCTGTTCCATCATCCCTCTGGCATGCCCAGTAGGACGTGTGAGTGCTCTCTGCCCAGTCACTACTGAAGGACGATCAGTTAGCAGTGTGTACCCTTCAGTACTTCAGCATGGGCTCTCTCTCTCTCTCTCTCTCTCTAGGTTTTTCTCAAACAAGTTTGTCTTTAGCACTTGACTGCAATTGTCTGAGTGAATGTGGCCTGTGATTGTGCTGTCTTCCTGTGTGGCGTGTGGCTTTTGACTGTTAACTAGTACACTTTGGGGTTCTTCATTCAATGTTTCCTCTTGGTTTTCTCTACCCTTTGCAGTATAATGAAGAGCTTCACTATGTGGAACCTTGTCTGAATGGAACTCTGGTGCAAGCGGACAGGACCAACAAGGAGGTAGGGGCTGCCTTAGGGCAAAGGCATCAGCAATCTGTCTCTGTCTGTCTCTGCTATTGAGATGTTTAATAGCTCTATCTTAATTCTTAAAATCTCGTTGAATGTAATGTGCATTCACTCTCACTGTGGGAGCTCACTCCAGCTAATAGGATGTGCATTGAGAGGCACATATAAAATCATGGCAGTAAAATAATTATATTTTATTCTGCGGCCTGCTTCTTCTGAATCTATTGGATTGGCTTTGTTTTCCTCTTGCAACAGCAGATATTGTGTGGGTTCAGTTTCTCTGTTGGCACCACAGGGAGAATATGGTTTTTAATGAAATGCCACTGAAAACTGAATCCACTTCTTGCTTCTGTTTTCTTGCTTGTCACAATGGACTGAAGCACCATTGGGGTATCTTTTGTGATAATTTGTCTCCATTAAAATGGAAGCTTCACAAGAGAGGGATTATCTGTAGACTGCTGTATCCTACATGTTTCAAGAATGGCTCATACTATAAGTACTGTAAAATACAATGAAGATGTGCTGAAGGAAAACTTTAGGAAATGGGATTGAAGGTTCTATTCAATTTTGAGCCTTCTAGAAAATTCCCCAGAACAGACTTCTATGGTGATAATCATTTTCCCTCAGGCATCTTTCTGACTTACCAACCCAACTATCACACTTCCACTATTCCTCTTCCAGAGCACCTGTGGCAACTGAGTAAAGGTTTGGCTGCAGCCTTGTTACACCTCATGGGACTCATGGATGACAATGCTCATGTTATTTCACTAGACTTCGTACAGGACTTCTCTTCCTGGAGAGCAGGCTCTCATGAACAGACAGAGGGTAATGTGCAAGGTAGACTTCTGTGGAACACTGGACAACTGCTACACAGAAAAGCTCTGGCCCATGTGGGCAGAGAAATTGGTGCTACCTTAAAGGCAGGGAGAGGGAAGCTCTTTGCTTAGGAATCTCTGAGAGTGAGAGCCAGAAAACACTAGAAGTGATTCATTCCAGCTGGCACACAGAAGAATGAAAAGCTAAGTTTCAGTTTGGAAGGCAAAAAAAAAAAAAAAAATCACACACACACACACACACACACACTCCCATTTTTACAAACGAGAAATAAGGGCAGAGCAGTTCAAAGAATTTGTGCATCCTGGGGAATGCTCTTTTGTATGACCATAACAAAACTATGAGTTTCTTTACCTGCTTTCCCTTCCTCCATTGCCTGGATGAAGAGTCTACCCTTTTTTAACACTTCAGTGTTTGTCTCAGACAGGGACCAGTGAATCAGGTTTCCAGTTTTAAAGAGAAGGGTGCTTAGATGATCAAAGCCCTCCTCTGGTAGTTTTTACGAAGAATGAAGAACATTGTGAAATTTGAAAGTGTCATGTCTTATGTACAAGAAAAAAAGTGGGAAAATGGACTAGGAATTTTTTAAAAAAATTGTCTTTGAACTTATGGTTACAAAAAAACAGAGTAGCATATTATAAAAATATTAAAAATATATAAAATCAAATGCCTGATATGCACTTGAAAGAGCTAGGTATCAATCAGGCTTACTTTCTCAGAGCACTGAAACACTGAAACACTCTAGTAAAGAAGTACATGATGAGTCTAAAAGAAATTCAGGAGAAGGTGAATTGGCCAGGGGCTTTCAGACTTGAAAACATAGAGATGATTTACCCGGTTTCCTTACTGAAACAACCAGAGAGAAAGGATACCTCTTGCATGAAATACCAATGTGAGTGATAGTAGGTCTCCTGTGAAATCAAGGCGACAGAAAGAAGGATAGCACTTTCAAGTACTAGCTGAAAAGATTATCAAGTGGAGCTTGCAAAATGAAAAAGAAAAGGAAACAAGCTGAGGCAAGATAATAATAAAGAACAGAAATCAATTAATTAGAAAAGGAAACAGAAAAAATCAATGAAACTGTAACTCCTTATTAAAAAGAGTCAATAAAATTAATAAATCTCTATCAAACCCTACAAAAATAAAAAGTAGAGAAATTAGAAATATTTAGAATGAAATAAGAGACAT
The DNA here is from genome assembly GCF_030254825.1 of Meriones unguiculatus. Classification (NCBI taxonomy): domain Eukaryota; kingdom Metazoa; phylum Chordata; class Mammalia; order Rodentia; family Muridae; genus Meriones; species Meriones unguiculatus. Next base: position 7,187,522 of record NC_083357.1, on the reverse strand, counting down.
CAGTACGGATCCGGAAGCCATTAAAGAGATAGTTAAGAAGGCAAAAGAGATAACGCAATAGTCAAAAGTACTGGCTGCTCTTCCAGAGGTCCTGTGTTTAATTCTCAGCATCCACATGATGGATCACAACCATCTGAAATGGGATTTGATTCCCTCTTCTGGTGTGTGTGAAGACAGCATAGTCATATAAATAAAGTCAGTAAATATTTAAAAGACAATAAAGGAACATTATAAATAGCTTTGCGCTTGTAAATTCAACAACTTATCAAAAGTGGTCCAAATGTACCAAAGTCAATCTAATAAAATGGATAGCTTAACAGTCCTATGACTATTAAAAAAAAGAAAAAAAAAAAAAACCCAAAAACTGAACTGTAAAAGCCCTCACCACAAACACATGTCCAGGTCCAGATAGTTTCACTACAAATTTTGACCAAACACTTTAAGAATTAATACTAATTTTATGTAACAACCTCTAAAAAGCAGAAAGGGTGTGTTCTAGGTTCATCTCTGTTGCTATGATGAAGCATTCTGACTAAAAGCAATTTAGGGGAAGAAAGATTAAATATAGCAGTTTATCATTTAGAGAAGCTGGGGAAGGGACTTGAATTAGAAACCAGGAAGGGATACTGCTTGCCTTTCACTCACACATCCATGTGCTCAAAACTACCTGCCTAGGGAGTGGTGCCAGCTCACAGTGTGCTAGGCCCTCCCACATCATTTAGCAGTGGAGACAGTCCCTCATAGCTATGCCCATAGACCAGTCTGATCAAAGCAAGTTCTCAACTGAGACTTCCTTATCAGATGACTCTAGGCTGTGTCAGGTTGACAGTTAAGGCCACATGGAACATATTAGAAGATGACCCTCACCTTTTTGGGTTCTTTTTGGGGTGGGGGAGGGGGTGGGGGATGTATTTCTCTGATGAAACAAATAACAGTAGAGGAAAAGAAAACAGTACTACACCACTCGGTCAGGCCTGGCTCAGGATATGCAAGACCGCTTCGACATCAGTGTCAGATCAATCAATGTGATCTGCCATGCCAGTTTGGTCAAAACCCAAGACTCATCTGGGTTTTTATATTTTTTTTAACACCTTAGCAAAGTAAGATGAGGCATAATTTCCTCACCTCAGTAATGACCTTGGTGAAGGTTTGACAGCTTGACTTTGTTTAAAACTTTATTTTACTTGAAGTGTATGGGTGTTTTGCCTGCATGTATTTCTGTGCACTACATGTGTACCTAAGACCCACAGAGGCCAAAAGAGGGCATCAAGTATCATAGAGTTGGAGTTAAAGATGGTTTTGAACCACCATTTTGGTACTGGGAACTGAACCCAAGTCCTCTAGAAAGGCAGCCAGTGTGTGCAATTCCCAGAACCCAAGTTAAAGCTGAAAGGCCAGATATGGTATTGCACACCTTATGATTCCAGGAATGGGGTAGCAGACATTGGCAGAGCCCTGGGACTCACTGGACAGACAGCCTAGCTTGCTTGGCAAATTCCAGACTAAGAAGTCTCTCATGCATTCATTCTCTGTGTGTGTGTCTCTTCCCTCTCCTTCTCCTTCTCTGTCTGTTCTCTTTCTCCTTCTCTCTCTCTCTCTCTCTCTCTCTCTCTGTCTTTCTGTCTGTCTCTGTCTCCCTCTCTCTGTCTCCTGTTTCTGTCTCTCAAAGAAAATAATGAACAGTATCTGAGAAATGACAGCTGATGCTGTACTCTGTTCTCGACATAACATGTACACACCTGCAAACACCTGTGCACCTACAGGTATGCACATACACATACAAGCCAAAAAAGAGGGTTTAAGGAGAACAAATTAGGTGTAGTCAGTATGTCCCGTATGAACACGTATTTAACAATGCCAAGAGTTGGCACTGGTGGAAAGAAGAGTCGACACAGAGATAAATGGAACAGAACAAAACACAGACATGACACCCACACAACTGTGCCCAGTTTGGTTTTGAAGAAGTTACAAAGCAGTTTGGGGAAGGAAGGCTGTCCTTGATAGTTAAAGACAGTGAAGCAACTCACCATCCGTAAATAAAGCAAAAATCTGTAATTAACCTTGACCTAAACTTTCTCAAGTGGCTTACTAAGTCAGGTAAAAACCATTTAGCTATAACAGTCTCTGGACAAACAACGGTGAAGATTCAGGACGTAGGGCTAGGCAGATTGCAGGCTTGGCATGACAGAAGTTCTTCAGTTGTGTTAGAAAAGTACTGGTTGTAGTTTACTTCATAACGGCAAAAAGCTTCTTTACCTTTCGAGATTGATCTCAGAAGACAAAGTAGTGTTCCATTGATATCTTAAGCCATTTTAAAGGAGAGGTGAGTTCTGTCAGTCAATTCGAACAGGTTTCTGCCTTTGCCATCAGTTCAGTGTGGGCCAAGGGCCTGCAACACTCATTCGCCAGCATGGACTCAGACCGTTCATGAAAAGCTAGGTGTAAACTTGCATATACTCATTTAACTGTTGCTCCTAGGGACGGAATACAGTACCTGAGGCCTCAGACCTGTTGTCTGGAGTCATATCCTCTCCCTAACTGTGGTTCTTCCCTGGGGTTCTGAAAGGCCAGGGATCCCATCATTAGTCACTAGGGATGGAGTGGCAGACAGCAGACAGTCCAGCTGCCCATACTTGTGGGTGAGGGATGGGTCTATGTTGGGCAGACATGCCCATTTTCTACAGGGAAAAGACTGCATCCAGGTTAGGACAAGAGTTAGATGGTTCCTAGAAGTGTAGATGAATGAAAAAATGCATGAGCTGCTTGACAAAAGATTTTATCAAGGTTTGTTGTTTTGTTTTGTTTTGTTTTGTCATTTCAATAGAATGTCTGAAAAACCTTGACAGTAAAAGTTGGAATTTTTCATGTTTTTGCCATTTATTATCATGTATTATACAAAATGGTGAAACTATAATGCCTTGTCATATAATCAAGGATAACCAAAATGTGACGGGGTTGGGGTAAAACTGGGTAGTTTCAGATTGGCGTTTCTCTGTAGTCATTTCCTATCTAATGCTCTTGATGGCAGCTTTGAGCTTTTTCCCCATTCTTCTCATATGGGAATATTCGGACATTGTCACCTGTATAGAACTGGCAGTGTAAGCAGCAACAGCTGTTGATTTTGACCAGCACATCCAGATGTCCTTGGGAAGGCTCCTGTTCTTCCTGACAAGTTCAGGGACAGTGGGCTGAGACTGTGTCCCTCTGCCCCACAACACACACACTTTGCACCATGTGACCTTTTCCATGGTGGCCACGGAAGGTTCAGCTACCCAAGGGGTAGCTTCTGAAAGGTCACCTAGGAACATGATGTGCTGTAGCTTTGACCCAGGGGCCTGAAAATCTGAGCGTGGTCACTTAAATCAAAACAGCATTTGATACAATTACTTAAAAGGAATATGAGGATCTTAGGGTGTCTTAAAACAAGGCAAGGAGAGAGTGGAAATGTTGGTTGGCTTTGATCAACACAGGCTTCCTGTGAGTTTTGCATAAAATAAATAGCCACCAGCTCAGCATCCCTGGACAGGGGTCTGGAGGATCTCTTTAAGTGGTTGGTTTTGTCTTCTAAAGGTGTGGTTTTCTGTCTGGAGAACATTTGGCTTTGCTGTTTTATATACGAAATAACTGACTGGTATTTTCTTTAAGGAAAAAGAAACCATGACAAATTGGGTGAGTCTGGAGTTCAAATATAGAATTCAAACAAGAAAATTCACAATGTAATCTACTTCAGGCCTTCTGAACCATTCATCAGACCTTGAAACGAACCTCCCGTGGTCTCTGTGGGGAGCAGAGGGAGGGTAGGAGGGAGGAAGGAGGGTGATATGGTTTTTCTCTGGTTTTATAATGAAGATGTCCTGAAATCCGCCAAATTTCATGGTTCTGTTTAAGATTCATCTGTGAACTGGCTGTTGCAAAATCAGCTGAGCTTAAAAGACCCATGTGACCCCCATCTTCTCTGGCAGCTCTCATCTCTTCCCCTGGCATCAGTAGACACCAAAGCTCTTTGAACTAGCAAAAGGACCCAGCAGAGTTGTGGGGTTTTCCACGGGACTGTTTCTTCCAGTCTGAGTTTCATTGAAGGGGGACATGCTAGCAAGCTAAAACATCCTGCCTCCCATGTCTGTAGGAATATGCACTGTGCAGTATACAGTGTTGTGAGGGTGAGGGGCCTGTGAACAAGAAGCTTTTCTCCATATAAATAAATGTTGCCTGTTCAAACACAAAAGGAGACAAGGTTTGGTGAGGGAACAATTCTAACTCACTCTCATTACATTCAAAACTAGTAAAAGGTGTAAGAATTGCATTGCTTTTTAAACATTATTAGTGCCTAGAAATAACTTAAGTAGAAAAAAATGGGAACAATTTAAATATAATTGTATAGAAATTCTAGATCTAATCATTTAAAATTCAATGTATATAATTTAATAAAAACAGCTACAAACAAGAATAAAGAATACACACAGAAATAGAGACAGACAGATATAGACAGAATAGCAACAGTGTACAATTAAGAGTTAACTACTATTGTGAAATGACTGTTTCTGTTTTGCTTGTTTTAAACTGTAAGAAAGAAAAGGGAGAAAGGAAAGGAAGGAAAAGTAGGGCATAGTTTGAGAGGTCCATCTTATATACTTCTGCATTGTTAGAGTATCTTTATATTGATAATGCACAATTATTTTGCAACTGGGAATGCATATTTTAACAGTACTTCCACATTACTGAAAGTCAGACATAGATTTGAAACAGCCATTTTGTAGAATGGTAACTACTAACCTGTTCACCTTCCTACAGATCTCAGGACAATTTCGAATTTTCAGATATATTTTCTTTTTCTAAAGGGGCAATTTTTGCTTGTCGAGGTCAAGAGATGGCTCCACATACTATTAAGTCTACATTACCAGAAATCACTTAATAAACCATGATTCAAGTGGTACATAATACAAAAGAAATCCTGTGGGGCAGCTTTTCAGAGAAGTTTTTTAAAAAGATGATCTGGGGGCTGTTTTGTGAGAGAATTTTTCTGGAAGTTCTTCAAATATTACCCTTATATGTGTGTGTGTACCTATGTGTATGTATGTATGTATGTATGTATGTATGTATGTAGTTGATCAATTCACTTATGTAAAAGCAGCCAAATTGCTATTGGGGGACTATCTATGTTAGGCTGTGTGCTAACATATAGTTTGGGTTAAAACCATCAATATGGGGCAGTTTCATTGTCATTGTGTTTATCTCTACTTTGTTGTATTGGGATTAATGTGAATTTTTTTATATGAGTCTAGACTAGATGCCAGGAACTCAAAGGCAGAATATTTGCTATTTTTTGGTAAATATTTGCTATTTTTTGGTGGGAGGAGGCAGCAATGAGTCTCTTTTATAATGACTGGGTTTTGTGATTGTAGCACAACAGCAAACACAAATAGTACATAATGAATGGTCTTGGCTGTGTTTCAATAAAACTTTATTTTCAAAGATGGATAGTAGATGAACATGGTCCGTAGATGATAATTTGCCCATAGTCTGTGTAAACTGCAAATGAGCCTAGAAGACAATGTATGCTACTAAGTGCAGATTTTGCAGAACTCATATTCAAACCTTTCTGAATGGATCACATGGAAGCCAGTCACTTTCAATTCACCCCTCAGCAAATGAGGGTCTAGGGAGGATTTCTGAGGGTCTAGGGAGGATTTCTACCTTGGATAGAATTTCCACTTAGACTAAACCCACCAATTAATTGATTTCTTATTTTCACTGTTCATTTATTTAACTGGAAGACAAAAACCTATGTATAAGCATTGTACATAGAAATCACACATATATTATTTCAATGTACATATGAGATAATGGTATATAGCACAATATAGATATAGCACTTTAGGAACTGAAAAACTTGTTAGAGTCTCATTATTGCTATCATTATTGTTAGCAATTTACACATTGGGAGTTCTAGTCCCCAACATATTTGATCAGCTCATCAGACAGATGATTGAAACATAAAGATGCTGAATGACTTGTGCAAATAAACACAGAATGAATACATCAGTCATACACATCTCAGGAGAACATATCATCTGCCTATTGCCTTGCTGAAAAGGTGGAGTTATCTTTCTTACACAATTCAATATTATTTCATTATTCTACAGTCTTTCCTTATAGAGAAGAAAAGCCCAACTCTGAATTATGAGGAAACAGTATGCCATGTTTAAGCATAATGTGATGAGTGATGTTTCATGACATTCTTATAGTGCTATGATATCCATCTTAGCAAGAAAGGCACACTTGTGTATGACATTTGTTCATTACTTCCACTTCGGTGGGAATCTACTGAACCCTTTATTTTGGATTTCTCTGCATGTGGATAGGCTTCCTTAAACTCTCTCTGTCTCTGTCTCTCTCTGGTTCTCTCTCTGTCTCTCTCTCTCTCTGTGTGCGTGTGTGAGTACATGGCTGTTTTATTGCTTCCTGGCTGTGAACTGGTAGGATTTCTAGTTAAGGAGGAACAATGGCACTGTGGTGCCTACTCTTTATAAACTCTATTCTCTGGTCTCCATGCTTCCAGGGACCATGGCCTGATTTGAAGTGTGGCAACCACTTGCCTGGGGTCTGTCTTGGCATCTTGTCAAACATGCAAGCTACCATGTTGCTATCTCAAATTCTCTGGAGATCTGGGGAAGCATTAATGAAACTGATCACACCCTGAGACTCTAACGAGCAACTCTGACCAGAGTGCATGCACAGATACCAGAGGAAGACACCCAGTGCCCTCTACCATTCTTAATGTTGTCACCTTGAGACAGGGTCTCCTCACTGCATCTAGAGCTCACAATAGCTGTTGGTTGGTTGGTTTTTGTTTGTCTTGTTTTGTTTGGCTAGGTCGATATCCAGCAAGCTCCAGCAATCCTTGAGCTTTTGCTTTTACGTCTTCTTCCAGTATTCAAGTTAACAGACTCACATGGCCATGCCCAGCTTCTCTGTGTGAACTAAAGAGGCAACCTCAGGTCCTCATGCTTGTACAGCAGTCTTGGTGACTGAGCCATCTCCCTCAATGACCTTGGATATTCTTTCTTATTTTAAGATTAATTTATAAATTACGTGTTTATGTGTTTGGGGGGTGTGTGTGTGCATGTGAGCTGTGGATACCCATGGCAGACAAAAGAATGAATGGGATCTGGAGCTAGGATTGCAGGCAGTTGTGACCATCCCAGTATGGGTGCTGGGAACTGAACTCAGTTCTTCTGGAAGAACAGCAGGTTTTCTTAGTGCTGAGCCATCTCTCTAGCCCCAATCCTTGGATGTTTTTAATGGACTCATCCATGTTCTGGGGTAGAAGGGGCTGTCATTTCACAAGTATTTACCTACAAGTTGCAGAGATTTTGCTTTAGAATTTGCCACAGTCTCACCTGTATGTCCCTGGCCATCAGCAACCAGAACATGACTACAGTTTACACAGCCCAGTTCAAGGGTCATGCAGCAGAGACTTGTTGACAGAATTCTGTTACTATGGAAGGAGGCTCTGGGACTTACTAGTCAATACCTAGTGTCTGAAAGAAAATGAGTCTCACATAAAAATTCATGTTAGTGTTATGGCAAATATCTCTGATGGGAAGACATGAAGATACAGTGACCAGGATGTCTGACTGTGCATCTTAAAAGCCATGCATGATTTCTCTGCAGCTCTAGCTGCCCTGGCTGTTGGATTAGAAACTGACTAGGAGATCTGGAGTGTATTGGATTAATAGGAATGTGCGCCCCCCCCCCCCCCAGCTTGGGCTGTGACTCCATACTTTGTAAAACCTTACTGTATCTCCCCATACATCTGCCCATCCTTATGGAAGGAGATCAAACTATAGATCTCATTTTATGTTGGACAAACCAAATCTAGGATGGCATGCTCAGGACCAAAGCAAAAACCTACAATAAAAACAACCACTAGAAAGATTCATATTCACTTGCATTTTTTAAAATCAGAGAATGGCCAAAATTCCACACAGGTGCAGCCCGTGTGGTTTGGATTAGATGGACCCACACACAACAAGCCTTTGATGGACGATGACCTCACATATATCATATCAACCGCCTGTGTGTGACTATGCTCTGCCTGTAACTAAGACAACTGTGGCTTTCTTCCCATATGCTTCATGTGAATTAGTTAATGAGTTAAGAACGGTAAGTTAAAAAACAAACATGGCAGACAAACCAATGCACCTTCTCCTATATGCAAATTCCCCCATTAGCACTGGAAAGCAGCCATGTGGTCTGTCTTCCAGCTTTAATTATTCTACAGGATAAAACCTGTTGACAAACCTGGTTGAAATGAGCTCTGAAAAATCACTGGAGGTCTTAGGCAGGCATGATTTCATTCTGTGCTTTTCTCAGGCCTGAGTCTGGGTGCCAATCCATCTGAACATCAACCGCCTCCCCCATCACATGGCACATTGGGAGGCATGCAGCATCTCTGCCCCAGCTGTGACCACTGAGCCTGGGAAGGACCCAGATGCCAGACCCATACCCTGTGCTCCGCAGGCCAGGGTCCCTGGCAACCTCATTCAGTAGGCCTTGGCACTGCCCCCAATTGTCAGTTATTTAGCCTCCCCAAACATGGTAGGGTTGGCAATTTATGCTGAAGGCATTTTGGAGGAAGGGTCCTGTTGTCTTGGCCCAGAGATGCCAGTGTGATGTGTGGCTTATCACATCCTGGGAGTGGGATGGTGAGAGATGAATTGCTCACATGGGTAGAAGCCTGGAAATAACGCTGAAGGCATCTGTGCATGGCAGAGGGGCTTTTTCCTTTCCTTGCAGAGGGAAGATGTTCTTTTGTTGTGAATTTCTAAAATATTTGCCTGGAGTCTAGAAGCTTTTTTGGGCATTTGCTTCAAAATCTCATTGGGTTGAGCTAGATTAACCTCATTTAACAGCCAGCTGGGTCTCAAAGGGAACATCCAGCATGGATCAGCATGTCCTATCTGAATTCTCATTATCGTTCTACTCAGGGGGCAGAAGCCCAAAGCCTGGCTGTTCCTCAAGGACCAGTTTGGGATCTGTACACTGCTGAGTAAAGAAGATAATGAGATGTGCTGTGATGGACCCAGGGAGCAAACTTAAAAACGGAGCCTCTGGCTCTTCTCAATTTGGGTTTTTCTTTCTCTTCAGTGTGATGAAAATCTTGCTCTCTGTTTTTGTGTGGTGTGTGTGTGTAAGGAGTTGCAGGCAGAAGCAGTGGGTCTTACAGGAGCAGTTTGCCAAAGGCAGCTCAAAGTGACATCCAGAGATCTAGAGTGTGGTAGCTTGAATAGGTGTGGCCCCCACAGACTCTTGTGGTTGAAAGCTTGGTGATAGGGAGGGAACTATTAGGAGGTGTGGCCTTGGAGTAGGTGTGGCCTTGTTGGAGGCAGTGAGTCCCTGGGGGCAGGCTTTGAGGTCTAAGAAGCTTAAGTTTGGCCAGTGTGTCTCGGTCTCCTGCCACCTGTGGATTGAGATGTAGAACTCTCAGGTCCTTCTCCAGCACCATGTCTTGCTTGGACGCAGTCATGCTTCCCACTGTGATGGTGATGGACTAAACCTCTGGCACTGGAAGCCAGCCATCAATTAAATGTTTTCCTTTACAAGAGTTGATGTGTTCATGGTGTCTCTCCACAGCAACGGGAGCCCTAAGACACAGAGCATCTCAGATGTTGTTGCTCCTTCTGAACTTGTACTTGATCACCCTGCAGAGAGGATTCATTTCTGCATTGCTTACATGATGCCTGTGAAATCTAGTGTTTTGTTGGGGTATTCCCTATGTGATGTCCACATCATGTCCCTAGATCCTTATATAATTGTGGGCTCTTTGGGAGCTGAGACCTCAAACAACACATTTTCATTGTCGGTGTGTTGTGAGGGATACAGCCTGGTCTTATTTGATTGTATGTGTCTGTGTGTTTTGACTTAAATTTTATTTTCTGGATTTCCATTCTGATTACCATAGTCATGGAAACTGATAGCATTATCAGCCTGACAGAGACCCAATCATAGCTCATAGGGTTTTGAAAGGATGGGGCAAAGCCAAAAGAGGCCTTTCCTTTATTTCCTGATTCCTACCTAAGGGAGCTATTTTGTCTCATTATCCCATTCCCAGGAGGTGATAGCCTTCATCTCACACTGGCCTGTTCCTAGGAAATGCCTTCACCATCATGTACCGATACCAATTTATCTGGGCCTGAGATTCCCCTTATAAAATGAGCAGCATTTTATGACGCACAGGGCCTTCAAGCTTGGAGCCATTGGGTATTTTCAGCAAGTTTCCTGGGGACTCAGTGGCAGTTTGTTCACCAGCACACTGTTAAATACTATAGCTCATATTCCCAGCAACCGTCAGTTCTGGCAGCTCCACTTGCATCTGTGTGAATACAGGCACATTATGAGCATGATACTCCAGTCTCTTAGCATCACTGTCCATGAAAGCCCTAAGAACTGGAAGTAAATGACTGGCTCCTTTGAAGGTTCAAAATGGTGCTTTCATGGTTTGGAGTTGTTTTCTTTTCTTCCTTCCTTCTTTTTTTCTTTCTTTTTGTTTTTTGTTTTTTCCTTTTCTTTTTTTTTTTTTTCATGACAGGGTTTCTCTGTGTAGCCTTGGCTATCTTGGACTCTCTTTGTAGACCAGGCTGGCCTCGAACTCACAGAGATCTGCCTACCTCTGTCTCCCTGAGCGCTGGAATTACAGATGTACACCACCATGCCTGGATTTGGGAGTATTTCCTAAATATGCTTTTACCCTGATCTCTCACACAAGCTAATTTTAAAACTATAACATCAAGTGAACTGTGGAGGATACTTTAGCCAATTGCTGGTTAAAGAGAAATTCTGCTCTCTGTTGCCACAACCCTGGAAACTAAAGCTAGGCATCCGTGAACACTGGTAAACATTTGTGTAGAGACGGAGACCAAAGCACTGTGTCTAGAGGCAGCCCTTTCTTACCACCCCTGTCTTTATGTGGCCTAACTTAAGCCTTTGCAGCCATCACGGTGGGCCACAGAATTTTCAGTACTGCCAAAGTCTGGTTGTAGTTAGCAGCTACGAAATATCATGTTGATGCTTCTGGAAAGGCAGAATCTGAAGAGGACTTAGGGTCTTTCTATCAGTAGTGAATGCACACACAGGAAGGGTTTACTTTTGTGAACCAGTGGGTTGTGACACACCGAACAGCCCAGCTTTCATCTGTCTGCTCTATTCTTCCCTGCTGTTGCTCATATGCTCACCTGAATCCCCTGCCAGGAGCGGAGCAGACATCAGCCACACTCGTGGACTTCTGGAACCGTGAGACAAATAAGCCTCTTTCCTTTATGAATTGCTCAGGAACGGGTGTTCTGCTAGAGCGACAGAACATGGAGCAGGTATAAAACAGAATAGCAGGGCTTCTTGATTATTGAATTTAAAGATGTTGGTGATGACAGCAGAGGATTAACTAAAAGTAGGACCCGTCAGAGCATGGGACATTTGACTACACAGCTTGCACGAGCAAGAAAGCTAACTCCAGATTTGTGCTCAGTTTCATTAGCTCTGATAATAGATATTCCCTTTTCCACCTCTCTGGGAGCCTTCAAAAGGTGTTGAGATGATAGTACTAAGAGCAAGACCCCTCAACTGGGGCAGAAAATTTTCAAGCTACATGGGCTGAGCTTTCAGTTTTAGGATCCTCCTCTTCATGATCATTTTTAAAGGCACTATTTGGTTTCTTCACACCTTGTGTAAGTTTATTTTACCAGTAGAAGTCTTGGCTCGGACCTTGTGAGAGGCGTGGATCAGAAACTCTAAAACGCACCAGCCTCACAGCCTGTGAGTTCAGAGTGCAGCTGAAGAAGCAGCGTCTGCAGTTGTCTGGGTGCGATGAAGGTGGAGGCTTTGGTGCTCTGTGTGGCATCAAGATCACTGGGTGTGTGGACAGAAGTGGTCACTGTGGGGGACAGGCAAGCTTTAATATGCTCTATCCTAATTGGTCGGTCAGTTTCATTTGGAAAACACACCAAATCGCTTAGGGAAGCAGGTTGGAAGCTGGCCCTCCTGCCCACCCAGCTCCTTGGGATCCTTTTGGGTGGCTCCAAGGGAGAAAAGGTATTGACCTTGCCTCCCTCCAGGTGGGACTGATGAGCTTTCCAAACACCATCCTTCCCATAAGCTGTTAATTCTTCTGTTTGCTACCACCTATCCAATTCTTTCTTTGTTTTATTATTTTTATTTTTAATTAATTAATTTAATATAATTAATTAATTTTTAATTGCTTAATTAATTTTTAATTGGTTAATTAATTTTTTCAATGCAGTTTATTCAGAAACCTTGAACAATCATCTGACCCTGGGGAAAGCCAGCCCACAGCTTAAATAGCCTCTGGGTAGCCAACCCCAGCGTGCCACATGGGCAATGCAGATAGGTCCACATACATGGAAGCAAGCCAGATCCTCGGCCTTAGCCAAATGTGGAGTTGTTCGTAATTAATTTTTTATTATTACAATTTATTCACTTTGTATCTCAGCTGTAACCCCCTCCCTCATCACTTCCTAATGCCGACCTTCCTCCCTTTTCTCCTCCCATGCCCCATCCCCTGTCTACTGTCATCTGTGGCCTGGTACAGCTACACTCCCCACAGCAGGAAGTGGTCAAAGAGCCAGCCACTGAGTTCATGTCAGAGACAGCCCCTGCTCCCCTTACTAGGAAACCCACTTGGAGGCTGATCTACTATGGGCTACATCTGAGCAAGGGATCTACATTATCTCCAGGCATGGTCCTTAGTTGGAGTACCAGTCTTTGCAAAGATTTTTTTTATACTGTTGCTCTCCTTGTGGAGGACCTGCTCCTCCAAGTCTTTCTATCTCCACCTTCTTTCATAAGATTCCCTGTACTCTGCCCAAAGTTTGGCTATGAGTCTCAGCATCTGCTTTGATACCCTACTGGGTAGAATCTTTCAAAGGCCCTCTATGATGAGCTCCTGTCCTGTTCCCTGTTTTTTCCTGCTTCAGATGTCTATCCCATTTGCTTTCTGAATGAGGTTTAAGCAACTTTCCTAGGGTCCTCCTTCTTGTTTAGCTTCTTTAGGGGTATAGATTTTAGTATGTTTATCCCATATTGTATGACCAATAGCCACTTAGAAGTGAGTATTTACCATGTGTGTCTTTCTGCTTCTGGATTACCTTACTCAGGATGATCTTTTCTAGTTCCGACCATTTCATATGGGGAAAAAAAAAACACGAAAAAAACAGAACTGCTAAAACAATCCTGTACAATAAAAGAGCTTCTGGTGGTATCTCCATCCCTGATCTCAAGCTGTACTACAAAGCAACAGTAATAAAAACTGCATGGCACTGGCATAGAAACAGAATGGTGGACAATGGAATCAAACAGAAGTCCCAGAAATAAACCCACACATCTACAGATAATTGATTTTTTACAAAGAAGCCAAAACCATGCAATGGAAAAAAGATAGCATCTTCAACAAATGGTACTGATGTCTACATGTAGAAAAATGCAAATAGATCCATATTTATCAACCTGTACAAAATAAAGTGTAAGTGGATCAAAGACCTCAACATAAAACCAGACAGACTAAATCTGTTAGTAGAAAAAGTGGGGAAGAGCCTTGAACTAATCGGCACTGGAGGAAACTTCCTGAACAGAATACCAACAGCACAGGCTCTAATATCAACAATCAATAAATGGGACCTCATGAAACTGAAAAGCTTCTGTAAAGCAAAGGATACCGTCATCAAAACAAAACAACATCCTACAGATTGAGAAAGGACCTTCACCGACCCTATATCTGAGAGATGGCTAGTATCCGGAATATATAAAGAACTCAAGAAGTTAAACAGCAACAAATCAAGTAATCAAATTAAAAATGAGGTACAGAGCTAAAAAGAGAATTCTCAGCAGAGGAATATAGAATGGCAAAGAAACAAAGAAATGCTCAAAGGAGGAAAAGAAGACCTCCCCTATCAGTGGACTTGGGGAGGGGCATGCATGCAGAGGGTAGAGGAAGGGAGGGATTGGGACTGGAGGGGGGAGGGAACCACAGGGGGGATACAAAGTAAATAAAGTGTAATTAATAAAGAATTTAAAAAATAAATAAAAATTTAAAAAAAAGAAATGCTCAATGTCCTTAGTTATCAGGGAAATGCAAATCAAAACAACCCTGAGATTTCACCTTATACCTATCAGAAAGGCTAAGATCAAGAACTCAAGTGACAACACATGCTGGAGAGGATGTGGAACACTCCTCCATTGCTAGTGGGAGTGCAAACTTGCACAACCACTTTGGAAATCAATCTGGTGCCTTCTCAGAAAATTAGGAATAGTGCTACTTCAAGGTCCAGCTATACCACTCCTAGGCATATATCCAAAATATGCTCAAGTATATAACTAGGACATTTGTTCAGCCATGTTCGTAGCAGCTTTATTAGTAATAGCCAAAATCTGGAAACAACCTAGATGTCCCTCAACGGAGGAATGGCTGCAGAAACTGTGGTGCATTCACACAATGGAATACTACTCAGCAATTAAAAACAAGGAAATCTTTACTTTCTTTTAAGTGCTAGCTCCTCTAAATTCCCATAGGCAGGCTCTTCTGTTCCCAGGAGATGTCCAGACTCCTCTTCCCTCCATGGTGGTCCTCAGTGTTGGAAGGCTTCTGCAAGGCAAGTGCCTCTCTTCTCCTATTGCTTCATCGCCCCAAGCCCTGGGGACAGGCATCTAATGATGACTTTGGGGCTAAGATTCCAAAATATGGAATTCTTCCACAAATAAGTACATTTTGGGAAAAAGACTTATCCATAGCAGGAGGATTTTTTTAAATTAAGTCTTTACATAAAGACAAATCTCATTCATAATATGAATCAAGCAAAAGGAAGAGAATTGTAAGTTGTGTATAGCCCTGCTATCAAAAACAGCATTTACATATTTTTGTATATATTTGAGAGGTCATCCAATATTTTTCTTAAAGCATATTTTATTTAAGTGTCTTAAAACCAATAATAAGTTGAAATAACCTTTATAGGCATTTATAAGTACATTTGCAGTATTTTATATGACTATATAATATTCCATCCTCCTTTTTGTTGGATATTTAGCATGTTTTTCTTTTCTGTTATCATTATAAATAGTGCTGTGATGGACATGGTTCATATAAAAACTTGGGTATTTGCTTGACTGGTTCCTCGGGATAAAACCATAGGATTGAACCTGCGCCAGTTCTATGGGTCTTCTGGCCTCTGGATATACTGCACACATTTGTGTTTACACAGGCTTACATGCTTACACACACATAAGAACAAATAAGTCTTTAAAGGAATCTTTTCCTGAAAGAGAAGTGTGGGTCCTTTTGCATGTGTGCTAAACATCAGCATGAGTGACAGAAGGCCAGTCTCAAACGGTGGCACTTACATGGTTCCCTCATGTGATATGCTCATAATTTGATGCTAGTGGTGGAAGCTGGAGAGCTGGCTTAGGGGCTTAGAGCACTTCAGGGTACAGTTTTGCTTTGTTTTGGTTGGTTGGTTTTTTGTTTGTTTGTTTTATTTTGTTTTTGAGACAGAATTTCTCTGTGTAGCTTTGGCTGTCCTGGACTCATTTTATAGACCAAGCTGGCTTCAGAATCACAACAAGCCACCTATCTCTGACTCCCTGAGTGCTGGGACTAAAGGCCAGGACTGAAGTTTAATTTCCAGTATCCACGCTGGGTAGCTCACAAGCACCTGTAAGTACAGCTTAACAGGATATAATGCCCTCTCTGGCCGCAGTGTGGACTGCACACATTTGTTCTTTCACGTGCTCACAGCCACACGCACACACATACAAGTCAATCTCTAAAAGACTCTTTCAACGGAAGAGAAGGTTTAGTGACTCCCAGAACTTAGTTGTGGAACAAGGCTATGAGAGGGCTTTTCTCGTCAGTGAGAGACTCCTGATAGTAATGGTGATTATATGAGCCTGCTCATATGGTGGCATTTTATAAAACACAGTGCATGCACAAAGTGATTATGAAAATTGATAAAATCCAAATGATGTCTGTAGCTTATTATGTAGTACTCTGCCGCTGTCTGTTTTCTGGTTTAGGTAATTATTCTTCGGTAAAGATATTATCACTGTGGCAACTAGGGAGCAGGACATAGAAACTGGTACTAGTTTTGAAACTTCTGTGAAATTCTACAATTATTTTAGATGAAATGGTTGTAAAAATTCCCTTAGTAACATCCAAAGTTTTCTGAGTTTTCACGTGTTAGGTCCTTTGCTCTGCATCATACATGTGTGATCTGATTGACCTTTCCAACAGCCTGGACTGTCCATTCTGTTGTCCTCATTTTGGTATTTTGGTAGTGAAGTGAAAAGGTCCCTCTTGCCCCCAAACCACTCTCCTAATAAAGATTGAAAACAATGGGGTAGGTTTTGAAAAACAGAATTTGTCCTTTGGATATTATGAGACTCTTCCTCTTTACCACACTTAGTGACATCGGGACTCATATGGGCCACAGCACTCATGCACTGCACAGCATGGGGCCTACAGGTTGGAAAGCTTTGTGCTATAGATTCACTTTTGCAACAAAGTAATATAAATATATTTTTTAAGGAAGAAGAAAAAAAGGAGAAGAAAGAAAGAGAAAATAATTGCTAGTTATCAGAACATTTGGTATTGGAGTCATGCAGCTCTTTCATTTTTACATTGATGATATTTTTTTTTCAAATAACTGTCCATCATTTTATCCTTAGAGAAAGCTTACAGCACAAGAATGAATTTAAAGAAAGTATTACAGTGAGCTCATTGCCCATGCTGGTCCAGGCTGGGAGTCCCACCATCTTTTCTTGCTTTTCCAGGGAACTTCTTTTCCCCTCCTCTGTTTTCTTCTTGGGGCCTAAAGTGGGAGGACCACCCCCTAAAATCTTGCAGGACTACAAGTTGGGTTCCAAATAGCACCCTCTGTGGGAGAAAAATTTCCTTTTTGTAAATGGCCCATTGTTTCCTAGTTTAAAGCCTTTGCTCCCAGGTACATGAAGGCCCTTTCCTCCAAAATGAGTGATGACACCTTCCTGTGGCTCTCCCTCCTGGTGCCATTATGAGGTAAGTCACTATGAGATACTGACTCATTTTTCCAGCCCACATTGAGTCAACAGCCCAGGAACCCTGAACCACAGGCAACTGGCCAGTAGAATTTGGGAGGCAGGGGGGCAGGAAACACCTGATGGCCACATGAAGGACCTACCTCAGCACTCTCATTTATTAGCTTTTTGAAGAGCGCCACCCTTGTCAGGCAGTGAGCAGTGACAAGATCCTTCTTTGCTTCAGAGAAATAACTGCGATCTTTAATCTTTACTTTATCTTTAATCTTCCAATTGAGAACTTAAAACAAAACCTCTATTGATGAATTATATAATTCTTTCTTGGAGATATTTCTTCTGTTTCAGTTTCTTGCTAGTGATTGAATCTGCATTTTCTCAATGGGAGCATGGAAACTGTCTGTAAAGCTCCCTGATGCCTACACCTTCCTCTCCTGTAGTTGAAAATCTTTCCTTTGATCACTGTTGACTTCTTTTTTTGCACCTCTGCTGCCCTCTTCCTTGACGTCTGTATTTCCATTTATTCCTGTGGCTCACCTGCTGATAACCTGAGGGTCCCCTAACCCTTAAACCTGACATCCCTTCTTAGTGCTCAATCTTGATAGCTTTTCATTTTCTGTTTTTAAAATTTTTTTTAATTTATCACAATGTATTCACCTTGTATCCTAGCTGTAGTCCCCTCCCTCGTCCCCTCTCAATCCTGCCCTGCCTCCCTCTTCTCTTCCCATGCCCCTCCCCTAGTCCACTGATAGGTGAAGTCCTCCTCCCCTTCTATCTGACCGTAGCCTATCAGGTCTCATCAAGACTGTCTGCATTGTCTTCTTCTGTGGCCTGGTAAGGCTTTCCCAACCCCACCCCCACGCCCACCCCTGCCTTAGGGGGAGGTGATCAAAGAGCAGGCCACTGAGTTCATGTCAGTGACAGCCCCTGTTCCCCTTACTAGGGTACCCACTTGGACACTGAGCTTCCATGGGCTACATCTGTGCAGGGGTTCTAGGTTATCTCCATGAATGGTCCTTGATTAGAGTATCAGACTCAGAAAAGACCCCTGTGCCCACACAATTCTAACTAGTAATGTGTTAAAGGAAAGCTCCAAGTGCCTGTATATTCCTGCTTAATTGGTTCCTGTCTGCCTCTCCACACTCAAGGCATACCATGCCCTCCCTGTCTGTACTCTGCCATCAGTCACTTATAGACTCCATTCTCTCCTGTCCTAGGTTTTTGGCATGTCTATTCCTCTACCTACCATACTTACGGCCTGGCTGGCATTCCTGTCTTCAGTATCTCTGTTATATGCAACAAAGTACTCCGGGCCTCTCCTTGAGGGCACCGGCCTCTCCAGCATGTGTCACTAAACAACTGTCTCTGTTAGTATGTGAGGTCTATGAGAGAACAGGTCTGCTCTTGCTCAGTTGTTCAGGTTCACGGCACAGAACTGGGTGGATTGTTAACAAGCCTTTGGTAGTGCTGGGCGTGTAGCTTAGTAGTAGAATGTGCTCAGCAAGCACAGGGCCCTGGACTCTATCCCCAGCTCCAAAACTAAACAGTAAATAAAATAAACATTGATGACTCAGTGAATGGATACGAGCCAGGAGTTAGCTGAAGATATTGGGATGCATTGTTCCAGGGTATAGAGAAGCATCTAAGGACAGCTATAGGTT
Source organism: Meriones unguiculatus (assembly GCF_030254825.1). NCBI lineage: Eukaryota > Metazoa > Chordata > Mammalia > Rodentia > Muridae > Meriones > Meriones unguiculatus. The sequence goes on along the minus strand of NC_083357.1, from coordinate 7,168,788 downwards.
TAGCAAGGCCAGTACTTACTCTACCTCACACAGAGTGGGACCACACAAGTGTTCCCATGTCCCCCTGAAGGCCCTGGATGGAATGTGGATCCTTAGTAGGTACTGTGCAAGAGCAGACAGAGTGTGTTCCCTGCCTGATTTAACACATAGTGGCCTGAAACTCCAACCTTCACTGTCCCGCCATCATGCTTTCTCTCCATGGAGTGAATGCTTGTTCCAGTCCACCAAGCACTTTTCCTTCTTTCTTGTCTCTTTGCTCGTACCACATTTTGATCTTCTTTGAGCCTCTTGTGAGCTTCCATTTTTCCTTCTCTGCCCCTTCACTTGGCCCCTGCTATTGTCTACTCCTGCTTTTCCTTCCTCTTCACTGTTGAATATAGGCCCAAGAGAATAAGGATAAATGTACATGAGAATGCCCAAGTTTGCTTTTTTGGTTGCTGTGATAAAACACTTTCCAAAAGCCCCTGCTATTGTCTACTCCTGCTTTTCCTTCCTCTTCACTGTTGAATATAGGCCCAAGAGAATAAGGATAAATGTACATGAGAATGCCCAAGTTTGCTTTTTTGGTTGCTGTGATAAAACACTTTCCAAAAACAAGTTTGGTGGAAGAAAAGGTTAATTTCAGCTTTCAGGTTACAATCCATCATCAGAGGAAGTTAGGATAGGAACTGGGAGGCAGGAACTGAGGCAAAGACCGTGGGGGTGAGAGGAACCCCGCTTACTGGCTTGCTACCCGTGCTTTGCTCAGCTTGCTCTTACACAACCCAGGGCCACTTGCAGGAGCAGTATAACCCCCGATGGGCTGGCTTTACTCACCTTAGTCATTACCCAGGAAACTATTCCACGGGTGTGTCTACAGGCCACTCTGATGGAGGCAATGCCTCTGCTGTGTTTCCTTCTTCCCAGGTAACTCTGGTTTGTGTTAAGATGAAAACAATTAAACAGTGCAGGATTCTCTGGGCTCTTTAGACAACTGCCTGACCCCAGGTTAAGGCTAAAGCTGAACAGGAAGACCTTATTCATTATACTGAGAGGGCTGGAGAACAACCCTAGGAAGAACAGATCAGAAGTGGTTAAAGATAGGAAACACTGAATACCAAACCCAAGCCATGCCAAACTTGCAGTAAATTGAAACACATTGTACATACTGATAAGCAATGGATTTTTTTTTTGTATTATTTCCGGTTTCTCTGAGACTTGGTATGGCTTTGGTAATCTGTAATTTAGCTGGCAACCCTAACACTTGCCAGCTTTTCGTAGGGCTAGGAAAATAGGAAGCTGCTAGAGTAGCTACACTGCTGCTCTTTGTTTTACACTGCCGTGGCAATGTAACACAAAGTAGAGCGGGGAGAGACCCAGTACCCAGGTGTGGCTGAGTCCCTTCACCAAGGCCTCTGAGCTCTCACCTCGCCATCACAGGAAAGGGCAATTTTTCCTTTACTTAGAGGTAGCATAGGAAGGGGAGAGAGCATTGCTTGCTCTCAAAATGTTGACTAGGATGCTTAAAAGCAAGAGCACAAAATCAGTGCATTCTGATACTCTGATCTCTAGTTACCCTACTGAGAACTCATGTTTACTACAGACTCACTGTTTGCTGAGTCTGTATTAAGTGCTGTCTAAATTAGGTCATTGAATTTCTACAATAACTCCTTGTGGTCTGCACAAAGAAAGATAGTTGCTTCATATTTACTCATTATTTACTTCTGTGAAGTTGCTGTGATGATGTTACCAAGCAAATGTTTTACAATGTAGGCATGTTGATGTTTACTGGAGTAATGACCGGAAAAATGAAATTCTGAAAATCTAAATATTCACCAGTCAGAGACTAATGAAATAATGTTGACACATAGGTCCTTATAACTACATTGCCAACCAGGGGATTCATTTATTCCCAGATTTGAATGAGAATGTATGACATAGATACAATTAAGTTTGATTCTTATTCATAATTATGTCTGGCAAAATACAGAGATCACTGTAACAAACACATTTAATTAAATATAAATTTTATAGAACTTCACAAATCTTTAAAGTGATCACACACACACACACACACACACACACACACACACACACAAAACCTAATTATCTCCTGAGGCCACAGCCATCTACACTTGAGTCTTGGTGTCCTCAGCCTTGCATGCAGGCCTATGGTTCTTACTACGAGTGCAGAGGGTTGCCCCCATGTCCGGGAGGTGATGCTCTGTGTGGGTGAGCTCACTGGCATGCGCACTGCTGTGTCTGCTTTGCATTCTCCCTGAGCACTGACCATAAACACACATTTCCCCAGAGCCAAAGCATCTACAGGACTTTGGCATCATGGTTGGAATTAACCAAAACCCTGACTTCTTTCTTTGAAACACCCCAGCTCATGAAAGCACGCTTGCTTGGAAAAACACATTTGCATCAAGTCAAGGTCCTCATAAAGTTTATGAAGGATGAGCTTGGACTGTCAGATGTCAGGTAGATGCAAAGGGCAAGGCCTGCTGTTTCACACACCCACTGCCATGCTACACTGGAACACAGAACAAGTCTCCTGTCAGGAAGCCCTTGGGCTGTGTCTGTCCTCACAGCTCACAGTGTCTGGACCCTGAGGTGCTCTCACATGAAGTATAGCAGCATGCCTTCCTAGACCCTTAGACTGGGTGAGGTGACTAATGCGTCTCCTCAGGGACGATGGGGACTGATAGGGTGGAAGTGCTGGTCCACGCAAGAGGCTTCCTAGTTGAGATTCTCTTGTGCTGGGCTGACTGCCATTGTCTTACAGGGAATAATTAGTGCTTCTACCATGGAAATGAAGCGGTAGCTGAACTGATGGATGGGATGAAGTAGCATGTGTTGCTCGTGTCCAGGAAATCCATGTTGTGTCTAATTTGGCACTGGCTTTAAACAGCTGCTGCCTTTACCCACTTCAATTTGTTGTCCACAATGGGAAGGAGACCTGGAAGGGCTCAGGACAGTTCAATCAGATTTTGTATTTTCCCCCCAAAACTGCAAACAGCTGAGCTGCCTCCTTTCTACCAGCTTTTTTGGACCACTCCATTTTTGAGTTTTGAGAAACACCAGGTCTCTGCTTTCTCCAGTGGAACCAAATGGTAGCCTGATTTACTACAGCCTGGTTTTGGAGGTGGCTATGCCACAGATGTGTGCTTCTCTACTGTAAAATTTACTGACAATGCCTGGCCCCAGATTTTTCAGAGATGTGGCCAAAATGGCTGTGGAATTCATCCAGGGATCTCAAGCTAAACGGGTGCCTAGGAGAGTCAGCCTAAGTTTGAAGTTAGGATGGTAGGTGTGTATTATCAGGAGTACTTATGTCAGGACAGAAATCCTGCGTTCACAGTAAATTACCTAGCAGTAGTAACTAAATCAGATTAGAAGTCAGGTGTGAGAAGCCCTGGTCTCTCATAGATGGGTTTCCGGGGTTTGGATTTGGACCATAGAGCCCTGTGAAACCTTACATCTCATAGTGAGGCAGCCATGATGGTTGGTGGACCACTCATCTGTTAGGCTGATAAGCCTGCCAGAGGTCGCATTCCTGTTATAAGAAAAGTGGTTCCACATCTGGGATTGGGACTAAAACCTGGAAGACTTCTACAGGGCCCTTGTGATGACTGTTCTTGGTTTTCTGCTTGACTGATTCTGGAAATAACTACAATCCAAGCAAGTGGGTACACCTGTGTGGGAAATTTTTTTCTTAATTAAACAATTTAGAGTGGGAAGACCCACTTTGGTAATACAGAACTTTTGAGGTGGGAAGATCTATCTTCAATCTGGGTCACACCTTCTGCTGGCAGCCTGTATAAAGGACATGGAAGAAGGAAATTTGCTCTCTTTGGCTGCTTGCTCTTGATCTTGTTGGCAAGACCATTTTTTTCACACTGGCATTAGAACCTAACTTTGGGGAATTCTGATGTATACTGAAGACCAGCTGATACATTCACCCTCGTGGACTGAACAACTTCTGTATTCTTGGACCGTCCATTGGTAGAATGCAATTGTTGGACTAGCTGAACCACAACCTGTAAGCTAGTCTAATAAATCCATTTAATATGTACACATGCACACACATAGAGAGGGAGAGACAGAGAGACAGAGAGAAGGAGAGACATTCTATAAGTTTCTGTTCCTCTAGAGAACCATGACTAATACAGATTTTGGTATCAGAAGTAGTTCAATAGGCAGAAGTATAAGGATTAATGTTTTTAAGAATATGGAATAAGATTTTCAATTTGCTAACACCTACAGTTATATGAAGCCTCTCCGAGAAGCTCAGAGAGTTCTGAAAGACCATGTATGAACTATTTTACACACTTAAGGGGACAAAAGCATTTGATTATCCTGATTAACTAGTTGTGAGAGGCAAAAAATTTGGTGACTGTGTGGAAAATGAGGATGCTGGTCAGTTGTTTTTGGCATCCCTGAACAAACTGACAAAGGAAAAGAATGAGTTCTGTGATAAACATAAACACTTCTAGCATCTCAGAATACAGTAAAGGACAACAGTGAACTCAGTGATAAAACTGACCAGCTCCAGGTGAACATAAGTAGCCTAAATGTTTCTAAGTATGCCCTGGAAGAGAATCTTTTCTTTAGCAGCCACAGAGCTCAAGTTGTGAAAAGTCAAATAGAAGCTCTCATTATAAGGTTGGCTGAATTACAGTGAAATTCAATCCCCAGCCTTGGAGGGTGTCAACAGTTAAAGGCATTAATTGGTAAAGAATGGGATCCTATGAATTGGGATGGGATGTGTGGGAGGACCCTATTGAGGCTGGGAACTTTGAACCCTCAGATTCTTAAGGGTTTATCTCAACTGAGAAATAGTCTCTCCACACCAAGCAAAAGATGCCCTCTCACCTCCAAGTGAACCTTCTAAAATATTACCTGTCGCACCATTGACTGAAGAAATTAATTCATTATCTGCTAAGTTAACAGTAACTTTCTCTGAAGGAGAGGCCAGGCAAGACAATACTGATGTCCTTCAGGGCTCACCAACAGTTGCCTATAGATTTATAAAGAGACCTGAGGCTAATCAGGCTCTTAGATGGTAGGTAGAAAGTGTAGTTCTCTAGGTGTGCTACACTACTAAGGAGCTTTAAAGAGTTTGTAATTCTCAAGCAGAAACCCAGGGAAGATGCATGGGAATGGATTTTAAGGGTCTGAGATAATGGTGGAAGGAACATAAAACAGGAGAGTTTAGGTTTGATATGGCAGTTTCCACAGTTAAAAAAAAAACATGTCAAAGTTTAAATAGTTGGCTGAAGTATTTGTCAAAATATGTCAAAAGGAGTTGGAGATGCCTTATATTTCTTGGCTTAGTGTTGATGACAAGATTTTAATGCTCAGAGACATGCAAAGCTAGAGTGGGTGGTCTCTAAAAAAACCCAATCCTCTACAATGGGAAGGCCTAGAAGACATGTTCTTCACTAATAATATAAGATGCAAAAGGGGTACCAACACGTTAGAAGAGCTTTGTTGTTGCCCTTTTTCTTGTGTCAGACCTGAGGGTTGGGAACACTGCTGCTCAGTTGGGTGAGTCAAATGTAATGGGTTATACTGGGCCCCAAGGTGGCAGGAGCCAGGAGACAGCTCTGAGTCACTAAAGGCAGGGCAATCTTAGTTATCATAAGGGACACCATAGATAAAGCAATGTCCAGAATGGCCTAACCCAGAATGGTCAGCGCAGGGAAAGTGATTATTTTATGGTGGTGTGATTCAAATAGACCTTTGGCACTAGCTAAACAACTCTAGTGTCCAGTCATAAAATAGATAAGAATCCTTCTGCATTTTTGATTGATCTATAGAAGTAGAAAAATTCTCAAGCAAATGGAAGAAAGGTTCCACTGGTTCATGGCAAAAGAGAATCTCAGGCTGTGAAGCAATTTCCAGATTCAAGAGAGTTTGCAGACCCAGAACCCTCTGAATGAAGGGACCCAGGCTATCCTAAGGAAAGACCTTGATATAATAAATACCAAATAGTTTTACTGTTAGCTTTTTGTTTCCTGTCCCTTCCCAGAGGGACTTACGGCCTTTTACGGTTCACTGGCTATAGGAAACAATCAAATTGCCTCCGGTATGTTGAATGCTTGATCTGAATTAACAGTGATTCTATGAGCCCCAAGAAACATTGTGGCCCTCCAGTTAAAGTGGTGGTTTATGGAGGCTAAGTGGTGAGTGGAATTTTGGCTAAAGTCCAACTCGAGTCCAGTGGGTCCCATGACTCATCCTCTGGTTATTTCCTCAGTCCCAGAATATATAATTGGAATAGATATACTTAGAAGTTGGCATAATTCTCACATTGGTTCCCTGACCTCTGGAGTGAAGGCAATTGTGGTTGCAAAGGCTAAATGGAAGCCTTTAGAATTGCCTCTCCCAGGGAAAGTAGTGAATTAAAGTTAGTGACATCTCCAGAGGAACTGTAGAAATCAGTGCCACTTTCAAGGACTTGAAAGACTCGGGTGTGGTTGTTCCCACGAGATTTCCATTTAACTTGCCTATCTGACCTGTGCAGAAAACAGATGGCTAAGAAAGAATGAGAGTTGACTATTGAAAACTCAGTCAAGTAGTGACTCCAGTTCCAGATGTGCTATTCATACCTGAGCAAATTAACACATCTCGTGGTACATGGTATGCAGCTATTGATTATCAAATGCCTTTTATTGGCATACCATAAGAATGGCCGGAAGCAATTTGCTTTCAGTTGGCAATGCCAACTGTATACCTTCACAGTTTTACCTCAAGTGTATTGTAACTCTCCTGTTCTGTGTCATATGTTAGAAGGGATCTTGATCATCTGTCTTTTCCATAAAATATCACATTGGCTCACTACATTGATGACATTATGCTGATTGGACCTAGTGAGTAGGAAGTAGCAACCACTTTGGACATGTTGGTAACACATAGACACATTAGATCATGGAAAATAAATGCAACCAAAATTCAAGGACTGTCTTTTTCAGTGAAATCCCTAGGAGTCCAGTGGTGTGGGCTATTCAGAGACATTCCTTCCAATGTGAAAGATAAATTATTGCACCTGGCCCCTCCTACCAGTAAGAAAGAAGCACAATGTTTGTGGCCTATTTGGATTCTGGAAACAGCACATTCCTCACTCAGGTATATTACTCTGAACCATATACTAATTGAGTTGGAAAAGTGGTAGCTGTTGTCCAGGCTGCTGCGCAGGCTGCTCTACCACTTAGACCGTATGATCCAGCAGATCCAATGGTACTTGAAGTGACAGTGGCAGAGAGGGATGCTGTTTGGAATGTGGCAGATCATTCCAGGTGAATCACAGAAGAGACCTTTGAGATTTTTAGAGCAAGGTTCTACCATCATCTGCAGACAACTTCTTTTGAGAGACAGCTCTTGGACTGTTATTGGGGCTTTGTAGAAACTTAATGTTTGACAATGCCACTTAGTTACCATTGGTCGAGCATCATGACCTGGGTATCTGACTCATTGGGCCATAAAGTAGGATGGGCACAGCAGCAATCCATTATTAAATGAAGGTAATATATACATGGTCAGAGCAGGTCTTGAAGGCACAATCAATTTACATAAAAAGTTGCAAAATTGCCTATGGTTTCTGCTCCCAAGCATGCACCTCTTACCTCATGGGGTATGCCCTGTGATTAATTTACTGAGGAAAAGGAGACTTGGGCCTAGTTTTCTGATGGTTCTGCACAATATGCAGGCACAATCCACAGGTGGACAGCTAAAGCATTACAATCCCTTTCTGGAACAACCCCAAAAAACATAGTGAAGTAAAGCATTCATAATGGGCAGACTTCAGGAAGTACACATGGTCATATATTTTGTTTGGAAGGAGAAATTGCCAGAAGTGCAGTTGTTCACTGATTAGTGGGTTGTAGCCAATGAATTGGCTTCAAAAGATCATGATTGAAAAATTGGTGAGAAAGACATCTGGGGAGAGATCATGTGACTAGATCTCTCCAAATAGGCTAAAGATGTAGAGATACTTGAATTCCATGTAATTTGTTATCAAACGGTGACTTCAGAAGAGGAGAAGCTCAATAATCAAATATATAGGATGGTCCATTTTGTTGACAGTCAGCCTCTTTCCCCAGCCATTTCTGTCATTGCCAAATGGGCCCATGAACAAAATGGCCATAGTAACAAAGGTTTGGGTTATTCTTGGGCTCAACAACACTAACTTCCACTCACCAAGGCTGACCTGGCTATAATACTGCTGAGTTCTGGATCTGCAAACAATAAAGACCAGCACTGGGTCTGAGATATGACACCATTCCCTAGGATGACCAGCTAGCATTCTGGTGACAGGGTGACCACGTTGACCTCTTCCTCCATGGAAAGAACAATGCTTTGTCATTACTGGAGTAGATACTTATTCTTGTCATGAATTTGCATTTCCTCACAAAATGTTTCTGCCAAAACCATCATTTTTGTACTTACAAAATACCTTATCCACCATCATGGTATTCCACACAGCATCGCTCGTGTCACAGCTAGAGACATGTGATAGTGAGCCTGTGGTTATAGAATTCACTGGTCTTACCATGTTCCCACCATCCTGAAGCAGCTTGCCTGACAGAAAGATGGAATGACCTTTTGAAGCCACTGTTACAGCATCCATTAAGTAACAGCAGCCTGGATAGGTGGGAAGAGCTCTTCAGAAGGTTGTATATGCTTTGACTCAGCTTCCAATATATGGTACTGATTCTCCCTGGCCAAGACCCACAGGTCTGGCCTAAAAGTTTTGACTCCAGAGAGCTCCCCTGTCAGGAGACACAACAAGCATTTTATTGAATTGGAAGCTCAGACTTTCCTCTGGACACTTTGGGCTTCTTATACCCCTAAGCCAAGAGGCTAAGAAAAGAATAACAGTGTTAGGATGGGTGATTGATCCAGATTAACATGGGAATATTGCATTGCTTCTCCACAAGGAAAGTAAGGAAGATTATGTCCAGAGTGCAAGGGACCCTTCAGGGCATCTCTTGGTGCTACCATATTCTGTAAACAATGTCAGTGGGAACCTACAACAGCCTAATCCAGGCAGGATGACAAAGTGCACAGACCCATCAGAAATTAATTTATGGGTCATTCCTCCAGAACAAGAGCCAAGACCTGCTGAGCTGCTTACTGAAGGTAGAAGAAATTCAAAGTGAATAGTAAAGGAAGGTGATTATAAATACTAGCTAAGGCCATGTGACCAGTTGGAGGAATAAGAATTATAATTGGCATTAGTGTTTCTGTTGTATTTTTGTTAGAAATATGTTTGTACAGATACTTGTGTTTCCTTTGTTCGACTTCTTTATCATGTAATATAGCATCAGTAAGAGAATCTCAGTGGTTTTATTATCTTTAAGTTTGAGATACTGGAGGAAGCCACCTATTATAAATTTATAATGTGCTTGCAGTTGTGTGAGTGCTAGTACTATCCTGCTAGGCTTAATTATGACCTGGTTAAATATACAATGTGTTGGCAATTGCATATGCATAGTTAAATCATGTTAGATGTAACTATGTATGACCTGCTTATTGTCTTCATTAGAAAATTAATGAAGATGTAAGGCGCGATGATTATGCGTCGAGTTGACAAGGGTGGACTTGTGTTTTCTCTTCTTCGTTGTTAATTTGACTACAATTGGAATTAACTAAAACATAAGCCACTGGGTTCTGTGAGGTTTTTTTCCTAATTAAATCATTTGAAGTGGGAAGACTGACTTTTAATCCAGATCTCTTGATGTGGGAAAATCTGCCTTTAATCTGGGTCACACCTTCTGCTGGCAACTTTTATAAAGGACATGGAAGAAGGAATTTTTTGGTTCTTGCCTGCTTGCTCTTACTCTCGCTGGCAAGTCCATTCCTTCCCTGGCATGAGAGCATACTTCTTCAGGATTCTGGAATATGCTGAAGACCAGCTGAGCTATCCAGCCCCATAGACTGAACAACTTTTGAATTCTTGGACCTTTCATCTGTATTCATTCTATAAATTCTGTTTCTCTAAAGAGCCCTGACCAATACAACACTCTTAGAATATCTGGATTCTAGTTTGTCAAAACATGTACCTTTTTCACTGGTGGGTGGGGTAGGAGGGAGAGTAGAGACACATTTCCACCCTGTCACAATCAATTGCCTGAGAAGTTTCCCTAATCCTTTAGGGGCTTTTAGCTCTGGCTAGACTGAGATTTGTGGTATCAAAGCAGAAAAGAATTTTGGGACTAGCCAGTATGAAACAGAGTTAAATATTTTATTATAGACATTGTAATATAAACTTTAAGCATGAAGGTGCTCAGAAAAACACAGCCAAGTGTGGGTATAGGCTGCCCAAGGTTGTCTTATTAGTCATACATACATCTTTGGTGCTGTCTAGGCACATCCTGAATGGCTGCTAAGAAATCTTTCCCTGATTTCTTTTTTTTTCATATTAAGTGAGATTATAGAGTAGCTTTAAAGGTGCCCTGGATAGAATTTCAATCTGTTAAGAGAAAAAAAAAAAAAAAAAAAAGAGGAGGGGGCTCCTAGGATCACATGGGAGTTTAATACATGTCCTTTCCCTTAAATGGGGTTCCTGATCAAATTCCTAGAAGACTGTGGGTCCATAACCTGGAAGGGAGAAAGGCTGTACACTGTTGCTGGCTGTACTCTGCTCTGGTTGTTGCCACTTTGCTGCAGAGAGGCCCTGGTGAGAGTCCAGGTGAGGATCTCCTTTTCCTTCTCATGCCCTTGTAATTCCCCTGCCTTTACGGCCTGCTTCACCTTGAGCCACCTGGCTGTCACAGTGCATGGCGACTACTAGAGCCAAGCATATCAAGGGACATTTCTGTCTGGTAGCTGCTCATCTATGCTCCTAGAAAAGAGCTATGGGTGACTGAAACAGGAAGAAGAACAGATATCCACGTTCCCTGCATCTTTAGCCATCATCTGCCCCATGGGGTCATGGGAACTCACTTATAAATCACACTGCCAAACACAAAACCAGTAAAAGATTCAAGACAAGGGAAGCAAAGTCTGGAGCCATACATTGGAGCATCACACATTAGTTACCACCTAGGACATTTGGCCATGGTCTTGTGGGATTATGGTTATAGACTTGAGCCTAAAGTCCCTGTACCCCTGTTGCATGCTGTTCTTTACCAGTAGTCAGGGTCTGTAGAGGAAGAGAACCAATAGAATGGATATATATTAAAGGGGGATTTATTACATTTGTCTTACACGATACAATCTGATTAGTCTGACATTGGCTATCTTTACACTGGAGAAACTGAGAACCTGGTAGCTCTCCAGTTCATGAGACTGGATGCCTCATAAGTTTCAGGTAGGTGACAGGTAGGCCTACCAGATTCCTGGAGAGTCCCTGGCTTCAGTCTAGTTTAGAGTGCTGAAGAACCTGGGTTCTGGTGTTAGTTAATGCTGAATGGTGTGGTGAAACACTGATACAAACATCTTAAAGGAGAAATTGTTATTTAAGCTTACAGTTTTAGGGTACAGTTCATCATGCTGGGGAAGTCAAGGCAGCAGGAACTGGAAGCCGCTGATCACATGGCACCCCCAGTCAGGAAGTCAAGAGCTATGAGTTCATGCTGCTGCTCAGTTCTATCTCCATTTAGATAGTTCAGGTCACAGTGACATCCATAGCATGTGGGTCTCCCAAATCATCCAATATCCAGGGGCACCTCCCAGAGAATTCTAGACCCTGGGAAGTTGACAGTTAACAGTGACCATCACAGGGTGTGAAACTGAGGAACACAGTACTCCATGACCTGGAAGCTCTTAACCCAAAAATGTTGCCCATCTCTTACTAGAGCCTGTCTTAGTTATGGCCTCAATTGCTGCCATGAAACACCATGACCTAAAAAACCAACTTGGGAAGGAAAGAGTTTGTTTGGCTTAGGCTTCCACATTGTAGTCTATCATTGAAGGAAGCCAAGACAGGAACTCAGACGGCTGAAACCTAGAGGCAGGAGCTGATGCAGGGGCCGTGGAGGAACACTGCTCACTGGCTTGCTTATTATGGCTTGTTCAACCTGCTTGTTTTTAAAACCTGGGACCACCAGCGCAGGGATGGAACCACCCACCATGGGCTTTTCCTCCTAAAACAATGACTAATTAAGAAAATACCTTACAGCTAGATCTTACAGAGGCATTTTCTCGGTTGAGATTTCCACCGTTCAGATGACTCTAATGTGGGGGAAGCTGACATAAAACTAGCCAGGACAGAGCCCCTGGCTCTCAAGGACTCTGGATGGATTATGGCTTTGCCTCTAGAGGTCCATTTCATCTCTGACTCCCAAGTAGATGAACTTGGACATTTATTATAATTACATGGTGTGCTAGCTAGTTTTAGATCAACTTGTCCCAAGCTAGAGTCATTTTAGAAGAGGGAATTTCAGTTGAACAAATGCCTCCACCAGAATGGCCTATGAGCAAGCCTGTGATACATTTTCTTGACTGATGATTGACATGGGAAAGCCTAGCTCACTGTGGATGGTAACACCCCTGGGCTGGTGGTCTGTGGTGCTATAAGAGGCTGAGCAAAGACATTAGGGAGCAAGCCAGGAAGCAATGACACTCAGTGGCCTCTGCTACCTCCAGGTTCTTGCCCTAGCTTCCCTCCGTGACAAATTACAAGCTGTAGAGTGACATAGACCCTTTACTTCCTGGGCTGGCTGGTCTTATGTCAACTTGACACACAAGGTAGAGTTATCTGAAAGGAGGGAACCTTAATTGAGAAATGGCTCCATAACATCCAGCTGTAAGCATTTTCTTAATTAGTTATTGATGGATGGAATCCCAGCCTGTTGTGGATGGTGCCATTTCTAGGCTGGTGGCTCTGAGTTCTATAAGACAGTTGACTGAACGAGCCATAGGGAGCAAGCCAGTAAGCAGGCCCTATATGGCTTCTGCATCACCTCCTGCCTCCAGATTCCTGCCCTGTTTTGAGTTCCCGTCTTGACTTCATTTAGTGATGAACAGTGCTGAGGAGGTATAAGCTGAATAAACCCCTTCCACCCTAACTTGCTTTTTGGTCATGGTGTTCCCTCACAGCAATAGAAACCCTAAATAAAGAAGACACTTTCCAAGTTACTTTCAGTCATGGCATTTTATCACGGCAATAGAAACTAAGACACACAGGCAGGAAAGCATTGGAGCGCTGTTGTCACAGAGAGAATCATCAGTGTAATTCTACCAAATCAAATGCAGGTGGAGGGAGAGCTGCTGTACCGGAGTCTCCACTGGCTGAGATGTGGTGACTGTGTGAAGGAGATAAGCAGGCTCCATGGTGCCTGCTGGCACAGGGCATGAGGAGCCATGGCAGATTTATCTCCCCAGGCAGTAAGCTGCACTAATTGCTTTGGAAGCAAGGCCTTTTCCTGGGCAGCAGCATATGCCACAAGAATTGTCTGAAGCAAAGATAAACGCCACCTCACTCTTCCTTTACTGAAGTCTAGTAATAAGATGGGGCTGTCACTCCTTCCCACAAACTATTTCTTTTCATTTAGAAAAAGCACGGGACTGGCCACCTTCTGTTCACAGCTATGGGGCAGTTCCCAACCCGGAAATTTAGAACCTCCTATTTTGCTGTCGATAGGCTCCTGAGGACCCCTGGGGGTTGTGGGTCGGTGAAATTAACTATGTTTGTATTCATTTAAAACAACCTGGCCCTTGAAGGGAAAGGTGTTATTTTTCTGAGGTGTATTGGATTATAAAGTGAGGTAACTGGCAAATTTTCAGGGGGATGTGGTACACACACATCTTTCTCTCTCTCTCTCTCTCTCTCTCTCTCTCTCTCTCTGTGTGTGTGTGTGTGTGTGTGTGTGTGTGTGTGTGTGTGTGTGTCTCACATTGAACCTGTAGCTCACCAAGTGACTAGACTGGCTGGCCAATGAGCTCCCTCTAGCCTCTGTGTCTACTTCTCTATATTCCAGCTGAATTTGATCATCATGCTTGTGATGCAAAGTCCTTTAAGAACTAAGCTGCCCCATAGGTACATAATTTCTGGTTTTCTTTTTTAAAATTAAAAAAATAATTGATAATAATCCTCCCCATCCATCCCTGATTTCCCTCTATTTGTGCAAGATTTGAGAACTTTTCTGAAAACTTCAAATTACACTTCAACAGAACAACATGTGTGGGGAAGGATGCCTGTGGCCATGACATGGTTGCGAAAACAGCTAGAGAGCATGGAAATAGGCTGGCAGCATCTTTAAACAGGAGACTGATGACTGGACTTTGGCAGAACTCCCACCTATACAACCATAGTCCCTCCAAATCACTTCTTCCTTTCAACATCCTCAGCAGGGCACTGACTGGGTCCTAGATAAGTCATTCTGTCACTCATGTATAAGCACCCTTTGGGGGAAGAGGTTCCCTGCAGGTGTCAGACAGGGAAGAGAACTCCACAAAGAGATGAGAATGAAATCCCAGTGCAGATCAACTATGTCAACCTGGATCAGACATCAGGGAGTCTAATGCCGGGTGGTGCACTGTCAGCATATTTAAAACACAGTGTAATTTGAGAAAAGGTTTCCAAGCAACAATCAGTCCAATCAGTCCAGGTGCACAATAAGGCTTAAGGTGTGACTACATAAAAACTCTATTTCTTGGTCTGGGAAGGTATGCTGGTCAGTTTAATTGTCAGCTGGACACACCCTGGAGTTGTCTGGTTGGAGAGTCTTCTTGAGGGATCATCTAGATCAGACTGACCTGTGCGCATGTCTGTGAGTGATTGTCTTGGTTGTCAATGGATGAAAGAGGACTCATCCCATGGTGGATTGCATCATTCTCTAGGCTGGGGTTCCTAAGCAGTGTAAGATAGGAGAAGGCAGATAAGCAAGCAAGGAAGAAAGGAAGCTAGTGGCTAGATGTGAGGTGACTAGATGCCCGAGTTCCTCCTGGGTCACCTCTCAATGGTGGATGGTGACCTGGAATTGTGTGACGAAAAAACCTTTTCTCCACTAAGTTGCTCGTTGTTAGGATATTTTATCACACCAACAGAAATAGGACATAAAAAGAGGAAGCTAGGACATGAAGAGAGAAAGTAGTCTCATTCAAACCACATGTAAAATGTTGGTAAAAGAGAGTTGGAAGAAAGAAAAAGGGTCTTAGGTCCCCATCTGTAGAGGTCTCTTGGTCAACAGAACCAATAGAAGGAACAAAGATTTATTAGACTGATTTACAGGACACAGTCTGAGCAATCCAGCAACAGCTGTTTTCACATTGCTGAGGATGAGAGCCAGAGAGGTGCTCATTCCATGACTCTAAGTACCTTGGCAGTCCCAGGCTGTTTCTGAAGACTTAGGGGAGCCATGAAGAGCCACTGGCCCTCAGTCTTTGTTAGAAATCTGGGAATCTTGATGAACTGGGAAAGGAGCTGAGAAGGCAAGGAGGCAGGAAGCAAAGTTGTTCCCTCAGTCCTCCTTTGATCTGGCTGCTACCAGAAGGAAAAGGAGGCTGCTTAAGGGGCAATACACAGAAAAGAGGCAGTTTTACCAGGACAGTAGTAGAGAGATGGATTACAGAGAGACAACTCAGGTGAAGACTGAATAAGCCAAGGAATGACAAGGAGCCAGGAGATTAGAACAGATTGCCTCAGTTAGTTGGAGGCCAAACAAAGCAATTCAGGGGCTGAGAGAAAAGAGAGGTTGAATGAGTCATTTGGGAGAAGAGTTCAGCCAGAACAGCTGAGTTGAATAAGCCATCTATGAGCTCAAAAAGAACGAGCAAGAGTGAGCTTATTAAGCTGTAAGTCTCAGAGGCTAAAACCATTCTGTGCCTAGGTTAGATTGTGGGGAGGCTAGATGCTTCCAGGACTAGGCCTACATTAGCAGATAGAAGCAGTAAGCCTTCCAGACAATTGAAGCAGACAAATGAAAGTCCCTTTTACAATATTTGTATCAGGAAAAAAAAAAAAAAACAAAACACAAAACAAAACAAAATCTACTGACCTTGTTACAAAGAGCACTGAGCCTGTCTCTGTTGTGTTCATTCCATCCGGCCCTTCGTGTCCAGCCATAAAAGCAGCCGTCGCCTAAAGCAGCATGTGACACACAGCTGCATATGGATTAAAAGAAGAACGAAATGGTCACCATGCAGCTGTGTAACTGAGCATCACTGAGCATGGGTCATGGGGGTGATACCAGGTGGACTTTAAAAGCAGTGTGCCGTTCAGGCTCCACTCCCCAGCATGATAGCCACTGAATGCTGAGGGGAGGAAACCCAAGACAGGAATGGCTGGGGGGGGGGGCAAACCCTATGAGACAGGTGAGATGGAGGAAAACAGACCCTGCAAGCAGGCTACATTGAGCAGCTCATTTCATTGAGGGGAACAGAGGCCATTTAAACCTTTGGGGAGTGGTAGAGGCTTTTGGATAAGTGTATGTCATTGGCCAGGGCTAAGATACTGGGAATGCCTTAACTGCAAGAAGGGGAATTTCAGGTGCTTGCTGGACATGACCTTATACGGAGAGGGGAAGTTTAACCTGGCTGAGACAATGTGCCCTCCTTTGGTGTGGGCAAAGGTTGGGGACAGAGGACCAAGTGTACCAGGACATGCAGGCCAGGGGCAGGGGAGGGAGTGGTCCCCATTCCTCTCACTCTCAAGACGAAAGAGATTTGGGAGGTTGGACATGACTTGACCCCACTCCTGCTGCGGACTGGCTCTTCCCCATCACATGGTACCCACACCCCACCGCAGAACCTAACGATTATTATATAGCCCTGAGACCAGGTAAGGACCCACTCCTTGGTACAGAGCTTGGGGATGTCACACAGTGGGACAGTGCTTGCCTAGCATGTGCAAACCCAGGATGCAACCTCAGCACGGCCCACCAAAACAAACAAAAGCAAAGCCCAGACGCAAGCCTACTGTGAGACACGTGGTCCCACTGGTTCCATACTCCTTCCCAGGTTTTCGTAGTTACTTTCTTATGAGGCTGAGGCTGGACTTCTGGACAAAACCAGAATAAACCAAAAAGACTCCAAGACTGCTGCCAAGGAGGCTCTTTATGTCTGACCATTCCTTGAAGTTCTTGTGGGTTTCTAGCCTCCTCTACTTTGCCATGAGTATAGCTTTGTGATGAGATGAGAGGTGGTCTTTATCCTTGCATGTAGGATATATCTGAGCAGCTTCTGTGTGAACCTGCCATGTGATAAACCCAGGAGACAGAGTCCTGCTTATCGTGAAGAAGTAAATAGTTTTGAGTGGGGGTAAAGTTTAATTAGATGGCTGCTTATCAGGAGTGCTGGGTGCCAGCTAGAGCTGAGTCTATGGGGCAGCAACCTGAGATTGAAAAGTACGCTGATTAGCAGAGACCCTGGGGGAGAGCTCCTGACTACAGTTGTTCCTGTGGCTCGTTCAGATGCTTTCTCATACATCCCGGGACTACCTGCCTAGGGGAGCACCACCACAGTGGGCTTGGCTGAACTTGATACACTCTGGAGATACCTAGAAAGAGGAAGCCTCAATTGAGAAAATGCCTCTTTAGGCCCGTGGACATGTCTGAGTCCGAGGGGATTTTCTTGATTAACAGTTGATGTGGACCCACTGTGCGTGGAGCCACTCCAGGCAGGTGGTCCTGGGATATGTGGGAAAGTGTCTGAACAAGCCCCAGGAACAATACACTACACAGCTTTCCTCCAGGATCGCTGGTTCACTTCCTACCTTGAGGATCAAGCCTTGAGCTCTTGCCATGACTTCTTTCAATGATGGATTTTGGCCTGGGAGTTTTAAGAGGAAATAAAGCCTTTTCTTCCTGGGTTTCTGGTCAGCGTTTTTCTCATAGCCACAGAGAAGCAAACTTGGACCTAAAGGAAGCATTGTGAACTGGTCTGAGAAGTGAACAGCCTGAGAAAGCCTCCTAAGACAGTCTGGGGTGACATCAATATGGAGCCCCCAAGAAGCAGTTAGGAGTGTGGCAGAGGAGCTGGGGTATGAGTTGATAGTAGGTTCCATGAAGAGGGGACACATGCCGCATTCTAATGGATTTATCTGCATTGCTGTTTCAGCACTTCAGAGAGCACTTGGACAAACTTTTCGCCAAAGGAATTGGAATGCTGGATATAGCTCTGAATGAGGCCTTCAACATACTCAGTGATGTAAGTACCTGTCTGACGCACCTCTCTAAGCACAATAGATAGGAGCTCTGCAGAGCAAGGCTGTTGTCATTTTGCATGTGAGCAAATTCAGTGCAGGTCAGGGTGGCAGGTCACTCAGCACTGTACAACTTACATATGCCAGAGAATTAGTCTGGATCCTAGGCTTGCTTTTTCCTTGATTTTGCTTTTCCACTCAGCAAAATCCCAGCCTAGACTTGGGTTTTTCATACATAGCTACACAGGCTCTTGAGTCAAGGGTTGTCATAACACCTAGAATTTCTTTTATCAATGATATGTACCGACACAAATAAAGCCAGTCTCAATCTTGAGCCAGTCTTTTCGTCTTGAAGAGGAAACAAGAAAAGGTGACTACTCAGTTCATCCAATATACAGCCAAAGCCAGCTCCTCTTGCCTTATTCCCAGAGCATGCTGGCTACAAGTCATTAGCATGTATGCAAGAGTTCCTATTCTGAACCTGGATGCACCAGTAAAGTGCTTGCCTAGCAGACACAGAGCCCTGGGTTCACAGCCCAGTAATATATAAACGGTGCATGGTGTCATACATCTATAATCTTAGTAACTGGGCTAAGAAGGCAGAGAATCAGAAGTTCAAGGTCATCTTCATCTACATAGTGAGTTCAAGGTCAACCTGGGCTCTAGGAGTCAGTCAGCCTCTCTCTTTCCATCCCCCTTCTCTCCTTTCTCCCTCACTCTCTCTTGCACACACACACACACACACACACACACACACACACACACACGGGGGGTAGAGACAGAGAGAGTTCATGTTTTAAAGATCACATCTTTGTTAATAAAAGCATACTTAATAGCTTAGAAACCACTGGCCTGGGCATAGGGCAAGCTGCACCCTTCATACTGGTTTGGAACCAGGCAGGTGACATCTTAAGGCTTGGAGCACACAATCTCTATAGTCCTGAGTCTATCAATTTCTTTCTAAGAGGTGATACCGAAAAGACTTGTGGTGATTTGGAAATTCTGTATTTTATCTCAAGAACTACTCTGAGCTGCAAGCCCCTGTTAGAAGTCTTCCCCATGATGTTTCCTTGCCTTCCTGCTCTTGGTGGTAGAGAGAGTGAGTTAGGGGAGCATTATGTAGTTAAGTTTGTGGCCCTCGGTTGGCTGAGCAGAGATCCTGTGCATGCTACTGAATAATGGATTCTCAGCCTCCCTCTTCTTTTCTTATCTGTGAAGGCAGATGTGTGGCTATTCCTGGAGACACATACATAAATGCCTATTTACCTTACAAGCGTAAAGCAGAGAAAAGATTCAATGCAGGTCAAACTCACTAAACAATTTTTTATTGAACTTACTTATAACTACACATGTGAGTCCAAGGGAGAGACACTATCAAGAACTCCCATCCCAACCTGGTGACAGTTCATGAGAACTATGTCCCCACCGAGATCCAGTCACCTTTACCAGACTCCCCTCTCACTCTATTGTCCTGCTTCTTTCATTGCTTGGGCTTTAGAGCAAGATATTCTATAGGTCACTGGAACAGCAGCTGGAGAAGTCATACCTGGGGGAAATTTAAGAATACAGCTTAATAAAAAGAGAAGTGCTCTGAGCAAGAGTGAGACGTACTGCTAAGTATCTAAATGAGATCATTCTTTAGCTCCAGGATTTACCTGATGGGATTATAGTTGATAAGATAAAGCAAGAATTGTAAGAGAGTTTAGTGTATTTAGACTGTAAATAAAAGTTTATAATCTTGTAAGTGACATTTTCTCAAAGTATATAGGATAGGGGTGAAGGCCATACTTGACTTTTTTATTGGCTTGGGCCTTAAGCATGCTTCATTGCTATTTTATTAGCCTTATTAGAATATATTCCTATATAAAGTCCATAGTATCTAACTATCAGCCCCTTCATATTGAATATTATCAACTGTGTTGAAATTCTTGATTCTCAGCTGGTGAAAAGCTTTATGTAGACTTTAGTCTTGGGAGCTCCTTTTTCCCATACTCCATAACTCCCAGCCTTTCTGCCCTGTCTAAAAACAGTTATAACTTCCATTCTGAGACTTGGCCTCACCTCTTGCATAGCCTCTCATTCATCCTTTTTCCTTTCCCTATAACATTTGTTTCCGTTTCCCCTCTTCTTTGTCCCTTTCCTTTTTCAGTTTTGTTTCCAAACATTCCTGAGCCAGTGTTAGGGCCAGATAAATGCAAAGCCACCAAGATCTTCAACATAGGGCTGTGTGCAAGTTGGGGAGCCACCCTCACCCTGGATATTTGCAATGCACACATACATATATTTTTACCATTTCAAAGCTTAAATACTTTTTTTGCAAGAAGGTCACAGCACTTGTTTATATTTACAGTTAGAAGAAGTCCTGTAAGATAGAGGTATTTAAAAAATGTGGTTATTTTAGTAAATAAAGCTTTTTGGATTCAAGAATACTTTTTATCATATCATAAACTTAATATTAACATCTTATAGTAGTCTGGGTTTATTAAGCATATGTTTGGGCGTAATACCTTTTATATCCTCCAAATATTGTGTCCACACTGCCAGAGACCACTAAGACCTAGAGAAAACACCAGTATTGGTAGCTTTTCCCCACCTCATCTCCTTGTCAGTAATTTTTATCACACCCATGTATGTGTGTGTGTGTGTGTATGTATGTATGTATATATTGTGTATTTGTGGAGGCCAGAGTATAACGTGCAGTAGTCTGTACTCTCTTTCCACCATGTGGGTTCTGGGGATTGAACTTGGGTCATCACGCTTGGTGGCAATTGCCTTTCACACACTGACCCATTTACTTGGCTCCTAGTATTTTAAATGTTGAAACCTTCTACCTATCGGTATGCCTGTTCTTCACCTGTAGAAATGCTATGGAGCCTGGACATTCAGACCCTAGATGGACTGCTCATTTTCCTAGACAGCAGGAAACAGCCCCAATGAAGGCTGCCAAATGTCTATGCTGAAGAGTGGCTAGCAGTTGGCTCCATATTCCTCTGAGTGCACATTCATCTTATAGAGAAACGTTTCCACCCCATGTCTCACCACTGGGCTTTTAAACAGCTACATTCTTAGACAAACACAAAGATGGTTAATCTTCCATGAAAATAAGGCTTTATCTATTTTCCACTTCATCAACATGGCCTTTAAGTGAAAGAATTATCTTCCTATTATGTCTGCCTCTGCAGGCCTATGAAAAATTAAAAAGCTGTTACACTACACTACACTACACACACACACACACACACACACACACACACACACACACACACATACAGGATTCCCATGCACACGCCCACTGAGATTGTGACTGGCTGGAGCTTAGAATGGCTCAGAGTTTGCAGTAATTAAATGGAATTTATTCTGTCTTGCAATTACCAACATTTCAGTTTTGGTATTTGTTTGGATGACTTAAAGGCTCATGGTCATTGATGCTCGTGCCTTTGAAAGAGCATTCAAATAAACTTCTAAGCCCTTTCCAGTTACTGATCTCTACTCCATTCATTAGACACCACAAAGAACACAGAGCCAGTTTGCTACAGTAGTTAGCATCTACCTTGTCATGTGACAACTGCAATTATCTTTTTTGGCGATGAATGTGATCTTTGCAGTGATTACCTTTAAAATTTTTTTCTTAGCCAATTAAATAAAATTCAGTGACATTTCAAAGACTGTTAATCACAACCAAATGCTCTAAATGTCAGGATGCATTGAAAGTTTCCCTGCTAACTGATGAATCGGGGAGCTAATTGTAGTTCATCATCAGGCCCTTGTCATTGTTATTATTATGGAAAACACTTTCATCACTCTCCCTATTGAATGAAAAAAAGATCTAGACAAATATGAAGAGAAGAGATATTACTCATCAAAGCATTTGAATTTAATTGCATTCCTTAAAATCCTCTAACTCCACATTGCTTCAGAGGATATGGAAGGGACCCTGCCTGAGAGAAAAGAACTGTCTTTGCAAAAAATAGCTCTGGGGGACCCTGGCTTTCAAGCCACAGTACTCAGATACCTTCATTTCCCTCCTCCTCTTTCCCTTTGTTGAGAATGTTTCTTCCAGGATTGTTTTGCATGAGTTTCTGGAATAGCCTGAATCCTTGCTCTCTGAAGTCTCTGTGACTTGAAACAGGAATGGCTTTTATCTGGAGGCTTGCTGTGGGTTTTTCAAAGACTGGGAAGACTGGGTGGAATGTAGCCTCCCTACCCATCTTCCCAACAACCCCTCTGGAAGGCGAGGCTTGAAGACTGTGTTTTTTTACTGAAGTAAAGAGAGAAAAAAAAAAAGACACTAGGTTGAGAGAATGTCAATGATGCCTCCGTGGGGAGAACAAAGTAGTTTAAGTACTCATAGTTTGGGTGGTTGAAAAGAGCCCTGTTGGTTGACCAATGGTGACACCTGATAGCAGATAATGACATCATAGTGGAGGTGTTTGTAATAATGAGGAGTCATGTCTTGGATCAGAATGCTAGAGACACTGAAGGACATGCTCACACTTTTGCATGCTTTTTCAGGAACCATCTTGGTCTCTTTTGTGGACAGTAGTCTTGGTGATCTCAGGACCTTCTATTTGACACTGCTTCTTACAGATCCATACCACTTTTCTACATAACTCCATCAAAAGTCACACCTCCAACACAGAGACAATTGGAGGATATTTTCAGGCCGTAACAGTCATTTTCTGTCAGGAACTCCTCTATCATTACTGAAAAGCTACAGAGTGTAGACTGTGCCAGATATAGAGGCTCTGGCTACTCTGCATGTGTTCAGACAACAGCTGTCAGACTGTTGGTACTCATTTCTCCTTGGGCTACTTAGCTGACCTCTCTGGCCTCAGTCTTCCTACCTGTAAAAGGAGGATAACCATAGTTTCAACCTCCAAGGCTAGTAAGGGTTCAATAGGCTCATGATTCTACTCTGGTACACAATGAATATTTAATCTCTGTTATAACCACTATGTAAAGATGTTATTCCAGTGTTACAAATGAAGAAATGTTAGAGAACGTCTCAGGAATATATCTTGTTCTAAAATAGAATTGAGGACTTTCTACTGTATCTGATTCTCCATATATGGGTGTTTGGCTTGTTCTGTCCTAATAAGGCCTCAGAGTATTTCCATCCATCCACCCATACGGACACACTCACACACACACACACACACACACACACACACACACACATACACACACACAGTTTCTGTGTGTGTGAGAGAGAAAGAGTTATTTATGATAAACATATCAGGTTTGTAAATAAAAAGACTAAACGTTAATATCTTCAATTTGAATATCTTATTTGGTCCCTGGGCCACCATGAACCAAACCAGCAAAGCTAAGAGTATCCTTTTTTTCTCTTGCAGTGTTGTGGCCAAGACATTTAAGAAAAATTCTTTGCTGGGGTAGCCTTCCTCTTCTAGACAAGGATTAAGAAAGTGCTTTTCCACTGAGTCACAATTCAACCTCCATCTCTTCCCACCCCCACCCCCACTCCCAGAACAGATTTGTTATAGTACAGACAGAATCTTTTCTTTTCCTTTTTTTTTTAAATCAATTCAATTTACATCTTTATCATAGACCTAGGCCTCGCCCTCCTCTTAGGACCCTCCCTCCTCTCCTCCCAACCCCATCATCCCTCCCTCATCCCCTCTCTCCTATTGCTCAGAATAGGGCAGCACTCCTACCCACACACCCTAGCTCCTCTAGTCACATGAGGACTGAGTTGTTCTTCCTCCTCTGCAGCCTGGCAGGGCAATCCTATCAGGGGGAAGTGATCAAAAAGTAGGCAACATAGTCCCTGTCAGAAATATGCCCAGCTCCCCTAACTAGTGGGCCTTCATCAAGCCTTACCTGCTCATCAGCTACTTATATGTAGAGGACCTAGGTCCAGACCATGTGTTGTCCCTGGTTGATACTTCAGATTCCATAGGCCCCTATGGGGCCTGGCTGATTGGCTCTGATGATCCTCTTGTGGAACTTTTGTCACCTGTAGGTTCATTTATCCCTCTTCTCACCCTTTTCCAGTAGATTCTTTATGCTTTGCCCAATGTTTGACTGTGAATCTCAGCATCTTTTTCAAACCGTTGCTGGGTAGAGCCTCTAAGAGGACAGCTCTGGTAGGCTCCTGTCTGGAAGCATATCAGAGTGTCCTTAATAGTGATAGGGGTTGGCTTTCTTCAATGGGGTGGGTCTTAGGGTTGGGCTTGGCATTAGTTGGACATTCCCTCAATCTCTGCTCTATCTGTTCTATCTTTGTCCCTGCAGGGTATATAGGGAGGGCAAATTTTGGATTGAGGTTTTTTTGTGGGTGAGTTGGTAATCTCCTGCTTCCACCAGGAGTCTTGTCTAGATAGAGGGTGTTTTCTTCATTCTGCATGGACCCTACTACTGGGTGTCTTAGCTAAAATCCCTCTCATATTCTCCCAGAGGCCTATTCTGACTTAGGTCTACAGCTTGTTTCAGAGATGCTCCCCACCATTACTCTTTTACCTGCAGGCCTTCTGCTCTCCCACCCTTACTCCCTCCCACCATTATTTCTCTCTGTGTTCCCTCTTCTACCTTGTTCCCGTTCTTCAACCACTACCTCTATCTATTCTATTTCCCCTTATGAATGAGATTTACATGTCCTACCTTGGGTCCTCTTTGTTACTTATCTTTTTGAGATCTGTGTATTGTAGTATGTCTATCCTGTAATAAATGACAAAAATCCACTTATAGGTGAGTACATACCATGTAGGTCTTTCTGGGAGTGGGCTATCTCCCTCAGGATGATCTTTTCTAGTTCCATCCATTTGCCTGCAAATTTCATGATTTCCTTCTTTTTAATGTCTGAGTAGTATTTCATTGTGTAAATATACCACAATTTCTGTATCCATTCCTCCATTGAGGGACATCTGGGTTGTTTCCAGCTTCTGGCTATTATGAATAAAGCTGCTATGAACATGGCTGAACAAATGTTCTCGCCGTATAGTGGACCATCTTTTGGGTGTATGCCCATGACTGGTATAGGTGGGTCTTGAGGTATGGCTATTCCCAATTTTCTGAGAAAGCACCAGATTGATTTCCAAAGTGGTTGGGCAAGTTTGTACTCCCACTAGCAATGGAGGAGGGTTCCCCTTTCTCCACATCCTCTCCAGCATGTGTTGTCACTTGAGTGTTTGATCTTAACCATTCTGACAGGTATAAGATGGAATCTCAGGGTTGTTTTGACTTGCATTTCCCTGATGACTAAGGACACTGAGCATTTCTTTAAGTGCTTCTTCATTGGTTGAGATTTCTATGTTGAGAATTCTCTGTTTAGCTCTGTATCTCATTTTTTAAATTGGATTATTTCCTTTCTTGGTGTTTAATTTTTTTTTTAATTTTTTTTATTTTTTTAATTTTTTTATCAGTTACATTTTATTAACTCTGTATCCCAGCCATGTCCCGATCCCTCATTCCCTCCCAGTCCCTCCCTCCCTCCCTCATCTCCACCGTGCCCCTTTCCAAGTCTACTGATAGGGGGGACCTCCTCCCCATTCATCTGATCCTGTTTTATCAGGTATCTTCAGGACTGGCTGCAAAGCCCTCCTCTGTGGCCTAACAGGACTGTTCCTCCCTTCGGGGGTGGGGAGACCAAAGAGCCAGTCATTGAGTTCCTGTTAGAAATAGTCCCTGTTCCCCTCACTTTGGGAAACCAATTGGTTACTGAACTACCACAGGCTACATCTGAGTGGAGGTTCTAGGTTATATCCATACATGGTCCTTGGTTGAATGTCAGTCTCAGAAAAGACCCTGTGCCCAGATATATTTGGTCCTTGTGGAGCTCCTATCCTTTCCCCATCAGACTAACTCCCCTTCTTTCTTATGATTCCCTGTACTCTGCCAAAGGTTTGGCCATGAGTCTTTGCTTTGAAAACACTGCTAGTTAGAGTCTTTCAGATGCGCTCAGTAGACTCCTGTCATACGTTCAATGCACATCCCATCTGTCTTTCTAAACGATGATTGATCATCTTACCCCATGTCTGCTCAATTGACTCAATTGATTATCTTTTTTAGGTGTATAGATTTCATTATGTTTCAGGGACAAGACAAGGTGTTTAATTTTTTTAATTCTTTATATATGCGGGATATTAGCCCTTTGTTGAATGTAGGATTGATGAAGATCTTTTTCCAATCTGTAGATTGCTGTGTTATTCTATTGATAGTATCCTTTGCTTTTCAGTTTCAAGAGGTCCCATTTATTAATTGTAGATCTTAGAGACTGAGCTGTTGGTGTTCTGTTCAGAAAATTGTCTTCTGTGCCAATGAGTTCAAGGCTCTTACCCACTTCTAGCAGATTTAGTGTATTGTGTATCTGGTTTTATGTTGAAGTTTTTGATCCACTTGAACTTGAGTTTTGTGCAAGATGATAAATATGGATCTATTTGCATTTTTCTACATGTAGACATCCAGTTAGGCCAGCACCATTTGTTGAAGATGCTGTCTTTTTTCTATTGTATGGTTTTGGCTCCTTTGTCAAAACTCAGGTGTGCATAGGTACATGAGTTTGTTTCTGGGTTGTTTTTTTTTTTATTCATTTTCATTATCAACCAGTCTATTTCTATGCCAGCACCATGCAGTTTTTATTACTATTGCTCTGTCATATAGCTTGAGGTAAAGGTATGGAGATACCTCCAAAAGTTCTATTATTGTATAGGATTGCTTTAGCTATTCTGGGTTTTTTTTTGTTTTTCAACATGAAATTTAGCATTGTTCTTTCAAGGTCTGTGAAATTTTTGTTGATATTTTGATGGGGTTTCATTAGATTGAATCTGTAGATTGCCTTTGGTAAGATGGCCATTTGCCATTTTTTATTTTTACTATAGCCATTTTAATCCTACCGATCCATGAGCTTAGTAGGCTTTTCCATCTTCTTGTATCTTCTTCAATTTTTTTTTCTTCAAAGGCTTGAAGTTGTTGTCATACATGTCTTTGACTTCCTTGGTTAAAGTTACACTAAGATACTTTATATTATATGTGGCTATTGTGAAGGGTGTGGTTTCCCTAATTTCTTTCTCAGACTGTTTGTCATTTTTATACAGGATGGCTACTGATTTTTTTAATTAATCTGGTATCCAGCTACTTTGCTGGAGGAGTTTATCAGCCACAGGAGTTTGTTGGTGGAATTCTTGGGATTGCTTATATATACTATCATATCATCTGCAAAAAGTGATACTTTAACTTCTTGGTTTCCCAATTTGTATGCCTTTAATCTCCCTTAGTTGTCTTGCTGTTCTAGCTATAACTTCTAGTACTATATTGAAGAGCTATGGAGAGAGTGGGCATCCTTGTCTTGTCCCTGATTTTAGTGTGATTGCTTTGAGTTTTTCTCCATTCAATTTGATGTTGGCTATTGGCTTGATATAGCCTTTATTATGTTTAGCTATGGGCTTTGCATCCCTGAATGTTCCAAAATTTTTATCGTGAAGGGGTGTTAGATTTTTGTCAAAGTCTTTTTCTGCATCTCATTAGATGATCATGTGATTTTTTTTCTTTGAGTTTGTTTATATGGTGGATTACATTGATGGGTTTTCATATGTTGAACCATCTCTGCACCCCTGGGATGAAGCCTACTTGATCATGATGGATGATGTGTTTGATGTGTTCCTGAATTTGGTTTCCAAGTATCTTATTGATTATTTTTGCATCAGTGTTCATAAGGGAGACTGGTCTGAAATTTCCTTCCTTTGTTGAATCTTTGTGTGGTTTAGATATCAGGGTGACTTTGGCTTCATATAATGAGTTTGGTGGTGTTCCTTCTGTTTTTGTTTTGTGGAATAGTTTGAGGAATATTAGTGTTAGCTCTTCTTTGAAAACACCTGGCCATGGGCTCTTTTTTGGTTAGGAGACTTTTGATGACTGCTTCTATTTTCTGAGGGGTTAAAGGGCTCTTTAAACTGTCCCTGCCCTTGATTTAACTTTTGTAGTGAAATCTATTGAGAAAATAATCCATTTCCTTTATATTTTCCAATTTTGTGCAATACAGACTTTTGAAGTAAGACCTAATGATTCTTCGAATTTCCTCATTATCTGATGTTATGTGTTATGTTCCCCTTTTCATTTTTGATTTTGTGAATTTAGGCACTGTCTTTCTGATTTTTAGTTAGTTTGGCTAGGGGTTTGTCTATCTTGTTTATTTTCTCAAAGAACCAACTCTTGGTTTCATTGATTCTTTGTATTGTTCTCTTTGTTTCTAATTTATTGATCACAGCCCTAAATTTGATTAATTTCTGCCATCTACTCCTCTTGGATATGTTTGCTTCCTTTTTTTTATAATGCTTTCAGATGACATGTTAAGTTGCTAGTATGGGATCTATTTATTTATGAAGCTACTTAGTGCTATGAACTTTCCTCTTAGCGCTGCTTTCATGGTCTCCCATAAGTTTGGGTAAGTTGTGCCCTCATTTTCATTAAATTTTAGGAAACCTTTATTTGTTTCTTCATTTCTTCCCTCACTCAGTGATTATTGAGCAGGGAGTTGTTCAGTTTCCATGAGTATATAGGCTTTTTGTTGTTTTTATTGTTGAGGTCTAGGTGATTTGATAAAGAACAATGTGTTAATTCAGTTTTCATATTCCAATTGAGGTTTGCTTTGTGACCAGCTATATGGTCAGTTTTGGAGAAGATTCTATATGGTGCTGAGGAAAAAGTATATTCTTTTGTGTTTGGGTGAAAAGTTCTGTAGACATCTATTAAGTCCATTCATGACCTCTCTTAGCTTCATTATTTTTCAATTTAGTTTCTGTCTGGATCATCTGTCTGTTGATGAGAGTGGGGTGTTGAAGTTTTCCCCTATTAATGTGTTGGGATTGATGTGTAATTTAAGAATCCTAAAAAAAAAAAAAATCACACTTAGTGAAGTCTTCTCTGACAATAGTTTGTAAAACTTGTCGTTTTCCCTCTCTTCTTCCTCTTTCTAGAATCATCGTCATCAGGCACATAGTTTAGTCTTTCTATGTATTTTGAAAGAGAATGCAAAATTAGGGGAAGAAAGTGATCTAGGCATGTTTCAACCCCAGCAACACTCATGCACGTTAGCAAATAAATGAATAGTGGATTATAGTTAAGGGGGTGTTGGCTCCTGAAGGTTGAAGAAACGTTTGATATGTCAGTGCCTCAGCGCTGTTACATAAGTGTGCGGTTTTTAAGGACTTGGAACTGCTTTGTTTTGCATCATTATTAACACTCATTACAGATATTTTTTTTCATCTCCACTTCAGAGGAAGTGGTAATTATGTCAGGTCACTTGCAGCCATTACTCAGAAAGGCTGGGAGATTTGTATGTGGTACTAAGCTCGAACCCAAGGCCTCACACGTATAAGGCAAAAAATGATCTGGCACTGAGCTACATCTCAGGCTCCCACTCCCACTATTTGATTTTTCTTTTGTTTTATTTGTTTATTTCTTTGTTTTGAGAACAGATACTCAACCTGAAATTTGGTTTGCCTGGATACATATACCAGGATGACCTTGAACTTGCATCCCTTCTCCTGTCCTTTTGTGTCCTGAGTGCTGGTGTTTCAGGCATAGGCTTTCTCCTAGGCCTTTAGAACATGTAAAGCTGAAGTTACAATCTGCACAATAGCAAGTACAATCTGGGATTTTCAGCATGACACATATACTAACATACTAATAGAAAGCTTTTTTGCTAAAACATGTTTTTTAAGTTCATTGCTCAAAAAGAACACTTAACCTTGGAATGTTGCTTATCATTTCTCTAACTTCATTCTTGGCTTAAGCCTGTTCTCATTTTTAACATATGAAACAGTCTGTACCTACTAATCTCCCTCAGATCAACCTTGTTCAAATTTTGAAAAAAATGCTGCCCTCCATAATGTACTCTAAAATTTTCTTGGCCGACTCCTCAATGGCTTGTTTTTCAGTAATGACTTTGAGGCAGAGGACTTAGGGTAGTCTGCAGGCATGTGTTTTTAAGTTTCCCCCTCCCTTGCCCGGCCTACAGTTAGTTGCAGGTTCTCATTCTCATAGCACAAAGGTGACCGATGAGGAAAGCTTCTCCTGTGGGTTGTATTCGTGGCATGCAATGAGCTCTTGGATTTCAAGACATTTCCTAAGCCCGGGACCATATGCCCTGGAGATCTGGTGGATACACAGACTCTCCGACGTGTGCTTTATTTTAAACATTTCTTTCCACAGTTCAACCACACTGGACAAGGAAGCATCTGCAGCCAGGCTATCATGCTTATAACTGATGGGGCCGTGGACACCTACGATACCATCTTTGCAAAGTACAACTGGCCAGACCGAAAGGTGAGCTGATACTGACACCATCTGTGTTGTGGTGTCCATAGACAGTTTTTATTGCAGCCTCCAGATCATCCACAGATAAGTGTCTCATGTCAACCTAATCTCATAATAATCTATGGTTTCTCAGCCTGCGTTTGTGGGTTAACCAAAATAAAATACCATGGCTTCTGTAGTTTTTGAAATGAAATGACTTTTGGAGAAAAGCCTGTGAAAATAGGCTTAACGTGTTGTGTAAAAAGATTTGTTGTGAAAACCTCCTCTTCACAACAAATTCTCTTTATTTTGTTTTCCTTGAAGCCCCAGCAACCTGGTAGGCCCTGAATCTGTAAAATGTCAAGTCCACTGCAATGGCCTTGAAACCATCTTCTCAGTTATGCTTGCTTCTGTAGGGCTTCCCTTGATCCCCTCTACCTAGAATTGTCTCTCTCTGTTCCTAGGCACAGTTCCCTGCACTTGTCAAAGCTTGTTTGTTCTCTGTTGTAGTTATTTCTTGGTTTCCAAGTAGATTCAATAAGTTATTATTATTATTATTATTATTATTATTATTATTTACCATTTGAGCCCATATATTAGGGCATCCATAACTGACATTAATATTTTTGAGGAACCTAATGCTAAGGCTCCTGAAAGCTGATAGCCAGTGTGGGTTCCCTGAGAAAAGGTTTAAAATTGTGGATATTTGGACCCTATCCCATACCCAAATCTCTGGGAATGTGTCTTCATAACCTATGTTTTAAAACTAGTTCCACTAATGGGCACATATCAATGAGTTGGCAGTTGGGACTCACTGTGTCACTTACCTGGTAGGATTTTAGCAGGGACAAAGTCAGACAGAGCAAGATAGCCATTTGGTATCTTTTTGTTTTCTGTGTTATCTTGACTGTTTGTACAGGATCATGAGACAGTCCAGGTCATGTCCATCTTCCTTTCTCTGTTTTGTATGTTTAGTTTATAGGACATGAACTAATTAAGCATATTTATGAGTCAGCCATACCTTCTGCCATATCCAGGGAGCATGTGCATTGTGGGCCTATGGCAGGAGGAGTTGTTTCATCTCCTGGTTGATGGTCTTGACCTATGCAGGTCTCTGATATATGTGAGAACTTACCTTGCCAATAACTCTTGTGATTTAAGCTGCATGTGTTCTGTCCAGCATAGTCCTCAAAGGGATTACCTGTTGCCAACCTTGGAGGATTAAGCTGGAGAGAAACTGGCAGTACTTGGTTTACTGAGAGCATCTAGGACTCTGAGATGGCACCTGTGAGGGTACCCATATTTAAGTTTGACCCATGAGAGATATGGAGTTTAGAGCCTGACCCTCAGATAAAATGGAAGTATCCTTCTGGATTTAACACAAGATCT
Organism: Meriones unguiculatus; assembly: GCF_030254825.1. NCBI lineage: Eukaryota > Metazoa > Chordata > Mammalia > Rodentia > Muridae > Meriones > Meriones unguiculatus. Next base: position 7,137,074 of record NC_083357.1, on the reverse strand, counting down.
TAGATACTAGAATCTAAGATCTAATTGGGATGATGGTTTTTGAGGACAGACAGTGGCTGTATTCACTACTAATGAGCATATATGATGTAAAGAGGGTAGGAGGATGGACATCCATGGAAACTAGCAGAAGGAAGTGGTGGGCCTTTTATAAACATCCCCTTGTATGGATACTATTCATTATGTATGGCCTATGTCTTCTGTGCTGTGCTCTACAAATTTCTCCCACTTGGGTGTCATGGACAGAGAGCACAGAGATATTGGCACTGAAACATTCTGACCTTGCTCACAGGAAGAGATATTGGCTAAAAGCTGCAAAGCCTTATGTCTTCAGATGAAATACAGATTTCTGCATGCATACCTTCTTTTCCTAATGAGCAATCACACTCTCCAGCCTGGCATGTTGATGATGCACTGTAGCAAGGACTCTTTAAATGAAGCAACTTCTTAACTTAGAAAATGTCAAGCAGCTTCTGTATCTGTCCTTTGGTAAGAGGGACATCTAGGTTGTTTCCAGATCCTGGCTCTTATGAATAAAGCTGCTATGAACATAGTTGAGCAAATGTCCTTTCAGGTATATGCCCATGAGCTGTAGAATGGATACAGAAGTTGTGGTACATTTACACAATGGAATACTAATCAGCTCTTATAACTGGATGTAGTGCCAACTAGCTGAGGGATCCTAGAATCATTGAGCTGTGGTGAGAATGGTGCGAACCTGCAGCAGGCCTTGAGACCTGGAATTGTGGCATACAGAATAATTTAAAAATGACCACCACACTGAACAAGACACCTCCTGGTACTGATCCTAAGCAAATGGAGAGCTTGGACCATAAGGAAAATTTGGTCTCAAGCTGATTGGTCACTCTTACTTCAAACCAGGATTTGAACTGGATCAGTTACAAGATGACAATCTAGAAACTTAACTGGCAATCTGATGGCTATCAGCCTCATTTAGTTACTATCCAATTGAGAAGAAAAACAACAATGAAGACATTATGTAAATGCAGACCATAAATCTGATGAAAGCTACAGTCCAAGCAAAATCTCAGCCAAAGTAGGAAATAAGTTCCACAACCTTCAAGAAATTCAGCTGGATTCACAGTAACTTGAATTGATGGAACCAAGTGACTGGATTCATGGTCCTTTAACTGTTAATCATTAGAAGCTAACTCACACATTCATGATACTGATTGCTATTTTAGCGAGTCACCAGAATGGAAGAGATACCCACATGAGACAAATGAAAATATACACACCAGTGGAAAAAGAGAGCTCCACTGGGAAATTTCCTAGACGCATAACCATCAATTAATGATATATTGTTCAATACAGTGATTTTTAAATGGGACAGAAGTGAAACAGACATTTGCTTTATCCTATTGTTGCATATTGTATTAAGTATCTTGAGTGAAAAGTCATGTCACCTTATAATTTTATGTGTCTAAAGATAATTTAAATAGATAAGTAAAAAAAATGAAAAAAAGAAAAAAGAAAAGGAAATTATGAAATTTGCAGGCAAATGGACAGAACTAGAAAAGATCATCCTGAGTGAGGTAACCCAGAACCAGAAGGACACTCGTGGTATATACTCACTTACAAGTGGATACTAGCCATATAATATAGGGTAAACATACTAAAATCTACAGACCTAAAGAAGGTCAACAACAAGGAGGACTCTAGGGAGGATGCTTAATTCTCATTCAGAAGGCAAACAGGATAGACACCAGAAGCAGCGGGGACAAGGGAACAGGACAGGAGACTACCATAGATAATTCCTGAAAGACTCCACCCAGCAGGGAATTGAAGCAGTTGCAGAGACTCACAGCCAGTCTTTGGGCAGAGAGAAGGGAATCTTATGGAAAGGGGGAAGGAGGTAGTAGGACCAAGAGGGTACAGGAGCTCTACAAGGAGACCAACAAAGCCAACAAGTGTAGGCTCAGGGGGAACTGTAGGGACCAATATATCAACCAAGGACCATGCTTGGAGAGGACCTATCACCCCTACTCATATGTAGTCCATAAGCAGCTTAGTCTCCAAGCGGATTTCCTAGTAAGGGAAGCAGGGACTGTCTCTGACATTAGCTCAGTTGTCTGCTCATTGATCACTTCCTCCTGATGGGGAGACCTTGCTAGCCCACAGAGGAAGAGGATCCAGGCAGTCCTGATGAGACTTGCTAGACCAGAGTTAGATAGTAGGGGAGAAGGACTCCCCCTTTCAATGGACTAGGGGAGGAGGAGGAGAGAAAAAGGAGGAAGGGTGGGAATAGGAGGAGGTGAGGGAAGGGCTACAATCGGGATATAAAGTGAATAAATTATAAAAATAAAAAGTAAAGACATTAAAACTTCAAAACAAAAAGAAAATGTCAAACAGAAGCAGAAAATATTTCTATATTAAGACAGTCTTTTATTGCTTGAAATTAATGGTGTACCCCACTTTGCCCTTCAACCCCATCCTGGAGAATTCCATGACATTCATATACGCAAACATTCTCCGTTTTATGAACTTCCTCATGAGGTTACGGGTGATAAATTTACATAGCACCCCAATATGATTTAACATCTCAGTAAAGTGAGACGATGTGGAAGGTCTAAGCAGTCATCTTTCTCCATTATTTTGAACACTAGCTCTTTAGTAAAGGCTGTGCCTGACACTCAGTAATTGGCAATCTTCAAGACTATAAAAACAAGAAATGCAATCGGGAGGGAGAAAAATGATCATAAGAATGGAACATGATTCTCATAAAACAGTAGTTCTCAGACTCAAATAAGCCCCAGCTGTACCTGGAGGTTCCCACGCAGGACTCAACCTGGAGCTTCGATTGCACTGTGTGGGTGTGGCCTGAGAGCAAACATTCCTAATACATCACTGCCTGAAGGTGATGCCAGTGGTCAGAACCCCACATATAAGAAATAGCTCTTGGTGTACAGATTTTAGTAGGTTTATCCTATATTATATGTCTATATGAGTGAGTATATACCGTGTGTGTATTTCTGCTTCTGGAATAGCTCACTCAGGGTGATCTTTTCCAGTTCCCACCATTTACCTGCAAATTTCATGATTTCCTTGTTTTTTATTGCTGAGTAATATTCCATTGTGTAGATGTCCTAAGGAGGTAGTGGGCCAGTCTTATAGTCTCTTCTGTTGGTGTCCTAAACCACCAGTCTTTTAATAAGTGTATAAAAAGACAGGTTTTAAACAATCCTTCCAGCTTATACCTTGCTTCAACCTACCCAAGAAAGCCTTAGGTAACTTTCTGACCCCTACTCTTTAGGGCTTATGTCCCATATAACCTTTTCACCTTCAGTGTGGGCAACTTCAGTGGCTTGTTTCTAATCAGTAGAATCTCATAATGGACAGGGGTGTTTTTATCCCCAGTTAATGCAAGCTAATCAAGAGACATCCTGGATAGGGCTTGTTTAACCAAAAATCAGGGAAGAAGGGATAGGCCCATAGGTTCTCTTTGCTGGAGTGATGAAGAAGGTGAATCCCAAGCACATGGAACCACAGGCAGTGTTTTGGACCCAAGGGGCTACCAGCTCATACCCAGAGGAAAGCTGGGCCCTCTGTCTTGCAGCCACAGGGAAAGGAAGATCCTTCAATAGTGTGAGTGACCTTGGCAGTGGATTCTTACCATGTCAGGCCTTGGGATAAAAAACCAGTCCATTCTCTACCTCACCTACAGCCTTAGGAAACCTAGTGCCAGCAAGAATCTGTACAAACTTCCAACCCACAGAAACTGTGAGGCCAGAAATGCAGGTTGTTTTGAAGCACCCTGATTTTGTTAATTTGTTATATAGTAATAGATAAAGGCAATATTAAGAAGCCAGGAGAAGGTGGAAAGGAAGGAAAACCACTTACCAGAAACTATGCTATAAAACAACCCATATTTATAGTCATCAAATAGCAATAAGTTATTATTTTGTGTGATTCTATGGATATTCTAACTCACAGTGTTTGGGCTACACACGGTGTCAGGAGAAGTCAGCAGAAAAGTTGTGCATGGTGGAAGCATGGCAGGTGGCCTCAGGACTTCCCACCATGGCCTCTGGCCTCTCACTCTACATAGTATCTAGTCTTCCAGGGAATTTCTGAGTCCACTCCTCAGTACAGTCAACTGGACTTCTGCATAGCATGGAAGCTGGGTTTTAAGAAGAAGGCAGAAGAGCTGGAGGGAGAAGACTTGGGGAGCATTTGTGCTTGTCACTGCTGGATTTACGGTTGTGGGCCTTTAACGGCTGAGCCGTCTCTCAAACCCAGTGGTTGTCACTTCTAAAAGATGTTTAGTACCTACCCAAGCCCAAACTTGCTGAAGACACAGCTGCATAATAAAGCATCTTAGAGTGCACTGGAAGAGAGAATACATTATTGGAAATTAACCAAGAAGCTGTGAATGCAGCCTTGTGATTGCCCGTGCAATGTGTCCCTTGCCAGCATTTACTTCCAAGAGTGGAAGTGAGGAGCTATTCATTCATTTATGAGACACCATTTACTTTTGCTTAATATTCTTTGGTTAGTGGTTTAACACTAGCGCTTATACATTTATAATAAAACACACGAACTCTGCGACATGAGAAGTGCTTTTTCCAGGACCTGGTCAAACCTAGCGCTGTGTACATTTAAATGAGAAAAATGGTTGGGTCTGCCACCACCACACAGCTGTTCATCTAACTTTTAAAGTCACAGAATTATTTATTATTACTTGTTAGGCCCCTGAAGTACAAAAGGTAGAGGGATCCTGGTTGGATGGCCTAGCACCCACAAGTTTAATATGGCTTACTTCCTGCTTTGGCAGATAATAGGTTATGAATAAGTGCACATTTTCAAAATGAAAACAAACGAAAAGACAAACAAACAACAACAGTGAGTTGGGGAGATGGCTCAGCAAGTAAGAGATTTTGCTACATAAGTATGAGGTTATCACTTCAAATCCCCAGCAGCTTTCTTTTCTTTCTTTCTTGCTTTCTTTCTTTCTTTCTTTCTTTCTTTCTTTCTTTCTTTCTTTCTTTCTTTCTTTCTTTCTTCCTTCCTTCCTTCCTTCCTTCCTTCCTTCCTTCCTCCTTCCTTCTCTCTCTCTCTTTCTTTCTTTCTTTCTTTCTTTCTTTCTTTCTTTCTTTCTTTCTTTCTTTCTTTCTCTTTCTCTCTTTCTTTCTAATGCTGTCTCCGTAAACTTGTCACCCCAGCAAAGAGAATCTCTGGGGAATATGGCAAATAGAGCAAGATACCTGATGTTCTCTTCTGATTTCCATATACACATGCACATGAATGAACACTTATACGCACATATACCACGCACAAACACACATAGACACGAATATCCATATACACAAAAACAAATAAAACTTAAATAAAAACCAAAACACTTCATAAGGAAAAGCAGATGAAGGTCAAATTTCTGAGTCTGTAGACAGGGTTATTTTACTATGGTCATACCTATTTGCTCCTATATTGCCTATGGCTGATGCCTGGGTTTGGTTGTGACAGAAACGGACTAGCCCATGGAGCCTGAAGCAACTATTCCATGGTCCTTTAAGATTGTTTGCTAATACCTGCTCTAAAGGTCTTTGCGGAGATGGAAGAGGCGCTGTGTAGCTGTGCATCCCTGAGATGCCCTCGGTGTATGCCTGCACTGGAGGCCTCTGAGAATAGTAGTGGTACCCATCCCTTCCTTTTCTCGGGCTCTTTTCTTCGTAGATGAACTATAAAGAATAAAATTGAGAATAGTGAAACCGTGAGTGGAATATGCTCTTCCTTGCTAGGGATCTCACCCTAGAATACTGAGGCTTTTACGGATTTTCAGTAGCGAGGTATGTCCCCATCCTTGCACCTCCTTCAGTGTTGCCTCAGACCCAGGCTACCATGCCTGGGACAGGTCTGCTGAGGGATGGGGTACCCAGGCCTTGAGCTACAACCAGGGCCTGGAAGCTTGACTCTTCAGAACCATTACACATGATAGCTCCTTCCTGGGATGTATATATCCATGGTGGGAGACCACAGATCTCAGGTCAGTGAAGAGGCAGAAGAGATAGGCTACAAAGAGTCAGATTTGAGAAACCAGAGATTCCCTTCTTGGTTTGGGTTTTTTTTAACAAAATGTCATGATCTGGGTGGCTTATTAATGACAATGACTTATATTTCATAGTCTGGAGAGTGCCCTCGCAAATCCTCACATGGGGAAGAAAGAACAGCATGGAGGGGCCAATGAATGCTCTCATGGCTCTTAATTGGAATTTCATCCTCCATATTTCCTATTCTAGTCACCTTCTTATGGAGCATCAGACAATGAGCCATGACTTCAGCACAGGAATTGGAGTGATTCAAAGAGTTTGTAACCCTCCTCAAAACATAAATAGAACAGCATCTCTCTAATCCATGTCATTAGTGAAAGACCAGTCTACCCATGAGCTGGAAAACTTCATTTGGCTGTTACCCTTTAGGTAACAAAAAGTAAAATTAATATTTTACTTGTAACAGTTAAATAACAGATTACCTACTAACTTAATCTTGGTGTGGCTAGAAGAGGAACAATGCCCGAAAGTTAAATGAGGATGATAACCTATCTTTTCCTCTTGGATGTCATTGAACAACCTATAGAACAGAAGTGGTTCTTGAATTCTCTATTTACTTCCTCTTCATTCCCCAGAACCTGAGTTTCTTTCAATAAGTAATCTGTTTCAACCTGATCTCTTATGCCCTCAAGTCATAAGATGAACTGATGCCTGGAGGCAAATTAGTATTGCGTAGGGAGTGTCAGGCATTGTTCTAAACCTATCAGGTGCTACTGTGTGAGATGGGAACACTATTATACCATTTTTTTTTTTCCAGAAGAAACTGAGACACCGACTGATTCAAGTTCCACAGTGAGGAGCTGATGGACTTGGTCAATGGCTTCACAGTCAGGGGCAAATGTTGATCCTTAAGGGGCATGCAGCTCTCTTAAGGAAGAAGCAAAGCGAAATGAGCACAGGTCAAAGGCTCCACACTGTGCTCAGTGGCTTCAGGGCAGTAAGTCTATCATTTGTCTTCACTGGCCTCATATGCAAGACAATCTGCAGGACAACAGGATTCTGGGGTCCTGGAACCCCTAGAGCTGTAGGCAAAAGCAAAGAGGAGAAAAATCATTTGGTCTCTAGACAAGGATGTCTGTGTATTTAAATGAGTGTTCTCTTCAGAAAGGATGAAGGGACTTAAAAGGCAAATGATAGTCCACTTGTATGGGTTTTGCTGTTCAGTCATCTTAAGAAGAGGATGGAAGGTGGTAGCCTCCAGGTTCTTCAGGAGCTTCTGGAGAAGCTAGGGATGTAGGTCGGGGTAAATGCTTTTCTGGCTTGCACAAGACCCTACGTTCAGTCCTTACACCAGAAAAAAAAAAAAAAAAAAAGAAGACAAAAAAGATTATATTGGGGCTCAGGGTTCTTGGAGGATCCTTGGTGACCTGGTGGAAACCAGTTTTAGAACAGAGTAAAGGGAAGGCTTTGATCTTAGGAAGACTCTAGGACATGTCTTCCAAGCACTTCAGAAGCACTGTTGAGGTCACCAAGCTTAAAGCTGGTGCCACCAAGATCTCTGAAGGGCTGAATCAGGTCTTGCCCACATGGGGTTCCTTCCCTTGCTGTAGTCTGCCTTGTCCATGTGGCATTCAGGACGCTCAAAGATTTAGCTCTGCCTCAGAGCCCCTGTGGAGTTTTGTAAGGCTTAGCGTCCCTGTACCTCATCTTTCCATGAAGGCTGCACGACTCTGGGGAACACAGCTTCTGAGCAAGGTTAGTGCTAATTCTTTTTTTTTTTTTTAATGTTTAAAAAGCATTTTATTTTTTGAGATTATAATATAATTACATCATTCTACTCTTCCCTTTCCTCCCTCCAAACTCTCTCATATACCCTCACTGATCTTTTTCAAAACTTCACAGTCTCTTTTTTCATTAATTGTTGATGTGTATTTCCAATTACATAAGCACAACTGTCTTAGTCTGTATAATGTTACTCATACGTGTGTTTTCAGGGCTGTCCGTTCGTTCAGTACTGGATAACTAGTTGGTGTGTTCCTCTCTGGGGTAAACTATTTCTTTTGCTCGCAGCATTCCTTAGTTGCCAGTAGTTCTTTGTGTAGGATTGACCTCCCCTGCCCACATTAGCATTTCTGTCTGTCTTGTTCAGATCATTTTTATGCAGATGTGTTGGCATGACTTTTTGGGTGTAGCTTCTGAAATTCTCAGGAGTCAGAAATCTATGTTTCTTTGGATCTTACAATCTTTTCACCTCCTCTTTCTCAATGAACTGAGAGCCTCAGGTGAAGGAGCTATGTTGTGGTTGTATCCATTGGGACTGGGCTCTGCAATGCTGCATTTTGATTGGCTGTAGTTTTCTGTAAGGGTCCCCATCTGTTGCAAAGTTTCCTTGATGCTGGGTGAAGACTACACTTAACTTTGGGTATAAAGATGAATATTTAGTATGTAGTTAAGGATTATGCTGGGTTAGTAAAATGGCAGTTTTAGGTATATGATTTCACTAACTCTGAGTAATTGGTTGAGTTTCCAGTATCAGGCATGATTCCTCTTTTGTTGAGTGAGTCTTAAGACCAATTAGAGAGCAGCTGACTATCTCTAAAGAGCTAATTCTTTTATAAACTCAGTCTTTGAATAACAGAGAACCATTTGGAAAGAAATTTTTATTCTCTGCTTTTCTTTCTAAATTCCATTATGCCGGGCTTTTTGCCTTTCTTTGAGGAAGTTGAAAGGAGATAGGATTTTCCCAAGATCACAAGCAACCCAAGAAATTAATATCATTGTGTGTATTGTGTGTGTATGTGTGTGTATATGAAAAAGAGTTATTGTGACCACCCCTATACTAACTGTGTGTTTCCATTCCATAGAAACAGATTACTATGGGAGTTAGAGGGACTGTTGGCAAAAGGAATAGATGAAAAAAAGTATTGGGGCATTTCATTGTGTGATAATTCTTTACTTGGGTCCCTTGCACCTCAGGGTATTCTAACAGACCTCAGAAGTATGAGGTTGATACAGACATTCAAAGAAATCACTGAAAACTGAAGCAGATCACAAATAACACTCAAACTATGGTAAATCTTCTGAACCAGACAAATATCACTCTAAGATGGAGAATGACATGGTAGCCATTCTTGAGGATGGGACAGAAAGGGTAACCTCTCGGGGGAAGGGGGGAATCACAGGTAACTGATAGGAACCATAAAGTGGAGGCAGGAAAAGTTGGGCATGTAGCCAGAGTCCACTGAAGAGTGCGTGGCTGGAGCTGGGAGGCATGAGGACTGTGCCATGCAAGAGGCTGGCAGGGCCACAGGGGACAGCTCCTCTGAGCTTTGATTGGCACAACAGAAAGCTGGAATCCTTCCTTGATACAGGAATAGTGGCAATGGGGGATGGGTTTTGAGCAGTAAACACAGATGAGCATATAGTTCTGTGTTCTATGGCACTCAGGAGACAAAGACTAGGGTCACTTGCAGAATGGGAGGTGAAGTTCTCTGCCAGTTTTCATCAACTTCACTGGGTGGCAGGGGTCTAGATGTTAGACTCTATTTTTAATGAATGCTTCAAAAGGCTGCTATTTTTCACTGGTGTGGTACCTCAGGGCTCTATTGAGAGGGTCCTTTCTTTAGCCCTCCCCTTCTCTTCTACTCATTCTTTCCCCTAACTGCAGTCACATGGCAGTCTGGGGGTTTTGGTTGAGTCTCTGCTATAGTCTTTCAAGGGCGATGAATCCTAAAGCTGTCTTGAAAAAGTAGCAGGAACATTCATTACTCCTGGTCAGTCAACAGAATGACAGGAAAAGCATTTGCCGTCAGCATGGCAAGAGCTCATAAGGGCCTTCCTCACAGCTGGAGGCAGAGTCGAAATGGTTCATTGTCTCCCCGTTTATTTTTAATTACTTCTGCTGGTATTAAACATCTTGTGACTCCGGCAAGAAGGACATGACAAGGCATGTTAGGAAGGGGGCTCACTGATGGGTGGCCACGGCCAGTCATTGAAAGAATCGCTAGGACTCCGGGGCTCCGGGCAGCCGTGGGCCACTTTTCTGCTGCCTCAGCTGCTGGGTTTCTTCCTGGGCTTGTTGGCCTTGGCTTCCGTCCAGGTGCCACTGGCTTCAGAAAGCATGTGCGCGGTAGTGTACTTTCACACCAGGTGCCTCCACCATCTTGCAGTGAGGGACTCTCTGAGTAGCCTCTACCCACCATGCTAGGAAAGTCATAATCCCTCTGCTTACTATAGCTCATTGTGGAATGTTTTGCTCTGCCCTGTGGGAGGCTCTCTTATTGAAACTCCTTTTTATTTTCTTTTATTTATTTATTTTTTTAAAAACAAGTTCTCACTATGTAGTGCTGGCCAGCCTGGAACTTCGATTGAAAGTCTTATTTAACTGTTGAAGGAATTTGTCTCAGATACCAAAGTATGAACTGGTTGTCATAAGATCTTACCCATTCACATTAGACAGTACCCATGGCCTTTGCCCTGTCCCTGTGGTGCCTTGTGGTGCCTTGGAGTCACTAAGGCATTGATAAATGAGAGCTTGTAGGAATGGTGTTGAATTCTACTGCCTACAGCCAGAGCCCTGTGGTCTGAGTTCTGCTCAGTGTTACACACACTTTGAGAGCATCTTTCCAAGCTATAACTTGATGAGAAGCATTATATATATAACTGGACCAGTTATATCTGCTGCAGAAAGAAGCCATGTGACTGGGTCCCTGACCTCTAAGGAGGGCTCTGAGGAGGTAACTGTGAGGCTAGGTTACAGCTTTTTGGGAAGGGATGGCTGAAGTGTTTGAGGTTGATTCTGCCAGTGGGAAACCCCTCCACCTGGAATCATCACTGTTGCTGGGATAAAAACTGTCTCTGCCCAGAGAAAACATCCTTGCTGGAGGGGAAGGCATTAGGAACAAGAGCCACAGTTGTTTCCTTTCTGTTGAAAAACACAGGGACCAAAACAGCTTAGGAAAGGAAACGATTTATTTGGCTTATATGTCCAGACTATGGTCCATTATTGAGAGAAATCAAGGCAGAAACTCAAAACAGGCCTCTAGCTATCTGGTACAATACTAACTCAGATTCCTTCAATGCCAAGGACAGAAAAGAACCAGGAGGGTGATTCTTGCTTTGGCTTGAAGAGTGGCTGTACTCAGCCAGTTTTCATATACAGTTCATGACCACCCGCCTGGGGATGGCACTATGCAAGGTAGGCTAGGCCCTCCTGCATTAATTAACGTCTAAGACAACACCCCACAGACCTGCCAACAGGCTAATGTGCTTCAGATAATCGCTCAATTGAGACTTCCTTCTCAGGTGACCCTAGGCCAGTGGTCCTCCACATTCCTAACGCTGCGACCCTTTAATCAGTCCCTCACATCATGGTGACCCCAACCATGGAACTATTTTTTCATTGCTACTTCATAACTGTAATTTTGCTACCATTATAAGTTGTAATGTAAATATCTGATATGCAAGACATCTGATACTCGACCCCTGTGATATTTGACCCCTAAAGGGATGCCAACCTCAGATTGAGAACTGATGCTCTAGACTGACACATTAACAGCTAAAGCGAACTAGGGGGACCAGCAAGAAGCCAACAGGAAGAATAACTTCCCCTTCTTCTTGCATTGGTATAGCCTACCTCTCCTGGTCAAGAGCCTGCTCTGCAGAGTCCTGAGCCCAGCCTTAGAGAGCCCTGCCTCTGTAGTACGGAGATGTATTTGATTATTAGCTGGCATACCCAATGATAATCGAAACCCGCCAAGTGAGTCTTTCACCCTTTCCACACCACAGACATCTAGCTTCCCAGGCTTTTTTACTTCTATTGGATAATAGGGTAAGGCACTGGGGTGGGATGGGGACTACTACCTAATGGAACAAGGTGGTGTCTTGATGCTGACATTTTTATCCATCTTGAAATGGCTTGTACTCCATGCAGGAGCCAGAGACATTTTCTTTTAATTTTTTTTCCAGTTTTAGGTATAATTGGTATACTATAAATAGCATGTGACTAATACATGCAATTGGCATATTTGGACATTTCTGTACATTCATCTTGGCCACAGTCCAGGCGAAAAGTAAAAGATCACCATCAGAACCCTACTGGCACATCTCCTCTCACCAGATGTACACACCACTCATCTCCAGCAGTTCCCTAGAACTCATCCTCTGCTGCTCTTTCACTTTGTGAAATTATATTTATTTGTGGGGGAGGTTAGTTTTGCTGCCATGGTATGTATGTGTGTGGCCGTAAAGTGACAACTATTGGGAATTGGTTCTATCTCCAACATGTTGATCCTGAGAACTGAACTTGGGTCATCAGGCTTGGTGGCCTGTGGAACTCCCTCACACGATTCTTTGAATGACTCCCCATCCTTCTCCACCACACTATGTCAGCAGTGGGTCACGTTCTACAGCCTCTTCCAATACCTTGACTCTTATAGCTGGATCATGCGAGAGGAAACAGGCAGTGCTTGTATTTCTGTAAATGGGTTGATTAGCTTGGTGTCTCCTGGGTACATCATATTGTAGAAAATGCAGTAGAATTCTTTTTGTATACATGATACATTGTCTTTCTCCATTCCTTCACCTGTGGACATTTGGATTATTCTGGTCACTGTGAGTAATGCTGTAATGTACATGGAAGGGTATCAATCTTTTAGAAATCCTGATTTCAATTCTTTTGGTTTAATTCCAAAAAAAAAATGGTATTTCTGTCCACGAGTGGTTTTGTTTTAATTTTTAACTTTCCTTCATACTATTTTCCATAAGGACTATACCACATCTCACCCTGTCACTGCACCTGGCTTCCTTTTTTTTTTTTTTTTTACCAGCTCTTGTTACATTTCCCCATAACAAGAGTAGTGGCAATATCCTTGGTTCTCATTTCCTCCAGAGAGTGCTTTGTGGAGCATCTTTTCAGACACTTATTGGACATTTATATGTCTCCTCTGTGAAAATATCTGCACAAGAATTTTGGTTTTTTTTTCTTAATCAGGTTGTTTTGCTTTTATTTTGCTATTTAGTTTACAGAGTTGTTTATGTGTTTTGGAAATTAACTCCTCATCAGATGGGAAGTCTGCATGCAGTTTATATATGGTGTAGATTTATCATGGACAGTATGACAAAGCATGAACAACAAAAGAATAACAACAGATCCAGATAAGTGGGGCTCTATCAAACTCAACGGTGTCTATACAGCACAGGAAATAATCCACAGAGAGAAAAGGCAGGCTATGGGATGGGGAGGTCTTTTAGAAACTAGAAACAGATAGCAGCCTTGCTCTTCCCTGAGGCCTCAATTGGCTTCTCACTATTGCCCATGAGGAGCTGATTCCATCCTTCTCAGCTTTCCCCTCACACACATACACTTTGTCCCTCTACTCAACTCTCTGATCCTGGCTCCTTTGGGACATTTGTATCTCCTATTTCCTCTGCTTGGCCTTCATCCCCAACTTTTACACTGACTTACTCTGCAAGTTTTCATGGCCTAGCTCACATGCCTCCTGTTCTATGATTTTCATGCTGACATGATGAGTAAAGTGGCCCTAGTCTTCATCGATGCTTTTCTTTTGTGTGCCTCACTTTTCAACCTTATAATACATAAAGACCTTAGGAGGTGAATTGTATTTGTCATCTCATCTTGAGAAGCAGAATGCTGTAGAAGAAGGACATGTCTGTTTTGCCCATCATGTGAACAGCATGTTGGCTAGCATACATCATATGTCTGGGGGCTTTCCTGGATGCTAGTCAGCCACTTGTAGAGCCCTGTGCAAGCATCCCCTTGCTGCTCCTGGAAGGACTTCTAAAATTCAGATACTGATAGTGTACTGCTTCATAGCTAAAGAAACAACATTAAACAAAAACCAACAACCAGGCAAATTCCAGAACTTACCTGAAAAGCCCAAATCCCCAAGTCCCCAGTACCTCCTGCTGGTCTGAGACCCCCTGGATAGGGAGAAAGCATAGATTCTCTAGTGCTTCTGCTTTGAGCTCTCTTGGTGAGGGCACATAGAGAGTACCCAGGGACTCAGTAAGAATCTCAAAAATCTCTCCAGCTCTAGTTTGTGATGAACTAAGTTTCAGGAAGCTTGCTATGGTGTGAGGGCATGAACTTCCATATGCACAGATTTTCCAGCGGCCTACACTTCTCCATGGTGCTGACGACAATGGTGGCCAATGATGGTTACCGTAATCTCTGAAGTGTTTGTCTTTTCTAGCAGATATAGAAGTTTCTGGGTTGTTTGTTTGTTTGTTTGTTTTTATTTTTTCTAAGCTTAGAACCTGGTACTATGCCCAATACACAGGACATGCTTGGTAAACATTTGTGGACAGAAGGAAGCCTAAGTGGATTTAGGTCAAGGCAAGCATTCCGCCTCTCCTGGTGAGTCACCAACTGCTTATGAATGCTGCCTGCAGCAGAGGAATGACTTACCTTTTAAACTTGAATCCAGCAGCCCAACAGGAAAGATTCTGAATGCCCAAACCTGGCCTAAGCCGTGCACAGTACAAGGTCTTCATCACAGATGAGACTTTAGCTTATTTAGCTCCTTTTTGGAGGAGGCTGTTGGGAAATCCAGTAGCTTCCTAACCCAAACCACATCTTCCTTCTTCATACATCTAATTCATTAATCATAAGCCTCCTGATGCCAGATCATTTTGGCCAATCTCTTGTCCACCCAGCTACTCTTAGGCTATTCATTCCTATGAACAGTGGGAAGGAAACAGGTTTCTAGGGCAGGGTGAGGGTGTGAGGTACTACAGCCCAGCAAGTCAAGCCTTGCCTGCTCTCAGACTCTCTTTAGAGCTCAGAGCATCTCAAAAGAGCCCCACCCCTTCCTGGGATGTCACATTCTAACTAAGTTTGGTGAATTGTTCACTCTTCCACAGAGTAAAAGGAAATTTTGTTCTAGTCTCTTTTCTCCTCAGGGATTCCTCTCAAGGAAAGAAAACAGCTGAGGGTGGTGACTAATGGGCCTCTTCGGGGGACTTGCATGAGCTATATGTTAACTAGCAGGCATGAATTCTGTGGCCTGATGTGCCTTGTTGGAAAGCAGAAAGGCCCACATGGAAATGGGTGTTAGAATACGAACTGAAAGTGAGATGTGGAGGAGGATTGCCTAAAGGGTCAGGAAGCATCCTGGGATTCAGGCAGAGCTCAGGAGTAGATTTCCCAAGTGCCCTCTGCTTTGGAGAAGGTGGACTGAGCGGGGACAGGCATCTGGAGCCTGTGGCTTCAGAAGCCTAGATCTGGGGGACTTTCAACTCCTGCCTGTATGAATTTGACCCTCACATCCCATGGAAACTCTGAGGCTTTTAAGATTTGGATCACTTCAGTTTTGCTTTCATGTGACTTAATTTGTACCTCAGTGGGACAGGATAAAAAGTGATGGTTTTAGAATTTCAAAGGAGGACTATTGCAGATCAGGACTCCAAAGGGGAGGATGTGTGCATGAGCCAAGCAGTACTTAGTGAAATGTGTTTCCTCTGCACAGAATAATTATTGTAGCCCTTCCAAAGCACCAGTTCTTTCTTTTCCTCTCAATGTAGGAAACAACCCTTTATGAACTCTTCTTAAAAGAAAGTTCAGGCTTTCTTGAAAACAAAGGGGAAGAAATGTCTGAAACATTTTTGAGAGCTGGCTACCGGACCCTCTGGGATACAGATCTGTGAGTCTGCCTCTTGTAGACAGAACAGTTGATAACTCTCTGCTGCTGCCTCAGATTGACTGATAGAGATCAAGAGCTGACACTGCAGGTACTCATGTCAAGACAGTCCCAGGGGAATGGCTGTTGAGCTTTTGCCAGCATTTTATAGGACAAAGTTCTGAACTGTGTGTTTAATATGCATATTGAAATACATATCCATCTGCACCATCAGCCAGGCACCTCCTGACCACTCCTTTTCTCTTTACCATATACATTCGTCATAAGTGCTGTCTTCCTTATGGACCATAAATAGTTGTTGTCCTTAGAGGAATGTGTGATTGAACTTAGAAGACTCAGGAAAGGGCAATGATTTCTTAGTATTGCTGTAAATAGGAAGCCTAGTAGAGTAACTAAGAGCTAGAGAGCCTTATATTTGAAAAGCAGAAAAGCAGAGTTTGATGTTCAGCTTCGCCCTCAACTGTGTGATCTCAAACCAGCTGCTCAGTATCTCTGACCTTCAGTCTTCCCAACAGCCTTGCTCATGTCCCTCTTTGTAGCGAGGACTAACAACAGCATAGGAAGGATCTTTCAGAACTTGGAACCAGGCAGGAAAATGGACAAGGGTCTTGAAAGAGAATGAGATGAATGACAGGGAGATCACCAGAAGACCTCCATGGAATTTCAGGGTAAAAATGTAGAATTGTTTAGTAGGAGCTCTTAAAAACTTTTTGAAAAGATCTTTCTCTATCCTTGCAGTGATTTAATCTAATTTTTAAAAATTAATGCCAAGCAGTTTTTGTTCTTATGTGGCATTTGGGACCTCCCTGCCCCCATGTACAGAAATCTTTTTGGGCCTCAGAAGCTGTAAGCCACAGGGTGTTGTATGTGTATGTGGGGGGGTTTAGTTTGTCTTAGAGACAGTGTGTAACTTGTTAGTGTCTTCAGTCTCATTTGGAATGTAAAGGGACTGTATGAACTGAGGTGTCTACTTCTTCCATCCCTGGACCACTCAAAGTTAGCTGTTATGGGAATTGGTCGTCAAGGCACCAAGACTTTGATCAACATGTGAAGGGAGGTTTGTATGAACCCTTCCCTAGTTTTCTTTTTTAAACACAAATGGGCTCTGGAATTGATCCCAGATAAGACATCTGCCTCTTAATTTCACTTCAGAGGAGCAGGATGACAAGAAAGGCGATGAAGACAACTAAATGCATTTATGATTTATGCCCCCTGTGATAAATCAATGGATGATTTCTTCCCAAAATGTGGTCACTGTTGGATAACTCATACCAGCTGACACATCTGTGCAATGCCTTAGGTGCTGAGGCTGAGCCCTTTCCTTGCCATGTGCACACCAGCCCTGGAACCAACACCCCAAGGATGGAGTTCGATGTGTGAGTGAGGGGGCATTCATCTACAGTTAGGAAGATGGCCACATCACCACCATCCTCTTCTCCTTGTATCTGTTTTGTTTCTTGTGGTGGACATATCACAAAAAAGCTTGTCTTTCTTGTCCCCGGCTTGCATTGGCCTTTGTGTTTGTGGAGATATATTCTTTCCTTCATTGGAGTTGGCTTGAGATAGCCCAGTTATCACAACAATCACTCTAAAGAATCAAGGAGGAGAAAGTTATTTTCACTCTTTTGTGAACACTGACTTAGTATCCAGCATGGAGTCCTACATAGCAAAAAGATCTCATCCCAGGGGCCAAATGAAGGTATAAGAAGTGACATTCTGGAGCACTCCCTGGGAAAGGTCCTTGAAGAGAGGCTAGGAAGCAGGATCTACTCATTCAAGAAGTCCAGGGATGGCCTTGGTGCCACAAATTTGCCATCTTTCCCTCAGGAATTTATCATATCCCAGGGGCTTCAGTCAAGGTAGAACTTTCCGAATTCAGACAGCCAGATCTACAAGTTCCAACACTGTCATTTGAAATCTCAAAAATTCTGATGGCCTGTGCTGTTTGTTCCCCTTCAAGTATGGAATCTTAAATTAAAAGGAGTTTGATAGATCTCACTTAAATACCTACATTTTTTTATGGATGTTACATAATTGTTGGTATCTCAAGAAAGTCTAATTACACCTATGGAATATTTTCAGGGGTTGGCCCACATCATCTGCATTTTTCACCAGAAGAATTACACTTTGTCTTGTAAGTTTCTTGCACAGCTGCTGTTTGTGCCTTGTATTCTCCCGTGTTTGAAAGATGCCATTGCTCCTCCATTAATGATCTATCTTGACAGAAATTTCTTGAAAAGTGTCAAGATCATTTCCTGGGCCTAGAATGGGAGGAGAGGCTTGTTCATGACAGAAAAGGTAGAGAGCAATGCTTTTCCCAGGAGGCCAGTGAAGTGTAGGAAATGTCTAAACCAGTAACTAGAAGACAAAAGCCTCCTGGGACAAGTGGTAGTTGGAGGTGGAGGTGGTAGCACGGGTTAGGACCCCTGGAGCGTCTGCAGTAACCGCTGTTGCTGAGTCCAGCTGGTCCTGCTCCATCCAGTCAATGTAAAGGGGAAAACAGCTGCCTAGTTAAGGGATATCTCCCGGTCCCTACATTACCAATGTTTCTGTACCTCAGACAATAATGTACCTAGGAAATAGTGTTCTCTAGGACAACAGGGACATCTAACAATATACCAGGCTGCTGTAAGCTGCCTCTTCTCTAGAGATGCCTCAAGGGGAAGATGATCCCCCACCTTTACACAAGCCAGGGGTACTAATAAGAAAGCATTGCCATGGAAACGACCTGTCTCATTTGTTCCTTTTCAAGTAGGGAATCCTAAATTAAAAGGGAGTTTGATAAACTCCGCTTAATGTCAAAATGAAATGCTCACATACTTTGCTGGATATTACATAATTAGGTGACTTCTCAGAGGAGTTCTAATTATGCCTATGGAATAAGTTCAAGGTAATGAAATGCATTCATCTCTCTGGCACTCCATCTGTCCTTTAGCACTGAGCCCCGAGTCAGTCCTTTGGGGCTTGCCCTCCTGTTCAACAAGAAAAGTTTTATTTACAGTCACAGACCTTGGGAATGAAACATCAAGTTATTTTTATGAGATACTTATTTTTAAATAAAAAAAATCCATTTCCCTTAGCTTCAGCTATTGGAAAAATGGCCAAGTATAAAGTATCTCTACTAATCCCAAAATGTAATGGTTTTCCTCAAAAGAATTAGTAAGATCTGTAATACCAGAAGGACTGCCAGAGCTGGGAACAGATGACAGAAGCCAAAGGGAGTGAGTCTATTGATCTTGAATTTTTAAGCTGCAGCAGTAATACTCAGTTGAGTTGGATAGATGAGCAAGTAGATGAGATCCAAAAAGTCAGTGGACAGTTGGAGGGAAAGGACCATGGGTATATGAATTGATAGGTGAATATTTAGAGAGAGCAGGATGCAGATAGAAGAGATATAATTTGAGAAAAATCTACCTTTAGACATATTACTCTGTTTTTCACTACTAAATAAAATGGACTAAAAAGGTAGAATATTTTTCTTTATTTTTTTGAAGGGGAACTTAAGATTCTTTTAAATTTTCAATAGACAGCTTCAGTGGATAACATGAATGATACAGAAAATTTTGACTTTAAGCAAACCAGAGATAACCTTCATAAAAACACAAGTAAGAAAGTAGAAAATAAAATGCATTCTTTATACATAAGTCCTTGGTAACCAGACAAAGTTAGAGCAAAATTGTACTTAAATGTTCCTTTGAAGTAGATTTTTCCATAATGCATTAGTGAGTGGAAACTGGGCCAAGAAGATACCATTTGGGGAAATATTCAAGGGGTGTTGCTGCCTTGGTTTCTACATGTCTCCATGCAGAAGCTCTGTGTGGGATTGCTCCCTTACATGTTGACACGGTAGGAAACAAAGCACCAGTGTCTTCTCATGTCCTTCCCTTCAGATGAGGACTGCTGTATTTCCAGGTTGGCTCTAAAGTCCCTTCTGTCAAAGCGTGTGCCATGAAACAAACACTGGAAGTGTTAGGAATTGTACGAAATATGAGGTTACACTCGGATCCACAGATCACACCACGAGATCGGTTCCACACGGGAGATTTATTAGGTAAAGGGGGTTACAGAGAGGGAGAGAGAGAGAGAGAGAGAGAGAGAGAGAGAGAGAGAGAGGGAGAGAGAGACAGACAGAGAGAGAGGAAGAGAAAAGGAAGGAGAGAGAGAGAGAAGGGGAGAAAAGGGAGGGGCCCCAGTTCTCTTATAGGGTGATCCAGAGCATCGTGGGTGGTTCCAGGTGGTCAGCAGGTGGTCTGGGTGTCTTTCCAAATGCCTGATACCCGGTCTGCCAGGCCCCAGGGGCTGCCTGTAGAAATGCCTGCTTGCTGATCCCAACAGGAAGGCCTTGAAAGACATGAAACTGAATTTTCCTAGAATAAGAGGTCAATCTTATTTTATACCCTGTGATTCAGGGATGACCTGGCAATGTGAACAGAACCCCAAATTGTGTTGTCCTCAGGCAACTCTGTCTGCCTTAGTCCTGGTTCAGCAGAATCTGCTCATGCAGTTTGAGGTTGAAATCCAAGGACACAACCATGGGCAGATCTCTGTTTCTAAAGGTAGATTTCTCTCTCATCAGAAAAGCTGTTCCTAAAGCTGAGGAGGTTGCTTGCTTGGTATGCTGAAGAATGAGAGCCTGCATTGGGCCCCACAACCATGTAAAGAGCTGCGCATGTAATCTTAGCTTGAAGTGTGGTTGGAAGTGGAGATAGGTGGATCTCTGGAAACCACTGGCCAGCCAGTCCATCGAATCATTGAGCTCCAGGTTCCAAGAGAGACCCTGCCTCAAAAAACAATACCTGTTGTCTACTTCTGGCCTCCATGCATGAGCATGCATATATCTATATATCTATATCTATATCTATATCTATATCTATATCTATATCTATATCTATATCTATATCTATATATTCACCTGCATGCCCATGCCACACATGAACATGTGAACACATATGCACACATCACATGCTGCTTATGAACTCTGTTACCCAAAAGGCTGGTTCACTCATCCTTTTAGCAGAGGCAGCCCACTCTAGCTTAAATCCACAGGTCTGCATCTCTCTGTTGAGACCTTCCTCTGCTTTCTGATTGGTGTAGCATATTTGCTGCATGGACACAGCCTCAGAAGCCCTGATAGCATTCATTTGTAAGTTATTCATGTAAAAGGCTCTCCTTTGATCCACATTTTCAAACATGAACTTCAGTACTTGATATTACTGTAAAAGAGTGAATGATAGGGATTGGTTTTTAAGACTAAATTATGACATCTGCCAGTCAGTTTTGATTTGAGCTAGTTGGAAACATCAATCATGGCCATCCATAGTTGAAGGTGGAAGGAGTCAGTAAAGAGGTCAGGGCTACTGGCACCTGCAGCGGTCTTTCTATTCTTGATGTTAGATGAGCCTATCTCATCTGAGTTCGACTCCTTCGTCTACTTACATCTCAGCAGGTTATTGCCCCTGAAAACAGATACAGTGACTGTCTTACAGATCGCTTTAGTTGACTTAAGTATTGCTGAAACAGTCTGGTTTGTTAAATACAATATGTATTTGAAGAACCAAATAAACCCAGAGGATTGTTTAATTCGGTTGTGTTCAAGGGACACTTTGATTTTAAGATCAAATATCCACATACCTCATGAAACAAGGAAGGAAAAAAAAATCAAGTTCATGAACACAGGCGAGAATGGCTGAAATGTTAGTAACAAAGTAGATCCAATAAAAGGATGTAGATAATGCAATAGGCTGTGCCTCCCATTCCCACCCTGGTCTCCATACTGGCCCATGAGCAGGTGACCGAGGGGGAAATCCCTGGACTTCACTCTGCCTCCAGGTATGCTGCCAGCATGCTGGCTCTGATGCTCCAGGACTGAAGAATACCGTGGTTACTGTGAGCCAGGAGGCATCCTTGGCCTCTCGGTCTTTAATTACAGTGGCAGTACCCCAGGCAGTGTTGACACAGGCTTATTGCTCAGGTGTGGAATGCACCCAGATCTCACTCTTGACATTTGCTTTGCAGCAAGGGGTGGTTCTCAGTCTTTTAAATTAAAAACAAATTCATTCTTCTGGGTGTTTGCAAATGTAAATCTCTCCACCAGCCTGCAAGGAGGGCTGGAGTGGGTATTTGCAAATGTAAATCTCTTCACCAGTCTGCAAGGAGGGCCATAGTGGTGGATGCGCTTATACTTTCAGCCACTCAGCAGTAGGAATGAGGCCCTTAGAAGAAGACTCAGGCAGCTATCTGGGGGTGAAAAGAGGACTGTAGACAAAGAAGCAGTAGTAAGAGCCAGGTGTACAGGGACCAGAGGCCAGGTTTATGGGCTCAGGAGCAGAAGGTTGCTACCACTACACACTGATAATAAGATCGGTGGAAAAAAAAAAATCAGATGCCTAAATTGCTGCAGCTACCAAAAGAGCGCAAGGGTAGCCTCGGCTACGCTGTGCAATTTGCATATCTGCAGGAGCATCAAATAGAACTTGGCCTGAAGGGCAAAGTAGCCAAGAGCAGCCTTTTCACCCTGCTCCAGTGGCCCATTAAAGATGCATAGGCCCAAGTGAACCTGGAGGTTTATGTAGGTTTCTCTTGGCAACACAACAGATGGAAAACTACTCAAGCCTGAGCTCACTGAAGACCTTGCTTCAGCAGAGTCCCAGAGAGCCTGCAGGGCACTGAGGAGTAGTATCTAGCGTCCAGCCTCTCAGGTCAACTCAGATCTGTTTTGTTGTTGTTTTTCAGCTTTACTTCCTGATCGATCGCTGAAATCCTTACCATGAACTGGATGCTGCAACCACCACCCTCTCGGGGTTAGGTGTTGCCCTCTACAGAATCCACACCTAGCTCCGCAGTAGGCAATTTTTAGGTTCCTCATTCACCCCATCCTGGTAGTATTTGGCCTACTGGCCTTGGCATTCCAGTTCTATTTTCTCTTGCTCTTCGAAGGCAAGAGAAGTCTCATTTGACAGGAGTACACTCCTGAAGGGGGTAGGCCCTGGAGTTATAGCAGCAGCAACTCAGTCACTGTGACACTTTCTGGAAGATAGCATTCCTTTTGCCAAGCCCCTGGCAGAAGGGAAGGCATTTCAGCCATTTTGTTAGACCTGGTTCTTTTCTGCTCCCCGTTGCAGGTTCTCTCCTTGAAGCATTTGCTTAAGCCTCTCTATCCCTTGCAAGCCTCCTGTTTTTCCAAGCATAAGAAAAGCCCCAAGCTGTTCCCAAGCCCCAAGACAGACATGTCTTCCCTGCACTCAGTGTCCAGCCTCACTCACACACCTTTGTCATGATTCAGTGTTCCTTTTCTCTGAACATTGTCTGTGAATGCGATGTCTGAATGTTTGTCCTTGGTTAAGCCCCAAGCTCCCTCAAGGGTAGGGTGAGGACTGGCTTCTGAAGAGAGCTACTCACTGTATGGACATGCAGGCCTTGGTGCTCAAAAAAGCCCCATGACTGGCTGAATGTCCTGTCCCTTTCATCTTGAAGTCATTCCTTTCACAATTCTGCTTTGCAGCAGACCCTACAGATCACCTTGCCAGTCCTTAGCTGGGCTGTGCCTGCTCCTGCTAGATCTCCAACACATGGTATTGTGCTTGGGAGGCTTTGTGGAAATGAACGCTAGAGTGACAAAAGGTGCTGTCATTAGTGAGGAAAGTGGTAAATGGCTAATGCCTAATATGACATCAGGATGCTGTGAATTCTAGCCACTCACTCCTTCTTCTCATTCTTTTCATGATGTTTGATAAATGAAACCAAAACCAAATTAAAGTGACACACACACTAAAATGAAAGGAAAAGAAATGGTTGTAAACCTTGGATATATATGTGTGTGTGTGTGCCACGTCTGCTCTTAATTTTTTGATCTATATTTAGAATCAAAAGGGCAATGCTTAGAGAGCACAAATATGGTAATTGTACTGAAGCCACTAGATTGGAGAGAATGTCCTTTAAACAATAGAGGAATTTAAACCAGTGCCTGGGCTTCTGAATTAACCCTAAACACAGTCTTTCCCATGTTCATCCGGAATCAAGGCACACTGGTACAACAAAATGTCCAGTTAGACTTGTCTATTTCACAGCTGAGGAAGCCTTGCCCCCACCTCCACCTTTATCCCAGAAAGCATGGTCATAGCTTATACTATGGACAGTACAAGCCTTCATGGTAGTAAGCACTATGCCCGTAATTTTTCTGTCTCTTGTGTGAGTTGAACACCTTTTCCTGTGGTTCTCCTATGCCCACCCCAAAGGTGAGTGTCATGGACTATGAAGTTGGCAGGATTTTCCAGGCTGTGTTGGCATAAGCTGTTAATAAGATAAGTGATCAGAAGTATGATGGCAAGGCACTTCCTCCTGAAGTTCATAGGCCTTCCAGAACATTCATGACTTACTACACTTGTACAGCAGTTTATGCCTTAATATATCAGAGAAGCTTTGCTGAGATGAGATGGAGCATCATGAATTTTTCTGGTGGCATATTCCTACACAGGCACAAATAATGGAGCAAAACTGCCCCATCTGGATGTTCTGTAAGAGAACTCACAGCAGGGAGCTGTTTTCTCAAGCATCATAAAGGTCACTGTAAGTGGCAGGAGTGAGGGCACAGCCAGGGTTGTGAGTGACAGTGTGGAATGAAGCCATTTGCAGGCCTTTATGGCTGTGATTACAGGCATTAGCTGGACTGTCAGGGTCCTGTTCTCCCTTCCCGTGATGGTTCACAGTCTTCCCTGATTTCTCACATTTAATTTGCAGACCAGTTTGCTGTCTTGCAGGCCCTGCAAAAAGACATGCCTTGAAAGGTGTGTGGACCTCTTCAATTTGCATTCTGTTCCTTGCCTTGTGAGGCTTGCTGGAGGCTGAGTTTAGTGGCCCAGTGGAATAAGGGGAGCCTATATATACAGCCCCAAAGATCCTCTCTCCTGCTCTTCACCTGTGGAAAGGGAACTGTGACAAAAGCCAGTAAATATGGAAATTATTCACAAGGTGATATTGACCAGAAATAGATTATTTTGGCTAGGAAATAAACCTTTCCCCAGTGGAGGCTTAGTGGTCATTAAAAAATAAAGATCAAAGAGGGACACAAATTCTATAAAATAAACAGCACAAAAGGACTCATTCTCCATTTTGGAAGCAAACATATATACTCATATATATATATATACATATATATATGTACATTTTTTTTAATGGAGTAGCAGAGAGCTCACTTCATTGAAGAAATTTTATATCCATTCAAGTCTAAGATGCTGTCTTTGGCTTTCCTCCTTTTCCTCACTTACTGGTCTGGGCTTTTGTCCTTGTGAGTTCTGTGGGGGAGCTCTGGAGGCTTCTGGGATGCTGCTTCATAGGCACAGAGAGACTTTGGGGAGCTCTTGGAAAGTGGAGAGCATCCGCCCAAGCCCCTTTTTATTCTGTAAGGACTTGGAAGGTGCTTCCTCAATAATTACATTGCTGTAGTGAAAGCAGAGGAGAGAGCAAGTGAGGGATGGTGTGATTCATCAAATGTGACAAGGAGACCAAGTGCCTGCCTCTGCCCTCAGCTCCCTTCCTATTTATAGAATTGTCTTTCCTTCCAGTTTCCCCCAGCAGATGGCCTGCAGAGGTTCAGGGTCTCTATAGGAATACTGCTGTTCAAGTATACACACATAGGAGACCCTTAGCTTGCTCCCAGCAGTAGGAGCCAGAGTCGGCAGAGGGAGGGGATGAAGTCACCTTATGATGGAAGCAGCCATGGAAATGGAGACCAAAAGCCAGTGCTGCTTGCAGATTGGGAATTGCCAAGACTCAGTACCCTAAGACTCAGGGCAACAGTAAAATCCAGAAGGAGTTAGTAATGGGGCACCATTGGATTTGCCCATCTGCCCCTGCTGTAATGGGAAAGTCAGTGAGCCTTAATGGGGGTCACCAAGGGACAAGAATGTGTTCACCAAGATGATTGTTTTTTGCCAAGGGAAAAATGAGTCTGGTGTCCAGAGAGGTTTCCCAAGTAAACTGAAAGTTCTCTCATTGTCCTGGATGATGGGGATCCCCTGTGGGGTCCATTCACTGTGGGGCAGAGTGTTTGAGTATCAAGAGACCTCATTTGGTACAGGATGTTGAGCACATGGCTGCTTTTCTAAGGTTTCCACTGAAGCTGGCAGAGCCAGTGCAGGTAATTAGCACTGTGGAGAAGCCTTGGGAGCCAGTCAATGCTGCTTTTATTGGTTGGAGTGTCTTAATCAGGCTGGCTGCTCTGCAGTTCCTGGGAGGGGAGTCTAAAGAGAAGCAGACATGCTGTGTGTCCTGGGGCAAGGGCCAGCTGAGAAAACAACCCATGTCTTATGGCCTCATGTGTGTTCTCACCCTACCACACAAGTTCTAACCCCAGGCAGGCCTTTTCTTTCAAAGGTCCTAGCTAGACCTCAGACTTCCTTCTTAGATCCACATCGCTCTTCCCTAAAGTACACTATTGGCTTCATCTTAAGGGTTTTTTGTAGTTGTTGTTGTTGTTTTTGAGAATAAAAACTAAAGACCAAATAGGCTAATAGGCTGATTGGGACCAGTCTGTGTTATCCAAACATAAACATGGTGGTTGTTTAAGTCAGGGTAAAATTTATGGTCTGATCAGAACTGAAGTTGTGTCTTTGGGGCAACTTGCTTGGCAGTATCAGCCTATGAACTAAGGGATTTCCCATGGGCATGGTGAACTAGGCTTTACTGTGTGTAGCATAGAGTTGGCTATATGAGCTCTCTCTCTCAATTGCAGGAATGAGAGCAGAATGCACAGAGACTGGGGCACAGCAGCTGGCACAAAGTAAATAACGGGTAGATGACAGCTGTGGAGCTGTGGTGAGGATTATGATGAATTAATGATGACAATGACAGCATCTACATATTTTGGAAATGCACGAGCCAAAGGCTTACAAGCTAGTTTAGGATGATACTCAGATGTAATTTTTGCCTCCCAGCTTCATTGAAGTAGGATATAGATTAGTTATTTGAATTACTATGACAAAGTACCTGAGAGAAGGCAAACTCAGGAAGGAAGTGTTTATTGTGGCTAACAGTTCCAGAGTACAGTTCATCGTGACTGAGGAGTGATGGTGGTAGGAGCGTAAGCAGCTGGTCATAGTGCATCCATAGCCAAGCACATGGAGTTGAATGCTAGTGCTCAGCTCTCACTTTCTCCTTTTTAACTGGTCTGATAGGTAGGGTAGGTCTTCCTTCTTCCATTCACTCTTCTCAAATTTAGCCTGATCATTTGTTTCTTAGAGAGAAACTTGGGAAGTTAGTCAAAGCACAGAATGGGCTTTGAGAAATTAGATCCATCTCACAGTACTTTTAAGTTTGTTTCTCTTGGAGTCCTCAAGATGTAAACACCAGGAAAATTCCAGTGACTTAATGAGTGTCATTCCCCACCATGAACTTTTCACATTCTATGTAAGATGAAACATCTTTTAGATCATATTTAAATAATGACTCTTCTTTGGAGCAACTTTTAAAACTATGACAATGTTTGCTAAAATGCCAATCTTACCATTGATGATAAACTTTCAGAATGCCAGCTTCTGTGGTAAATCATGATTTGGGTCACTGTTGTGGTTAGAGAGATTCCTCCTCCTGTTTGACTGTCTCCCTGGACCTATATGGAGAAGGAGCTCTGTCTTTTCCACCTACCTTGGACTCCAGTTACCCCTTGGCTACCTGAGAGGCAAAGGAAAGAAATTGAAAGTGCAAACATGTCTTCTGGTAAGGAAGAACCAGGGAACAGGAGGGAAGGCTGTAGAAATCTAAAATTTTTGTTGTTTTTTTTCATTGTGCTTAATAAATAACTTCACATGTGTGACATTTGTCAACTGTCATCCCTGAATACTGTTAAAACTAGCCACCCCCACCTGTAGCAATTATGTAGTATGTTAAAAAAAATTAAAAGTAATCGCTCTCTTCCGACCAACTCCGAACTCAGAACATGTCCTAAGTATCTTCCGTGTGGCTGAATGATAAGGGAGTGTTCTTCCTCTAAAGAGGTCTCTTTGCCTCATACCTGGCCCCATGAATTCCTCCTTTTAAATAACTGTATTAAAATCAAGAAGGGAGTCTTCAAGGTTAACAGTGAGAAGGTAAAATGAGAGTCTGAAGAGTAGAGTTGTTTTTCCAGGAGAGTCAGGCAGAAGATTGACCAGAGAAGAGTCATCCAGAAGTAGGAGGGGACACTTGAGAAGTTTAATTCCACATTTAAAGGGGAACTGGCTATACAAATGGATTTCCCTCCAGCCATACTTAGCCTGTTGAAAATGGAAAGTTGGGCTTACTTAGAATTGTGTCTACAATTAGATGGAAGGATAATCAATAAATGGAATTGAATGTGGATTCAAAAGGAAATTGTGTCAGGATCTGCAGTCAGTAAGGAAAGTTCTGGAGGATGAGGGAGGCTGGGTTTATCAGGGCTTTCTAGAGAAATAGAATTGGCATAATGAGTATAAATTGCAAAGAGATAATCAGATTGGCTAACATGATACAGGCTGAGTAGTTCAATGGTTGCCATCTGCCAGAAACATAGGCTGAGAAGCTGGAGGCCTCAGCATTCTAAAGCTTGTGCCAAAGCCCTGGAGGGTTTCTGCTGGTCTTCAGTCCATGTTAGAAGGTCAAAGGTTCTAAGTCCATAAAGGGTGATAGCAGCAGTGTTAGAAAGAGGGTGGGTGCTCACCAGCAAGGAGTAAGGTGAGTAGACAAGCATAAGCGCCCCTCCCAGACCTCTATCCGGGCTGCCACGGAAGGGGCCACCCACTTTGGAGAAGGGCCTTCTACCCTCAGTTAGTCCTTTCAGGAAACACCTTCACTGGCCCACCAGATGTATGTTAATTCCAGAGCTACTCAAGTTGACAACAACTATTTTAAGGACTTAGTGGAGAAAAGCAAGTTGGAAATCTGATAGCCAAGTTCAGTAAAATCAAGATTCTGTAAGAAACCAAGTAGCAACAGTGTCATAGTCCCAGTTAAAGCCATGGGAAGAGCGAGGTCAGGTAGGTAGGGCTACCACTGCGAGGGATGATGTAAGAGCCTCAGAGGCCAGGGTATCACTGTCACCAAAAACAATAGGAAGATAATAGGGCAAGCCAGTGAGCCCAGTGCCGAGCCATACACAGATGAACAGAAGGTGAGGAGATGCCAGCAATAAAAGGGAGCACGGGTTGGTTAGCCAGGCAGAGGCTGCATACCATTGACTTTGAAAAGAAGAAATAATGTTTAGATTTCGGTGCTGTATTGAATGTCCAAGATCCATGATGTGCAAAGTATGGGAAACAGAGAGCCATCACCAGATAGAAGTGGAAGAAGCAGAGGTCTCAAGGGACAGATAGTGCATAAAAAGCAAATGTCATACTGAGACATTGATGACAAGGTAGATTTTGTGAGGCTGGACCAGGAACTGCATAAGGTACAGACAAACAACTTTCAAGCAACTGGGAGGGATGGACTTGCCTGGGATAAGGGATGGTCAAAGGACTGCATGTGAGATTAAGGGGCTATGTGTTAAGGAATGACTTGAGGAGGATTTGGTTTTCCTGGCAATGGAGAACAATGCTTGAAGGCTCTTTTAGCCTCTAACGGAATGTGAGCATACATCCCGGAAGAATCTCTTTCTGAAGTTCGCGGCAAGCATAGGCAGAGAGGAGGCAAGACCACACAGTGTAAGTGTTCAAGTAGATGGAGAAGCTAAAATGGAGGATTCCAAGGGACCTGGGTTTTGGGGGACACTATTTCCATATGAGCCCTAAAGTGCTTCCTGTTCATTTCACACTTCTGAGTGTGTTCTGTTTGTTTAAGCTTGGCTGTGACTAAGTCATCTCAGTGCTCACGGATACTTGGGGGATATTTTCTCTGGGCTAGATCCATGGTGAGTAATGAGATAAAGCCTTGAGTCCCATGCCAGAGTAGCAATGAAGATTTGTTTTCTTATATTTCCCAAACCTTAACAGCTTCCTTCATAATGATGGTGTTCTCTGCCCCACCTCAGCCTCATCTTCCCATAGTCACAGACTAGAATCTGGGTCATTTTACCTCTTCTGTAGTAGAGGTGATAATCTGCAGAGGATGCTTCTCTGGGATGTGATCTTGGAAGTGCTGTGATTTAGTGTTGTGTAACTACCAGCTATCCGTCTTTTACCTTCCTGAGCAAAGATGACATTCCCTCATCTTTGGTAGTACGTTGCAGATGATCGTGGACATTGGGTACCAACATGCAAGGTGCAACAGGCAGGATGCTTGGTTTATAGACGCCCTTGAGAAATATTAGCACCCTTCTCCATTCACAAGCAGGTTTTTGGAAACATAGACATTAGAAATAAAATAGCAAACTCTGTTGGAAGATTGCAGTTATGGTAAATGGGACTTGGAATGTGAATGCACTGCCATCATTGCCAGCTGATATCTATACATGAACTGACATCTTTCTCACTACTCCGGACAGTTCTTGGGCCTTGAGAGCTCCCTGAAAGACCCTGACAACTTGTAGTTACAAATGGCATTGCGAGGTGGAGTGCAGGTATATGTGGGAGCAGAATGTGCTACCCTGTTTGGAGGACAGAGGAGCCAGCATCTCCTTTCTTCTATATCTGGTGGTCTAGGTTGTCTGAACTAACCTTTCTGTGGGCTGGCAGAGATCCCAGGGAGCAGAGGATCCACCTGCTTCTTCAATGAAAAAGCACTTCAGATGCCATGATCCAAAGAGGATCAGCAGGCAGTGTTCTATTCTAAATTTTAAAATGAGCTTCTGGAGGAGTGGCTCTTGTAGACAAGGAAGACAGAATGACTTGGCCTGGGAGTTTGAGGCTACAGCTGTGGCTGGGAAGGGAGACAGAGGCCACAACTCAGGGAAAGTGAAGCTATAGTAACAGTAGCATGAACATGTCGGGTGAAGAGGAGCAGGAGGAGCAATCAATCGCTGAGGACCTGATCATGACCAAGTGTAAGACAGGGGCAACAACTTCGATCTTTGGTGGCAGCTTCCAGCTCGGGTGTGTCAGTACTGAGCTTGTATGAGAAAGGCGATGCCTTGATTATAAAAGAGACAGGGAAAATCTTTAAGGAAGAAAAGGAAATGAAGAAAGGTATTGCTTTTCCTACCTGCATTTTAGCAAATGACTGTATGTCACTTGTCTCCTTTGAAGACTGACCAAGACTATATTTATCCAAGGAAGGTGACTTGGTAAAAATTGACCTTGGGGTCCATTCATTGCTAATGTGGCTCATACTTTTATAACTGGTATAGCTCAGGGACCCCATAACAGGGCAAAAAGCAGATGTCAATTAAGGCAGCTCACCTTTGTGCCAAAGCGGCCTTATGACTGGTCAAACCTGGAAACTGGAACACACAAGTGGAACAAAGTTGTTCACTATTTAATTGCACACCAATAAAAGGCATGCTGTCACACCAGTTGAAGCAGCTTGTAATCAATGGAAAGAAATATCATTATCAAGAGTCCTACAGACCAGAGGAAAGACCATGAAAAGGCAGAATTTGAGGTGAATGAAGTTTGTGCTGTGGCTGTCCTTGTTCTCTCAGGAGAAGGCAAGGCTAAAGATGTAGTCCAGACCCCTAACTAACAAGACCCCTCTAAACAATATGGCCTGAAAAGGAAAACATTGCATGCCTTTTCCAGTGGAGGTGGAGAGGCATTTTGATGCCATGCCGTTTACTCTATGAGCATTTGAAGATGAGAAGAAGGCTCGAATGGGTGTGGTAGAGTGTGCCAAACATGAGTTACTACAACCCTTTAATATTCTCCATGAGAAAGACAATGAATGTGTTGCCCAGTTTAAATTTACTTTCTACTCATGCCCAATGACCCCATGAGGATAACTAGGGGTCTGTTTAAGCCTGACCTCCACAAGTCTAAGATGGAGGTCCAGGATGCAGAGCTAAAGGTTCTTCTCCAGAGTTGTGCAAGTTGAAAAAGTCAGAAAAAGAAGAAAAAGAAGGTCCCCAAGCCTGCAGAGAATGCCACCAGTAGAGAAGCATTAGAAGAGGATGAAGCTGGGGTCTGAGGTGGGTCCCTATCCACAGCTTGTCATTCCTGCCTCACCCTCTCCCCACCACACATCAGAATCTGTCAAGTACAGTTTGTCTTTTCCACCCAAGACCGCCAGTAGAGTGGGGTCTTCTGCCCTCCTCCCATTTCCCTCCCACCCATCCACTCCTTCAACAAAAAAACCTACCTCCAACTGGTGTTGGGAGGTCAGGCTTCCCAGCCACTGAAGACTACTTTCAGTAGAATAAGAAATTAAATAATAAAGTCAAGAAAAAAAAAAAAGAAGAATATTTGCTCTCAGTCCTGAAATTCTGATAAATCCTAGGACCTAATTGCAAAGGATTTCTGGAAAAAAGCATAATAAAAATAGATGACCAATCAAGTTTATTGTAGAGCAAGCAGCTCTTTGTTCAGCATATCTTGCTATTTATGAGCAAGCTGCCAGTCTTGGGACCAGTGGGTGAGATTGTACACTGGTCTCAAAATCTAAGATGGAAGAGATCTCAGGAACAATTCCTAAGGTCGTCCTCTAGGTTCTATAGACAGACACACAGATGTGCACACCCACACCCACATATACCCAAACACACACACACACACACACACACACACACACACACATACACACACACACACAGATATTCAACATTGTGGGGAAAGCCTATTCTCAGTAGACAGTGGCATGTGCAATAACTAAAGGCTTGGTATCTAGCCAGTGAAGAAGAGGCTTCGGAGATGGAGAATGCCACCGTTGCCCAGGATGATTCCATATTCCTCTAACTCTTACTCATCGCTCAATACCTTATTCAGCACAGCCTTGGCTCAGCCGATACCTTGGGAAGTGGAGGCCATGCAGACCATCCTTTGAAGATGTGCTTTCACAAGGGGCTCAGCATCAGTAAGATGTGAAAACAGGTCACCATTGTGGTGATGATACACTTCAATGGAAAGAATGGTTTTTGTTTTTGAATAAAATGCCAGACATGCTGTAAATATTTCCTACAGCAAACAACAAACAAAGGTCCACCTTTGTGTCAATGCCATATTTGCAAATTAATTTAAAATTGAAGGTTTTAAAATCCAGATTCAATCTCTTACGATAAGTCTTTCTGATAATGAACCTAAATAATAGAACTGAATGAAAATATTTGTTACTGTTAGTTTAACTTAAAAGTCTACATTCATAAAAGCCAAACAACGTACAAAGGTACTCTTAGCTTTTCAGTTTGCATTTATGAACAAAAGCCAATCTCTTCATGCAGAGAACTTTTGCAAGAACAGCTTGTAGGGGGCTGCTGGAAGCTGGAATTTTAAAACAACTGAATTTATTTAGAAGCTAAAATCTGTTTGCTGGAGGAAAGATCACCAGCTCTGTCCCTGGATTAAATATATAGATATTTTCAAAGATGTGAACTTTCATAATTGCTGAAGAGGACACGCTCACAACTGACCAGCTCACTGTTTCCTCTTTATGGCTTTGTGCTGTTGGCTACACAGATGTTTCTAATTTTTCTGGGTGTGTTTATATGTTTGCAAGTTTCTAAGACTGTGTTGATGAATGGAGTTTTTATTGAGTTTCTGTGTAGCTTTCAGATAGTAAAACGGTGTAAGCTCCTTAGCTTGCCCCCACCCCCACCAGGTCTTTCTAAAGGGACTTACTCTACCATTTTAGCAGTCTCAGTTTTCTCTGGCCTGTGCCTCCACATTCTACTAAAGCTAAGACATTTCAAGGCAAAAAGAAGGGCATCAAAATAGACTTAGTTCTAGGACCACAAGAAGTTGATTTGCTGTTGATGGTTGGTGACTGATTCCCAGGGCAAGGACTGGCCTGAGGCTGGCAAGAGGCCTGTCTAGGTAAAGGCCTTTGCTACCAAGCCTGATGGCCTGAGTTCAAGCTCTAGCATCCACAGAAAGGAGAGAAAGTGCCAACTCTTCTGACCTACATACTTGTTAGTAGTTAGGTATATATGGACATACACACACACACACACACACACACAGAGAGAGAGAGAGAGAGAGAGAGAGAGAGAGAGAGAGACATAGACAGAAAGAGACAGAGAGAGGGAGAGAGAAAGACAAATAAAAATGTAATTTTACAAAATCTGAAATAAAAATACTCTCCCAGTGGAGGCAACCTCTGTGTGCAGTCTCCTTGTCCCATCATCTGCGATGTTCATTTCCAAATTGTACTTAGGGTATCTGGATGCTGAGGGGAATGTTCAGCATTCCAGTGACTTTGTTAAATTTTCTAAATGGAGCAGGAAGCCCTATACATGCTCAGCAAACATTCTACCCCACGAGCGACACCCCAGCCTTCTTTGTTTGATTATTGTCTAATGGTTTCTATTTCTGAAATCATATAGGTGTATAGAGTTCCTTTTTTAAACTGTCTTCTTTTTATTTTAGTATAAAAAAACTATCTAAGATGAAGGGAAAAGGCATGAACTCATAGTATGTCATCACACACTGTGAGAAAGGAAGGTTAAAATGCTGCTAAAAGGTCACCATGGTGATATGCAGAAGAATGTAAATGGTTGGGTTGGATGGTGATTTACTCTTTTTTTAATTAAACACTTTGACAAGATGTCTGACAGAAACAATTTGAAAACAGACAGGGTTTATTATAACGTTTTGGTTTGTGGTTTCAGAGGTTTTGGTCTGTGGTCACTTTGCATTTATCCTGGGTCCCTGGCAATGCCTGGATAGCTGAATGCAGTGATGGGAGTGGATGGCAGAGGAGAGCTGTTCACCTCATGGCTGCCAGAAAGCAGAGAAACGGAGAGTACGTACCAGGGTAGCATTGTTCCTGCCCTAACTGTGTTTTCCTAGGCCCCAACTCCCAAAGTTCCCACCAGCTAGGGATGAAGACTTCAGTACAGGAGTCCCTAAGGGGTATATCAGGTCCAGATGCTAACAGCTGGGCAAAGCAAAATGACTCTGGTTCTGACTTTGAATTTGTAAACTTAGGCTCAAGTAAAGAAAGTCACTTGCCCAAGAACCCCAGAAATCAGAGACTTGGAATTTGACTGCAGGCTACGCTGGCTTGCTGGCAAAATGCTGTGTTTTGTTGCTTCATGCTTCCTTCTGCTGGGTCTGTTTTATAAAAAAATAAAATACCACACACATACACACCACAATAGTGTCATGGCAATAAAGAAACTCTTACTTGAATATAAATATTCCTTGAATACAAATAATATATATAAATTACTTGAATATAAATATGAGAAAGAAATGGAAAACAGCTATTGGTGGACAAAATTGTTCTATATGTCTTATATTATTAGAACATTAGTGATGAAATCAATATTTGAAAAAAAAACCAATTACATGTTCAAAATTAAATATGCTCAATGCTCTTAGAATGGACTTTCAATATAACCTTCTTTCATCAATGATTCTCATAAATACAAAAATGCAGACTTTTGCAAGGAAATCTTTAGGATTATAAGGGTTGGGGCCTGTACTCTCTCCTTGGGGAGAGAGGGTTAAAGCAAACTATGCATTTACCACACCGAAACCCACTGCCTATCCTGGAACTGAGTCATCCCTGATGGCGTCATTGAAGCTGAGCTATTAATTTTCATTTCTGAGTTGATTCAATTGTATGACAAAATGGGCTGTGTAAATATGAAAAACAGAAATGAAATTCTGGTTATCTTGTGCTGGCAATTAGATAAAGGGTCCAATAAACAAAGCATTATATATTGTGTCTCCTCCCTTTTAGAACTCTAGAACTTATGGGTCTTCTGAGCACCACCTGGCATGCTGAGCTTCAACTTGCTGGGAGAGAATGGCCCTCTACAGCTACAGTCACAACTCTTTACCTCCCTTGGCCAAGGGCTCTGGGAACCAGCCTCTCTGTATGGACCAACTGGCTAGGGGACTGAATAAAGACAGAATAGATAGGTACAAGGGAGAAGCCTCTGCATCGGCTGGAGCAGGATGAATTAGTGGCCGCAGGCATGTGCTAAGAGTCAGTGCACTACAATTTCAAGAGAGTCAGAATTCCAACATGGATGAGAAAGGAGCCTGTGGCTCTACTCTTGGTGGAGGTCATTGACAGTCAGTGATTGCTAAATGAAGGAGAATCATTCTTCACTGTAAATATGGATGCAAATAGGTTCTCATGCCTTAGCAGATGACCCCACACCCATGCACATATGGACAGCACTCAGTCCTAACCTCCAGAACCTGTAGGTGTAGCTTTAGCTGGATGTGATCAAGTTAAGATGAGGTCATGGGATCAGGGGCCCTAATCCAGTGGCCAGTATTCTTGGAGCTCAGGACAATTTATAAAATAAGAGACGGGCATGAAATTGGAACAGAAGATGAGTGGGATGATGCTAGGAGGAGTTGGAGAGGGAGGCATTGATGGATATGATCAAAATACACTATGTAAATGTATGAACTTTTCAAAGAGTAAATAAAAATATCTTTGAAAACAAGTCAGTACGCAAGCCATGGAATTCAGGTGCTGCTCCTGCAAGGCCCTTTGACTGCAGACAGGTTCTCCTGACAGGAGCAGTTCCATCAACTGATGTACCAAAACTCGGGTTAAAGAAAGCGAGCCCCAGAGTGTTGTACATGTCACTGCGTGTTGAAGGACACGGAGCGATCTCTCTCCCTCCACTTGCTCTCTCCTTCTCATCTTGCTTGTGACCACCATCTCTCTGATTCTGTTACTTCCTGAGAGTAGCCTCAACAGGCTGGGAATCTAGACCAACAGGCAAGTATCCTTTCTCAGTTGTGGGGGTTAGAAGTCTGAAAGTAAAGTCAACAGGGCTCTAGAGATGTGTGGTAGGCCTCTCTGTACTCTTCCTTTGTGGCTGCAGGCCATCCAATAGCTCTCCTCATTCGGCTCCCACAGCCCAGTCCCAGCCTCTGCCTCCTTTTGATGCCTGCATATGTATCTTGGCACTGGGGCCACATAGCTTCTTCTTTCCCTCTCCAAAGTTCTGTCATTTTCCCCCCCTAAGAGCATTGGTCATTGGCTGAAGGCTCCTCTGCTCTAGCATGTCCTCATCTTAACTTGATTAAATCCAGCTAAAGCCACACTCACAGTTCCCAGGGGTTAGGACTTCAACAGATATTGGGAAGGCAGGACCATAATTAAACTAATAAGAAATAGCATCTTCATTATTTTTTAAACTTACACACTCAACATACACACACAAACACACACACACGCACGCACACACACACAAGACTTTGATCTCATTCTCTCCCATTATTTTCTCATCTCCTGTCCCCTTCCACAGAACCTTTTTCCTCCCTGCAAGCCCCTTCCACTTTGTGGCTTTTGTGTGTGTATGTAACTATCTGCGTTTAATTAAGGTTGCTTCCCTTAATATTCATGGGGCTCCTCTTATTCATCTGAGCAAGGGCAACTTCCCAGTGACTACACATAGGAATATGTCCCCAACCCTAGCAACCATTAACTGCCTATAGCTCTTCAGGGAAGAAGGAGAGAGAGCCTCTTAAGATTTCTACTGCCAGAGCTGGAGAGATGGCTCAGAGGTTAAGAGCACTGGCTACTCTTCCAGAGGACTCTGGTTTAATTCCCAGCATCCATATGGTAGATCACAACTGTCTGTAACTCCAGTTCCAGGGGATGCAACACCCTCACACTTATATACGTGCAAACAAAACACTAATACACATAAAAATTAAAAAGAGGAATCATAAAAAAAAAATTCACTGTCCATGAAGGAGTATTGATAGGCCCCAAATTTCTAGATCTTATGCAGCTAACTATGGTTACTGGTAGGTTTGTGGGTGCAGCAGTATGCCCTAGCCAGAAAAAACAGCATCATAATCTTAAGTCACAGGAGTCTTTGCCTCAGCCTGGACTAGGTACTGTCTGACATGGTCTGTGTCACTGGCTTCTGTATCCTCCATCCGTTGTTGCCTGGACAAACAAAAGTAAGGTTTAATTAGCAAATGCTTAGCAGTCACTTCACTGACCTTCTGTTGCCTTGTTTTCTTTGGTACATTTTGTGGTTTATGTAGATGATGTTATAGGTATTGAAGAACCAGCCTGCCTCCATCTTAGGCTTAAAATACATCATATATTAAACACAAAGTAGGTTTATTCTTGTTTCTGATTAAACCTCTCTTTCTCAAGGATTGAGCTATGCCCCACCCACAACCTTAACTACAAATGATTCTGTACTGCCTGTTTCAGGAATGCCAATTATGTCTTTGTTTCAAAAAGTTAATAACCATTTTGCAATCCTACCTTTGTTTCAAAAGGGTTGTTATGGCTACCTTGTTATGACTGTCTGTTCTTACAACCACCTTGTGTTTATCTCTTTGTTTCAGGAGGTCATTATGACTAGCTTGTTATGTTTATGCTCTGCTCTGGTAAACCTGTCTCTTTTGCCCTCCAACTTCCCCACCTGAAGAATTAGGAAGGTTGAGAAACACTGTTCTACACTAATGGGGAGAAAGAAGCTTGTGGCTCATGGAATTGGTGAGAGCACCTGGAGTCCAGTAAGATTGGGGTTGGGTGTGCTAATAGGCAAGTGGGGATCTTAGTAGCTGAGACTAGAGAGGGCTGAAAACCCACCCATAATTTTATCCCTCTGTCTGCTAAATCAGGCATCCCACCTCATGGATTGCAGGGATCTACAGATGTACGTCTGTTTTCCTTCACATTCAGCAGGACTTGAAAACTCAGGCTTTGGTTAAATGTGAAATTGCAAACTATCAGTGCTTATACTTACATCTTGCCAGTAAGGGAAAATGTAGAAAATGGCAGAAAACAGCTACACCCCAGAGAACAAAAGCTGGTGGGGGGTGTCACAGAAAACCAGGGAGCAGTTACAAGTGCAGAAGGATGGACTTGGTAAGGCCAGGAGGTCGTGGGCAAGCTCTGGAGAATACAAAAGAACAAACATAACCACAAACAGCAAATTTTAAAAGGAAACTCATGAATTGAACGAGTGAATAAAGGTCCTTAAAGTTTTTCTTCAGAGTGCCAGATAGCAAATGTTTTAGAATTTACAGGCCTCTGTCTTAACTATTACAGTAACACAGCAGCTATAAACAATGTACAGTAAGACAGGCATGGCATAGCACTGTTCCAATAAAACTTTATTTGCAGAAGCAGCAGAGGGCCAGGTTCAGACCCTGGGCCATAGCACAACAACCCAGGGATCAATTGAACTGATTCTTCTCTTTGAGATGTCCTTTCTCTTGAAGTTGAATAGTTTAGTGACCCTGGGCCAGAAGCCAGAGAAAGAATACCTGTATTAAATAAAAGAGGGGTATGAGTATGAGGTGGCTGCTGCTGTTGACCAGCAAGACCAGCAAGCTTATCCTCTAGTTTCTTTCTATCAGAGACTCATGTAATTGGGTACTACACAATGATCATTATAGTTTGCTACTACTGTAGACAATTGCAGAAAGGCATTTGGTTCCTCAACATCATCCCTAGTCATCTTGTATTTTGAGGGTTTTTCCTCCCTTTTTTGTTGTCACCTTATTGTTTTCCTTCCTCACCAGGTAAAGATCATCAGTGTCTATCCTCTGCTTCCATACTATTATATAGGACTGCCAGATGCACCTCCTTGAACTATCACTCACCAGTCCTCCAATGAGAACAAAGACCATCCTGCATCTCCTTCCCTCCTTCACACTGGCACCCAACAGGCATCAGCAAGTGTTGGCTAGATGACCCAGTGCATTTGCTGCAATGACAAAATGCCTGACAAGAATCTGCTTAGGGAAGAAGTTTATCTTTTGGCTCAGTTTCAAAATACAGTCTGTCGCGATTGGGAAGGGATGAAGGCAGGGATTTGAGGTAGCTGATCACGAATCAGAGAGAAGAGCTCAGCAGGCTCTTTCCCCCCTTTTTTATTTAATACAGTACTTCGATCCATGGGATGTTATCACTAACATTCAGGCTAGGTCTTTTCTTCTCAATCAAACCTCTCCAAGAAAAGCCATCACAGAACTATTCAGAGCTGTGTCAACATGACAGTAAAGATGTACCATCGTGCTTCGCTATCACAAAGCTGCTTTTTACTGTGGTGTTCTGAATGGTCCCATTTGTCTTACTAACCTGTGCTTATCATAATCATGCAATCAAGCAATCTCCGTTCCTAGCTAGACCAGAGTTTGCCAGGATGCCACCTAAAGCCAAATCTGGCCTAGTGCCTGGTCTTGTTAAATAACGTTTAACTGAAAGCAGCAATCCTCATTTGCTTGCCTATTGTCTGTGAATGACTTTTCACTGAGTGGTTGAGTTAAGCGGCTCTGACAGAGTTCACATGGCCCACAAAGCCTGAAGTATTTACAGAGAAGCTTGTTGATCTCTGAGCTAAATTTTTCAATATATTCTGACTCACACTTGTCATTAAACTGCAGATGGCTGACACTGTGCAGGAAAGATTAGAAGTTGTCAGCCTACATCAAGATTTATGGTCAAATGTTAAGTAATATCGAGATTGAATCAACAAGCCAGTAGGGAATAGAGGAAATCTTCAATCACTCAGTTGAATTTTAAATGTTTTCCCAATTTACATCGCATCAGGTTTCAGACACTGTGATGTCAGGCTAGTTCATCACTTTGCTTCCCAAACTGTGTATGCAGGCACTGTGGGGTACAGCAGCAGTCATGGTGCGCTTCCACATGTGCGTGTGTGTGTGTGTGTGTGTGTGTGTGTGTGTGTGTGTGTGTGTGCGTGTCTGCATGTACGCATGTCTGCGTGTACAAGGGGAACAAAGATTGTGCACTGTTTGACATTATATGAGCTGGTAGCTTTGGGGACCAAGTTCTTTCAGCAATGTGGTCTCCTTGTCAAGAGGGACTTTTGGCAGCTGTATGATTTTACAAAGGAATGTAATGTACAAAGTGGTGTGGATCAGGAAATGAGGGTCAGTCTGATCTCCTGGCTTTGAAGACTTTATGTCCAGTCTACCTGGTGTACATGTGGTTATTGGAAAAAGATATAGATGGCTATGCGAGATGGCTCAGGGAGTAAAAGTGTTTGTTGGGCAAGCCTGATCACTGGGACTTAAAAAAAAATGTTACATGTGGTGGCATGTATCTATTTTCCCAGCATGACAATATGGAATGTTGAGACAAAATGGGCTTGAAGCTGGATGGTTAGCTAGCCGGGGATACTCACATAGCAACATACACAGCATAGTGGGGACAGCAGAGGAGACTCTGCCTCAACAGGAGGGAACTAAGGACTCTTGCAAGTTGTCCTCTTACTTCTGTGTGTGTGTGTGTGTGTGTGTGTGTGTGTGTGTGTGTGTGTGTGCATGTCCATTGTCTCTTCTACACAAAAAGACTATAATATAAATAAAATTCAAAGCCAGAATATTATAAAATATTTTTAAATACTTGTAGATTGTTGAGACACAACAGCTTAATAAAACACATTCTATTAGATATTTCTTTTGGCCTTGAGTCACTGGGGGTTGAAACAATCTGGGAGCTCTGGTAAGTGATCTTGACGTATCTGAATGAAAAAAGAATCCCTCAATACGTTCTGACACTTGGATGAAACATTTCTTTTGCTTAGGAAAAAAAAAACTTTCAAGTTTTGTTAAAGAAACAAAAATCACGTAGGACAGGAAATTGATGATCTTAGCCCTAGGTGGTCGATTTGCTGAAAACTTTCGCCCTGCAGCATCCAAACTAACAGGAGTCATTTGGCTGCAGCTGTTGCAGTAATACTAGTTGAGTATTCATTGCGTGTTAGAGAAACAACACTGACCAAAGAGGCATGTGTTCACAAAACCTCTAAGAAACATTTTAACTGAGAAACTTGCTCTCCTAATTCTATGTAGCTGCCCATGTGTGGATGAATTTGACTCTGAAATCGTGTATGTATGTGGTATATGTATGTATGTGTGTTCATGGATATGCATGTGGAGGCCAAAGATCAATGTTTCCCTTCATCCTTAGTTACTCCCACTTAAAATAATTGCATGTCTTTATGCTGTATGTGTGCATGTGAAGGTCAGAGGATAACTTTCAGAAGTCAGTTTTCTCCTTCCATCATGTGGTTCTGAGCTCAAACCCAGTACACTAGGCTTGGCAGCAAATGCCTGTACCCATCTGACCCATCTCACGGACAGAGTCTTCAATGAACCTGAAACTCACTGATTTGTCTAGACTAGATGGGCAGCCAGTCTAGAGAATCCTTCTGTCACTGCCTCTCCAGGGCTGGGATTCCAGGCATGTGCTACTACGCTTGGTCCTTTACATGGACACTGGAGATCCAAAGCAAGGTCTTCATGCTTGTCCCATAAACGCTTTAGAAAGGAGCCATCTCCTCAGCACCAACTATTTTGAAATTTCCCCTATGCTTGGAAAGCAGCTTTCCCCCGTACTCTTGCTGTCAGCAGATGCCATCACAGGGATAATTTGTTAGTTATGACCTTCTGCATCCTTTCCAATAGCAGCCTTGTTCCTCACGCCTTGCCCAGGAAGGAAGGAAGAAAATCTGTGAATCTGTTCATATTTGTGTTACTAAGCCCAAATGCTATCTCATTTGTTCCTAAGCACCAATTTCTCTCTTCTGGTTTATGATCACTCATACTGGGCTAACAACTTTATTTAAAAGTCTTTAGAAGTAGTATAGCGGGATCTTGAGGAAGTGCTATTCCTAATTGTCTGAGAAAGCGCCAGATTGATTTCCAAAGTGGTTGTATAAGTTTACATTCCCACCAGCAGTGGAGGAGGGTTCTCCTTTCCCCACATCCTCTCCAGCATGTGTTGTCACTTGAGTTTTTTATCTTGGCCATTCTGATGGGTGTGAGGTGAACTCTCAGAGTCATTTTGATTTGCATTTCCCTGATGACTAAGGACGTTCAACATTTCTTTAAGTATTTCTCTGCCATTTGATATTCCTCTATTGAGAATTCTGTTTAGCTCTGTACCCCATTTTTTAATTGGATTACTTGATTTGTTGCTGTTTAACTTAAGTTCTTTATATATACTGGATATTAGCCCTCTGTCAGATATAGGGTTGGTGAAGATTCTTTCCCAATCTGTAGGCAGTCGTCTTGTTTTGATGACAGTGTCCTTTGCTTTACAGAAGCTAGGCATATATCCAAAAGATGCTCAAGTATACAACAAGGACATCTGCTCAATCATATTTGTGGCAGCTTTATTTGTAATAGCTAGATGCCCCTCAGTTGATGAATGGATACAGAAATTGTGGTACATCTATACAAAGGAATATTACTCAGC
Organism: Meriones unguiculatus; assembly: GCF_030254825.1. Lineage (NCBI taxonomy): Eukaryota > Metazoa > Chordata > Mammalia > Rodentia > Muridae > Meriones > Meriones unguiculatus. The sequence continues at coordinate 7,094,203 of NC_083357.1, read as the reverse complement.
GATAAAAAACAAGGAAATCATGAAATTTGCAGGCTATTGGTGGTACCTGGAAAAGATCATCCTGAGTGAGGTATCCCAGAAGCAGAAAGACACACAGGGTATATACTTACTTATAAGTGGATACTAGACATATAATATAAGCATACTTCAGTGCACCTTAGGAAGCTAATCAGGAAGGAGGACTCTGGCTAAGATGCTCAATCCCCATTCAGAAAGGCAAAGAGGGTGGATATCGGAGGAGGGAGAAAACAGGGAACAGGATAGCAGCCTACAACAGAGGGCCTCTGAAAGCCTCTACCCTACAGGGTATCGAGGTAGATGCTGAGACTCATAGCCAAACTTTGAGCAGAGTGCATGGAATCTTGTGAAAGAAATGGGAGATAGTAAGACCTGGAGAGGACAGCAGCTCCACAAGGACAGCAACAGATCCAAAAATGTAGGCACAGGGGTCTTTTCGAAAACTGATACTCCAGCCAAGAACCTCTTGTGGAGATGGCCTGGAACACCTACACAGAGGTAGCCTATGGCAGTTCAGTATCCAAGTGGCCTCCATAGTAATGGGGACAGGGACTGTCTCTGACGTGAACTGATTGGCCTGCTCTTTGATCACCTTCCCTGAGGGGTGAGCAGACTTACCAGGCCACAGAGGAAAACAATGCAGCCAGTCCTGATGAGACCTGATAGACTAGGGTCAGAAGGAAGGGGAGGAGGACGTCCCTTTTCAGTGGACTGGGAGAGGGACACAGGTGGGGAAGAGGGAGGGTGAGATTGGGAGGGGAGGACAGAGGGAGGTACAGGGGGGATACACAGTGAATAAACTGTAATTAATAAAAATAAAATAAAATTCTTTAGAAACAGAAGAGAAGAGTTATCAGGTGAAATCTTAACATCATGGCTCTCCATCCCTGAGGACTTGGAGTTACCATTCCTTTATTAGGTATTAATTAGTCAGGTCTCTATTATTGTATTTTGTGTCTCCCAAAATTGGGGTGATGTGGGCCCCATTGCAAGCCATGTCTAAACACAATGAAGCCCAATTTATTTTATTTGGTCCCTCTTCTGAGCATTTTTTTTAATTGATTTCCTTTTTCACATTTTCATTTCTTTCTGTCTGTTCATTGCCAGATCCTTTCCAGTTTCCTTTCCTGGTTTCCTGTTTCTTTCTTTGGCTTTGGAGGCTACATCCAGCTACACTGCTGAGTGCTTGCTGTCTCTCTGTCCTCATTCCTCAGGATGGGTACCTGGCTCAGGCTTATGTCTTTCAGGTACATCTGTTGTTCCTGCAGCTCATGCCTGCCCCCTCTGGGCAGGTGTCTATGTCTCAGACTTCCATGCCCAGCCCTGTTCCTCACTTTCCTCCCAGCCTGCCCACCCTATCACCCCTCTTGTGTCTGATTCTTCTAGTCAGACAAACCTAAAGCTGAGATCATGGTTTCAGCCCCTCTGCATCAGGATTTTCATTTAATCCTTAGTCTCTGCCTTCAGGTATACTATCTGTGACACACACACACATACACTTACATAGTCAATATACACACGCTCACACATATACACATACATGCACACGTACTTGAACACTCATATATACTCACACAGAAACTCACACTCACCCTGTACACATATATACACTTTCACACACAAACTCATACTCTCACACACTCACATATACATGCATACTTACACATATTCTTGCATGCATGCATGTACCCCTCCGCCACACTACCTCTAGTGCCCCTGGTCCCACGTGACATCAACATAACCAGCTAGAGTGTTTTTGTTTGATTGTTTAATGACTATCAAACAATAGTAATTCTTTACCAACATGATCTTCTGGTGGCCTTAGACCCAATTCTATAAAGTATTCCCAGCTCTTCTTGCCCTGCCTTACCCATCTACCCGTAATCTCTTCACCATCTTCTTTCACAATCTGCCTTTTCATTCCTGTGTCTCCAGACCCTCCAATATCCTTCCCAAAGCATAAACAAGTTGGGCTCCTTCCTGAGACCTTTGTATTGGTTTTACCTTCTTCCTGGGAAACTTCTTCCAGATACTCACACAACCAACTTTCTCATCATTGGTCAGTTTTGCCTAAATATCACTTTCTCCCTCAGAACCACCATGACCTCCTGACCAACACCAGCACCTCTCAGCTTGCCCCAATCCTGCTGGGATGCTATTCTTGGCTGGCATCTTGACAAGGACATTCCCCGTAGCATTTTTATTTATTATTTTCTCCCATACCAGATGCTTTCTTTTTTCATACTGTTAATTGTTTGGTCTTCTTTCCTAGAATTTTAATGCCACAAGGATGGCAATAGTCCTCTGCCGTTTATTTGCTGATGGATGCTAATTATTTTAGCAAAGTCCAATGAATATTCAGTAAACACCCACTAAACAAATCAGCAGCAGTGAACACTGCTGGCATCTCAGTTGTGTGACCAGGTCATTGAGGCGACATTTCACAGCACATGCTATCTGGCTGGTGGTCATTTCGTGCAACTTGGGAAAATATAATGTGCTTGGCAAACCATCATGAATAGGTTTGCCATTCATTATCTTTTTGAATTCTAAAATAAAAGGACTAATAATATTTTTATTCTTTGAAAATTTCAGGTGATGCAGTTTGATTAATTTACCCCATTGTGGGGAAATAAAAATTCTTAACCTAGACAAGATGAGTCTTGTGGAGACATTTACCTCTCAGGGACCCTGCAGTGTGGCTCATGCAAGGGAGGACTTGTTCTCACCCTATGAATTCTTGCTATATTTTATGGCGGTATGTGACCTACAAATGGCAAGAAGGAAATATTTCATGTGTTGTAATTTCCTCTCCCTTCCTTCTGTCTCAGTCTGCCTTTTGTCACTGTAATGAAATACCTGCAGTTGCTATTTTATAGAGAGAAAAGGTTATGTCAGCTCATAGCTTTGGAGGTTACTATTCCAACCTTGAGAAAAGCTATTGCTTTGGGTAACTAATGAAATGCCAATGGCAAGCAGGATGCGGTGAAGTAAATTGATTCCCTTAATGACCAGGAGAGAAAGAGAGAAAGGAAGACATTGGTCACAGGGTCCCCTAAAGGCATCTGCCAATCACCCAAGGACCTCCCACCAGGCCCTACTGCCTAGCTATTCCCTCCTCTAAATGTTGCCATGAGGGGAACAAGCCTTTACGGATAGGCCTTTGGGAAACATTTGGCACCCAAACTTTAGCCCATAGTGCCTGCCCACTAATACTGAATCCTCAGACTCCCAAGGCTGTGGGGGCTGGAGGACTTCTGTGCTGGGCCATGAGCTGCTTTTCCCACGGAGTAGAATTTTGAATTCACTTGGTGTGAGCACAGGAAGATGTTCACAATGGTGGGCAGTTTTGGTTTTCCTGCCGCCAGAGCTGACCCCAGGGTGAAAGCCCCCTGGGTGTTCTCCATTTATCTTTCTTTAATTTTAATGTGATTCTGTAAATAGCCTACAAAGATGTGTCTGATAGCTAGCTAGAGTTTTATATGAAATGTCCATTTCTACCCATCCCTTACTCCGACTTGCTTTTCCATCTCCCCTTCTGATAATCCCTCTTAAATAACCCCTTTCTGGTGAGGAGGGATTGGGGCAGATGCCACAGCTGAACCTCCTCCTGCCAAACAGCTGAGCACTTGGATCTGAAGGCAAACAGGGAGCCACTGGACATTGGTGCCAAATACAGGCCTTCATGTCCATCTTCAATCCACAGGACCCTTGCCACCCACTTCTTCACAGTTAGATGCCTGTCTAGAGAGAGCTAGAACTGAGTTCCCACTTGAGCTCTGGATCCTGTCATCATTGTTTAGAAGCTCCAGGCTTCGGCTCTGGAGGCAACCCATTGGCAAACCAGTGGATTCTTGCCTGTTGTGGGTTTCAGCTCACTAGCACTGCTGCAAGCTTCAGCTGTGTTCCTTCTCTCTCTACAGACAGATCTGCACATCTCAGCAGCTTTTTTGGGGGGAAAATCTCTCACCCTACAGATGCTTCAGATGCCTTGGCAGAGCTGCTCAACTGGAGCCAGTTATCTATAATGTCATCTTGGGCTGAGAATTTACCCATCAGGGGCCTGAAGACATTTCTTTTTTGCTTCATCTCATGAAATGGCTAACCCTCTTTCTTTAATTTAGGCTGATGTGGCAGAGATTTGGTTATAAGATATCTGAATTTCATGGACCAGTAAAATAGAGAAGGAGAGGGGATGGGGTATGTGCTATGGTGTGGGCCTAGCAAATTTTCATTTAGAAAAATGAACAGAACTGTGTTCTGTCATATTATCATCTCACAGAAGAATGAACACTACCTTCCAGTGAAGCTTGTTAAGTCCTAAGAGAAGATGAGCCTGGGACCCAAGCACATGCCACTTCATGAGAAACTGCCCAGGCACTTCTTTCAGCTTAGCATGGTGAAGACTTGTTCTCAGGTAGGCTGCTCTTCCTGATGGCATTCTTACAGGCTTGTGGTTAGTTAACGAGAGATTCACACTGCCTGGACTGATACTCAGATCAGGTAACCAGGCAGCTCTTTATGGACAGCACACCTCAGATACCCTAATTCAAATATAATAGTATTCCTTATTTTAGGACATATGTTCTAAGATGCCTAATGGGTGCCTGGAACCATGAAATCCACTACCCTTCCGTCCCATACATCAATATCTGTGATCAAGTTTAGCTTATAAATTAGTCTCAGTAAGAGATTAACAATAATAATACATAATGAAATAAGATAATTACATAATAATATATCATGAAATTTAGATGAATGTTCCCACTACTCAAAATATCTTCTTGTGTTGTATTGACCCTTCTTTAGGGCCAAATGTAACTAAGACCTCAAAAACAGCTGGGGCTAAGGCCCTGTTGTTATGTTCAAAGAGCAGCTTTGAGAAAGGCTCAAGGCTCTTGTGTTTGGCTCCCTTTGGCAAGGTCTGTGCTACCTACCTGCTTCTCTGGTTTCCTGCCTCTCTTCCTCTCTGCAACCTTCTCTTCCCCTTCTATTCCCTTACCCTGTCCTCACTTTCCTATTCTTTCCCTCGTCAGCTCCCCTCTTTCTTATTCCTTGTCTCTTTTCCATCTTTTCCTCTTATCATGACTTCTGACACCTTTGTTATATTTCTTTGAGAAATGGTAGGTAACTATGTTTTTAAAGCTGTGCTATGAATATTTGTCTTCTGGAGAATATATAGCTTACGTGCTGATTTTTAGGTTCATAGCCTTTTATTTTAAGTGTGTGCTTTTTATAAAATAAAGATTCTATTTATTAATTTTGTGCCTCAATCTTTTTCTCTTTGTGTTGTTTAAATACAATTTTTATCTTTTTAAATTTTATTTATTGTATTATTAATTACAGTTTATTCACTTTGTATTTGAGCTGTATACCCCTCTCTAGTCCCCTCCCAATACCACCTTCCCTCATCTCCTTCCATGCCCCTCCCCAAGTCCACTGATAGAGGAGGTCCTCCTCCCCTTCCCTCTGATCCTAGTCTATCAGTTCTCCTCAGAACTGGCTGCATTGTCTTCTTCTGTGGCCAATATAAGATAAACATACCAAAATCTGTACACCTAAAGAAGCTAAGTAAGAAGGAGGACCCTGAGTAAGATGCTCAATCCTCATTCAGAAAACAAATGGTATTGACATCAGAAGAGGAAGAAAACAGGGGATAGGATAGAAGCCTACCACAGAGGGCTTCTGAAAGACTCTACCCTGCAGAGTATCAAAATATAATTTTTCATGCCATGAAATATATTTTGGAAATGTTTTTAAAAATATTTTAAGATTTATTTTTATTTATGTGTTTGTGTCTGTGTGAGTTTAAATATCTATGTGTGTCCGCCTGAGTTTATGTATACCATGTACCTCTACGTAACCTGAGGAGGCAAGAAGAGGACATTAGAACCCCTGGAGCTCGAGTTATAGGTGGTTTGGGGCCATTCACTGTGGGTGCTGGCCACCCAAATAAGATCCTCTAGAAGAGCAGTAAGATCTTGAACCACTGAGCCATCTTTCTAGGCCCCTGAAGATACACTTTCAACTACAGAGTCATATTCAAGCTCAGGGGCTTTTGGTTTCAATTTTTTTTAAAGCATGTCACAAGTTGCTCCTAAAAATGTAGAAAGAAATGCAGAGGGGGAGCCAGATCCAAGGTACTCTAGAGTTGGGGATACCTGCTTCCCAGTGACACGTGAGGGGAGTCTCACCCAGTCCATCCACATCACTGTGTTTGCGGCTAGCTGCTGCTAGAGGTGAGCTGTATCAAACCTCAGCCATTCTGGTTGTTGATGGCACAGAACACTTCCCTCTTAATCCATAGTTTTCTCACTGGTCCTCTCTCCTCACTAGATGATTCTCAAGTTCTTCGTTTCCTCTGGTTTTAGACCAAGAAATACATGTAATGTTTGCCATTGTTCACAGATGTTCTTCTCAGCTTTCTGTCTGCTTTCTGATTTTTATGGTGGCTTTGGCCATGTCAAAATTTAGAAATTTTGTGAAGTCAGATGATCCGTTATTTCCTCTCTGGCTTTTGTGTTGGCTAGTGTCCCTCAGAAGGCTGTTTGCATTCTTATTTTTGTTTCCTTCTGAATCTCTTTCCCTTTGTTCTCTTTTACATCTCTTCTCACTGTGGTCCAACTGGGGAGAGGGGTGATTGGCATAGGGAGAGGGGTGGGTGTCACAGGGAGAGGAGCAGGTGTCACAGGGAGAGGGGTGGGTGGCATAGGGAGAGAGGCTGGTGACATAGGTAGAGGGGTGGGTGGAATTGCCAAGGTTGAATAACAACTTGTGTTCGCATTTGGCTTCTTGTAGCTCCACCATTATAACTAGATAAAAATCTTAGCTTCAGTTGTGGCTGCTGTCTCTGATCTGGGCCAGTGCTTCCCTCGGTCACCAGCTTGGGAGAGCTCCCGTAGCCCTCACATTTCATGTAGATTCTTCTGGCAAGCCAGTCCTCACCGAGCCAGGGAGACATTCCACATGGCCAGGAAGGAGGCTGCTTGATGCTGCACTAACATCGGGAAAGTTTTCAAAGGCTTTGTGGAGCTGATGCTATGTGGGATACACAGGAACAGTACTGACATCCTTCATCACTTGATGTTGTGGTCCCTACTGTTTATTTCTCTGAACCTGGCAGATGCCTTAGCAAGGCTGCTGCTCACTGGGTAGATGTGCAGGATTTCACCATCAGAAAAGTATTCATCATTGGGGTTTGAAGTGTCCCAGGGGAAAACTGGGCTTAGTTCCACCGTCCTCTCTACCCTTCTTTTTGCCAATGGATGCTTTTATGTCCACATCACTTAGCAAGATTTTTGGTTTTGTTTTGATTTCAGGGTTTTAATTTTTTTGCTGCAGGTCATCAAATACCCTGTTCACATCCTAAGTCTAAATTCTCTAGATGACATTTTAAAAAAGATTAATTTAGTTTTATTTTATGTGTATGAGTGTTTGCCTGCATATATGTATGCCCACCACGTGCATGCAGTACCTGTGGAGGCCAGAAGAGGGCTTCTGTTCTCCTAGAGCTGTAGTTACGGCCAGTTGTGAGCCACCATTTAGATTTTAGCAGCCACACTCAGGTTCTCTTCAGGAGCAAACAAGTGTTTTTAACCACTGAGCTTTCTCTCCAGGACTTTCAGTCTCTCAGAGAGCTCCCGTGTTCTGGCAGCTCAGTGGAGGTAAGACTGTCTTTGAGGCCACTGGTTTCTGTGGCTCCTGTGGCTCTATTCAGAATCCATTGGCCTTGCCATTTGCTCTGTGGCCCCTGGGGTCCTTTCCTTGCCTACTGAACAGATCCCCAAGGTGATTATCATGTAGAGCAGAACTTGATACCCACTGCAGTGGAGAACCTTTACTAGGCTAGGCTAGCTCCCAAGAATGGTTTCACCAGTCATCAACAGTTATAGGTTATAACAGAGCCTCCCCTAGTCCCAACTTCTGTTGTGTTCCCCACACCTGTCAGACTCAGGGCTGTCTCACTTAGAAGTGTGTGTGGCTCTTCTGGTTCCTGCTTAGAAAAGCCTCTGAGAAAGGATGAAAGCCAAGTGTTGGGTTGACGGGTGTCTGGTGAAATAAGAAGTCTGTAGGGAAGAACTGCCCAAACCCTGTGAGGGCAGCAGTTTCCCCTTCTTTCTCTTAGCAGCATTTATGGCGCCTAGTGTGAGGCTGCAGCCTGGTGAACGTGCGTTTCTTTCTCATCCATTCCACCTGGGTTGGGCTTGTCATCTGTGACTCTCACCAAGACTCCAAGAGAAATAAGAAACCTGCTGTCCAGGGTTGAGGAAAAGCTGTTTGCTGTGCAGGAGAGAGAACTGGAGGTCAGATCTCCAGAACCTACACAAAAGTCAGAAAGGTGTGACAGCCTGCCCATAATCCCAGGATGTGGACACGGAATTGGCAGAGCAAACTGACTAGCCATAGTATTTCAAACAGACAGCTCCCATATTTGTAAAATACATGGCTCCAATACTCTTCAGAGACACCCTACAAAAGATGGAGAGCAATGAGGAACCCCAGGCCTTCACACACACATGTTACTATACACAGGAGTGTCCATTCCAACCAATGCTCATACATGTACACATACCACACACACACACACCACATATGCAAAAACAAAGTGTCTGCACTCCACATGGCAAGTACAGCAAGATGATTCTTCCTTGCCCAAGTTCTTGGGGAATGGCAGCTTCCATACCTCCCAACCTACCAATTCCAGCATGTGGAGAGGAGCACTCCTCTTCTGGGAAATGGAGGAAGCCAGGAAGCCAGAACTGTAACCCATGCTCCTGGCCCCTTAGAAGACCTTCTCCTTCACCCTGGCTACAAGGCACCCCTCACTGCTGTGGTCTGGAAGGGAGGGTAGCCCCATGCACACTTAACTTATTCTTCATGCATTCCAGGGAGAGGGAGTCAGAGCAGAAACACTGTAGGCAAGACACTGCCAGTCTTCCTCGCCCCCTTCCCAGCATTCAAATCAGCCATTAATGAACACCAAAGCCATTTCTGGGAAGTGTGGTGTGTGTGTGTGTGTGTGTGTGTGTGTGTGTGTGTGTGTTGGCAGGAGTATGGGGGTGGTGCACATCTTTTCTAAATATCTTTAAGATGGAGCAGTTAATTCCAGTTTTCTGTTGGCCAGAAAGTTTTTTTTTCTTTTTCCTTATTCTTCCAGAGTCTCTTTTTGCCAGTAGGCATAGTGATCATCCTATTGGTCTGTCATTCATTATTTTTAAAATTATACTCAAGATGTTATCATAGCAACACTTTACACAAACAGAAAATCAAGTTTATTGTCCTTTTCTGGAGCCCTCTGTCACTAGCTTTGTGCTCTCACTCCTTACTTACATTTAAAGGAATCAACTGCACACAAGCCAAATAACAATATTTTCAAGCCATTGTCAGATCCTAGCGACAATCGATTACTCATGGTTGCTTCCCAGGAAACTGCCTGTGGATATAGAATGAAATAGCATCCACTGCAGATTTGTAACCCAGGAGGAGTCTCAGGAATGTGGATGGCAAATTGCAGGGAGTGAGGTAGGCCACCAGGAGCTGGGAGGCAGCAGGGAGACTTACTGACATGCAGGGACAGTGTTGTTTGCTTAGAAGACCAGCCGCAATTCCATTCCGCTTTGAACTCTTTCAAAAGAACTGGCTTCCAGACAAAGGGAAATGCAATACAGCTAGAGTTGTCTGTTTTCATAAACTTTCAACTTGCTTTTGTTGCCAATCCTGTTTTTAAACCCGCCTTAGAAAAACAAAAAGCATGCTTAATATTCTGCTCTGAACAATCTGATATTCATTGCGATACGTCTTGGGTCCCTATTGATTTTGAAAATGCTAAACACAAATGCTTGACATTCGGGAGGGCAAGTGAGGGATTAAAATGGAATGCTTCCTGCCTGCAACCGTCTTTGAAGAGAGAGAATGTTCAAGTAAGCAGAATTCGTATAGTCAGAATAAAACATGATGGGAACATTTGCGGAAGGAGATGTGATGTGACTGGGGGAAATGTGAACAACATAGAAATAATAACATTTACCTGGCACTTTTCCTCTCTCATGAAGCATTTTAGAAATTGATGCAAGGGCAATGGCCTTCAGACATAACTTTCTCCCACCCTGTGAATGTGTGTTTTCTCTCAAATATGGCCATGTATAGAGTAAGAGGATGTTTGTGAATGTAGACAAAACTTGTACAAATTACCAGTGACCGTGCAAATGTAGGCAGCTCAGCGAGGGTTCTAACTGGAGTAGAAGAGTGTTGAAACCATAATGGCACTTAGGCAAGGAGGGTATAATTACTGTGTTATTCAGTGATTACTGAGTGCTGACAGTTTGCCTCACTGAAAACACAGAAGACTTGGACCTGCCTAAAACACTTAAGATGAAAGAAGACAGAGATATCCAGGCAGGACAAAACTCAAGGGTGCAAATGCAGCAGCAGTATAAGGAGATTGTTGCTGGTGGCATCTGCTGCCAGTTTAAACACTGTCCCTCTGTGACCCCCATGCTGGCCCGTCTGAGAAGGGATGTTTGGGAAGAGTAGCAGGTGCAATGGAACTAGAGAGAAGACTGGGCAGAAGCTTGGAGGAATGAGGAGGAAAGGGACTAAGGACTTTGAACCCCACTTCTTGCTGGTCTCATCCAGGGTCAAGAGATGCAAGCTCCTTCTCTAGTGGAGTAGAAAGTTGTCCCACTGTAGTTATTTCATTTTAAAGATTTAGTTTTCTTATTTTTAAACATATGTTTGCATGTATATCTTCTTCATGTGAATGAAGGAACTCATGAAGTCCAGAGGAAGGTATCAGATGCCTGAAGCTAGAGTTATAGGCAATTATGAGTCACTGGGAACTGAAATTGTCAAATTGTCTTCTGCAAGAGCAGGCATGCTGCTTGCCACTGAGCGATCTCAGGAGCCCCTTAATTTTATTAATTTGAGGTCAGCTCTTATTAGGTTGTTCAGGCTGGCCTCAATCGCCTGGGGTCATGTGATCTCTTTGTCTCAGCCCCCCTCCCCCCACCAGTTACCTGAGACTACGGGGTTCTTTCGCCCCAGGATTATTTTCATCTCTTTATCCTGTGGAATATAAGTTGTTTGAAGGTAGCTTTTCTTTATGATCCCTTCTCTCTTTCACGGTGTCTTTTGTTTTGTTGCCCTATGTTAATGTCTGACCTTCCTGGTTAGATTCAGAGAATCATTTTTGGATAAAAGTATAAAACCCTATTGGCTGTTACAATGTTTAGCTGTGGCTTTCTGATTTGAAACTTTACTGGACTAACTACTCCTAAACACTGTAGCTCTGAAGTTAACCTTTGGTGAACTGTTTAGCCACATTAAACATACCTAAACACAAACACAACCTGCACAAAATGATATCAATATCAACTATGCCCTGAGCTCCCATGAGATAAAGTACGTGGATGGTGAAGGGCGCTGAGTATGCTCTAAGTTATGTGAATTTGGCATTTTTTCCTGCTCCTGAAAGTCCTTCCACATAGCAAGGGCTGTTCCTTAGTTTATATCCTTGATGAATAAATAAGCAAAATAAACCAAGTTAGTCTCCAGAGGGACCACAAATTCAAATCATGTGTTTGTGTGTGTGTGCATGCACGCACAAACATGGTGCTGGTGGGCTTCCTTGGGAAGCTGACCCACTCCCTTTCCCCAGTAATTGCTAGCGCCACCTGTACACAGTCAAGAGCAGCTAAGGCTCCAAAGACATAGTAGATCCCCCTAGGTCTGCGTTTGTAAAAGGGCGTCTTTGAACTCAGGAGACCCTGACCAGCTGCTCAGCCCCACCCACCCCCACAGTCACTTGTGCGTCTCAAAGGTTTGCTGTGTGAGAGCTAAGTAGTCGGTTTCCCTTTCACCTTTCCCTCTAATGGTTGTTTCTTTGTTTACATTTATACTCATTAGTTCATTTTCCTCTTATTCCCCGGATGACTGCTTCTAAAGAGTGTGACTATGAGGCACTTGTGACCATATGAATTTATGTTCAAGTTACTTCAAATTAAGAACAGAAATTCTTCCGAGAGTCCTCCCCCTCTCTCTCTACCTAGCACACCCACCTGTTGTTTGCAAGGATGTATTGACACAATGTAAATTTGTATGAATAGGCACCACTTATAAAAGGGTTTATAAATGTTTTTGGTTTTGCTGGCCTAGCACACATCTGGAATTCCAGTACTCTGGCAGGGAAGGCAGTGGGGTCACATGGTTGAAAACAGCCTGGACAGCTAGTGAGACTTCTTCTCAAAAATCCCCACCACATCTCAGGTTAGACAAATTAACAAAGCATGTACATTATTTACCCACATGATGTTTGCTGCACACATTTGGGACTAGACCATACCATGAAGACTTTTACAGTCTCCGTTACTGTGCAGGCTGAGACAAGGAGATTGCTTGAGTTCATGAGGTCAGTACTGCACTAGAAAACACAATGGAATTCCTCTCAAAAACTAAAATAAAATAACGATTTTATATACCCCAGCAAAGTATAAGTCTAGTCTCTAGAACTTAAGACCCATTGTCTTCAGAATTCCTGCTGTATCTACAAGTGAAAAGGCATTTGAATATTATTCAAAAGTTTTATTTAGGATTCTCCAAAGCATCTTATGTGGTTTGAGCCACACAAAAAAAGCTTACTAAAGATCCACAATCCGCCTACCAGGTTTTCGTTGCAGTGACCCCAAATCCCTTCACAGTCCTTTCTCTGACAAGTCTCTCTTTCCCATTAGTCTTTCAGGAGAAGTTGCTTCAGGAAGAGCAACAGACTTTACCCGCCTGCCTCTGCATTGGCATTCTGTTTGTGAATGTCACCACCATATCATGTTGGAAAAACAGATTCAGAGAGCTCACAGGAGAGAACCAAGGAAAGCAACCAATGATTAGATAAGAAAACAGGGGACAGGGGTTGTAGTCAGACACAATAACAGAGAGCCAGCCATGTTGCTTTGCAGTACTTTTCACAAGTACTGGAATCCTGGAGTGAGTTAATTTTCAGTTCAGACCCCTACATCAACCCCCAGGTAATCACTGCAGGGATGAAATACAGTGCATGCTCTCTTTCTTTTCCTAAGCTCTCTTTAATCTCATCTTTGAAAAGCAAGTGGTTTTTTTCTTGTGCAAACAGCTTCATAGAAATGTCAAATCTGGCACCCTCAGTCTATGCTAAAGGGGGAGAGTTGGTACAAAAGGCTCAGTGCTTAGGGCCCAGGCTTTGAAACTAGTCCAGCTGTATTGCCAATGCAAATGTATGGGGGGGGGGAAATTACTGGAACAAATTGAAAGGTTATTCAGACTGGAATTTAGAATCTCAATAAAAAAGGCTTTTATAAGCCAAAGCCCTCAGAGTAACCGGATCATTTAAAAATACATCTTTTCTGTATTAAATGTAGTGTGACAGCCACATTAGAAATGCCGTACTCCAAGTATGTTCCTTAAACATTTTTAACTGACTTTCATAAGGACAGCTAAGATCTCGTATTGAGGAGACACTACATCCCAACCCATGCATAGTTTGCATTTCTTTGTTCTGATTTTCGATACCTGCCAAGTAGGTCTTTGCCTGTAGATCACTGAAGGCTGAGGGACCTCTGTGAGCTGTGGAGTCATGATAAAAATTTGTTGAGCTAGTGATTCTTTTTTGCATGTTGGAGAATGGTTTTCTCCACCACTCACATGGTGGAAATCAAGAAGCACACATGGCCATTCTGAGAAGGATGCTTTTCAACACACAGTACTTCAGCCAGGAGAAGAGACACGCCAAACCTACCTCACTGAAGGTGATGGCCCAAATATGTGACTCCCTTGCTGTCTTTAAAGTCTCTTATTTCAGTCCCTTGCTGGGGATGGGACTCAGAGAAGCGATACAGACTCAGTTATGGATATATGCCTGGCAAATTCCTTTCTCCACTCCCCACCCCCAGATGCTTTGGTCCTGGATGCAAATAGGAAGCCATTCTCGAGTGAACTGAAAGCAACCATGAACATTTCTTGCTAGGCACTGGAAATGTAGGTATACAGGCACAGCCCTGCAGTGTCTTCTTCATAGGGCTTCCCCCTCCATTGTTCCCTTGGTGGAAGTCTTCCAAAAGAGTCTGCTGTGCTTTGCTGTCAAGCGTGTTTTGGTGAAATTTTCTAAATGCACCGAGTACACATTATCCAGTGTTCATGTTGGGCCATATTTATTTTAAGTCTTTGGACTCGTTGTAGGTTCTCATTTCTTTTCACTTCTCCAGGGGATCCTGTGGGTTCCTTTGCCAGGTGGATTGGCTGTTGGAATGACAGTGATGGTGGTATTGTCTTAGAAGTGGCATCACTGAACTGGAATGATAAGACAACTTATCTATTGCTCCCATGAGATGTCTCACTCTCTAAGAACTCCAATTTGGCTTTTCCACAATGTTTGTCCCTAGCCCCTTGTGCCAAGTTTGCCATTATGGTTCATTTGTAGTGAGTAGGTGACATCATAGTTGAAAAATCAGAAGTCAGTGGTATTAAATAATAACTAGACAATTTCTTTTCGCATTGATGTCTAAGGTCTTAAAATTGTTTTATTAATTTATCATTTTCTTTTTTCCTTTCTTCCTTTCTTTCTCTTTCTTTCCCCTTCCTTCCTTCCTTCCTTCCTTCCTTCCTTCCTTCCTTCCTTCCTTCCTTCCTTCCTTTCTTTCTTTCTTTCTTTCTTTCTTTCTTTCTTTCTTGGAAAGATTACATCTTTTGGGAGGGAGTTGGTTCTCTCCCTCAAACATGTGAGTCACTGGTATCAAATTCAGGTCATCAGGCTTGGCACCCAGTACCTTTAACTCCTGAGCTGTCTAATAGTTTTAATCAGTGTTTCAGGAGGATTATAGTCATTTAACTTAGCACTCTGAGCCTTATACCTAATAGTTTTAAGCAGTGTTTCAGGAAGATTGTAGTCATTTAATTCAGTACTCTAAGCTTCCAAAATAATCTTTCAGAAAAGCTTTAAGTGACCTTTTTGTATTAATTGATATAATTACAGAACAATAGAACATTTTCTTGGTTAGCAGGAAAAAATGTTACATCAAACACTATGTAAGTGTAAGGTAAGAAGTTTTGACTTGAGATGAGGCTGTCTGAAGCCTCTTGTCTTGTTCAGACCTATAAATGGATTTTGTGCCCAGTAAGTATTTGAGTAATGTTGTTATGGTTTGACTGAGAAATGTCTTTATGGCTCACATATTTGAACAGTCGGTGGCCAGTTGATGGTGCTGTTTGCAAAGACCATGAAACTTTTAGGAGATGTAGCTTTGGAGGGGGAGGAATGGCACTGGGAGCAAGCTTTGAAGATTGATAGCCCCACCCAGCTTCCTGTGTGCCCTCTCTGTACCCTCTATGTGGATAAAATGTGATTGGCTAACTTCCCATGGCCTGTTGCCATGCCTTTCCCACTACAATGAACCCATAAGACAAAATAAACTTTTTCTTCCTCAAGTTACTTTTTTGTCATAGTATTTTTGTCACAGCGGCAGAAAAGTTGCTAATTTCAAGGCTTAGTTTTTTTTACACATCAGTTCTGGGGATGATGGTCACAGTATCTTCTCTTCATGTTGATCTAATCTGGTAGACCCCTCTGTTCTGGTTTTGCTGTCTCCTGTGAGATAGCATCCTATTCACACACTGTGAGGCCAAATCAACCTGAGCCTCATCTTCCTATCTGAGTCAGTTTCCTCCACTAGTCCAGTATTCCTTTGGCTCGGTGAATACCTAAGGAGACACAGCAGTGAGCTGTTATCTTGTCTCCAGCTAAAGCTTCCTTTTAGCATCAGGAGAATGCCTTTCTGCATTTTAAAATTCTGAGCTGTAGTTCCAGCCATGTACCCACTAAGTCCATCACAGCATTGAAATTTCAACAGGAGTTAGATGTGGGGGAAGGATGCCTTTCTGTCAAGAGAAACATGTTCTCCTCAAAGTGCTAGCTCCCAGCCAGCCTGGCCCATGAGGAGCCAATGTGTGAAGCCATTGTATGGCCAGTGATGGCCAAAGCTTCAGCCGTCCGTGCCCTTTCACTCATGCAGATCCCTTGAGATGCACAGTGTGGGTAACATTATTGCTGGTTGGTTAAAAATCTGTCATCATTTAGAAATGGCATCAATTCTCAGAATTGTGTACTTGGACTTTTGTTAGCACCGTGTTACCAAACAGACTAGCTGCCCTGGAGTGTCAGCACCACTGTAGCCTTTACATTTCATTTTATCTTGTAATGTGTGTTTAGTTCCCTCTCCAAATGCTTTTATAACTGATTGTTGGATCCACTGTGGGAACTGACACTCCCTAGCTTCAGACCCTTGGTCTCGGTGTGAGGAGCAGCAGGAGGCCATTTGATAACTTTTAAAGCTCACAGAGGGAAACATTTTTTTTTTCACCAACTCTGCCAGAATCCCATGCTCTGTGGGCAACATAATGGATTTCATTCGGAGCCCTGCATAAGCCAACTGTCATGATATGGTTGGGAAACTTTCCATCAGCTACTGCAGACTCTACTGCTCTGTTCCCTACCTCTGTTTTTGGCTTCTCCATTCCTGGATGAATTTTACAACACAGCCAACCATCCAGATTGGGATTTCACGCCCTGCTGCACTGTTGCCCAAGTTATTTCTCTTTCCAAGGCCTCCTTCACAAAGTTCTTAATCTAAGTAATGCATAGAAGGTGTATTTGAGGCTAGCAAATGAAAGCCGGCAAGAACCAGCAACTTCCTGAGAGTTATTGTCATTACAGCACTTCCATGACGGCTGAACAATTTATTAGAATGAGTGTGGGCGAAAATCCTACCCCCAAGACATATGTAATGAATTCAGACCTCATTGGCCATGGTCCAGTCAAGTTCTGTGGGGGCATTCTTGACATTTTCAAGGTCAGAGGAGAAGTTTAATTTGAAGTTTGTCATGTGTGTTTCCTGCATGTTATACTGGAGTTTGTTCATTACATTCATTGGCTCTGCACAATGACTATTAATTTCTAGACAAAGGTCAGGTACGTTGATGACCTGGTTTGATAATGCCGTTTGTCCACTGCCTCAGTAAAAAAGATATCTATATCCTTGTTCTGTTTTATGTCTAGGGTTCAAAGAACAACCTAGGATATGAATGGAAATAGGATGCTGGGTTATGGTTTATGACAGACACTGGCTTTGTTGGATGGAAGAGGACTCTCTTTCCTTCCTCTATGAGATTTTCTGTGTAACCTTTTCATTAGTATGTAGCTGACGTTTCCAAGGTTTACCCCAAAGCCATGTCATAAGAAGTCCTTGATAGTTCAAAGCCATTCATATGCAGAGTGAGTTGGACTAAATGATACCCTGGCTCAAACATGCACACACACACACACACACACACCCCGCATACATACAAATAAAACAAAATTGAAAGCCCTTGAGAGTCTGGAGAGAGAGTTCAGTCGGTAAAGTGTTCGCTCTCCAGACATGAGGGCCTATATTTGATCTCTAGTTTCCACATGAAGCTTTATCTCTGATGGCCTCTGTTTACAATTAAGAGCTGGGGAAGCAGAGACAGGCAGTTTTCTGGACTTCCTTAATAGCTAGCCTAGTCCATGCTACAGATCCAAGCCAGACAGACCCTGTCTAACACGATAATGTGGGCTCTTTAGGAACACCACCTGGAATTGATCTCTGGCCTCCAAACACACGTGTACTTTGCATTTATGCAAACACACATACCTCCAAATACACTAATAAACAAACAAACAAAAAAGTCTTTCATGAAGGGTGATTGCCCAACACAGAATCTTACTACATTGGTAGCTGAAATAAAGAAGGATTCTGGGACACAGAGCTGTTGGATTTGTACTTTGCAGATGTCATTAGGAAAATGTGACAGGCATGTTGTTTGTCAAAGCAACCAATCAACCAGCATAAAGCTTCTTCCAAATGATTTTATCCTCCCTTGCCTTTTGGAGTCAGACTGCTGAGTCGTCAGGACTAAAGCATGTGACACCATTTCCACACAGACTATGGACATGCCATGTTTAGCATGTTTAAACATGTAAGGTGCTGCCCACAATGAATAATATACAAGGTTATGGCCTAACAAGGTAGTATTTTGCTCAAAGCCTAAACTCAGAGCTATGAAAAGACATAGTTTCTGAAGCCTAGGAGCATTTTATTCCTGGTCTTGAGTCAAGTAAATAGCACACAAAATCAACCAATGAAACGTCTAGATTTGTAGCTTACAGAATTTTCCATTCCAGGTCACAGGTCCCTAATGGCAAGAAGTCAGTGGTATCAGGCTTTTAGAGAAAAATGAAACCTAGATGGACTGCAGTCTACTTTTTTTCTTTCATCATGATCTAATAGAACAGTTCAGTTCTTTGAGATGGTTTAGGTTTTTTTATTGCTCATTGTTTGGCCTAGTCTGTAAAACCATCAAACATATAGCACCAGAAAAGACAACCCACATGCATTTATTCCTACATCACACAAGAATTTATGGAGCGTATATCATTGACCAGACGATTAACTAGTACGACTAGTGGGTAGCACAGGTAAACAGTGGTTATCGAAGGTGCAGGGATTTGACAAGCTAATTGCAAGGAAACTTTAATAGCAAATTCTCTAAGAGCAATGAAAAAAAGTCTGAGCTGTATTTGAGTAACAGTAACTGTGGTAAACACCATTTAAATGGCCTTTAAAGGGATTATTCATTAAAATTTTGCAATATGCTGCAGGTTGGGTAGTTTTCTCCATTGAGAGATTTCACCAACCTCAACATGTGGAGTTCAAAACTGTAGCAGGAGAAATACAAAGGTTTTCATGGTCAGCTAGCAAGTGGATATATCACTTCCCTTTATCCCATTGGCCGGACACTAGCCACAAGGACCCAATGTAACCGCAAGGGGCACAGGGAAACATTCCTCCTGAGTGTTTTGGAAGAGGGAATGTACCAGGCAACAGCTTGGTTTTAACACAAGACCTCATTTAGATCCAATGGTGCAGTAGGATCTCTGTAATGAAGTAATTTTTAACCCGTAATTAGAATATTAATTGCTAACTACATTGAAAGTGTAATGAAGATTGTAAATATGTTCAGGGACATTAGAATCGTTACTATGCATTTACTACTGTTTGCGAAGTTGTTACTTGAATATTTAGTTAAATCGTCTTACCTGCAATTGAACATGTTTAAAAGTTAGAGGCACACCTGAGAAGTTAATTTGATCACAATCTAGGCAAACAGAACAACTGCTTAATTGTCTGCCATTCTTCTTTGGCTATGTAACATATTTTGATGCAAGGTACCTGAGTTCTTTGCCATAGCATAATGAACACAGGCAAGTCTGGTGGAAAGAGCCCAAGCTGAAAACTCACAAGAGGCAGAATTCTTATCTTGTAAAGTAGCATCATTTTTTTTTCTCAAGCTAATTTACCCGTTGGAGGCATAATTCTCTTGAGTAAAAGAATAAAAACATCTTGCTTGCTGCTGATCACCAGTAGTATGAGTGGAAGAGTGTCTGAGAACTCCCTAGTGTCCCACTAGGTACATGAAGTAAAGGGAATCCACAGAGACCTTTAGCTTCAGTTAGGATAAGCCAACTTGAAGAGTTGATGTGGAGACAGAAAGATTCTGGAGGACCCCCAGCTTCAGGTGTTTTTACACTAGATTTTCCAGCTTTCTCGCCATATAAATGATGACAAGGTTATAGTTGAAGGTGGGGTCTGTAGTTTGAGGACCCAGCAGTTGATACCTCCTATATATTTCTATCTTGTCAGGGACAAAAATCTCTTCTTACCCACAAGCAAGCACCACGGTACACCTCACTGACCAGGAATGGGTCACATGCTCATGGCAGAACCAACTACTGACAAATGAAATAGATATGCTAAGATTAACTTAGGCCAGTTATGATTCCTAACTAGGGCTTATAGGAATCAGGATGCCTGCACACAAGCTGAGGTAAGAATTATTGTCCACTTAGGAGCCCAGAAGTGAAATGAGACAAGAAGGCATGTGGGACCCTGGTTATTTGCTGCCAGTACCTTACAATTGCTTCTCCACCAGGCAGATACCCACGACAGGCCTGCCACTTGGAAAGATTCCTTATGGGTTTGTGCAGGAGGATAAAAAGCACCGGCTAGAGGGGTCCATCATCTTTGTCTCTCCCCACCCATTTCCATGCTACACAGTCAGTATTAAACTTAGGAGACCAAGCCGTTGGATTTTCTTGTTTGTTTCTACTCGTTGTTGTTCCATTATGGATGTGGTGTGTGTGGTAGCATTTATGCCATACTGTGCGCATGGAGGTCAGAGGACAAGTTTGTGGAACTGATTTTGAGAATAGATCTCAGGTCCTAATGGTTGTGAGGGAAAGGGCTTTATCCACGGAGCCATCTTGTCAACCTCCGGACCTTTGTGTTCACAAGGGGAATGATCAGCATAATCTTTGGAAGAAAGGGAGGGATGCACAATATTCTAAGAATGGAGTCTCAGGACACCCTGTCTCACATTGTGACTCTGCCACTTGCTTGTTCGCTCACCTCGGGCAATATTCCAGAATGTCGATGCCTCTATTTCTTCACCTACAGAATGGACATTGTTATGATATCTACCTCTGTTAGGTTCCTATTTCTGTTGGGACAGATAGACTTCAGTGTGGTGGCTTAAAATAAGTTTATTGTCTTCTAGATCTTAGTCAGAGGACCGATGAGCCAACCTGGGTTAGGGTCAGGACATGAGCAGGAGACTTGTTAGAGCCTCTTAGGGGAGGATTTGTCTTCTCGCCTTTTCTAGCTCTGGCCGTTGCCTCCAGCTCTTGACTAATGGCTTCTGCTTGTAGAGGCAGCAGGAGTGTCTGGTTGTATAGTGCATACAACTCTGACCCTCACTTTTCCCTTTTCTTTCTTTTTCTTTTCTTTCTTTCTTTTTTTTTTTTTTTTTTTTTTGCCATCACTCTGTAGCGAGATTGTTCTGGCAGAATTATTGGACTTATTTTGAGGTCTCTGGTTAGCAATCTCCATTCTATCTGCATCATCATTTTTTTTGTTGTTGTTGTGTACCATATACACAAATTCTCAGACATTGCACAGGTAGGAGAGAGGGTACACTATTTGGTAGCCTACCCTGTCCCATAGGAATATCACCGGTGTCTAAATGAGATAGTATCTATAGGTTTCGGGATGCTGCTGGTCACATAATGAGATGCTCAGTAACTGTCTGTTTTGAACCCATGATGTCTTGTAACTCGACAAATTTGTTTTCATGTGTGTGGGTTGGTGGTTTGGTGGTTCTGTCCTGAGGGATGCCATATTGCCTAGTGCTAGGAAGGATAATAAAGGTATTCAAATAAATTAGAGACAATTCCACCTTGCTTTTAGAAGCTGAAATTCAAGGACTGAGATGACTTTGAAAATATCTGATTCTCCAGAGAAAACATGTGGTTTGGGCAAAGCCAGTTTTGTAAGTGACAAGAATGAAGCAGAATGCTCATAGAAACATGACTGACAGAAGAGGCTACAAGCCACCCTTCCCTGGATCATTTCTTATTGTCCTGTGTGAGAAAAGAAATGCAGGGTGTAGTCAAAGTAACAAACTGAAACTGGAATTTCTTCTGCTCTTGTTATAAAGATGACTTCATATTTTCATTTATCCATTTGTCAGATGTGAATAAAAGCCACATGTATCTCAAGGTGAGCTGAGAGATATGTGAGCTGCCACAGCTAAAGCACATGGCCCGTAGTGAGGCGTGGCAATCCATATGGGTCGGGGACAGCTGTGGTATGCTTTGTACACATAGAAGACCTTATTGGAAGTAATCACATGAGAGTATTATTTCCCTGCTGGTCAAATGCCAAGTAGTGCATGGGCTCAGATGATTATTTCCAAGATCCTTCTGTTATGAGGTCAATCTTAAGGTGGATGTTTATTCCATTAAATCTTTCTCCAGATTGCATCTCATGTATAACCATGAGATGAATGTGTCTGGAGAATGTAGCTATTATTCAAGTCTCACATAGAGTGACAATGGTTTCTGAATCTTTGTGGTAAGGAGGCTGGATTGGTTGGTTGAAGTGGATTATGACAAGCAGGCCAGGGGACAGATAGAAGAAAGCTGTGGTTTCTTGATTGGAAAGAAATATGTTGTGGGTCCTAGAAGCAGCAGGAGAAATATCTTGTCTTGGATGGTTTTTATCCCACAGTGGGAAGAACTGCTGATAAAGACAAGGATGATGAAAAACAAGATGATCCTGTATATGTCACAGTGCCTGGAAACAAGGGTGCTATTGTTTGCAGACAACCTTTTTTCATCAAGATGGTTGACGACATGGATTTTTTCAAGACTACTTTAGAGGGAAACCAAGAAAGTCCAAACTCTTTGTATTTAAATAGAGGAAAGTGGAGCTATACTCTGAAGTGGCACATCCTTCAGAGCTAGCAGGTTTAATGGTAAAGTTTGCACAGAGAGTTCATATTGGTCAGCCTCACATACACTCTCAAGATTTCTTCATGGCTGAGTAAAACTCAAGAATCTTCAGCTTCTCACTAATGATAGCAAGGGTCATGCTTGGAACATACACATTGGTGAGGCCTATAGTTCTCACCCATGATAGTATATCAGTGATAAAAGTGGCTGAATCATCTTAGTGTGAAGGTCTCTAGATTTTTTGGGTGACCAGTGATGCTAGTGAAGTTTCACCATGGCCACTTGGTGGGGTCTTGAACACATTTATCATCATGGATCTTTAGTATCCACAGGTCAGTCAGATCTAGTCATGGGTTAGGAGATCACTGGTCTAACAAGGATGAAATCACTAGCTAGCTTGATGTGAAACCAAGAATCTAAGGTCTATTGCAGCTTTATTCACGGCAGTCAAGTCCTGAAAACCATCTAAGTGACCATCACTGAATAAATGATGAGTAAAAAATGTGTGTGTGTGTGTGTGTGTGTGTGTGTGTGTGTGTGTGTGTGTGTGAAAGAGGGGGGAGAGGTATGAGAGAAGGGGACTAGGCAACAAGCACTAAACAAGAGAGAATAAAGAAATATTCAACAGACTGAAAAAACTAATGAGCATTAGTCCACTATCATCATGGAAATACAAACTAAAATTTCACACACACACACACACACACACACATTAAACAACTTCCTTTGCTCACCAATAGTCTGGTGGTGTGATCTTATTAATTTATAGTATTTCTTTTAAAGCCAGCCCTTTATTAGATATATAGATTCTGAGAATATTTTTTCCATTATGTTACTTGCTTTGTCTTTCTTTTAATAGAAACACAAGACTTTTAATTGTGTTACAGTTCATGTTATTTATATTTTCTTTCTGATACTGTTCTTTTATGTGCCTTTCAAGATATATTTCTATACCCCAAGGAGGACAATATGTTTCAATATTTTTATTATATTTTTCCATTTTTATTGAAAATAATTTTCATGCAATATATTCTGATAAGTTCTCCTCCCTTGACTACTCCCAGACCCCATACCTTTTTCCTCACACAACCCTATACCTTCTTTCTCTTTCTTTAGAAAACAAACAGACAAACAAACAAACAAATCACAATTTTTTTTAGAGGAAAAACAATCACAAGCACGCATATACAAGCACACACACGGAGTAGGACAAAACCAATAAACACAAAAAACTGAAAACCATAATATACAAGCAAAAGAGCAGTAAACAAAAAAATGCCCAAGTAAAGCAATATGAGACTAAAAGTCTACAAAAATGCCATTGAGTTCATTTTGCATTAGCCATCTACTGCCAGGCATAGGGCCTGCTCTTAAGTGTGGTCTATACACTCTGCTGGAGAACGCTAGGTTTTCCTTTGCAACTGGATGCCACTCACAGATAGTGTCTTGGTTAGGGATGGAAGCCCATGTCTACTACCTCACCTCGCCTCGCCCTCACCGGGACCCCACCTGGCTCCAACCTGTGTAGCCTCTGTGCATGCTGCCACAATCTCTGTAAGTTCATATGTGCGTTGTCCTGTTGTGGAAGACTGTTTCTTTGGAGTCATCCATCTCCATCGACTGTTTTAGTCTTCCTGCCTCCTTCCCTGCACAGCTTCCTGAGCCACAGAGGGTGTGATGAACACACCCCACTTTGGGACTCTGAGCATTCCAGAGTCGCACAATTTCTTTTCATTTGCATTTTTTTTTAAAAAAATCACTTTTTGGGACCTTGAGATTGGATTGAAAGCAAAAATTGACTGGAAGAAATCTGAAACATTTAGTGTTGAATCTTCCGACCCACAAACTGTGTCTGCTATACCTTTTCTTCCTTTTATATTTTATAGCTTTAGCGTAGAAGTCGTATATACCAGGTATTTGAGAAGGTTTGCTGAAATTTTGGTAATTTTTAAAATGGTTCTTGCTAGTGTATGAAAACAGTAGACATGTTATATTGATCTTTACAATCAACTTGCAAAGTTTATTAATGACTTTATACTCTCTGTCTTCTCAGTCTACGGTCCTGTCTACATGTCTCATGTCTACATGTCTCCCGTGTCTCTTCCGAGCTGTACACCTGTTATTTCTTTGGCTTCCCTGTCTGTACCAGCACAGTACCAAATAGACAAGACCATCCTCTGCTAGTGGACCTCAAGGGAAAGATCTCTGTGTCACTTTCTTGGTTTTGCTTTGTCTGAAAGCAAGCAGTCATTTCAAAGCTATGGAGGGGTAATTCTGTTTCCAGGTTGGAAAAAAAAAAATTGTTGTTTGAGTGTGGAATTTTATTGTGTTTCTGTTCTACTAGGTTTATTATGTATTTTTTGGTATGTATATATGCATATTCCCGTGTTTGCACATTCGTATGTAAACAGGTCTGTTTGCATGGTTGTGTGGCCAGAGGAAAACCTCGGGTTCTGTTTGTCAGGCAGCATCCACTCGGTTTTTGTTTTGCTTTGTATTGTGTTGAGACAGTGTCTCCCATTGGCCCGAGACTATCCAAATAGGGTGGACTGGCTGGCCAAAGAGCCTCAAAGTCCTGCCTGTTTCTGTTTGCACAGCTCTGGGATCACAAGTGTGTACTACCACACCCAGACTTGGGTAACTCAATCCTGGCATCCAAGCACGTTGCTCCCTCCCCCCATTTTTTTTTTCCAGAACATGTTTTTATGTCTCACTGCATCTAATTTGCTCAGATCTGTATGTTTATGTCAGAGGAAAGTCATGTTGTGAAACATCCTGTTTTATGATGCCTTGTTGAATTTTTGTTTGTGCATGTGTTTGATTTTGAGGCAGGGCTTCACTGTGTAGGGCAGACTAAGCTAGCTCTCACACTCTTACTACTTCAGTCTGCAGATTACTGGCATTATCTGTATGGAGTGATGCACCCACTTCTTTTTCACGTTTTATTAGGACCTGATGATGTCAAAATGAGTTTCACAGTATTTCTTCTTTTTTTATTCTCCGGAAAGACTCATGTAAAATTGTTATTATCTCCTTAATCACGCAGAAAAAATCCAGTGGTAAAGTCACAAGGGACTGCAGTTATTTGGGAGATTATTTTTCATTATGGATTCAGTTACTTTAATAAATGTAAGACTATCTGAATTTAATTTTTGATCTTGAACTGATTGGGGTATATTGTACTCATTGAGGAGTATGTCCATTTCCCATAAATTCTCATATTTATTGGTCTAGAGTTGCTCTTACGGTCGCCTTGTAAGACTGTCCTTTCTTTCATTTCTAATACAACTAATTGCATTTTCTTTAACCATTCCTAAATCCATATTGCTGTGATTCTTCAAGAAGAAAACATTTGGCATTTTTTGAAATTGTATGTTTCTTTTTGTTATTGGCTTCTATTATTATATTTATTTCATTTCTTCCAATTCCTTTGGGTTAAGTTTGCATTTTTCAGCATATGCATATAGATATAATATATTATATCTATACAAAAATATGAAGCATCAGACAGCTGATTTTCATCTTATATCTTTGTTCTATGAAGTAGAGACATCATTTTTTTCTCCAGCTTTAGTGTGCTTCATTTTTAGATATCACATTTCCATTATCATTGAATTCAAGCTGTTTTCTAATTTTCACCGTGGACATTATGTCCCAGGAATCATTTAAAGCATGTCTTTTGTTTACAGGCAGGTTTGTCACCGGGTTTTCTAGTCCTCTTCTATGACTTGTAGCTTATTTCGCTGAGACAGTGAATACCCTTTGTATGTTAATAATTCCTACAAATACATTTCGGCTTGCTTTATGACACCCATATGGTGGGTTCCGGTTGATGACCCCTAAACACGAGTAAGCAAAAAGCATTTCACAGCTGGTGAATATGGTGTTTTGTATGTGCAAATGGAGAATTGACTGTGGTAGTCAAGTCTGTGTCTCTGTCGATGGCTTTGTTTGCTCACCTTATCAATGGACATTGTATGTATATGTGTACATATATATATGCATACTTCATTATATTTTGCTCATATTTGCCCCCTCTGTTACCTTTTATTATCTATCAACTTTTGTTGATCCATTTATTACCACCAAGAGCTCCCTTTCTTTTATGTCTTATGAATAAAGAAATAGGTATATATCTGTAAATATCGTGTACATATATAAATCTGCTCTAATACATGCGAGAATACATATAATGGTTACTTTATTCCCCCATATTTTTTCTTGTTCTTCCTGCTCCTTTTGGTTGCCTTCTTCCCCCTCCCCTCACTCAGGTTCTTTTTATTTTCATATACTATATACACATATAGGTATGTGAAAGTGGCAGTAGTTGGTTTTCCTCTGGGTTCCCAGGTCTCACCAGTCATGAGTAGTGACTAGGTTTTTAGAACCAGGTGTGAGTTCATTTCTGCTGTGTGGGCCTTGAATCCAATTAGACAGCAGTTGGTCACCGCCAAAATAGAAGTGCCACAGTTACACCTTTGGGTATACCTTGCTTTTCTGGTCATTGCTGTGTTTCATATGTATCACAGCAGGGCTAAAAATTGCTTTTTAACCCTGACAGTTTGTATAGCACCTTTCAAGAGCCACTTTATTATTTTCAATACTTCATAGTTCATCTTTCTTTAATATTTAAATAATAGCTAGAGTTCATGTCTGATTACTGTATTATCTGGATCACCTTAATACTCTTGTTCTTCAGTTAATTGGCTATTAGTGTGTTTGGTAATTAATGATTGCTTTACTGACAATGTATATAAAAAAGTGTTGAGGCTTTGGATGTTTCTCTTTCTCTTGAATTAAATAAAGTCTGCATTAGGTGGATAGAATTCAGGTAATGTCAAGATCTAGTTGCAACCAAATTAGTTTATAATTTGTCTTTGGTGCTAGGACATGGCTTTTTCAGAAGTTTCTACCAAAGTCCTGGAGTTTTAGCTTGTGTCCTCTCATTCTTCGTGAGACTATAACGTCAGTTTTTGATTTCCTGACATTGTGTGTCTGCCGCATACTTGGTTTAACACAACCTTTTTTTAGTATCTACTTCCCGCTTGGCTTTGGAGTACTTCATAACACATATACTGCTTGGACATTACCAGGTGTCTTAGGGAGAGAGCAGCTCATGACTATTCTCCATAGCTCCTTTTCCTTTGGAAAACTGAAGCTGCAAGCTCAGTTTCTCTCTCTTTTTCTTACTAACTTTAGATTTCAATCTACTTTTACTTGCCCCATAAAATGGCAAATGCTATGATTGATCAAATGGCAATGGATGCTGGTTTTTCTCCATGTCTTCCTCTTCATTCTGGGATTTGATGTCTTATATCATTGGTCCATCTGTTTATCTACATGTTTGTCTATATTAAAGAATTGTTCCAAAAAAATAAATAAATAAAATAATAAAAAAAGAATTGTTCCCCATGTTAGGATCATATATCAATACCTGATTTACCCTGTCCTGAAATGTTTTCTTTTCAATTCATTCTTTTAATTGCAAAGTTGTCTCCTTCTGAAGGTTGGATTCTTTCTTCCAGTGCTGTTTGTGGGTGGGGAATTTCCAGTTACGGCTGTGTTAATGAAGTGCATGCCACAGGAACACTTCCACTCATGCTTTTCTGCTTTTAAGCGCTTTCAGCAGGACCATTGTCTCTTTCGCACTGTAGTAATGAAGTTGTTCATCCGAGAACATGAAGTTCTATAAATGCAGATTTGTAGATGTTTTATATTTTAAAAATAAACATTCATAGAGGTATTATATTTACTCAGTAAATGTGTATAAGAAGCATAAAACTCTTTGTCTCCACCTGAAAAATGTGTATAGCTCATTTTCAGCATGTTAAAGACAAACCAGGACTTTTTGCACTTGTGTGTTCAGCTTTGCTCTCTTCTGAGGACATCATAGTGAGCACGTTAGAAAACATCTCTTGAAGTCACCACAATTTCCCATGGAATCCACATCAGTAGAAGCCATGACCATGCTCAGAAATTATATTTGTGAAATACTGAGTTAGATTTGCCCTGTGGAGGCTCACCAGTGATTTCAGTGTTCTTTGGTGCTCTTCAGAAGGTCAGCTAGAGCATGTAGATGTAAGAGCATGCCTAATTGGAGTGGTCACACTGGAGAGTTTTACCCTTTGGGGAGTAAATTAGATTAAAAGGGAATATTTAATGTACCACAGTGAGGCTGTCTCTTGACTATGCAGTGTCACACCTTTTGACTAGTGCTGCTGCCTTACTGAATCAAAATTAATTGAAATCTTCTTTAAATACATCTTTCAGTTTGGTTTTCTAAATTTAAACTGCCAAGAGATCAAGGAACAGTGTCATCATTAAGATGCTTTAAAGATTGTCTGACCATCTGATCTACCCTACAGAGTAGGTTTGGTAATTATTCTGAAAGAATCAATAGGACAAAAAAGAAAAGAACAAACTTAAGAGTCAGTCATATGATTTTGTGTGGCTGCTTATCTCAGTGACTGACTATGCCCATATATATGTTTGTTTTCATATTCAAAAGCTAATATAGCTTCTAAATAATCAGAAAAAGTCTCCATCTACATTCATGTTGCCTTCTGAAATGGAGTTTTTGATGATGGCTACTCACCTACCGTACAGTAATCAATGCTTGAATCTACATCTTTCTCTTGTCCTGACCTCCTGTCTTAGAGTTAATTTTAAATACTCTCTGTACCCCCAAGTTGTTGTGGTCACCGGTTCTTCTGCCTTGAATTGTCCAAGGCAAGATAAAATGTCAGCATGCTTTTCCATGGCAGTCATTCCTATCTTCTGCTCTCTCTTTGAGGTCACATTGTGCTGGCTTTATATTTAACCCAGAACTTCTCAAAGGCTTAGTTCCTCTAAAAACATCAAAAAGGCCCATGCCAAAAGTGACCGAAAAGGATTCAGGAAACTATTATCTCTGTTGGGAGTCTAACACTAACCCTGTGAAAATACCTGGGAGTGACACCCCTTCAATTTTTGGTGTCTGCAGCTGGATGGATCTGGGATTGAGGAACTATGCTTTAAAATGTCTTGGTCCTCAGACTCTAATTGAGGCAGCTGTTCAAAGGCAAGAAATGTCTCCTTTGGAAAGGAAATACTCAGGTATTTAGACAAACACTTGCTAATAAACAAAAATGTGCAAGCAATGGCGTAGATCAACCACATTACCGTGTAATTGAAACTGATTTTGCATTGTGTTTCTTCCGTGTGAAGGCCCCCTTTCTTTCCATTCTCAAAGCAACATTTTCCATTTTCCTCCCTCTTATCTTCATTTGTGCCTGTGCTTCCTTAATCATCTTCAAATGTTTGTGGGTGATGTTCACATGTCCCTGCTCTGTTTTTACATTTTCATTTGTTGCCATCTCTTATAGGGAGAGGAAGTATTCTGTTTAGGCTACGTGTTTGAGGGTGAAAAGTGTTTATAGAGCTGTCATCTGTTTCTCCTGATCCGGATCTATTTGATGACATCATTCTGTAATTTCACACGATTTGGACAATTCAAAGCACCCAGGGCAGAATGTTTGGGGTGGCAAACAAAACAGGTTTTTATAATTAGCTAGAGAGCTGGGATATAACGAGTGATGTTTTTTTAGCATACTCCTATAAACCTAACAAGAAAAGATGATCTTCACCGATATATTTTTTTGATGACCCATGACTGGCGTTGAGAGATATTTGGTGTCTCTAAGGCTTGTATATGGTTTAGATATAGGTTTGAATGAGATTTCAACTTCTGAACTTTGGGTTAAATTTTCTCCAGATCAGGGATTTCAGAGGGATTTGAATAATGTCTCTTAGAATATGGAATTTGGGGAGTGAACAATCATGCTAATTATTAAAGTATTACTGTGGGTTAAAACAATTAATGTGTGTTTGAACCCAGGATTTATTGTTCTGTTGTTCTCACTCCCATATACCCTCCCATATTGTATTTCTCACTCTCACCATTTTACTCAGAGGCTCCAATAAGCCCCATCGAATGGCTGAGTGCCTCTCTTTCAGATACCATTCATTGACTGCTGACCTTTGGGGCAATCATTGCCTTCACATCTCAGGTCAGAGTTTTACAGGGCCCCTTGAAGAAGCAAAAAGGTCAGATGCCAGAATAGAAAATCGTGCTGAAGGTGCATGTGATGTCACACTCCAGCCTCACATCTATGTCTAATCTCAGTAATAATGAGAGCTTTGACGGCCTTGTCCTAAGACGACAGTGGGAGCAGAAGTGATCAGGGCTTCCCACAGCAGGAACTCCCCAGAGACCATTGCCTCTGCTTTCCCATCACGTGCTTATGTAGCAGTCCCAGGAAGAAAAGCCATTTGGTAAAAAAATTTCATGTTTTGGCTTACTGTGTGGGACAGTTACACCTTGAGGGCCTCAGAATAATAAAAGAGTTAACCCAAGTGTTGAACACTGCTTAACTATCTTGGGACATTTGGTCTGTGTTCATGGATTTAGTAATTTTAATGCAAATAGTCATCTCGGCAGCTGTGTCCCCTTAAGCAGATTTTATTTAGCAGCTGAGTTTCCCACATCACTTGGCAGTCATAGATTTTCAATTCTTCCCCATGCCAACAGGGCATCTGGAATAATTTGCGTACTCATTAATTTGTGAGAAATATGAGCTGTGTTAGGCAGACAACGTGTATCTTCTGTATGGTGCTGTACCAGGATAAGCGGCTCAGGGTAGAAGCAATTTGCCCTATCCCAAAGGGGCCCTAGGATTTTAATAAGCTGGTTATGAAAATTCTATTTCTTTGCAATTTGAAGCATCTAATTAGAGCCTGTAATTTCTCTCCTATAACGAGAGTGGATGAAGGTTAACGTTAGGCCTCCTGGGTCCTTTCAAATTCATTTACAGAGAAAAATCAGGTAACAGTTGTAGCTAATTAGAATGGGGTATTAAATATTTAGTCCATCTTGATTTAACTTGGAGAACTCAGACATGCATAAGTGCTGTCGGAATTTGGAGAATGATAAAGAGGAGTTAAATTTAATTTTTAATCAAAGATAAACTTGAAGGCAGTGTGATAAATTTCACACTATGGTACCCCAACAGACAGAGCAGCCATGGCCTCTAGTCCTCTGAACTGTCAAGATAAAGGAAGATGATGTCGATTTAATTTCATCAGTGAACATGTTGCCCAAGTTCAAACAGCTGGGACTTATGGTATATTCATAAAGTACAAAGAACGCAATGATTTTATCCAAAGAGTTGCCTAAAAACCTGCCTTATGATGTTTCAGAATTTGAAGTGTGACTTTAGATGATAGAAGAGTATTTTTGAAAACTGTCCTAAGGAAATATCTCATTTGTTATTTAATTTGTTTGTTTATTTATTCATGTGTCCTCTATTTGTATGAGTAGTTTGCCTAAGTGTATTTAAGTGTGCCCACATGCTTGCAGTGCCCATAAAGACTAGAAGAGAACATTAGCTACCCCCCTACTCCCTGAACTGTAATATACACACAGTTGTTACATCTCTGTGGAGGTGCTGGGAACTGAACCAAGGCTCTCTGCAAGATCATCAAGTGCTCTTAACTACTGAATCATCTCCCCAGCCCTAGTGGCTTTTTCTGCCTTTTTTTTTTTTTAAATTTAAGCAGATGATTTATATCTAACAAATATCTGCCTAAAAGAAATCTTCCCCTTAAAATGCTGGCCAACTTGGCAAGGGAGTGGCATTTGTTTCATGACGTTTGATATTGTATAACTAACACCCAGATTCTTGCACATTAAGGACAATGCATTGTCCTTTTTTTCATGAGCAACTCTGTTTCAGGATATGCATATCAGACAGTCCCAAGTCAGTGTCTTGATAGCTCATCCATCTGAGGCCTTCCACAAGAGAAGAGAATCCTTCAGTGATACCTGTATGCAGGATTGTCCCCAAGACCACTGTAGCACCTCCAAAGGTTGGTGCTTTGGAGGTAGAAGATCTTGAAAGGGCAACAATGGGCAAAATGGTGAGATCAATTCTTAGGAACAAAGAAAGGGGATAACTCTGACACAGACATCCACAAACTGCTTTCCTGGCTCCTGACCCATCACTGGGCTTGTGATCCCACCACTGCTCTCCTGGTTTCATCTCAGAGTCCTGAAGCATCTTTGTGAAACTGCAGAGGGAAGGACAGCTCTCAGACCACCACCTCTGTCTGCTGTGCTGACTTCCAGTTGCCAGTTATTCTGGGATGGCTTTTGACTGCAGTAAATGCCTGTTATGGAAGCTAGGAGCTGGCTGTCAGAGCACTGGCCTCCCTAAGCTTCCCTTTGGACATCCCTTACACATCAAAGGAGTGAATTTTTAGTGAGTGTACCAGGCATATTAAATGATACTGTCAATCTTAGGAATTCTGTGATGGTGAGTAGCATGCAGACAAGACTATCAGATTGTCAAACATCACTATCTATGCATGCAGGAGCCTAGGGATGCTCACCTCAGTGGGGTCCGATTAGCCTCTGCCGACAGCCCCTGTCTCTCCAAGCATGGAGATGAACAATAACACACCAGCATTTTTTTTCCTTTATTTAACCCCTAAAGAAGGGGAGAATAATATTGCAGCAACCCAAGCCAGTTGCAGAGATGTTTCACTGAGGGGTCGATCATTTTCTGGATTTCTTAATGTTACACCTGCCTCTCAGCCACTCTTCTGCAGGCAGAGAGTCTGGGAAATCCTTCCAGCGTGTATTGCGGGCCTGAATTTTGTTTTCTCGCCTCCTTAGGACAGTGAAGGCAGATACTGAGTCTTTTGGAGGTCTGGCCCTGTGGAAGCTCTCATGTGATACCTCAAACCCTCAGCCTAGGTCAAAGATGCACACTGGGCTCAAGATGTCTGTTTAGTCTAGACATTTTCCAAAGGAGGAAATTGTGAATTGAGGAGAGGTTTGGAATTCCAAAGAAGGGAGTTTTAGTCATAAAAATATGTATTGATGATGGCTTGTTTGTTTGCCAAAGCACTGAACCATCCTCTTCTTAGCTCTTGGCCTTCCTTGTCTCTTGTTGGTGAGCTGTGGAATGGTACCTGATTCTGCCTAATCTTTATAGAACATCCTTGTGAGACTTGTTCAACAGTGGTTGTCACTATGCTCCACGTTCCTCTTTCTGTTCACCTGGATGAAAACTTCCCATGGTGTTTCCAACCCGAGCGTCAGCTGGAAATAAAGGCTTAGTCTCCATTATATATCCCTTGTAACTTACGACAGGCTGACATGGTGGAGTGCTCTATGGCTCTTTGCTGAATGGAACTGAGTGGGAATTTCTGCCTTTTCCTTTAAAGTATGTTTCTTATAAAAAGCTTTGTATGTTAAATGTAGGAAATGTGTTTATGATAAAAATAAGCAGATCCTGAGAAGGAAGTGTCAACTGTTACCCAGACTCCAAAGACTATAGCGTTAGGTGCCATTAATCTTCACGGAGATGTGTGAATATGTGTGTGTGTGAAAATGTATATTCAGAATGCATAGGAATTTATAGTCTCCTTGTTCATTTAGTGATGTTTTTCTGAAGTTGGTAACAATCGAGCTTGCCATTTCTTCTGATGTTTTCAGGAAAGTATGGCTGAGAATACTCCTCCTATCTCTCCTTCAGTGATCATTCTGGTTTTTTGTCGTTGTTTTGTTGTCATTATTATCTAATTTGAATAGCACTAAAACTTCTGTCTTTTATGTAAAATCTTTTTTCACAGTATTCCCCCCCCCAGGTGGATTTTATAAAACAGAATTGTGATGTCAATGTTTAAGAGCATTTTGATTATTTGACAGACCTGGACAAGCTATCTTCAGGAAGTTTCTGCTGAGTTTTATTACTAGAACAAAAAGACAATTTCTTAATACTCTTGCCATTAACACACTATGTCCAATTTGATAACAACAATAGTAACAAGAGAAAAATACTCCAAACTCTTATTTGTATCTGTGGTTATAAGAGTGTTGGACATTTTGTTCTGTCTTCTGTTTGTTCTCTTTTGTGTTACTTCTGAAATCTCCTGGTGCATGTATGTTCTCTGCCCAGCATGACTTTCTTTTGCCATGGTATAGCAATGAAGAAAATGTTTCTGAAATCCCGTATATATAGATATTCTGTGTGTGTGTGTATGTGTGTGTGTATGTATATGTGTGTGTGTGTGTATGTGTGTGTACATATGTGGGAAAGTGCCCATGAAGCAGAAGAAATTGTTGGATCCCTGGGAACTAGAGTTACAGGTTGGTACAAGCCGCTTTTTGTGGTGACAGGAACCAAACTCCAATCATTAGTGAGAACAACAACCACTTAGAGCTCCTGAGCCATGTTTTCAGCTCCAAAATCTCAGGTACTTCTAAAAATACCACTAGTCCTCACCCCTGTGAGACCTGGGAGGGGTCCTACTCCCACCTTTTAAACCTCAGTCTCCACTCACCTTAAGGCAGTCATACTGTGTGTGATCCATTGTCTCATATGACCCAGTCTTCCTTATCCTTGGTTGTCACAGTGTCTCTTCTGCCAGTTAGGTATGGCCAATGTTTATTAAGCTTTTACACTTGAGGATAGTGCCTGAGTGGTCACGTGGAGGGACATGGAGTAAAGGACGAATGAAGAACAGTTACTTCATCCCCGTCTGTCTTACCAGTGCAGGGAAGGATGACTTGGCAGTTCCATAATCCTCCTTAGGAACTGTAGCAGAGACCATGCAGACACAGGCATGTGTGTGTGTTCTGTTCAGGAAACCAAGTGTTTTGGGGTGATGATGAGTATAGGAGAGATACAGATCTAGGATATGATGCTCAGGGGTTCCAGCATGTGGCCTTCAACTAGGAAGAGAGACAATTTCATGACTCCACTGTGCATTACAAAGTTGAGATTGAAATAGTACTAAAAATTAAGAGTGATCTTTAAATACTGACTTTTGAGATGTCAGAAGCATCCAATAACAGTACAGTCCCTTTACACACACACACACACACACACATACACACACACACAGTTTTCCATATTGGTTGGCCTTCCTTATTCTCTGAAAAGCCTTTCAGTAATTTGCAAGTTCCACAATGCTGAAGACCATGCAGACAATTTAACCTGATTGTGTTTCCAGCATCTACAAGGCCAGTAAGTATGGAGCTGGAATCTAGTGACTGCTTAATGAAAATGGGAAGGTGGTGAGACAGAAAATCAAATGGAATTAAACCTTTATTCTGAGGTCAGGAAAACGGGTGACCACAGCAAGATCACTACATCCCCCCGGGTGTCTAAACCAGTCTGCCAGGGACAGGGACCCTCCAAAAGACTCATATCTACAAGATTAAAACCTGACTAGTTGCTTAAGATGAAATACAACCTGTTCTGACTGAAAATGAGGTGTGAAATTCCCACTGAGATTTCCCCTGAATGAGATACTATTCCCCCCAATCCTCAGAAACTCTAACCTCCTTCCTGCCCTGTCAACCTGCTGTGCCTCCCCACAGACATCAGAGTGGTTGCTCTGTGTTGTGGCACAGCAGAGCCATCACAATGGAGAGCATGTTCCTACAGTGGGAATTGGGTGGAGAATATCTTTGGAGGGAGGTTGAGGCAGAGGCTGCTCTTCAGACACTCAGCACATATAGATTGCCTAGAGGCTCTGTCAAGACTCTCCCTCTACTCCTGCCTGCCATTCTGGGCGTCACAGGCAAAATGGGTCAACACTGTCTTCAATAATATATTCACACTTGTCTGACAAATCTTTGATTCTCCTCATGACAGTAAGCCCCAGAAGACAGCAGGTGAAGTAACAGCAAAAACTCCTATTTTGTACTAATTCTTACTGACAGGAAGGATTGGTGGGGAAAGTAGAAATGACAAGAACTGTGAGAGGAAGCCACTGCTAGCTTGGAGTCCTCTTAACGCGGCCAAGAATGATTCAGGAGATAAATTCCAGGCTCCTAAATCTTCAACCTGTAACCCATGTTGGTATGCTGATCACCAGCATAGCACATGGAGGGGACACTGTCTAAATGTATACTGCCACTGTTGCCTTTGCCCCAGATCCAGAGGAAAAAAAATCATATGGATTCTATTTCATATTAGATCCTAATCTAGGAAGGAAAAGAAAACCCATTCTCTGGAAGAAAAGCCTTGAAGTAAAAGGTTTTTATGTCTGGGGCCCAGTGACCTACCCAAGCTTTTTCTTCAAATTCCTACCCCAGGCCTTGCCCTGCTGCGTATTCAATGTCTCAGAAAAAAAAAAAATGCTAGCTTTTGTGGTATCAGTCTCCCACAATCTTGCTTTACTCTCCCACTCAACTTTCAAGGGTAAGTTCTGTGATAGTAACCACAAGTTAGGAGAATGATGGCGAACATTCAACTTTCTGCCCAAGGCCTATGTTTTAAACATTTGTGTATGCAAATGTTTAACTTGACGCAATGGTATAATAGTGCATTTTGCTAACCCATGTGCCCAGTCACTCCTTTCTCCTTGTTAACTCAAGATAATTCTGTGTCTACTGGTACCATGTATGGGGGGTATAACACTTTCCCCTGACCACCCTCTCACACAAGTGCTTTAACACCTACAATGAGGTTTTTATTTCCTCTAATAATAATCTTTGAAGCAGGCAGTTATGTAAGACACCATTGGCTTCAGTCTTTGCAAGGTTTCCTTCTAGAATCAAGGGCCGGCACGCAGAAGAAACATACAACTGAACACCCACCCAGTGGAAGTCAGGGTGTGATACAGTATGTTTGTGACTCATGAATATGAAGCAGTATTAACTAAGACCAGAGAATTTTTTTTAAGATTTCCGTTTCCTTACATTTTATCACTAATCCTTGGTGTTAAAAATAAAAGTCTAAGGGAACTGAGCATAGGAAAGATAAAACTAGCTGTTTGTAAACAGAGTTTTGAAATTGAGTCAGCAATGGAGGGAAGAGTTCTGTTGCTAATAAATTCAGATGTTTCCCCTGCTGACTTATTTGCATGCCTAAGTTCTTGGGAAGTGGAGAAAACGTGGACATCTGATATTGATTAAGAGTGTACTGGTTGCTGGGCACTGAGTTGGACACAGTTGCCTCTTTCTACCTTTAAAGAATTGACCAAATCTTTGAGACTACAGAGTGCCTCAAGTACCCTTGGAAGAAACAAAGGAAAGAATGAGTGTTGGCATAATGTTCTTGTGGACTGTGAACAGATTATCCTTGTTCTTTGAAATGCTGATTTCTCTACCCCACTATCTTGTTTCAATTCAGACATTGCATTGTGATGTTTATTCTAAGCATCTCCTGTCTCAAGTTTGTGTAAACATGCCACCATTTGTTCTCTGTATTGCCAATAAAGCTAACCAGCCAATGCTGAGCAATGCAGCGAAGAGGGTCAGACATCCTGGTCCAGTGAGGGGAGGAGAAAGGACAGAAAAATGGGTTTGGATCTGTTTGAAAAGGACTGTGAAACATCAGGAGAAATGAACTGGACCTGGGATATGACTAAAAAGCAAGTATAATATGGGAAATCTGAATGGAATGAAGCTATACTAGTTTGGAGGTTTAGGATGGAGTGAAAATCACTCAGCATTGTGCTCTAGGCTAATTAAATAAATCCTAGTTTCTCTATGTGGTTATTCGGACATATCGCTGGCAAGGGAGTAACCACTGCTTTACTAAAATATAAATCAATAATAAATTTTAATAATCATCAACAAATGGTACCCAACATGGAGAGAGTCATTTGTTGCTGGAAATTAAATAATGTGAGGCTAAATATTAATTATTTTTAGCCTTATAATTATTTCAGTGATATAATTTACTCTCCTATCACAATCAAATAAAACACAGACACCTGTTAAATTTTATAATTGCCTTATTTACCTTGGCTGGACAGATATTCCACCTACTCTATCTTATATCTTCTAGCCCCATCCCATGCCATCTACCTTACCATTCCTATATGGCCCATCTCCCATCCATAATTCCATAAATACTTATTTATCCTTCATTTGGAGTGCTCCTTTCCATTCTGCTCTTAAAGTTCTTCTTGGCCCATGTGATTCCTTTTTTATACTATCCCTTGTGGCTTCCTCTCTTTCTGTCTCTCTTTTTCCTGTGATTTTCCTGTCCCAAAGCCCTCAAACTGGCTCCACCTACCCCATTCTGCCCTGCCCAGGTTTAGGGCTTTTAATCAGCCAATCAAGAATAATTTCTTAGGCAAGGTCAAACAGCAATACCTGGGGTACGTGACAATTTTCTCTTAAACAGTAAGAATCTTAGGGCAAGCAATTAGCAAATACAAAGCACCAGACCACACTCCAAGAGTTAGATAACATAAAATGAAGTTGGAAAGATAAGACTGGAGACATGGATCATTTCCAGTAATGGAAAAGGTGAATGATGAGGCCACAATGCCAGGAAATTCCCCAAATCATCATATCAGTCCCTAGAGGATTGTGATGCAAAATAGCCCATGTAATGGGAAGACATGGAAAGGGATTTCTAGAAGGCAACACAACCCCATGACTTTTCATGAGTAAATCTGTGTGGAACAATTTTCCATCTTGTAAAGTGGTTTAATTTTTCTGATATATTTGGATTAATCTGATGGCTTTGTCCATAGGAGCTTTGTCTGTTTGTTCATGTGTTTACTCTACCATCCTTTAGAAAGAAAAGGCCTTGCTTCTCTGTTAGCATGATGAAGATAATGACAAAAAATAATTTAAAGGATGAAAGGTTTATCATGGCTCACAGTTTCATAGGGATTTCAGTTCATCATGTTAGAGGGTGGGCACAACAGTGGGGAGTGTGGCAGTCTGATGGCTCTTCCCTTGGTAAGAGACCAGAAAATGGAGAAAGCAGGCCGGAAGCTGATGTGAACATAAAGGCTGACCTTTATGCTGGATAGTATTTATGTCAATTTGACATAGATTAGAACCATTTTGGATGAAGGAACCTCAGTTGAGAAAATGTTTATACCAGATTGGCCTGTGGAAAAGCCTGTGGTGCACTTTCTTGATAGACAAATGGTGTGGAAGGGCCCTGCTTACTATGGGTGATACCACCCCTTGGTTGGTGGTCTTGGGTGCTACAATAAAGCAGTCTGAGCAAGCCATGAAGAGTGCAGTAAGCTGCACTCTTGTGTGTCTTCTGCATCATTTCCTGTCTCTATGTTTCTGCCCTACTTAAGTTCCTATGTTAGCTTCCTCAGTGATGGCCTGTTACCTAGAAGTCTAAGATGAAATAAGCCCTTTTCTTCCCAACTTACTTTTAATCATGGTGTTTTGTCATGGTATTAAAAACTTCAACTAACAGACTGTTCTGAGTAACTTACTTCCTCCTGCTATAAACTATTAAAGGCCCATTCTTCAACTTTTGCCATATGCTGGGGACTAAGCCTCTAGACCACAGCCTCTGGGAGGATGTTTCAGATTTAACATGTGACATGTACATATCTGATAGCTAAAAACCTATCACTACTTTATATTTGGACATTTTGGGGGGTGACAACAGTGAAGAACCAGCCTGTCCTACAAATACTGGCTCATGCCTGTGGGATGAAGTTTTGACCCAGAAGCCTTAGTGGCATCAGATTGCTTGCTGGCCAATCAACATTCATTTGAGAATTATCTCCACTGGACACACTGTGCTACAGTCTGTAGATTCAAGCTGAATTTGATGGTAATCCATTCCATCCCAGCTCTTTGACTGTGTTTTTACAGAATTTCAAGGGTGTAAGGTGCATCTAAAATCCCCAAGGTTTACAGCTCTGGAATTCCCAAGGTCTCAGTTCTGGAATCTCATTTTTTCTGTTCCACCTTAAGCCTTCATTTGAAGTGACTGTTTTGAATCTGATGGTGGGCAGATATCTGGTACTCTGCCATAAAGGAACAGGCATGTGAGCTGATGAACATCTCTCTCACTTTGGTATGTACCCCAGAATGAGATTCCATTTTTGTTGTCCAAATAATATACTTCATTTGGGAGGAATTTATAATGCAGAATATCAGATGTCAAGCAAGCCTGGTTCCTTAAATAAATTGATTCTGAGATTTAGAATAAGGGGGTTCCAAATCATATGAACCATGGCTGAAATTGCGAATGAATTTTAGAGGAAGAAGACGTCTGTAGATCATGTCTTGGGCTCTCTGAAGATTGATATATGTTGTGATCATTACACTGCTAGTGATAGGATATGTTATTCCATCCTCTGTTTTGTTGTTTGTTTTGTTTTATTACTATTACTACTATTATTATTATTTACAATTTATTCACTTTGTATCATCCCAGTTGTAGCCTCCTCCCTCATCTCCTCCCAGTCCCACCCTTCTTCCCTCTTTCTCTCCTATCTCTCTCCCCTAGTCCACCGATAGGGGAAGTCCTCCTCCCCTACTATCTGAACCTAGCCTATCAGGTCCCATCAGTACTGCCTGGGTCCTCTTCCTCTGTGGGCTGGCTAAGTCATTCCACCAGAGAATATTGATTAAGAAGCAGGCACTGAATTGATGTCAGAGACTGTCTCTTCTCCCCTTACTAGAGGATCCACATGGAGACTAAGCTGTCTATGGGCTACATCTGAGCAGGAGGTCTAGGTCCTCTCTATGTAAGGTCTTTGTTGATGGCTCAGTCTCTGCAGTACCCCCCATCCGGGCCCAGCTTTTGTTGGCTCTGTTGGTCTCCTTGTGGGGCTTCTGTCCCCTCCAGGCCCTTCTGTATCCCCCTTCTTCCATAGGACTATGCCCAAAGTTTGGCTGTGAGTCTCTGTATCTGATTTGATCCCCTGCTGGGTGGAGTCTTTCAGAGGACATCTGTGGTAGGCTCCAATCCTGTTCGCTTTCTTCCACTGCTTTGGGTGTCGATCCTGTTCTCTCTCCTGAATGAGAATTAAGCATTTCCCCTAGGGTCTCCCTTGTTGTATAGCTTTTTTTTAGGTATGTAGATTGTAGTATGTTTATCTTTTATTATATGGGTAATATCTGCTGTTAAGTGAGTATATACCATATGTGTCTTCCTGCTTCTGGATTACATCACTCAGGATGACCATCCATTTGTCTGCAAATTTCATGGTTTCCTTGATTTTAATAGAAGAATAGTATTTTGTTGTGTAAACGTACCATGATTTTTGTAAACCTTCTTTGGTTGAGGGACATCTAGGTTATTTCTAGATTCTGGCTTTTATGAATAAAGCTGAGTGAATGTCATTGTTGTGTGATTGAGCCACTTTTGTGCATATGCCTAGTTGTGGTATAGCTAGGTCTTCAGGTAGCACTATTCCCAATTTTCTGAGAAAATACCAAGTTGATTTCCAAAGTGGTTTTACAAGTTTACATTGCCACCAGCAATGGAGGAGCTTTCCCCTTTCCTCACATCCTCTCCAGCATGTGTTGTCACTTGAATTTTTGACCTTAGCCATTCTGATGGGTATGAGCTGGAAGCTCATAGTCATTTTGATTTGCATTTCCCTGATGAAGGAAGTTGATCATTTCTTTAAGTGTTTATCTGCCAATTGATATTCCTCTGTTGATAATTTTCTGTTTAGCTCTGTATTCCATTTTTAATTGGATCATTTGGTTTGTTGGTATTTAATTTCTTGAGTTCTTCATATATTCTGGATATTAGCCCCATGTGAAATGTAGGGCTAGTGAAGATCTTTTCTCAATCTGTAATCTGTCATTTTGTTCTGTTGACAGTGTCCTTTGCTTTACAGAAGCTTTTCAGGTTCATAACGTCCCATTATTGTTTATCTTAGGGCTGAGCTGTTGGTGTTCTGTGCTAATGCATTCAAGGCTCTTCCCCACTTTTTCTTCCAACAGATTTAGTGTGTCTAGTTTTATGTTGAGATATTTGATCCATTTGGGCTTTAATTTTATGCAGGGTAATAAATATAGATCTATTTGCATTTTTCTACATGTAGACATCCAGTTAGACAAGCACCGTTCGTTAAAGATATTATCTTTTTTCCATTGTATGGTTTTGGCTTCTTTGTCAAAAATCAGGTGTCCTTAGGTGCATGGCTTTATTTGTGGTTCTTTGATTCAATTTCATTGATTCAGAGTCTGTT
Source organism: Meriones unguiculatus (assembly GCF_030254825.1). Classification (NCBI taxonomy): domain Eukaryota; kingdom Metazoa; phylum Chordata; class Mammalia; order Rodentia; family Muridae; genus Meriones; species Meriones unguiculatus. The sequence goes on along the minus strand of NC_083357.1, from coordinate 7,051,812 downwards.
TCTATGAGAGCATCATGCCGTTTTTATTACTGTTGCTCTACAGTACAGCTTGAGATCAGGGATGGAAATATGTTCAGAAGATCTTTTATTATACAGGATTGTTTTAACTATTCTGTTTTTTTTCCATATAGAGTTGAGAATTGTTCTTTCAACATCTGTGAATAATTGTGTTGGTAGTTTGATGGGAGTTGCATTGAATCTGTAAATTGCTTTTGGAAGGACGGCCATTTTTACTATGTTAATCCTACCGATCCATGAGCATGGGTGATCTTTCCATCTTCTGATATCTTCTTTAATTTCTTTCTTCAAGACTTGAAATTGGTTTTGTTTGTTTGTTTGTTTTCACACAAGTATTTCACTTATGTGGTTAGAGTTTCACCAAGATACTTTATGTTACTTGTGGCTATTGTGAAGGGTGTTGTTTTCCTAATTTTTTCATCAGCCCATTTGTCTTTTGGTTACAGGAGGGCTACTGATTTTTTGAGTTAATTTTGTATCCAGCCACTTTGCTGAAGGCATTTATTAGTTGTAGGAGTTCCCTGGTAGAATTTTGGGGTTCACACTTGTATACTATCATATCATTTGCAAATAGTGATACTTTTACTTCTTCATTTCTGATTTGTATCCCCTTTATCTCCTTTAGTTGTCTTATTGTTCAAGCTGGGACTTCCAGTACTATGTTGAAGAGATATGGAAAGAGTGGACAGCCTTGCCTTTTCCCTGATTTCAGTGGGATTGATTTAAGTTTCTCTCCATATAGTTTGATGTTGGCTTTAGGATTGTTGTATATTGCCTTTACGATGTTTATGTATGTGCCTTGTATCCCTGATTTCTCTAAAACTTTAAAAATGAATGGGTATTGTATTTTGTCAAATGCTTTTTCAGCATCTAAGGAGATGATTATGTATTTTTTTTTCCTTTGAGTTTGTTTATATATTGGATTATATTGATGGATTTCCATATATTGAACCACTCCTGCATGCCTGGGTTATGGTGGATGATATCTTTGATCTGTTCTTGGATTTGGTTTGTAAGTATTTTATTGATTAATTTTGTATCAGTGTTCATAGGAGAATATGGTCTGAAATTCTCTTTCTTTGTTGGGACTTTGTGTGGTTTAGTTATCAAGGTGACTGTGACCGCATAGTATGATTTTGATAATGTTTTTTTCTGTTTCTATTTTGTGAAATAGTTTGAGGAGGATTGGAATTAGCTCTTCTTTAAAGGTCTGGTAGAATTAAGTGCTGAAACCATCTGGCCCTGGTTTGTTTGTTTGTTTGGGGTTTTTTTTGTTTTGTTTTGTTTTTTGGATGGGAGACTTGATGACTGCTTCTATTTCCTTAGGGGATATAGGACTATTTAATTTATTTACCTGATTGTGATTCAGCTTTGCTAAGTGGAATCCATCAAGATAATTGTCCATTTCAATTAGATTTTCAAATTTTGTGGTGTATAGGCTTTTGAAGTAAGACCTAACGATTGTTTGGATTTCCCTAGTGTCTGTTGTTATTTCTTTTCATTTCTAAGTTTGTTCATTTGCGTAGTACATCTTAGTTTGGCTAAGGATTTGTCTGTCGTGTTCATTTTTTTTTTTTTTTCAAAGAACCAGCTCTTGGATTTGTTGATTCTTTGAATTGTTTCCTTTGTTTCTAATTGATTGTTTTCAGCCCTGAGTTTGATTACTTCCATCCATCTACTTCTCTTCGGTGTGTCTGCTTCTTATTTTTCTAGGGCTTTCAGGTGTGCCAAAGTTGCTCGTATGAAATGTCTCAAATTTCTTTATGAAGGCACTTAATACTATGAACTTTCCTCTTAGCACTACTTTCATTGTGTTCTGTAAGTTTGGGAATGTGCCTTCATTTTCATTGGATTCTTGGAAGTTTTTAATTTCTTTATTTCCTCTCTGACCCAGCTTGTTGTTGAGTAGAGAGTTGTTCAGTTTCCATGTCTGTGTACGCTTTTTGCTCTTTTGGTTATTGTAGTGGTTTAGTTTTAGACCATGGTGGTTCTGTGACCCAGACTGGTTTGGGCTATGCTATCTTGAATCCATGATGTGTAAGCTTCCACTGTTTGCCTGGTCTCCATGGGGTTACCAGCAGAGCAATGGCTTGAATGCTGGGAATGCTGCCCTAGAAATCCTGACCTGCCCTCAGGAGGGCTGGAGGTAGCCTATGTCTGGCTGCTAGAGAGGAGGGTCCTTGGACCTGGCACTCCCCTGAAGAGTGCTAGGGGCACACAGTTCTGCAACTCTCAGACCAGGGGGCCTGGATCTGACTGGTCCCACATGTCCCAGGAAACCTGGCATCAGGGGAGCAGGAGGGATCTGATGTCTGGCTGATAGAGTGGATGATCTCTGGACCTGGGGTTTGGCACGTGCTGGGGTGTGCAGACAATGCTGGTGTTCATAATTTGCCATTCCTAGACCCTGGAGATGGCCATAAAGGTCTATAGCCTGTTGGCCTCAACCCATGAGATGTCACCTTGAGTCCTGGGAAGCCCCAAGGTTGATACTGTGGGTCCAGACGCTGGTCCACTGACTGGTTTCAGAGTCTCTGATCCTCTGTCCCTCAGATACAGTGCACACTGGTCACCACCATTTTGGAACTCTTATTCCATCGTCTTAAGTAATGGCAAACTTCAGTGCTAGCATGTGGTAATACTCTATGGGGAAGAATCCTCATCTTCACCCCTGAAAGTCAATTTCCTCTTCCACCCAACCTGTTGAGAGAAAGGTGCCTATGTTTACATGTCTTTGCTCAGCTTCGCTGCTGTATGTTGTCTGATCTAAGTGGGGTTACTAGAAATCACATAGCTTCGGACCCATCCTTTCATCTTTTACTAAATCCTCTCATTTGCTATTGATTACAGTGGCAGGAATGGGTGAGTCACTTTTTAGAAGTTGAAAATCGTAACACAGGGGGTTTCAATACCTTGCCTAAGATCTCAAAGTCTGTAAGCTCTCCATGTCTACTTGGAACCACTATCTTCTGGTTTCTGGTTGTATTAAGGATACCAAGGGTTTGCTTAGTCAGGGACAGTATGATTTACAGATATCATAATGATTGTCATAGAGAAAACTGTTTATTACAAGATGTATAAGGACATGCCATTATGATGAAGAGCCACACAGGGAAGTACAGAGGTCAGATCAAAGTGAGTGTGCAGAAAGAGAAATTCAGAACACTGAAGGCTCTATTGGGGTTACCAAGGTAGAAAAAGAGGGCAAGCGGAAATTTAGGGTTATATAATGCAGATAATTTCACTGGGTGCTGGGGAACAGAGTTGTCCAAAGGAGTGTCATTGTTAGGACTAGGCTGATTATAGCAGATGGGCAATGGCCCTGGGAATATGAGCAACCGATGAAAGCACAGGTAGTGCCCTGGGCTGTGGATGGGTTGGGTTTTGCATATTAAAGATATACTTTTGCACATTGAAGATACACCAAAGGCATTACTTACCATTGTTAAGGTTGGTAAAGCCTTGGCTATGAAGAACATTAAGAATTCAGGGCATGGGAGATGAGGACATGGGTCAGTGGATGAAGCACTGGCCATGCAAACCTGAGGGCAGAATCGAACCACCCACGTGATAGCCAAGGAGCCGAGAGCTGCTTCTAGAGCCACTCTTTCTGGGGAAAGAAGAGAGTGTAGTCAGATGGGTTCATCATTTGCCAAGTCTGGCTGGTGTCTGCTGTCTCTGCCTTTTAGATTGAGACAACTTCCTTAAAATGTCATCTTGATCCAGCAACCACTGGATTGTAAAGCTCTTAGATAGACACGACTTGGCAGGAAGTAGACACAGCTTTCTGGAAATGACTCTAGCATTTTCTCAATTCTAAGGCCAACATCCTTTCACTCAGGGCCCACCAGAATACTGGAGGCTGAGTCAGGGGATCTCAAGGACAAGATGGCTAGCTAGATTAGCCAAATTAATGAGCTCCAGGTTCATCAGGAGACCGTGTCTGAGTAAATAGTGAGAACAGCCATCATGGAAGATATCCACAGCCAGCTTCTGGCCTCCACATGTACACCCACACATCTGCATGCACATCTGCATATACATATGTCCCCCACAAAGGTGAACATATATGCATATATATATATATATATATATATATATGTATCTGTACACATACATATAAACATGCAAAATAACCGAGAATAGAATGTTAGCATTAACACACTTGCTCTGGCCCCAGATTGAGGCCACTAGAGAGCTAAAGTCTAATAACTTGTGTCACCTTCCTTTGAAGATGTCATGGCTTGAATTGTGACTGTTCCACTGTAGCAGCCCAACTGTTGGGCCTGAGTGTGTCCTTCACCTTGACAAAATATGTGGCTATGAGAATCAGCTCACACTATCTGTCCCTGCAACAAAAGACTATAAATGACATTTTTTTTTTTCTGAATTGAGATATATTCATTACCACACATGAGGTCTCAGACATTTGTGTTTACGGGAAAAGAAATTGGAGATTGTTCAGGCCCTTGGAGCATCCCTAATGTGACAGTCCATTTTTCATAATGATCTATGATATTCATTTGTTGAGATTTTATTACTTTTGTAATCTAATTCAATTTATCCCATTTTATTGCCATTCGGGGCAACAGTACCTCAGTTGTCTCTCGTCCGCTAGATGAGCATGATGGCTTCAAGGTGAAAAGCATTCTGTCCAATGTAACTGTTTCCTGTGGAGTCACCCTCTCTCAACTGAAATCTTCCCTCAGCTTTTTCTGGGAGCATAAACATTGAGAGTGATTTATGAAGCCTGTGTGTGTGTGTGTGTGTGATTCTATCTCTTCTCATCTTCTTAGAGATTAAAGGTTTTATTTCATAAATACTTTGAGATATAAGAAATTACAGAGATGGACAAATAGCAACAGGAGTTTAACAAGGAATAGTTTACCACGTGCCAATTAAGAACATGTTCAGTAGCATCAAACTGGCCTTAAGCTAGAAAGATGCTGGTTTTAGCGAGCTCTGAAGCCACATGTCATTTTGAGCACAGGTGAAGAGATGTGTTAGAGTCTGTCTCCCTAACTAGGGGCTGCCACCCCTTAGTTATGGTTTTGTACCTACCAATGTAGACATGTACAGGTCCTGGTCTGTTCGAGTAGCAAGTGTCATTACCACAGTCTAAAATAAAAGGCTGCCTTGTTCCTATGGTGATGTAGACCGTGTTTGTGGGAAAGTACTGTCCCCCTGTCTCCGCTGCCTCTTGGAGAAAGAGGGGGTTGCTGTGATCTCAGGGAACAGCTCGGGGCGTGAACACATAAGCGCGGGAAGTTTGAAGAGCTGTTCTCAAACCCACCCTTCCTGGGGAAGAAAGAGATTGTAGTCAGCTAGCAGGGTTTCTCATTTCCAAGTCTGGCTGGCGTCTGCTGTTCCTGCCTTTTAGATTGACACAACTTCTTTAAAATGTTATTTTGATCCAGCACCCACTGAATTGTTAAAGCTCTTAGATAGACACAACTTAGCAGTCAATAGACACAGCTTTCTGGAAATGACTCTAGCATTTTCTCAATTCCCAGACCTACATCCCTTCACTCCGGCCAGTGAGTTCTTAGTACATTTCTTCCATGTCAGACATACTATAGCCACTTCAGGAAAAGTGCAGGCATACTTGACCTGGGTTTCAGGTGGCCAGCTGCCAGCCTGACTATTTTTTTCTTTTTAAACAAATTTTTATATTAATTCCAGTTTATTCACTTTGTATTTCTCTTCCTCATTCCCTCCTAATTCCACCCTCCCTCACTCATCCAAGTCCATTGATAGGGGAGGTCTTCCTTCCCTTACATCTGACTGTAGCCTATCAGTTCTCATCAGGACTGGCTGCACTGTCTTCCTCTGTGGCCTGGGAAGGCTGCTCCCCCTTCATGGGGAGGTGATCAAAGAGCCAGCCACTGAGTTGATGTTAGAGACAGCCCCTGTTCCCCTTACTAGGACACCCACTTGGATACTGAGCTACCATAAGCTACATCTGTGCAGGGGTTCTAGGTTATCTCTATGAATGGTCCTTGGTTGGAGTCTCAGTCTCAGATTTCTTGGTTCTGTTCCTCTCCTTTTGGAGCTCCTGCCCCTCCAGGTCTTTCTATCTCTCCCTTCTTTCATAAGATTGCCTGCACTCTGCCCAAAGTTTGGCTATGAACCTCAGCATCTGCTTTGATACCCTGCTGGATAGAGTCTTTCAGAGGCCCTCTGTTGTAGGCTCCTCAAATACAGGACAAGGACATTTGCTCAACCATATTGGTAGCAGCTTTTTTCGTAATAGCCAGAACCTGGAAACAACCTAGATGCCCCTCAACTGAGGAATGGATACAGAAATTGGGGTACATTTACACAATGGAATACTACTCAACAATTAAAAACAAGGAAATCATGAAATTTATAGGCAAATGGTGGGATCTAGAAAAGATCATCCTGAGTGAGGTATCCCAGAAGCAGAAAGACACACATGGTATGTACTCACTTATATGTGGATATTAGACATATAATAAAGGATAAACATACTAAAATCTGTACACCTAAAGAAGCTAAGCAAGAAGGAGCACCCAGGGTGAGATGATCAACCCTCACTTGAAAGGCAAACAGGACAGACATCAGAAGAGGGAGAAAACAGGAAATAGCCTGACTTTTAATCTGTGTTTCTCATGGTTTTAGTACTTACTGTTGTCTGTAAAATCTAGTCAGAGCCATTCTCCCTTCTCACCTAGAACCTCTAGGTAGCCTGCCCTGAGTGCCATTGTTGAAATCTATCTCACTGGGTTGTGATTTCTCATTGCACATTACAGTGCTGCTGGGGAGCTTCAGAGTAAGAGCCTGCTTCAAGGTTCTGAGTAGTTCTTGGGCGGGACAAGGATGAAGAGAGCTGTGAAAACATTAGGAAATGCTAATGAGCAGCCAGGCTGAGCACAAGTGTCCATGGCTTGTGCCCCATGCTCTAGTTAGAAGGTGTTCACACTGTGCTCTCCTGTACCAGTCCCTTGTTGGAAAAACAAAGACAAACAGACTCTCCCAGTGACCTTTGGGGTCATTGTGCCTGGTTCCACTGTATCTCCAAGATCAGTCCATGCATCTACTCCTGACGACTTTACTCCTGCCACACAGGCATGTTTAAATATGCCTTCAGACATTGTTGTCTCAGTGGCTTTGCACCTTTTCCCCCTTCACCAGGAATATTCTTTTCTATAGCCCTGTGGTTTACTCCCTCTTTTCCTCTCCTCTGCCCAGATCCTTGCGTAGGTCTCACCTTGATAGGATAGCTTTCCCTTCTTCCCTTTCTAAACTAGCAAGTCCCAGTGTCCTCCATAATCTTCCCCTGCTTTGATTTCTTCATAAGCCTTTAATCCAACAGATACAAGAGCTTTATTTATGCATTTTGTTTTACTCCCAAGACAATGTAGTCTCCCTGATGTTGGTTTGTTCTTTGTTTATGGAGTGGTCCCTGGTAAGTAGCAGGCACTCAGAAGACACACGTGACTGATAAGCTGTTTCTTTTGTTTGTCTGTGCAGCTGGTGGCAGATTCCTCTCTGGTTGTACCAGGGACCTGTTAGAATCCTACTGCAACCACTTCCTTTCCCCTCTTTCAGTACCTGTAAAAATAAGAATTTAGGATTCATTAGTGTACAGGGGATGGGACCATCTATGTTTTCCCTCTTCTGTCATCCCTTCTCCCTCCCCTTTCTTTTCTTCACAAGGCTGTCTGTGAACTTGCCATCCTTCTGTGTCAGCCCCTGGAGTCGTAGGATTACAGGCCTGCATTGTTATGACCAACACCCATCAGAGCTTCTGATGGAGTTCTATCTACATAAAGGAAACATATAATGTCTTTGGAAAAAGAATGACTTGAGATTGGATTTTGTTTGTGTCCTTTGGATGAAATGAAGTGACTTTAAAAGACCACACTCAAACACTTTATCAAGCTTAAAGGGGTTTGTAGAAACCATTGTAATGAGACATCAGTATTAGTGGGGTGGCTCAGCCACTCTTCTGCTCTGCCTTTGAATTGTGGCAATGAGAGGAGTCTTCTGTGCCTGTGTCTGGGGAGCACAGAGGCCGGGCTCCTGGGAGTGGCGTAGTGGATCCTAATGGCAAGCCTGGCCTGTGCTATGTCTTCTTTTTGTGACTGTGTATACTGTCCACTTGGCTCTCAGGATTGCTCCCAGGATTGACCTGGCTCTGCTAAAGTTCCTTACTACATTAAATAAAATAATAAAATAAAAATCCTGGGCTCACAGCAAAGCTGTAAAAGAAGTTGAGTTGATGGCAGTTTAAAAAAATGTAGAAATATGAGTCAGAGGGGTAGAGGACACCAGGAGAACAAGGCCCACCGAATCAACTAAGCAGGGCTCATAAAGGTTCACAGAGACTGAAGCGACAATTCCAGACCCTGTATGGGTCTGTGCTAAGTCCTCTGCATGTATGTGCTAGTTTTTTAAACTCTACTTTATTTGGGATTCCTTAAGTGTCTACCCCACTTCCACCCCCCAACCCTAGGTAGGAGAGAAAGGGGATGTAGACCTCTTTAGACTGGGTTTCATCTGATTAGATTCATTGGGTTCTTCGGGAAAATACCAATCTCAGTCATCAGGATATTTAACAGTCCAGCAAATGGCAAGTGGAGACAGCAGAATGAACAAGCAACTTTACTCCTCCTTCACTTGTTTCCTTCAAGCCCTCTCTCTGGGCTCTCACATTTATACCCTCTCAGAGTCCTCAGAATTCCACTCTCTGCAGCAGGTAAAAACCCCTTTTTGAGTTGCATGAGGCAGTTATCAGCTGTGGACAACTAAGCTATTCCCATTTCCCACACTTGAGATTAAAACAAACAAACAAACAAACAAAAAACCTGTTTACATGACATAACTGAGTTTTAAAAGAAACCAAAACTTTCACTACATCCATACATATGTTATGGTTGTGTAGCTTGGCATTTCTGTGGAACTCCTAATAGCGGGAGTAAGGTGTCTCTGACCCTTTTGCCTGCCCTTTGGACCATCTCCCTCCTGTGGGTTGCCTCATCCAGCCTTAATATGAGGGTTTGTACCTAGTCTTATTACATCTTCTTATGTTAATATTATGTTCAGTTAATATTGCTGGGAGGCCTGCTGTTTTCTGAAAGGAAACATAGGGGCAGAGGATCTGGAGGATGGGGGGTGGTGCCTTGGGAGGAGTAGAGAGAAGAAACTATGACCAGGATTAATGTATGAGAGAATGTTTTTTTAAGGTAAAAAAAGAGAAAGAGACACAGAGAGAGACAGAGACACACACATAGGGACAGAGAGAGAGATGAAAAGAAATGTGGAAAACAAACACATCTGGGTACAGAATCTGCTTTGACTGTGTTGCACATAGAAGTTTGGTACTTGGTTAAGTGAATGGAAGAGGAAGGCAGCCCCCATTTCTATGTGTTATCATTTTTCTCTTTGACTTTTACTCCAGTTTTATTTTTTTATACTCACCCGGAATTGTTCAGGCCATGACAGTTTCATTATTTTCTTCTCATTTAAAATGTGCTTTAATTATTAAGGCTATAGTTAGTTATTTTTAACTTATTCGGTTATTCTAATAATATAAAAGTTTATAAAGTAAAGCTTCTGAGCCTCCCTTAATATAGCAAAATCTCATTGTGTGATTATTAGCCAATCAGTTCTCGGGAAACTGGGAAACTTGGGAAATTAGGGTTTAAGTTTTGCCCATGTTGTATTGAAGGTGAACATGCTTTGACTCTTTGCACTGTGGCTTTGCAAAGCATGTGCTGTTCAGTGCTCCTCCATTTTCTGTCAACTCTATTGACTTTTGCCTCCATGGGCATTTTGCCTATAATCCTGACTATAAGATAAATGCCTAGAGGTACAATTACTGGGCCAAAAGAATTGCAAATACAGAATGCTCTTGATATTGTTAAATTGCTCTCCAAAATATTTTACACTTTGAAGTAAAATGCTTTTCCTTTTGTGCTCAGTTGAAAGATATTATTGTGAGCAAATGTAGGGCATAAACCCAATATCATCTGATTATATTTATTTTCTAGGCAGAGATGTTGAGAGTCATGTCCATGCTGCTTCTACTCAGATAAGAGGTCTGCCCACTGGGAGCCAAACATTGTACATAAATGGAAATACTGAACATGATTCTGATTTTCTTTCATAAGCAATACAATAAAATAGAAACCAACAAAACAAATAGAATGCCTGCAAATCCCTCAGCAGAGTACCTGACCCATGGATGGTACTGTTTGTGGAGACCTTACTGGTGGTGATGGTGGGAATCGCTGTGCTGGCTTTCATTACTGCGGTGCTTGTTAGCACAATTCTTGAGCAATCATGACTGATCAGAAGCTTGGCGCAACCCTACTGGCTTTCCTAGTAGGTTGCCACATTTTAAATCAGGAATTGTACAAGTTTGCCAGCAACTCGAACACTTTTATGGGGTTTGAACCATACCTCCAAGGAAGAACAGTCTCTGCTCAACCTCTTCATCTGGACAGCAAAATGTCTGGCACCCACAGCTTACCTTTGCAGCTTTCAGCTTTGCCCTGGGTCTTTGACCACAAGATGAAATCCATTGACTTCACAGCTTAAGAGGCATCTCTGACTTTTTATTGCCAGCCTAAGACATGATAGAGATGCAAGTTCTTACCAGTTTCGTGTTTACCCTTTAATGAACTTTGAAATCAAAGCCAAGACTTTATGAAGCCCAAGAGCCTTGTCTCAGGGGACTGGATCTTGTGGATGATGGCTTTTGTGGGCTTAAAGCTGTTTGGAATCATTTGTATTGACAGACTCAGCAGTTCAGGAGCTCTTAGAGACCCTCTTATGTGAGCAGACCACAATGAAACTAAGAAAATCTTTGCACTTAACTGGGCCTCAGTTTCCCTTAAATCAGAGAGACTCTGCTAGGTATAGAGAGGACCAGAAGAGGAGAGTGAACAGGAAAGACAGCTGCTGGCAGGGACAATGCTTACCACTGTTGTATGTATAAGGTTAGGTTTTTGCTGTTAATTTTTTTCTCAAGGAGATTAAAATTCCATAGTTTTTCTTTTATTTTAAATCACATCTGTGCCCTCAAATTTTACTAGTGAGGTGATGTGGAAAAGAGCTATAGAAAGGACTGCAGTCAACAAAGAAAGCTGTAAGCTCACAAGATCCAAACTCTTAGGATGACTGGAGGGACCACATAAGTCTCCGGGCCACAGGCAGTGCCTTTTGTTTCAGTTAATGAGCTAAAACCATACCAGCTCCTGCGGACAGTTAGCTCCTGCAGCTTGTGCATTCTGCTGGGAGGAAGAGTGGAGGATCTCAGGGTGGTGTTGTTATTCTCCGGAACAGCACAGTCTGGGTTTTCTATGGGAATGAGGAAAACAGTTTGGGATTTGGTCTAGACCTAGATGATCTTTTTCCACTTGTGGGACAAAGCCAGGCCCGCATTGCTGCTGGTCTCCCATTTCTGGACCGTCTTCTCTGCCCTGTATTGCATGCCGAGAAACAACTAGCATTTATGCCATATGGCTGCGGAGATCAAAGGACCCCCTGAATATATTTCTAGCTGACTGTACTTCAGATGTCTTAAATATGTTCCTACAGATGGGGAGCATGGGGCATGAAAGAGGTGAAGCACATGTGTGTGAGGCATGCATGTGGTTGCCCAGGATGGTGCAAGCTGAGCATTGCTCACTGTGTGTCCATCTTCCTTTTAGGTTCGAATCTTCACATACCTCATTGGACGGGAGGCTGCTTTCGCAGACAATCTCAAGTGGATGGCCTGCGCTAACAAAGGTGAGGCTCCCAAAGATACTCCACTCTGAATTGCTGCTTTTGGGTGTGCAGCATGAGCAGCGTGTATGGGAAAATGAGGGAGCCCTAAAAGAAGATGGATATTTTTATTGAGAAATAGGAATGACATATATTCTTGGGAGTGCAGTGGGATGTGTCAGAAAACGTGTATAATAAGCTTTTGGGATGACAAGTACACCCCTCGCCTCAAACACTTATCATTTCCTTGTCACCGGTGGGAAAATTCAAAATCCTCTCCCATAGTTCATGTCAAATACAGGAAAAGTAAAGTGTAGGCATCCTGCTGTACCACATGACCACTAGATCACCTATTTAATACTACGTAAGTAAGTAAATAAATAAATAACTAAATAATAAGTCATTCTATTTAACTGTATTTTCAGTTCCTGCATTTGACATAGAACAGACAAGGAGACTGTAATTCTAAGATAAAATCCATTTCTAAATTCTCATAGATGGATATGTAGTAGCTCTTCCAAAACTACGTTTCTACATTTCGATGTCAGGTGGCTAAGCTGCTTCCCTGCTTCTCAGTAGCCGAGTAGTCTTGGAAGAGCAGAGACTTTCACTATGCTTCAAACACCCACACCTCCATCACCGTTCCCAGTCCTCAAGTGTACCCTCAGAACAGGTTCTCGTAGCATGAAGGAACTCAACCCAGGTTAAATCCAAGATGAAAACATTCAGGAGCTGGATCTACTCTCTCTTCCTTTGCCCCCGTGTGAACTCTGAAGCTTCCTGTTCCAGATGGAACTGAGATGGGTGTCAACACCCTTACCAAGATTGGATCCCTGAGTGAGCAGACAGATGCCTTGGACCCACACTAGATATGTGCCAAGACTGTGTGTTAAGCTATTGGGATTGCTGGATTGGTATTTTTCACGGCATAGTTTTGGCCATGGTACTAGTAAAATTAATTAAACTTAATTTGCAGTAGCCATTTAATGTTCTGCATGAGAGCAGCAATACTTCTTCCTTTGACTTTTTAATTGACAAAAACAAACTCTCTAACCGGTATGGAGCGAGATGTTCTGAGATATACATACATTGTGAAATGGCCAAATCAAGGCAATTAGCATGTGCTTGTAGTGAGGAAATTTAAAGTCGACTCTGGCTGATTTTCAAACATAATTACATTGTTATCAACGGTAGTCACTACACTGTACAATAGAGGTCCTGTATTTATTTTTCCTGAAGAATTGTAATTTTGTACTCCATTCTTCCATCGGTTCTTATTAAACATAAGCATTGGCAAAGTGGTACATGTTAGGTTTAGTAGTTCAATACTAGCTCATAGGTACTTAATCATTTATGGATCTTTGTGTTCATGAAGTAAATTTATTATCAATCCCTACAGTGTATCAGAAACAATGCTTGGGGCAAAGAACGCGATTGGAAGTGACAGGACCATCTAGTCTAGTAAGGGCTTTTTCCATTTTTTATATGGCCAAGAAGGATCTGAACTTTAAATCCAGTAGCCTGGATTTAAATCCAACCTCCATCATATGTCTGCTTTTTACTGGGATGGGTCTGGGCTTTATCACCTGCAGATGGCGTGTGGTATGACACCTGCCCAGAACACAAGCCGTAGGCCAGAAGTGAGGCCATGCCATTCAGATAGTAGCTCTGCTCCCAGCCCAGGACCGCCCACATTGTTCCACAGATCTGGTTTACTTCCCCTGAGACCACAGGCTCCTGAGAGCAGCCTCGGACTCTGACTTCATCTTGGCTGCCAGACAGGGCCCAGCCCCAACTTTCCTCAGGTGCTCCTATGATTCACAACATGAATAAAGATGGCTGTCCTGTCATACAGTGGTTGGTGTTGTCAGGCTTAGCTGGTCTATCCTTTTACTTTTCTCATAAGGTATAATTCACCAACATGGTAGTGGTTGGGTTTTAGTGGAAGTAAGAAGTGGTGATGAAAGTTTTACAGGTCTCAGCTGCAGTTTTGATGACTTATGAAAAACTTTATTTGAAGCAACCAAAGTTGTTTCTCTGCAATTTATACAGAGGGGAATGTTCTAGGAAAAGAAGGGAGTGACTCAGAACCTTAAGTGGGAAGGAATGTCAAGTCTCATGGAAGAACAGCGAAGATGTATTTTTGCTTTTCTTTCCCTTTGTGGATTTTCTTTTCATGTCTACATCGTGCTTTTAATGGAGATGGGTCTTCCCCGCTTTGCATGTGTGCAGCTTGCAATGGTCTTCCTGTCCTGCTCATACCTGCTGTACACCATACAGGAGACATGTTAAATCTGAGAGCTGCTCCTCTGGATACGTGGTAGCAAATCTAAACACTAGATTCTAGCCCCTCTTTCAAAAAAGATGATGTCACCTAACCTGGGTCACTTCATCATGCTCAGAGGTAAGGTCACATAGGGACAGTGCAGATCCCTAGGAATTAAGGAGGCTTTTAGAGCAAGGCAAATAGGCCTGCTCCCATCATGCCTTTTGTTGCTTTGCCTTTAATTTGCTGCTTCTATTTGAAATGTTCTTTTAAGCAAGTCTCAATTTCCTCACTTCAAAAATGGAAGGGCTTACTGGAGGAGCCGTAATGTTTTCTTGATCCCTGAAGTAAAGCATAGTACAGCTACTTTTGTTCCTTGGTTGGCTTGCCTCATGAAGAGTCCATCATCCTGCCCATCCCAGGGTTACATGTGTGGCTTCATTTCAGGAGCAGGTGCAGCAGGGATGGAGAAGGTACAGGACAGGAGAATTAGGTAAACCTCAGACTCCCATTGACAGTGGAGGTCCCTCTGTACATCTTAGAACTTGGATGACATCTGAAAAGAGAGTGAGTTATAGTTCCCAGTTTTTTCCCTTTATTCTGTGGTCTTGGAAAAAGTCCTTTCCTTTTTTTTTTTTTTCTTATTTTTATTCCTGCCATTCTAAATTACAATTTTCCCCTCCATCTAGTGGATACTTGGATGATTGCTTTTACCACTGCCTGTGTCCAGCTGATAAAAAGTCCTCAAATTGAAACCTTGTTTTAACTATTATTGCATCATAATCTAGTTTTAGTTATCATTTATAAGAATCTTTGAGATTTTCTTATAAAGACAAGTTAGTCAAGCCTGGACCTAGCTCTAGAATTCAGCCTGTAAGGATTATAGGTTCAGAAAATCCATGGACGTAAGGATAGCTGCTGGCTGGATTGGGGGTGGAATCCACTATGTACCCTGTGTTCTTCCCAGAATCCTGCTATTTCTTCTCTCACCACAACCAATGTCTCTCAATCATTTCACCTTCCTGACTCAGCTTTCTTTCTAATGGGTTTAGGAAACAGAACATCATTGTCTGCCTCTCTTCAGAGTCACACTCCCCCGACAGTGTTAGGTTCCGCTCATCTGCGTCCATGTAAACACTGGCTTCATATTGCGTCAGTCGTGAGGTTTTTATCCACGTAACTTTAGCAAGCAAGCATTCATCTATGGTCATTAATTAAGACTTTGTTTATGGTACTGGATTGTTACATGATGGAGACAGCATAGCATTTTCATCTCAAGTGACATGAGGTCTGAAGCCCCACCTACCCCCATTGCATGTTTTTGCCCTGACTCAACCAGCTCCTTTTGTGAAATAAACTGTCAGTATTCAGGACTTCAGCAGACCAGGGAAAGGCTGAAGTGAAGCCTGTTGACAGGTTGTGCTGCCTGACCACAGAGTACCTTGAGGGAGGGAAGAATGGTGAGGACCATTATGCCATCCCTGGATCCTTGGCTCTCAAGGACCCACTTTCCAGGCAGAAAGTCTTTTTAGAAGGCTGATAGTGATGGAAACAGCTCAAATCCAGGAGGTCTCATACACTTCCCTCAAGAAATCCATGCCTGGGGAACATTCATGGACCTTAGTTCTCTGCCTCCTTCACTGGGCTGGTGAAATCCAGAGAGATTTGGAATATATTGCTTTTTTGTTCTCTCTTTCTTTCTTTCTTTCTTTCTTTCTTTCTTTCTTTCTTTCTTTCTTTCTTTCTTTCTTTCTCTTTCTCTCCCTCTCTCTCTTTCTTTTCATTATATGCCTAAGTAAGACCTGCCCTAAGGAAATTGATCTAATGAAGCAAAACAGCATGGCATTTTAAAGACATTAAAACCATCCCTGCCACTGGAGACAAGCCGGGCAGTTTAAATGCCGAATTCACACTATTGCATAAACAAGTGAACTGGGACAGCAGCAAATATGGTCGGCAAGTCCAGATATCCCATAAAGAGGCGATAACCTTTTCTAATGTGCAGCATGCCAACATTGGAATTGAGCACTCGCTGATTCCCCCTTGAAATCAGAGTTAATGGAGTGTTTCCCAGCTGTGCAAACAAAGGCTTTGCTCAGTGTTGGAGTTCTCAACCTATCAGTCATCATGTGCTCCAAAGGAAACGCCTTGTGTGTTTCTCCCAGTTGTGTGGTTGGCTTGTCTCCTTTTGAGGGTTAAAGGTTGCTCTCTCCTTGTTTGAGACAGAACTGGTAGCCTAAGTCCTCCTTGGAAATCCAGCCCCTGACTTTTGCCAAGAAAGCATTCTTAATCTCACTATCCCTTTCCAGTTGTTACATAACTCCAAAGATGCTTCATATTTCTAAGGCTAAAAGAATGGTTGTGGGTATGGGTGGGAGAAGAGGCACAGTTAAATCATTTTGGGTTTCTTGATACAAGCAATGTAAAAGTAAGTTAAGCAGATACCTGCATACCTGCAATTTTTTGTAAGCTTTGCTCTGTGCATTCCTGTAAGTGCCCAAGGATGTAAAGATCTGCCTGTGGCACATGCAAAGATCACCATATTGCATTCTTAAGAGGAACTGAGGATGACTGATTGCATTCTGTACCAGGAAGGGCACACAGTACTTACATGGCATGCCTCTGTAAACCCTCAGATAATCCCTGGGGTGTATATTAAAATTACCTTTATTTATAAAGAGGCAACCCCTAAACATAGGCTCTCTGGTTTTCAGCCTGTCATACATGCTACACGGTTTTGCTTCATTAGATCAGGTTCCCTTAGGGCAGGCACTACTTAGGCATATAATGAAAAGAAAGAAAGAAAGAGAGAGAGGGAGAAAGAGAGAGAGAGAGAGAGAGAGAGAGAGAGAGAGAGAGAGAGAGAGAAGAAAGGAAGGAAGACAGGAGGAAAGAAAGAAAGAAAGAAAGAAAGAAAGAAAGAAAGAAAGAAAGAAAGAGAGAGAGAGAAAGAAAGAAAGAAAGAAAGGAACAATCTTTAGAAATATGTGAAGTACCTCTACCCATGCTGCATCATTTCAAGGGGAGACACAAAGAGAAGTCTGTTCACTTGAAATAGAGATGGCACTGACCAAAAAATGATGCCATTCATGTTCATCTAATGACCCAAAAAGCTTATTGGGGTTATTTAAAGGAGAAATTTGAATCAGAGAATTTCATCATTGAAAAGTACTTTCCTTTTCTGGCTTCCAGCACACACACACACACACACACACACACACACACACACACACAAATAGATTGGGTGAAAATCTACACCACTGAGGTTTCAACCCTTAGTGAACTGAGAGCTAGGATCTTATGTAGGTCATCACAACAACTCTGCTTCATAATGGCGGTGATCATGTCACACATGGAGGAATGGCTCCATCACAAAAACATATCCTAGCAATGGCAGAATCAGAACCTGGTCATGTGAGGTAGACAGCAGTCTGCTCATAGAGGCGGACTCTAGGGGTTCTGGCATCGGGTGTCACTGGAGAGTGCAGGATGGAGTCCCTTGTCTCTGGCAAGGCAGCTCTAAGCAAGGGATTTTGAAAACATGTTGAAGTTAGAGTGAACTCACAGAAATACAAAGTATTGGGCTGCACATGGTTTATCACACTGAGCGGTTGTAACCCAGAGTTCACAGAAGGAATGTTACAAGGGAACAAGGCAAATAAATTGATGTTACATAGAAAAATGAGCAGACCATTTGTAATAGGTGGCTAATTTCAGCATTAATTACTCAGTAATTACTGAATGATTGCTGATTCTGTTTTCTTACATGATATATGAAGTTCAAAAAGGCACATTAAAGACGAGAATAAACATTCAAGAGCTAGAATTCACTAGGAAAAAAAAAAAAGGAGGCAGTGAGGAAAAGTGGCCAGCTCAGAAAATACAGAAGGAAACAGAGGGAAGTGTCTATGGTTTCAGCCAAAGATCTCAACCCTTAGCAACTTCCTACTATCCATCATTTGTTAACTAGACCATACATTGGTTAGCTAAACCTTACAGGAAAACATTTAAAAGCAAGAAAAGACTCTTTCAGAAAGGTTGCAAGTTCTAATGGACTGGGATCAATTTTTTGTAAGCTTTGCTCTGTGCATTTGTATGTAATTTAAGCTCTTTTTTATATTTTATAAACGTATATACCTGCTTAGCATATTGGAATATAAGTTGGAACTATGCCCTGAGGTTGTATGATGGTACTAACTATTGCTAGGAGCGTTGAAGGGCAACCCTGTGTTTGCCCATCCTTATCCCTAAACTTTCCCAGCTATAATACACAACTGACCCACTGGAAGCACCCTGGAGGAGGAATTATGAGGAGCCCATGGCCCTTTTCTCCTTTTTAAACAAGAGTGCCTTCTGGGCTGAGAAAAGAGGCCTTGGAGCCCAGCTAACCTGGATTCAAGTTGCTCTGGGGCTAACTCTCTCTGCTGCTCTTTGCTCCTTCTGTAAGGAGCACCCAAAGTGGGCTGTCATAAGTGCTGAGGCAAAGAGCAAAGCGAGTTCCAGGAAGACTTCAGTGAAGGCTTCTGCATTGTTCCACACATCCACATTCTCCAGTCAGGGAAGGGGTCTCTGAACCACACCAGTTCTCATAATGTGTCCTGGCACTAACACTACAGTGACACAAACACTATAAACAAGCAGGTCAGTCTGGGCCCAGACCATACTGAGGGTAAACTTCCCCCAACTAACCCAGCAGTAATAAAATAGACCCTTCTTGGGAAACTACATAAGAGTACCTATGGAAAGTAAGCAGGGAGTGAAAGGCTCTAGGCAGGCTAAGGTAGAAGGACCAGGGCCAGCTCAGCATAGGAGAGCAGGAGAAAGCAGGAAAAAGGTTAAGGGCCAGCAACAGTGTTCAAGGGGAGTTTCAGGTAGGTAGGGGCCAATGGAGAAAGACTCTTGGAGGTCAGAGAGAGTCCTTCTGGTTTTGTTCTAACCCTTTGTGGACACTTGTAATGCTTCAGTCAGAGAGATGATAGGATACTTTGTACTTTGAAGATGATCCTTAAGCTTGGATAGGAAAGGGTGTATGGGGAAGCTGTGGCTGGACTCAATTGCACATCATGGAATCTTGGAGTAGTGTCAGAGTGCTGAAGGGAGGAACATTAATCTTCAGTGTGCTTTAGATACTGGACCAGAAAACATGCTGGTGAGTTAGATACGGGGCCAGGGTGGAGCAGGGAGCGATGATAGGTATCTAGGATGATTCTTCTGCTTCAGCCTATCTGGGCAGGGTGCTAGTGCTAAAGTGGGAAAGGTCAACGGAGTTTGGTGGCAAGAGGTTGGAGAGGAGTGCCAAGAATTGGCTCTTTGGATGCTTTCATCCTGGATTCCTGAGCTCATCCACAAGAGCTATCAGGTACTGGGTTGCTGGCAGGTCTGAAGCTCTGGGTGAGTGAACTTTGTAACAGTTGAACTTTGACCGGGATAAAGAAGGCTAGAGTGAGGGTTATTTTCCAGATCAGTCCTTTCCAAATATATGAATACAACCCTCCAGTGTTACCATCTAAGCTGATGAGCTGTCCTTCATCCTCCCTCACATATCCATCCCCTTTTTTCTCTTGGCCCTGTTTTGGAAAACCTAAGTCAGAGAGCTTCAGTGTTTGCTTTGAGGATTAGATACGAAAATAGAGTCTCATAGAACTCTTCCATAAGAAGCTGTCTCCACAGGATCAGGTCCATCGGGAAAGTGCTCATCAAAGTATCCCCAATCCAGATCCAGAACCACCATATTAATCAGCACGGTGATATCCCTGCCCCTAAACCCTTAGCTTTTACTATGTGTGAAGGTTCTTTACTCAGAACAGAGTAGAGGTATTAAATATCTTCTTTCTTCTTCCAAAGTGACTTAGGGCCTCCAGGCATGGAGAGAGGACTCCTGCTTGTTAAGGCATTCTCCTGGTCCTCTAGCAGCCCCTTATAAAACATTTCTAGCACGCCATTCCTCTCCGCTGGACCACCTAGGAGCCATATACCAATGGGTCTCCCTAAGTGGGGCCAGACCTCCAGGAGAACTCACAGGTCCTGTTCTGGGATCTCAAACTATAACAGGCATCCCTACTCCTCCTTTGGGGCCCTGTTTCCATGGTATAGTCATGGCCTGGAGGGTGGGGCAGGTAGGAGTGATAATGCATGCTAATTAGCACTGTGCAGAGCTGTCATCAGGAACCCAGAAGCCACATGGTCCCAACCTGTTTGGGACTGGCACATCAAATTCAAACCAGCTGGCCTTTGTTTGGAAATGTTCTTGGTAGGTCCAGCCCATCCTGGACAGTGGAAGGGCTGCTCTTTCCTCAGTGTGTGCTTGGTTTAGGCTCAAGGAAAGCTTATAATCACTATGCACATGCTGCAGCAGATTTGGTTTTAGAGTGCCTTTAGGCCATCTCTGATTTATTTGGTGAGCAGGAATGGATCCTTACTTAGTGACAAGAAACAGCAGCATGACCTTCTGTATCCTTCAGCTTAAAATCCTTCCATAATCACCTACTTTAGGACAAGGTCTCAACTCTTCTCCATATTCTGCTGGGCCCATCTCTTTGAGTCATTTCTGCTCCCTGTTCAACTCTTTGATTAGAGCCACTCTGAGCTATTTTCCCTTCCCAGAAGGGTCTGATTCCTATTATCTAGATGCTTCCCTTGTACCTTTTACTTTGCCAGATGCACACCCCACCCCCACCAATCCCTATCCTTAGGGTTCAGCTCCAGAGACCCTGGCTTAGGTTATCCAGATGTGATTGGCTACGCCTATTATGTCTTAGCTTAACAATGACTGTGTCATTTTCTGGTTCTTTCCTCCTATCTGCATAGCCCAAGACAGTGGATTAACCATCCCATTCATTGCACTAAGGAAGCTTTCCACACAGACTTGAGCAAATGGCTTCCTCCCAGGGAGCCAAGCCTGTGCCCAGTGCCCTTCCCTTCCAAACCACCTAGCCTACAGCAAAGTCCATCAGACTCCAAGCTAAAGAGGAACACATCGATATCCTGAGCTCCAGATCAAACAGACAACTTCACCTGTAGCACTGTTGCATGATTAGAATGTTTCCTGTTATGTGGAAACCATGTCTGTCACCTGTCAGAGTGAAGTAGACTCTGGAATTCCAGCCTCAAGCACACACAGGAGAAAACCCCATAGAACTAATGGATACAAACCAAGAGACAGAAGGAACAAGTGAAACCAAGGAACCTACAGCCTGTGCTCTTGTCTGTAATTTCCACTCAATGCTGGGTGGAACATGGGCAAAACACAAGTCTTTAGCCATCTTCAGTCATGTTATCATCATACTATGATAATTCTCCTGTGTGTATTGTTAAGGATAAAGGAGAACCTTCCTAGTTCAATACCAAGAAGGCTGAAGCAGAAAAATTACTCTGAAAGAGTTCAGAGCCAGTCAGAGTGACACTATACCACTATACAATACCAAGCTTGACTCAAAAACAAAACAAAACAAATCAAAGGAGAAAGAACAAATGGTACTATCGAGGATCAAACTTTCTGTACTTTTTAGTACATTAATACTATTATAATAATCTCTTTTAATTTTGTAATTCATTATTTTCTCTTTCAAAATATGTTCACTAAAGTGGGAAGGAAAAGGCTATGGAATTGCCTGGAGTGTGGACTCTCTTTTCCATGTCCGTAGCATAGCCTTGGGGAACAGCCTTTAAATAGTCAACAACTGTTTCTGTGTGGATTAATTTATGTTGTATTTCTTTTGGTGACTATATTCTTGTCCGAGAAAATAAAGCTCCCTTCAAGAGGGAAGGATAAGATCCAATACTTCACAATGATGAAGAAGGAAATTTGGGCTCTGGCCAATGTGTATTCCTGGATGTGTGCTCCCCTGTGCATGTCTAAGCCACATCCTTCTTTTGGCAGGCTTTTTCACCCAGATCTCCACCTTGGCTGATGTGCAGGAAAACGTCATGGAATACCTCCATGTGCTCAGCCGACCCAAAGTCATTGACCAGGAGCATGATGTGGTGTGGACCGAAGCGTACATCGACAGCACTGTGAGTCTACAGGGACCCCGGGGGGAGAGGCTGGGTCTGCCTTTCTGCTTCAGTGCACAGCTTTCATATCATTCTCCATCAGTCATGGGCTTTACTGACTCTGTCCCAGATTGTAGGTACAATTGATACTGTTCACCTCAGCGGGCAACAAGTATGACCTGCACATCTGAAAGCGGCAGACACTCTCCCTTTTTGTGTATGGTTTCCGCTCATATCACATATGTCCACATTCCTACATGAGGCAGTGATGAGAAGCTTGTTGATGGTCAGACGCATGCCTTGCCATGTATAAGGTCCTAGAGATGGATTGTTAGGTCTCAGTTGAAGATGAAACTGAAGCTCACTCTGATAATAAATGGATGGTCACTACAGAGGATGTCATCACATTTTCCTCCCCTAGACAGGCAAGAATGTGGTTCTGTGGGGTCACATAAGCATGATTGTGTGAATTTTGTCATGAGCTCCTGAAGAGTTGGTCCTGGTGTGTGCTTAAAAGCTGGGGCTTGGCCAGTCATCTAGTTACTTTTCCATTGCTGTGTTTTTGCATAATTTCAGGGTGATTTTTCATAGTGATAATGAGTCTGATGGGAGGGGTGTGTTTCATTTATTGATTGTAAATGTTCTCAAAGGACGTTTCTGCCGTCAGTGTTTTTGGGATTCACATCACATTAATCACAAAAGGACACAGCTGTTTTCTGTAGTGGTCTCCATGGCTGCCCTGGGCCTACTTTCCTCCCTCTGGGCGCTTCTGCTTTTGTTATTTCTATATTCCTGGAAGCCACAGGCACACACGGGATAATAACAACACATTAGAGGCAAATTTAGAGGCAAACTGGAGACGCCCCGACACATCCAGCTTTCCCCACCCCAGCCTTCAAGTAAAACACAGATAGGTCTGTATGTCCTGGCTCAGAAGGGGTGTCTAAATCTCAGGAATATTCACCTGCAGATGAGGGGTGTGTGGATGGTAAGCACTTCTTGGTTGCTGGTGACACTGATCTTCTGTCTGTTTGGGAGTCTGGTCCTGGTTTAGTTCTGAGCTGTAGGAACAAAATAGCAAGGTTGCCATATTTGAGTTGACACCACGTTTCTAACAATGACAATGGGCACAGCAGCTCATGCTGCTATCTCTTTTTTCTCATGGTTAAAGTGAGGCAGAAAAACCAAGAGCAAAGGGAAAACATGTATCTAGCTGGTGCTGGAGTAACCTAGCCGCTCCGTAGTTTGTCTTGCAAACTCCAGACATCAAGGTTGATCAGTTGTTTTAATTCCTCAGTGTGGAAATGTAGGACCAGGATCTAATTAAAGCACATGATGCTTGAACTTGACTAGATTAATAGAGCAGAGAGGCCAGTAAGTGGCCTGACAACATATGGGTACCTAGTGTGTGAACTCATCTCAGCAGAACAAGACCATAATTTTAAAAGACAAAGGACATTTTGTCAGCAGGTGAAGGCTCTTGACACCAAACTTGATGACCTGATTTTGATCCCTAGGACACACAAGGTTAAAAGAGAACTGACTCTCACGGGTTATTTTCTGACCTCCATACATGGCACCATGATGTGTGATTCCATCCTCACAAAACTAAGCAAATAAATAATGTATTAAAACATTTTTTTTTAATTTGAGGAAACTGTTCTGAAAATTCCTATAGTAAAGGAAATTAGCAGAAGACATAGGCAGACTCAAATATAACAAAATGGCTTTCTTTTTTTTTTTTTTTCAATGCAGTTTATTCAGGAACCTTGAACAATCATCTGACCCTGGGGAAAGCCAGCCCACAGCTTAAATAGCCTCTGGGTAGCCAACCCCAGCGTGCCACGTGGGCAATGCAGATAGGTCCACATACATGGAAGCAAGCCAGATCCTCAGCCTTAGCCAAATGTGGAATTGTTCGTGACAGAGAGCACTCACCATCGGGAAGGTGGAAGGCGGAAACCAGCTCCATCTTTAAGGCACAGCATTCCGCAGCTCTCTACAGTTCCCCCTTTTTGTTTTAGACGCATCAGGCAAGAGTAGAGGTCTGATCTCTGATATTAGAAATAAATTGGGACTTTGTACCGATGTTCATTTAGGTGTCATCCACCCAAAGAGCATCAGACCCGTCTGATACCTTTTTCTCAGAGGCGGGACCTGGGGTATCAACCCGCATGCAATCAGACATGCTCTTCTCTGGGTCGAAAGCGGCTGACCCTGAGTGCAGTGCTTAGCCTTGCATCCTGAGCGTAACATTTTAGCTTTTTATGGTATCCAACCATGCTTGGGGCGAATGTCCTGCTTCAATGGCTGTAAAGGCCTGAATGATCATGGCTGCATCACACTGTTGTGAGACTCTAATCTTGCATATCAAAATGGCTTTCAATATGAAAAAATATACAGCTTTACCCACAGTAAGAAAAATGCAAATTAAAGTATAAGGAGATACCATTTCTCAACAGCAGAATGATAGAAACTAGAAGCCTAGCTGTACACTATGCCGCTGAGGATGCCAGCAGGGAGGTCACTGCAAATGTGGAATGGGATGGTTTCTGTGGAGGAGGGAGTGGAGCTCCTTTGACCTTTGCCCTTTGCCCCCACAGTCATACTTGGCATTACACTGAAGATAACTCTCCATTAAGACTCTACAGAAGTTTGTTCATTAGAACTGTGTACCATTTCCAAATGCTGGAAGTTGCCTAATCACGCAAAGGTTGATTATGTGAGTCATAGACTATTAGCAACAAGAGTGAGGGTGGTCTCTGCTGCTTGGCATAGAATGTTTATGTAGTCGCAGGATATGCTGCTGAGGAAAGTGAACCAAACACAAGGGTGAGTCTTCCAGGTGATGTATTGTGTAGGACAGAAGACTGAATGAGAAGGCATGCGTGTGCACACAGAAATGTGCATAGACAAGGGAAATTAGAAGTCCGTAGAGTTTGTTACCTATAAGAATGAGAAGGTGACACATTACTTTTTGCATAGTTTTCTTTGGTTTTGCGTATCTGTATGGTGTGGTGTGGTGTGTGTGTGTGTGTGTGTGTGTGTGTGTGTGTGTGTACAGGTACATGCATGTTACAATAAAAATGTGGAGGTTGGAGAACAATCTTTAATATCAACTGTAGTCAGGGCCGTTTGTCCTTCAAACTGCATACCCCAGCCCAGCTTGTAATAGTCCAGGGAGCTTTTTGTTTCTGCCCCTTCTTGCTGTGGAAGCACTGGGGTTGCGGACATGCACTACTGAGTCTGGAATTATGTGGTCTCTAGAAAACTGAACTCAGCACCTTATCTACTGAGCTCTATCTCTAGCCTAGTTTTGACTTTTAAATTTGTTATATTCATTTGTGTGTGTGTGTGTGTGTGTGTGTGTGTGTGTGTACGTATATGTGCATTCATGTATGTGTGTGAGAGAGAGGGAGAGAGAGCATGGAGTCGGTACATGTGCATTGCACATGTATGGGCATCAGAGGCCAACTTGCAGGAGCTGGTTCTTTCCTTGTACTATGTGGGTCCTGGGGATGTAACTTGGGTCATCAGGCTTGGAACCAACTACCTTTCCATGTGGAGCCATCTGGCCAACTCACATTTAAAACAAAACCAAAACCAAACCAACAACCAAGCAAACAAAACCAGCTTCCATTACATTTATTCATTTATTTATCTATGTGTGTATGTGTCTTACTTGTGTGTGTTTATGTGCAGTTTTAAGTTTTTAAAGCATGTATTTTGTGTATTCAAACATTAACATTATAGAAATAATAATGGAAAAAATGGAATGTCAACAACTTAAAAATAAAAACAACTCTATTTTAGTTAAATAGCAAATTTATCCAGAAAGCAGGAAAAAAAAACATAAATAACTTTTTAAATTAATCTCAGGTATAGTGGTAATGTACATTATTAAATTTTGAACAAAATGCGTAATACTACAATCTAAAGAAAATAATAACGCAACTTTAAATTTTCTTAGCATCATTTGTAGTGATAAGCAATTCTTAGTCTATGCGGGGAGGATGTTGGAAGCGAACACATCAAAACTCTTACAGACAAGGCAGGTGCCTATGGGGTTAGACTGGATCAAAAGCTGCAGAATGCAGTTCTGTCTGTGTTCATGGAGAAAGGCTAAGGGCACCAGCAGCTGCAGAGCAGTGAATTTCTCTAGGAGGCAGATCCTCTCCCAGGAAAAGGAACAGGGGCTCCTGAGAGAAGCTGCGGCCTCCAGAGCTGGGAGTAGTTAAAGCACCTTTCTCTCCTCAATAAAGAATATATGAAGTATTTTATACCAGAAAATAAGGAAACTCTAAAACAACAACACAGTTGTCAAGAGCGTGCAATTAGTTAAGGGTCTCTGGCTGAGCAAATCTTGAGTTTTCGACTCAGAAAAATATAACATACAGCAGTGATAGACTGGTCTGTTGAGTAAAACCAGTAACCCACATATTCTCACTAATAGTGAACAAACACTGAACAAAAACTTCATAGGGAAGAGAGTGTAATCTACAGTGGCATGTCACGTGATGATGAATGACAGCGGGGCGAGGGAGTGATGGCGCTGGAGAGTCCCCATTCTGCAGCCATGGTAGTTTAGGACAACCAGACTCATATTTAGCCAACATTATCAATGGGCATGAAATCTAGGTGGAAAGTTTGATGATGAGAAGGACGTTTTTATTGTTTCAAAGTGCTTCTCTAGAGGTTATTTTATTTAATTGTGAGGGGAAAAAAAATAGTACCTGAACAGTAGGATGGCATGTCTGTGTTCTAGTACTCTGTGTAGGAGACTGCCCCAACCACATCTTGAGTAGGTCAGAAAATAGCATCACCAATGAGAAAGAGGTAGATGCTGTATACCCATGGAGGAGGATGAGGTGCTCATGTTGGTTATTCTGGCTGGAGATAGAACCTGAAGCTCACGGAGACCCCACTGCCACTCAAGGCTTTTCTACTACAACCCCCGACAGAAGAAGAAAGGAGAGTGGCTTACTTGGGCAAGCAGGTGTGTAAGGAATACCTCTGAACTTTTCTGTCCCACGCAGAATTAATCTGTGTGCCCCAGCCACCATGGCTCCTTACCGAGAAAGCTCCCTATCGCAAGATGGCGGAGCCTACATGTCTCACCACCTCAAGAGCCTTTTGCTGCATGTAAAGCTTGGAACCTGGGAGTTGGTTAATGACATCTCAGCAAGGTTTCTGGGCTTCCCTAGTGTCTGGTGTTATATATTTGCAAATCCAGAAGATGAACAAGCTCCTCAGTAGAAAGTTCTGAGCAATCTTCTCACTTTGGAGATGTAGAGAGGCCTCTTGGGCGATTTCATATGTGGCTGGGTGTTTTTTGTTTCGTTGTTTGTTTGTTTATAATTAGGCTATTGTGAGTGGAATGGCTACTGTGACTCCATCGAGTGCCTCTGACCAAGAAACCAGTCTTTTCAAACAAGACATCAGGCTTAGATCCTATAGCTCAAGCACAAAAACAAACACCAAAATCAAACAGCTCTATCATTTATACATCAGGATCAATATAGGACTTGCATCTGTAGAATCTGAGTTCCAAGATTATCCCACCAATCTTTGAAGGCCATAAAAGGGCAGCCGGGGTTCAGCGTTTTTGAACTCCTAGCTGTCAGTAGTGATTCATCCTTATTGTCTTGAGAAACATATAGGAGATCCATGAAGCCCACCTCTGGGTATGCCTGGGAGGGTAATTCCAGAGGTGATTAGTGCTGTATAATATAGTGATTATTTCAAAATGATTAAAATTCTATCCCAATCCATCTGTCCAAGACAATCCAGTGTCAGCATTTGGCTTTATATAACTCAGCTTAAAATAATGAGCACTTGCTACAGCGACAGGCAATCATCCCCTTCTTAATGTGTGTGAAACTCTGGTGGGGTTGTTGGCATAAAATTTTTAAATATATTTACAGATCAGAGAAGTCTATCTTAGATCTTGAGCTAAGAATGTGGGGTTAAAATGGTAGCCAGGGTGACCTACACACAGACCAATGCAAGTGCGTGCCTAGTGCAAATTAGCTCTGCCCACTAGCCAGTTGCCTTTGTAAGATGGAAGTAAAACCTGCCTTCCAGGGTTGTTCCTAAAGGCTAAACATCTTTGCAGGATGATAGTGTTACCTACCCTCTCTCAAATTTCCTTATATCCTGCCTTCCCTTCATCCATCCTTCTTTCTTTATTTCTACAGGTGAGCATCACCCAGATAGCTGTGCTAGTCCACCACGAGACTATGCATTTAACTGCTTAAAACTGTACAGTGCATGGTCCTGAGGTCCCTATAGGTGACTGGGTGGAGCACACAAGGCCACCGTTAATTGGTGGCTGCACTACAGCTCTCATCTACAGCTCAAAGTTCTTTTCCAGGATGAGCCAAGTGGTCGGGTGTAGGCAGAATTCCGTTGCTTGCAGCTGTAGGACTGGGCTCCTGTTTTCTTGCTGTCGAGAGACCACCGCATCCAGAGGGTACCTGCCATTCTTCATCACATTGCCACTATATACAGCTACACAAGCTTATTCACTTCTGGACCCGCGGAGCTTATCTTTCTGTGTTCAGTCTCTCCTTAATGGCTTCTCCCATTAGGTTAGGAGCACCAGGCTAGCCTACTTTTCATTAGCTCATAGTCAGTTGTTTGATAATCTGATTGTGGTAGTGACATCCTTTCCTGCCCATTCTCAAGGGCCAGAGATTTTACAGGGATGTACTTGTGTATGTCCAAGTCTTGGGAACCAGTTTAGAATTTTGCCTACAACAGCAGCTTCTCTGGCTTTGTGCTCTGGTTTAAGAGGGGAAGATAAATCCAGAAGGAAATCCAGTCTTTCCTTTTCCTACACACTTTCAGACTAGCTGTCCATTCATCTATAGTGTTTCAGCTCTCCACGTGCTTCCAGCAGCCTGGTCATTTTTATTATGCTGTGATATGAAAAGGGTTTTTACTCTTTTGAAAGCAGAAAACCCATGTTCCTGTTGATTCACATAATTTCCATCAAGGTCACAGGAAGTCAGCATTTGTTAATTGTCTATAAATCTGAACAATTGATCACTCACATTTGCTTAATATGATCTTAGATCTTCTTTCTCCTTAGTTACCTGATTCTGCAATTAAGGCCAAAGGAATTCCTGTCTACTTGACACCCTAGGCATTGTAACTGAACCCAGAATTAACAGATAAAATTGCGAACTGACTTAATGGTGGACAGAATGGTTCACAGCAACCTGTGAGTGCAACTCCTTCCCTTCTTACTCATTGCACCCAGACCTGGACCCACGATGTCCTGAGTCTGGACATGTTCAGGAACATGCTGAACCATGGACAGAGCCTGGTTTGGACTCTCGCACTTAGGGCCATTGGTTGCATTTGCCAAGCGTGGCTCCAGTATCAGAATGACAAAGCTCTTTTCAGCTTCATCCTTCTGGCCCCTTGCTACCAGTTTGATTAAATATTCTATGTCTGCCGTAGGTGCTCTGTTCAATTTGCTTTCCGGTGAAGACCAAATAAATGAATGAATGTTAACAACATTAATTATGCTTAATCTAATAAGATCTCATGTATTAATTGGCAAAACGGCGAACACCAAAATTCTGGAACTCACAGGCTTCTCATGTCAACACGAGTCGTGCACAGCCATTATCTTGGAGGTGCAGAGCGAAAATTCATTATGGGTGGAATTTGTTCCATTTCGTAAGCAAATTGCTTGCACTTTGCAGTTGGGTCTTAATCAGCTGAGGAAAGCTACGCAACTTGCCATGTAGGGCAGAGGCGACATCACACCCAGGAAGCAGCCACAGCCTGATAAACCCCTCCAGGGGAGTTTGCACAGATCTTGGCCGTACGCAGAAGGGAAGCAAAGAAACCTTTCAAAAACAGTAGGAATGTGACCATTTAAAATAATGAGAATTCATTATCCAGCCCTCTCAGCCCTCCCGTTCCTCCTGTTTGCTGGCAATGCAATTCAGTAGGCAATCTGCAGGAACTTCAAACCTATTTACTTGCATTGGCAAATTGGACCTGCATCCTTCCTCCTCACCCCCCACCAAGCCCAACTTGGAGCAAACGCTTCGGGTTTGATAAATTGCACATTTGTTTCAGTTTTCCATCTAGGAATGGCACTTCAGCCATCGAGAAGTCGTTTGGGTGATTGCTTGAAGCTACAGCTTCTTACTGCCTAGAAGCAATTACTCAGGGGGTGTCAAAGCCATTGTAAGGAAGTGGGTGGAGGTTGGAAATGGAATTTACAGTATTTTCCCAAGACACCTCTGCGTAGCAAAGAAGTTGCAGTCATTGAGACAGAGAGGCACACGTGAGGAGAAGCAAACTGTCCTGCTGGGCTAAGTTGTGGCACAGAGACTGCCATCTGCATTACTTGGCATGGAGGAAGCTGATTACGTTGGGACCTCTATTTCAGAGCAGATGGGTTCATTAAATTTAATAGCCTCCAGAGCCTTTAGAAACCGTGTTAAAAACATGTGGAGCATGCTGTGACACTTCACTCTGGCCCCACAGTCATTATAACTCTGGCACAGACGATAAATAATACAGTACTTTATTTCCATCAAAACAGATTACTATTATAATAATTTTTTTTTTTTTACAGTAGGTGCTGATGTCTGTTCCTGATTTAGGGAACCATTTGTAGCCACCCAAATATTTTTCTCTTTATTTGGTACTAGATTTCTCTTTTAAATCTTTTTTATTGTTATCATTGTTGGGATTTTGTTTGTTTGTTTTTTTCCTTGAAATTGATGTATTAAGACTATGAGTCAAGATAAACTTAACTTCAGAAAAGATGTAAACTGTATGGATGATAGTCAGTGCCAGAAACACTTCTGGCTGAAATTGAAAGGACCTTTTGGATTTCAGGTGTTTGCTGTTGTTTATGAGTTTGTGGTTCCATGATTTTCACCTCTTGATGGTGAAGGGGCAGCCTCTATGCCAGACAGAACAGTGAGACCATGAAGCCCTGGAAACCTACAAGATGGAGCTGCTCAGCACTCTGATGTCGCATCAGTTTTTAACTCTAACTCAAAGTAGCATTGAAAATGTCAGTTCTTAGAAACGTGATGTTTTAGCAGTCCTTTCCTCAAGTATGGCTAGATTCAGAGATCGGTCTTAGTATTATTTGGATTTATTTCTTGACTCCTTTTGCCTTAATTCCTGTACTGACTCCTGATTCTGACAGTGACAGCTTCTACTATCCACTGATTTTTATTATTCACGTAGCCCTTTCTCTTCCATCATTTACTATGGAAATTTTATTTGTCTGTATTAGAAAGCCAAATAGGTAGCTATTAAACCAAGTCAGAAGCACTGACTGTAGGTTTCAGGATGTGCAGAATGTGGGATTTATTATTATTGGGATTGCTGCCTCCAGGGTCACACCCACCCAGGATAGAAAACCCAAGAACAACAGCCTCTCTACGGCTGTGTCTGAGCTGTTCTGCCCTTGTGTTTCCTTCCTTATACCTTTGTTGTGTTTTCATCTTCTTTCTAGACCAGTTTTCTTTCTTCTCCTGTCAATCTAGTAAAACCTGGTCTTCAAGCCTGATTTTATATGTTATCCTGGTTCAAACACTATAGACATGAATTTGGAGTTTATGTAGCTGGGTTTCCATTTCTGAGCAAATCTCTGTAGCCCATGGTTCTTGGAGTTGATTTAACCAGCTATGGCTCAGGAAAGACCCTATTGTAGAAACAGATGAGCTAGGGCTGTGAATAAAGATTCTCTAAGAGAGAGATGTGAGAGAGCACATATGACTGGGATCTGAATGATTTGACATGTCTAAATGCCAGTTCTTTCATCTAAATAAACCTCATCAAGTCACAGCCCAAATAGGTCCTGTGTGATTTCAACCCTCATGAGCATGTCTACTTTCCTGTACTCTAGCCTCTTTTTTATTCTTACTGCCATGAGTGCTGTAAGCCAGCACACACTTGAGCCTTTTTGTAATGTCAGAATTTATTGAAAAAAAAAAAATAAGGTCAAAAGGTTTAGCAAGTTTAATGACAGCCATTTGTCATAGAGTCTGCACACCTTGTAGCCTGGCTACAAGTTCTTTTTTTCCAAGATTATTCACTAACATTAGCACTCATTCCTCACTGCACATGGTAACACACATGCTCCCTCTCCCTCCTTCTGTGTGCCTATGTGGTGGGGGAGCATGAGTGGGTATCTCTGTGTTTGTGTGTTACTGAATAAATTTAAAATGGCTGTAGCAGAGTTCCAGAATTCCAGAGGCTTCCAAACTGGACTAAGAAAAAGTCCATATAGATAAGAGATAAAACCAGACCAGTGACAGAAGAGCATGCTAGGTTTGAGAGGAAGGTTGTAGAATCCAAGGTCAAAGGCTGATCCAGGTTAGGTGCAGAAAGTGGGTCAAGAGCAGGGGAAGGCAGGTCACACTGGCCGACAGGAGAATAGGCAGGCAGTTGAGTAGTCTGTGTCAACAGAGTCCTAGGGGAAAGTCCTGGGTTCTTGAGGCACGCATCAGGTGTGAGATATAGTATGGAGCCAGCACCGTGTCAGGTGTCCATCACTGTAGGTGGTCTAGATGAGGGCATTACACCCATTTGTCCATCTCGTGTGTTCAGGAAGCTCTTGTGTCTAGTTTTCCAGACATGATTTTAACACTTCTATATGTCCCTGTACCTTGATCTCTCTAACAAACTTAGAGTGTGGCTCCCTATCTGTTTTTAGGAATAATTTGTCAGCATGATCTGGATGAGTGGTGCTAAACAAATAGTGCAGTTTCTTGGTCCACTCAAGGGCTACACTTATCCTTCTCCCTCAAATTGAATTGAAAAAAAAAAAACAAAAACAAAGCAACAACAACAACAAAAAAAACTACTTGCAAAACAATTTCCTGGGGTAATACACAGCCTGAAAAGCCACCTTTTATAGCATATAAAATAGAGTACCATATAGCTTGATCTATACCACTTTCCCCAACAGGTGCCTTCCCCTCTAAAAACCTTTTCCTTGCAGATTTTTTGGCCATTCCCTTTCCCCTGCATACTATCCTGCTGCATGGGTGATGGGGGCTACTCATCCTTGCACCTTTTGAGGACCCAGGGAAATATTTTTGGAAACCATAGCCAAGTCTGTCTTGCCAGTCCCCCATCATGGCTCAGTAATTTGGATGAATTATCTTCTCCGAACAGATTCTCATGCTCTGACATGGTTTAGACTAAAATGAGCACATTCCTCCCATTACCAGCATGAAGAACAATTAAAATAATCCCAGAGAGAATCAGCCTGTGGTTTGATATCAGCTGCCAGCTTCATGTCTCTTGTGGTCTCCGACATTTTCTTCATGTAAATGATTTAGTTTTTATTCTTAGTCTGTAAGAATTGTTGTGGCTCAGAGATAGCACAGATAAGAATTTGTCAACTCTCACAGGCTCCCAACCTGCTTCTATTTACAGGGGGAGGGGGGCGGGGAACAACCCTGCTTTGTGTTTCCTTGCCTTCACGGTCTTTCAGATCCAACTGGTGAACAATACAGCAATTGGAGCATCTTTCCAACCTTATTCTGCTGGTGATATGCACCCCTGTCAGATGTCCAAGCCAAACACAATGCTCAGTGCCAGCTCCTCGGGGAAAATGCTCTCTTGTTTGGAGCAAAAAAGGATGAGCAGAGGCAGTATTTGATTCAGACAAACAGGAACATGTTTTCAAATCAATTTCTATTATTTGTAATCAAAGAAGCTGGAGCATCTACATCTTTTCAGGGCACTGGGAACAACTACTGAACACACTTGCCATTGATTTCTAAAGTGATCAGACGCAAGATGGCCCACGTGGAAGCTAGCATGGAAGACTAGTTGTGCAGTCCGCTTCTCCCTCAGGTAGCCACTTAAGCAGCACTTGCTGTGCATCTTCCTTCGGGAAAGACAGGTAGTGGGCTTCCCATGGCATCCCCAGTAAGGAACTAGTGGACAGCACTGCTCTTGTATCTTATAGGGTAAGACTATCAGGAAACCTAATTAGAAGATCATTTCTGTCTACCTCTAAAAAAGATTTTGCTTAAAAAGATGTCACCAATAGTGAAACTTTGACCTCTTCCTTTCCAATTTGTATCCCCTTTATCTCCTTTACTTTTTTTATTGCTCTAGCTAGGACTTCAAGTACTATGTTGAGGAGATATGGAGAGTGTGGGCAGCCTTGCCTTGTCCCTGATTTCAGTGGGATTGATTTAAGTTTTTCTCCATTGAGTTTGATGTTGGCTATTAGGCTTGCTGTATATTGCCTTTACTATGTTTAGGTATGTGCCTTGTATTCCTGATCCCTTCAAGACTGTAAACATGAATGGATGTTGGACTTTGTCAAATACTTTTTCGGCATCTAAGGAGATGATCATGTGGTTTTTCTCCTTCAGTTTGTTCATATGGTGGATGACATTGATGGATTTCCATATATTGAACCATCCTTGCACGCCTGGGATGAAGCCTACTTGGTCATGGTGAATGATAGCTTTTATGTGTTCTTGGATACTACTTAGCAATTTAAAACAAGAAAACCATGAAATTTGCAGGCAAATGGTGGGACCTAGAAAAGATCATCCTGAGTGAGATATCTCAGGAGCAGAAAGACACACATGGTATATACTCACTTATATAGACCTCTAAGATAGGATAAACATATTAAAATATATGCACCTAAAGAAGATAAACAAGAAAGAGGACCTGGAGTCAGATGATCAGTCCTCACTTAGAAAGACAAATGGGATGGACATGGGAAGTAACAGGACAGGAGCCTACCGCAGAGGGCCTCTGAAAGATGTTACCTAGCAGTGTATCAAAGCAGATGCGGAGACTCATAACCAAACCTTTGTCAGAGTGCAGGGAATCATACGATAAAAGGGGGAGTTAATATGACCAGGAGAGGACAGGCACTCCCCAAGGACAGAATATATCAGGGCAAGGAGGTACTCTATGAGACTGTATTTCCAACCAAGGACCATGTATGGATATAACCTAGAATCCCTTCTCAGATGTAGCCCATGGTAGCTCAGTATCCAAATGGGTTGCCCTGGTAAGGGGAACAGGAACTATTTCTGACATGAACTCAACGACTGGCTCCTTTACCTCCCCCCATTCCCCCCAGGGAGGAACAGTATCGCTAGGCCACAGAGGAAGACATGGCAGCCAGTCCTGAAGAAACCTAATAAGCTAGGGTCAGATGGAAGGGGGGGAGGACCTCCCCTAGCAGTGGACTTGGAAATGGATAGGGAGGAGATGAGGGAGGGAGGGTGGGATTGGGAGGGAATGAGAGAGGGAGCTACAGCTGGGATAAAAAGTAAATAACCTGTGATTAATATAAAAAGTAAAAATTAATAATAATAATAAAAAAGAAAGATGTTGCCAAGCTGCACTTCAGCTGTTTTTAATCCAATTAACAAGTGAAGGAATTTAAAGAATAGCAGAATAACCGTAGACTTTAGGAGGGCTTAACGTCTAAGCTTCAGATACCTGAAGTAACTCACTCTGGCCTCATCTTTAAAGCATAACCCTTCTTCATTGGGCCCTACTTTCCATCCCTATCCTGGTCACAGCCATAGGGATCTTAGAACTAACCCCAGTGCTTTCCCTGACCCAGAACATTGCACATGCTGTTCTTTCTTCAAGAAGCAGCCTTTCTCTCACCTTACCTGAAACCCATGTACATGTCCTATGTTTTCAGTTTCATGATCATCTGTTCCTGTGACCTCCTCTCACAGATCCTAGTTTATAGTGCAATGCTCATCATTTCCTTCCATACATCTGGAAATGTTCAAGCACTCCTGTACCAGAAAGTCTGTGTTTAGGCTTCTTGAGGAGAGAGCTGGTGTCTGGCTCTTTGCAATATGTTCAGAGCAGAGCCAGGAGCCATTGGTGTGTGCATCCCTAGGGGTGTATGATTCTCGTGAACTGGAGCTTTCCAGGCTGAACCATATCTGGAAATATCCCGTGGAGGAGCAGCAGCATCCCGAACACTACCTTGAACATGTCTGACATTACTCAAGGCCATCTTTACAATCAGTGTGATTGATGGGTTCCTCTTCCTATAACCGCATGACTGTGTGTCCAATGCTCCAATTCAACAAGAAGTCTGACTTCACAGCCTCTCCTTGAAGATGCAAGACAGTGGCATTCTGAGTGGCCAAGGTGTTTTTCTATCAGCCATGTCATTGTGGCAGTAAAGTTGATCGTACTTCTGCCCATTGTTGAAATACAAGGACAAGTTAAAAAGCAGCTGCACTGTTGGAATCATATCTGGATGTTGGGCATGTAATGGGTATCTAGGGAGTCCTTGAAAATAATTCCTTTCATTGATTTTGTATTTCCTGGTCTACTGTCAGTTGCATTATCTATTGCCTTGAAGCATCTTACTATGAGGAGCAGAAGTCCATTATTACTGCCAGTCTGCACTCCCAGAATATCACTCGTCTGTTGCATTACACCCCAGAATACTCTCCCACCCCTGGGCTTTTAGGCGTGCTTCTCTGTCTCAGAATGTCACCCATCCTGTCACTGAGTTTCCATCTTGAGGCTTTGATGGTCGACTATAGTTGAGTGCTTGGATATTCCCATTCTTTAAAAATTCTTCCTTGTTTTTATCACCCAACAACATGAAAACTATGGTAACATATTTTGTAGTACCCACACCTGGCACACGTGGCCGATACCCAGCATTCTTTAACTCACGAGGCTAAGGTTTGTTCTTTGTCACTTGTTTCTCTGCTCAACCCCCATTATGGTTATCATAGACTGGGCGTCATGCTGCCCCTCACTATGTGTAATTTTATAATGACACCACAAGATTAGAATACTGTTCAAAACATTGTCGTGTTTGACTTTCTTGCTGAAAACGTTGCCTTCTGATAAACTCTGTTCTGAAGAAACTGGCTAGTATGGATGACATCTGCCACTGCTGAGAAGTAGTAACTGATTTCCTTGTGGAAGGACTGGGAAAACCAGGGGTGACACAGGTCTGGAGAAAAGAGTTCATTGCTTCAGTCATATTGTTTATGCCAGAACACTTGAGTCTGATGGAAAAGTTCCTAACAGTGGTTTTCTTGCTATAGATATGTTTTATGGATGAAGTGGGGAATGTGACTTTTTTTCTTAGTGGAGCATCATCCTAATTTCAGTGTACTCTAAAGAAACTTGATATTAGGAGAGGCCAGGGGAAAAATATTTAGATCCATAATACTTCTTTAGCATTCACACTCATTTCTCCATCAAAACATAAATACTATCTGCTTTTAATTACTGGCCTCATCCAGGCCAAGATAATTACTGTGGGCTAGCCTGAAAAGAAAACATCCCAGCAAGTCTGATATCATGATGGAGTGGTAGAGTGTTCCCTGAAGGAGATGCTAAGGAAATCCTTAATGAATTAACGTCTTGACTTTTGCAACAGAATACTTAGGGCCTGGATGGGTGAGATCATAGGCCTTTGGCAGCTATCTGCCTTCACAGCACTTGAAAATCTGCTTCATATTAGGTTGCTGTTATGTAAAAGCATAGAATTCTCAAGTTAAGAAATATCGATCACTGCGTGACAATGAACACAAAACAAAAATGTATCATCTTCAAAAAACCCTTTAAAAATAAATGTCCTGCTTATTTTGTTTTGAAAATGCGTGGGTTCTTTTTCTACTTAGAAAGTGCTGTGGTTTTGTTAAACATACATTATTTAGAGGTTAAAATAATCTTAATCTTAACTATTAATATTATTAAAAACAGATTTTTTTTCAACCACAGACAACTGAACGCAGACAAGGAGGAACTTGGAAAAGAACAGCGATGGCTGAGCATGTGGGAGAGAGTAGAAGGAGGGCAGCTGCCTGGCCACAAGGCCTACATTCACAGTGGCTTGTGCTATCCTGGCAGAGCCCTGCATTTTTATAAGGTCTGGTGATTTCCCCAGACTTCATGGAATCTAGATCAAATGTGTCCATTTCTCTCTTCTCTTGTTCTGATAATCCAACACAGGGCTCGGTAAGGAAGGCTTAGAATGTGTGCACTTTGTGGTCTTCCTGTGAGCCCAAATGTTTCTCCTCTGTCTGCAGCTGGTCAACAAACAGGTGGGACCACTGTTAGCCCAGCACTGTTATAGTCTATTGTGTGACTTAGTTTATTTCCAGACACCTAATAAGCCAAGAGTCAGTCTCTCCATTGGACACATGGGTGTCATGGTTTTCATATTTTTTATTAAATATGATTTCTTAGAGTGAACAAGAAAAACCAATTCTCTGAGTGATAACCATCTATCATTTTCATATTCTTTGGTAGCATCTGTGTTGATCAGTGAGGTTGAAGGTCCTCTTTCACAGTCTTTTAACCAGGTTATCTTAAAAATAAGCCTCCATAGAATTCTGCCATCTGTGCAAACACATATTAGTAGGTGCATGCCAACGCCACCTGTTTTGGAAGCTCAAGGAAGCCTAGGCTCTTGGTCCTTTTAAGAGTTCTAATGGTGTCTTGCACAGGAACAAAGGAATCTCCTGCAGGAGCTAGGTCATTCTCCATTTGGATTCAGGAGACTTCAGGTACAGCTGAAGGCAAGACTGTTTAAAGCCCATGCGTGGGACACTAGTCCTACAGAGACAGATGTCCCACAATTCTTATGTGGATTCCTGTGGAGAAAGCTAATGCCTCTCTAAGCCAGAGTAGACACCTTCCATTTTTACCCATAATGATCATTTCTAATGTCTGCAATAGTCACTGACAACTCCTCCCAGGTTGGTCAGAGACAATAACTTAAATGCTATGCAGAATGTCTATTCATTTTTGTTATTTAGGCTAGTTTATTCTTATTTTATGTGTATGAGTGTTCTCCCTGCATATAATCGTACCATGTGCACACAGGTCCCACGGAGGTCAGAAGAAGGCCTCGGATCTCCTGAAACTAGAATTACAGACAGTCGTGAGCTGCATGCAGATGTTGGGAAGTGAGCCCAGTCCTCTGCAAAAGCAGCGATTCTCTTAACCACTGAGCCATCTCTCCAGCCTTCAGGGCATCTATTCTCAAGGAGAGCAGTTGAGATCAAGGTCAGCATTTACATTGCTGTCAAGCTGTCCATCCTGAAGCCTTGCACTGTGACTTACATCCCCTGAAGCACTTGCTATGTTTTGTATTCTCGAAGTGTTGTTGTTGTTTTTCTATAAAATGGGAGTAGTGGTGCTGATCTCCTGTACTTGGTAAGGTCAAA
This sequence comes from Meriones unguiculatus, assembly GCF_030254825.1. Classification (NCBI taxonomy): domain Eukaryota; kingdom Metazoa; phylum Chordata; class Mammalia; order Rodentia; family Muridae; genus Meriones; species Meriones unguiculatus. The sequence continues at coordinate 7,012,596 of NC_083357.1, read as the reverse complement.
AACAAACAACAACAACAAAAACAAAATAAAAAAACAGAGCACTGTTCAGCCCTATACCAAACATATAGCTACTGCTTGATAAAAGGTAATCATCACTAACTAGCAATTCTGAATAGTTATTATTGTATTCTCAATATGTCACTTTATGAAACCATTTTTGTCTTTTGCTTAGGGTTATCTAATTCTAGCCATCTTCAAAATAATAAATTAATTAAGCAAACAAACTAATTAATTTATTGATTGCCTAAAAGCAGGGGGAAGGTGAGGTGAGGTCATGAATGGCCTTTCCTTCCAGAATTGCCTTGGCCCAAAGTCCCTGCTCTGTGTGGTGTGTTCCACATGCCTATTGGACGGTTTATGCCATACTTGGACTACAAAAGAGCAAATGACAGTCTACCAAAGCCATTGCTCCTAGTTTCCTAGAAAGTCATTACAGCTGCAAGTTGTGGAAACAGCTAGAGTAGAAAGGAACTGTGATATTGAAATCTGCCATGCTTTTGAACTATATGATAACCCTCTCATATACCAAGAAGCCAGCAGAGAATGGCTAGTCAGCAGTGAGCGGTGATACTCAAACGCATTGTTCCCTCCAGTGTCAGTCTTATCTGAGCCACACAGTGAAGACAACCAGGATGCTGAGAGTTTAAAAAATGGGAGTGTGACCCTGAACCTGTGTAAGTGTCTCAGTGTCCACTAGGTGCATTTTATTAACTCTTTTTTTACAAGATGGGCTAAAGGAAATTGAGTGATTTGCCCAAGGCAATGGAGTTACTAAAAAACAGACAAGTGCAATTCAGCTCCCATGAGCTTGTGTTGATGAAAGACTCTTAGAAATGATGCCATACACACAGATTTCCGCATGCCTGTATGTGTTCTGATGTGGGTCTCAGCCCCACAGGCTGAGTCCAAGAGGCGCTAGAGTCTTGAGAATGTCTTCAGGGAAGTTAGAGATGCCCCTCTGTCCCACAGGCCTGACCTACACAGTGAAGCCACTGAAACCCAGTTTTAGCTGGATTGTGTTACCAGAGCCTTGGGAACCCAAGACAGGAACCTCTACATTCTCAACTTGTAGCACGTCTGTCGAGCCTTCTCTGTGCTATGGTAGAGGATAGAACGGAAAGTTGCCTTTTTACGCTTGTGAGAGAACCGCAGCATTCCTGGGGTTGTCTCCATTCCTACCAACAACATTTGATAGGGCTTTAACTGTCCTGGGATTTACATATTGGGGTTGGGGGTGTCATCACAGCAAACATTACATCCTATGTTTTGTGGAATTGCAACTGTTGTCACTGTGTCAGAAATCTTACACGATTCATAATATTCACCACTATCCTGAGGCAATTGAGGGTCTTGCCTCAAGCTCCTCTGCCATTTTAAATGACTTTACACGGCGAGGGCACCTACCTCAGAGAACAGTCCAGCATGACTCACAGTGTGTGAACAAATACATCAAAACACTTTAAAGAGTCAGTTGGACAAGCCAGTGGGACCTTAGGCAGCCAGGGCAGAGAGGACAACTTGAGAGATAGAGATAGAGATAGAGATAGAGATAGAGATAGAGATAGAGATAGAGATAGAGATAGAGATAGAGATAGAGATAGAGATAGAGATAGAGATAGAGAGAGAGAGAGAGAGAGAGAGAGAGAGAGAGACTCTCCTCCCTCCACCATGTAGATCCCAGAATCAAACTCAGGTCATCAGGCTCAGCAGCAAGATCCTTTCTTTGCCCACTAAGCCATTTTGCTTGCCCCCACTTGGACTATTTTTTAAAAGTATCTCCCTGGCTTATTCTTAAGTTGTGTGTAGTAATGGCCCTGAACTTCTATTTTCTTTTTTGGCTGCATATTCATATCACCCAATATGATGCCACATGAATTGAAAAACGCATGAATCAATGGGAAACTAGCCTCCACTTGGAAGAACATTTTATTCCTGTTACAGTTGGATCTGTCCTCCAAATTCTTATGCAGTCTTTCAGTTCTCTCTGTATGCACTGCCTCCCCCCGTGCCCACCCCCTGCCCACTGGAACCATTACCACATACACACAGTTTGGCCATCTGTACCTCTGCATGTCTCCAGTCCTCAGGATAGTCATGCTTAAGTCTCTTTTCTGTCGGCCACTGTCACCTGTCCCAGGTCGACAGATATTTACTAGGTAAATAAATAACTATGTGGGAGTGTTGATAGGCTTGAACTAATAAAGCTGAGGATGAGTAAGGTCCTCACTCGCTTATTACCCATTTGCTAGACAGTACGCAATTTCACGCCAATCTGATCTATCCATGATTTAAAAGAAACCACACCGTAAATTTTTACATATGAAATATTGAAGCTGGGAACACATACAGCAACGCCTCATTGGGCCTGTGTCTTATTTATCTTCGCATGTGGCCGGCATGCCCAAGACTCACCCTTTGTGTGATTAGGCGAACGAGCTCATGAGTGTATGATTTCAATTTGCTGTCTCTCGTTATGTTAGGTTTTCATAGTTTTCACCATGGAGATATGGAGGACATTGTTATTTGAAATAGCTCTGTGGTTGGTACTCATTAATTTCAGTTAGCAACAAAAGGAAGATGAAAACAACCCAATGTTACCATCCTCACATGTTTCAGAACGTGTCTCCTCCTGGGGGCATCTCTCTTTATGCACATTTTTGAACATGCAACTCTCACCACACATTTAATGACGGTTGCTTTGAGTTTCAGGACAATTGAACTCTGAAACAGTTGCTGTGACTTGGTTTTGGCTATCAAGCTAACAAGGTAATAATACAGTCTGATTCTGCTGGGCTACCCTACCTTATCAGCTCAAACCATCTTTTTGCAAAGTCATTTAATGTGCATTAATTTAGGTTACTACTAAGATTTTTTTTTAAAGTTTTTAGGAATTATTATGTTATATGTATTAATGGGTTTTTTTTTTTTTTTGAATGAGTGTTTGTACACAGTTTACATGCCTGGTACCTATGGAGGCCAGAAGAAGTTTTTGGGTCCCCTGGAAGTGGGGTCACAGATGGAATGAGATGCCATGTGGTTGCTGGGAATGAAACCTGGGTCCTCTAGAAGAGTAGCCAGTGCTATTAACCAAGGAGCCATCTCTCCAGCCCCAAGTTTGTAATTTTGAAATCAGCCTATGGTGTTAGATATTATTATGACATGTTGAGCACAGTGTATTTTTGTGGCTCTTCTATCCCGGGTCTGAAAAATTGTCATCACTCCAAGCCTTTCATTTTCCTCTTAAAAATATAGGACATAAGCATAGTTTATTTCTTTGTACAACACTGGTTTTAGAGTGGAAAGAAGAGGGGAAAGGTCTTTCCATATGCCCCAGATTCCTTTATATTCACTAACTAAGGCATACAGGTAAGAGTAATGGTGAGATCTCTTGTTTCATGGGAAATAACGAAAGCCTTTTCTATGCCCAATTCTTTAGGCTTGGAACCCCACATGCTAGAGCAGGTAGGGAACAAGAATAATCACAGGTGACCTGGGATTCTAGGGGTGATTAATGTTTAGAGGTGAACATATGGGAGACACTAGTGCCTTGGGTAGTTTTGGAAGGATTTCTGTGCAGATGCAAGGTAGTGGTGCTCGCTTGTCCTGGTGTGGGAGAGGGCAGGAAGGAGCCTTCACAGAGTGAAGTTTATGCTCTGATTTTAAGCAGGAGTGGGAGGGCATGGACTCCCTTCCTCACCTACTGTTTCTCAGCTGTCCAAAGTTCAAAATAATTCTCATGCCAAAGAGGCATACTTGAGGGTAGTGGTTACTGAATTTGCATACATTTCTTTATTAATGAGCATCCACTGGGGAATCAGGAAGGGATGGCTTCCAAATCACTTTTAAGTTCCACAAAGTAGGAATCTTGCTGATGCAAAGAACTGCCCTTTCTCCACAGTGCTTCTCAGTGGGACAGAGAAGCCTCACAGCTGGGTGGACGCTGGGAAAAAGAGCCTGAATGAGAGTTTTTCTCCTCCTTTTATTGAGCCTGAGCCCTCGGTAAACCTGTTTCTCTTCTGAGGCCTCACTATGTAGCTAGACCAGGTCCTTTATGAATAATCATACACAGTGGAATAGAGGATACTATGAGGAGCCAAAAATGATCCCAGTAGTAATGACCCAGGGCATGAGGACTAAATCTGCCCGCAGTCAGCAGTCGCAGCCAGTTAGCTATGAAAGGCTTCCCACAATTTCTCAAGATCTGCTGTTTCGCTTAATAAGAGTTAATGAACAACGATAAAGAAATAGATTCCTGTATTTGCATATTGCGGCTTGAGCAGCTCAAATGATAGTAAACATTACAGCTACATGTATCGGAAACTCACTGTTGTCCAGGTATGGGTCCAAGTGCTGTATCAAATATATATTTCTAAATAAATGTAAGAGCAAAATTCTTTCAGTTACAAGGCATGGCAGTGCACCTCTGTAATCCCAGCGCTTCTGAGGCTGAGGCAATAGGAACGAAAGTTCAAAGTTTTTGTAGGAATTCAAGGGCACCCTATGTTATATAGTGGGATCATATACATATATATATATGATATATCCTATATATATCTCCTATATATATATATTTTAATATATACAAAACAAAGCACACAGAATATATTATATTTAAATATAAAATTGAATCTCTCATTAGGGATAAATAAATAAAATTTTATCAGATAGGTAGCATTGTTGCTCATGTTTGCTGATAATAAAACTGAGCTATTGAAAAGAGTTGAATAGCTACCCAACTACTTATTCAAATCATTTGCAAACAAAAATGATCTTTCCTACACTAGAACATAAATGTTGTTAAAAATAAAACCAGTGAGTTATTTCATATTCTATAAGGAAGCTAAAAAAAAAAAAAAAAGAACCTGGGCCATTTTGACCTAAATTACTGTTTTGCTGAGCTTTCTCCCTGCCTTCATTATGGACCCGGTAGTTGTTAGGAATTTAATCTGTGCCTCTGATTCATTTGCTCGTTACACCTTCAACTGCCTAAGCTGCCAAAGACTTCTCCCAAGCGCCTTTAACTCAGACACGGATTATGGCCATGTCAGCGAGGCTGTGTGACTCATCTGAGATGAGCCAGGGCTTATACATAAGCATCCAGGTTGGGCAGGGCAAGTTTTGGCAGCTCAGGCTGGCTCAGGAGTCCTGTCCTGAGACCATGCTCTTTTTCCTCAGAAGAGTTATAAAATGAAGTCGTTGGAGAGCCCAGTAGATTTCCTACACAATGAGAGGTGATTTTTCTTTATGTCCTGCTGTAGTATTTGTGTGACCTGGGGAGGTGAGAAGGATGGTTTGTCCTAGTCAAGGGTACAGACAGGGTTTAGGATTTAAATGTGCACGTGGTAGCTTAGCTGTGTGATCTGTGCTTCTGTCTGGTCACATATAGCAGGAGGATCATGGGAGATTATGCCTGTCTAAATGGTAGTCAGGCTAACTGATGCAGTGTCTTTTCTCAGGCATCCACCTTCTTCCCTTTTATCTGCTGTTTCTATGACAGCCATAGGCAGTTGCCTGCTGTTATGGCAAGGTGACAGTTTAGCATGTTTGTTGTTCATCATCCACGTCAAAATTGAAAAGCGTGCAGGGCCAGGCTGGTGTATTCAGTGTTAGGGAAGGTTGGTTTGAGATGAAAGTGTTGAGGAAGACTGTAGATCTGTTCACGGCAGGCTGTGGTGCCATCTGAGGTTCTCACCCTTAAGCTAAATTTACTTATTTGTAATTAGTGTTCACGGAATTAGGTTTCCTTATGGTATTTTCAAACAAAATTTTTTTCTTTTGAGTCTCATAAGTACCCTGACCCCCATCTCCCTGCCCTTCCACACTCAGTAGCCTTTCTGCCTTCATGCCAGTTTGTCCTATTGCTCTCTACAACCTCTCCCTTCATGTCCCCTTCCTACCTCTCATGGTCTCTTTTCTAGTCTCCATAAATAAATAGGCTAGCGAAAATTTGCACAGTTATCAAAAGAAGAAATGCAGGTGGACAATAAAAGTGTTCATTGCCCTTAACCACACAGGAAATGCAAGTTAAGACTGCTTTAAGATTTCATGTTAGCCTAGACAGAATGGGTATCATCAAGAAAATACAAACACAACACGTGCTGGTCAGAATGTAGGGCGAGAACCCATAAAGTACTCAATTTTAAAACTATGAGGCTTACCCAAGGGTACCCCGGGGAAGGACTGTTTGGGCTGGGGACACGTGGGGATTCTGCCATCTTTGCCTTTGCCCTCTTCACTGGTGACCCTCCTGAATCAAACACTGGCCTCTCTTGTCACCCTGGGCACCTGTCCCCGAGGCTTGGGGTGCAGCTGAAGGAGCAGCATGCAGACATTGCTTAGCTGCCGCCCCTCGCTGTTGCTCACTTGCTGAGCTCCCTGCTCTGGTGGCCACACTGAGCTGAGCTGAGCTGGCGCGCGCTTCTGTCCTCTGCAGGCTTCCAACACCAGCCCATTGTCTAGCACGGGGTTTTCCTCCATGCTGAGCTGGGTATATGTCTCTTGTTAGGCATGTGAGTATAGGTGAAAGATGATGAATCCTCGGGCTATGTCAACCCCCAAATAGCCACCCCCCAACAATCCAAAAATACTTGTTTCTGTCAACCAGTCACAGCCTAGGGACTACCCATAGACCACCTAACTTTTTATGGCAGGTACTTTGGGAATGTGACATGATGAAATGATTCAATATCTCCTTTATCACAAAGCTTATTAAGGACATGCACACATTATCTGGAGATTGAGATCAGGCAGTAGTCACCTAGTTCACATTCTCACTTCCAGCTCAGAGGTAGCATATTGTACAGTCAGATCTAACACGCTAGATCAGAGCATGCTCAGAGCGGGTAGATGCCTTTCCTCAGAGCCCTGCTCAGATGGACATGTGGAGACAGAAGCAAGGAAGGGAAGTGTAAGCTTGGTTCCCATGTGATTAGCTGCGTTCCACTTTTAGCCTCGTAGTTTAAATTTGCATAATTATTTTAAAAATGAAAAAATTAATTATTTATGACTGTAGCTTTTAACCAAACTGTGCATTTAAAGTAATCACTCTGGGTAATTTAAATAAAATCTTTTCTGCAAACAGTTTATGCTCATTAGAATGAGAAAACTGTTGGTTTATTTAATTAAAAGGACATTATTTGCCAGTTTGAATTCTCTCTCTCTTTCTCTCTCTCTCTTTCTACTTTAAAATAGAGGGTAATCACATTGAGACAGATGAGACTTAATTAACTTGTCTCAAAAGTAACCAGATTTGGGTTTTTTTTTCTCTTTTTAATTGTAAAAGAGATAGAATTTAATAAACCAAGTCATTATTTTTTGAGCAGTGGAAGGTTGTGCCTAACCCTCGTGCTAGCAGCTGTCACTACAGAATAGATACATTCTCTGGCAAATACCTGAGAATCTCTTCTGAGCCTAGCACTGGACAATAATTATGGTAGCACTTCTGCAGGCGATGTGGCCATCTTTCTGCAGGGTTCTTCTTCTACTGTGCACATGTCCACTAGGCGTCATCATCTTCAGGTCACTGGTTAGTGCTCTGAAGAGCTTTGGCTTGTGACATGCTCTGGAAAATGGGACAGCCTGGTATTTTCCCAGAATATGGCAGCTATACAGTTCTATCCAGAAGGGCCGCATGCTAGTTAATTTTAAATGCTAGCTGGATACAATATATTACAACCTAGGAGGAGAATGTCAGTCTAAGACTTGTCTACATCAGGTTGGTCTGTGTGCATGACTATGAGGGATTGTCTTGCTTGTTAATTGACTCAGCCCATTTTTGTCAGGCACCATTATCTGGGCAGAGAGTCCAGGGTTGTGTAAGAGTGGAGGGGATCAGCTGGGTGCAAGCAAGCAGGCACTATGGTTGCATTTGTTTATCTCTGCTCAGGACTGTGGATGTGGTATGACCTTTCCCAGCAATGATGGACCTGGGATCATAAGCCACATAAACCTGTTTTCTTCCCTAAATTGTTTTATTTAGTTTTTAACGGAGTATTTGTCATGACAACAGAAATGGAATTAGGACAAGGCAGCAGTCAGCTAATTTGAGGTGTCCATCTTGGACTCTCCTATGATGGGACCAGATTGGTTGATCCCTAGGGTATAAAATTCTTAGGCTCTACGGAGCAGTCATGAGCTCTCTGCATGGGGTATCTATGCATGGTATAGATAGGCAGTCAAGCACTGGTTGTCTTAGCATCTCAAATCTCTTTGGCAATGAGAGGAATTCGTCTTTGGTAGGTGCTCCTGGTTAAGAATTTGCCGATTCATCCCACTGGAACATCGAAGTGAAAGTTTGTCTTCAGCTGTGCTGGATGGAAGCACCCAAAGGATGTCAGAAATCTGTCTTTCATTACCTGATGACTCCCTTTTCTCTGTTTGACTCTAGTCTCAGCTAAGTCTTGTGTCTCCTTTTAGTGTCACAACTGTTGCTAACAGCCACAAATTTATGCTCTGTAGTGGAGCCCTCACGCCTCACTATTCTAGCTAACACCCCGGGGCAGGCATGCTGACCTCATTCCCCTTTCTTATCTCCTCCTGAATCAGCTTTGTAGGCAACAGGACCAAGAGTGCAGGGTTTGGGAGGCGTGTGTCTATCTCTTGATTAAAGGAAGAATGGAATCATCCAAAGTCCAACAGCAAGGCCTGAGAGTAAGTCCTGGTGTAAGCCTCTCAGAATCGTCAAAGCTCTGGGGTTGAAAGAAGTCCATGCAAGCAGAACCCCAGTACTCCGTGCTGCCCTCCCCACCCCGGAAAGCAGAGAGGAGTAGTTTTAAGCCACGACTTTCTGGATCATTGCAGCCATTTGGGGAGCAGTATTTAAAGGTTGTGTTTCAATCAACTTTTGTGTAAGTGACCCAAATTTATGAACTACTGGAACGTTATAGCTGGAGGCATGGGGGATGTTCCTTGCTAAATGCTTAATAGTTAACGGTTTGCGGCACCATGGTGCAGGCATATTAAACCTTGATTTCAAGTGTCTTCCAAAAACAATGGAGTAACTAAAGGCCAGTTAGGAGTCATGACCGCTCTTGGTAATGGTCTAACCGAAGCCTCCTAGAGCCAAGGGTTGTAACTCTGTTGCAATTTACCCATGTCTAGGACTGTGCTGTGCAGTGGCTTTGCAGATAAAGCTGGTGATTGTCACCACCACTACTTTTGCAAGTCGCCCTCAGGGGTTGTGTTGATATATAGTGATAGATCACTCAAAGGCTGGGATGACTTGGTGTTTAGCACTTGTGTCACCTGGAGACATCTTGGGTTTCATGTCAGGTGTTGGATACTGACTGTTGACTAGGACCCCATGTGATGTCTGAGGAAAGCTTGTCCTTCTATGTGGTCATGGCATGGGATTTTACAGCCTCCTCACAGATAGCTCCTAGCATTATGAACAAAGCAGACGTAGGTGGCATTTTAATAATTTATCCTGGGAAGCCGCATGGAACATGCGAAGCCTCACGCTGTCTAGATTGAGGTATTTGCCAAATTCTTACCCATTTTAAGGTTGGGGAATCTAGACTCCATTCTATGTGTAGAACATTCGTCCTTGAGGCACTAAAGGGACATGGCCATCTGCGCGACTGACATGTGTGGCCAATTACAAGAATACAATAACCATGCATTCCTGAGATTAAAAGATTTGAGCAATGCACGTCTTTCTTTTAATATACGACCGGATTCAGTTTGGTTACACTTTTATTAAAGATTTTTGCTTGTAGTCTAAAAGTGGATGCAAGTCGAGTCTATGGCTTGTTTCTTGCACACGGTCAGATTTTGGGTAGCATCAGTCTAAGAAAATAAATATTTTTAAAAACAAGCTTTTTTTGTGAGATTGGTGTACTTTTAGAATATTTATTAGGATTTACTAATGAAACCACTTGAGCCTGGAGCTTTCTTCCTGGGGAATTTACTTCTTTTATAGGTATAGGGCTATTTAGGTTTTATGTTTCTTGTGTCAATTTTGCTGATTTGCATTTTAAGGAATCTTTCCATTTCCTCTAAGTTGCTGAATTTATTGGCATAAAGATGTTCATAATAGTCTTTCACTATCCTCTTGATTTTTTTTATTTATAGTGATGACTTCACTCATTTTTGATGTTAGCAATTTGTGGGATTGATTCCATGTTTCAATTTTATTGATATCTTCAAAGAACTAGCTTTTGAAGCTTCTGGTTTTGCCCCATTGTTTGTCCATTTTCTATCACATCCATTTTATCCTTTCTCACATTCTTCTAATCCTTTATTGTTCTCTGCTAATTTTCTGTTCACCTTGGTGCCTTTGCTGAGAAGCATGTCTATTGATGTTAAGCTTTTTTTGATTTTGTGAACCCACCCCAGCCGCACATCTCCCCCAGCTCTGCTTTCTTTCCAAGCACTGCTCTGGCTAAGATGTTTTGTGTCTATTTGGTTAGTTTGGATCATGCCGCTTTTCAAATACATTCGGATCTTACTGGGTTTGTTTTCATCACTAGCTGTGAACTTGACTCGTGTTCAGAGACCGCACCGTATATTACTTCAGTCATTGTTAATTTATTGATTTATTACACCAAATAGGGACTTTTCTGGAAACCATTTCCTATAGACAGAATGCACATTCTGTAATTAGTCTATATTTTCTTTTACAAATGCCACTTAGATAAAAATTGTTTCCTATTGTTCAGGCTTTTTATAGCTCCACCAGTTCTCTGACCAGTTGTTTACCCAAGTTACTGAAAGAGAACTGATGACATCACTGAAAGTCCAATTTTTATTCTGATAATTTTTATATTTTCTATCATGTATGTAATATTAGGAGCAATGTGTAAGTACTGATGGTTTTTATTTTATCATTATGAAACTTTTCTGCTTATCTATGCCACTATTCTTTTTCATGAAGTTTACATAGTGTTTTCTTCTAGTTTTAGGGACTTAAACGTTGTTATTTGATCATTCTTCTGTGATATACATTTTCTCTACGTTTTTGCAGGCATGGTTCACCATGCCAGCTTCTGTCTCCTTCAGTGTTGGAGTCTCTGAGTGGCATCTAGGGTTAATCATCTGTGTCTCTAAACCCTCATGGTGTACTTTCTTGTAGTCAACCCGCTTAACAGTAGATCACCTACCATCCCTTCCATTCTATCTGCCTCATTATCTCACATTTCACTTCCACATGCACCATACACCTCACAGTGCATTGTTTTATTTTTCTTAAAACAGTTTACTTTAAAATGATACAGAGCCCTGTTTCCACGCATCTTGTCCTTTCTGTGCTATCCATTCTTTTGTATAGATTTAGCATCTTCTCTGGAATCTTTTTTTTTCGCCCTCAGAGAGATCTTTTTTTACTTTTCTCTGTAGAACAGTTTGACTGGTAGTGAGTTGTCTCATAAAATTTTTTTTTTGTCTGAAAATAATTTAATTTGCCTTCCCGTAGAGGGATATTTTCTCTACACAATTCTAGGTTTCTGTGGTTTTATTATTGTAATTAAGGCAGCTGTTCTCTTCTCGTCTGGCCTTCATTGCTTTTGTTGAAAAGTCAGGCATCATTCTTAACTTTGATCCTATAATCTATTTTTTATATGCTTATTTTTAAAAAGCAGTGAATACTTGTTTTAAAGATTCTGTAGTTAAGATTGACTTTCAGAGCTAATACCAGCATTCAAGGAGGCAAAGGCACGTGGATTTCTGTGAGTTTGGGGCCAGCATGATTTTCAAAGCAAGTTCAGGACAGCAGAGGCTACACAGAGAAACCCTGTCTTGAAAAAACAACAACAAACAATAACAATAAAGATTGTCTTTCAGCAGTGTTTATTGCACCTGGGTATTATGTTTGTGTCTTTTGTTTTGGGTTAATTAAGTTTTAAAATTGGTTTATTAATTAGTTCATGAAATTTAAGCTAATATTAATTAGTTCATGAAATTTAAGCTATATGCTTACTCTTTACTAAGATATTCCATCTGGCTTTGAACTCCTGATGCTGCTGCACCTTCTTTCTGAGCAGCAGAATTGCAGGCATGGTTCGCCATGCCAGCTTGCTCCAAAGTGTTCTGGAATTTCGATTGCTTATCTGTTTCACATTGTCCTTCTGGTTATGGCATGTCCTTTTCAGTGTACTTATGTTTTTCTTTCTTTTGCTTCAGTTGGTATTGCTTCTATTACTGTGGCTTCAGGTTCATCAGAGATTTAGTATTGTTCAGTATGTGTTCAGTCATGTCCATACCTTGACACTGAAAAGTCTCTCTGGGCTGGCTGGGAAGATGGCTCAGTTGGTAAAATGCTAGTGTGCCAGCATGAGGACCAGAGTTTAAATCCCCAAATAAACTGGGTACATATAAACTGGGTACAGTAGCACATTTCAGTGTTCCTATGATGGAGCGGAAAGCAGAGGCAGAAGAACCCCTGGGATCTCGCCAGCCAGCCAGCCTGGTGTGACTAATGCCAAAGAACAAGCATCCCTGTCGTGAACAAGATAGACCACAAGGCCTGATTCCTAGGATTGTCTTTTACCTTCGTGTGTGTACAGTGGCATGCGCATGCCTGCACTCACACACAGGAACAGCCCCCATCAACACATATGTGTACATGACTACACATCATGTACACATATACAAAATAAATAAGTAAAAATTTTAAGTTGTATATATTTTTTAATTTAAGGAGTCTAATTTCACTTCGATTTTTATTTATCTACTGTGTTCATGACTTCCTTTAAATCTTTGATATTTTGCATTGCTCTTTTCAAGTCCACATTTGATAATCTCATCATTTCTACTTCGTTTCTAAATAGTAATCAATTATTTACTCCCTGAAGAGTCATATTTTCCTGACTCCAGAGCTAGTAATGTTTAGCCGCTGCAGACAAAATGACAGTGGTAGGCGTTATGATTTTGATGCACTGACTTTTTCCTCTCTTAAGAAGTGTTAAGGTTTTTTTGTTTGTTTGTTTTTTCTAGCCGTCACTTAATATTGCACAGTATCGTTCTTCTTAGGCCTTGATTGGGCAAATATGGTGACTTACTCACTGTTGCACTAGGTTGGTTGCAGAAATAGCCACATGTTTTCCTAGATTCCTAGTGTTAATCTCAGGAAATTAAGCAAGTTTAATGATCTTGCAGGTTGAAACTTAGGAATTGAGAGCATCACTGGAAGTCCAGCAGATGCTGTTTTAGACATTCTCATCATTTAAGTTAATGAGGAAGACCTTTTTCTAGATCCAGAGCTCTTTCTCTGTACGCCTTTCTTTCTTCACTGCTCTACATTGCAAATCCAGCTATGCAGCTCCAATAATCTGTCATCTAGTCACTCTTAGCCACACAAAGCCAGCCAAGCTCTGCTTCATTCTCTGTACTCTTGTAAATAGTTCCTGTAAAATAACTGGAGATCGCCTCATTTGCCTTGTTTTCATAGCACAGTCTGTGTTAATTGTGGCTAAGAAACATTTGTGTCCTGTACTCCACCCAACTTTCAAGTTGTGTCAGGTTTATCTATATTACTCCACAATCAGAAACCTAGAGATAAAAGATTATTCATTTGTTTCATTTTTTTAAATGACTCAATAGACTGGTTTATTCAGATTCAGGCTAGGAAAATTTATTGAGTGTAGGTAATCTGGTCAGACAAGGATGCTTCCATTATACATAAGACATACATATGTATATCTTTAGTGAGAGCAGTTGGCATTCAGTTCTTTGCATTTGGATCCCTGTAGCTCTCAGAAGGAAACTTGAGAAGTCCATCTGCCTCTTTGAGCGTTGTGTCCAAGTACCACTGATAAGACAGGGATCTCTCCAGCGAGAGAACCTCCTGAAGAATGTTAAGGCACTGGGAAACACAGACATTTGATAAAAGTTATTCTGATTCACAGTTTAATTGTAAATTAATCAAGACCATAAGAAAAAAAATTCCACTGAAAATACACACGGATTTCAAATTATAGGAACATGTGTTTGGCAAAGTGTGCTTCAAGGACTGCCAAACCCCAGCCTTTCAGGGTGGGGGAGAAAATGCAGCGTGAGAGAATCGGCAGTCCCGGCATGCTAACAGGCTTCTCCTGTCCAGACGTGACCCAAATCAACGTGCAGTAGTCCAGGGGCTTCATGTTGGCAGGCTGGGGAGCAGGACACAGTTCTCTTCTAGTCCTTGGGCAAGCAGACGATTGCATCACTAGTATGTTTCCTTTCTTGTCCATTCATAGGTGACTGGAGTTATTTTTGAGGGAATACTGACTGGAATTTTTTTTAACTCGATTGTGCTACCAAGCTAAAATAAGGCTTTAAAATGATTCTGTCTTGCCACGTGCAGAATGTAGATGATGATATTTTCACCCTAAGGCCATCTTGGGAATTGCAGGACGTATTCAGAGCCCTCAGCCTCCTGGCTCCGCATTTGTAAATTTTTTTAATAGTCAATGCGAGCCAGTCTTCACCAGAGAACTTCCTACAGGTCCAAGGAAAACTGGTGTTGGGAAAACATGACTTTAATATAGAATATATTCACTGATACACTAAGGCAAAAACAATATAGAAGAGTTTCTACAAATATATATATAGAGAAAAGAACTCTCTCTCTCTCTCTCTCTCTCTCTGTGTGTGTGTGTGTGCCTGTGTGTGATTTCAGGCACACATATGTAGAGTTCAGAGGATAACTATTGAGTCTGTTCTCACTTGACCCCTTGTTGGATCTGAAGTCATCAGGCCACCATGTGCAAGCGTTTTCTTTCCACTGAGCTGTCTCATTGGCCCCATAATATAAACTTTTAATGAGAAGTTTCACATGTATTTTAAATTATAATAACATTTTATTAAGTCATTACCGATCTTGATTAATGTTATAAACTTGCTAGAGAGTTATCTATTAAGAACCCAGTTTTCCTGTATGTCCTTTTATTTTTAGTGTGTGATAGTTATGGAAGGTGAGATTTCTTTTGGTTACTTTACTTTTATGTTTTATATGTACGGCTGTTTTGTTTGCATGTATGTCTGTGCATCATGTGTGTGAAGTGCCCTTGGAAGCTAGAAGAGGATGTCGTATCCCTCAGGGACTGATGTGACAGATGATGTGGGTGCTGGAAATTCATCTGGGTCCTCTTGGAGAGCATCCACTGTTCTTAACTGCAGAGCCATCTCTCCAGTTCCAAAGGTGGGATTTCTAATACTTCTCACGTAAGAGCAGAAATGCCAGCAATTGAACTTGATTCTAGCTATTAGTTTGTTTTGTATACGAGATATGTAGCTTACTATATTTTTGCTGAAATATATATCCCTGACTGTGTCCCTTTCTTTGTAGTGCGTAGCTTGAATTTTTAATTCTTCTTTGTTGGCCCCTTTCATTTTTGTTTTCTATATCAAATCCTATCTGTTCTTCTCATTGCACACATGGAGGGTGACTCAAGAACCTTCACATTAAAGAATAATGTGGTTTGGGACTCAGGGTATCTTTCTGATCATCTATCTTCAGAATCACTCTTTCCAGTTAAGTTACTATGTTGATTTCTCTGTAGACCAACAGTTTGGTTTCTGCAGAATCCCTTTAGAAGACATCTATCTAACAAAGTAATAATTTCATAGCAGAATCGTGAGTTTTCATTAATTTTCTTCTGAGAGGTCTTTTTATGCCTCATTTTCTGGGGCAGTTGGGAACTCACTCATCTACTCTGGAGGGTTTTAAGTTCATTGTCCCCTTTCCTCCTGGTAAGACTTTTGTTGTGGGGTCATTCTGGTCATTGCCAATCCTGCTGGCCCTTCACAGCCATGGCCTGCCATATCTGCTCTCAGCGCACCGGCAGCAAAGCCCATGCCCCTTCTAAATGGCTACAGATAACCATGACAGGAGTTTGAAAGGAAATGTCAGTACCTTCCTCTGCTGCACTTCTCTTGGTACTTCCCTTCCTACACGCCTTCCTCCCCTAACCTTCTTGCAACTGTCTCCTTATATGGCTTGGAGTTGGCTCCAAGTTCATCTTCTCAGAGGAATTACATGACATGCATAAATTATGAAACATTTTTGCAAATTAAGTTTTAATTAAAACCAGCAGAGCCTCCAACTGGAAGCCGTCACAATGGTGAAAAGTGACACCGGTAGGGTGGGGGTTCAGGAGGAGGTCTGGGTGGGTTCACATCCTGTCCAGATCTTTCTAGAAGAAAAGCTGCAGAAGAGAGCTTCCCTACCTTAATCAATACTGCTGACAACCCCTTATGTCCAAGCCACCACTGGCCATGTGGATTACAGGTATCACCATAGTGCTAATTTTATATGAAGTTTGCCAGATTTCTTTGGTTTTACCAACCTGTGTCCCTTCTGAGACCTGGTAGACCCTCTGCTCCCCCGCATTGCCAGAACTACAATTCAGATGGCTTTTCAGCAGGTTGACCACCCAAAGAAGGCTGAAGAATGACAATTTTAATTGAAACCTTATTTTTCCAATACAATGCTGAGAAGTGACTTCTTATTGTGAGAAATATTCGAATGTTATAACGAGCAAGCCAACTAGGGTTTTCCCCCTGCTGATACTCTTAGCTATATGTAACGTGAGAATTGTTCTGCTTTGCCCATTAATAATCCACATTTTTCCAGCACCCCCCCCCCCAAATGCCTTCCATCAAGTGGATAATTTATGCAGACTTGTCTTTTGTCTAGGCAGGGCTTCATAACTAGAGCAAAGCCCAGATCATTTCATTTGAAACTTGTTTGAAAAACTGACCTTCTGTGATCGGTGTGCTCTTTCACAGAATAACCTGGTGCTGCTCCTTGGGGCTGGGGAGGGCAGTGTTTTAGTCTCTGTGACCTGAACCGGGGCTAGCTAGCTAGCCCTGAAAGAATTCTGAAGTTTCATAATCTGTCTTTAACTCATTCTGAACACAAGGGAAGCCCATTTGGCTAATCTGCATTTGAATGTGACTGGAAGACTTTTTTCCTTAAAATGATTCAGTGCTGGTATAGGGGTAGTGAAATGAACATCAAAGAGAAAGGACTTCAGGAGAAAGGAAATTGAGAAATGCTCTCAATTTCCCTGAGAGCGTTTTGAGTAAAACACATAGTGCCTTTTACCCAATGAATCAAGTTCTGGAGAGATGGATCATATGTCTAATAACTTAAGGACAAGGATTATCACTGTGTCCTTCACGTACCAGCCTAGATAGCCAAAACTAGGAATTCAGTAAGTTTTCATATATTGAAATCATAAACATCATGCTGTCATTTCACATGCTTATCACGTTAATTAAGATCAACCATGGATATTAGTAATATAGATGACTTAAATACATTTTTCTTCTTATCTTTCATCATCTGCTTTGTGTGTGTGTGTGTGTGTGTGTGTGTGTGTGTGTGTGCATGTGTGTGTGTCTTCTTCAATTATTCTCCACCTTATTTTTTGGGAAGAGGTCTCTCTCTAAGCCTAGAGTTTAAGGATTCGGTTAGTCTAGCCGGCCAGCAAGCTCCAGGGATCCTCCTGTCTTTACCTCCCTAGTGGTGGGATTACGGAAATGCACCACCATGCCCTACTTTTTATGTAGGATCTCTGTATAATTGAATGACTTGAAATCAGCAAGCACTTTACCAACTAAACCATCTCTCTAGCTTCATATGTGTTTCTCTACAA
This sequence comes from Meriones unguiculatus, assembly GCF_030254825.1. NCBI lineage: Eukaryota > Metazoa > Chordata > Mammalia > Rodentia > Muridae > Meriones > Meriones unguiculatus. The sequence continues at coordinate 6,995,020 of NC_083357.1, read as the reverse complement.
TGAGCATGCATTACTTGTATGGTTCTTGAAACTGCTCTCGCAATATATACGTGTGTATGCACATATATGTGTATAAACATGTATATTGTATTACAACTACATTTTTGTCCATTTTGTAAATTTAAACATATTGTTGGAAAAAAATAACTGCCATCTGTACCATAAACTAGCTGTTGAGAAATCATTAAATTATATTTGCTTTGGTAATATAATATCCGAGCTAAAAAGGCAAAAAAATATTTGGAATAGAGACTATGTTCCCCATGAGTCTTTCCAGCAGAAATTGAGATTTGCACCAAGAATCAGGACAGAAACTTGAGTAACATTAGAGTAGAACAGTTAGCCATAGATGCTTGCTTGTTTAATCCCATTTTACAGTATTATCTCTTTTTACCACCAATTGCATGTTCTTCTTCCTTCTTCATCACTACTACAGGACAAGGATGAGTTTGGAGCTGTGAGACGAGAAAAGGCCAGTTCAAGTAGGTACTGTATAATGAGCAACAGAACTCCAACCTTAGAAATCTGGAGACGAGGTCTTGAGTAGAGGGAGTAGTCCAATGCGAGAGAGACGTTTTCTATCCCTGAACAGCATTACATAAAGACAAGAATGCCCTCCAGACATTTGGGAAATGAAATACCCTGTGTGTTTGAAAGGAAATTACATGCATAGTATTGGGAATTTTTTTAAGGAAATCACCCTTGAATATATTTGAGGCCAAACCATTAGTAAAAATATTTGGATGACTCCCTCAATGTGTCCAAGAAAAATCCAGTCACAGTTTGCTATGGTGTGTGCCTAGTGATGGCCAGCTGCAAGGTTCCAGTGATAAAAACAGCTTTCTCGGCATACCACAGTGGCTCACGCCAAGTGTGGGTGTGGGGCCGGCTCGGGGAACAGCGACAATATGAATGAAGGGAGCTGGACGCTAAACACAATGAAGTATGTCTCCTATAAAACTCACTCACTACCTGGTGTCCTTATTCAAGTGATGCTGCTTCTTCACACGCCCGTATCAGACCACGAAGTGATGGTTGGGATGTTATGGGTGTCAGGCAAGTGAGCTCATCTGACACAATGTCTCAGTGACTCATACTCATGCCTCATACTCTAGATTGTCACCAGCCTTGAAATATTTGAATGCTATAATATCAAGGTGTGCAGAACAATCTCAAGAGCAACTATTATGGGCTATTTGGCTTTGTAGAGACTCAGGATGTATCATTCCATGGAGTCCTTGCATGGGCTCCACAAATAGTGTCATTACAGCAGTCTTACAGATGAGAGATCTGAAGTGCAGAGGTGACTATTTCCCAGACTCTCGTGTCTCAGAAGTAGTAGAGGTAGAGTTTGATAACTTGGCTTACCACACTTTAAGGCCTGCCTTCCTTCCTTTCTCCCTCACTCTCTCCTTCCCCTCTTTTCCTCTCTTCCTTTTTTCTTTCCTTCCTTTTTCCTCTCTTCTATTCTTTTCCCCTCTTCTCCTTTTTATGCCCCTTCTTTCTGTTCTTCATCTCTCCTTTCTTTCTCCCTCCCTTCCTTAATTCCTCTCATCTATCTTTCCTCCTTTTCCCTTCCCCTCCTTCATCCTGTGTCTTTTGTTTTTGGTTTTTTTTTTTTTTTTTTGGTCTGTTTTATATATATTTTTCTTTTGTTTCCAGTCTCTGCCCTCTAATAATAATACTGAATTCTTGCCCAGGCCCAGGTCTACTCCCTAGAGATACACTAGTGTATAGGATAACTCTGGGCCATGGTGAGTGCAGAATTCTTATGCGGAGAGGTAATAAGCAAGTTGGCAAGGGAATAGGAGGATTGCAGAATTCACTGCTTGCTTACCAAGATGATGCAAACTGGTGGCATAGAAAGACACTTGAGTAGAGATGGGGACCCTTTTCATATTAGGGGCTGACAGAGAGTAGATCTGAATGGTAACGGGTGAAGAGGTCTGAGAATTGACATGGAGTGGGGGTGGGGTAAAGTACCAGCCAGTCAGAAAAAGGGCCACACAAAGGTTTGGTGTGACACCTATAAATCATGAACAAAGCTGACAAGTATCAGCTTATACTTTTAGATCATCTTAGATGCAAAGTGAAGTATTAGGGGAACAGGATTTGGGGGTCAGAGTGCAACTGAGAAGCAGTGTTGTCCAGGCAGAAAGTGGCAGAAACGGATGCAGGTGGACAGAACAAATAGTACCAAATCTTAGCTCTGTAGATAATGTCCCCTCCTTGCTGCAGGTTAGGAGGCCAAGCCAATCCACAGACCTCTGTCTGCTGTGCAGAGGAGCTAGGAACTTTTATCCATACTGCCTAGGGTGAAGGAATGATTATAAATGCAAGCTTCAACAGGGGGAAAGCAAACACGCTGAACCTTTGCAACAAGTGGGGACTTATCACCCATTCGTGAGCCCCTAGGCAGTGGGCCAGTCTCACAAACGGAATCAGCATACATAGACCAGGCTTTTAAAAAGAGAGTTGGCAAGAAAATGCTTTGTTTCCCGCTTCATCTTTACGTATTGCCTTGTGACATGTGTAGTTTTGATCAATAGATATTTACTGGGGTTTTATTTTTGAAAGAAAAAAAGAAAAAGAAAAAGAAAGAAGAGGCTGTTCAAGTCTGGAACATCCCTGAACTAGAGCATTGGATGTCCTGGCAGTCACCCGCAAGAGACTCTGTGTGAAACTCCAAGGTAGAAATGACCTGGAGGAGGAAAGTTAGAACTGAAGCATACCGTCTCCTCAGGACAAAACACTTGATTATCATCACATCAGGACTTGGCCTCTGTGGGGCCCTGTCTGCCTCACTTCATGTTTCTCTTTCACAGACTCCACCTCAGGGCAAAGACCTCCAGCAAGTGGACAGTCTCCAAAGTCCAGAACTCCTCTCCCAGAACTCACCTCTCAGGGAACCTTGTGGACTTAGCCATAGTGACTAAGGTCATCTGTGGGCTGGAGCTCCATGTATGCAGCTGCCTACCCTATGGCTCCTTTTGCAAGACCAAGGGATTTTAAATTCATGTCAGCTCCAGGAGCCAGGTCTGGCAGTGCACACCTTTAATTCCCAAACTCAGGAAGCAGAGGCAGATGGATCTCTGTGAGTTTGAGGTCAGCCTGTTCTAAATAGTGAGTTCCAGGATAGTAGAACTATATACTGAGCTCTTGTCTCAAAAAAAAAATATCATTAAAACAGAATTTTCCTCAAATATGATTTCCTTACAGTCACAAACTTTCCAGTAATCAGTAGCATCATTTAAAAAAATGTTATCTATTCCAAAAGCCTCATTCCTAATAGTCCTAAGAGGCATTCCTAATAGTGCTTCTTTCATACTAATGCCCATCGCATCATCTTGATTGTCACATCTCACAGACCACTACTATCCTCCTCCACCAGTGCCATCCCTGTTCCACTCTCCATCAGCTCCCGTTTCCATCACTTAGTGACCACTTCATTGACCTCCTCAGAACCAGTCTGTCTTAGGGTTTCTATTGTTGTGATTAAAGATCATAGTCAAACTTGTGATGAAAGGGTTTATTTGAGTTTATACTTTGAGGTAACAACAGTTTCTCGCTTAGTTAAGTCAGGTCAGGAACTAGCAGCAGGAACCTCAAGGCAGGAACTGAGGCAGAGGCTATGGAGGGGTGCCAATTACTGGCTTGCTCATTATGGCGCATTCTGCCTACTTCCTTACACAGCTCAGGACCTCTGCTCAGGAGTAGTGCTCCTATGTGGGCTGAGTCTGCCAGCTTCAGCCATTAATCAAGAAAATGTCCTGTAGTGTTTTCAACAGGCAATCTGGATGGACACATTTTCTAAGTTGAGGTCCGTCTTCCCAGATAAATCTAGCTTGTATCAAGTTGACAAATAAGCTATCTAGCAAGTTGCCTTTGCTGACATACAGCTATGTGACCTTGTAGTTTCATCCTGGGATTATAATACAGATTGCCTAATAAAATTTTGTGAGTTTTCAGTTAGTAAACAGAAGGGAGACACTTTAAACAGTAGCTAGCATGCCACAGCTATAGTAATCACATTACTGCTGTTCACCACAGCTCAAAATTATCTCCCATCTTCAAGAAAGCCTCTAGCTCATGTCTACCTTTGAGAGTAGGAAGGGACAAGTCTTTTAAAGGCACCAGCTGGAAAAGCCCCATTAAGGCATACCTCGTTGACCATAGCTGAATTCCCTTAACCACACCTATCTACTAGGGTCACAAAACCTTGCTAAAATTTGGAATTCTGTTGCTAAAAATGAAAGATGGAATGGTAGTTATTACAGCTGGCAGTGTGGGCAATGTAGCCTGTTAGATGACAAAAGGGTGGGATGTGAGAGTTTAGAAAGGCTTCCTTGAACCAGTGACACAACTGGCAGTGTATCGCTTTTCCTAGAGTGCTCAGAACAAACATATGCTTGTCCCAGATATGGAACAAATGGCAGGTCTAAGTATTCATTTCAATAGATTCCAACTTGGCGAACTCTTGCGTTTATTAGAATTACTTTTCAAGATCACAGGTGACATCAAGGCAGCTGCATCACCAAAAAGCCCATCCAAGCATGGGTGTAAACTCACAAAAGCTGTATCCATGGACTACTCTGTATGAGTTGTAGGCAGTTTAACATGTCTGAGAGGTGTCTCCTCTCTCCAGCAGTGGTTTACAACTTCCATAACTTTGGAGAGAAGGCTTGTATATCTTCTCAATTTCAATCTTGTCAGTGAACTTCCTAAGATTTTGAGTTGTTTATTTCCCAGGCCTCATGATTCTATCTCCTGCCTCCTGGAGGGAATTTTCATTCTGGAGGAAGATGCCATGTAATACCTGGAGGAGTATGTATTTTCCAGGCTCAGAAGAAGGGTTCTAGGATAAGAGAAGAGCATGTGTGAATGTCTGTGACGACGGAGGACATGTAATAGCTATCATGGTGCATCAAATACACAGTTACATGCTGAAGACTTTGGTGGACTCCATTTAGACTCTTCCATAAGGAACAGGAAGGGCCAAGATTTTTCACTCTGCTTTCCTCACATGGCTGATGTTCATGTGGCATGGTATGTTAGGTCTCCAACGTCTTCCAGGCAATTGGGTTGGTGCTAATTCTGTTTAATCTTCATGAGAAACTGCTATGAGCCTGCCATTGCATCAAAGTTTGGGAGACAAGAGAGACTGGACTTTGAACGTGAGCATTTAGGGGCTGGGTGACTGCTGACTGTTAGGACACTGAGCTGCAGTTAATTTCAGTTATCAGCTTGACACAGCCTAGAGTAATCTGAGAAGGAAGTCTGAGCGAGCGATTTCTCATACCAGATTGGCCTGTGGGAATATCTGTGGGGAGTCTTTCTTGATTGTTAGTTGACAGAGGATAAGACAGCCAAACCCAGTGTGGGTGGTGCCATTCCCTGGGCAGGTAGTACTGAGATGTCTTAAGAAAACTAGCTAAGCTGGACACTGAGTGAGCCAGCCAACAACATTTTTCCTTAGCTTCTTCTTCAGGTTCCTTTCCTGACTTCCATCAATGCTGCACACCAACCTGTAACCTGAAATAAGCTCTTCCCTCCCTAACTTGTTTTTAGTTAGGGTGTTTTATTAGAGCAACAGAATGGAATCAGAACAGTGAGCTTGGGGAGATACTTGGCTACTCTAAATACTGTATCTTTCCCAATCTGTGAATGGAAACTGATATTAATATCTGACTCAAATAAAGGTGAAACGAGACAGAGCTGCCATTTAGACAAGCATCTGACCTTAGGAGAATGTCATATAAACCTGTCTGTCACCATTTTTGCTGTCACTTCCTCTTCATCATCATCCCCTCCTCTCTTGATAGACACAGCGTGAATCTTTTTGTGTGCCAGTATGGTGACTCATAGGAAATTCCTCCTACATCCAGACTCCCCTGCTAACGTGCAGGCCCACAGCAAGCCATGCTCAACATGGTGGCTCTATGGAAAGCGTCCTCCATGGTGTGGAAACAGTCAGGTCTCTCCATGGCCCTATGAGAAAGAGATGCTATGAGCTTTGCCTGATGTATATTTGTAGGCAGGAAGACTACGGCACATGTACAGAAGTGTATATATGCCATAGCGAATCCAAGAGGTTCCTGTTTGATATAGAAAAAAAATGTTTTTCTTCTCTTTTCTTCAGCATGTGGTAGTAGAAAATGGAGATTAAAGGCAGTTCCCTTAGTTTTCTTGCCCCAGTTTTAACCCTGGTGTGTCTAGTGATGAGGCTTCTGGTTTTCCAAGGAGGTTGCTATTCACAAGGGCAAGAATGCTGGGTGTAGATACAGGCTAGTTCTCATCTCTACTGTCTGAAGGGGTAACAAGGGACAGAGATGTAAAATATAACTTACCTGGCAAGTATTTATTACTTAGAACTAAACAGAAAAATGAAATGAGACCTTAAGAGGTTATCATGTGCTGGTCTATTTCCCTGATCTTGGCCTATAGGAAGGGTTGCTAATGGACTATGATATTCTTTCCAGTGGACCTCAGACATCAGAGTCCTCAACACTGCCTGAAGGCAGTTGTTAAATAGGCAGTCAGAGTTCTTGAGTCAAACATACTGGACAGCTAAGATCTGGCCCATCCTGCAACCATATTCTGATCCCACCCCCTTTTCCTTAATATATGAGCCCACTAGCCAAAGACCAGAGAGCACTGACCTTGGATGTCCAGCAAGAAGCTAAGGCAGACCTAGATTTCTACTGATCTAGCTCCCGGTCCTAGGCTCTGCGTGTTACTTGTGAATGCTAGTGACCAGTGGCGGGGATGCCCACTCCCATGTAGCATCTGTGGCTACAGATGAATTGATCTAAATCTGTCATGTTCTATTCTGAAGCTTCTTCCTGGGAGCCAACGTGCTTGGGGCCTGGTAAGCTGTAATTTATGTAATTTACACTCCAATGGGAAAGCTGCTTTTTGCTCTCATGAGTTATTTTTTGAGGCAAGTTCATGTTTTGTGGAGAGTTTGAGGCTAGTCTTAAACTGAGGACATCACCACAAAGGCCTACTCTTTTATTTTCCTTCCCAGGGTTTCTTCTTATGTGATTAAGTGGGTGACTCTTTCAGATGCTTGTTTCCTGTCTAAACCAGATGAAATTTCATAAAAGAAGAAAAGGCAGCTCCTGTCAGTGGCCAGTAAACCCCACAGCCTCTCTGGGACTCCATGTGGACATTTATTTGTTATTTTTCAGGCCTCTGTTCATTTCATGGCATAAATGCGAGAAAGTTTTCACCCCAAGGTGCTCCTGTCCCAGGTTTCTTTTCCATTGCATTAAGATGTTTGATACTTATTTTATTTTGTGTGGTTATAAGGGGTGGTTAGGTGGGTCATGGGATGTGTCTGGGAGTCAGAAGACAACTACTGAAAGCACTTTCAGTTTTCCTTTTTCAAGGGGGTCCAGGGGATCAGACTCAGGTCATCAGCCTTGGCAGCAGGCATTTTTCCTGTTGAGCCATCTTGCCAGCCTGTCCTAATACACCTTTTTTTCCCCTAAACTCTGCGAGATCTATTTTCTTGTAGCTATAGCCCTATCAAGAAGGAAGTAATCACAAATACATGCTCCAGCTCTTCTTTAACAGGGACAACAGTTTGGGAGAAATGTTGGAATCAGAGTGGTGAGGATTTCCTCATGTGCTTTTCTGCACACATTCTCATTTTCATTGGCGAGATATGTCTCAAGTCCTTTTCTTTGGCTTAATCCCTTGGGGCTCAGGCTAGTTTGATGGGAATCCTGATTTTCATGCACACAGAAGACAGCCTTCCTCCCAAGTTGAAAAGAAGCATGAAGACAGAATGCTAAGGAGGGACCCTAGCTGGTGGGTCTCACTCCACTGTCTTGCATCTTTTCCAACTTTTGGATTTAGTCTAGAGAGATGGTGAGTGTCTGCAGGGACAATTTAAATGTCTTAAAGGTCTATATTCATTGTGGATTGAGACTGTACAGTCTCCAGCCACCGTTTATGAACCATGGGGCACCTCTAGCTTCCATTTCATTTTTACTTGGCAGTTAGATGCGCTTGGCATTGGCTCATGAGATTTAATGGGATAACACAGATAAGGGGTTTAACTGTAGTAGCTGGTGGCAATTTTACCCTAAAAAAAAATGTTAGTCTATGTGATGGAAAGTAGAGTCTGCCTAGTGATGTAATTCCTACTAGGAGTATTGATTACAGAGGTAATGTTAATCCCATCCTAGACAGGAACATGCTTTCCAGGGACTACCTGTAAAATGGCAGCTGCAGGACAGTGGCATGAAACTAGAGTTTTAACATGAGGAAACAGACAAATATAGACCACATATTTGCTTCATTTTTTTCTGTACAGCTATTAATTTCAGCTCCTTACTTGTACGATTGGTGAAACTGTTGCGTCTTATTTTATGGACTGACTGACTATTTTCCCATTGTTCTGCGTATATACCCTTTATTTTACATGCACAAATCTATCTTATGCTCCCTTAACCACCCATAAAAGGAATAGTTAATACACTGCAAAGCAAGGAAAATTGCCCTTAAAAACGTAACATTCTTCTGACAATCTTACCTTTCTGCATAGCAGTTCACTGCTTTGGTGTTGTTGTACTATGGGCTGAGTAAGTCTTTGTTGTGGGTTCTCACGTGTTATCCCACACACAGGGGTTGTCCTGCATGTTAGAGTGTCTTTCATCATGCCTAGCCTCTACCCACTTGAAGTCAACAGCCCTTCTTCCTAGCTTTCCACTCTTTGTAGCTGTTAAAACAACCTTCAGAAAGCCCTTCTCCTGGCGAGAGAACTCCCAGCTTGTAAGGCCTGTATGAGGAAGGAGGTGGGCATGGAACTGTGTCCTTGGCCATCTGGATAGAAGCGCTGCAGCTCTCAGCTCTACAGAAGGTTGCAACACTGCTTTAGTTGTGGACATTCCCAAATTATTGCTGCAAAACCGCCAGAGTGTCTGTTGGTGGCACAAAATAGGACAGCATATTGAATAACCAGTGCTTATGGCTTAAACTTGAAAAGTGCCTGAGATTGATCTTACTTCTTTTATTGTCCTCCTTGTTTTGGTTTTTGCAGTTGCCAGTGGCAACATGATGATGTTTTGCAGTTACCTTTGTGTATAACACTTTTTTTCTTTCTGTTTGTCTTTCTCCCCGTTCTTCAGCTCCCTCAGGCTCAAAAGGTAATCTCTTCTCTGTCCCATCCAAGTCATTCCCTCAGCTCATAGTCATGCATGTCCACACGGTGCTGTGCATTTGACTCCAATCATGACCAGTGAAAGGATTTCCTCCCATCAAGTCACAACCTAAAGTGAGACAGGCACACAGAGACCCTCAGACTGTGTTCTTCCCACCCCACCCTGCCACATTAGTCCTACCATGGCCTACATGCTCATGGCTAGGGCTTAGAGAGTGAATCCATACCCAAGTGTTTTCCTGCGAATTGTGAAAAAAAAATGTAGGGCAAGAGTAAGTTGGAAACCACCTTTCAGAGACAGCATTCCAGGCTTTCCTGGGATGATCTCCCAGGAAGAATGATCATGCAGATAATTTGCAAAGCCTAGTGAGCAAGCTTAAATTCTGGACCACTGACTGGACTCTGGAATTTCCATGGGTTTCATTAAGTACAAAAGTAGTTCCTGGGCTGGAGAAATCACCGAAAGGTTAAAAGCACTGGCTGCTCTTCCAAAGGACCTAGGTCCCATTCCCAGACCATACATGGAGGCTAATAGTCATGTCTAACTTCAGTTCCAGGAGATATGATGCCCTCTTCTGGCTGCGTCTGGCACTGCATACACACATTCATGTAGGCAAAACATAAAAATAAAATATAAATAAATAAAATTTCAAAAAGTAGTTATTTTTCTTGTCTATGGTCTGTAATATCCAGAGAATGTTAGAGCAGAGTCCATGCCAAGGGCCAGACCCTTTCACTGGTCTTCATTGTGTATCAGAATGATCTCTGTCTATCATCTAGAATGTTCTCTGTCCAAAAAGATTCCATGTGGTTTCAGTGATGGCTTTGCCTTGTTGTTCCCTTGGCATGCTGTTATATCCTAAGGATAGTTATGGTATTTAAAAAAAATGTCACGCCATGCCTGCTGCATTATTCTCGTGTATTTCACAAACACAAGCAAGCCTTCCGGAAGACACAGCAGCTTCTGGAGACCAGATGTGGGTTAGTTTCGTTTCAAGAGTTAAGGTATGGCGCCTGCATGAAACTTAGGCAGCATCTTGAGACGTCTATGTCAGAACAGGATGCTTTGGGTCCTCCTTATCGAGATAGTGCACAACTGTTGTACAAAAGACAGTCTGTTCAGACCATATGGACAACCAGAGGCTTAGAAATCATTACACAATTACTCAGATATATTTGAGATATTTAAACAAGGCGAGACATGTTGGTGTGTGACTTGGCTCATGACAATGTTTGATTACACTTCAGTGCCATCACATAAGGACTGAACACTTCATTAAAAGTTCACGTAATCCAGGATAGCAACGGCTTCCAGAGTAAATATATGGTCGGCATCTAGATTGTTTGGAAAGCTTGATGTCTTTGATAGGACATGTTTTCTTAATTTCCCACATTTGAAAACAAATATATTTTAGAAAGAGACTTAACATATAAGAAATGGGCATACTTTACCTCACTGGCATTTAGTCAATTCCACTGGTCCATATACAAAAACATTCTTGTAGAAGATTCCTCAAGAACTGGAGGTGCCGTGGAATTTTAAAACAAAGTCCAGACAAACCAAGGCAGATGGCGATAAAAACAACGTTGCCAGGGTTGCAGGCTCTGTGATTCTCCACGGCGCTTACTTCATTGCATTCATCCCTTCTTCTATCATTTAATGACGCTCCTCACATGCTCTGAACGTGGGATATGCTACTGTGATCACAGAGCCAAGTGTAGGAAGCTTCTTGAGTTGCTTGCTCAATTCTTCCACTGTCTCCACCAGATGGCAGACAGTCCCAAGGCCTTCTCCTGTAGCTCTGTCTAGGGGGAAGAGTTCTGCTTCCTGCTCTCAGCCTGTTGTCTTATTTTGTTTTCCTACTAAAACAGCGAAGGTACTGAAAAGGTTGTATATGATAAGATTTGAGAACATTGAAATGGAATTCTGCCCGGTAAGCAGTTTATTAGAAAAGTGAATGGCCATTGACAAAGAAAGGCAACAGCTTGATGGGTCCTCGGAAGAGAGTTGCAGGGTCTCTGAAGAGAGGAATCAAGAGTCCATGTGGTGGAATGATGTTCCTTCTTACACCTTTCTGAGGATAGGAGAGATATCACAGGCCGTGCCTACAGCCAGGCTCTCTGACTCCTAGGCAAGAGGCAGGTGAGGGGGTTGGGAGTAGGATGTGTGGCCACCAGTATTTCCTTGGTGTAAAGTCAATTCTCCAGGTGAGAGTCCTTGGCCCAGGGCAGCTTGCTGGCATTCATAGAGTAGAGTTTCAGTAGGGTGCCTGGGCATGTGTAAAAAGGAAGGCTTGCTGGGAGGGACTGTGGCCTGTGCGGCAGCTGGATTCTAACATCACATTCTTACGATTCATACCTTAAAAACCACATGAAGAGTTCTATTTCAAATGGTTTCATAATTCTGGGGACAATTTCTGTAAAACACCCAGCTCTGGAGAAACCCTTTGTGTGTGTATAAGCCTCAGTTCTGTGAGCTGCAGGGTTTTGAGGGGAGTATCCTATTGATTGGGGTGTCCTCTCTACCCAACTGTCTCCATTCCTCCCTGTTCATTTTCCTTCCTGTCCCTAGAGTTGTGTCCCTAAATACTTTTGCTGGGAGGAAGGGGTTCTTGTAAGCCTCAGTTTCTTTCAGATGTCCAGCTCACTGCAGGGCCAGTGAAGGGATATGCTAGTTTTCTTCCTAGGCTTCTATGATAGTGGGTGTCTTCCCAAGCTTTTCCAGGCTCCTGGGGCACATTGTTATTTAATGAGAAGTCAGGCTGCTTTTCCAGTTTTGCTATGAGCCTGATTTTTCTCCCTCTGCAGAGGTAGCTTATGCAAGACACTTACAGCATGTAGAGTCTTTTGTGTGCTCCCCGACACCCCAAGGCTCATCAATGGAGCATTTATGTGCAAGGTGGTGGTCTGGGGTGTTGCATGTGGTATATGGCCCTGGCTCAAAGCTTAACAGGCAGAAATGACAAAAGACTCCAACAGGCATGCAGCATTTCCAGTCCCTCATTAGCTGCTCTGCAGTTCCGGGCTACACCTGCTCCAAAGAGTTAAAAATGGAGACTGAGTCTGGAACGCCAACAAAGGGAAGATGCTCGGGGTTCATTATCTTGAGAGCTGCCTTCCAAGCACTGTTGACATTGCCCATTGGTTTTGCCACCATGGACATGGCTATAATAAAATCTTTGCAAGCCCGGAAGTTTGTTGTTCTGTGAGTGAAGGGAAGCAGACCAGCCACTATGTCTGGCTCTGTCTTCTGATGAGGTCATGAACATACATTGGACCATATGGCAGCTACATTTGTACTGCTTTTGTTAGAATGTGTGTTGGTATCATCTACAACTGTTTTCTCTCTAAATAGTTGCATCTCTGTAAACATGCTTGTTTTAATCTCTTGGCTTGTCTACAACTAAAAATTCCCATTGGGTACTCTCCCTGTAGTAGACATTAATGATGGTTGTTCCTAAGTTCTGATTTTCATGATTTCAACACTGAGGGTCTTCCGATATGCCTCCTGGTTTGCCTCTTCCAGACGATCATGACAATTTTCCAGAATAGGAATTGGAAAACAAAATGATTGATTGATTTTTGCCTGTAACTGTTAAGCACCTCCAAGGTAACATTTGGCTTTATAAATTCTAACCATTGATATAACTTTGGTGTGGCAACATCTGTTAATAAGCCCAATGAATGTTGGTCATTTTTACAAAATATGTAATCCATGAATCTTTGGATCTAGGGATGTCTCACACGTTCAATCCCATGGGTCTTTTCTCACTGGGTCAAAACTGAACCAGTTTGCCTAGTGGAACTCCAGGGGAAGAGATTCACTCAAATAAGGCTTGCCTTTGAAAACTTTTATTTTCTTCTACACAGTACTTCTTTACTTCTGGGGGAAAAAAAATAGACGAGGTTTGCATTTTCTAATGATCACAATGAAATCAGCCAAAGCTGTTTCTAACTGTCCATTCAGGCTGTTGAACAGAAGGCCCTTCATTCTGCTGGGTTCTGCCTGTAGAAACTGCATGGCAGTTGTTCAGTGTGCTTGATTTAATCAGTGTATCTTGACCTTGAGTGTCTAGTCAGATATACTTAAACTTGACCATTTGTGTGGGTTACCTTGTCCAGACACTAATATGTCTGATCCTTCATTTATACATATTCAGAATTCGCCAAAAACTATTTCTTGACAGTTTCCTGGGTGCTCTGCCTTGCCTGGCAGTGTATTAGTTAATTCAGCCTGAGAATTCTGAAAAGGCATAAGCAGTTTTCTCCAAACCATAGTTAAAGCAAATCACATCTCTAATCCTGTTTGGAACAGCAATTGATGCATTCAGGGCTGCACAGTATGGCAAAATGATCCCAGTTTAATGGCCCAACCGTGTGTTTTGTTTCCTGTTAGGAATAGCTTAACTTGCCTTCTTGAACAAACACAGCAGGGTTCAAGATCTGTTGTTCTGTGCCTGCTGTGATATTCTGTGCTGCTTAACTTGTATGAGGGACTGCATAAATTAACTTCTTAAATGGAGGTCCAGTTTGGGTCTTTCTCTTAGGATAAACTGTTTTATTAATCTCCTCATACCCCAAGGTAAATGGAGCCCTGAATCCCTTTGCACTTTCTTTATATTATATTTGGGGGAATAAATAAAAGCATTAATTTATCTAAAGGTTTTCTTTTATTATGTTTCAGGGGATTACTTTTATTCAATTATATAAATCAAACCTGCTTATCTTTCTCTTCCCTCCCTCCCTTCCTACCTTCCTCCCTTCCTTCCCCTCTCTAGCTCCCCCTCCCTCTTTGCTTCCCTTTTCTTCCCTTCCCTTTTTTCTTTCCTCCCTTTCCTTTTTTTCTTCCCTTTCTTCCCCTCTCTTTCCTTCTCTCTCTCTCTCTCTCCCTCCCTCCCTTCCTGCCTTCCCTTCATTTCTTTATTCATCTTATTCTTTAGGCACAAAGTTGAGGAGGTAAAACGTGGTTCACTTTCTTTCTCAGTGTAATTGGCTCTCAGCAATTGCCAAACATTGCCTGTCCTTCTGTACCACTCTTGAGCTCTGTACTTTGAACTGTTGAATTAACTGCAACAGAACATAGAAAAAATAAAGTTTGCAAAGCTGCTCTTTGGTACAATGGCAGGCCTGATGAGTTCAGTGCCCATGGTGGCTGCTTGCAAGCTATGCAGATGAAGTAATGGCCATAGTGGAGATTTGTTAACTAACTGCTTAACTTTGCTTCTGGCTTTTTCCTCTGCTTGCTTTTCATGTGAATATTTATCATTTACTTTGATAACCCTGTTCCCCTCCAAATCATTTACTACTATATAGGGACATAGCTCTGTCTGAAGGATGATGATAGTAGCCCTGTGGACTAGTCTGTTATGGAATCTGGTTTGTAAGATGACTGAAATAGAAATAGAGTAGGGGTAGGCCCTGTGGTCACTGGGATGGAAGTCTAGGTGATAAATTATGTTATTCAACTATGGTGTTTAGGAATATTTTGTGTGTCTGTGGTAACCCACGCAGGCAGGCAGCACTAACAGTGAAGAGGAAGAGAACCTAACAAATCTCACATTGAAGTGCATGTTGGCTGATGCCTTTCCTGTGCCCTTGTTCTATCCTATGTTTGATACCTACGAATGCAGGGCACTCAGATTCAAAGTACATCATCTCCTTCTGTGCATATTTGCATACTCCTGTGGTCCTAGCATCTAGGAGGCTGAGACAGAAGGATTGCTGTGAGTTCTAGGTAACCCAGACTAGTCAGCAGGACTCTGTCCCCCAAACCCCTACTAACAAGACAAAAACAAAGAAAAAACTGAACCCCTATAAAAATGAGGATAACCATATCTTCATTCTTCCCCTCTCCTTTCTACTCAGGGCTCTAGGCATGTTGGGTAAGTCTTTTATCACTGAGCTGTACTGCATCCCAGTCCCCTTTATAAGTCCTTTATTTTGAGACAGGGTCTTACTCTCTAGCTCAGGTTGGCCTTGAAAGTAAGATCCTTCTGCCTAGCTGAGTTTCCCTGCTACTACTTGCATTTTTTACCAAAACTAAATTATCTCTCAATGTTAGGCAACATTACACTATGTGTTTCCTTGTGGATTTTGTCTGATTTTCATACTTATGTGAATATTTGAAGTGTTTATGTACTACTTTGAGAATCAAACTTTTTTTAAAAAGTAAAAGCCAGAGTTTTAATAAAGATACACGTTAAAAAGCACTTTAATATTTGTACTATTATACATGTAAACATTGCCAAGTGTGTCAAAATATTTTACACTTGCACACAATGATCTAATAATCTTTTTCTTTTCAGATTCTATCTTAAACTGGTCTGTGACTTACTATTTTATTTATGAAAAAGAAGAGCCAAAAACATTAAAAAATAGGAAAATAGCTACAAAGTTATTAAACTTATAAAGATAGAACATTAAGAGCGTTGAAAATTAAGTTAAAAGATTAATAGTGGCTATTTCCTGGTTGTAGGGAAACGAGGATTTATTTGTTTTCCCCTTAATATAGTTGTATGTTTTCAATTTTATACAATAAATAGTATTTTTATGAGGTAATAATTATATTCATACTAATATACTAATTATTTTACTTTTTGGTGTGCTGTGTTTGTGGTATATACACACGTGTGTGTAGAGAGAGAGGCGACTTGGAGGCTGTCAATCATCTTCCTCTTGCTCTCTGCTGCCTTACTCTTTTGAAGCAAAGTTGCTAATGGACCTAGACTAGTTGACCAGTTAACACCCAGATCATCCTGTCCCTGCCCCCTAACATGATGGTTACAGGCACACTGGCCATGCCCAGCTTTTTAACATGGGTGCTATGGATTTTAAACCCAGGTCCTCATGCTTGCAGAACAAGTTCTTTTACCATCCAAGGTATCTCCCCATCCCCTGCATTGCTTATAATACATTAGATGGGATAAGACTGACAAAGGTTAACCTAACATTTCAATTTAGCTTTCTTCAAAAGAGAAGGAAAGGGTGAAAATCATAAACTCTGAAGATACAATGCTTCATGGAAGAGACTCAGAAGGGTCATAAACAGTCGTTCAAACAACTGAACAATTCTAAAAGTATCTGTGTTTGTTAGGAATCCTTATTTTTTGGCTAGAAAGAGAAGCCATTTACTAAGATAGTCAACTTAAGGCCTAGTTCATAGTACATGCTTAGAGGAAGACTGAGCTGAACCCAGGCAGGCATATCATTACATTCTGGGGGTCGTTCCCTCTCTCCTTTCTGGTTCTCTTGTTCCTGTCTTACGCCTCTGGGTCAGGGGAAGAGCCACTTGCGTGAAAGGCATGGAAATAAAGTCAAGTTTGCTGCTTGTAAAATGATCTAATATGGTAGTCCCCCTTGCTGTGCTCACTGTGAGATGAGTGCAAAGAATCTACTCTTGCTGCAACGGTGGGCACCCTGCCTTCTGCTTCAAGATATAGGTTCCCACTCTGTGGGAAGTGCGATGATGGCCTGAAATCCGTTTCCTTGGGCCCAGGGCATATTATCTTTCTCACTGTCATCTTTGAGTAGGATGAGGTAGTCACAAGACTGTGACTTACTGTGGTCTATGCTTAGCAGTTGCCCAGCACCCAGCTTCCCAAGATCTACACTAGATGTTAGACCTAAAGCTGACCTCTGCAGGAGTCATAGCACTGGAGATAACTCCAGTTACACCCTACTTCGTTTAATGTCACTTGTTTTTTTTTTTTTTTAAAGATAAGCACTAGAACTAGGTAAGTATAAATCCCCCCTCCAAAAAATTCAAGAATTGACTTAAAATCCATAATTTCTCAAGACTTTTGGGTCACCAGCTTAGCTTTTAGTGTCTAAATTTAGTGCCTAATTTTAAGAATCCTCACTTCTTTAAGAAATGTGGATGTCTTCTGTTCATTTCCATCCAGCACAGTGATGAAATGTGACTCTTTAGAGGTCCTGAGTGAAGTCACCTCTATTCAACAGGAGAAAGTGTCGTTTCCTTGGAAAGTCAAAAAACAACTGAGCATAGACAACATCCTTTTCATGCTCGCACCATGCAGAAATGCAGACACCTCTTCTTCTGTATGAAAAAGAACGTACAGTGGGAGAGAAACTAACTTTGTGACTTGGGACAGGAACATCATGGCAATGTCATGCCATCACCAATAGGGTACATTTGATGGGACATCTCCAGATGTACAGAATTCTGGCTTCTTGCTTCCAGGTGCGATTCTGAGGGTTGTTTTCATTGGTGCACATGAAATCCTGGACCCCAAAGACTGGATTATGTTTGAAATCTCCTCTATGTGATGGTAGGCTTGGAACTCCTGTACTCACCACATAATTTACTAGTTATATTTTCTGAAAAAGTAGTTTATAATCTACAGTTTTTGCTTGGCTAGGCTATGGAAGCTGTGCCATTTGAAGGACCACTATATGGAGTGTCTTAATGAAATGATTAAATCACCAGAATATATGTATTTGAGTAAGGAATGTATTTTTTTCTCACTACATTAAAGAGAGGATATTCAAGGACCATTCTCATATGAATGCAAATAAAAATCAATACAATTCAGTGATTGGTTTGAAAACCATAACTGAAAGCTTATATAAAATCAGTGTATGCCTACTGCCAGTTATTATAATCTGCCATCGCTGGTCCTATTAAGAGGGCATTTATTATATGGCAGACAAACCTTATGAAGGCCCCATTGATTCCAGAGACAGCACCAACTATTCACTCATAGGCATAGCCTACCTGTATCTTTTGATATAAAATAAATAAATTTTTATTGACAGAATTCACCATATTTTATTACAGATCTAGTTGTCTGTCAATTGAGTCTGGCCATCGTTCAGCTGCCTGATAATTTTCCCAATCATTTCATTCACTTCTTGGGCCCCTGGGTAAGGGATATAGGTAGCTCAGTCTCATGAAAAAAAAAATGGCTATGGGTGAGCTGCAGACGCCATGCCAAAAGATTCAACTGAAAGACACTTTGGGGGATACTGGGGAGTTGTGCAATCCCATAAAGCCATGCTCTGAAGTTCAAAAACAAAAGCTAGATGTTTATCCAATCCCAATTAACTCGGAGGATTTGGAGGAAACTCAACCAAGTTTCATGAGGTAGAATAATGTCAGGCAAGGACTAATGCCATGCTATGGATTTACTTTTTCCAGAAATGACTCAAAAGACTTGAACCACTTGCTGACTCACGGGCTTTTTGCTTGGATTGCACGCACCCCTATTTGCCCAGGCCTGGGATGCATTAGGTGATTTAGAGGCTGGGTTTCATCACTAAAGCAGCTATCCTTCCTCCTGGGCTTCCTTCAAGTGCTTCCCTATTGTTTGAAACACCCCAACCTCCCTTAACAATTATAAGTGACCGTTTACTGCCCCTGTTGTTTCCTGGCCCATGGCTAGCTCTGAGACCCATGATGTTCTGTCAAAGGACAAAGAAGAAATATTCTTTTTAAAAAATTAAGTGACTCAAACGGAGAGACCACATTCAAATCCATTAGAGTAATGGAAAAGGAACTTACAAGCATCTCTCTTAACCTGGAATGGCCCTTGTGGTGTTAGCTTCATGTCAGGGGTGCCACACATTATGCTTAGAGCTTTGCTGATGAGTCTACGTAATCATTCCAGAACTCTTATGGGCTACTTATGTTTTAAGGATGTGTTATTAGCTGCCTCTTTTGCTGTGTCCTAAGTTCCTGAAGGCAAGACTGGACATTTTACACCTCCAAAAAGGGGATTCTGCTAACAGAATACTTTGCACTTGGTCTCTAGAAGCATACAGGCTAGGTGTCTAACTTCCACCCTGTCGCCTTCTGATGATCTGAGCTTTGATTTCATCATATGTTGAATGGACATAGATAGTTTACAAGGGGTGTGACAGGGTTAGATTTAAGACCACCTAGATTTAAAGCAATGCGGTGGAGATGCACAGATAGATACATAGATAGTGGGAGAAGTTGATGGAGAAGTGGGGGGAATAGAAGCTGGGAGGGAACGATGGTTGGATAAGCACACCAATGCAAGAGACTGAAAATGAGTCTGGATGCTGAGACAGCTCTGTCTGCTTGAAGTCACAGTGTTCAACAAAGCTGGTTTTAGAAGTTAAGTCATTTCCTTTATCACTGTGGCCCAGGCTAGACAGCATGCAGGGCCTGCTCCTCAGGCTAACCACACTGATGGCAGAGCAGTGCAAACAGGCTTGGAGAAGGAGGGTGAGCATCTTGTCCGAGGCCTGCTGTTACCTCCATGTGTTTCCTTCCCTCTCTGAGCCTCCTATACAAAATAAACAAAAGGATGATGTTGGCATAAATTCATTCAAGGATCATTTGCTGAGCACTTCTTGTATATTAGGCTCTCTGCTAAAAGCTTGGAGAAAGGAGAGATTCCCCCCTCCCCTTTTCTTTCTGCTCTTAGAGTTCACAGGCTATACACAATTTCCCGTGTCTCTTCCAGCCATCATGTTCAGAGACTTAGCTGTATTAACAGTTTGCACAGATTTGGGCCTAGATGGTATCTTTGGTTGTAGAGTAAATATGATTATCTTTGTAGTGGAGTTTAAGGACATCTGGTTCCCATTTCCACTTAGTTAGGGAAGGTTTTATGGAGGAAGCCACGTTTCAGGGGGTCTTTAAACAAGGGGAAGGTTTTGTCCCTGGGCCCCAAAGCTCCAACTGTTGGCTGTATTTTCAGGCATCTATTTGGGAGGTGTCTAAACCACGTTTGTGAAATTATGAATGTTTGGCCACAACAGGGGGTTGGTTGTATGTCAGGCTCATCATGAATACTGGCCCAAATCCAGGGCTCCATGATCATTCCCATTGTCATCATTCCTGGGCACTCTGGAAATAAGCAGGTCACTCCTAATAAACAAACAAAGCAGTCTCCAAGACAGCTTTCAGATATGTTAATCAGATGTTAATCAGTAGTGTTCTCTTGACCACCGATTTATTTATAGATGTGTTCCTGGTCAAAGACAGCATGCTGATGCTATTGAAATGTTTGCTTATAAACTATATTCTCTACTTAATGGCTTTTATCTTAGAATCACTGGGAAAGAGAAACAGCATCAACATTTTCCTAAATAATACCTAATTTTTTTTTCACAAGAGTGATTCTAAATTTTTCTTAAAGACGTTCCAACCCTCATTCAGCATTACCATTCACAAAGTTGTCTTTTGGTTTTTAAAAGGAGAAAGAAAACAAACAACTTCAGAAATCCAGTTTATACAAGACACAGCTAAAGTTCAAAGATGGTACTGTGCTTGCTTTTGTTTTTAGACAATGTGGGCTACAGCAAGGTCTCATCAGAATTCAGCATTTCCCATGCAAGTAACAGTGATTCAGTTTAAAAAAAAAAAAAAAGCCAGAAACTGTCTTAGACAAAAGTAAATTAACATTTAAGTAGCATTCTTACGGGTTGAAAGACTGTAATTTACCAAGACAACCAAGGGTAGAATAAGAGGAAACATTGCTTAAAGTTTATTTATTTCATATTTACTTCTTATTCTTCCATTTTCATTTTGCAAGAGCCTTACAATTTTTAGAATTCAGGCATCTTGCGAAAATGTTGAGAAATGTGCTGTACAACAGAAATCTAAACAGAGTTTGGTATTCTTAATTGTCAGCTCTGGAAGAATCAGCTTTTTAAGAAAGAAAATAGCTGCCTTTTTATGTGCCTCCCTGTGAAGATGATTCAAAACACTAATAGTCAAGGACAGTATATTGAACCGAGACTATGAAAGCTGTATTCTGATGACATTTTCAGTATCAGTGTGTCACCAAGGTTGCTGTAACAGGTTATTTTTATCCTTGTGTAAAAAGGGATTTAAACAAAGGACTTGGGACTTATTCTTATTGCTTTAAATAATTCACTTTTAGTTTGGCAGCATTAACTTTCACAGTAGGTATATGCTACAAAGTGCTTTTATTTATACAGTTTTCTATGTAGGAGGGCTTCTTCTCAGGGAAGGCGTCCTCGCTGTTCAGACTTTCAGTCGTACAGACAAGAACTCAGAAAAAACATGTGCATACTCACCATTCAGATTTAGGATTTGGAATTGTACTATCTACTTCAGAGTTTTGTTTATTTACTTATTTATTTGGTGAGTTGTTTCTGATGGTTTGAAATGCCATGAAGATCGAAGGGCTTGCCATGGCAGACAGTTCTGTGGGATATCCTGGCTCTCATTGGCTCCTCTGCCAGAGATATCTTCCTGTGGGAAATCTGGCCCTTAATGGCAGCCATCAGAACAGAGTCTCGCTGCCTGACTTTTCACAGCTGCTCCGTGGAGCTCCCTCTTCCTGATCTAGGAGTGTCCCCATCGTCCAGAGCACCTGCTCCCAGGAGTTGCGCTTGTCATTGGGGGAACCTTGCATTTTCTGAATCGTTGCAAATAGTCCTATGTTAAGTTTCTGTGGACATCTGCTTGGATTGTGATTTCTGATTTCTGCTAACACTTGTTGGTGCAAATTAGCTTTTTTGAGTGTCTGTATCTACACAACAGACAGAAATCGCTGTTGTGCGTGTTTAAAAGTTTAGGCAAATAGTTTCAGACCACATGCATACTCTGCTACTCAGTTTATTTTTCTAAATGCTGGGATTTACCTAGATTTTCATGTGAGATGGTCAATTAGAATTTGAGAGATCACACATGGACTTAGTTCTGGAATTAAAACAAAAAGGCCGAGAAAATTACTTTTCAAGCTCATTATAAATACATATGTATAGTCTACTGCCATACCATGCTAATGCTCCTGATGTCATCAGAATGTGTGTGTGTCTCTCTCTCTACAACTACTCATTTCACCATGGGGAGGTGAGAGTTTTTTGTGTTCTTCTACTAAGGAAACAAGTGATTCTGCCCCCTTTCCCATTTCCAAGTGGCTTTTTAGATTTCTGTGTAAAACGTTAATTAATCAATGTTTAAATATACACATTGACAAAAAGCACATCAAAACTGGCCTTTATTGAACAGTTAGAAAGTGGAAATCGAAGACTAGGAGGGTAAAGCACACAGCCTGAGCCAGACAAGCTGCCTGACCCTGTCTCTCCTGGACAGCATGGCTGAAATAGGTTTTGTTGTCACCGGTGAGTGGACTTTCACAACCTGGCCTGACTGAAGGCCGCCTGTGTCTTTAGGACGTCTGCACTGAGCATGTCCTGCAACGCTAGCATGCCCTTACTAGACGCCTTGCCTAAGGTTTGAGTTTGGTCTTGAAGATAGTTGTATCTTCAAGCTGTGACAGAAGGGAGTGGGACATATTTGGGGAAGCGGCATGTGACAGACGACAGAGGGACAGAGGACACTTTAGTTTTCATATTGACGTGGGGAAAATGCCCAGGCTGTTTCACTGTGAAGAGTTTCAACATGGCTGTACCACCTGCTCTTGCACTCCTCCTGCCCCTTGCTGAACTCATTTCTCTGTTCTTCTTGTGCTCTAACTTGTATAGGATAATTTTAGTAACTTTCACACGCTTTGTGTGTAGTATGAAATAGAGAATATGGGTGACACATGTTTTCACCCTGTCCATAATCCCCCTCATTGTGTTTCACCCAGCATCTGGACACTGGGAACTCCCAAGTACTCAGACTTCATGGGCTCGAGGGGAGAACATGAGAAAGATAACTTGACCCTTGCTCAAGATACACTTGACAGAGTGGGTCTCAAACAACTTGGGTTTTTTTTTTTTATGGGCTCCCTGGTTGCATACCCAGACTCCACACCAATAAATAAGCTGTCATTTTCCATTCAAAATGCCTCACTTGGTATTCAAAGGTGCACACAGCTGTGTTTTTCTACCTCTTAGTACTATTCCTTTTCTGTCAAGGCAAAGGCTTTTGACAGAACTAATAGTTAATGCAGCTTATGCTTCAACTAGGTAGCTATTAAATAACACTGGCTGCCTTTTAAATGTGTTTTTATTGGAAAAATTCATACTTTGCAAATGGCTTTTTATCTCCTAGGGCAGTGTGCCTGCAATTCACATAGCCTACCACTAGATGGCAACAGTGTCCTTTTACAGGGTGCCGTGTGCGCTTAACTGTAGGTGTTGACCAAAACAGGAGAAACAGGGCTTTGTACTTAAGTATTATACCCACATATAAAAGATCTATGTATGGTAGTATTATAAATCTGAACCATACACGCTGATAATATAGTCAATGTGTTGATCACTTTCAATAAGCAAAGCAGAAGAACGGCAGAGCAAAAATATAGAAGAAATAGTATATTGGAGGAGAGTAAGTGAATTAGCCTTTGCCCTTGGCTGAGTACCAGTCTTCCCAGCAGAGTGTGCCATTGTGCACAACCTTCCCTTTCAGCCTCAGCCTCCAGGGCTGAAAAGATCTGGCAGGAGGCTCTGTTGAACCCACCTGGCAGTCCTCGAATGTGCTGCCAAGCATGCTGCACTTAACTCGCTTGAATGCCCGGCTCCCCTCCTCCCTAGGGTTTGGCACTAACCCCAGGGCATCCAGCTGCCGGAGAAACAGAGCATCCTGCCACTGGCCCGATCAGCTCCCTCTGAAGAGAGACTTAAAAGTGGCAAGGCAGACAGATGTCCTTCAGAAGCAGAGGCTGCCCAGTAGCCACCCCTGTGCCAGTCCCCAGGGAGCACCACACTGGCCTGCATCAACTCCAGGCCGGCCCTCGTGCCTTGCAGGTGTTTGCATCTCGGTGCTGGTTGGCTAAAGGAGACTCCAGGATCGCAGTTTCTTGCTGGAGATCTCAAAGTAGCCAACCTTCTTATTCATTACGAAGGTTTTCCATAAACTCTTAATGATAACATAATGTCATAAAACATGGTCACTAGGGGTGAAGGCATCTAGAGGCTGGTGCTCTCTCCTTCTGTCTTTCCCATTGCTCCTTTTAGCACTCCCTCCCTTTCAGTGTCTCCTACTCCCACTCTTCCCTCTCTTTTCTCACCTATCTCCCCCTCTCCCCTGTCCTTCCCCTCTTCCACTTTCCTCTTCTTTTTTTCTGGTAACTCTTTTTCAGTCTAATTGTCTATCTGTGGTGAGGGAACATGAGCACCAAACTTAGGTTCTTACATCCACCCACCAAAGAGATAACCTTTTCACAAGCTTAATATAACAAAAAGACAAACATCCTAGGGAAACCAGATCAAACCTTGTGCATAATTAATAAGCGAATTTATGGCCCAGGTGGTATATGCATGTGGACAAGAAATCATCTTGTTGGATATCTAGCCGTACCTGCAGCATAACAGACATCAGCTGCCACAGAAATCTTTTTTTTTAATATTTTTTATTTTAATTTTTATTAATTATACTTTATTCATTTTGTATCCCCCATAGTCCCCCCTCCCCTCCCAATCCCACCTTCCCTCCCCTTCTCCACCTATGCCCATCCCCAAGTCCACTGATATAGGGGAGGTCTTCCTCTCCTTCCTTCTGATCCTAGTCTATCAGGTCTCATCAGGACTGGCTGCATTGTCTTCCTCTGTAGCCTGGTAAGGCTGCTCCCCCCTCAGGGGGAGGTGATCAAAGAGCAGGCCAATCAGTTCATGTCAGAGACAGTCCCTGTTCCCATTACTATGGAACCCACTTGGACACTGAACTGCCATGGGCAACATCTGTGCAGGGGTTCTAGGTTATCTCCATCAATGGTCCTTGGTTGGAGTAGCAGTCTCAGAAAAGACCCCTGTGCCCAGATTTTTTGGTTCTGTAGCTCTCCTTGTGGAGCTCCTGTCCTCTCCCGGTCTTTCTATCTTCCCCTTCTTTCATAAGATTCCCTGAACTCTGCCCAAAGGTTGGCCATATGTCTCGATGTCTGCTTTGATACCCTGCAGGGTAGAGCCTTTCAGAGTCCCTTTGTGGCAG
The DNA here is from genome assembly GCF_030254825.1 of Meriones unguiculatus. Lineage (NCBI taxonomy): Eukaryota > Metazoa > Chordata > Mammalia > Rodentia > Muridae > Meriones > Meriones unguiculatus. The sequence goes on along the minus strand of NC_083357.1, from coordinate 6,970,013 downwards.
ACTTCTGCCCTGTTCCCTGTTTTCTCCTTCTTTTGATGTCCATCCTCTTTGCCTTTCTGAATGGGAAGTAAGCATTTAGCCAGAGTCCTCCTTCTTGATTAGTTTCTTTAGGTGTACAGATTTTAGTAGATTTATCCTATATTAAATGTGTAATATCTGCTTATGAGTGAGTATTGGGGAGAGTGAAGAGGATTTCTCTAAGGAAAGGGCTAATGTCTTCAGAAAGAAAGGAAGGTTTTCTAAACTTCTACCTTGGTACTAATGTATTAATAATTTACTATAGGAAAAATGGAGCAAAGCAACCTTTCTGCTTGTAAACCAGCTCTCAGTATTTGGGTGTTTGGAGCTGCCATATTCACATGACCAGTACGACTAAATGTAAAATGCCTACTCAAGCCCAAGATAGGCCGGAAGAAGATGGATATCTTGCTCACTACAGAAGACCCAGAATGCCAGCACTTACCAGACCTCCTCTGTCTGTCTCATTGGTTTCTCTGCCTCCCTCAGTGCACCTGGAGTTACTTGGGAAAATATCCCAGTTTTGCTCCTAGCTATCTTCTTCGCACACAGCAGAGGACTCAGCGTACAGCTGAGGCTTAAGGGGAGTTCCGAGGGAAAGCAATGAATAGCAATGTGGAGGCCAGCAGTGAAAAGGGCATCTGGTGGTATTATGCTATTGGGAACCACACCCTAGGGATGACCACATCCCTGTCTAGGGCCATCCGTGGAAACACATGAAGCCTGGCATGGCTGCACAGTACTCACACATGAGTGTGAGTGCACATGCACAGAGACACATGCATGGCTAACTTGGGAAGCGGACAGGAAACAGTCAATCTGCCGAGCAAGTCTGTGTGTTATAAAGCAGATGTTCAGCATTATTATCCATCATTTCCTTTGATTCCAGAACAGTCCCCATGATGTAGCATAGGAAATGAAGGATATGGAATAATATACACTTATTATACAACAGAATACCATAAGCAAGCAGTTCAAAGCTGTTCAAAGCTTGGGCAAGTGTAATTGAACAGCAGTTCACTTTAGGATTCTCGCTTGGACTTAAGTTAATGGGATTCTGCCCAGATGACCATGGCGAGCCTCATTTTTTTCTCCTACCCTTTGGAAAACGAATGCCAATTCTGTGTCTGCATTTTTCTTGGAAGCCTTGAGTATGAATCCTAAGACCTGGTCTTGCCTCAGCAGCAGCTACAGGTTAGGGCCCACAGAAAAACAGGTAACACTAGTGAGTATTAGAGACGGAGGGCTTCTGGCGGTGGCTGGCTGCATAATTTCTGCTTGGAGGTCTAGATTTAAAAACAAAAACAAATTGCCCCATTGCTGTTGCCTGAGACAGGAGCCCATAATGCCTCTTGACCATAAAGAATTTGTGGTGCAAACAAACTTTCAGATTGACCTTCTCCTCCATGAAAAGTTGCAGATGCCAAACTGGGGAGACAAGGGCTGATATAGGACACATGAGAGTCATATGCACAGATGCTGTTTCTGGGTGCCTGCTAGGTTTCATGGCCACAGGCTGAGCTAGATTACAAAGGGAGCCTGCAGGTTGGAGCTCTGGCCGAGCCAGTCTACAAGTGGGCCACAACCCTTAGCAGAAGACTGCACAAGATTATAGTCCCGCATGTGAACTCTGCCCTCCTGGATTTACTGTATTTCTTTTGTTTACCTGGGGCTGGTTACAAATGAGTGGTTTTAGTACAAATGCAATAGTATAGGGATTTTCTTTTTTTCTATTTGCCCTGAGTGAAGCTGATACGATAATCTGGCTTACCATTTGGAAGTCCGTTTCCCTTGATCTTGCATTTGTGCCAGGACAATTACTCGTGATTTATAACTAACTCTTACTGGTTGCAGGGGAAAAGCTTCATTTCTCATTACTGTCAGTGGTGTGTTTTGGTTTCATCATGATCCATGTTGGCATTGCTTGAAATTTTGATTTGAGTTGCAAAGTGGAAGTTGTCCAGGGTTATGGATTAGCTCAAATTAGTTTTTCTATATAGCAGTGAGGATTAATCAAGGAGTTGAGAAATGCAATATCTAATGCTAAGAGAGCTGTCTGCTGCCGACCGGTTCTGCCTTTGAGCTGCCAATGGCCACCACAGTATACTTTAAGTATTTTTAGTAGAAGCTGAAACTGTGTTTCCACAAACAATTACTGTGCTGCATATACTCGCTGACTTCATTTTTGGCACAACAAGAACTGTCATCATGACTTGAGTTAATACAATTTGGTTATTAATATTAGAAAATTATTTATTTACTTATTGTAATGCCCACCAAGTTACTTGGGTACCATGCCTGTAAGTCAGCAGTCTCAGAAGAGACAGAACAATGAAAGAGCCTATATAGGGAAAGCATGTATGTAATACACTGTGTATGTACATAAGAATATAAAGACAGCCTATGTGTACATGTACATGATCATATAAATATGTAATCCATACTTAAATGTGGAGAGAGTTCTATTAAAGAATATGTGTAGGTCTAATAAACCTGAGTCTGTAATGCAGATTGGTGACCTCAAAAGAGGAAGAAGTGAGGTTTTAGTGTCGAGTCCGAAGGCAAATGGGAGGCAGGATCTCTTCTTCCTTCCAGGCTGTGTCATTTCTCTTAAGACCTTCAGCTGACTGCATGAGGCCCACTCAAACCGTGGCCTGTCAAGTGCTTCAGAGTCTGCCTGGTTAAATCTGGGCTACGTTAGTAAAAGAACCTTCCCAACCACCATCCCGAACAGAGTTGGTCAAACAAGTGGACAGATGCCACAGTTAGCCACGAAGCTCCCTCAGGCTTCCTGGTCCTTGAAGCCCATGACGTTCCTGCCTGCTTTCCAAAAAGACCATGGGCTTACTTCTGCTCACGTCTGGACAGATGCAGGACCCTCAGGTTCCCTCTGTTTCTGGCAGGAATTTTTCCCAACATTTGACAGCTTTTCTTTTGCTCTTGAAATTGTTAATTGTGGTGAGATGGGAAAAATCTCCCTGTAGCAATATTCCTTGACTTTTAATCTTTATGTGTACTGATTATTAAAATAAGAATTCCTGGTTGGAAAGTCAAGAATGGGTCCTGAAGTGTTTGTTTTTATAATGAGCACTGGAGCGCTGTTGTCTTGGGCTTCACATTTTAAGTAAGTTCCATAGGAACCCTAATAATATGCATGATACATATGTGATCTACTGAATAGTCAGTGAACAGGGGAGCAAGGTGTGATGGGGCAGACCTGTGGTCTCACCATGTGGTAAAAAAAAAAAAAAAAAGAAAAAAAATTCAACCCTAGAAAAGATGAGCAAAGTTCATCACTTAGATTCTAGTATCATCTCCTTTCTAAGAAACATGTTCTATGGAAGCGCATCTAATTATTCCATAGAACTGATGGCATGGAAAAATGAGAAAAACAAAAACAACTGTAGACAGAAGTTGTTGGATATCAGACCTCAGAGTGCTCCAGAGTGGGTACTCAAGGAAGCTAAGAAACAAAGGATTTTTCTCCCATCGGGCTTTCCCAACCAACTTTGCTGTCTGCCAGCAGTGCCAAATAAATCTTTGCTCTCTTTTCATTGTTTAATTCTGCCATGTGCTTGCTGTATGACCTCAAGGGCAGAAAAGAAATGCAGTGTCCTTTGAGAGCCTCTACACCAGAGTACCATTCTGGGCACGGGTACACCCTGTCTTCAGGGTAATGCTAAAGGGCATGGTTTCACATGTGGACTGTGAGGCCTGGTTAGTGCAGCTAAGAAACTTCAAGCTGAGAATCAGAGATGGGTTTGGCTTGGACCAAAGCCTATTCCTGTGTTCTGTGACTCAGTTTCCCCATTTGTTGCTGGAACAGAGCAGCTGTTCCTGCTGGCATCCCTCCCAGCGCTGTATGAAAAGCAGATGTGCCCAGCGGTCTCAAAGTGTCTGTATACAGCTGAAAACATTGCAGGTTCGCATCCTGTTTCAGGAGTAGTTCCTTTGGAGGTAGTGATTAGCTCCCTACTGGTGATTTTCAGGGTCAAATGCTAAGGCTGTCTTTTCATTCATTTGCCTTCCATCTGGGACCAGCATTCAGGAATCTGCAGAGGTGAAGGGGCTTGACTGGCTGCCTGGGGGAGAATAAGAGCTTCCGGGTTCTGTTTCTTCTAGAAACATTTCATGCAGCCCCTGATGCCTGAGGTTTCTGATCCTGCATTATCAGAAGCACCATTAGCACACATGAATATCTGGGAAGGAAAACAGTAAAACGGATATGTTGCAATAAAACAAATCATTGAAATCCAAATGAGGGTCGTCTGAGGCAAAATAGCTGAAAGCAGAGATGCCTTAGCTGGAGTGAGTGCAAGCTGGGGTTCCAGCAGGGGCCTGGGACTGTCGGCCCACAGATCAGGTAGGAAGACTCCATGCACCCTCCCTGTCAAGGAATCCTGGGGGCTCTTTCTCAGTGCTCTGTGGCTAGCAAGGATGCACTGGTCATCAGGAGGCCTCTGCACTTAGGCATCCACAGCATGTCCAATAACTGCTTTTCCTCTCCCCACCCAGCTTGCCGATGATCAGGGCCTTGTCTTGATGACCACAGTGGCCATGCCTGTGTTTAGTAAGCAGAACGAAACTGTGAGTACAACACTGCACCTTCCACCTGGCACTGGGAGGGTTGTTTCTTAATACTTTCGCATCTACGCACTAGAAAACTTTCCCCTAAGGATACTGTATGTGAGTTTATTCTTACTGTTTCACCCTGTTGGGAAGACTGTTGGGTCAAGTGCAAATGAAAGGTTGGGGAGAGTTCTTAGCATCTGTAGCCTCTCTCTAAAATTTAGACACCCAAAGTTCAGCGGAGGAAGAAGCCCAGACATTTCTTCATAATGACAGCTGATCCTTGGTTATCTTTGATTAATTTCTTGGAGCAGAGGTATCCAAGTACTGCAAACAAGATGGTTTACCAAATAGTTGTCCATCTTGAAAGACTGAAATCAAGAAGTTGGCAGAGCAGTGTTCCTCCAAAGAACAAGGGAAGAATAATTTCTTCTTATTTCTGGCTGCTGGAGCCCAATATCCCTTAGCCCATGGCAGCAGCATTCCACAGTACTCCATTTGTATGTGACCTTCTCTCTACACCCCACTTACTATATTTAGATGCCTCTCTGAATCTAAGATGATTCTTCTGGATGTCTTTAGCTATGGTATCTGCAAAGACCCTATTTTCCAAATGCTATTGGATTTTGAAGTTATGAGTGAGTATGAGTTTTCTGGAATACTATTCAAACCACAAACAAAATCATAAAGTGAGAGATAGCAGCAATTTGTATGTTCTTTCTAATGGCCTTTCTGTCATTGGAAGTTTCAACAAATCATAGTAACCTCCTGCCCTGGAAATGGGCAGGAGGTTCCACAATGCAGCTTAAAAACAAACAAACAAACAAACAAACAAACAAAAAAGCAAACTGACCAAACAAACAAACAAATAAACAAACAAAAAAACATGTCGTGGGTACTAGATTGTGGTGTGGAAAACCAAATCAAACCAAACCAACCAAACCAAACCAAACCAAAACAGTTGTCACTGCATCTTTTCTGTAGAAAGCTTTGCTGGAAGAAGTTGGTTCATAATCTGAGTGCTTAGCCATTGATCTTCCAGGGTCTTGCACAGTGTTTCAGTTTTCAGAAGGAAGGGGGTACTACACCAGCTTAGCACAGGTATGCTGTTGTCAGGTCAGAGGCACTGTCCTTGTGACTAGCTGTAACTCCAGTGGGAAGTAGAGCATAAAAAGAAGGCCTGTGAAGATCTTAGTTGGTGGTCTCAGTCTCAGGGAAAGTATCTGACAATAATCTTTTATCTTCTGCTTCATGTCTGTTTTCTACAGAGGTCAAAGGGCATTCTTCTGGGTGTGGTTGGTACAGATGTCCCAGTCAAAGAACTTCTGAAGACCATCCCCAAATACAAGGTAATGCTCTAGCTTTCTGCAGCCAGTGACAGAGGGAAGAGAAGTCTTGATTCAGAGATCTGGTTCTAGACTATACCTGCTCTTAGGGCAGAATTCTCCCTACCACCATCATAGTCTATTGCCTGCCTTTTTATCATCTGTACTGTTGCTTGATGATTACCTATTAATTTAAATTGTTTCCTTACTGCCTCCCCTCACCTCAGTATAAAGACCTCATGTGAAACCATGAGTTTGGATGAGGTCCTTGTATTTTGCTTTCAGCAATAACATGATTGACCAACATTTTAAAAGGCACTATACATGATCATTGAATTCTTATGAAGAAAACTCCCTCATTTGCTGGGGGAGAGGAAAACAAATCAATAAATGGGGGGGTGCAGTCCATTCAAGGCCCAGTCCAGCCACTCAGAACTTCCCCAAGAGTCCCTGAGTAAGGAAAGGGTGGAAAGAACTAAAGGTCTGGGGGGCCCACTGACACTGGGCTCCACCCACTGACACTGGGCTCCACTCACTGCCCAGGGCTTCATTCTTTCTCTCTTCTCAGTCCTGGGTAGACTGGCTGGCCCACCCAGCTTTGGGCTGACTCTGGTTGGCAAATGCTCCCTCTGCTTTTATGAAGAGTGAGGCCAGGCCAGGAATCTGTTGGTATTGACTGCCAGGAACCTTTCTTGCCCGACTTGCTGAGGCTGGCTCAGGCATCAGCCTTCTAGACCTTCTGGTCAACAAAGAAATAAAAGAAGCTTCATGGCTGTAGGGAGGGGACAGATACCTTCTTCTACCAAGACTTCCGGAACTTGGATTATGTCTCCAGAGTCATAGTGAGGCTTCTAATTGATCTAGCCTCACATAATCAAGTACTATAAATGATAGGGCCTTAGATAATGAAAGCCAAGTGTGTGAAGTGGAAGACTTCATGACTTCTGAAGAGAAAGAACTTTTGCTGAAATTGTCAGACCTTGGCAACCACAACCAGGTGCCCATTGTTTAAGCAAGGCATCCACTCATAGTGTTTCAAATCAATTTTAAGTTTTGGTTTTAGTGAGGATATGTAGAAATCCAAGCACTACGTCACTACTTGATATGTACCAAATGAATCACGGAAGAGTGGATTAAAAACAGAATGTCAACGATTACCTTTAGAGTCAGTTTCTCAAAGTTTCTTCTGCTGTGAAATGGCCTAAGATGTCTTAATAATAGGTAGGCACCATTTTGTCCAGACTTTATAGCAACAAAATAAATCAAAAACAAGGAACTGGGCCATAGAAAGCTTAAATATGTTGCCATGTTTTGTAGTTTGCAAGTAGGAATTTGCAATTTTAGTCTCTAGGACCCCAATATAACTAGGAATGATAAAAGCAATTATCATTATACTTAAGATATAGTTAAAGTAAAATTGTAGAAATGATGAAAAAAAGTACATTTCTTGTTCTTACCATGTGGTTGGTGTTATCAAAGGCACCCTACATGCATTGCTGCCATTCACCATCACACACATAGTAAGAGGTCAACAGAATACAGCGTGACGGGAGCCTTGAGGAAGAGCAGCAGTGGGAACTGAATCAGCATCTCTGGGACTATGTTCTAGGCTTTCCCTGAGCCTGGTGGGGGAACTGGAGACAGAAGGATGTTACATATTGACCTAAGTCATCTGTCCCTCCTCCATTCCCATAAAGATCTCTGGGAAAGGTGTGCATGCCAGCCAGGTAGAGCTAGGAACAGGAGGGAAGGGGAACTCTGGGGAGCGGTTTCTAGGGTGCACCGGCGGATGCAGCAGCTCGTAGCTCTTGGGATTTTCCCAAGGATTGTTCTCTCTCCCTAAGCTTCATATATTTTCCCGCAAGCCATCAGACTTCCTATAATTTTTATTAAGAATTCCAGACACCCCAGCAATAATTTCCAGACACCATGGCCTCTGTTACCATAACGAGCCATTTTATAATTGGGTTCACTTTATTAGCCTGAGGGCTCTCAGCTTGGAAGGGACATGCTTCTCTCCCAGGGACAGGTCCTGCACAGCTCCTGGTCTCCAGGGGAGCAGGGGAGTGAGCTATGGATCCAGGACCTCTTTGGCAGCTCCTTGTGCTGGAAGGTCCTGTGTCCAATCTGGTCCCTGTTACTCCAAGAGACTGAACATGCAAATGGACAGGGAGACTGGCTGTGTTTCAAATAAAATGAGGGTTAGGGATTTCGTCAGCATATTGATTTGTGGCCAAAACCAAACATTGTCCATTGTCATTTTATGAAGTTTTGATTCTCAGAGAGATCCATCCATAGGCTGTGTTTGGAGGCTTCACAGTCTCTCTCCCTGGAGCTGTATGGGATGATCTCTAAGAGTCACCAGCCAGCACACACAGTGTTCTAATACAGTTCTCTCAGGATGTTCTCCGGGGAAGCAGTTTAACCCCGTAGCTTCTGAATGTCAGGAAAAGTTAGGCACAGGTTTGAGAAGGGCTGGCTGTGTATGCTGAAGTGGATCAGCTTCTTTTTGGCTCAGTTTTAGTGTTTACTTTGGTTCTGTTTCTTAAGATTATCTAGATAGTGTTGAGGAAAGTGATCGATGCCTAGAATACATTCAGATTTAACTGAGTGCCTGCCTCTGCTCTGACACGGTGCTAAGGGCTATAGAAGCCCCAAATAGATATGGTAGCCCCTTCCTACAAAGAGACCCATCTCCCAGAAGAGGTGCAGCCTTGAGTGCTTTCTAGAGCAAGCCAGAGGAAGGAAGGTGAGCTAAGTAGGGTTGAGAAGCAGGAAGGTACAGATAGCATTCTATGCCTTGCCTGAAGGTAGAAATGAAAATATCCTCCTCGTGGTTTATAAAAATGGAATGGAAATGAGGGAAGCAAGGGCAGAGTCAGAAGATGTACAGGAGACAGTACTGAGGCTGGGAGGGCAATAGGTAAGAATTCAGCTGAAGGGACTGTATGAGGCTGGTACCCAAGGCAAGGCCTGTGTGGGAAAGGCGACTGCAGGACATTGCTGCTGCCAGGTGTACTGAGCAGCAGCAGGTGAAGGAGGCAGTGTGGATATTTAGGTAGGGGCCAGCCCTGACAAAAGGCTGCGAGTCTTACACAGAAAGCCCAGTCAGAATTGCCTTTGACTCTGGTCTGTCCTTGAGGCCTAGAGATTGGCTGGAACCATGTTTTGGAAATTGAAGCAATACTGTGATGACAGCATGAGGAGACAGGCTTGCATCTGAGGAATGTCATAGAGAAAACATAACAGAATGTCCTGATTATTTGGTTTGCAGTATTGGGCGTAAAGGGAACAGACTAAAAAGATGCTTTGGTTTCTTGGTGGGGTGTCTGGGAAGGTCTAGTATCACTTGCCCAGAGAAGACATGAACAGAAAGAACTTAGAGAGCCACCATTGCATTAGGAGAGGGACCCAGGACTAACAGTTACTGGAGAGCCCAGGAAAGCAGAGCCCTTGGGATAACAACAAACATGGCTGCTCAAGTCACTGAAGGAAAGTAGTGTTAAGGCAGATAGAAACCACTGGGGACAAGGTCTGAAGGAGAGCCAGGGCCTAAGGAATGACCAAGGAGGGAAAGGAAGAAAAAGGGTGGGGCCTGGCAACTGAGGGAATGAGGAAGAGGAGGAGGTAGAAATCTGTTTCTAAAACCAGGAGACCCTAAAACAAGATTCCCATAGAGTCGTGCTGTAAGGAGACAAGTATGGAGAACGGCTGGGCTGTGTCATCTAGTGGGTGCCAAGAGGGCAGAGTCAGAGTCTAGTGGGTTCAGCCATGAGTGGGCAATAGGCAGCCGAGACATCAGTGAGAAGATGCCGGTGTGGAAAGGCCAGGTCCCTTGCTTACCAGCGGAAGAAGGGGAAAGGAGAGCTTAGCTTATAAAACCTGTGCCAGTTTCTATTTCATGGGTTTTTTATTCTTTTCTCATATTCCTTCTTCCCTTGTGTTCCCCCCCTCCTTCCCATGCCATCCACCTCTGTGCTCATTTTTAACCATCTGCTCTGACTTTTGCTTTTATGACTTTTGTATTCTGGTGGAGGGAGGCAGACATTTAAGAATCGGCTCTCAATGGTAGCCTCATAGATGATGGGCATCACTATGCTATTCAGGGAAGGACAGAGCATTGAGACCTACCTTCTCTTGAGACCCACAAGCAGAGGGAGAGGCACAGTCAGCTGTGTTGGAAGACACTGCATTAGCTGACTATAAAATACCATTTGTTTGGTCTGATGCTGAGTTTGAATTTCCAGTCAAACCCCACTCTTGCCTTTAATGGAAGAAGTCAAGCTCCCAAAGTCCTTCCTGACCCTTCCAGCCCATATTAAACCAGGACTTAATAACGATAATTAATGCAGTGTTGACTGTCTGACATTTTTCCAGGAGACAAGATGAAAGAGACGATATACATCTCAAAGGATAGGAAATCTCGGGTTTATCTTTCCCGGCATAATGAAATATACTTTTATCATTAGAGTCAAGTAGAATGTTATTAAGACTTGCTGAGCAAGGTAAGTCCGGGAGAAACGTCTGTTGCCCTTGACGACCGCAGGCATATTTGCTTTATGTAATGCAACGGAAACTTTTAATTGCTGGTGTTAAATTCTCTGAAGTTCATTTCACATCACCTTGACGTTAAGCTAACAAGCAGACAGGGTCACTCCTGGTTTGTAAACTCTGTTGTCTGGATCATTTAATAGTATCATATTCAAGACTGTGAGTGGCAGAGAATTTAAAGGAGAAATAAGTAAGGGCTCAGAACTGTGAAATGATCCCTCAGACAGAAAATAGAAATTTTTTTTTCTTTCCTCTTTCTTTTCACTGCTCTGGCAAAAGTGGGTTACAATTTCTTTCTTTAGAGAGAAAGAGATCGGTATGGGTTTTATGCCAGAGGCCATTTTAATACACGAATGATTTGTAGGTAAATTTATTGTAGCCAATGGGTGCATTCAAGTGTGTAATAGAAATATTGTCAAAAAGCTGGGATTATTATTTAAATAAGTGCAGTGTTAAATTTGATTACATACTTTTTAAAGCTAATAAAACATTTCATTGCTCTCAAACTATTTCCCATAGTCCCGTGTAGTCAGAAAACATAAATTAAGTGAGGCTCTGCGTAGAAGAATTACCCAGGCTTTGTGTGAATGGAAGCATGCATGGAAAAGCTTGGCAGCCACAATAAAGATGATGGGAAATAAAGGGACTGGCTGGCCTCTACAGGGGGCTGGTGGGGACACTTTTACACTTTAAGGATTATGGCAAGGACAGAGCAGGAGTGGGGTTAGAAATGGCTCCTGTGGGTGAGGGACACCAGGAAGCTAGAGAGTGAGACAGTGTGAGGGCTGCTCTCCTCACCCTTACCTGAGGGAGAAAACACCTCAGCTGAAGAGTTCTGTTTGCTCCGACGTGCTCCTCTTTCCAGACATGTGCATGACTTTGTTGGTTTTTCTAAAATAGTAATTGTTTTGTTTTAAATAAATAAAAATAAAGCCATACGGTACCAGAGTGGGGATATGACATTTCAAATTGTGATGTTTGCCAAGCTTATCTGTGACAGGGTCCGCTTTTCCACCAAATGTCAAGGATCAGTGCCTTGCATTCATTTTAATGAAATATTGTGCTGATAAGGGTTATGAATGCCAAGTTTAAGCTGTAAATTACTTGAGTCGGGCTGCTTTGTGCTTTGTGAATCCACCTGGGAGTCAGTTAATGAAGGTTTCTTTTGCTTTCCTCTTGCAGTTAGGAATTCATGGTTATGCCTTCGCCATCACGAATAATGGATATATCTTGACACACCCGGAGCTCAGGCCACTGGTAAGAGAAGCAGCATCTTTGCATTTCTTCAGCTCTGCAGTGAAGGCGCCTGGTAGCAGTTTTCACTTGAAATCTGCTTCGTTCTAGTATTAAAGAAGCTCCTTACATAGCTGCAAACTAGTGTTTTGACCCACAGTGCATCACTGATTAAGAACTCACAGTTTCTATCATGTTCTTAAGTGTAAAGTCATATATATCTAAATGTGTTTATTGATACTCAAGACATCTATCAGCATTCTGAATTTGTTCTTTAATTCCATATAGTTTGAAATCCATTATGATGAATTCTCATACTCCAGCCACAGACTCTCTTATGGAAATCTGTTTTGGTAGAACAAATCAGTTATAAGACCTCCAAAATTCACTTCATTAGGACTTACCTCTTAACTACATTGCTGAAATGCAGTTGTCATAGAAGCTATTCAGCTCCTTTCTGGATAAATGGAAACAGCTAAGATTTTTCTCCATTTTCTGCACCCGAGTCATACCCAATGGCACTGCATTTTTGTTGTTGTTGTTGTTGTTTTGTTTGTTTTCTTTTTATCTTCTCCAAGAGTGGTCTGAGGCCAATCCAGGATAGTCAGTGGTCTTGGGAAGCTGGGTCCCCATGAGAATGGGGCATTTGCCCAGAGAGCATTTGTCCAGAGAACAGTGAGTACTGACTCCCAGAGGACAGCCCAGCTCTTCAGAGGAGGCCACGACTGAGCATTGCAAGTTGAGGGCCATTCCAGGCCACTTAGTGAAACCCTGTCTCCAAAAAGAAAGATAATGTGTGCAAAGGGCTGACTGTGTAGCTCATGGCGAAGCACTTGCCTTGAATATGCATGATTTACCATGGTGCAAAAGGAAGAAAAAAGCAAGGAGAGGAGAGACTCTATCCCACTGACAGTAATCTTGTGGGTTCTGAAGAGGTGTTGAGAGAGAGGTGGCATTGCTTGTCACCCTGGGCTAGTTAGAATGTGCTGCAAGAATGACAGCTCCCTAGATTTATGTGCCTTCAGCTCATTTAAAGAAGATGTGGGTATTAAGAGGAACACAGCCTTCTATGCTGAGAATGTGTAGGTCATTCTTCTGGCAACACCCACACACATGCACATGCACAGTACTACCCCATAGCAGAAGTCTCTGTCTCTTTCCTTAGAATTAGAACATAGCAGCAGAGAGATCTGCAAGTGTTTGTTTGCCAGCCAAACGCTCTGGGGACCCATTCTCTTCTCACTTGCATCATTGTTTAGAAACTGTCCATGTGAGAGCCCCATCATCATCATCCAACTTTGCTCTAATCGCCTTGGTATTAATGGAGTCATGAGCACATCACATGAATCCCATATGCTGGCTTTCAGATGGAACCGATGGTGAGGTTTGATTGCAGCCCCGACTCTCTCTCTCTCTCTCTCTCTCTCTCTCTCTCTCTCTCTCTCTCACACACACACACACACACAGCTACATGTGTAAAGGACTGAATTAACTGGTTAACTGATTTCAATTATAACTCTGAACTTTTTGGGTGTCTGATTGAAAAGCCACAGATATATATTTTTAAATATTTAAATCTAAAGATATATTCGAGTCTAAAAAGCTTACCTCATTGCCCACCCCCAAGCTGTCAAGTGGGGCTGTTGATGGGACAGTGGGTATAAGTTGGTTTGGTGTGGCTGAGCATGGACTCCTGCTACTTATATGTTCCAAACTAGAACAGATCAGAGGCAGCAGCATGATCAAACCTGACTCTTCTGCCGGGGAATAAATTTCCTATTTATCAGCTTTTGAAGAAGGAAGGAGATGGAACCAGATCTCTACAAGTCTATCCCCTAACCACTTATATTCCCCAGTCACACAGCAAATAGCCTATTGTTGCATCCGTGTCTACTGGGAAGGCAGCTGAAAGGCTAGAGGAGCACATCGCTTAGAACAACACTGTTTGACTCCGATCGTGAGAATGCTCATACATAAAAGTCATATTCCTATGCTTGGTTGTTCAAATTCTGGGATGAGTGGAAGCTATGGCCAGGGTCAGATTCTTTGTGAAGAAGGCTAAGAGAATACTCTACAGGTCACTTGTCAAAACACAAGCCAGATGCATCTTCTGTAACTGACTCATAACAAGGACATGGACAGACCAATGGGCCATCTGTCTTATTCATCTGTCCCTGACACTGAGCCTGTCATTACTTAGGAGAGGTTTTTAGGGTGGGTCACCACTGGGGATTACATGAATTAGCCTACCCAAATATGATCATCAAATGTAGGGTGACTTTGTGAGTTTTTCATTCTCTTTCTAAGTGAAGGAGAGGCTAAGGAGAAAGAGTTCCATCTCACACAGATAGTCTTGTCTCAACCCAGCTGTATGACAAAGTCACACAAATTTCTGAGAGCCACCTTCCCCTGATAATCATAAGGCACAAATCACAGTTTTGTATCACTGTAAAGGGGAGGATGTGAAGTCAAAAATCCTGCGGTGCTGCAAGTTCCAGGATGTCATGGATGAAGGGAACTATCTCAGCGTCCCTTAACAAAGCATCAGTCTGTCTTGGCTCTTTTGATCTGTACCAACCTGAGCTTGGCCACTTTAAAGACTGGGAAGAATAGTGGCCGATGATTCTTGTACCTGAAGAACACATCTTGATTACTCAGGAGGTTATCCTGATAAGCGTTGGCGGTGGCCCAGGTCCATACCATGTACACCCATGACTTGTTTATTTGTTGGTTTTTCAGGGTTTTGTTGTTGTGAACAATAATTTTGGCCCACTCTAATCCAGGCTATAGACAACAACTGCCCTATGCAGCTCCATGTGAATCTTTTACCAGGGAAAATTTTGTTTTGGTTTGGTTTTTGGTTGTTTGTTTGTTTCTCAGTTATCATTGAGAAAAAGACTAGAAGCTGCACACTGGAGGATCTGTGGAGATCCTGGCTTTGGATGTTCTGGTTGCATTCTTCATTTTCTCTGTGTTTTCTATCCCCCTTCCTGCCAGCCCACCCAACATGTAGTCAGTCATCAGAAGATGAATGAAGGGATCCCTCAACCGCAGTTTTTAATGCCCCCTTTGGAGGCTGTAAGTAGATCCTATGCTAGTCCTCGTAGTCTGTGGTCTGTTGTGCAGAGATCTGCTCTGGCTGGATTCTGGAGAGCAGCTATCCACAGACAGCTGCTAGCAGCTTCCTTGACTGGCTCAGGCAAGGACTCTTCACTTAAGCCCCACTTGCCTCCGCTCAAGCCCAGACTTATAATGAAGACATTATAAATGGACCTTCCCCTCTGTTCTGGACAAGGCTGCCAGATTAGCACAGTGAATGTGAGCATGGGTTGTGGCCAGCCCTGGGGAGTGTGGCAAGAGCTCTCTTCACACAACTCATGTTCCCTTCTGTCTGCCACTGAGGTTGTTCCTGCCCTTACAGCCAGATGAAAGAAGTGGCTTTCTCTAAAGCACAGTACCAATATTTTTCTAATTTGTCCAATAAAATCTTTCCCCCAAACTTCATGTTTGGCTTGGTTTTATCCAGTATTTTCTTTCATCCTGTATGATTTGGGTGTGAATCATGAAATGTCTCCAAAAACAGCTCACCCTAGGAGACTTTCTCAGGCTTACTCAGAATTCATGCTTCCCTGTGATAATCAGGTTTTCTCCTGTCCTGCTTCAGTGTCCCTCACCTCTGTCCCTCACCTCCTTGCCACCAACTTGTCACTTCCTGATGGCTTTACTGATGTCAAAATGGCAGGTCCTTGATTGCACTTGTCCTGGACTGCTCCTAGGGCTGAGGTAGCTAGCTGCCTTCCAGTAGACTAGAAGGCTTTCCGTGACAGAGCTAGCCCCCATGCCTGTGGTGGGAAGTGGAGCCCAGCATGATTGGGATTAAACTCAGATTGCCAGAAATGTTTCCTGTGCAGTGTAGGCCTCCACAACCTAGTGTGGCCGTCACCATTCTTACAGGCAGGATAACAGTATTCCTATGTACTTCCTAGGTTTCATTTTCTCACATTTTTAGTTTTCCTTCTCTCTAAAAATGTTCCTTAGAATGTTGAGCCCAATAAAGATATATATAGATATATCTACATACATATCCCTATATCTATCTATCTATCTATCTATCTATCTATCTATCTATCTATCTATCTATCTTTTTCTTTTGCCCATCAAGAAATGAAGGGAGAAACAGCCTGCAAATAGACTGTCTTTAACATGACCGTTAGTTTTGTTAGGATTTTGGTGATCGGTCTGCCTCTGTCTAATAGAAGATAAGGACATCTAAGCTGACTCTCTCCAAACCCCCTCCCCCAGGAAGCCTGGAATGTGGACCTGGTCAAATCCTCAAGGGAACACAAAACAGGTCCCTCTCAGCAGCCACAGCAATGGCAGGATTCCACAGGGAGCTTTGGGCCGACAAAATCTGGGACTCATTTCCACAAAGCTCATGCTGAAATCAGCCAAAAGCTGTCTGTTCTGTGTCTGCAGGCCCAGGGGGTGGGGGAAGATGCTGGAGGGATTATATTATATATGACTTTCTTTTCTCTCTCTCTCTCCCTCTGCCCTCCTCTCTCTTTCATTTGTTTTAAAATATGTTCTCACATACCCTAGGCTAGCTTTGAACATCTGATCCTGCCTCTTCCTCCTCCCTTGTGCTGGGATTGTAGGGGTATGTTATCATGCCTGGTTAATGTGGTGCTGGAATGAAACCCAGAGCCTCTAGCATGCTAGGCAAACTCTCTGTCAGGTGAACCACACCCTCAGCCCCAGGTTCTATTCTAGATGCAAGTTTATTAATCACTCATATTGACCACTGTTGAAGAGACGGGAGGTAGATAACAGAGGCTGGGCGATTTATAATCTTTCCATTGTCACATTGGAGGTCTGCTACATTTTAGACCTGTGCCAGGTTCCTCAGAAGTACTCTGCTTCAAGGAAGGGAAGATTTGGTGAGAAGGGATTAGGTGTGATATAGAGAACTAAAGACACTGAGGAAGAGGCAGCTTTGGTCCATTTGCTATCATGGCTGTTACTCTTAATATGTCTTTCAGGAATGTGTTGGTTCCTCCCTATGGGAAGGGTACTGTTCTGTGTGATTTCCATATGCCACTACTTTTATTTGACAGATAGAATGGCGAATCTACATGATGGGCACCTTAGAAGAGTTCGGGGGCTCTGGGTGGTTGTGAAGGAGGAAGATGAGCAAGGTATATTTCTAGGCGTTATCCCCGACAACTTTGAGCAATGGGTTGATGATCTCGAGGGTTCTGTGAATAGCATCACCCATGGAAAGCCCAGGTGCTGGGGGATGATGTGACTTTTGCCAAATCATGTACCTAAAAAGTGTCAAAACCAGGAGCCTTGGACCAGATCCTCTCAGATGGGCTAAGTTCACCGTGCTTTTCTGGCTCCTCAGGAAGTGTGTGGCAAAGTGGTTGGAAAGTGGGTGTGGCTGGTCTCTGTGGTTGTGTAGATGACTTCCAGAGCAGTTATGGTTAGAATCTGTCCAGCAAGAACTCAATGTGAGCATGAGATGAGCTGTCTACGCAGCCACAGCTAAAGAGTAAAGAAGGACACAGGTGAAATTAAGGTTAAGGGTAACATTTCAATTCACATATCCAAATAATTTGGTGCTATATCATATAATAATCAATATTAAAAATAATTAACACAGCATTTCACACTCTTTCTGTAGTAGTCTGTGAAATCTGACACAGAATTGACACTTAGAACATGACTCACTTAGGACCAATATTTCAAGTTATCAAGAGCCGCATCTAGCTATGGCAACCACAGGGATTCTGCTGGCCTAAGATATGAATAGACATTTTGGATATTTCTAGATAACATTCATAAGAATGTGAATGATAATAGTGGCCAGTCATGACTACCCACCCCCTCTCAGGCTCAGGCTTGTCTGACCTCTGAGGGGGAAGTGGGATGGCTAGAATTCACAAGAAGCTGGCTGGGAGCCAGAGCAGATGAACTCTCTCCTTCAGCCAGGAAGCATTGACTGTGTCAGCCATGTGGGTTTACTCTAAAACCGTGTGGACTTCCTAAACCGAATTGTGTCACAGTGGCCAGTGGGAGAAGGCATTAATCCACACTGGGAGAAGCTCAGGTTTCAAGTTGTCCAATTGGGCTATTTGGAGAAAAAAAATACACTCTTCTGGACTATTCAGGCTAACTCTCAAACAAGGCCAAATTCTACAGATAACAATGTCATTTCCCTTAACTCCTTATAGTCCTCTACGTGACTGCAGTGGAAATACACTGTTCCAGCCACTGGCGCTCTGCAGCCTGAGTCCTGTGTTGACTCTAGACTAGCCTACTCTAGATCACCATTCTGTTTCTTTGTTCTATAGAAACATGGACAGTCCATCTTTCTAAGTCCTGCTTGCTGTTGTACACTGGGTATCAATGGGTACAGATTGGGTAGATGGTTATTATGTACGTGAAATGAGATGTGGATAGGCTAATATATGTGTCATTTGGTCCTCTCCTGTAGATCTGAGTGGGTACTCCCTCTCATGGTACCTGTAAATATATGCTACACGAATTAGAGGCTGTCCCTAATAGCAAGTGAGGCAGAAGTCAGGTCGCGGCAATGTTAGAGTTTTTTCCTCAGTCCAGCAACTTTCTGAAGTTCTACTCATGGGTTATAAGAACAAAAAATTCCTGTTTTGTGGTGTTTAATTAGGACCCTCATAGAATTGGGCTTTTCCTCAGCTTTTTTCCATTCCTGAAAAGCCTCAAATCTCTCCCTGTCTAACTGTTCTTCTTCATAGAATCTCATCTCATGTGTGCATGTGCGTGTGTGTGTGTCTAACTAGCTCTTTCTCCAGCTCTCAGCTTCAAGCTCGCCTCGGAGAAGCCCTGTTCTTCCTCAGAGTTCTCCAGCAGGCACATGCCTCCATTTGGTTGAGTCACTTATTGCTGAGATGTTTCTATGTGTTTAACTCCTTTGCTGCCCTTTGCCGGACTTCGCTACCACCCGAAGCTGGAAAGATGATGCAGATGTTGAGAGTCTTGGTACTATGTTCCTACAATCAGTGAGAAATGTGGGTGCCACATGTGCTTTCATCAAACATTCACTCCTTATTACGTCAGGGCATGTGTGGGTTGTCAGGCCCTTCTACCCGGGTCATCCCTGTGCCCCTTGACCTTCTGTTTGCCGACATCCCACAGATGCTGCTGACATCAAACATGGTACTGGTGAAAGAGTCTTGGGCAGTTAGAAAGATGTTTCTGGTTAAGAAATGCGCATCACACCAGAAAAGTATTCTCCAACAGCAATAGCATGAGTGGACAAGAAGACCTGTGGGTGTACAGAAACAGCGTCTGTCTTTCTCAAGCGCTGAAATGCAAGAGGGCTTCCCAGAGGACACAGAAAAGGACTGGAGAGACCTTACAGTCTCCCCAGTACTACTGACCTCGGGCAGCTCGGGAATGACTCCTCTCTTGTGTCGGGAGGCTGCATTCTGCTGGCAATGTCTATCGGGGTCGAGCCTAGCGTCATAAACCTTGAAGCAAACACTACCATCTTTATTCAGCCCTCTTTGGCCTCCACTCTCAAGCAGATGATGAACTGAAGGAGACCGCCCAGTAGGTGGCGCACGGGCATCGCTGTGTGCTGATTCCCAGGCAAATGGTATCTCAGAACACCAGTGTACAACCTCAGAGCAGGGATGAGAGGAGACCCTACATAGGCCTGGTCTGAATCTAGTCTAGTTTAAGAGAAAGAAGTAACTGGTGCCTAAAAAGGGTATTTGCTTAAAGGATTGTGTTCACTGAGAAACAAAGCAAAGCAAAACAAACAAAAAACCTCCAATACTGTACAGCCTTCCCCACAGAGAGTGCTGCCTTATTTTGAAATACATTATTTGGGTACAGGACACAAGAGTCTTGTGTGTCTACGTGCTTGCTTCTTGCTAAAATGCATGGGCTCTGTGGGAACTTCCTGGGCTGGGTGTTTGAGTGGGAATGCTGCAGCTTAGCTCCGGATCGAAAGAATGAAGATCTTTACTTAGAGGGCCTGTATTTACTGATATGATGCTTAGTGTTTCAACTTCCAAAACTCAAGCCCACATCCTCTTAGTCCTGAGACTAGGTGTCTGCTTGGAAACTCCGGTACTGGATGAGCTATGGGCATCAATTCCATGTTTTGAATATGTAACTTTAATATTACCCTTGGATAATAGAAGTGGCAAGCAAACGGGACCAGTAATGACCATGCAAACACTACCCAAGATGTCAGAGGCCAGGCTCTATGATGGACACCCCGCACAAATTAAGTTCTAGTAGTGTCCTGCCTGTATCAGAGAAGTCACCCTCTGCTGTATACAGTTGTATTTCAAAGAAAAATAGTAATAATTAAATATTTGCAGAAGGAGCCTGATACTTAGACTGAAAAATGTGTCTGTCAGAAAGTACATTCAGAGCAGTCTTCACAAAAGTCATAAATAACAATGGACTTCATTTATCACCTTGTTTCTTCAGTTCTGACACTGTATGGTTCCCTGCCCTTCCTCCAGTGCTTTCCCTTTGTCCCTGGATGCTGATCTGCTGTATCATAGAGATTGTTCTTCATTCTAGTGTAGATGTGGTTGGGGCCTGACTGGCTGTGTCTGTCAAGGTGAAACCATGGACTCTGTCTTTCTCCATGGCCTTTTTGCTCTAGTCTCCTCTAGCTGCTCCTTCCCATGGCCTTTTCTACAGAGTAGGAACAGGGGACTCCTGACATTCCAACCTTGAGGGAAACCCAGCATCCTAACCAGCACCTTCACAGGGGAGTTGTGGGGAGCTGTGTGCAGGTGGGTGCTGTCCACCCCACCCCCATCAGCTCTCTTCCTTCGTCCTTGCTCCCTTCTGGGTCCACTAGAGGCACAGAAGTAGGACTCTTACAAGATAGAGTAATATCTTAAGAGAAATAGAAGGGGAAAAAGAAAAAAGAAGGGAGGGAGACAGGGAGGAGAAAAGGACTGTTGATTTATTTTTTTTCTATCTCATCACAGTAGCAGTGGAAAATTTCCTCCTTTTCTTCCAATGAGTTCCTCTTTTGTATAAACAATTAAGAATTGGTATCTGTTGCTTGCAGATACCCAAGCAGCCTGACCTATGTGTTCGTGAAATCCCAAGTACTGGAATCCACTGTCAGCTATAGCTCTGACACCTGCTTTTGGGAGTTCACAGCCCCACCCACTCAAGCCCAACTGCAGCGTTGCCCATCTTTGTGGGCTGCTCATAGGGACCATAGCGTATGTGTTCCTACAGCATGGTAGATGTCTAAATATTTCCATCAGTCACTGTCAATCACAGGACATCTATCAGATCGCGTTCCCTTTACCCTTGCACATAAAGGCCTGATGAGGTACCTGGTGAAGGAAGTAGAACGAAACTAGATGCAAAGGGAAGACCTGACCTGAGCCCAAAGGAGATTGACCATAGTGCACCTATATATTACAGACCCAAGGAGTGGCAGTACGCGCAAGCATCTGACAAGCATCTGTGAAAGCGCTTGGTGTCTAGCTGTGGACCACATAGCTGGGAAGGCTGCAGGGAGCTGGTCTGCAGCCTACAAACTCACATCACCCTTCACAATGCTGCATGGCAGCAGTTAGAAATAGCACTGGGTCACAGGACACCTGGAGGGGACTTTGCTACTGGATGCTTACCTCTCCCTCTCCTCTCCTCCCTTCCCAGCCCTCTCTCTTTCCCTTGGAAGAAACAGGTTTATTGAAAACCTATCATGCTATGCACTCCTCTAGAAGCCAGGAAACCAGAATCCCCCTGATATTTGGTGCTTCCAGTTTTAACGGAGAAGATATTTTGTGTTTAAGCTCCTAAATAAAAGGATAAACAAAATGCATCACAGATTTGGAATATGCTCTGCAAAAAATAGAGCAAACAAACAAACAAAACAAAGGTTTGAGAGGAAAACGGGAAGGGAGGAGACACTACCTAGCTGGGTTTTCAGAGACAGTGCTCTTAGGTTGCCTATGTCCCAGACGCCGACATCTGGAGGCTGAAGGGGAATCTCCATCCAGACTGTGGACCTGGGGCCATGGCAAGGCAATAGAATATGCAAGGACCCTGAGGCCTGCAGACACCCAAGTGCCTGGAATCCAACCCCGGATAGATTCTCAAGCAGCTTCACGGGCAAGTTTTTACTTGCAGTGGCAGCTCCTGATGATGCAGTCACCACGAGGTTACCCCTCTCCCTGCCATTCTGTGCATGTTGTATGCGGCCCAGCTGCCTACGCTGAGTGGGGAGACACCCTACTTCCCAGGGGCACACAGGGCCAGTGCACTCAGGAGAAGTAACATCCCCCCCAGGCTTCTGAGCACAGCCGGATATTAGATGTCATCTCCCAGGGGCCCTAGCTCCCTGATGTGTTGGGTCCCAAGGAAATGAAGCTCCAGTTTCCCCAAGGGTGCCATGCCTATGGATATAGCGGCTGTGCCCTGAAGGGATCTCTTAAGCTGTGGAGGGAAAGTGTCGCCCTGAGCCTGTCTCGAGGTCTGCCTCAGAGAGGGGTGTGCTGCTAAGTCTTTCAAAGCAGTCTGCTGCAGGCCGGAGCACCACGCACCATCTACACCGGCATTTCTGCAGACACACAGCAGGGCAGCACTCGATTCCTCTATTCCAGGCCCCTGCACCTGCGTTTCCACCACACCCTTCTGCTCCTTTGCTCTGAGTTTCCATCTGTGCATCTAGGTCTCTTAAGCAGCATGAAAAGTCATGAGTAGCACTGGAAGAAAATCTGGTTTAGAAATGGGGATTTCTGCTGCTTTTCTTTTCTTTTCTT
The DNA here is from genome assembly GCF_030254825.1 of Meriones unguiculatus. NCBI lineage: Eukaryota > Metazoa > Chordata > Mammalia > Rodentia > Muridae > Meriones > Meriones unguiculatus. Next base: position 6,947,521 of record NC_083357.1, on the reverse strand, counting down.
TTCTTTTTTTTTTTTTTTTTTGGTGGGGGCAGGAGGGTGGTGAAATAATTTGATGCAAAAAAATACTCTTCTTTACACTCTGCACACTTTGACCTCTGTTTTACTAGATTAATTTCATATCTAGAATGCCCCATCTTGGATGATAAATTAGCAATAAAAAGCTCATCAAAATGTAATTACAGGCAATGTGTTGAATAATGATCTCTTAAAAATTCCTATAGATTTGTCTGCACCTCCTTTCCCTAGTGAGGGAAATGAGCCTCAGCTGCTAGCTACTAGCCTGGGCCAGGAATGCAAACCCTAGCCACGCTTCCAGGCAGAGACATGCATGCTGGTTTCTATCACAGCCAATGTCATCTCCTTGATCAATCATGCTGCTTCATGGGCTGCACATCTTTATACAATTTAAAAGGCCATCTTCATAGGATGGGAAGACAGGAACATAGAAACCCAGAGACCCTCCCCTCCTCTATCTGTAGTTACTCATTGGTGGTAATGAGAAAGACAATAACAGGCAGACCCGTGCAGAGAAGCCAGACCAGCGAACACTGAAGCTTTCAGAACTGTAGATTTCAGGAAGGTTTGCTCCTCCTGAAAGAGGAATGCCATCTGCCTCTGAGAGGAGAGGATGGTGCCTAAAGGAGGCCAGGCTTTTCCCAGGGGTCTTGTCTGCTCCCTCCAGAGAGCTGAGTGAACTAGATCACTGTAAACTGTAAACTCACCTACAGCTGGGTTTGAGGGCACACTGTGCAAACGCTCTGACTGTGTGACTGTGTGACTGTGCAAACGCTCTGACTGTGTGACTGTGGCACACACACTTATTTGAATAGCTGAAGAATTCAATCATGTGAATGCCAACAATTATTCCTCTGCGTTTGCATTTTAGGAAGACCTTGCATGTGAATCCCCTTGAGAGCATGAAATTGCTATCTAATTAGCAACCCCAAATTATATATGTTTAAAAGATAATGAAGGGTTTGAAGGCTCTTGGAATAACTGGTTGTACATTTAAATGAATCGCTAGAAATTTGTTAGTAATGTGTGGAGGTTTCTTTCATTTCTTGATTTCCTCTTTGAAGTTCAGTAGACCCAACCTCGCAGGGTTAAGTCTGGTAGCAGAAAGATAAAGGCAGATGTTTTTAATTATTGCAACACAAACTCCCAAATAATTATAAGCAGCTGTCATTTTTACATAATCCTGAATGATAAGACCCAAAGAATGCAAATAAGAGTGTTGACACATTGGACTTTGGGGACACAATAATTTAATGCCATCATGGCACTGAAATGATGGCAGCACTTGGTGCTGCCTGCTCTTAAGATTTTTCTTAGCTTTTACGGATCATGTGGAAAACAAATATATTTCCAAAATACAACCCAGGTACCATTTCTACATTCCTTGGGAACATTCCCTGGATGAAAGCAAACACCCAAACATTTAGATAACCCAGGCTAGAAAGTTTTCTGATTTGGGCAGAGCTTGCTTTGAGTTCTCACTTTTGCTGGCCTGTTTCAACTGTCCTTGATCAGTGACCTCCCACTCCACTGGTTGCCAAAGTACGATGGTGCCTGTTGGCAGGTCTTTGGCATATGGCCGAGGTTTCCACGGGATTGAACTGCACCTGAATAACATCCACCCAGACAAAAAAAGTTGATCTGGCCTAAAGCTCCAAGGGTTGAGTGCTGGGTTAAGATCTCAGATGTGTTGTTTCTTATACCCATCTCTCCCTGGAAGGCTGAGAGGCTCATAAGAGCAAGCTCTTGGGACATTATTTGTAGCCACAGTGGCTTCTTTATTTCGAGATTGCTAGCTCTTCACTGTGACAAACATTCCTGAGGTAATCCCTGAAGGGACAATGAATGTAGTTTGGCTCATAGGTTCAGAGGTTTTGGCCACTGGTCATCTGGTCATGCTGTTCCAGTGTAGGGGAAGCTGAAGATTGCGGTATAGAGGAACAAAGCTGCTCACACACAGTGGCCAGGAAACAGAAGGAAAGCGAGGCAAGGGCTGGGGACAAGAGGTGATCACGAAGAACATGTTTCTAGTGACCTTCTTCCTCTAGTGAGGAATGGTGTTTTTAAGTCTCCAGAACCTCCCCAAATAGCACAACAAGCTGGGGAGTAAGCCTTGGACACAAGCCTGTAGAGCCATTTCACAGCCAGATCGTGACATGGCCCCTGAGATGACAAAATCAGAGTCTTCGTGGTAAAGGTATACAGTTCATGCCAGCCAGGGGAAAACACACATTCAAGCCCACACATACACAGACACACCAGACACACACATATGTATATACACAGAGGCACATACACAGAGGCAGGCGCACGCGCGCGCGCACACACACACACACACACACACACAATTACCACACACATATACATAAAAAGGCACATACACACACGTACACACATTCTGAAACACACCATAATTATTCTTCTGCTAAATTATTCTTGGGCCATTTTATTTTGAGGCAGGACCTGGCTTGGCAGACAGTGCCATGCAGAGACAATTGTCCAATAAACAGAAATTTACCCCTCACTCCAGGAACAGGAAGTATAAACAAATTGCTGGTGGGAATGAAAACTTGTACAACCACTTTGGAAATCAATCTGGCACTTTCTCAGACAATTAGGAATAGTGCTACCTCAAGATCCAGCTATACCACTCCTAGGCATATATCCAAAATATACTCAAGTATACAAGGACATTTTCTCAGCCATGTTCATAGCAGCTTTATTCATAATAGCCAGAATCTGGAAATAACCAAGATGTCCCTCAACAGAAGAATGGATACAGAAATTGTGGTACATTGACACAGTGGAATACTACTGCAAATACACAAAATTTGCAGGCAAATGGTGGTTAACTAGAAAAGATCATCCTGAGTGAGGTATCCCAGAAACAGAAAGACACACACAGGATATACTCACTTATAAGTGGATATTAGACCTATAATATAAGATAATCATCCTAAAATGTGTACACCTAAAGAAGCTAAGCAAGAAGGAGGACCCTGGGTAAAATGCCCAAACTTCATTCAGAAAGGCAAATGGGATAGACATTGGAAGATGGAGAAAACAGGGAACAGGACAGGAAGCTACCACAGAGGGCCTCTGAAAGACTGTACCCAGCAGGGTTTCAAAGCAGATGCTAAGACTTATACCTAAACTTTGGTCAGAGTGCAGGGAATCTTATGAAAGAAGAGGAAGATAGAAAGACCTGGAGGGGACAGGAGCTCCACAAGCAGAGCAACAGAGCCAAAAAAAATCTGGGCATAGGGATATTTTCTGAGACTGATACTCCAACCAAGGACCATTCATGGAGATAACCTAGAACCCCTGCACAAATGTAGCCCATGGTAGCTCAGTGTCCAAGTGGGTACCCTAGTAAGGGGAACAGGGGCTGTCTCTGACATGAACTCAGTGGCTGGATCTTTGATCACCTCCCCCTGAGGGGAAACAGCCTTACCAGGCCACAGAGAAAGACAAAGAAGCCAGTCCTGATAAGACCTAATAGGCTAGGGTCAGATGGAAGGGGAGGAGGAACTCTGCTATCAGTGGACTTGAGAAGGGGCATGGGAGAAGAGGGAGGGAGGGCAGGATTGGGAAGGAATGAAAGAGGGGGCTACAGCTGGGATACAATGTGAATAAACTGTAATAAATAAAAACAAGCACAGAAATAAATAAAAATAAAAGAGGAGTCAGATTAGGCCAAAGTACTAATTTGAACTATTTGTAAGTGTTAAGTGAGACATGCTTAAATGTTGTTGTAGCTTCCCAGAGATTGGGGGAGGGCATCAGAGTACCATGCGTCTTGACTATCAGAGCCAGTGAAGTGCTGTGATTCTCTTGGTCCCTCCACGTTTCCAGCTGTACTCCAAGAAGGGATTTCGGGGAGGTACAGAGGTGAGCATCCCCTGATTCACAGTTCTGTAGCTGGTTCAGGATTAATATGGTTTAGGTTTCCCTTACAGTGTGTCCATACTCACCCGGGCTCAGACCAGAGTGTGTGTGTGTGTGTGTGTGTGTGTGTGTGTGTGTGTGTGTGTGTGTAAGAAGGGCAAGATTCCTTAGAGATTTGGTCACCCATTATCTGTTTCCTGTACCATCATGACATCTCAGTCAGACCCTGGGCAACAATCCCAGTTTCAGAACAAGGATCTTCCTTAGTGCATGTCTCTTCATTGAGCAGAGCCATATAGCCGACACCTCCGAAGTGTCAGCTAGGTGACCTGATGTATGTTACCTAACCCTCAGGACTCAGTTTTCTCCACTGAAGAATGAGAACAGAAACAGTGCCTCTTGTAGGGATTATAATGAGGGATAAATGAGAAAATGCTCCTGGATGTCCAACGCAAGCCAGGCATGCAATCACTGTTATGCAGGTGCTCATAGAATGAACCCTTAACACCAACATGATCACCCTGCTGTTTCCTAGAGAGCCTACTCCTGGCCAAGCAATTCCCAGGAGCTGGACACCCAATGGTACACAAGAAATAGCTGCCTTCCCTAAGATGCTTAGGAGCCGATGTAGGAAGCAAGCAAGCAAGCTAGACTCCTGTATCATACAGCAGGACTACCATGAGGGTAAGATAATGAGGGACGAGTTTAAACTGACCCTGGCTAGACCCAGTTCAGTCAGGAGTACTTCTCAGCTGAGTCTGTAAGGGTCAGAGACTGGCCAGTCGAGAGTTTGAGTCATAGGTGTGAGGAGCAGATGGGGTGATGTGCAGAAGGTGGAAGCAATGACAGTGTTTTGAGGAACCAGCTCTGCCCAGCTCTGTCCAGAGGAAGGAAGTGGTAAAAATGGTAATAGTAGCAGAGGCCAAGTGACAGTATTTGCAAAATGCTGGAATAGAATAAGCATCACCCTATAGGGCACAAGGATTCTATGCCAAGTCCTAACATGCTCTGAGTTTGGTTGTAGCAGAATCTATCAGTCTGAACCCAGGGAGTGAGTTAGAGGTGAAGAACTCATGTAGCGAGGCTGCTTTGGTCTATGTGTCCTCTGCCAGGGGGGAGCATTTCCTCGGTGGTTGACGATAAGCTGGTGGCTGTTGTGACTCACCTTCAAAGCATTCAGAAGTGAGAAGCAATCCATGGATGTGGTAGCTTGCTTCACTGGCCCACTGGCCCGTGCTCATTCTTCCCTTCCAGCTCTGCCCACATTTCCATGGTCACAGGCAATGAAAGACTGTGAGAACTCTGCCAACCTTGCAGGAGGCCTTGGCTTTTCTCTGAGTCATAAATCACATCAGAAATCCCTTGGGTTTATTCAGGCCACCATGTATCCAAAAACATTTTTTAAAAGATACATCACTCTAATTGGCACTGGTGTGCGCGTGCGCGCGCACACACACACACACACACACACACACACACACACACTAACTAAACAAAAGCTAAATATTTTGCTGGGTCACCAGGCCAGTGAGACTGGAAGAGGTACTGATGGATGGAAACATGCTCAGGTTGGAGGTCAGAGTGTGGCTAGCATATGTTAGACAAAGTGTCACATACTCATTCATGCAGCAGTTCTCAGGGAGGTCTGAAACAAGGGCCACCCAGGTGAGGAAGGAGACAGACACTAGCTGGAAGGATCTAGAAAAGCTGCATGGAAAAAGCGATCACAGGTATGAATGCTTTTATGTGTGTCCTTCCTTCACAGATATTGTTAGCAATTTTTACAGGAAAAGAAAACTAAAACATCGGTGCCATCCCATCATCTTAAACACCTCTCTAGATAAAAAAATCTCTCATGCACAGACACAGGCATTTTTGGTGGAGCTGGGACATTTTGACATCAACTGTCACTATGCAGTATCCACCACATGATGGTGCTTGGCGGAATAGGACAGGTCTTTTTGCCCCTTCTTTGCAGCATCCCTCTGTCATCTTGTCCATGTACTTATCAAACACCTCTGGGCTCTGAGAGGCCTCTAGGTTCTGACTCTGGGCCCCACAAGTAGAGATGGTGAGAACAGAGCCCTCTCCCTAGAGGCAAATGGGGAGAAGCATCAGGAATGTGGACACCCAGGACTGATAGGAAGAAGAAATTAGCCACACCCAGAACTCTCTCCAGCAAATAGCTAGTTGCTGCCTGCTACAGAAAGCCAGGTTAGCTGCAAGCTTGGGATCTTATTTGTCTGAGAAGGAAACTGTTTTCTTTGCCTTTGCAATGCTAGGATCAGTTTGCTGCACCTGATTAGAACCCCTTTAAAATGTTGTGACAGCTGAATGTACCCTACCATCTCCCAATATTGTTAATCTAGTAGTGGGAAATGCCAAATAAAATTCTGTAAATTAGAAAAAAGATACTTGCCAGATATCACAGATTCACTTGTAAATCACAGGGTTTTCTTTTCCCTGGATAGTAAGTACCTTCTAATGTCATGCGGCATCCAAAAATTTTCATGAAACAGGATTTGGAGGAAGTCACATCCACACACACCCAGGAGCTCAGTGAACTCTCAGAAACTCTGAGTTCATTCAGGACTTCTTACATCTAACTTTATACAGGGTTTTCTCTCAAAGTATTCTGGCTTAGAGAAAAAGGACCCCAAGTACTAGCTGTACTCTTAATGTGGATGCCATCCTGTCTTGTCTTTTCTTCTAGCAGCTGCCTGTCCTCAGTGACACTTCTACCTCCTTTGTCAGACCTGGGGTTGCACCAGGCCTGGCATTGCCACTCTCTTCCCAGTGTCCAATATCTATTCTTTGTCCCCTTTTCTGGCACAAAATTTCCTTCCCAACAAGCTACTGAGCACATTTTAATGTCTCTGATGATAACCAGACAGACTGGCTTCTTGAGAATTAGGTTTAATCCAGCTATGGTACAATAGGCCACGTTTGACCTACAAAACCATGGCGGGGCCAGGCCACCACCTCCCCACAAACAGTGTGTGACTCATGACTTCTGGGAGGACACTGATTAAGATAAAGGTCATTTGGGTTTTCAAAGGAGCCTCTTAATTGTTGTTGTTGGTTGTTTTTATTTTTTTTCTTTAATACCCCAGCCATTTTAGTTTTACAGCCATCAAAAGATGTTGTAATCAAACTACGGGAGAGCACATAGAACTTTTCATCTTGGAGACACTTAAAAACATTAATTAACAAGAGCAGAGTATCTCTGAGGAAGAGGAAAATGCTCATCTGGACACACCCCACTGCCCCTCTCCCAACTCCTTGTTGCTGTGGGACACACCCTCATAGCCCTGGATCTGGGCATCTCATCTTCTCAAGGCTTGTAGGATTTCATCCTCAATACAGACACATGGGGATTTATGCCAGGGCATGATGCATGTGTCATGTATGTATGTGTCTTGCTGAAGGGGGTTCAGGCTACTGGAGAGTCATATATCACATGGACAGCATGTTTTGGGAGGGAACCCAGCTCAAATGCTATCTTCCAATCTTGTGGACATTGCCTGAGGTTCTGTGAGGAATCATGGTGAATTAAAGAGACACTATGAGCTGGAGCTAGGTGCAGCCAGACTCTGTGAAGTCTCCCATTGTATAGTCTTTTTAACCTAAAACTGTCATTGGGAACTAGGGCCAGTCACTCTGCCAGAGGCCTTCATAGCCTTCACTTTGGCATAGAGAAGAACGGGCATACAAGAATGGCCACCTGCACAGAGGGTCAAGCTTGTAAGGTGGGGAGCTTACCTCAGGGTGGGTGCTCAGACACCAGAGTTGATCTGCTTCTCAGTTCCTCTACTCACTAGCCACGTCACCAGTGGATCTAGCTCTAATTTCCCCTTCGGTGAAATCCTTAACTTTCACTGGAGTTGGGAGGCCTTGGCAGGACACAGACTGTACTTCCCACAGTGCCTAGGCTGAGACATGTTTTATGGAGAGTAGTGGGAGGCAAAGAGTAAGGGTGGGCAGTCAAAGGGTCAGAGCAGACTGGTTGCATGGTTTATGAGTTCCTGGTTGGGGAAGCAATGAACTTTGGAAAGTGAAAGCAATAAGAACTTTCAGGTTTTCTTTGGAGAAGGTTGCAGTATCCCTGGTGACCCCTATGTAAAGGCAGTGGGCTTAGTGTTTTTAATTTCTTCACTGTTTTCATTCAAAATTTTCTACGGGGAGAAATTTGTACATGAAGCATTAGGAAAAATGGTGATAGAAACAGAAAGAATCCAAGCCATTTAGATGGTGACATTTATTTGTAGTCTCTGTTCTTGCTGATCTCTAGGAGAGCTGTGGCTGACAGTGGCCATGGGATCCACCTCCCATAGACTCTTCACTGTGGACACCTTGATTTGGCAATGGCAGGATGGACTCCAGCCATAGCAGTGGAGAGGCCACTGGCCTGCATATTCTTCCCCTCAACCTTGAGAAAAGGCCACAAATGCAGTTTGAAGTTTTCCTTTCAACAGTTTCTGTATTAAGAACCAGTTTATCCTGTGAGTACACTCACTGGAGATAAGCCCTGTGTGACACAGGGGCCGTGCCTTGGAAACTGGCCATGGCAACTGTGGTCATTAACACTGGGCCAAGGGAGGAAATCTTTAGTCTGCATTTGTTAGAACCTATGACGTTCTGAGTGGTTTCAGCCATATTTATTTTCAGTGTTTCTCAAGCCATCCCTGGGAATTGAGGACTGAATCTTCCATCTAGTGAGGAAGATAACGGGGCTCAGAGACATGCAGAGCTAGCCATGGTTCATGCAGCATGAAAGCTTGATGGGGATCTGGGTCTGGCTCCTGGGAATAAGCTTGTAGCTGTCCTTCACCAACCTACCTATCTCGGATAAGTCTGAGCCAATAATAGTGAGCTGTGATCAAGAACTTGAAGGTCAGGACTGATCCTCCTAGGGCAGTTTTCCAGGTCTTCCTAAGACTCATTGTTTCTGGCACAGGGCTGAGAAGTGTTTGGTATCTATCAGAATGTGGGGATGTGTAGGTAAATAGGGAATAAGATTGAGTGTTCACAGGAGAGAAAGATGACTGTGTCCCTTCTGAAATTGTCTCTTCAGGCTGCGAGGGGGGGAAGATGGAGGGGAGGAGAGATGAAAGGAGAAGAGGAGAGAACAAAAAAGGAGAGAACAGAAAATCAGAGGAAAGGAAAGGAGGGGAGGGGAGAAGAGGGGAGAGAAGAGTAAAAGAGGGAAGAGGAGAGAAGAGAAAGCCTTTACTAGAGGAAGGGCATGTCTGCCTGGAGAGAGAAATGTCCTTCTGGATGACTGGCTCTGGGTTGACCATACCCTCATCCAGATATCCAGATGACCTAAATGGCACTTTCCTAGGCACAGTCTCTTCTTCCCCATCTCTTCTTTCTTTCTTTCTTTCTTTCTTTCTTTCTTTCTTTCTTTCTTTCTTCTCTCTTCCTTCTTTCTTTCTTCCTTCCTTCTTTCCTTCCTTCCTTCCTTCCTTCCTTTCTTCCTTCCTTCCTTTCTTTTTTCTTTTTCTTTTTTTCCCTTTTCCCCAACCTGTAAAAGCATGTACAATTGATTGATCAGACCATATCATATTGGTTGCATGGAGACCACAGGTACATGTACAGATGATGCCCTTGGGTTTTTCCCAAAGGAATACTAGAGAAGCAAAGCCATTGTCGTTTCCTTTAGATCCAAAGAGCCACACCCTGACCAACCTCTGAAGCTGGTTTGCAGGTAACACAGAAGGCATTTGTATCTGAACCATTAAATACTGTACTTCAAGCAACCCCTTGGGTAGTTCTGGCTTGCTCCACAGATGACTGTCTTCTTGTCCCATCATCCTAGCTACAGGCTTGTCTTTGCTCACTACATCTGGCCTTTATTTGAAACTCCACCTCAAAGTATTTTATAGCACACAATATCTCTCCTTATTAAATTCTCCTGTACATATTTTTTTTTTCATAGAACAGGCACCAAAAGCTGCAGGCCTACCTGTGGCTCTGAGATTGTGTTTATAACCCTTTGGAAACCATTTGCAATTTGTTAATCACATTTTCAAAGGAAGTTACAGATTATAGATATGCTGACAATTGCCATATACAATGCCTGGCTCCATAACGGGCTCCTTACGAACAAGGAGGGGAAGCTGGGGAGCCAGGCCTGGGATTTGTCCCACACAGAGGCTTCATCAGGGAGGGGAGAGCCTGCCCCAGGGTGGGAGAATCCAGAGCTTAACTATTATACTGTTGTTTAGAGGAGGCATGGAGGGAAAGTTGTGGAGCCCAGCTCTGCTCAAGCACAATGGTGCATCTCAGTAGGTGGCAAGGCCTTTTGTAAATCAGATGATCCCAAATATTCATTAAAGTTATAAAGTCTGTAAACACTTGACATAAAATTTACTTTTTAAAAAGTAGTGCATTGGGCTGGAGAGATGGCTCTGTGGCTACAGGTTCTTACTGCTCTTGCAGAGACCCAGACTTCATTGACAGCACCCACATTACACAGCTTACAACTGCCTTTCACTCTAGTTTCAGAAGACTCCGCACACTTTTCTAGCCTCTGTGGGCTCCTTTTTACATGTTTTACCCATAAATGGAGACAGGCTGCACATACACATATACATATAAAAATGCTAGATAAATGATCCTTAAGAGTAGTTCATGTATAAAGAAAAGGGAAGCTATTGGATGTGTCCAATCTGATCACCTGATGCTTGGAACTCCAGGCTAGATTAATTTGAGGAGAAGGGTGTGGTATGGGCTGACGTGGTGGTGCAGACTATTAATGCCTGCCCTTGGGAGGCAGGCAGGCACATCTGTGTGAATCTGAAAATAATCTCATCTGCATCGTTCCAGACCAGCTAGTGATGCTAATAGTGATACCCTGTCTCCAAAAAGAAAAAACAATTTGGGAAGCATACACTGACATGTCCAAGGGGACAAAGACTTTGGGCACAGTGTGGTCTAGATACACACACATCTTCAGGACAATCATCTTCAGGTTTCTCTGCTTCCTCTGAAATGGCTTCCTTCCCAGTAGTGGGCAAGGTCCTCCAAGCCACATCTCACAACCTTAGCGATACCAGTGCATGGAGAACCACCGTTTCCGGAACAAACCAGGCAAATATCCCAGACGGAGTCTTTTGAGTCTCTTTAGGGTTGCTATAGGTTATGTTCCCATCTCTGAACTAATTCTTGCAAGCTGGATTGCTATGAGCCTCCCCATATTGTTAGGTGCGTATCAGTCTCTGACCCAGCAATAGTGGTGCCATCACTTGTTGTCACATTTCTAGGGGTCTTCTGGAAAAAAAAAGTAGGCATTTGCCCTAGAAAATATGTGAGATGGCTCTGGCATGAATAATAGGACCTACTTCCTGGCCCACTGTGCTTCCTTACTGAGAAGACACTGGCCGGTTTAAAGTATATGGGCTACTTACTGTCTGTTTATTGTCCTTGGCCTCTGCTAACTATGCAACAGTCTGCTGACTTTTCTTCTAGCCTAAAGGAATCCCCGTGCTTCATTGATGCTTAAGATCTAATGTTCACCTGTTAAGAGAAAAGTGTTTCAGACCCATTGCACACACTTGGTTCAGCAGACATGGAAGAGCCTTCATCAAAGGGTGTTTCAGAGGGCATAGCTCCCACTCCTGTTTTCTTTCAGTGTTGTTGGCTTATAGGGTCTTGCACAGTGTAGCAACAGATGAACCAGCATGCTGGGAGGTCTTTTACTATCACTCTCTGTGGCCTCTCATAGTTCCTTTTTGTTTTTGAAACAGAGTCTAGCTAAAGCTGGTCTGAAACTCAATAAATGGCCCAAGTTAGCCTGTAACTCATGCAGCATGTGCTCCACTCTCCATGTGCTGAGATTACAAGGAACCACTGTGCTCAACTCTCACTTCCCTGAGAAGTGAGTATTTTGGGGATATTGGCCTACATTTCTTGAGTGGTGATAAAGGAAAGCAAAAGGCTGAAGATATGCTAGCCCTTAATGTGCAAAGACCCACACAAACTGTGCATAATGGTGCAAGTCTGTATGTTCAGCTTGGAAGAGAGAGGCAAGGGGATCAGAAGTCCGCAGCCATCCTTAACTACCTAACCAATGCAAGATCCGCTTGGATTACATGAAACCCTATCTCCAATCAGGAAAAAAATGTCAAGGATTTTCAACAGATTTCTCTCTTGTAAAAAAATGTCACCTTCAAAGAGCTGGCTACATTATCACAACTCCAAATACATACTGAAGGGAGATGGTTGCTCATGCCTGGGTGACACCATCATCTTCAACAAACAGCTCATGCCTGTGGCTTGCAACAAGTGACAGGATCATTGATGTAGCCTTCCTTTCGTGGATGAGTGGGGCAGTGCATAGAGTCAGGTCCTCCTGGCTGAAGCACTTGTGTGCTACCTGGAGCGAGCAGCCAAGCGAACATGTTAGCCTGCCCCTGCTGGCGTCTTCTTCCCTCCCCGTGTACAGCTCAGTGACTCGCTCAGCCTCACACATCCAGGGTGACACGGGCAATGGTGGTCTCTACTTTTTTCTTCTGACAAAATCCTGTGCACACTTTGAGGGTAAAGATGCATTTTGTATTCAGGACCTCAGAGTCAGTTTAAATTTAACAAAGGCCGAACTAGCACAAGATTTACACAGAGAAATTACGACAGAGTTGACAGTCAGTGAAGTGTTCTTTCCCGCTACTGGCTGTGTGGTCTTGTTTGACTTGTTATTTCATTTGTCCCTTAGCTTGTCAGAGCCCATTTTTTTTTCTTTCTAGCTTGTGGGATGGGCAAAAGGGGAAGCAAAATTAATAGATGGATGTTCCAAGTGAGTCTGTGGGAAGAGAGGAGTCGTGGCGCCTAATTAACTTTCTTTACTGCTTTATACTTCGAATGTGTGTGGTATATGTAAGTATTCGTCATGGGTATGTGCATGTGTGCATGCAGATGTGAGTGCAGGTGTGGACATGTGTAACCTCAAGGCAGAGGTCTACATCAGGTATCTTCCTCAAGAATTCTCTGTTTATTTTTCAGGCAGAGTCTGCTATAGAATCTGGAGTTCACCAGTGGCCTGACTGGCTGGTCAATGAGTTATAAGGATATGCTTGTCTCAGTCCCCACACAGGGTCACAGAAGCACTGCACCTGCCTTTTACATGAGTTGGGGGATCTGAACTCAAGTTCTTATGCTTGCATAGCTGGTAGTTTCCCATCCCCACAGCCCCCAATGCCTTATATTATCAGGTTAGCCAACGTGTGTGTGTGTGTGTGTGTGTGTGTGTGTGTGTGCGCGCGCGTGTGGGTGCGTGTGTTCTCAGTAAATGAATAAAGGAATATAGTGAACGATAGTGCAAAAGACCAAAAGAATTCCCTCCATCAAAGCAAAGCAGAAGAATGGCTCAGAACCATCAACAGGCAACTCAAGAATCTGTGATTAATATTCTCTTGAAGTTCAAGTTCCGGGCTGCCTGAGTTTTTACTGAATGGTTCTTACTGAAATGGGATTAGAGGCCAGTGGCCCCCTGTAGCGGAGATGCAGAATGGCAGCTGTCAGACTGTCTCAGATTAGCACACTGTGCACCTCCCCCGTGGTTCCTGCCCATGACTCAGACCCACACCTCTCCCTCATTCTTTCTTCCTTCCTGTTCCTTCTGCTTTTGGCAAGGCCGGCTTGTCCAGCTTCCATGCACACAGGAACTTTCCCTAACACAATCCAACTGCTAATCTGCTATCATTTACAGTGGCTTCCAAGAGAACCACGTTCCTTCCTGTTCATCTGGAGTAGATCTGATGTCATCAAAGTGACTGGGAATGGTGAATGTCTCGTTAACTGGAGACCTCAGAGAAGAGAGGAAGGCATGGCTGACAGGGCAGTCAGAGCTGCCTGCCTTCTGAAGGCAGGCAGGGTAGCCTTCCAGGGCGATGGCAGTGCGGGGAGCTTTCTAGAGATGGTGCAAGATCCCCACAATGCAGTTGGTAGGGAATACAGAGTACAGGAGCAATGTTTGGCACTGTTTGGTACCACAGTGATATGAGAATCGCCCCTTCTGGACACTCAGGGCCACTTTGGACTTCTTTGGTTCTAAACAGCCAAAGAATTTTCCTTTGTGTCTGGGGTACCTTCAGTAACTGCATCTTTAATCACCAACCCATGTCCAAAAAGGCAATTTCAGCTCCTAAGACATGTAGACTGACCTGCAACTTGCTTAGTTTTATTATTTAAACAAAAACAGGATGGAGCCGAAGAGCAGAAAAGAAAATGGGTACATCTCTATGCATGCATCTTGTATTTATGTACAAGTTTGTCAGTGTACTATGAACATTACCTTCTGAACTTGTAAAGTTTTGGCTTATCCTTAGCCTGCAGCAGAGGGCAGACTTTCCTACCTTATAAACAATCCAATAACCAACCGTAGAGGCCTAGACACACAAACATCCAGATGCAAGTATGTCCGGTCGATAAAATGGTTACACTTGCTGGGTGACTAACACCAGTGATTTAGGGCGGGAGAGTGAAACCGCTCTCCGGTGATTAAAACACTCATCAGCTTTTCCAGAGACGTGCCCTAATGGCCATTAAATCTGGCAGTGAGTCCCGGCATGCACCTCTCCTCCAGGGGAAGCAACTGTGCTTAGCTCAGCACTGCCATGGCCAGGAGCAAACAGAAGGTCCGTGAGTGCATTCTCAGGGAGGTGAGCTCAAGTCCAACCGTGGAAACCAGAATTCTGCTTCTTAGCTGAGGAGACTGGAGGAGGTTTGAGACAGGAAGTTTATGAAGCTTAGGTGAAAGGTCAAGATTTTGATAGCTGTGTATAGGAAGCTCTTTCCTCTGCCGGGAAGAGCTGGCTCATCAGCTTCTTAATAGAGATGGGTCTCCCCACTCTTCTCATATTGTATCCAAGGGAAAGATAAATATTCTCTGCACCTGGCATTTCAGAGCCAAAGGATTCTGTAGGCAAATTCATGCCATGTAAAGAATTGACCTTTATATTCTCCTACTTGGAAACACTTATGGCCATAGCTGTCATTAAATTCTTGTGCTGTCACCCACCGGGCTTTTCACTGGTGGCTGTTGTTCATTCACAGTCCTCACTGAACAAACAGGTCCTAGGAAGATAAAGATGCCGTGGTTGATGACTTCACCACCATTTGTCTTTCTCTTCTTCCCTCTGCTAGTATGAAGAAGGAAAGAAGCGAAGGAAACCTAACTACAGCAGCGTGGATCTCTCTGAAGTGGAGTGGGAAGACAGGGATGATGTGGTAAGTGACCCTTTGCAGGCCCTCCTGGCCAGGACTCTGTTGACCATAAAGGATGGCCCAGAAGCTGTCTGGAGGACAGCAGAGGGCCGTGAAGACAAGACACTCCCCTCCCCTGTTATAGTTGGGGTTGTATAGCTCTCTTGCCAGTTGCTAGACCTGTGCCCAACAGGCTCTGGTTTCCTCCGCAGCTGAATCCCACCTTACAATAGTTAGGGCTTGCCTTACCACCTTCAGAGGATTCTGGCTGGGCAGTAAGAGCCCCAGTAACTACAAGGACAGGTCAGCTACAGGCCAATAAGACAGGCTTCCACATAGACAGAGGGAACTGTTAGGTCTACCTGGACACAACTCGTGTTTCCGAAGTGCACCAGAGGGGTTTCCAGGCCCACTTTCCTCATGTGTGGTCAGCCTCCCACCCCCAACCTCTACCTCCACCCCAATTCTCGTTTCCCGTGCCTCTACTCTTCCCATGGGATGTTGAAGGAAGCCATTTGACATCCCAGACTATCTCCTCTTGCTTTATAGAAACAGGGCTGGCATCATAGTTCCCTTGTTGGTACTTTCTTGTTTTCATAGCCTCTGGTCCCTGAATGGTCTCAGCTAGCAGAAAGCTCAGGTTTTTCTCCCTTGCCTATAAAATGCAAAAACCGTTTCTGTTATAGAAATTTAACCTAGCACTGTCTTGTTAAGCCCAAACTCAGACAAAATAAAGTTGCCATTCAATAAAAGCTACTGCCTCATCCACTTAATTTTTTTCCTACCTGCCACTGCTCTGACATCATGTGGATTCAAAGAGCAGAAAGAGTTTCCTGTCTTCTATCCCTCTACCACTGTGACCAGGATCCTATTGGGTTCTTGGAATAAACTGCACTTAATGTGCTTGGCCCAACTCTAGCACCAGTGTGGACAGCTGTACTACCAGGACCACAATTCACCTGTCTATTTCTAGTGTGGGGCCATTACTGCTGCACCTCAGGGCTGCCCTCAAGGATGCTTGAGGATTAACCATAGTGATAGACTGAAAGGTAAAATACTGCTTACACCATCATGTGGCTAAGTGAAGATTCTGGGAATGATAACTGTTGCTAACTCTTACCACGGTTCTTTGCAGAGTAACCTCTGCTTTCTTTCTCTTCTGTCTTCACCTTTTCCTATGCTCTGTTTTGACCTCACTGCACCCTTTCCTTTTCTTTCCCAGAAGTGCTTGACCTTTCCATAGGTGTGATGCTTCATCTTTTCTGTTGTTACCACAAAGGAAGACAAACTTAGTCATACTAACCCTTACTTCCCAAGTCCCCACTCTCAGGGTCAGGCAAACTCTCACCCTCCTTTACCTGCAACTTTAGCCCATTTCTTGCTCATCTCACTGTTGTTATTCCTTGTGTCCAGCTAGGTTTTGGTTTTGTTTTGTTTTGTGAGTGAACATATCCTTTTGCTATTCATGGTTCAAAAATGATTTTTATTTCCTTATCACATTTTCCTTTATGATTCCCAGAATACCCTCCACTGTCATCTGATCAATAGGACTGGATTCTGGGTGTCTCCTCTCAGAGTTACCATTTCTCAGATCAGGCCAATATTGTTCTTTTGTACAAATTGGCCTCTAGCTATCTTTGTTCTGGGTTTCTTACAGCAAGAATCCCAAGACACTTGAAATGTGAGTTCTTTTAATATCAATGTGTTTGTCATAGGAAAACCCAAGCCACCGTCTCTCCTGTGTATCTGTACTCCAGTGACTGGAGAATTTAGGAAATCTGTGAAACACATTCTTATGTGGCATGCACAGAGACCCACATATCCATGTGTTGCTGTGAGAGCTAGCAAATAAGGACGAAGAGCAGGGTTCAGGACAAAACATGTGAAGGACCGTGGAAGCAGAGCTTACTGGGTGGTGGCAGCAAGGTTTGCCTGGATGCGGAGAAACTGACTGAGAATCCTGCTTCATGTGAACAGCAAGGCTCTTGGAGAATTTAATGAGCACACGTATAGACTATACCCTGAATCCTTCCAAGATATGATGCAATATCACACACATCATTTTAAAAATTGTAAAATAGCCTGGTCAAAATTAAAACAAAGGGCTGAAAGGATGGCTCAGTTGGTAAAGTACTTGCTGGGCACACATGAGGACAAGAGTCTAGATCCCATGCAAAGATCTGGGCATGGATGGTACAAATCCAGTTGTAATTTCAATATTGGGGAAGTGGACCTTGGTCTAGCCTAGTGGGTTCCAGCAAAAAAATCCTGTTCTGAGGAACAAAATCCAACTTTAAACTGTGGCCTCCATCTCCCACACATATGTACAACCACTTGCATATATATATATATATATATATATATATACCTGTACACATATGTACCTATACAAATACACATGCAAACATACAAACACACACACACACACACATACACACACACGCAAGAGAAAAGATGACCACATAGAGTAGTATACTTGTGACTTTTATTGCTATGATAGGTCAGGTTAGGCCTCATGTCAATTACTGTGAAAAGATAGATTATTTGGGGACCCGTATGTCAGCTACGTCTTAGTCACCAGTGAGGATCACCTCTGGAAAACAAAAGTTATCTCAATACTCTTTTTAATTTTTGTTTTCCCTCCTTCTTTTCTTTCCTTCAGCCCCTTCTAGCCATTTTCTTTCCACCCTTCCCATGTTCTTCCCAACTCAAAATTGAGTCTCTTTTTCCTTGAGTATTACTGTTTTATATAAGTGTGTGTGTGTGTGTGTGTGTGTGTGAGCTTGTGTATGCACAAATACATATAAACGACTTGATGAGTCTTTTTTTATCATTTGTGTGAATATGGTTTAACAGCTGAAATTACTGGAGATGGCTGAAGGAATTAAGGATGATTTTCAGTTTCTTCCTGTTACGTTTTAGTCATTGCTGAACTTTCCACAGTGAACACGATTATTTTTATAAATAGCAAAGGTTCACATAAGTAACAATAGCTACCAAATAAGAAACTTTTCTTCTACGTAGTACTGCCTTCCTGGTATAAATGATGAGCTCATATATTGCAGTCCTGTCAGGTATCTATCCCTATTTTACAGTTAAGGGAACTGAGACATAGGAGTTATGTCACAATCTGTCCTGGTCACATATGTCACAGTATGTCCCGGTCAAACCAAATTCAGCTCCAAAAACACTGATATTTTACAAGGAACTGCATAATCTCAAATCTTTTGTGTTTTTCTTCCATGAGTGGGCTCTTTCCTGAGGAAGAATTCTGACTAGCTGTTTGGTGTTCTATTGCTGTGAAGACACCATGACCACTGCAGTTCTCATAAAGGAAAATATATATTCGGGACAAGCTTACAGTTTCAGAGGTTTAGTCTGTTATTAGCATAGTGGCATGCAGGCAGACATGGTTACTGGAGGAAGAGCTAGAGTTCTACATCTGGCTCCGAAAGAGCAAGTGAGCCACACTAGGCCTGTCTTGAACATCTAAGACCTCAAGGCCCACCTCCTAGTGACCCAGTTTCTCCAACAAAGCCATATGTACTTTCTTAAGGCCACATCTCCTCATAGTGCCACTCCCTATGAGCCTAGGCACACATCAGGCTATCTGGTCCTCTAAGCTGTGCCCTTGACATATCTACCTTAGTGTGTGCCATGGAAAAAGCCCTAGAGTTCCAGGGTCCTTGAAGATTGCATTTGGCACCCCATAAATGTGTTGAGTTCTTACACAGTAACTACAAAGTAAATGTTCATTGCTATGGCGGTTTGGGCTCTTTGAGCACAAAAGGGGAGCCTTCCTTGCCTCTTAGTGAACTAAACACGGTGGACAAATACACTCTTTCCTGGTATTCAACAGTCACCATATTCATCTAACCCATCTAATCTCTGGGTCAGGTAATGCTGATCAAGGATTCTTCCAGAAGTCAGTAAGTGAAGTTTTACTGCTTTGGAAAGGGGCTGCATGTAAATCATTCATCCAATTGGAACAAATTCAGTTTAGTTTGAACTGTTAGTTGAATGTATGTGGGGAATTCTGACTAGTTGGTTGGTCAAGTGACAGTATTTGACCTTAGGAAAGAGCCCACTCATGGGAGAAAATCACAAAAGACTTGAGATTGTGCAGAGTTCCTTGTAAAATATCAGTGTTTTTGGAGCTGGCTGTGGTTTGACCAGGACATGTAGATATTTTATTTTACTACAACCTTGACTAACTGCCCATAGAATGGGGACTGACTACCTTGCTCTTATCAATGATGTAGCCACAGCACTATGGATTCTTTCTCTAACCTGAATGGATCCCATGCTGTTGCAATGTAAGCCTTTTTCCTACAGCCCTCAGGAGGCCCATACTAATTCACATGATGAGTGTCTTGGAAAGCTTCTCCAGAATTCTTTCTTCCCAAAGCCCTCTGAAAGTCTCACACTGAAACATATTGAGACCTTAGGGCACATATTCCCAAAAAATTTCCCAAGAAAGCTTTTGGTTTCATGTTTTATTCTTCTTTACACAATTTTCATTTTTTTTTTCTGAATTTCATGCTCGATCCCTTGAACCTGGACACCTAGAGAGCTCAAGAAGATATGTATAAGAAGAGGATTTGTGGCTGGTGCCCTCTGTGCCTCTTATCTTCATATATAGGTTGAATGCTTTTTAGGTAAAGAAACATCTTACCTGGCCCCTCCCACATAGCTTCCATCTGCAGGCTTGGTTAGGTAACTTGTAAAAGTAGGGGATTAGAAGATCAGGCTACCTGTACCTCCGGAAATTAAAAGCCCCTTCCTAACACAGACAAGAATTCACTACAAGAAGAACGAACTGTCCTTATATAAGGAGGCAAAACCTACAGTTGCCACTACACCTCCTGGGAAAGCTTTCCCTAGTGGGTTCTGCCTCTGAGGGAAGAGCAGCAGGCCTCTGGTGGAATGAGCACCCAGTCTTAACTGGAATGTAGTACCGAAAAGCAGGTTCTTTGATGGACCCCACAAACTGATGATCCCTAAGAGCTCCAGGGAATCACATGTGAGCTAGGTATCGGGGTTTATCACAAGAGCTGGAGAGGGTAATCAGTGGCTGAATTTTTAGATCCCTAGAGGAGATCTAAAAATTTTTATGTTATTCATCTAATATTGATGAAAGATGACTCTGTAGCCACTGCATATCACACTTAAAGATGTCTGGCATCTGACAGAAAACAAAAAGGTGCCATACACCATTGACATCCCTGAAATGCCTTTCTTTGGGTGTGTTAAGTCAAGCATCTATGCATGTGATTTTTAATGACGGTATAATCACCTAATATACAGACGTACAAAAAAATTATTTGAAAGTTTTTCTTTGCCAAGTCATTTTCATTCTTTCCAGCTGTTCATGATTACAAATCCAGGCAGTGGCAAGTTCAAAGGCTGTACAGAACAGCACCAATGGCCATGCCTTTCCCACTCCCTGTGGGGCTGTTCTTGCTCATCACTCCAGTCTGAGCTCTGGGGACATCTCTCATGTGTGGGTAACACTGACTTCTACCATGATTACGTGCAAGGAATCCTTTGAAATACACAACCCATTAAGATAGAAGACTGACTTTTCTAGAATGTTCCAGCCTCACAAAGTACATTTCAACCATTAGTCTCTTCCCTTCTCTGATAATGAGGCCGGAATACCACCTCCTCATGGGTTCTGGGTCCCAGGATTGGAGTGTGTGGAAGAGCTATTGGGAAGGTAAAACCATAGAGCATGCTGTAGTCAGTTTCTGAAACTTGTTCTTTGAAAAAGCAAGTAAAAAACAATATATACTTTTTTATTAATGATGAGATAGTTTTATCTTCTGATTTAAGTAGCAGAGGTTAGGAACATGTGTGCATGTGTGTATGTGTGCATGTGTGTGTGTGTGCGTATGTGCACCACATGCATGAAAATTCCCTTTGAAGCCAGGAAAGACTATCACAACATCAGGAGCAGGAGTAATAGGTGGTTATGAGCTGCCCAATGAGGGTACTAAGGACTAATCCCACATCCTCTGCAAGAGTAGTATGAAATCCTAATCACTGAGCGATCTTTACAGCCCAGGAGTTTGGGCTTCAGGGTTAGAGAGCTTGTGATTACTTGGGCAAGCTTCTTAGTCCAAGACCTCAGTTTCTCCTCCAGTCAAGTAGGTACAGAAATAGAAACATGGAAGATAGTTCTGTACATTTTAGAATTAGTGTCAGATCCACAGGTAGAACTCAGTCAGCAATAGCATCAGCAATGGGAACTTCCCAATAGTCTGATGACGACAACTTAGAAAGCACCTGAGAGGAGTTTTGGGTCACGGTGGCTTCACTCAGGGTCATTTTTGATTGGACAAAGGGCAGGAGAAGACATGGAGGCATAGAGAGATGAAAGAATGGCTCACATGCCATTGAGGAGATCCTAGCTAACTTGGGGTCCCTGACACCCCATGCAGTCCCTTTTCAGGCTATGCAGCTCACAGGGAGTTAGGAGCAGTGACTGGAAATCTGCAGAGATAGGGGACGTGTCACAAAATCTACCCAGTAGGCTCTGACCAGTGAAGAAAGGAAAGGGAACCTATGGAGACAGGAAGTGCAAAGGCGTCTTCAGCCCAAGGTGCATTTTCCATGGAGCTCATAGTCAAAGCCACCGGAGGAATGTTAGTGAGCGGTTGGACATAGGTGTTCAGCCAACTTGAGCTTTGGTTCTGATTCTTTTAGCTGGCAGGAGGCATGTGATACGACATACAGGTGAGGAAGGTAATTGTGCCAAAGAGGGTGACAATGCCAGTGATGAGAGTGGTGCTGAGGACAGAGACATGGAGAACAGTTAGCATGTACCAGGCACTCCTCTGCTTGCTCCCCATCTGCTTCTTACTACAGCCGTATGAGATTGGGGCTGTGCTCAGCTCTGTTTGGCAGGAGAGGATGATACACAGAGAAAGCATCGATCTGCCCATGATCGTGCCGTCCTCTCTCTAGAGTCTGTTCCTAAGTGACAGCTTTCTGTCCTTCCCCACAATGAGGTGCTGGTGAAGGAGAGCTTATTTTCATTGTAAGACCAGAATAACTATCAAAGCCTTTACCTCCAGAAAGCATCAGTGACTCTTGCCTTGTGGGCCCTCCCTTGCCCCATGCTAATTGTTCTTTGCTACCCAGAGTGGGGGGTGGGGCAGGGGTGGGTTGGCAAGGCGAGGCTGACCTAATCGCTAACTTGCCTGGGGAACTTGAGAGGGGAAGGTCCCAAATGGCTTTAGGCAGGCACCAGAAAGAGGAAAAATGGAAACCATGTTAAAGATAAATCGAGCTCTTTCTTAAAAGTCAGAAAGTAGACTTAATTAGGCCCGGCTCTCTCCATCCAAAACCACAAAAGTTAAAATGGGAAAATATTTCCAGAAATGCCCATTATGTGTTGTTAAAAAATATCTAAAGTTAAAATATATGTTTTATTTTATACATGCCTCCAGCTAAAAATTATGCTTTTACTCTCTCTCACAGAAGATGGGAATGTGAACCCAAATCTAGACAGTCCTGAATCAAATTTGGGGTGCTTGCAAGCCCTGCAGTTTTCTATCAGCCCCATCTTACTCAAGCTCCTCAAAGGAAAGAAATTAAAAACAAAAAGCAAAACAAAAATCTGAAGCGCAGACAGAGAAAGAACAGTTCCCTGTGAACTGGCACGTCAGTCAGCCTTTGTTCCCATCCCATTAAATGGTCTTTCCTGTCACGTCCCCTTGCTGCCCATGAAGGCACATCCTTCATCACCCAGTCTGCTGTCCTCCTCTGAACTCATGGAAGGCCACAGGTAATTAGATGAGGTCAGCCAGGCGGGGGAGGGGAGGCGAACCAGGCTTACTTTTCCAAGATGGGACCTCCAAAACTCAGAGGCAGGGTCAGCACTGTTCCCTGTCTTGTCAGCGAGGCTGTTAATTGGGTGAGCATCTGAAGCTGATTCATGCTATGGAAAGAGTTACTGTCTCCCCAGTGCCCCCCAATCTTTTAAAGTACTGTTTAGAAAAACATCTTTAAACTTGATTATCTTTGAAAAATGATTTCTTCATGACAAATCAGTACCCTTTCTGAAAACCAACTTGTCCCCCAGAGACATTCTCGTTTGTTGATAGTTTTAGCAGATTGTCTGGAGTTCATTCTCTGACCTCTGGACTCATCAACATCCTGCGGCTTCTCTTGTTGCTGCCCCTCAGGGGCTCACTTATGTACCCCAAATCAGAGTTGAAAGTCATTTGTTCACCCCGTCTCATTGCCCAGGAGCAGCAGAGGAGCCAGGGTTCACTTGTGTACCCCAAATCAGAATTGAAAGTCATTTGTCCTGCTTTATCCCCTCCCATTGTCCAGGAGTGGCAGAGGAGCTGGTGTCTTTCCTAGGGGACTGATTTAAAGTTCTGCATGTGACAGTGCAGCCTTATCTGTAGAAACATGAAGCGTTAGTGGAGAGCCCTGGCTGGGCTTTGTCCAGGGCACTTCTGTGGCTAGGCACCGAGTAGCACAGAAACCCAAGGAGGCATTAACTTGCGATTTCATTTTTTTTGTTGTTCTAGTTACGGAATGCCATGGTGAACCGGAAGACAGGGAAATTTTCCATGGAGGTGAAGAAGACCGTGGACAAAGGGGTACCTTTCTTTTTTAAACATTCTTGCCACTTCATTAAAATAAACCACTGTGAAAAAAAAATTAGCTTTGAAGGTCCTATCTGGAATAAATATCTTTCACTGAGCTCATTTCTCTCTCGTCTTTACTTATCTCAAACAAGATTCATGTAGTACTATTATTAACCAGATCATAGTGTGTCCATTTATTTGTGTTGATTTCTGAAAAACGTCATCTAGCAGACTAACTGTGTTTTCTTTTCTCTATGACTTTTCCCCCGATCTAGAAACGGGTTTTGGTGATGACAAATGACTACTATTACACAGACATCAAGGGTACTCCTTTCAGGTAGAGCTGACCATAATCATGGACATTCCATCAGACCTATCAGTGTGTTTGTACCCAACCTGCTGGCCTCTCACCATCTGAGGATAACAAACACCCTGCCCAAAGGCTGGAAAGAGTGAGGAAGGGGCTTTGCCCAGGCTGCTTTTTGTCTTTGTGCTAGAAGGGGGAAGATGGTTCAGGCCCACCCCAAACAGCCCATCCATTTGCCACAGCTTCGCATCCCATTCCCAACACAAATTCTCCAAGGCTCCCACGGAGGATGGGGTACCAGTTCAGAGGGTCACCAGGTTCTTGACCGTCTCACCTGCTCCTTCCTAAGACCCATTTCACCTTTTATTTTCATATCCCAGTAATCCTGCAGGTGGCATTTCATTCCCACCTTGTGCTTCTGTTTCAAATTTTCTGAATGTCCTTCTGTGTTGTCTCTCTGTTACAGTAAAAAAAAAAAAAAAAAAAAAGACTTTGCTTCGTGGCCTGCTTTTAGATATTTATGGAACATTCTAAAGTTGCCTGCTACTGTTAACTCAATGTTGTTTGTTTTGTGATTTGTAGGGGGAAAAATCCCACCTTATTTTAGTAGAGTTGCTTTATGTTCCTGGGCTGGTATTTTTCAGAGTTTGGGGGTGTTAACTAGTATAAGTTAATCTGGAAAGCAAATTCTAGCATTATTGTCACCCACTGCCAAGAATTGTGAGCAGATGTACTTTGGAACCAAGAGAAATCAAGAAAAACACGAGCCACTAAATGCCTTTGCCAAAGGAAGGGCCTGTTTAAAAAAAAAAAAAAAAAGTCTCTTACTTTAGGCCAAAAGAGAAAGGCACTTAAATCAAGCTAATAAGAACGTGGAAAAGCTGTTAGACTAGGAAGCACCAAGCTAAGGAGTCAGCCATCTGGTCATGCTGCTGCCTTTGAGTATCATTGGAGTTCTAGCTTTTGCCCTGGAGAAGGGGTCAGTTTCTCTGGGGTCTGGGAATCTCTAAGAGGAGAGCAGAGGTGTGTAAGGTGGTAGCAGGAGCAGGGTGTGTGGCCTTGGGAGGACATCCAGGGGAGGGCTTCCTGGAGGGACAAGCTGTTGGCCACAAATCTTGCAAACACAACAGCAGCCAATTGCCGCTGGCATTTCCAATCAGAGATGACTTTGAAGCAGCTGCTTGAGCCTAAGAAAAACCAACACCCACTATAATCAGTGAGGTTTGTGAAAGTAAACTGTTGGAAAAATTGTTTACAGAACATGAAATGGAAATGTGAAAATGGAAAATTAAAAAAAAAAAATGCTAGCCCACAAGTCTATTCCAGTCAATGCTCTAAGACTTCAAGGTTTGCTTTGTCTCTCTGCACAGTTTAGGTGTGGCGCTCTCCAGGGGCCATGGGAAATACTTCTTCCGAGGGAATGTAACCATTGAAGAAGGTAAGGAGCAAACTTGGGTTGGCACATCCTTAGGTGTGGGGAGGAAGGCCCAGAGCCAACTCTGAGAGAACTGAAGCCTGTGTGACCTTCAAGCCTCTGGCTAGTGTTCTGGGCATTTGACTCAAATCATTGCCCTCTTGGTGTTTCTGCTCTTGCCAGTTTTGTGTGGGTTTCTGAATGGTGGGAACCCTAACCAGTGGCTGGCTTTATTATATTCTTTTACCCATAAATTTGTGGAGGCCAATTATAGGAAGCTCATACCACCTTTATTTCTCTCATTACGTTCAGTGTTAGAGGAAGAACTAAATTAATAAAAACTCAAGTCAAAGGAGAAACAATGCAAAGAAAGATCTGGAAGGCTTTGCTTTCAACATAGCTGAGCCACCCATATTATTGGTGTTATGTTATCCTTTGCTCAAGAGCAATGTGACCACTGAAGAGATTGACAGAGGCTGGAAGGTAGAGGCAGGGTCATGTGACTCGAAGATTGCCCGTCTTCATAAAGCACAGGTGCACAGTGACTCCTATAAACCTCAGGTACCTTAAAGCTGTAAAGTGTAAAGTTGCTGTCACAGAAAGCACCCTTGACGTCCCCAGCAACCCACTAATGCTAACAGCACCCATTTCTGACATTGTTGATCATTTGGAATTAGGCGAGCATGGTGTTCAGGGGCTTCTATTCTACAAAGGGCTTTGAGAAGGCACCTGTTTAACCTGGCCTTTTGGTCAGTTCCATCTGACAACTGTCCCTGCAATGTTTCCCGGGCACCGAGTTTAATCTGACAAGGAGCTAAACGTCTAACAGAGAAGAAGGGGTTTGGGGGGAGCGGTATTAGGGTCCACTGGGTTCTGGGCAGAAGCAAGGGTATACCCATCCAAGAGCCAAACATGTGGTGTCTCTTCTTAAAGATACATAAGAGAACATGAGTTGACCTTGTGACCTGGACCAGATATACTCTAAAGGATGTGGTCCTAAAAGCCACACTTCAATTTCTAAAATTTTCTAGTTCTATGGGCTATGTGTAGTTTTGAGGGCATCAGTGCCCCTGAAGCAATAAAATTCATGTCCAAGCCATGAGATTAAACTGAAATAAAATAAAAAAAAATGACTCGTGAGAACAGAAAGAGAGGGCTTTGGAATCATTTGTATCTGCCCCTTAGCCTGTCTCTCCCTTGCTTCCCTCCTGTGTGTCTCTGTCTCTCTGTCTGTCTCTCTGTGTGTTTCTCTGTCTTTCACTCTCTCCCTCCTTCCTCCCACCCCCGCCCCTTCCTTCCTTCCTTCCATCAAACACTCCCTCCATCCTGTTTTCTGCTCTGGCTTCCTTTCTTGCACACAATTGTCTTTGCGATCTTTGGGACCCTTTCTATGGTCACTATCTTCTTCCTGTGTGTTCCACAGCTGTTAGGCTGAGCCGTCACATTGAGAGAATTTCAGAACTAAGCAAGAAATTAGTTTGAATGCTCAGCAAGGGGGCAAGTGTCTGGTTATCCACACAAATGAGATCAGATCTTCCTCTCTCCGTGGGTCCTCTGTAAATAAAAGGACTCAGCTCTGTCAGCTCACTGGATAGAAGAGCCCAGGAAAGCTGCTTTCCAGAGGCTGCTAGCCAAAAGCTGTGAGAGCTTTGGCGTGGTCATAGCTCCCTTCTATTGTTGGAGCGCAAAGCTCTTTGAGGATGGCACCCATATTTCAGGGGTTCTGTAGGTAGCAAGGCTCCTCCACTGGATGGATGTGCTCTCCACATGTTTTGCCAATGCTGACTGCTACCAAGATAATGAACAGGAAGATTTACTCAAAATTATAAGGGGTCAGGGCTGAGGGTTTAGCTCAGTGCTCGGCAGCCTAAAAGACAACATTGAAGATTGAAGCCTGAGCTGGTCTTCCTTCTAATGCTGTGTCTTTTCAGGGTCTTCTTTGACATGTTGCTTCTTTTATGTACTTATACACAGTGATTACTGAAAAAAATTGGGTGAATGTTATTACCCTCTGCTTTTCTGGGTATGGTTTTATTTTAAAAATTATCAAAATCAGAAAGGAAAGGACTAGGGAAAAAATTTACATTTGTTTACTATCCAAGAATTCAGAGAAGAAATGATAGTGAAACTCCTTCCTCAGGTCTCATTTGTGAGGCCTGGGAGACTGGGACAGAGAGAGCTTCTCAGGGGGAGGGCTGATTAAACTGCCATGAGAAAAGGGAATAGGACTGACACCTCAACTCAGTATCCTGGGAAAGAACATCCCCCAGCCAGGTCTTGGCACTTGTCACTCCTGTAGGGGGCACTCTCCCTGCAACCAGCCTGCCATACATGGCTCTTGCTTTGTCTGTGAAGTTTTCCCTAACCACCATAAATAGAGCTGAAGCAAAGCTCTGAGTGAAGCCTTCCAGTTTTGCCCTGCCTACCAATGCTTTCTTTTCTGCCACTACCAACTGATAGGCTATATGTACAAATCCCATTTTTATTTGTGTTTCTCCTGTCACTAGAAGTTACATTCTGGGAAGGAAAGTTGCTTGGTGCATTGAGATACTCTCAGCATCTATCATAGACTTGTATATGCCTTTGGAAAAATATTGAAGAAAGTGAGGAAATGAAGGAAGAAGGAAGTGAGGGAGAGAGGGAGAGAAAGAGAGGAGAGAGAGAAACAAGGAAGGAAAGAAGGGGGGAGAGACAGAGAGAAAGAAAGACAGACAATAAAGACTGATTATCCTAAGGACTAATCACTATTCCATTTAACCATCTTGTAGAGATTTTGAGGATATTTCTTGGATAGGAAAGATGATATAACACAAAGGTTGACATATTTCTATGGTACATAAACCAGTGTTTAACAGCTTACTTCCTATAGAACTGAACAATATTATTTGGTACATCTAGTATTTTATACATCACTTTTCATTAAGCCCTACTCTTAAAAATTCGCATCTTCTCAAGCTGTCTCACGGGGGGGGGGTCAAGTTCCAGCACACACACACACACACACACACACACACACACACACACCACTCCCTTGGAAAACAAATTATATCAAAACCATAGCACATATCAGGAAGTCTGGAGTATTCAGTGAAATTCCTAGCTTCCGTGCCAGCCTCCGCTCTACTAACTACTTTTCTAGACAGATGACTCACTTTCACTTAGGATCCTGCAACAACTACTAGCATTTCTTGCTGCTTGAAGATAATTGAGTCTTGACAATCTCATATCATTCAACATATAATTTCACCCTCACAACTATGTGAGGTAGGGACTATAGCATTCTGGCCTTATGCATGAAGAAAATATGAAAAAGTAGACCTGTTAGCATCACACAGGGTTAAATGGCCTGGCCGAGTTCTCAGTTCAGACGTCATTTAGCTCTAGAATTTGTCCTCCTAGCCATCCTGTTAGAAACGGCCTTCATTTTCATGAAGTTGAGATTTCTCTGGGATTAAAGGCAAGGGAATATGGCAGTGCTGGCCACAGTGGGGTAAAATGATTGTCTAGATGTCTGGGTAACTTTTTACATGGGCCCAGAATCTTTGTTCCCCAATATATCCCTTTGGGGTTGATATCTACTGTGAACCCAGCCCCTCACAAGTACCATCCTAGAATATTTGAGGTCTACAGGAAGATGGGAAGAGTGATAATTACTCAGTAATGCTTTTCATTGTGTTCCAGGCCTGCATGACTTAGAACATCCTGATGTGTCCTTGGCAGATGAATGGTAAGATTCCATCAACTTCAGAATTTGTTGCCCTCTTTGTTGTCTATTTATTTGCCATCTTACCTGGTTTTCCTGGACCAAACGCAAAGGGTCGGGGAGAAGACACCATGAATATTTACATGTTCTCCTTTGGGACCCTGTCATATTCTTAGGTCCTACTGCAACACTGACCTGCACCCAGAGCACCGCCATCTGTCTCAGCTGGAAGCTATTAAACTCTACCTCAAAGGCAAAGAGCCTCTGCTTCAATGTGAGTGGGCTCTCAAAGCATGCCTGTGGGTGTGGGGAGGGACAGAAGCTACAGGTCATCGGGGACCCTCAGGTTTCAAGAGCAGCTTTGCTTTTCTAAAGATTGTCAGTCATACTATACCCAGCCAAGTCTCTTCCTATAGGAAATATGAGAAATCATGTGGGTGAATGAATGTAGTATTCTTAATCGTGTTGAGTCTAAACTCCCAAGCCACCTAGTTAAGTAACTGGGTAAGATGAAGATGATAATGGCAGGCAGAGACTACACATCTCTGCTTTTCCAGCCCCCTGTTCTACAAATAAGGAACTCAGGCTGGCCAAAGAGTTCTCCCCTGCAAGGTCATTACCTACTCTGATGGTTCCCCAAGAGTAGACAGTACAACCAGCACCTGTCCACTCTTCTTCCACTCCTAACAGTCTCTTTTTGGAGATGCTCTGTGAGAAATAAATGGCTCAAGACTGTAGGAGTAGGCGGGAAACCCGTATGTACCACCCAAGAGCAATTGCTTTGAATGCTTTCCTGAGAAATGAGCCGACACTCCTCTCTACATGATAGTTACAGTAGCTGCGCCCTGAACAGAGGAAGTCGCCTAAAAGAAGCACCTGCACCCTCCTCAGTGAGCATCGCTTATCAACGATGGGAAACCTGTTTGACATGTGGTGTCTTACAGACTAACCGTAGCCATCACGGCAGAGGTGTGCAGAGATTCTCCAGCTGCGCACTGACAGTTTCATGGGCTGGGCTTGATTTCAGGGTCATCCTCTGTTAGGAAAAGAATCAGATGGGTGGCAGATGAATCTGACTTTTCATTTCTTTGAACTTGTTAATTATTATATTAAAAAGACATATCTCAAGCATAGAGAGACTATAAAAATACATTTTTAAATTAAGTTTATCTTAAAAACATTATTTTTCATGTGTATGGGTGTTTTGCCACCTGAGTGTCTGGTGCTCAAGGAGGCCAGAAGAGAGCGTGGGAGCCCTGAAATTGTACTTGCAGGTGGTTGTGAGCCACCGTGTAGGTGCTCAGGATCAAACCCAGAGTCTTTGGGAGAGCAGCGAGCGGTCATCTGCCGAGCTGTCTCACCAGCTCTGAATTCAGCTTCTTTTAACCACCACTTAGCTGCTGCATATGTTGTGCTGTTTGCTTCAGGGGCTTCTTAAGGAAGATGCAGCAGAGCTAGTACTGGAGCCTTAGCACATCCCTGCCCTGTCCCCTCTCTATCCCCCAAAGAGCGACTTTCCTGTATTTGGTCATCATTCTCATACCTTACTTACACTGTTGCTGTTCAAATAGGTATCCGTGAGCAGAGTATGGTTTTCTTTTCAACATTCTGTATATTAAACCATATATACAGAATTTACCATCCCCCATCCAAAACTTCAAAATCCCAAATTGGAAAAAAAAAAGTGTTTAAGCAATGATAGTGACACCACAAAATACAGAAAATTCCCTTGTTGTTTGCAGTCATATTCAGACTTTATGCTTGAGGTATGTATGAAAAAAAAAACGAATTTTGTTTTTTTATACCGTATTTTGTGTTTATACCGTATCTTAGCCCCCTATCTCAGTATGTATGCCAAATATAAAATCCCAAAAGTTGGAAATCTGAGCTATTTTTCGTATCGAACACTTTAGATAAGGGACCCTTAGGCTGTAGACACACTAATACATTATATGAGTTACTACATACAATTGTATACTATATAGATATATGTACAACTCACTTTTACTCCTCATGGAGCTTATTTGTGTGGATCGTTTTTCTCCATTGAGTTTCTTTGCCTTATCTTAGGATTCTGCTGTATAATCAATCACCTTTCAGCCTATGCACTGTCTTTCTGGCAACATATGAAATTGTTTATAGTGTTTACCTTTCATCCTTCCAACTGGTCTGCCTGTAAGAAGTCTCTCATAGACTCACCAGTAGCCTTTTGTATAGAGACAGCTATCCTCCTTTAAAATGAGGAAAAGCCTTAAATGGAAGAAAGCACACTCTATGTGTTCCCATGATTATCAGCTGTGGTATCCTAGTCTCATACCCTGCTGAATGTAGAGTGCTGAAAAAGTGATGGCCGTCGTGAGGGCCAGAGGCAGCACGGCTAGACCAGCTTTTCCAGGAGCTCTGGCTTCCCATATCCAACTTTAGGACTCAGCATGCTGGCCCTGGCATGAACTCTGAGCTGGGAGGAGAGAGCAGAAAACTGAAATGTGGGACATCTAAGCCCTACTGCTTGTTACTGTCTAGCCCCTTGCTTGGGGCCCAGCGGTATTACCAGCATATCAGGTATCACCCTGCTTTATATTTTCAGCCAGTGGGAAGTTAACTCATTAAGCAACACCCTGGATAAGAACGGAGCCAGCTGACACCACAACCCACCCCAGTGAACCTCTGTGGTACTTTTCTTTGGGGCCTAGCCAGAGCCTTCTTTTCCTCTGTCCTTTCCAACAGGTGACAAAGAATTGATCCAAGAAGTCCTTTTTGATGCCGTGGTGAGCGCCCCTATTGAAGCCTATTGGACCAGCCTGGCCCTCAACAAGTCTGAGTAAGTGGCTGCATGTAACCCCCTTCGTGGCCATTTCTGTACAAGCTCCAAAATATGGTTATGGTTTAGGGAACTAAACCATTTTAGGCGCCTGGTGTTAAAGTTCTTTAATTTTCCCCTAAGCTCCTAACCACAGAAGCTAGAGCTGCGTAGCCGCACAGGCTTGGATGGCAGGCTCCTGGGCTTGACATGTAATTTGTTGAGTTTTAACATTACATGAAATCCAGTATGTGGAGGTAGGGTGACACTTCCGGAGGGGGCAGTGTTGGTAGAAGGAGCTTCCTGCCTTGTCACACCCCCTCGTGGGCTGGAGTGAACTTGGGCGGAGGCCACATGAGGTTGTGAACAGGCTGGGGAAAGCGAGATCTCTTTTTCAGTGGGGTGTCAGTTACTGCCCTGTGGTTTCATACCGAAGTGGAGGAGGGGGTAAGGTAGGGTAATTCAAGTAGATGTAGAAAACTTGGATTAGAACTGTGCTGATGGCTAATCCTTGTATTATTTTTTACTATTTGCTCTCTCAAGTGGTACAGTATTCATTCTCTTTAGGTTCCTATTTGTTAGTTTCTTCCTTTGGTTTTACCTTCCTCTCTATTATATCTATTGCTCATTCTGCTTTCATTGCCATTCAAGCTTTTATGCATCAAGTGTGTCTCTCTCTCTGTGTGTGTGTGTGTGTGTGTGTGTGTGTGTGTGTGTGTGTGTGTGTTCTGGGTGCACTAGCCAGGCAGTAGGGAAGCAGAGGTAACCCAGACAGAAGACGTGGTCATTGCCCTCCTGGCTTGTGTGGTATATGTGGTAATTGCAGTGAAGGCCAGCGTAAAGGCAGGTAGATGATGGTGGGACATGGGGTAGATGGGGAGACAGCACCAGTCAAGAGGCATTGGGAACTTCAGGAAGGTGAACTGGCAGGACTCAGAGCCATGAGGTGAGAAAATATTCCACATAGTTGAAGAATTTGAGGTTGCTGAGAAATGTGGAGGGTGGGAGGCAGGAAATGTGTCAGGTGATGACAGGGTGCTGCAGTAGGCTGGGTGGTCCTTGGCCTTGAGGGTCAGAGTAGAGATTTTAGAATTTCTTTCTATAATGCTGTATTATTATTATTATTATTATTATTATTATTATTATTATTATTATTATTGAAGTGGTGGGGATTGAACCCAGTGTGTTGTACATATTAGGCAAGATTTTGAATTTTATATTCAGAATATTAGGAAAACATTGAAGGCTTTTAAGAGCGAGACTATGACAAACAGATTTGCTTTTGTTTTTGTAAAAGCAACCTCTCTGTTGCTGTATATAAGACAGAGTGTAAGGGGGGAAGAACAGCAGCACAGGCTCCGTGACATCCATGTATCTGCCGTATGTACCAGGATGGAGGGCACAGACATGCAAGGCTCACATATAGCTGGCTTCAGAGGTCCTCCACCTTACACCAAGACCTGCTGGTGATTTGTGGTGTGGGCTGAGCCTCCCATCTTTGTTACCAGATTGGTATAATGAGCTCTTGAGAAGACATTGCTGTTAGAGGATAGCAGAAAAGGAGGGAGGAGCAGCTTCTAGCCAGACATGGCCAGAGCCTTTCCAGAAACCAGAGGTATAGCCTCACCAGGGAGGCTACAGGTGGGCAGTCTAATGTGAGGGTGGGGCTCCAGGGAGAGAGCCATGCTGTTGGGCTGTTCCCTTACCTGTATAGATCATATTCCCTACAAGGTTGGGAAAGAATCAAAGCCTACCCTAGGGTTTCTTTCTCTCTCAGATATGTAAATGTTTCTTTTAGGATCCTATAAAACTCTGTATTTGGAGCAAAGATTGCTGATTCATTTCTCACACATGCTACGGATTTCTTAAATGGTAGCTTGTCCTGCTGTCCACATCTGTAACTGATTGTGTAACCTTTCAAATTGGTGTCGGCTACAAGCAGAGCCAAATGCAGCGTCTTAGTTTCTATTCACCCCTTATATACTGGCCACCTTGTCTACTCTCAGAGACTAAGAAGTCAGAACCTCTATATAGAAAACGACACAGACAGTGAAACAGATTGCTATTAGCATCTAAGACAGAAAAACAGGGTAAGAATTGCCATTACATTCAAAATTTGCATGGCATCAAAATTGTGTTTGTGGAAAGACTTTTCCTTTTCTCAAAGAAGAGTCATATGCCAAAATCTCCTAAAGAACCTGCTCAGCTGCGTAATGCCGCGCCTGAAAGATGGAGCTGGTATCCGCCTTCCACCTTCCCGATGGTGAGTGCTCTCCCGATGGTGAGTTGTCACAAACAACTCCACATTTGGCTAAGGCTGAGGATCTGGCTTGCTACCATGTATGTGGACCTATCTGCATTGCCCACGTGGCATGCTGAGGTTGGCTACCCAGAGGCTATTTAAAGTGGGCTGGCTTTCCCCAGGGTCAGATGATTGTTCAAGGTTCCTGAATAAACTGCATTGAAAAAAAAAAAAAAAGAACCTGCTCAGACACTAAACATGCTCTTAAAGATGAAACACCCTTGTGACGAGTGTTCTTTATAAAGAGACTTTGCTGGAGTTTCCATGAATGGCACTCTTTAGAGGTGACATTGGAAGAAGCTTTTTTTTTTTTTCCTCCTCCTCATTGCTTTAACTGAACACCTGAGAGAAGCAAGCAAAGCGATAATAAATTTATTTTGGCTCAGTTTCACAGAGTTCAGTGCACAGTCTCTTGGCCACATGTGTTTATACAGAACATCAAGGAGGCGAGGACATGTGGCCGGGGACAGCTCTTCATGATCTTCCTAATAAATAGGAGGGAGATGTAGGAGGGGAGAAGAAAAGAGGGGAGGGGAGGGGAGAAAAATGGAGGGGAGAGGGGAGGAGAGGAGAGGGCAGGGGAGGGGAGGAGGAGCCAAGGACAGGATTCCCCTTCAGGCTCTTCCTCCAATAATGTCCTTCCACCAGCTAGGTCCATCCTCCTGAAGTTTCCAGAACTTCCCAAAATAGCGCTACCGCCTGAGGACCACGTCTGCAGCACATGAGCTTTTGGGAGAATATTTCATAAACATTCACTCATGTCTTTGGGAATGGTTTTGAGAAAAAACTCTGTTCTCTAGTCAAAGCTATAAATTCTTTTCTAGCTGTATAGAATCCCAGACTGAGGGATACTACAACATTGGTTCCATGCCTCCACTCCTTGTTTTCTTCCACGTGGAAGACCCAACTGACAGTCTCAAGACTAGAAAAATGCTTGGTCGCCTCCCAGTAAAAACACCCTGTAGACTTCTGCCCATTTTGCTCTATGTCTCTGGCTGCTCTCTTTAGGCTTGCACTGAGAACGAGAGGTGTTTATGGTTGGAAGTGTGTTTTTTCCTTGCTCATGCTGTCTTTGTTGGCAGGGGATTCCTTCATCGGTCCTGCAAGTCTTTTCCTGCAAGTTGTGTCAGGGATAAGAGTTAGTAGTCTGGCTCTGGTGCCTGTGTGAATGTGTACATGTTCGCCTGTGTGAGATTCCCTGGCGTCTTTTAAAGTTCAGGTTTCAAAGCTGCCGTCAAACATCCTGGGCAATCTTGAGATGTGAAAGCCATTATCTGCTTACTGTCTAGAAGCACTCCCTGATGTCTGCTGTTCTGTTTCAGGAATTCTGACAAGGGTGTAGAGGTCGCCTTCCTCGGCACTCGCACAGGCCTCTCAAGAATCAACCTGTTTGTGGGCGCCGAACAGCTCACCAATCAGTAAGTAGGAGGGTCTCCTCTGCAGGGCCCAGTAAACCCCTCAAAGCAGAGCTTCAAAGGGGCGTACTTCATTTCTTGAGGTTCAGGCCACCTCAAACATGCTGAGAGCCTTCCTCTCTCTTCTGCCATGGGGCTCTCAGTGCATGTGTTCACCTGTCAGTGGGCCCTTTGACAGCCCTTTGTTCCTCAGACTCATTGGCTTCTGTCCACTGTCCAGGAGTCCTCTCCTGCCTGGTGAGTCATTTAGGACTTGGGAGATAATACAGCTGCTGGGGAACAGCTGGAGGGGAGGACGTGCTGGGCTCCCAACTCATGATTAGGACACTCAGATGTCCTGAGCTCTTCCCAGGAATTACTGCCAGAGTCTCAGGTCTGCTCCTGATTTGTCTGTTTATGTTTCAATAAACCTCTATACCTCCATGGACAGCTTGAGAGAACACAGAGCCTCTCAGGCAGAGGTGTGCTCCCGGAAGGTACTAGGATTGACACTGTCTCCATGTAGTTCCCGAGAGACCTCAAGGAACAGGTATCAATCTAGCTGAATCTAGCACCCAGCTAGATTCCCCAGTCCTGCTTAGTCCTGGTAGTTCAGAAGCTTCAGGCCCTTCTCATCGCATGGGTATTTCCCCAGCATGGACCAATAGTCTGAATCTTTTCTAAGTTTATTAATACATCTTCTCAATCTCTTTTCTCTGACATGGGGCATTGTTACGTCAGGGACAATGATGCCTAAGATTCAGCAAAGTCAAATGTGTTTAATAACTAACTGAGTTCAGAGGTTCCCAGCAACCCTTACACACCAGATTTCAGGGACAGTGGTGAATCCACACTGTGGCCATGAGTTTGACAGGGGCTGCCCGTTGGAGTCTCATGGTGGGGTGTGGGGGATGTCCCTTCCCTCAATATCCAGTTCAACGATGTTCCTTCCTGTTAGGTGGGCCCCTGGTACCAGTCAAATCTGGCAAGTGGTAGATGGGTCCAATTTTAGATGTTTGGCAAGACTGGCTTTGAATTTCCTCTCCAGGACCTTTGCTTTCTCTTTTCCGGAAGCTCACATTTATCATTTTGGAAGTCAGCGTTCATTGCAGCTTGACTTTTTAAAGCCCTCCTTAGCGTTTTACTCTCAAACAAGGCTTTTTCTAGAAAGCAGGATGCTAGGACAGATGAGAGTGCTGAGCTATACATTCCTGTCTCTGGGAAGGATCCAGAGAGCGAGCAAAGGCAAAAAAAGATTTTCTGTTTCTTAGAGTTGTGTGCTGTACTGTTCACTACTGATTTTCAAACAAGCAAACGGTAAAAGTAGCAGGTTTCTCCTGGGCCCATGACCTACCTAGCCTAAATTCCTGACCGCATTAACAGTGTTGGAGTATGGGATAGGCCTTAAATCTAATAAGAAGTGGGTGCCCGCTCTGCTGACATTTGTGCCATTATTGCGCCAGTGGACGTATCTTGTATCTTATGCCATCATTATAGCTAAGTGGCTGGGACTAACATCACTTTTTCCTTCTGGTAGAATGTATAGCACCTTCTGGCACTATGAATGCTAGCCAGTAGGAGTGAGTCTTCCAGTTGAGTACCAGATAGATTTCTTCATTTTCTATGCCACAACAATTATATGGTATCTTTAGCAATAGATTCCTGTCATCAACTCGTGGAGAGTAACCAACAGCCCTGGCAATATCCTGTCATGTTTAGAAAAGTCTTTGCGACCCCTTTGACCAATGACTCAAAAAGATGTGGAACAGGAGTGGATACAAAGTCCCAGCCCTATCCAAGAAGCTATTCGTAAATGATAGCCACCAAGAGAGGGAAAAATCAATTATTTTCAGTGGAGTGACATTGGATATACCAATCATACCACAGGGCAGGCTGCATGCTCAGGAGTCCTTGCCCAATATAAATCAAACTCCATGGGTTTTATTGTCATTTTCTTTTCTCTTTTCTTTAGGAGAACTAACATGAAGTTGTGTGGGTAAGAAGGAGTTAGGATCTGGAAGAAAGTGAGGGACAGGAAAAAATATGCTGGATGAAATCATCAAAGAATAATCATTTTTTCACACACAAATAAGCAAAACACACCAAAACAGCAATAAAAACCAAATAAGCAAACAAATAGCAGCAATAAAAAGTAGCACCTTGCTAATCTGACATCGTTGGTGTTAGGGTCAGTTTGAAAGACAGCAGACCCATACTTGTGAATGCCAGATTGCCTGATGTATTTTACTTTGGGTCTCTTTTTTGATCATCTGTTGCCTTTAGTCATTGTGAGGAGCAAATACCTGTACTTTACACAGTCATACCTGTGTCTGGGAGTTCCAAACCCACGGTAGTGCTGAGACCCTCAACAGATGCTGGCTTAGTGTGTAAACAAGTTCATCTTCAATAAACTCATAGTGTGGCTTCATGTGCAGGAAGCCTGACATCTATACTCTTAAGATCACTGGACTACCTTTCCCTCAGTGGTTTTCACGGAGATCTAACAGTTTGGGTAAATTCTTGAAGTCAGGGCTGGAAAATTAGTTTTCTTTTTGTGTGACTAGATGTACATGTGAGTACACACACTCATGAGTACAGAAGAAGCTGGATCCTTCAGACCTGTGGTTACAGGTGTTCGCACAATGTCTGGCTTGTATGAGTTCTGGGATCTGAACTCAGGTCCTCATTGTTGTACACAAAGTTCTCTTAACCTGTGAATCATCTGTCTAGCCCTAGAAGTTTTAGAATTTCTGATTTTTGTTCTTGATTATGCCATGAAAGGAAAAGCTCAAAGATCTAGATAATACAAAATTCTTTGGCCAGAATTAACCTGTGTGAGTTTCCTATAGTGGGATTTTATCTCCTTTGCCCACAAATTGAATTGGAAATAGATCAGTTGTGTTCATGGCCCTATTACTCAGTCCTTGTCCCAGTATTAACAGTATCTTTGTGCATCCCTGGTTATCTGCCATTTGATATACACACAGCACAGGTGATATTAGTCTTCATAGTGCAGTTCCGAGCCTCATCTGCAGTCCTAAGTTTAAAACAGAACCACTTCATACCTTGCACTTGAGCCACGGTGAACCAAAACCTGAGCTGTAAGAATCCTTCCTGTGCTCCTCTCAAATGACGGAGCCCTTTCATACCTGGTGTTCTTTGGCACTGTGTTCTCATAAGGCCTTTACTGTCATTCCCACTTATCAGAGGCAGAAATGAGGGCACAAAGAGTCGGTTACTCACTCAACACCATTCAGGTCTGCACAGAACCTAGATGTGTCCTGCCCAGCACCAAAGCAGACCCTCAGATGGAGAAGTGAACATCTACTGTTGGGCCTCTGAAGAGAAACACTCTTGTCTGCTTTGTCCTGAATCACTGCTTGGGAGTTGGCAGAGGCCTTCCGGGATACCCCGCAGATTTATCCTTTCTCAAATACCAGAGTGACGGAGAGATAGGGCTATGAACTCCTGCTTGTAGGATTCCAGATCTATTTCCTGCTACCCCAAATCCTGAAATGGGGACCACTTCAAACCTTCTAAAGACACTAGTGACCTAAATACCATGGCTCTGTACAAGGCTCTTGGAGTAGCATGAAGGGCCACATATTTCAAGCTTCTCTTTGCCTCTGTGCATCTCGCCACCAAATCAGCCTGATATATGTGAAAATGCTTATCTCATACTGGTTCTACCCACGAATGGCCCAGTGGCTCAGGGTAGGCACTCTCTTCCCACTATGAATAGAGAGCAGAGACACCTACCACACTGGTCTTCTTGTGGAATTCTTGTCTTCTCCGGATCCCTCCATCCTTCCTCCTACTCTTCCACAGGACTCCATGCTTTCTACCTAATGTATGGCTATGAATCTCAGCATCTTTTTCTATCCTTTGCTGGGTGGAGCCTCTCAGAGGACAGTTATGCTTGGCTTCCATCTGTAAGCATAGCAGAATATCATTAAAGGTGTCAGCAGTTACCTTCTCCCATGCGATGGGTCTTGTGTTGGGCCAGGCTTTTGTTGGACATTCCCTCAATATCTATGCTATCTTTATCTCTGCCCATCTTGTAGGCAAGGCAAATTTGGGTGGAAGGTTTTGTAGGTGGGTTAGTGTTCTACCTCCCATCACTGTAAGTCCTGTCTGGGTGGAGGGTGCCCTCCTCAGTATCTATGTCACGCACTGCTATGAGGTCCAGCTAGAGTCACTCCCATATATTCCCTGGAGCCTGCTCTGTCATAGGTATCCAGCTTGTCTTAGAGACGCCCTTGCACTCAGTTTCCCTTTTCACTCTAAGCCAACTCCTCTCCCTTCCCCACTCTCCCCATATTTAATCCCTGTCTAGTTTCCCTCTCCATACTCTCTCCTACCCAGTTCTCACTCTTCATCACCTTCTGCTATCTATGCTATTTAGCCATCTGAGATTTAAGCACCCTCCCTTGGGCCCTCTTTGTTACTTAGCTTCTTTGGGTCTGTGAATTGTAGTATGGCTATCCTGTACTATATAGCTAATATCCTCATGTAAGTGAGTATATACCATGTCTGTACTTTCTAGGATTGGGTTAGCTCACTCAGGATGATCATTCCTAGTTCCATCTATTTACCTGCATATTTCATGATTTCCTTGTTTTTAATAGCTGAGGAGTATTTCATCATGTAAATGTACCACATTTTCTTTATCCATTCTTCAGATGAGGGACAACTAGGTTGTAACAATTAACATCAACAATTAACAAATGGAACCTCATGAAACTTAAAACCATCCATAAGGCAAAGGACACTGTCAATAGAACAAAATGGCAGCCTATGGGTTGGGAAAAGATTTTCACCAACCCTACATGTGATAGAGGGCTAATATTGAAAATATATAAAGAACTCATGAATTAAATATCAGCAAACAAAATACTTAATTTATAAATGGAGTACATAGCCAAACAGAGATTTCTCAACAGAGGAATGGCTGAGAAACATTTAAAGAAATGCTCAGTCTCCTTAGTCATCAGAGAAATGGAAATCAAAACGACTCTGAGATTCCATCTTACATTTACCAGAATGGCTATAATCAAAATCTCAAGTGCTGCCAAGGATATAGAGCAAGGGGAACACTCCTCCATTGCTGGTGACAGTGCAAATTTTTACAACCACTTTGAAAATCAATCTGGCAGTTTCTCAGAAAATTGGAAACAGCTTTACCTTAAGACCCAGCCAGCTATACCACTCCTGTGCATATACCCAAAAGATGTTCCACCATACTACGAGGACACTTACTTACCTATGCTCATAGCAGCTTTGTTTATAATATCCAGAAACTGGAAAATAATTATTTTGACTTTGAGAAGGTGCTATGGGGAAGAGAATATATAGATGGTGTTCTCCATAGAAAGAAATGCCATGGACAAAGACTGGGGCCCCAGAGGTCCAGGAGCCAGCCTGTGGACTTAGAGAAAAGGAACATGGTCAAAGAAGGACCCAAAAATCTTAATAGCGGGCCGCTTTTACCCTTCTTACTCCTGTCCTGTAGAATAGTGGAGATTCATTTCACACACTCAGAATCTGACTGCCAGTGTCTGCAAGGTACTTTTTGAGTAAAGTGGAGTGTATAATATTGACTTGGGTCTCCACCAGGCTGAAGAGGGCAAGTTGGACTTCTAAAACCCAACCCTGGTCTCTCTTGACAAAGGCTCTTGGATGTACTGTGTGCATCTTGGCCTTGCAGGGCACAGCACTCTTCTCGTTCATTTCCAGGGACTTTCTGAAAGCTGGAGACAAAGAGAACATTTTTAATGCGGATCATTTCCCTCTCTGGTACAGAAGAGCCGCGGAGCAGATTCCCGGGAGCTTCGTCTACTCCATCCCCTTCAGCACAGGTGGGTCAGGGCTCTGGTGCCTTGGTCACTGAGGATGTTTTCATGAAGCCCAAAGGGAGCCAAGTTTAGCTTTAGGAGCCAATGCAGAATATTAGGCCACGTCTGAGCCAATGACTTGTTCTACTCAAGTGACAGCCCCCACCTCAGCCAAATGGTACAAAGGGCATTTTAGGAAGCAGAGCTGGCATTTTGCATCCTATGGAATTTGGGTAGAACTTCTCAGCCAATTTGTTTTCAATCACCATGTAAAAGAAAGTTCAGACATCCTTTATTAGAAAACTGTGATTCATACCCCCTTCAGACATCCACAATTCCTACCTAAAATTATCAGATCTAAACTTAGAGGTGGTAGGGAGACGGAGCACCCTATCTCTTTCCTCTTCCTTCTCCCCCTCCCTCACCCTTCTCAGATAAGATCTTGCTTTCCCTACCTGGTTTGGTACTCACAATGTAGCTTAGAGAAGCATTGAACTTAATGGCAATCAGTTCACCTGCCTCAGTCTCCTAAGTGCTAGAATTACAGTTGTCTACCAATATATCCAACAGCACCAAGGCTTTATAGCACTTGTCTACACTTCACTCATTGTTTTCTGCACTTGCTGCTGCGGTGACCAGTAAGATCCATAGAACTAGAAAATATTATAGCTTTAAATTGTGAAAAAAAAAATAAAGTTACCTGTCCCCCACATACACATAAAATAATCCAAGTGTTGCCTCATTTTAGCAAGTGTTAGATGGAAGAGACATTGGGCACTACCATTGTCCCTGGCTTGTTGTTATCTCAGGCTATAGGGCTTTTAGTACTCTGTCTGAAGCAAGCTCTACATGGAACATTCTAGAAGAATGAGACCAACTTCTGATAAATTGGGCTACTCTGGAAAGTTTATTCTATTGTACTTTATTTTAGGGCTTCTTTTTTTAATTTATTTTTATTTCATGTGCATAGGTATTTTGCCTGCATGTATGTCTATATGAGGGTATTGGATCTCCTGGAATTGTAGTTACAGACAGCTGTGATCTGCCATATGAGTGCTGGGAATTGAACCCAGGTCCTCTGGAAGAGCAGCTAGTACTTTTAGTCACTGAGCCATTTCTCCAGCTCAATTTGAGGCCTATATTATGTCAGTCTTTTAAAATGTTCTTGGTCCAACCCTGACAAATGCTCCACAGGTGCCGCCTGTCTGTTTAACTCTTGGTTCTGTGAATGCCAGTGTTTGCAGACAGAGTGCCTATAAAATGTACAGAGGACTTGATAGCAAGGGTCTGATGCATATGCACACAGCAGGAAGCACAACAAGAAGCTGCTGTCCTTGTTCTGTAACGAAATACCCAACACAGGTGCTCCAAGGAGGAACAGGCTTATTTGGGATCACAACTGAGATACATTTCCATCATGAAAGCAAGCCACTGAGGACCGGAAGCCAGATGGTCATATTACACTCACAGCCAGAAAACAGCAAGTCAATAGGAAATGGTGCCGAACTGTCAGCTTCAACCCTGTCCCACCAAGGGACCACTTCCTTCAGCAAAGTTTTACCTCTTCACGTGCCTATAAACTTCTCAGACAATACCCTCATGTGGTGACCTCGTGTTCAAACACATGAGCCATGTGGGGGACACATCACATACAAGAGCTCCTCA
Organism: Meriones unguiculatus; assembly: GCF_030254825.1. Classification (NCBI taxonomy): domain Eukaryota; kingdom Metazoa; phylum Chordata; class Mammalia; order Rodentia; family Muridae; genus Meriones; species Meriones unguiculatus. The sequence continues at coordinate 6,904,388 of NC_083357.1, read as the reverse complement.
TTAATGGAGAGACACAGATAAAGGTGCAAAGTCAGTGATGAGATTTTCGTGAAGGGTAGAATTTGCAGTGGCCCAGTTTGTAGGCTCTTTCCTAGGATGAGGGTTTTGGCCATGTGCTGTTGTTTGTATGCCTCAGCATGTAGACCTGTACATATACCTATACAGGTATGGTTTCTTATAGATTTCCCAGGCTCTAACGTTCTTCTTTCATGCTTTTCTGCACCTACTTGTCTTGCTTGGCATGTCAACCAGGACACAGTGAACTTTTTCGTTCCACCATAACAATACCATCTTAATCTCATTTTACTTTCCTTTAGTGTGGCTGTGTAAAACAGAAAACAAAGCTTAGCCTGCTGTCCTTCTGAGTCAGCTAGGAATCGTCAGGTCCATGATACAGGGACCGGCACTGTTGCAGACTATAGCATCCCTAAACTACTTTGCATGGTATGATGCCTCTTTTGCCAAGTTGCTTTGTTATTTTCTGCGTTTTTTTTTTTTTTCTGGACTAATTATGCTTGGGGAAAGAAACAGTTATGATGACTTAAAACCATCTTTGTATTGGTTTTGGAAACAGGTTTTTACTGATTGTATAATGAAAGAAGTTAACTTTGTTTTTTTTGGCAAAATTATGAATGATGTACAATCTTAGAAGATTTCCTGGCTACTTTTCACTTAAATTTCTTTTAGATTAAAGAAAAAAATCTATAAAGACACCAGGTACCTACCACTGTGGTGAAGTTTCTTGCAGTGACTACTCAGATAAAACCCGGTTATTTGCACTTGGTCTAAGGGAAAATTCTTAATTGCTTTGGTCATCAGTTTCTTCCAGCTTGGCTTGCCTTGACTGGTTCAGTGGATTTAATTCAACTCACAGTCACTGAGTTCCTTTCTCTGGAGCCGGCACCAGATGAAGTAGACATTCAGAATTTGTGCTCTTCATTTGTAGTTAACAGATGTGGGAACTGTTTTTACTAACAGGAGGCCAATACTTGCACTTGAACTATATTGCCATCCCATTAGTAGAGATGGATAAAGTGTTCATTCCAGTTATATCCCCATTTAGAGTGTTTTTGCTTAGGAAAACTGTTCTTAAAAATTGAAGTTTATAGACCAGTTAAGATTTATATACAAATCTGAGCTTTAGCAGCCAACTTTATATAATTTCAGAATTAGATTTCAGGCAGCCTTATTTACAGAGGTAGCATAAATCAGACCACTGACATGGATAAACACTTCAGTGAATTATCACAGGTAACAAAACCTATGGTCTTCCTGGTAATCATTAGTTTCAATATGAAGAACTGGACTCTCCACAGAGCAGGAGGTAGCAAGTTATCATGGTGCTTCTAGAATTGATGGCAAAGTGTCCACATTCTAAAGCACTCTGGACTCTGGGAAGAGAGGTCCAGCACATTTTGTGGATGGATGGCCAGTATGATTGTTCTATCTCCATGAACCCCTGAATTCTTTATTTTTTTTATTATGGTGAGTTTTCTTTCTATAGGAGCAGTCAACAAAAGCAACGTGGTGACAGCAAGTACCTCCATCCAGCTCCTGGATGAACGGAAATCTCCTGTAGTGGCAGGTAAACAATGATTTGGGTTAAAGAGTGTGGTATATGCAGGGCTTCTTTTTTCTTTTAGCATAGTCACTCTCCAGAAGGTAGGTTTCAAAATGAAAATAATGGAAACATTTCTTCTTTGGCTGTATGTTATTTTTTTCACACTAAGGTTCTAGAGTTGTGGTTCTCAATTTGTGGGTCAAGACCCCTTTGGGAGTTGAATGGCCCTTTCACAGGGGTCACCTAAGACCACCTGCATGTCAGATAACTTAAATATGTTATAGTAACATAAATATGCTACTACTCATAACAGTAGCAAAATAACAGTTATGAAGTAACAGTTCAATTATTTTATGGTCGAGGTCATGAGGGATGCCACAGCCTAAAGAAGCTTGAGAACCACTGCTCTAGAGGCTCATAGGGCTCCATGCGGAAGCAGAAATCCTTCCCAGGGCATCTGTTGACTCTGAGCCTAGGGGAAATAGTTGGAAAATGTAGTGAGAATTTCCTGATAACAGATTAATGCTTGATTACAGGAGGCTCCAAGTTGTCCATTTTTATACAATTAGGATGGTGATGGTCATACAAGGACATAATAATAGATCTGTTTTTATGTATTAGCATACACCAGCTGAAATATGGCCTTCTCAGAAACCAAGATGCATGTACAAGTGCTGGGTTTGGAAGCAGGGGAAAGCTAAAACACTCTACAATTAAGTCTTGGGTTGTCAACGAAGCCTTTCTCTGGCCTTTCTACCGTTCTCATCTCATACGAGTTACAGTAACCATGTATGGCTGCCTGAAAGCTTTTGTTAGTGGCCTTTGTACTGAAGGGCTGGAGATGGCCATACTCTCCTGTAAAGGCTTAAGAGCATGTCTGGCGCATAGTCTGTTCCTAATACATTACTTCTGGTATGTCGGTTGATGGATGGGTGATATGTGCCAAGCACTCTCCTGATTTGGACTGTGTTTACCAAAGGGAGTCATTTGTTTGGGGGCAGCCTCCCTCATGAAGTTGTTCTTCAGAGTGACTTTGAACATCCGTGCCTGTTTCTCTGCATGCTGTGATAATTTGTAGAATGGGGGCCAAGAGGAGCAGAGCTGACTGAAGTGCTAGCTCTTTGGCTGGGAACTCCTGCTTTTCTCTCCACTTTATTTCTGACAGGGCCTGTGCATCATAATTATATTAGCAGGGGCTAAATGATCTGGGGATAGCCACTCTGGTTATCCCTGGGTTATTGGATATGACAAGAAAGACAGTCTTATGTATTTGACCTGCAGCTTATCTTGAACTAGGTAGACCTACAATTAATCAGCCAGCAGATACGGGCTCTGAGGATTCATGGCTGCTGTCTTCAAATACTGTCACTTAATGCCTCATGTTCCTTGAGGAAAGTAGGAGACAGGATCATTTAACTCAGCAAGATTTATTTTTGCCTAAAGGAGGTCAGACTTGCTTACCTCTGGGCTGTTCCAGCCAGCTAATTCTGGAGGCACGTTATCTCCTGGGGGTTGGGGTCAGAGACAACAACTGTCAGAGACAGGGTCTGCCGAAGTGGTGTCTCTTGTTCAAAATTTCTCTTTAAAACCTTTTCTGTGGGTCTCTTATTCAGTGATCATAAAGGGCATTCCAAGCCTTTTTTGAAGTCACCTATTCCAACTACCTCTGTCCAAGTTTAAAGGGTACGTTCAAATGTAAGCAAATGCCTGCTATTTTGTAAGCGATTATGGTATTGTCTGAAAGCTACATATCTAAGCTAAGAGGGAGCATGTATTGTGCAAATGGTTTGCCTTTCTATTATTGAGTTACATAGCTGGCCAGAGATCCCAGGCAGGTCACAGTTTGGCTCACCTGGAGGGGATAGAAAAGGCGTGTTCTACTTGTTGATTCTAAGTGTGTATCAACTGGTCCTCATGTTTGGCAGATAATTACAGAGCAAAGCCAAGAAACAAGGTCATCCGGGGAACTGTATTTAGTTTGGAGTTTTAAAAGTTGGTGACTACTGACCTTCTTTTTGGGAGACTCTGTTTGGGAGACATGAAATAAAACAGCCTCCCTTGGTTTTGATCTTGAGGACTGCTGTGGATGCGGCCCCATGACAGAAGTGACCTCGGGGGACCTTCCCGCCTTCCAGAACAGGACAGCCTCTTCAGTACACCCTGGCTTCTGTGGTCTCTGTCTTGAATCTCCTGTCAGGCACTAGGCGATGAGGCTCTATGGCATTCCACTCTGTATTTTCCTCAAATTAGTCAAACACTGTTTACCACTATGAAATTAAAGGGGCCTTTTTAGTTGGAGAGGCAGTCTGGTTTTGGCAGATGAAGATGAACTTGGGAGCAGGCTCGTTCCCCATTAGCAGGCCTCCGACAGCAGATGGGACACAGCCGACTGGCAGGAATTTGGGGTCTCAATGAAATCCTTGTGTGCAGTTTAAACTCATCGGAAAGAAAAGGTGTGTAACTTTGCGAATAGTTCCGAAAGACACCGTTGAAAGGCTGCCCCTTGCACAGCCTGACCCGGTATGTTCACGTTCATTAGCTGTGTGTGCTAGTGTGGGGGTAGAAAGAGATTTTCCCCTTTCTTTTTCATGTTTTCTTTTTGAAACAAAAACATTTAGATACTCATCTGTCAATGACACCTTTGAAGAAAGGCCAGTTGGAGTGGGCCAGATTCCATTTGTGCATCAGCCTCAGTGTATGAGCAAGCTCCATCTATCTTCTGGGCCTCTGACAGTGCTTCCCAGCCTCCTCTTGAGAACTCTGCCAGCTTTCCAGCTGCCAGCAGTATGCCTCCTTTACTAAATTGCTTTCCCACTGCAATGGAAGACATGGCAGGGCCATGTTTCTCCAGATTCTAGAGCCTGGGAAACTCCTGTGTGTGGCAAGGCACTAACCCATTTCTCTGTAGTGGTCAGAAACACAAACCTTGAATGTAAGGTTAGCTCGATTTGCCACTCATTTTGTAGCTTGCTCAGTGCATGGTCACAGGTCAGTAGGTCTCTAAGACGGAGTTGAGATTATTATCATTATCATCTCCTTTCCTTATTTTCATTTTGGGGCTAACATAAAAGAACAAAGAAGAAAATACCTGGATATGAAAAAAACGTTAAAAATACCAGGATATTTGGAGTGACCGTTTTCACCTTTAGTTCATTCATTCATTCATTCTTTCCACCTATGACAGGACCCCTGCTTTTGTCACTTGACATATCAATGAATAGCAGCTGGTTCTGTATTGATGTCCCTTCCCTCCTCACCAGGTGCATACGAGAGCAGCAATGTGAAAGTTGTGTCTAGACTGAGAGAGGGCTCAGCCTGTAAGAACAGCCCAGTCAGCTGTGTAACCCGAGTTCAATCCCTGAAGCACACATACACATATCATAGTAATAATAAATAAAAAAATTTAAAAGCCACGTCTGTACAAGGCTAGTGAATTAAAGGGCTGAGTGATTGTCTGGAAGGTTTTAGAGGTCAAGGATTGTGTGGTTTTTCCTTTCTGCACCCCAAACCGTACCCAGCGGAGTATTTAGACCGTGATGGATCAACTTCAATGAAGTATATTATTGCACTCATAGAAACCTGCTTCATTATAACTTACTTATTGGCCAACCCAGGAACCATAAATTATCTAGACCATAGTTGTGCTTCTCTGCTGGGCTCTCAGTAGGGAAGGCAGGCCCTTCTCTGAGATACTGTGTCTGTTATATGGGGTGGAAATGGCCTGAATGGATGATGCATGTATGGCATGTGTATTGAGGGTGGAGAGGTTGAGACACTGGATGGTGAAACATTCTCCTTGAATGTTTGTTCTGCCTTCCTACTCACCTGCTAGACTCTTAGAAATGCAAAATATTGAACCTCAGCTCTTGTTCAGATTTCCAGAAAAGGGGTTTTTGCATGTGTGTGTGCTGGGGCAGGGCATATGTGCAGGATCAGGTGTGCCCTCGTGTGGACACACCAACTGAGGATGGTGCCAGATGCCTTTGTTGAGCACTCTGTACTGTATACAGAGGCATTCTCTCTTGCTTAGCCTGGACTTGGCTTTTCGGCTGCTTGTCTAGTCAGCCCACTCCAGGGATTCCCTGTGTCTGCTTTCCCCTCACGACGGCTACAGAGATTCCAAAGAATCAAAGCATAGTCCTTATACTTGCGTGGCAATCAGCTTACCTGATGGACTACCCCTTCAGCCCAGACTTCTGAATTTTGAATATAATACACAATTCATTCAGAATTATTAGTATTTGCTCTGAAAAGTATGTTGTAGCATAGCAAGATCTAAAGTTGGCCTCAGTTTTACTCCACTTGGCCTCTTAAATACTGTGAACCCCCATAAGCAAGGACTCTCTCAGTTATTTTTTTAGGGCTGACAGATGGTACATATGTAAAATATGTTGCTTGAATAAGTTATTCTAGGAACATGGGCTTCATTGCCACTTGCTATACAGAATCTGCTGGTCAGATAATAGAGTCACTGTATATAACTAAAACTCAGAGAGTCTCATTGACAAAACTCAAGTCTACACCATAATAAAACCATTTCAAATGATCTGAATATTTTAAGGCTAGAAAAATAATTTGCTGTGCCATCCTAATGACAAAATGTTATCTCTTCATTGAAGTGCTAGTCTCTACTATGGGTATTAGACTGGTAGCTAATCTGATCATCATAAAAACTTAAATATTAGAGCATTAATTAATTACACCACAACTTTTAAAACAACTTTATTGAGTTCTGACATATCCCCAATTCAGTGCCTTTACACTGTAAAGTTAAGTGATTTTTAGTATATTTTAAAGGCGGTCCTGACCCTCCAGCTTGCTCTTTAGCACGGGACATGGATTGTATCAGATCCACTCACAAGGAAAATTTGAAAATGTGGCCTTTGTGGCTTGATTTGCATAATTCAAGGCAGTGTAATGAAGGGGAAGATTTCATTTTAAACAGTTAATTAGGAAAGTGATTGATTAGCATCATTAACTATTAGCTGTTGTCAGGTTAGTGCTATTTAAACTAGGTGTAGTGTATAATATGAGTCCTCATTAGAGTTGTGTGAATAATGTTTCCAAAACCTTACAAGCAAATATCCAACTTGACCTCATTTCTTTGGTGGAATCTCACAGTGAGTTAACTAGCATCTCAGGAATTCAGGGTCAAGCTTGTCTTGTTTGTGAAATCCCAGAAAAGAAACTGTTTTTATCATTTAAAGAAAATGAAATGTATATTGGGAGTAGGAAGATAGCTTAGTCAGTAAAGCGTGAGGAAATGAGTTTGATCTCTAGAACCCATATAAAACAGCCAGATCTGGTTAGCATGAGCAAGTAATCCCAGTTCCTGAGAAAACAAGGACAGGAGGGAACAACCTAGGGCTCCCCGCCAGCCATGCCATCCTGATCAGCTAGATTCAAAGCAATCGGAGACCCTGTCTCAAAAGAACAAGGTGGGTGGTGCTTGAAAAATGATATCCAAACTTGACCACTGGCCCTCACAGGCTAGTGTGTGTTGGGGGGGGGGGGGTCAGAGAGAGAAGAAAGAGAGAAAGAGAGGTTGTTACCACAGGTTAGAAGGTACTACTGGCATTTGCTACATGAAGGGCAAGAATGGTAGCAAGCATCCAAAAGCAAAAGTTACCTACTGACCAGGACCAAAGAATGACCTTGTTCAAAATGCCAGTAGCGGTAAGGTAGAAACATTGGGTTAAAATGAGCACCACCATTAAACCTCTTAATAGGTGTACATTTTGTTCCTGATGGCACTGAGTACTGAAGATGCACTGGTGAGGGAGTCCTCTAAGAGACAATGAAGAATGAACTGGGAGAAGGCGGGCTGACATAGCATCGAGCTTAAGGCTGAGGACATTTCTGCCCAAGGTAGAACCCTTCCATTCAGTTGCTCTTCTACCTCCTAAGAATACTGGTGCCAAGGAAGAGCTTCTGTTAGTACTGGGGATGGAGGACCATTAAGGATGGAAAAGAGGGATGGAAAAGAAGCAAGAGAAGGAAGGATGGTAGGAGTAGGGAAGATACTCTTTAGAAAACAGAGCCAGACAAAAAGATAAAGTGTGCTTGTCATACTCACGTTCATGCACATGCATGTATGGATAGTGGTAAGGGGGGAGGGCTCAGCTATGAAGTGGGTAAGGAGAGGCTTGAGTGGAAGCCTGGATGGTTAGATGTCCCTAGCATGCAAAGCTCTGTGAGAAGAGCTCTTCAGGAAGGATCTTCTCCAAGCTCTTCTCCAAGGATCTGAATGAATCTGGGGTGAGACTCTTTAATTCATGTACACATCTCTGGATGGCATTCAGAGACAGTTGGAGGGCAAGTACCAGATTCCTAAGGGAGAGCCCACAGGTAGATGGGTAGGTAGTCCAGGAGATGGAAATCTACAACATGTCTTTGATCGAAATTTTTGGCTTAAAGGTAAAGCTTTTTGTGTTGGGCATTTTTAAAACAGGTAGATGGGTTCTATGTAGGGGCAAAAGGAAGTCTACAAAGTGGAGCTGACAACAGCAAATTTCATGGGAACAGAGTGGAGATGTAGTGAGAGGTTAAGCTGTGCTCACCACCCGCAACAGAATTTCAGAGTTAGGACTGTCCATCAGAACAGCTGCCCCATGCAAAGCCTGAGAGGAAGGCATGTTCTGGGTAACCACTCTAGAAAAGAAAAATAGCCCAAGGCCTGGGAACTAGATCCTCTGTGTTAACTCTCTAGAGTACTACTCCCAAGAGCTGGAGATACGTTAAAAAGTTTACCAGAAGACCAGCACATCATCGGCTCAGAACTCAGTGACAACGCACCCAGGGTGACAGGTTCCTGTGGCTCACAGGGCTGCTGTCTCTCTCACCCCAATAGAGGCTTTTCTTCTCATTTGTGAATGGTTTTCACATGTAAATGTCAAGGTATATGGCGTTTTGGTTAGGTTTCTTATAGCTTGAGCCTTTCTCCCAGATGTTCTCTATGAAATCTCGCCAGGAGTGGGGGGGGAGCATATTGTTATGAGTCACTTATATTTATTAGCATTATCTGTTCAACTTTTATGCAAATGGATGTTTGTCTGCATGTATGTGTGACTCTCAGAGGAAAAGAACGCATCCAAAAGAGGACAGACATTGGAACTGTAGTTATAGACAGTTGTGTGGTGTCCTATGGATAATGGAAATGGAAGCTAGGTCCTCTGACAGGGCAACGAGTGTTCCTAACTGCTTAGCCATCTCTCTCTCTCTCTCTCTCTCTCTCTCTCTCTCTCTCTCTCTCTCTCTCTCTCTCCCTTCAGACCTTCATTACAGTGCCTTAACATTTCAGAACATACACTTTTAGTACTTATGCCTTCAACCAGAGTGGTTGGAAAATAGCAGCCTGCAGGACCAATTCTATAGTCTTGCCAACTGATTTTATTTATGTTTAAATTTTTTTCTAATAGTTTTATTGCTACTTCTTTCTGTTTTTAAACCATTCCTTTAACACACAGAGCTCACCGCCTCTTTCATACACTTGACAGTTAGATATCTATTACCACAGTCTAAGTTCAGAACTTTTCCATACCCTGGAAGAACCCAGCATACAGACCCTCCTCTGTTTTGGTACTTCTCATCCCTAGGAACACTATTCTGCTTTATCAATGGATTTACATATTTTGGGCCATTTCTGATCATTGGAATGGCACATGAGCCTTTGTGACTAGCTTTATACACTTTTAATATAATGTTATCTGGGACCACAGTGTATCAGGAATTAGTACTTCATCTTTTCTGTTGCTAAATAATATTCTATTATGTCTACACATTTTATGTGTCCACTTCTAAGTGGTAGATGTTTGGATTGTTCCCATCGCTTACCTATTAGTAATATTGAGATGGACATGCATATGCAGGTTACCTTGTAGGCATGTTTTTATTCCTTTTGGGAAGGTACGTAGAAGCAGAATTGTGTCATATGTAACTTTTCATTTACTATTTTGCAGAACTGAAACACATTTTGAACTGTGGTTATGTTAGTTTAGAATCCTACCAACAGTGCTTAAGAATTCCTATTTCTCCACATCTTCACCAACATTTAGTTATCTATTTTTTTTTCAACTTTAACCATATTGGTAGATATGAATGGATTTGGATTTCCCTACTAACCAATATTGAAAATCTATCTGTTCATGTGTTTTTTGGCCATGGCTGCACCTTTTCTAGAGAGATGTCTATTTAAAGTAGTTGCCTGTATTTAAATGATTTGCCTTTTTGCTATGTTGTATGAGCTCCTTACATTATCAAGAAATAAGCGACTTGTGGCATATCTGCTACCTGTTTTTGTAAATAAAGTTATGTTTTTGTACACAGCCACACCTCTTTAATCTGTAACACCTTCCTACGAATATGGGAAAGCAAGGTAGCTGGATACAAAATGTATAGAACACAACACAAAACTAACCTGGGTCTTTCCAAAAAAAGCTCACTAAAACTTTTATTAGATGAAAACATCACACAGTCTATGTAAAACAAAAGTCACTTCTTTCATCACATTACTATAGAAATGAGATGATATTAGAATCAGAGATTATTTAAATGGTTGACACTAGAGTTTCAAGTATCAGAATTTGCCCATCAGTTGTACCTGGTTGTATGTGGTAATACAGAAATCCCCACCTAACAAGCTACACTTCCTATAAGTACATTCTCATTGTCAGTGACAACAGGACGGCAATTTACTTAAGCTTTATTCTGATTTGTAAACCTTGGAAAACTGCACTCAGCATGATGCTTGGTGCAACACTGGAAATACCCCAAACACTTTAGTGGATAAGAGTTTATGGGATTTTTCTTTCTTTCTTTCTTTCTTTTTTGCCAACGTGGCTCATGAAAGATTGAGGGATTTATTTTACTGCCTTTATCCAAGCAAATCTTCCAAGGACCTTACTGGGATTTTGATCTCTGTTAAGATGAGAATATATGGTACTCATGCTAAGAGAAGGCCTTATGGGGATTAAGGAGGCTAAGTGTAATTCCTTTCCTGGAAAGAGAAGGACAGATGTGAGCAGAGCTTATGATAGAAGCATGGTACTTAGTCTGTGGACAGCATTGCCAATGGTGTAAACACTGGACAGTAAAAGAGATAGTACTGATCACAGCCTTTCATTCCCAAAGGCTCATTGCCAGTTCTTGGAGTCTCATCTGGGTTAGTAGACCCAACTGAAGTCGAGATCAATATCTGACTGCCATCCATATTTCTAGGTTAAAGTGTGCCATTACATATGGCCCAGCTCATGGAAAATGGGAGTGTATAATCTTAAACAATCAGACAAAATTTCAGAGTGGAAGCATGGGAGATGGGCATTTAAATGGTTTCCTTCCATAATGGTTTCCTCCTACCTTTCTGAACTCACCTTCCTGAATTCAGCTGAACTAGTCAGACTTAAGCTAAAATCATTTGCAGTTGTATTGTTTTATTTATGATATATATCACTAATCCTTTTCTGCTGTACATTCCTCTCTCATGCTCTTTCCAGTTTATTTTACAACTCGTAGCCATCAGGTTTTGTTCACAGGAAAACATTTCCCAGCAATGCCACTTTATTAGACAATCCCAAATTGACCCTGAGCTATCCTTTTTGTCTTGTTCTGTGCCAATTGCTGCCTTGGTGCTTGCCTTTTCTTGCTATTCAGTATTCTGGTTTTCCTGGGCTGACTCACTTACTTCTCTAACTTGTAAATGTCAGAAACCCCAGAGTTCTCCATCTGAATCTTTTCTACCACTGAGGTTTTGAGCACCATCCAGACACTGGTAATGATCCCAGCCAGACCTGCCCTTAACTAATTCCCTCTACCCCCAATCCCAGACAGCACCTTCTAGTTTACTTTAAACCAAATTGTAGTTATATAATTTTTTAAATAAGATTTTGGTATATATCTTTACAGGATAGAAACTTCTTTATATCTTCAGATGACATGTCTTTGCACCTAAGAATCAGAATTATGAATTATCTATTTTCTAGATGTTTTAAACATGCCATTTTAATCATTTTTTGAAGTTGATTTGAATCAGGATATTAAGTCATTCCTTCTTTAAATTTTATTTATTTATTCATTTATTTATTTGTTTAAATGTAGGGCAATGTGTGCACTATAACTTTCATGTAGAGGTCAGAGGGCAACTTTGTTCACCATGTGAGTCTGTTCAGTCTCAAAAAGCACTTACGTTTTTGGAAGATTTGTGTTTTAAACGGGTTTCTGTTGCTGTAATGATATACCACAACCAAAGCAAGTTGGGGAGGAAAGGGTTTATTTGGCTTACACGTCTACATTATAGTCCCTCATTGAAGAAAGCCAGGACAGGGGAACTCAAGCAGGACAGGAACCTGAAGACAGGAGCTGACACAGAGGCCAGGGAGGAGTGCTGCTTACTGGATTGCTCAGCCTGCTTTTTTATAGAACCCAGGACCACCAACCAAGGGATGGTGGTCATAATGGGCTGGGCCCTCCTTCATCAATAACTAATTAAGAAAATGCTCTACTGTCTGATCTTTTGGTTGCATTTTCTCATTTGAGATTCCCCACTTTCAGATAACTCTAGCTTAAAACTAGCCAGTATAACTGTGTTTCCATTTCTGTTCTATCATTTACTGGTGGGATAACCTTAGGATATTTGCTTTCTAGGCTCCTGTGCTATGTAACACTAAATACTCATGATTTTCATTATAAGGCAAATAGAAAATTAGTGTACTTAGACCAACACCACCAAAGTGGGTGTTGGTCTTGGTTAGGTTTCTAGTGTTGTGATAAAACACCATGACCAAAAGCAGCTTGGGAAGGAAAGGGTTAATTTCAGCTCACAGTTCCACATCATAGTTTGTTATGGAAGGAAGTCAGGACAGGACCTCAAGGCAAAGCCGTAAAGGTAGGAGCTGAAGCAGAAGCCATGGAAGAACTCTGCTTACTGGCTTCTCCTGCAATGGCTTTTTTCTCTTTATAAAACCCAAGACCACCTTCCCAAGGCTGGCACCACCCACTGTGAGCTAGGCTTTTCCACACTAGTCATCAATTAAGGAAATGCCCACAGGCCAATCCTAATTGGGCCATTTTCTCAGTTGAGGGTCCCTCTTCCCAAATGACTCCAGTTTGTATCAAGCTAACATAAAACTAGCCAGCACGATGCTCAGTGAATGGCGGTGGTGTCACAATTGCCTTTATCTAACTGATTAGTACAATGATGTCATAGCCTAGATAGTGTGTCCAACTGCATGATGAACATAGAGTAACGGGGTACTTGTGTTATTCACGCTAACTGCATGCTTCTGCAACTGGGTTTATCGGGTATGCAATGAACTATGTGTGTGACTTTTGGAAAGCTTTTTTGTTTTTTTCATGCTTCCTGTTTCTCTCTGTAAAATGAAGGCACTGAACCATATCAAAGCAGCAACCTGGAAACAGATTTGAAAGGATTCTGAGACCTGGTCTAGAATCAGCCGCTAAGTTTGCTGTGATATGCTAGCAATGCCCATGATAGCCAAGGTGGCCAATGACAACTGTTCTGGAAATTTCCAGGTCTAGACATACTGTTCTTCCGGGCCTTGCCTGGCTCCCTTGATTAATTTTCTGGTTCTTCTTAGTGGGCCCATGAGGCTGTGAGTGACAGCCTGTCCACAGAATGTCCATTCTGAACATTCAGTGTCTTTGGAATGGAAATAGATGCAGACAGTCAAGATTCTGAAAGCAGGTCTCTAAGCTATAAAGCTGTCTCTGAGTGAGACAAAGATTTCTTTGAGACCTCATTGCAATTTGAGTGTTAAAAAATGAAAAAAATTCCATCAATAGGGAAAACCGGATGGTCCCCTGAAGATCTGTGTTTAATCCAGCTCAGGGATGCCTTGTAGGTTGGAGGGTCTTGTCTTGTAGGTTTCTGAGAGCAGCATTTAGTGGATTAACTGAGCGGTGTTTGCCACACTGGACACAGTGATTTCCTGAACTGCATAGGAAGTTGCAGATTTCAAATGGCTGCTGTATGACTATGAATATGAGGTAAAGAGAGACTAAACTGGAAACCAATTCAGCCACTCCTTTCAGTATTTAGAGTAGGAGACAAAAGGTTCTGTATTCAGTAGTTCTTAGTGAACTTCAGCAATAGGATTTGATTTCCTGGAGCTTTTGTTTGGAAGTCTGGGCGTGGCTCTTTTTTCAGCTCTCTATTTTTGTCAGGCAAAATGAGATAACTCCCTACCCCCTGGCATTTTATTATCTTAAGCACCAGGATTCTTTCCGAAGAGTATGAGGTGGTACCTGCCTTGCCTGTGCAAGCTTTTCTGGTTTGACAGCAGATCTCAGTCCTCACAAAATGCCTCATCATTGCATAGTTTTCATGCCCTTTGCCTGCTCACTTCTCGGCAGCGGCTGTGACCTCAGATCCCTGCCCAAGCAAAAGCCATCTGCCTGTCATCACAGTGTTACACTACCTTTAATGAAAGCGTGACATTTCAGATGACTTTCTCTGAAACAATCAACAGTAAACGCGATTTTTGGCCTTAACATCTCAGGCCTGGCACGATGGAAGAACATTCTTACGGGGAATCTATGAATAGAGGCAGTAATGAGCAGCTGAAAATAATCTGCGAGGTGTTTGTGAATTGCCCCTCGTGAGCTGTTTGTGAAAGATAATTTGTGGTTCTTGCAGAATACCCTGAAAACTAGGTCTTTCATCTGCTGTGCATTTTGCAATTAAAACGTTTTATTTCTCATATTAACAAATGATAACTCTACATTTGTTCTTCTAAACAACTTGATTTATATTTTTCTGTTCTGAGAAGCTGTTGACATTTCAGAGTAAGTAATTATTTTCATTGCCAATTGCTGTGTGTGGTGACTGTAGACAAATGATATAAATCTGAGTGTGCATATGTATCATTTAAATCCCTTTGCTTAAAGACGACCTGTTAAGCTAGAAGCCTTTTATATAGGTTATCATCTGCACATTGACGTCTAATAGGGTTGGGGTGTTGAGAAGCGAGGGTTTGAGCCACATTCGTGGTTTGTTCAGTGTACTGGACACTCTTATGTGATCTCTAAGGGGAGAGCACAAGACTGACCTGCAGCATCACCAGACGGTTGGCAGGGCACAGTACACTTGCAATCTTAAATCACTTCGTAGAGGAGCCATGTGCTGGTGGCCCTCAGAGTTCTTGGGGTATGTGATAGCTGCTCAAGAATCCATGGGGCGAGTGCCAGAGTTCTATGTGGAACGCTCAGGGGAGCAGTTGCGCCATGCCTGCTAACGGTGTGCACTTGGGAAACATTTGGTCAAATTGAGGGGAGGAATAAAGGAATCTTCTCAATTTCCTCTTGTGTTACATTCTTGGCCAAAAAAAAAAAAAAAAATCACAGTCAGGACCATGAAAAATGAAAAGAAATGCTCTTTTCAACTTGAAAGGTTTAGTTGCTGCATCCTTAGAATAGAAACTCAGCCACACAGTTGAATTAAGCTACCTTAACATAATAGAGCAGCGGTGTCCCCATAGCAATTGACAGCCCATGCAGCCTTGGCCTTGCCTGGCTTTTCATTCCATTCTTTTTCACATTCCTATTAGTAATAGGTATTAATTGCATACACTAAGGGATTTCACTATGACTTTCCAATCATATATATATATATATATATATATTGCTTTTTAACTTATAATTTCATGTACCCAGTCTTATTTTGATATTTGGAAAAGTGTTAGCTATTCACATTTAAATTTCTGCCTAGAAAATTATCTAGCTAAATTGATACTCCAAAAAGACAATCTACCCTTAGCCTACTTGTGTACAAGGTTTACATCGCTTGTAGCACACTAGACATCTGTCCATCCCAACATGTGCATGTTCCATTTGTATTCCAGGTCAGGAGCAGACTAGTGACTGGGGATCCAAACCAATTTTTACATGGCCTTGAGGGGTGAAGCAGAGCCAGTACCCTGAATGGCAAATGTGCTTTATCCTTTGAACCAACTCCAATTGATTAGTTCTGGTTGCCTATAGTGCTGTCTTAAGAAACCATCTGTGGTGTATTTGAGGCTCAGCTGGGAAGAGTGCTGGGATTGATTAGCAATGTCTGTCATGGGCTCTAGAGGAACAGCTTATTCCATATTTGTCATTTTCTGCGTTTCATGTATCTTTAACTCCTCTGTGCTCTTCTCTTTTGCAAAATAGTTATAATCTTAAAAAGTGCCTGTAGTATAAACAGAAAGAGTAGGTATAGGTATATTCCACTTTAAGAAACCCAACATAGAAATGCAAATTTGAAAAAAAAATGCATCAATCTGGAGCCAATTATTGCCATTACAGAAAAGATTCCATGAAAGGTTCCTTTAAATAGTGAGCTCCCCTGCTGCATTAAAATGATGATTCAATTTACAAAAATTCACTTTGCGTGCAACTCTCCCGGATCAAGTCTGTGGACTTAGCAGGCCATACCTGAACTTTGTAAAGCCATGCTTCAGCACCAGCCAGCATGTCTGCCCCCAGGGGCCTCCAGTCCCCCCAGGAACTCCGACTCCCCCTCAAGCTTCCTCCTTACTTCCTATCCCAGAGTGTCGAGCATACAATCTGGGTGGTGATCAACAGCTACTGGCTCCCACCCGACACGGCTGCATCTCATTAGTGGGTAAGCTGATTGCTCCGAGGGTGTTTATGTGTGGGTGTAGCTGTACAAATCCATGCCCTCTGTGCACTGTGCATGCACAGGCAGAGACACAACCACCATTCAGCCTGACTTAAATTCATCCCTGCTGTGAGAGGTCCACGGTAAAGTTCCAGTTGGCTGGTGGAGATGGCCTTTTGGTGATATCTTCCCTGTATTCTAGTTCACTGTTCTCTCTGTGTTCCTTCACATCAAAACCATGTCCAGGCTCCAGGCCTGAGTCCCATTATCCAGGCATGGAACCTCTGTCTTCTCCTGCAGCTTAGAAAGCTTCAGATGGCTTTCTGATTTAGAAAATTAAATATAATCTGACTCTTGCGGCGAGCTATGAAATCCCCAACCAACAGACATTTCCACTAAATATGTAACATACACAGCATCTAAAAGTCCCACCAATCTAGCATGAACTTGAATTACAGAGGCCTCCAGTACCACTCTGAGAAGAGCACCAGCCTGTTCCCAGGCGCTCCAACTGATGGGCTCAAAGCTCCTCAGAATGCCTGTGGGCACACAGGTCAGAATTCTTGTTGTTCTGCAGAAGCAGCTTAATCCAGAGAAAGGGACTTAAAAGTCACAGCCTCTCCCTCCTTTGTGTTCCCTGACATAGACTCATCGTCATAATTTCTCAGTTGCAAGATATGAGGATATCTATTTTATATATGGTATTGAAAAGCCACAACATCAATTTCTTCCCATTGGGTACTTATTTTTTGATACATATTTTTTTCTTTGTTGTTTTGGAAGGCAAAACATGTTACAGGAGCAGTGAACACATCAGGCCCACTCAGACATTTCTTCTGGCCCTCAGTGGTCTAGGAGGACTTAGACATGAAGACCCTCAGGCTGGTGAACTGTCCATTGCCTTCTTGCTTCCCATCTTCTCAGTCTCACTGGTTGGTGCCAAGGGTCTTCCCTGGTACTGGGCAGTGATAGCTGCATAGGTACATCCATAGATAGCAGCCGCCAACATCATGAGACATACAATCCCACATACTACACCAGTAATGACCACAGTGGCCACAGCATGGCGCAGGTTGGTTGGCTTTGGTTTGGGTTTGGTCTCACACTCAAAGGGATCTTGATGTTCTGAGTTACTCTCAGGGGTCTTCTGGGCCTCTTGAGGAGCAGAACCAGGCTGCTGAACTAGTGAGGGTACCAGATCTGGAGTAGGCAGAGGACAGGGCTGGTATAGCTCATGGGGAATGGAGAGGAGATCCTTACCCTTCCAGGGTTCCGGCAGCCTGCAGGTGGCACCATCTGTTACTCCCCCTTAAAGAAACAAAACGAAGAACGAAGATAGAGCTTTGCTATAATAGCGTTCTGAAGTCAGCCTGCCACAGACTAAATAGACAATTACTTATGGCTAACAGCTTATTAGAAACCAAGTTACCTTAATTTTATTTAGAAGCTACAGGACCACTGCTGGGCACATGCTGACAGGGAATGCAGGCTCCAACAGCCAAGGGCATTGTGGTCTCCAGCATTCTTCCCTCCCCCTTCCCACCCCACAAGAAAACTTCCCTGCCAGATTCTCCCTGGAACTCAAAGAAAGCAAAACAAATGTCCATTGTTGTGATTTGTATGTTAATTTCAAAGACCCTATGTCTCTACCAACACTCTTTAGTTGAGGTCAAATAGAGAGGCAGAGTGGCATTTTCTGGGGTTTATGTATACGAGCATTTGGCAATACCATATGTCATTCTTGGTATTTAAGTAAATCATGTTCTTGGGCCTCCTGACATTTACTACTTTGAGTACCAAATGCTTCAAGGAGTTACTAAATGTGGGTTTGGGTCTCTGTGAGGTAACTCACTCCCTGGGGTGTCTATGGTAGTTGCATATCCTCCCCTGGAATTGCCAGATGCTGCCGCCTCACCCTAGCCTGTATAACCACTGGGACAGTATTTGATTCTGTGGGAATCAACTTCATCAAGTTTTCTGCCGCCATCAGAACATCCCAGTTATGTCTTCCTTAGCAGTTCACAGTCCTCACCCCTCCCCAGCTCTCGTAGGGAATTTTTTTTAATCCATACAGAGCATGACTATATAGGCATCAACACCTAAACCCAGGTTTCCAGTACACTCCCTTCTCTTCACTTCTTTCTCTCTGGTTTGTCCTGGGACCAGGGTAGCGGCAGAAAAGTCTACTTGACTGGCAGGACCCATAGGACCTATGGCTTGTTTCTCTTAGAATGCCCTAAAAACCTCATCATGGGAGGGTGGCATGCTCCCTTAGCAAATTCAGATTGCAGATATTTAGTGTACATCATGGGAAAAAATTTAAATTAATACCAGGAAAGCACATATGGTGGTTGTCCTTTCAGTGTTAATTGTCACATGCCACTATATGATAATTTAGTGCTTGGGAGATGTTTGCCCATCTTTCCTATCTAATAATCATAAGACAAGTCATAAGTGCCCTAAAAATAGACAGGGCCACTTCACCATAAAAGAACTGTCACATGCCCCAGAAACGCCAGGGTTGGTGACTATGACAAAATTCAACATATACTCTTTTTGCTGCTATTGCTTAAAACTGAATGACACGCAGCTGGACTCTCTTGGGCCCCTCCTGACTTCTTCAACAAGCCCTTGAGGCATGAATTCTGGCTTTAAAGCAGAAGGATCAAAGAGGAGTTTCCTGAGCCACTGGTGTTCATGAAGCTAGAAGGGCCAGGTGGCTGTTCCAGCTGAGCCCCGGACCTCACCCAGCTGGGCTGAGATGAGGGGCTCTGTCTCTGTGGGATCTTACCTCCCCTCGCACCTATGGTTGCTCTTCCTAGGGCCTGAATGTCAAGGCAGAAGGCCAAAGAGATAGAAAAACAGGGCCAACAAAGGCAGTTAATCCAACCAAAACACAGGTACGCTTCCACAAGAACCCAGACTGCTCTGCCAGACCGCCTCACTGGCCACTGTTCCCCTGGGCTACAGCATGTTATGTATGCACTCCAGGTTCATTCTTGCTCTAGGTCCACTTTCTACTTTAGTCTTGTGCTAAAGTTCATAGCTTTGAGACTCATAGCAAAGGACAGGCCTAACATGAATGTCTGGACATGGCAGGAAGTCAGAGCCTGTGTCTGGCACTCTCAGTAGCCTCCTGTGTGTTGCGTCCTCAGCCAGGATCTTCTTCCCACATCCACCCATCTCAAGGACCATGACCCCAGAGGTAAGTCTGCTGGTTGCAGCCTGAGGGTCCTTCTCCCTTTTTTATTTTGAAAAGTTGGCAGAGCAGGAAACTCTATCTCCCAATCTCCACTGTCCCCAACTCCCATAGCATTTCACCTCTGTGGGTTCAAATCTCAGATCTTTATATAACTTAGCTATGAAGTTGTGAAAAGTTCCTTACCTACTCTGAGCTGCTTCTTGCATTCTTGGAAGGTGGGAGAGCAATTATAATGGGTGTTCTGAGGACTCAGATGGAGTCCTTGCTCAGACTATCTATTTCACACTTATCCATGAGTGTGAAAGGATGGATTCACATGTGAGTAAAGGATGATCCTTTTTCATCCTGGGTGCACAGTTGGGTCAAGGGGAGACTATTCTACATTGACCAAAGGAAATCATTTTGCCCTTCGGCCCACTGGATACAATTCCCAGTTTCTTTTGGGTTTCATTTTGAAGCTATTCCACTTATTTACCCAGTGGAAACAAGAAAGTTGCTTCCAGGATGCAAAATCCCCAAGATGTTCCTCTGTGTGCTGCGTTGGTTGGTGACCTTAGACATAATGTGATGAAGTTAATAGCATCACAGTCCAGAGGAGGCTTATGTCCCAAAGGGTTGCACTGAATGCAGACCTCACTCCCAATTCCCCTGGACTCTGGTAAGAGTAAGCAATAAACTTCAGCATAGATGACTGAAGTTGGGTGGTTTACCATTTTAATCACCCAACTTTGACTAATACCCTCAGTGTTTGCCCTTCTTTATGAAGAAAGGTTCAGGGGAGCATCTGTTCCCTTAGCAGCATAACGCATAAGCAGGCTTTCTCTCATGTTTTGCATCTAGTTAGTATTTTTCCTCTCTTTATGCTGGGGTACCAGATCATGATACCCTGAACTGATGCGACCTTCCTCTGGAAAAGGCCACTCTATGTGCTTGACAAGCATTGCCATAAAGGAAGATAAACCTCACTGCTGGATCAAGAGACCAAAATGAGCCCAGGTACTGTCGGCTTCCACTTGGTAGCCCTAAGTGCTAGACAGAGCCATTCATTGGCCCCAGTTGGTGGCTGAATATGAAAACACCATCCTTGCCTGCATTACTTCAGATGTCCTGGAAACTACATCTTGTTTTTATGTTGGAAAATGTTCTTCTTTGACAGAAACTCTCTTTCTGGGATGGTCTGTTTTATGCTGGTGATTTGATCCAGAAAGCACTGGCTCTAGCCACCTCACCTCCAGACCTGTTTATTTTTGTTCTGACCTATCAGAAGGATGTTACTAAGTTATACAGTTGCCTTTGTGGGCTAACGTCATGTTGGTTAGTTGGCAATGCAGTGATTGCTTTTAGACTACTGAGGACCTTCCACACTTGATGTGGCAAGTTTGAGCTCCTATTGTATGTAGACCATGCCTCCAGATGCTGTCTTTTCCCTAACTCATTTGTCTGAGGTTCTCGGGTCTTCCTCAGCAATCAGCTCAAGCATACAATCACCAACAATACCCCAACCCTGAAATGTGGCAAGTGTTCAAACATGTCCCCCTTCTGAATCTTCCACTGAGCATCCCTCCAGACTCTTCCACTAGCCCATCCCTTATCTGCTAAAATCATCACCGTTTATGCAGTTGCCAAGCAGAATAAATTACAAAAGAATCTCCCATAATTGCTCTCTTCTTCTCCCAGTCCATCACCCTCTTCAATCCCTCAGCCATGCCTGCCACTTCACTGTTCCAAATGCCAATCACTTGTTAGAAATGGCCACTTCATCTCTTCTCTGCTCCTCTGACCTCGCTTCTCCCTTCCTTCCTCTGTCTCTCCTTCAGCAGCCTTTGCTCTGCCTTCCCAGACTCAGCAGACTGGCATTTTACACAGTGGTCAGATCATACTGTTCTCTAGATGAGAATTCCTCAGAACTTCCCACCTCCCTTAGAATAAAATCCAGACAGGGCACCTGCTTTGCACATGTTTAGGGGCCGGGCAGGCACCCAAGATGTGCTGTGCGCTATCTCCCCCCGCTGACTCCCTCCCTCCTCTGTCTTTCACTAATCCAGGCTCCTCCTTCACCAGACCCTCAGGGCCTGCTGAGCCCTAACTCCTCTGTTCCCTTCTGTTCCTTCTTTTTGTGGTTCTGGTTCTTCCACATGTCAGTTTCTTGGGAGGCTTCTCTTTCCCATCCTGTCTAAGCTTGGGCACATTCCCCTCGGTTTCCTATTTGCCCGCCTCACTGTCTTAGCACTGCTGTCTGGACCCCAACCTTTATTTACTATCTTATATACTGTCTACGTTTAACCCTCCCAGCGTAACTGCCACAATGATAAGTGTTTCTTATTCACTGCCTTTCCCCGTGGGTCTAGAGGAGTGCCTGATACATCAAAGGCATTCAGACAGAGGAACAAATGAATGATAGTTGCTAGCTTAGGCCAGTCATTGAACTTCTCTGGGCTTCTCTTTCCCATTGACAACAGAAATTGTCAAGTCTTTTTCTCAAGGTTTAGAGAGCAAAAGCAGTAAGGTGTACTCTATGGTCCTTGTCACAACTGCTCCACCTTGTCCTTTAATGTGAAATAGCCACACAGTGCATGATGAAATGGCATGGCTGTGTTTAAATAAAGCTTTATTCATAAACAGAAGAAGAAAAAGCAAACAGACAGAATCTGGCCCTTAATCTATAGTTTATTAACCCATTAATGAGTTCCAAAGCTTATTCTCTGTAATGTTCTGGGCTCTTTCACTTAGATTTGCATTTCTGGTTACAGAAATAGTAACTTTAGAGAGGGGGCCTTCTGGACCCAATTTCATTATTTAATAAGATTTATAACCATCACTGGGTAGAATTGGAAAGAGAGGGAAGCTGAACTAAGGAGTGAGAGCCACATCCCAACCAGACCACACTTGGACATTAAAACTGAGGATGCTTTGGAGCATGAGTCCCAGCTCAAAGTCCACGTCATCTGCCTTTACACTATAATGAACATAAACACCCAAACGAAAACTTCCTCCCAACTCCAACAGACACCCACTCCTCTTCCACATCCTGAGGTTGACATGACATCCATGTGAAGATATGCAAAAGCCTACAGCTTCCCCTTGTACCCTCCTCCACCAACATGAGATGCCAAAGGTGAAAGAGCTTCACCTCAGGCTGGTAACACACAGAAAGGCATTCCAAAGACACACTACTGACCTTCAAAGGTAAATCTCTCCAGCCAGTGTTTCAGACCCAGCAAGCGGCAGTCACATTTCCAGGGGTTGTCCTTAAGGAGGACCAGCTTCACTTTGGGCATGGCCTCTAGAAGTGCACGGTCCAGATGCAGAAGATGGTTCTGCTGCACGGCAAACATGGTCAGGTTCTCCCAAGGCTTTCCCAGGGATGTGGGGAGGAGACTGAGGTGGTTGGATGACAGATCCAGCTCCCTGAGTCCAGGCAGGGAATGGGCAAAGCTGCTTTCAAGGGAAAGCAGGGAATTTTGGGTTAGGTTTAAAATCTGCAAATGCTGAAGTCCATAGAAAGCTTCTGAAGCCAAATTTGAAAGAGTGTTGTTAGATAAATTTAATGTGGTGAGCAGAGACACAGACCTAAATGCAAGAGCAGGAAGCCAGTGGATCTGGTTATCTTGTAGAAGCAGAGTCAGTGTCCATGGTGGTAGATCAGGAGGGATCTCCGACAACCCCCGACCACTACAGTCCACAGAATTTGAAGGTAGGTGACACGAGCATTTCTTGGGGCAGCTGCCCACACCCGGGAACAGAATACTCACACTGGAAAACAACAGCAGAACACCTAAAATGAAGAGAAGAGGGTGGGATGGAGGCCACTGTACGAAAAAGGTCACCTTCAGCCAGGAAATTCATAGGCAGCTATGGTCCTGCCTTCCACCCACCTAGACAGGGACTCCTGCTCCTCACGTTAGCAGGATTCCTCGCTCAGACTGGCATGAGTACACCCAGGCCAGTCACGGAAGCAAGCTCTGAGCTAGCCATTTTCAGCAGCCTTGGAGAGGGGACTTCTGTGACATGATCATCAGACCGTGTAATATGTGGGCTGTGACAGGTAGAAAGGTAAAAGAGGAGCTTACATTCGTATTTCTGAAAGGAATGTTCCGAAGGAGGGCCAGCTGAGTTTTGTATGATGGTAGAAATGTTCTATATCTGCCCCCTAACCAACATAGACGTCATTAGCCACCTGTAGTTACTGAATTCCCAAAATGTTACTGCAGCAACTAAAGAACTGACTTAATTTTGACTTGATCTTAATTCATTTACACATCTTATCAGATGTGGCTTCAGGTGACCACATTGACTAGGGAATGCCTTACAAATGACTCTCTGTCTTTGCAGGTATAACCCCATCTGTGATGATTGTCTTGTTTCTTTTTTATATGATAGTTTTTTAAATTGCCAAAAAGCACTAGAAATAATATAATAAGCATCCTTATTTCTGAAACTTGTGCCAGCCACTCATCGGTTGTCAGACTTCTATCATCTCATTGCTGGGGCTGGCAACCTTCTTCTGATCAGCTCTGCTCTCTTCACAGAAGCCCTTTCACAGACTCACCTGGTTTATATGTCCTCAGACATGTTCAAAAAATAGTTACTGCACTGGGATCACAGGTGTGTGCTGCCGTGCTAAGATTTTGTGGTGCTGGGGATCACACACAGAGCTTGGGGCGTGCGAGGCAAGGCAAGCACTGCCAGCTGAGCACAGCTCCTGCCTTCTTAATGCAATTGAATAAATGACACCAGAGCTGAAATGTTCCCCACTGTTCCAGCCTGAGTTGAAATGGGCGTATAGCGTATTACCTGAAATTGCTTTTGAGATCTTTGGAGATACCTAAGGATTTTTCCCCCTGAATCTGAAGACTAAAGCTGGAGTTTTATGCTTGTTCATCAAGTTCTTTACCATGGAGACAACTCCACACATGGTAAAGGTACCATCATGCACTCAAATTTCCTTCACTTACTTCAAGACCCAACATTCCCAGAGTTGGAAGTATTGAGAGCTTGTCTTTGGCATGGGTTGGAATGAAACTATTAGGTATTCCTTCTGAGTTTTATTTCTGTAATTGCTAGAGACCTCCGAAATAGAAAGGTGTTACACTGAGCTTTGTAAAATACAGTGGATAATGAGGACGATGACAAATGACCAGATGGCATGCATTGCTGGTCAGGGATTACTCCTATTGCTTTATAGATATGAATCCACCCTAATGACCTTGTCAACAT
Source organism: Meriones unguiculatus (assembly GCF_030254825.1). Classification (NCBI taxonomy): domain Eukaryota; kingdom Metazoa; phylum Chordata; class Mammalia; order Rodentia; family Muridae; genus Meriones; species Meriones unguiculatus. The sequence continues at coordinate 6,879,794 of NC_083357.1, read as the reverse complement.
GGTTGTTTGTCTTCAACATTTTAAAGGAAACAACAAAAAGAGAGGCATAGAGAGGCCAAATCATTCCCCAGGATCACAGAAACAGTAAACAAGAGAACATGATTTGAACCCAGGCTGAATCCAAGAATTCTTATCTGCCATACTCCTCTGACAAATATGAGACGGGGGGGGAAGAGAAGGAATTGGGGAGGGATTTGCACAATGCTATACTATTTGTTTCGTTTTCAAATCCTTACAAGTTCATCACACTCTGAAATCTATTCTGTTTAGTTAAAACTGTGTGTCCACATGGGTACTTAGAAAGCTTCATTTCTTTAACTAATGTGACATGTTCCATGTGTGACCATGTCAAACTCAGTATCCACCCATCCTTCACTTAGGAGCATTTGAGATGCCAGGGTTCCCTTCTCACTTTACCACAAACAATGCTGTAAAATATCCCCTGCCCGGCACTCTGCAGCCATGTAGGAATGTAGGAATGGGTGAGGGCTCCCAGAACCCAGAGTGGATCTCATGGTAAGGCTCAGAGAATTGTGATTTTCTTGAAAGACTTCATGATCATTCTTCAAAGTTCCCCCTTTCCCTCCCTTTTTCTCTCTTAGGATTTGAATTTCTAAGTATGACAAACAGCCGTCAGGGGTACTTGGTTGAAATGTAGAGGCATCGTCAAGGCCAGGGAATGCTATTCAAAACGGAAAATCGTTGTCAATGTGAAGGCTTTCAAGGGAAAGTTATTTTGTTGTTGTTGTTGTTCTGGTTTGTGCCTCACCTAAGGGGCAATACAGCATGACTGTTAAATATTCTGGACCCCGATCTCCCTTCTTTGGATCCTGCTCCTGGCTGCTGGTGCCCAGGCCTATAGGGGACAAATAAGGAGCTTTGATTTAGTTCAAAAGACACAGAACATTGCAGTTCCCTCTTCCTCCTCCAAGCAGAAAACTACAGCCCTTGTTCTTCTTTTTATGGTTATTCAGAATCTAAATAACTTCCCGGGTCCCCACAGCTCTGGAGAGGGCGCTGGCTCCACACCACTGCTGATGGAGCAGCCCTCTACTGACTGTTTAGTGTCTTGAGTGTCTTTCCATTAGAATTAGCCTGATGCCATCATGGCCACAAGTAGTAATTCATTGCAGGGAAATCAATCCTTAAACACTGGGGTATGTTTCCCACCAAGTCCACTTATCTCTTAATAAAAAGGCGCATCTTCCTGAAATGGGAGCCAGTTTGTTCCTCATTCTCTGCTTCCCACTTCCCCAAAGGAAATAATACATGAACTCCAAGTCAAGGCACCATGTTGTCTATGAAATGGCCGTGACAAACCCCCTGTATGTCCTCACCACATTCGTCTCCAGCCCCTTTCCTCCCTCCATGCTCAGCATGGTGAGCCATGCATCTTCCCACTGAGAATTAGTTTTCTGCATCTGTCCACTGTTTTAAGAAAGGCAGGTTGAAAATTGATTTCTCACAGACGCTTATTGGAAGAGATCCCTCTTTCTCTCACTGGGGGACTTCTGGGGTAGGGGCAATGGAATTCACTCCTGCTCACCTTTCATGGCTTGGTCTCTGAAGTAGGAGTCCTCATCCAACAAGTATCCCGCTGTGTGCTTAGAGATCAACACACCCAGGCCCCCTCAGCCTGGGAGCCCAGCTTTCCATTCACTCTTTCTGAATCCAGCGGGGGCTTTTCTCCGCCGCAGACAACAGTTGATGCATTCAAGAGGTCACTTATTTAAGCAGCCTGTCCCCTTGTCTCCGTCTGCTGTGGTCCTTTTCCATTAGAGGATCTTTTGATTGTGGCCCGTCGTCTTTTCTCTCAAAGTGTTAGCCTCCCTGGGATCTTCTCTGCCTCTCCCATTCAGACAGCAAGCCACATAAAGAATGTTGGTCAGACCTTGGTGAACAGCTGTAGCATTCAAACATGACCCCGATGGCCCGGCCTTTTTGATTATTTAATCTGCTTGAAGTCCAGGGCACCAAAATAAAACAGCCTTCTTAATCCGGCTGTGGCTTCTGCATTCCCTTGACTTATCAACCGTGCTGTGTCAACCCTCACTGGGTGGGGGATGCATGATATGAATCCCTAACTTGGGGTCCCTCAGCAGAGCCACCAGAGTGTGTAATATGAGAACAAATTGGCCTGCTGGAGGCTGACACAGTTTCCACAGTGCACTTCTTTGGCTGTTGAGGGTGCATTCAGCCCACATTCTTGGAGATTAGCCGTGTCGACAGGTCTCCATGCCCTGAAATCCACAGCCATGCTTTCCTCAGAACAGTCCCTCCTCCCAATGCCACAAATATATCTCAGCTACTTGCTTGCTTGCTCCACACACACACCCCATTGAAATGACCTTTTGGCCAGCATGAAATATTTCTTCATCTTTCTAAGTTACCCGACGCACCCTTTTCTCAATTCTCTTTACATATAAAACAATAAAGCTGGCTCTGTAAGAGCTAGACAATAACAAAGTTGCTTGTTCACCAGTGCTGTAAATTTGCCTAATGGGGATTGGAACCAGCTCTTTGAATGTCCTGCCATTCGCTGACCTGGGTATCCAGAGGCTGAAATGAGCTTTTTTAATTTTATTTTTTAACTACTCTGGAATGTTCCACAGGCTTTCTGTGACTGTCAGGCGACAAAGTTGTTTTCTATTGAGGTTGCATAAAGTGAACCCACAAAGTATATTTGAGTGTGGACTCTGGGATAAGTCTGGATAATACCCCTACAAGGCCTCACCTCACATGGGACTAATGGTACTCAGTGCTTTACAAGATTGTGTCTGAGATTAACTATAGCCCAGAGTGTCTTTATGAAGGCTACCTGAAGGCTACAATGACCCATGGGAATGCTCCCAGGACTTCTGAGCTGTTCTCACTGGAAGGAACCCAGGGGGCTGGGAGGAGCCTGGCTCCTCATACCTGAGGGAGGTGTGGAATTCCCTGTGGGCAAGACCTGATATTGTGTGCTATTCTTTTAAAAAGCCTCTTGGGAGCTGCTTTTCTCCCGTGGGCAGCCTGCTTCCCACCTCACAATCGTAACATGCATATCTTACCATGTCTGGAAACTCATCTTTCCCCCAGCCTGTCTCTGCTGTCCTCCTTGGCACTTTTTGCATCTGGTGTGATGAAGACCATTCAGGTGGAGATTGACAGAACAGGTGTGCTTGTGAATCGCCATGTGCAGTTCAGGAAAAGGTGAATGGTTTCTTCCTTCCCTGCTCCTTCTTTTCTACCTTTCTTCCTTGTTTTCATGCGCATGCGGTATAATAATAGTCATTCCCTAATGACACATGTTCATCAAACAGTGGACACTTGTAAGTTTCATAGCTCCCCAAGAACTATGATGTCACATATCGGCCTGTGTACCTGTCTCCCCCAAGAATCAGAAAACAATGTTTATAAGGCCAATAGAATATTTTGGACATTGAAGGCCATACTGTCTCCAAAAGAATATCCAGCTTCCCACTGCAGAGGAAAACCATCCATGGGCATTCCTGCATGCTTCTGCCACAGTACAGGTCGATTCACAAAAACTGTCTAAGGGCTACCTTAGCCCAGGAGCTATGGTTCTCAAAACCTGCTATATTCTACCCTTGTGTCACTGCTGTCACTACTCCATGCCACCTGTCACTCACTCCCAACTCTTACCACCCACCTATAAAGACATATCCATAACTCTATCTCCTCACGCATAAAATGAAAAGACTGAGTAAGCATTCGGGCCTGATTATGTCAAAACCTTCTCATTCTGCTCAGAAAGCGTGATCAAGCTTGAAGGATACCGAGCTTGCCAACCTTGCTGGTCTTGGACAGACTGGGTCTTGGAGTATTTTCTTGAGTTGTTGTGGATCTATTTAACTGTGTCATTCAGGACCTGACTTGGGTCTGGCTCTTAGATCCCTGAAAAGGATATATTGACAGTGCAGTGGAACTTGGAAAACCAGGACCCTTATAGGGAACATCAGGGAATTGAAAACATGCACTGTTACAGTCAGGCTGTTTACCTAATAGATGAAGGCCACATTTGCCCTGCCTTGATGCCCATAATGGGTGATCATGAGCTCTCTGAGGCCAGTGTCCTATTTGTAGAATTCAGGGGTGATGAAGTTCTGTGTGGTGAGCATATAACATGGTTCTGGGAGACCAAGGGATCTGAAGTGGGATCTTTATTCCCATTGCATGTTCTTAGATCTTTGAGAGTCTGAGTTGGCTGCTCCCATCTAAAACATAAATGCCCCAGGAACACAGAGAACCCCTAGAGTGGATGGGTTCCTGAGAGCAGCTGCTATTGCCCCAGGGAGCTCTTTGGTTCTGTTCTTGCAGACTCTCACAGGCAGCTCAAAGCTGGGCCAGAGCACACATGGCCTGGAAGGCTCCAGGACACACTGAAGGACTTTGGATGAGAAGGCTGATTGATTTATTCCATCTGACCTCAGCCAAGAGAACAAAGTGAGGCTGCGTGACCTGCATGCTAATGCCTGCAGGGACTTCCCCACCCCTTCCTGAGATAGATCCAAGAGGTGTCAAGACAACTGTGCATGCAAAGGGCAAGCCAGGAGAGACGCCTGATGCCAGTGCAGAGCCAGTCCATTTCCTCAAGAGGAGGCCTGCACGGCAAGAGGCTCTTGCACCAAGTCCTCACGGGACCTCAGTTTCCACAGCAGGAACCTACTTTGTGTCCACCTCAGAACAACACTCTTCTTGTCACACTGGGCTTTCCTACCTTCAAAGACATGTCCTTTTCCTCATTTAAAGTCGCATGTTTCCTTACATAAATTAGTGTAGTTAACATTTCACTTCCCTCCAAAAATAAATCAACAACCATTATTAACTCTCAGAATTGATGATGTTTGGAAATCCAGCATGCACCAGCTCTTTCTTCCAGGCAGCATTAGACAGCTATTTAAAAAGGCTAAGTTAGAACTAATTATATCCATCTGGAAGGAGACTTATAATAAATTATTAAGTGAAGGAAAGCAATTTGTAATGAGAATATGTATTGTATAATCCTATTTATGTAGCAAAAAAAATTAAAAGTCTAAAATTATCCCTGCCCACGTGTGTAGGTATTACTGAAGATGGAGTTCATGCAGGATAGAGGCCACCCAACTGGCAATGCAGATAATTGTGTGAGAGTGATAATTTTAAAGAAAAGGACATTTTACTTTTTGTATTTATCTTCCTCTAATACTGAACTCACCACAACAAAAAATGTTGAGCCTATAACTTAAAAGCTATGAAGGAAGAGGGCTGCCTTTGTGTAAGTAATGAGTAAAGGTACATTTTACTTACTGGAAAATTGAGATGACCTGTCCTGGCTGCTCAGCACTGTGTGTATATGGAAAATGCCTACAGGCTCCCGTGTCTGACCTCAAGCTCACCTCCTTTCACGTCCCAGAGGTGACATGTCCTCCTGGGCTGGGGGGAGGAGGGTCTCTGCCTGCTATGAGGCTTCAGGATACACCTGAGTATACCGGTTTTAGTGTCTGCTTCGGTAAAACTATAGCCAAATGGTCCTAAATCCTTGTCACCCTTCCAGAGAGTGTGCCGCAGTGATCTGATGCCAGGGGCAAGTGGAGTAGGGAGGAGGCCCTCAACTCCAAATAGGCTGCAATTGCATTTAGCTCTGGAGGCAGTTTGGCATTTGAAGGCATGAGGAAAAGAGTGAAACCTTTCACCTAGGAATTCTGGTGATCAGATATACTAGATATAAAATTCATACCAGTTGGTAAAAGAGTTCAATGTCATTGACTTCCTCCCTTGTTTTATCCCTTCTTCCCTCCCTCCATATTCTCTCTCTCTCTCTCTCTCTCTCTCTCTCTCTCTCTCTCTCTCTCTCTCTTCCTTCTCCCGCCGTATCTCTCCCTATCTCTGGTACCAGAGCTACAGCTGGCTTTCTCTCTGTCTCTGGGTCTGCCTCTGTCTTTGTTTGGACTCATTCTATGTGACACCCAGCAGAAAAGCAGGATGGAAATACTGTTTAATGTCAGTTCTACTGATCATTAATTTTATCCACACAGCAGGTCAAATATTGCTACAGACTAGTCTTACTTAAACTCATTTTGGTTATTAAAGAGAATAATCCCCAGATCCCAGTGGCTTAAAGCCACAGCATTCTGTGTATTGCTCTGTCATACTCTAATTCACACTGGCAGGGTAACAGGCTCCATGCAGACTCATTAGAAATCCAGGCTTCTTCCATAAGAGCCAGACTCTTTCCCTCAGAGTATCTTCCATTGGTTAGCTGATGGGAAATGTGGCCTGTTCTAAGCTTGATGAGGGTAGTTAACACAGAAAGGAGTCACACAAACCATATTTAGCAGGGAGAAACATGTTCTATGGAAGAAGAGGGAATGTTCTATGGAAGAAGAGAAGGGTCGCAGCCTCTATTGAACACTGTATTTGCAGTATCTCACTAGAAGATGGCAGCTTTTGAGTCTCTGTGCTTCACATGCCATTTTCCTTCCACCTGTAATGTTCCCACCATTCCCAGTGGGCTCACTGTTTAAATGTTGAATGAATGCATGATGGTTGTTGTGGTTCCAGGGTGAAATGTCCTTATAGGCTCACGTGTTTGGAGCCAGTGAGGCAGCTCTGAAGGCTACAGAGCTGTTAGAAGATGGACTATCTAAAGAAAGTAAGTTGCAGGGTAGGCTGGGGTCTCTTAGCTCAGGCCTACTTCTCACCTGCTCTTGGCTTCATGACTATGAATGCATTGTGATCTATGGCCTCTGATTCCTGCTACCATACTCTCTCAACCAAGATGAAATGCCTCCTCTTGAAGAGTAAGCTGAAGCAATATCTTCCTCCCCTAAGTTGTTTACTGTCAGGATTTGAGCCCAAGGATGAGAAAAGCAACTAATACTATGGTTTTACTATTAATATCACTTTTTTAAAAAAAATAGAAGACAAAACAGAAAACCAGACACAGAGAGGTTTAGTCTTTTCCTCTAGCCTGCTTATGGCTAACGTACGGATTATGAGAACATAGATATACAAAGAACTTTGTGATGTTTGTTGTATTTTGAGACAGGAACTCACTCATTCCAGGCTGGCTTCAAATTCAGAGTTAGTCCTGCCTTGTGCTTTTCTCCCACCCACCCCCACCCCCATTCTTTTGACAGTAAGTTACAGATTTAATAATCAGGAGATAAACACCCAGGTTCCTTTCTGGGCTGTTCAGTGTAGAATTGAGGCCACCACAGTTTCTCTGGGGAAAAGATAGGGGTTTGTGTTCAGCCCCATGTTTTGTCTTGCTCTTAGGATAAGGTGAAATTCAGAGTTAAGAGGCCTGAAGAGTCAGTCATTACCTGAAACTCCCTTTAGTAGGTCTCACATTACCTGAGGCCAGAGAGGATTAGGGAGCATGAATTCAAGTGAGGTTGACAGTGGCTGTGAAACATCTGTCCAGTCCTTCGTGAAACTCGTGAGGACTCTAATGTTTGCTACCGTATTTGTGAGTGCTCTTCATCACCCATTTTTCTCAGGACCACGTGGGGTGCTGTGTGGAAGAACACAGCATGCTGGCTCCTGACAAATTGGAGAGATGCTGTCTTTCAATCCCTATCAGTTGCTTATACGCCTTGAATCTGCTGCCGGTGGGGCTTTTTTGTTGTTGGTGGTGGTGGTAGTGTGTGTGTGTGTGTGTGTGTGTGTGTGTGAATGTGAATAACAGAGGGCTTCTTTGCTGCAGTCCGGTTCCCCAGGGAAGGAAGTAACTCTCTGGAGTAAGCACTGGGAATTTCGGTGGCTGAAGAGGGTGAGCAGGAAGCATTGTTTGGGGCATGTTCTCTGTGTACTGTCAGGGCTGGAGAAAACACAGACTCCCAGCCTAGAGTCTCGCCAGCTATGGCCTTCCAGCACTTCTTCTGTATGCAAGATGTCTGTGAAGGTAAAGGCGGGATTCAGATAAGTATGATTAAAGGTAATTAGTGAGCTCATGTGGCTCACTAGTAAACACAGGCAGATGCTGGTGGACATAGCACTAATGAAAGAAACAAAAAGATCAAGACACATGGCAGCTTAGAAAAGCCTGGCCAAGGCCTCACACTGACTCATTGTCTTACTTAGATCTTTTGATTGGCTACTTTTGTCCCTACCCCAAAAATATAAATTGGAATCAAATTCATGTTTGTGTTTGATTGCTTACTCATGTTACACATAAAAATGAAGGCTGCATGTAGTTTTTCTTGATAGATTTTTTTATTGGCTTTTGTACTTTTATTATGATGATAGTTGGGTTTCTGTGATAGATAATATGTTTCATATATTTTTAACTATTGCTCAGTGTGTACACATTGCTATGCAATAGTGAACCATGTCTTGTGTTTTTCCTCTTGAAATTTATTCCCCTTAGCCCTACCAAACACATCGTTGAAAATTTCAGGGAATTTTAAGAAAAGAGAAAGCTTTACCTTCACTAACTACACAGCTTGCCCTTGAGGAGTCCTTGTTATCTCAGCTCATCTGCCTGATGCTTAACTTCATTACAGTGTCTCTAGCCAGGCCTGGCAGCAAACAAATATTATCTTAGCACTTGGGAGGCTGAGGCAGGAGCCTTAAGAGCTCGGTGCCACATGCACTGACAGTTTGTTTCAAAATAAGAACAAAGCCAGACCTGGAAAGATGGTTCAGCAGTTAAAGGCACTTACTGTTCTTTCACATGACCCAGCTCAGCACCCACATCAGGCAGCTTACAACTGCTTGTAACTCCATCTCCAGGGGATCTGAGGCCCTCTTCTGACCTTTGCGGTACCTGCATGAACCTGGTATACACAAGCATGCGCAGATGCACATAAATATATATAAATAAAAACAAACTAATTGAAGCTAAATAAAAATTCAGGTCAAAAATATAAAACCTCAAACAACAACCAATCAAAACTATAAACTTTAGAGTGAAACCACAGGATTTCAGGTCTTGTTTCTAATGGTTACTGTTGGCACGGGCTGGAATAAGTTATCTGACCTCCTTGGTCTCCATTCTCAGCATCTAAACCCAGCTATAGATGTGTGAGGAGGATTAAGGGGAACTTTTAAAATGCTGTTGAAATCTTAGAAAAACATGTTTTCATGGAGCGATATAAATCATCTAGTGTTGCTCTATTGTGCCTGCGTGATGGTTACCACGTAGGCACGTGGGCTCCACCTACTTCAGGAATATGCTAAGGCAAGTCCAGGTCGCAGGACCGTTTGCCCGTGAGTGGAGTTTGCTGTCTTTGGGGATTATAATGCCAGCATATAGGAATGTCTGCCAAGAATGCAATGCAGTCTCTGCCTGTTCGTGTTCTAGACAGTTCTTCTGGTCACCAGAGTAGCTCTTCCAAGGCAAGCTGTTGGTGGTGGCATTTCTGTACAACCTTCTAGTGGGACGTTTGTAACAAAATGAAAATTCTGCCTCTGCCTGGGTTCATACAGCACAGCTTCCCATTCTGATGCACTTGCAGCGACCTGTGTCCTTTCATCTAATTCAGGAATCCCGTACTGGGCAACCTACTGTGTGCCTGAGGCTTTCCTACAGACGCCCACCCCAGCCATTCTCGGTCCTGCCCAGTCACAGTCCTTAGGCGGCCCTTTCACCCAATCCCTGCCTAATTAGAAAGAGCATGTAGTCATCTCCCTGGGCTGTTTAGCTTTCATCATGCAGCGTGACTATCAGAGTCTGGAGGTTGATAGGAGTGGAAACATTTGTGTTCAGCAAGCAGGTTCCTTCATGTGTTGTCAACATTTCATTTGTGATTCTAATGAGGCCAAGGAGAAAATCAACTGAGTGTGAGCTCCCCCAACAGACAGTGTATGTTTATCAGTTTCTATCCCTGGCCTCCAGTTGCTTCTACCATGAAGGCATTTGAGATACAACTTGAGAGGGAAAGAGAGAGGGAGAGGGAGACGGAGAGGGAGAGGGAGAGAGGGAGGGAGGAAGGATGGGAGAGAGAGAGAAGAGCTAAATAGGCAAGATCTGCTGAGCCAACCTGAGAAAGCCATGTAGGTGATGACTTAGAAACTGAGATTTTTCTACTGAGTGATGCTTTAAGTTTCTTGGAAAAGTATAAACATCCTTATATGAAAGGGAAAGGAATTCTTATCCTGGTCTTCTGTTGTATATGATTTCTTTGTTAGATTTCTTTCTTAGGTTCTTTGATAGGCTTTGTGTTTGGAAACATAGTCTTCAAAATGTACAACAGCAAAACCAATGGAGCAAAGTCCAGATGGACCCCTGCATCACACTGATGCATGAGAAGTGGAGTCTATAGCCACATCACCCTGGATGTATCCGACCTCATCCGACCTCAAAAGCTAAGCACAGCTAGACCTGGATAGTACTTGGATGGAAGAAGTACTGGGGAATAATCCTAAGAAAAAGAAGAAGAGATACACGACACTTACTGCCAGGGTGGATGTAATCAGGGGATGTGATATGGGAGGCTCGGTGGGCATTCCTATAGATTCTAATCAGATGAATCTATTCATCTGATTAATTGGGTTGGGGACAAGAGTCTCTGCAGATTCAGACATGGTGTGTGTAAGGCTGAGAGGTCAGAGAGAAAGCTCAGTACCCCACCCCAAGAGGTTTGGGTTGGAAGGGGAACACTGTGTTCATGACAAGGTTGAAGAAAGGCTGGGGCACATGGACGCTGAAAAGGCAATGGCATTGCTTGTGATCCTAGGCCTCATCTTCTGCCAGATTATTTACTTAGAAAAGTTTCTCTCTCTCTCTTTCTCTCTCTCTCTCATGCATACACCGCATGAATGTTGCTGTCTGGTGTTTGTGTCAGCATAGGAGCCCTGCAGGGCACTTGGGCGAGGCTGACACTTCACTATTGATAACCTTGAGTGGCTCTGCAGCTAGCAAGGAGCATCTTGCTGTCCTCTGGATAAACTGTGGAGGACGGAGGGAAGGTGATGTCTTTGCGGGCATGGCAGGACATCGGTACACATGTTTCTCATCTCAAGCTTTCCATTCGGCTTGTCACAGAGGCTCTTCCCTGCGTAGTGCAGATGTCCCAGCATCCAGTGTGGCAGAACAGGCTCTTCTAGGCCCTTCCGCTTCTCTGCTGGAACAGAGCTTGCCCTCCTGTGAGCACTGCAGATGTTAGCATAGACACAAAACCCAGCAGAGTAGGAGGCACGCAAGTATTAATGTCAGCAATCACTGATTTGCAGGCTCCTCCAGGCCTCCCTCAGTAGCCTCAGGGTTTCAGACATGATCCAGGCACAGGCAGGCAACATCACTCAGCCCCTGGTACCCTGCTAAGTCCCACACTATCATTGAATTCCATCTTTACATTTGCAATGCAGACTGACCTTAATGTCTCTAAAGTCTATTAAAGACTTTTTATTAAATGCCAAGTTCGACATTGCTAAAGCCTAGCATTAGTTGACCAAAGTTACCTGGCCCCACCCTGACCTCCGAGGCCTGATGTCAACTTTATGTACTTACTCTTGTGAACATAGTAACATTATTATTATTTTTTTTTGTAGCAATGGAAATAAGCCAATTATTTCCTTTAAAAATGGCCTTCAAGTGAGAAACACAGTTTGTGAGCATGTTGCCAACAAAATGAAGCTGGGGTTTGTTCATTTGCACAGAAAACCAAAGGATTGCCTCTGAAACCTAATTCCAGAAAAGCCTTGGTACAACCCCACCAGTCTGTGCTTTTATTGGACAGGTGGACCATACCTGTTATTGCTGTGGGAAGCTATGGCTGTCAGGACTGCTGTGAGTCTCCTGGGTACCATCTAACTGAATGTCACCCAGAACACCAGTGCCATCAGCCTGAGGAATGAAGTGGCCACAGCATAAAGTGATCTGAAAGGGTCAACAATGTCAGAAAATGAACTGGCACGATGAAGAAACTAGGAAGTCAGCCTCTACCTATGATAATGGGGTGACATCCACAGCTGCTATGTGTCTACAAACTCACTGTGCTCTGGATGATTCAGTGAGACCCTGACTTCCCAGTCTAAGACAACAAAGAGTGGCCTTTGACGTCGGGTACTGCATGTGGTGGTCATCATGGCACTCTTCAGTGATGCCTGGAAGTGATTATTATCTATTTCATCTTACAGAAAAAAGGTCAAGGTTTCATAGGCCAGCTCTCTTGACAAAGCTTGCAGATTATTTCTTGTTACAGCCAAGTCTTACGTACAAATCTACCTGACTTCTTGTTACTACTGTGCTATGTTCTCTTGTTTTATCCCCCTGCCCCTTGTAGTTATGCAAAAGAAAAAGAAAAAGAAAGGCACTAAACAAAATTTAGAGCCACAGGAAGCAGACTTGGTGGAGACATTCAGCTTTTACAGGAAGCAGACCACCATTGCTAGCTTCCAGTGGCTGTTGCTTGTGGTGCCACAGCCATGGAGATGAAAGAAGAATTGTTGTCTGTTACCTATAGCATTGGGGACAGCATTCAGGGCTGGAGGTGAGGAAAGGGTACACTGGTTCAGGGCATTAGATCCGATGTGGTCCATTCCTGTGTGGAAGTATTAGTCATATCTTGAACACGGCGGTTATGGCAGCTTCCCTGTTCAAAGCAGCTCTGCAGGCTCTTGTGACCTCTTTCTGGTCCTGGGCAGAAATGAGAGAACTGCCTTTGATCTGCAGACAGTAGCAAGAAAGGCAAGGCATTTACAGCCTTTTTGCTCCTCATCCCAGCTGATTGTTTGGACAACCCTAAGAAAAAGGGCTCTTGTCCACCTTGAACATGCAGACTCCTCCAGAGAGCATAACTAGAAAGGAGAAGAAGTAGAGATCATGTCCCTCACACAGAGGAATTTGAAGTCTTCCTGCACAGGCACAGATGCCAGGACTGAGATCTGAGCAGATGAGTATCTCAAAGACAGGGATGGAAGACAGAAAGGCTGGAGTTCCCCCTAAAGCCATCTACTGGTTTTCAGCAGACATCTGTGGACAGGAGGGAGCCACAGTCACCAAGGAGGTTTCTAGTCTTCATTTACTCTGCACCCAGAAAAAGACATTTACCTAGAAATGGATGAACGAACATAAACATGTGCATTTTAACAAGCAAGTTGTAGCCTTGGGGGACCGTAGCTGTCTTCTACTTACTCTTCAGAAAGGAAGACTTAACTGAGTCTAGCTAGAACAAGGAATGTCTCTTATAGTGATATTTGGCTTCCCTGTAGGACAGTATACATTGATGTGTTAAAATGCAGCTCAGCTTACTCAAATCACTGTCTTGGTGCCCAATGCTATAAAATTATACTATTCCTCACTGATATTTTTTTTAAGCACCACAACATTTCATGATGAAGACATCTCACAACCCTTAGACCGTGTGTTTTATGCACTGTCAGGGTGAACTTTGACATACATCAATGCATAAGCCTTTCCTCCAATCTTTATATAGCATTTTACAAAACTTGGCTTTACATTGCTTCCTTGCTTACCAGCTGTGTAAGTATGAATACCTACAAAGATCCCAAACAAACAAACATGGTTTTATTAGGCTTGGGAGATGGCTCAGTGGGCAAGAGCTTTGCTACACAATTGTGAGGACCCGACTTCAGAGCCCTAGCTCTCACATACAAGCCTGTAGCACCAGCAGTACTGACGATGATGTGTGTATGTGCAAAGAGCAAGAGGATCTGCTGCTTGCTGGCCAACAGTCTATCTGGAAAGCATTGAGAGAAAGATTCTCTTTCAAGGGAATAAGGTTGAGAGTGAGAGATACACAAAAGCATGTGTGCATGGCATATACACACATATATACACCACAAAAATGACTAAAAAAAAACCAAACCCTGTTTTATGAAAAGCCCTTGTTGCCTTCATGTCACATTTACATTTCTTCTAGTATATTATAGTATTAAAGATATTTGTTGAGGGGGGGCTTTTTTTCATTCTGAAACACACATACAAAAAAGGGGGGCACTCGTTTATACACAATGAGTTCACTTCTCTAACAGGAGCTAAGGGGATCTTGTGTGTTTGCATCTTGAAAAAAAAATGCATACAGCTATAAATGCTGGTCCATTTAACAGGACTAACTTTGTCATTTAATAAGGGAGATTATTCCATAGATTTAAAACCAGTTAACACATGTAAAACTTGATAAGACAAGGCAATCCTCGTATGTTTCCTGTTCTCCAGTGATTAAAGCAAATCGGAGGCTGGACTAGCAGAGCTTTTCCATGGTACAGAGTAATGCCGCGAATGTTTCTTCTGGTAATGCAATTAGGAAATATTGGCCCCAGTTAATGTAACTTAAACAAAACATGTTGTCCTCCTCAAACTTGTTCAAGTTGTTAAACAGGCAAAGCCTTGTCCAAAAAAGTTAAAAAACAGGGGCATATAGTGTTTCCATGGAAACTCTGTTAAAATACTGATTTGTGGATATGATCATAATCAGGCCCATAATCTAATATGACTGAATTAAATGAAAAAGAATCTCAGTTATGAAGTAAGACCCCTGTGTAAGAGCATTCTTACACACGCAGAAACATATGGGTCCTGATAGACACTCTTTGCAGACTCCTTGGTGCAGATTAGAGCACCAAGGCTCCAGAACTGGCTGCCTGGCTATTGTTTCTTCTCCCACTTCCCATTCATTATTCCTCATTTTTATAGAGCTGGGATTATGTGGAAGAGCAGTAAATAAAGTCTTGATGACATTTGGGTTTTTCAATATCTAACATTGCTCCCCACACAATACCCCATATTGTTCTCATTGTCTTTTGTGACATGAGTAGATAACCCATAATATTTAATGGCTTGTGGGACAGTACAAGGTCAAGTTTTATGAAGGCAATAACTTCTTCCTGCTAATGGAATCTTGGTAGAACACTATGGGGGTTATCAGATGTTTGCCTTTGACCTCCAGAGGAATGGATGCTAGGCCAAGGGCTTGGTTTGAGGCAGAGGCTTCAAGGTCATACATTTGACCTTTCCCTGCCCTAGAGGTCTACAACTCAGTTTGCACCTGTCAAGGTGTCTTGGGTGTAGTGAGAAGACAAACCTGAGTGTTAGGAAGCAACAAAGACAGCAAATAAAGGAACAAGGGGAACAGCGTAAGCTTACGTTGTTGATCCGAAAGTTGCCCCACCCAGCTGTGATCGCAGGTGGCACTCACGGGATTCATTTCTTTATCCAAAATACATCTTTTGTCAAGTACAAACTTCACATAGAGTGACTGCTCTCCAGAGTAAGACAATTGTTTGTGCCTTAGTCCTGGCTTTCCAGAACATGTATTGAAAGACTTCGTAGTGCCTAAGAGGCACCTTCTGGACAGGTAAAGTCAGAGAAAGCTCATGGATGCAGATCATGACACAAGGGTATCAAACAGCGTTCCCATAGACTCTCTCGTTAGCCCTCCACTGAGCTGTATCTCTCGGTGTGCACAGCTGCAGATTTGCGCACAAGGACACAAAGAGCAAAGAAGAGAGCAGGCTTGCATCCAGGTGCCAGGAGCTTGAATCTGCTCATTCTTTTCACCTCTCAATGCTTCTCTTTCTAACTGACTTCCTCTCATTGCCAAGTACATGAACATGGTTTTTAAACGTTAACTAAAACTAAAGTAGCTTACAGAGAAAACAAGTAGGCCCTGACCTTCCACTTCCACCTCGTGGTTTACTTCCTAAACACAACTGCTTTGAGCTTCCCAGCAGCTCGGCTTCCCGTTGGCTAGTGGACATTGCTGCTCTTTGGTTATTCTGAATGCTGATTGTTTCCTTTGATTCGTAGTGGACTAAAGTGTCTTCCACACTAGCTCTGCTTGCAGTCTCACTAGTACGTGGGCACAGCTTGCTTCTTACTTTTCATTTATCTGACAGTGTGTCGTATAGAACAGTCTTATGCATATTCCCTTTATGAAATAATGACTAGTGTGTGTGTTTCTTTTTCTATTATCCCCTGCTGTGAAAAATCCCCTTGTTCCTTTATTTGCTTGGTTCTTCTTTCTCCAGTCAGTAACTCCTTCACCCTGTGTTTTGTCAGCTCCCTTAAAAGCCTATGCGTACTTTTTGTTGTTGTTGAAAGAGAGACTCTCCGTATAATTCTGGATGGCCTAGAACTCTCTATGTAGACGAGGCTATCCCTAAACCTGAGGCAATGCCCCTGCAACTGTTTCCTGAACTCTGGAATTATAGCTTTGTGTCCTTACTCCCAGTTCTATTGATGTTTTCTGCCCCTTTAGTATTTCTACCTGTCTCATCATGCAGCGAGGATTACACCCTCTGTCATTCCCATGGCTTTCTAGGCCTGCTGGGCTGCTGGCCTCCTGAGACCCCATCACTAATTTCCTGTATCAGGTCTCCTTTGTCCTAAATGCAAGCCTTCCTTATTTTCAACTTCGTTACTCACTTCACTCATGAATGTTCTCAGAGTTTTTTGAGATTGGGAAAGCTGTTTTCTTCAGTCCTGGCAGCTTTGGAAAAGCCTTGGTCCTACTGTGTTATTTGATAATCAGTTGTCTATTCTGAGCTGGAAATGTCGCCTAGATAGCTGCAGACATTTTTTTCACTTTCTTTTGATCCTTTTTTATGACCAGGTTTGCATAACTTCTACCTTAAAAGTGTGCCTGTAAACCCATTCTCACTGGAGTTTAGAATTTCCCCGTAATTTATAATACAGAGTTTTTTGCAAGCTTCAATCTCAAATATTTTTCAGCTTTTTTTTAATTGTTGTCTTTGTTTTTCTTTATGGGAGATTTTTTTTCCCAGATACATCTTTCTACTTTTAAATGTGTTTTGTTTCTTCTATTTTAAATTTTGAAGTTTTTATTTTATTTTTTTTAATAGTAGCCTGTTCTTGTTTCTGGACATGATACCTCTCTAAGCATATTGACTATACAGGGTTTGTTTTGTTTTTGTGTCTTGCACTATTAATTCTAGCTCATTTCCTTTTATGTTAGCACTGTCTTCCTGATGATGAGGGGTCTTAACATACATGTGCTGCCTCCTTCTATTTAATGAAGCACTAAAATGCTGAGTGAAAGATCACTCGTAGATGGGCTTTACTGTTGGGTGCTCTGGGAGCACGGGATACCTCATCTTAGCCTGTAATTTTAGGGCTTACTTGGGGGTTATAAACCTGGAATAGATCCCTCCCTGATGGGGAAGGAGACTAGCAATTCTCATCTTCCAGGATGCCAAAAGCTCCTTTTTAGTCCATCCCTTCAAACTCCTGCTTTTTCTAGACAGGAACACTTTTCAGGATCATCTACACTGGCATTTGTGGTACATAAAATAGGACCGCTAAGATGCCCCCTTTGCTAATCTGTATCAGTCTAGAATTCTCAGTGTATCTGTTTCTTGGAGCATCATTTGTTAACTCCTGACTTCTTAGAACTCTCCTGCTGTTTGGAAAACAAACAAACAAACAAAAAGCATATGTAACAAAGCAAAGGAAGTTTGTCTACATTGTTGCCACAGGATTGGGATGGCGCACCTTCATGGGAATGGCAGGGAGTACGGGGTTCACAAACGTTACAAAAGCACCCTGCTTTGCTCTCCCCCCACAGAAGAGCATCTCTGCCTCCCATAAACACTGTGAAACACAGGAAGACATAAAAGTGGGAAATGCAGTGTTGGGAGTAGTGGTTGTTTACTGCTTAGTCCTAGGTTGAAAACACTCCTGGGGCAGAGATGCAATGCTGGGGATCTTCAACTCTAGTGCCAGGACTCTGTAGACACAAACGGATAAGCAGAATGAAAAACGATCTGCCTGTGACCAGAGTCCATTCCAGATGACTAGTTACCTGGACAGCCTTAGGCAGGGAGCCCTGCATTGCGGTTGGATGCTGTGAGCTGTAACAATTTAAGGGGGATTGAAGTGGCCTGTTACTGGAGCAGCTGGTGAGAGACAGTGGGGTGAGCCAATGAGATGTAGTTCTTAGAGATCTTCATGGATCTGGGAACATGGCGCTGGGTTTGGGAAAGGATATTACTGACTCTGGCAGACTGAAGGGTCCTCATTATTCTTTTCTGGAACCCCTGAAGGAAAGTGATTTTGCATCCTGAGAAAATGCTATAATACCAAAGATAACCATTTCTGGGCTTTTACTGTGTGCCAGACACTCTGCTTGATCTAACTTTATCATCTTAGCTTTAAAATTGAGCCGAGAGATATTAAATAACTTGCCCAAATTCCTTCCGTGGCCGGTAAGTGGAAATGCTGGACTCTGATCCTGAGCCCAGAATAGTTCTGTGCCGCCTCTCAGCTTTTTCAGTTGACTATGAAACAGAAAGGGTAGACTCATCTTTCAAGTGCTAATGCAACCCTAAGAGAAAGCAAGTGCCAGGCAGGGAGAAAGAAGTTCAAGGATGTGGCTGGGATCCTGTTGTTGGCAAGAACATTTAATACAGTGCATATAGGATAGCAGCTCAGACCCTCCACATTTTGAGTATGAGGGGTCCCACGATGGCCTGGCACTGGAACCTGCTGAATTACAGTGTGGAGATAGCTGAGACTTGGCAGCATATGAAGGACTCTTTGGTGTGGTGTTACCCCATGAAAGCAGGAAGTCCAGCCTCTATCACTCAGGCCCTGAGCCTCGGAACAGAAGCTCTGTTCTGTGTTCCAAGCACGCCAACTTTGAACAGACAATGAAGAACTTTTGCAATCACTGAATGAAGAAGGGAGGTGGGTTTTGAGGAATCTGTGCAGGTAGTTCTCAAGAATGTAGCTGAGAGCTCCTTTAAACCTTCAGATCATACATTTGCCAACACATCTGCCTGCACTGCTCCCAGAGCAACATGGTCGCACTGTCTTTGATGCTCCCTAAAGTTAGCACTAACCTCTCATTGGCAAGCTCTAAATTGGGAGTCAGACATGGGATGGTTCTGGGAAATGAGAGCCTGGCCTCTCTTCTTCATGCAAGGCAGACCACCTATGGAGAAGGTGGGAAGATCTAGTTGAATACCACCCACTAAGTATTCCGGACCTTTCTATGACCCCAAGTTACAAAAGCATGTATCCTTGCTCCTCTACTACCTAGCACACATGCCCTTGGCTTTCTTGTCCAGGGAAAGAAATAGGAACCATTGTCTCTGGAAAAGCTTAGATGTATGGTCAATCCAGGGTGACTCACAGAAGTCAGCAAGACAAGTGATCCCTTAGTATGCAACCTCATTCTCTACCTTTTGAAAAAGTGAAAGATTTCTGATCGCTATCACTGCAAAGATTAGCAATCAGCCCTTTTGGGGAATATACATATTTGACTCTTAATATATATATTAATATATAAATAAATATTAATTTATATATCCTTTATTAATATATAAATATATATTAATATATATATATAAAGTATGGGTGTTTTGCCTGCATGTTTTTCTATGTACACTCCAGAAGCAGGATTTAGATGTCTTGGAATTGGAGTGGTGATGGTTGGTGAGCCACCATGTTGGTGCTGGATATCAAACCTCAGACTTCTGTAATATAAGTTTTGGTTTCTTTGTATGTTATGTCAGTATGCTTTTGTTTTAATCCCAGGTTTGGGATTTTAGTCGGGCTATAGTTTGTCCAACACCTACCTGTTAATTTTCACGTGTGGGGCATGATCTTTGCCTTCCATGTGCCACAGGGAGAAGGATTTGGTCTAGGACTCTGAGAGCGAGATATGAGAGCGAGAAAGAGATGAGGTGGCATTGTGTGTGGCATGTAGTGTGTAGAGTTTGGAGAGACCACAGACAAGAGGCAGTGTGGCAGTTTGGAGCAGACAGATGGAGAGAAATGCTTTGGGGTATAGCAGTGCTGAGGAGACTGCTAGCTGTCTCTGTGGTTGATAGAGGTTGGTACAGAGCCCTAAAAGAACCCCTTGACACTAACTACCAGGGAGAAGTAAAGGGGTCTGGACCCCATCTCACCACTAACCCTTTCTCTCTCCTACTTAAGGCTGGGGAGGTTGGTGGAAGAGAGGTAGAGGCCTAAACACCCCAAATAAACTAAAGTTTTAAAAAAGGCCACTACAGGTGGTTTTCCACTACAGACCTTTGAAAGAGCAACAAGTGCTCTTAACTGATGAGCCATCTCTCCAATGTTTGCCATCTTCACTGAGTTACTTAGAGCAAAGAAGGAGCCCATGTATACCATGGTGGTGGATGCAAAGGCCCCATGTCTCCGAAAAGGTTGTACCGGGTGAATCACCGCATACTCATCCAACTTGATCCATTGATGGCACCTCGGCCTCCTGGTGCTCTGCATTGGAAAGGTCCTGAAGCTGCCTAAAAAGGTGTTCCAGTATTCATGGGTGACACTTACCTTGAGGGAAGAAAGAGAGCATGCGGGTCATAAACCTGCTTCACATACCACACCTGTCATCAGCTGTCACATTTGCTCTTCTTCTGTGAGGAGACGTCACCAAGCTAGACCACAGTTGATTATGTCAGATTGATATCCACTGTAGACAACAGAAACCAAATTCAAATTAGCTTAAGCCAAGTATCAGTAAGTGAAAAGGAACTGGTTATTTGATCATCTGGAGTAGGTAGATCCTATTTCACATAACTAAAAATCAAAACAAACAAAGCTTTATCTGCCTTCAGGTACCTTTGGATCTAGGACACAGCAGAACTCACCAAGGCTCTCAGTTTCTTGTTTTACTTTTCTTGATGTCAGCCATGTTCTCAGCATACCTACTTTACCCAGTGGCCCCCTTGGACCAGCTCAGCGAAGTCAATGAAAAGAGGAGCTCTATTTCATTCCCCAAAGTTTCAGCTGAGAGTCCTAGAGCGGATGTTCCTTAGCATAGCTCAGGTTAATACCTTTCACGGCAGAAGAAGGAAGGATGAATCCCTGTAGCTCGGGGATAAAGAGTTAAATCTACAACTGACCTCATGAATGGAAACTGTAGGCATATCATTTCCTAAAGGAAACAGTGGGGTATCAGTAAGAGAGAAGGGGCTCTCTACTGCTCAAATAAAGGAAGGTATGTTCCCAGAGAGCAACATGCTCTATGCTCTTCCAGTCCGACTAGAGCTGGAGCCGTCTCTGAAGACTCTAGGGTAAGCTTCTGACTTTTGCATACCTCCAGCTGCTGGCTTCTGAGTTAGCTAGGCTGGGATCGGTGGTACGCTCCAGCTTTCAGCCTTGACCCATGCGACAGATACACAGACTGCCCTAGAGTTAACATCCGTGGTTACCATCCTCCGGTTGTAAATTGGTTGTCTCTAGACCTGATTATCCTGCACACTCACACACAGCTATCCTACAAACCTCCCAATGTTGCTTAGCCAAGCCCTCAGAAAATTCCAGGACTGGTTTTGAAGGACCACACTCCAAAGAAGTGAATACGATCCCTGAGGCAGATGGCTCTGCCCCTTTGAAAGCGTCCTGCGGGGAAGATTCCATTTACTTGGTTGAGACGGCCCCCACCAAGCTCCTCTGGCGTGTGTACTCTGGTAGAAGTTAATTATTTTTATGAGGCATTATTCATGTCTAGTCTACCCGAGGGCCACCCCAAATTGTGTTTCTCCAGCTATTAAAGGCTTTATCAGGCACGCAGAGCCTCTAGCAGCCTCCTGTAGGGGAAAAGAACAGAATTCCTCTTGAAGTCTCCCACCTTCAAGGGCAATTTGCTGCCCATTTCAGGACTATGCTGAGAGGTTGGCACCTGAAAAAAGGGTAAAATCTTTTTCTTTCAAGTGAAGCCGGAAAATGGGAGTCAGGGGTGAAAGTGGGGAGTCAGGAGTGTTTCTCCACAGCGGCTGGAGTCACTTTCTTGTCTTGTCGTGAGCTGGCAGCCTTTAACATGCTGAAGCAATGTTTGTCAGATTTCTCAAATTCTGAAGGTGGCCCTGGCCCAAATGAATGTAGATGTTGTTTTAGCACTAAGAGAGATTTATTTTAATGTACAGATGTAGCCACTACAAAGGCCCCTTTTAATCTACTGGAGGCTCTGTTCCCTGCTCGCTCCTTTGCTCTTAGTTGCCTTCCTTAATTCAGGGAACTGGCAGATGCCACGAAACGGCAGAGCACCACCTCCCACATCCACACCCACATCCCGTCCCACCTCGTCTCCCAAGGCAATGATGACCCAAGTGCTGACAATAATAATAGAGATGCTTCATGAAAGAAAGTTTTGAAAGGCTCTGTACCCTCCCCCAGCCTGCCAGCAATTCACACCAAGCTGTCTGATAGTGCCCACAGCGGGCTGAACTCTTCAGCTCTCTACTCTGGTGTAGCCCCCAAGGAAAGAGCTCACTTACTAGTCTGGGTTTCCCTGTGCGCAGAAGGGTCTTCTCCATTCCTGCTCATCTCTGAGAGGAGATAATCATCAGCTGAGCTGTGTCTCAGATACCAATGTCTTATATCTTGATCAGAATCATGAGAAATGAAAGAACAGCACATGCTAGCAAGTGAGCTTTTCTGAAGCCAGGTCTATGCTTCATGCCAAGACAAGCAAAGGTGAGCTCCAGACAGGAAGGGCCAAGAGCAGAAAAGGAAAGATGTGCCCTGGGCACAGGGGTAGAGGGGAAGCTGAATGGAGGAAATTTCCAACCCTATCCAACTCAAAATCCTTACCCTTTTTAAATAATATGGACTATCTTAGCTATTTAAAGATGAAATAAATATAAAATATAACCTATTATCTAATACACCACCCAAAAATAACCTACAAATGCCCCAACTGTAATATTTCTGTAAGAAATACAAAGAGAGTAACTTAAAATGGATGCCTCAATGTTAATACATTAGGTATGACAGCAGGAGAAGGCACAACACAGTTAGCCAGAAGCCATGCCTCTACCTTGAAGCAGACACCATCCAACACAATGACCGCTCCATGTACATCATACCCTGGAGAGGAAACCTGTAGATAAAGAAAAAATGGACCTGTTTCTTGCTCACGCGCAGGACTATAGCTGAATGTCTAGAGATACTCTTTTGTTTGTTTGTTTCTAGATGTGAATCAGAGTTGGGCTCAAGGCTCAGATTTGGATCCAGTTTCCAAGCACCTTTGGCCCAGGCAGTGTGCCAAAGCTCTGAGACACATGGAGTCATTTATTATGAGGAGGGCCTGACGCATGGATGCTGGGCCATCTAGACACTGAAAATCCCAACATCACCATAGAGTTCCAAAACAGCTTCCTAGAGGGTGAACAAAAGAGTAGGAGAAAATAAGTTGCGGGATTCAGAGTCAGGTTCATGGCTCAGTTTCTAGTTCCACCAAGTCCGAGTAAGTTTCTCAGTGATCTTGTACCTCTGCCCTCTTCCCCCTTCTCTCTCTCTCTCTCTCTCTCTCTCTCTCTCTCTCTCTCTCTGTCTTCCTCTGTGTGTGTGTGTGTGTGTCCCCATCCATATGGGTATGTGCACATGTATAGGGTATATGAAGGTTAGAGGTTAGAGGATGTGACACCAAAAGTCTTCCATTACTCTCTTTGGGTTTTGTTATGAGACAGACTCTTTTGCTGATCCTGCAGCTCTCTGATTGGCTGGACTTGCTGGCCTATCAGCTCTAGATTCTCTTGTTTCCATCCTCCAGCAGTAGGGTTACAGACATGACTATTGTACCCAGCTGGGGACCTAGACTCAGGTCTTCCTGTGTTACCAAATAAGCCATCTCCAGTTCCCCCACCTTTTTAATTAGGAAACTCTTTTCTCCTTGCTGATTGCTGAGCACCTAACTGTGATGATTCGGTCAGTCCTGACTTGTCCATGGTGGGCACTTGATGAGCATTAGCACTTTCCTATCTCTTGCATCCATGTGTCCAGGGCCACTTCTCCCTAAGAAACCCGCTCTGTTGGATGCCAAGGCACTGTCACTGTACTCTATTGTAACTCTAACCTTTGATGCAGGTTTTCTGAGAGCTTGAATGTCCTTAGAATATCACCGTGTTTCTGGAGCATCCTCTGTAGACTTCTTCCTTCAGAGCTTGGGGGTTTTGAAAGGCACCATAATAATCTCAGTAGTTAATATGAAGACAGACTAGTTCACTCGTGTTAGGAAAAAGAACAAATCTTTAGAGAAAAATATATGTGAGACCAGCTTACAGCCTGACCCATCTCCTAGCAAACATGCAGGGCAGAAGTATTTTCTCCAGGCCTCAGCTCATTAAATATTCTCTGTAAGTGATTTGAGGTAATTCCCTATGACTTATTCATTTTGTACTGTTGCTTTCTGCATCTATTTTGTAGTCAGAAAGATCTGTGCTCAAATTCTGCTGTCCGTGGCATCCCTCTGTGTTTCCAGATGGGAAGCATCAATCATCCTTCCTCAAGCAAAACCCTTCAGACCCTCCCTGTCCTCAGTTGAAATCTAAAGGTGATAAGATTACTGTCTCTCCATGAATGCTCTAGGGACTCTTAAGTCTCACACATTCTTAGTACTGTCTAATAATGTCTAGTTAGCTACCTAACATAAGGAAACAAATACAGATTGCAACTAAGAAAGTGAGAAGTGGGAGGTGAATGTGATCAAGGTGCATGATCTGCTGATCTTCTGTGTACATGAAATTCTCAAAGAATTGGTAAAAAAAAAAATTATTGAAAAGAAGAAAGCACTAAATTTGTAGGGTATAGTGACATTGTAAGATATTTCTACTTTTCCCCTCCCAGGGAACACTCAGGATGGAAAAACACTGAATACAGCTGAGACTGTCACACAGTGGTCAGGAGGTCCATGGATACATTCAATGTGCCAGTCGTTACAGTGGGGGCTTGGAGAGAACTGCATTCTCTCACAGTCACCCCTCATAATAGTTAGATACTCACACTCCTTTCTCCTTTGAAGATTTTTGTCCCCGGCAAAAGGTCTAGTTTCCACGGAAACAGCAGCATAAATAGATGTGGTTTGAGCTGTTGGGTCTTTTGCTTCCTTAGCTTGTCTGTGTACACTTGGGCCAGCTGCAGGGATGTATCCTTACTTCCTCTGCAGAGTGTTTGTATCACAGTTCGTTAGGGACCGGAAGCTCAGAGCCACAGCTCTTGAGTTTCTTTCAGGATCAACTCTGGATAGACATGGGAAAGGGCCTAGGAGTTGTCTGAGTCCTTTTCCAACTCTACTGTGTCATAAACAAGTAATGACCATGAACTGTAGTACACACCTTTCAAGTGTGTGCTCACCACGGTGCTACCTCACCTCTGTTTAGCTTCTGTCTGTAGCTTCTGCTGCTCTGGTGGGTGTGCACTCTCAGTGAAGTCAGTGTCTCTCCTCCCTTTTCTCTATGGCTTACCCAAAGCCAAAGCAGGAGAAAGCTTTTTCATCATCTAATCATGCAGGCATTTCCTGAGTCACCCGTCTAGTCTTTGTGCATCAGTCCATGCACAAACCAGTGCTATGGCCTTCCCATTCCAGAGAACCACCTTGGAATCACTTGACTATTCTGGGGCCTCACCATGACAAGCCTGCTGGGCAGGGACCCTTTTCCTGCTGGGTTGTCTGTTTGGGCATGCGGATACTGTCTCCTGTCCAGCAATAGCAAGGAGAGTGGAGAGGAAGCCCAGGGGTCCTGTTGCCTTTCAGCGCTGATAAATGTATATGAATTCTGGAGTACTTGCCTGGATACTGGAAGCACCATCTCAGGGTAGGAACTGGGCTCGATATGGCACACATGTGCCCCTCGGGTCTGCCAGCACTTTAGCTACCCTTGGATTGTCTTTCTTTCCAGTCCAGGTTATAAATCTTGCCTAGCAATCTCACCAGGGGATAGAGGTTAGGTGAGCAATATGGGAGGGGCCCAAGTAGTGCCTCCATTTTCTCTGTGTCCTGAGGTTCCTCAGCTTTGAAGACCCAAAACCCCAGCTTTTGTTCCTTTGGCCTCTGAGTTCCTCTGTGTCCTCCCTTCCCGGAGGCCAGAGGCCTGGAATGCTTTAGTTGAGGGAATGGAGAAGAGCCAGGGGGTGCCAGGAAACTCTGGGAGAAAGAATGCTGGTAACAACTGTGCTTCCAACTCTTATCCCCAAAGAAAGCATAAAAGGAAGCTGATTAACTGCCTCGTGGCTGGACTGCCCTATATTTGCTTATTCCTTCGTTTATTCTGTTTTTATTTAATGTATCCTTGGTTCCAGATGCAATAGGGGATCCTTGTGGAATGGAGGAAGGTTGGAGTTGAGGGACATAGTGATCAGATATACTACTCATTCCTAAGGGCTCTGCCTATTGAACAGGGCCCTTAGGTGTATTCCTTACTTACAAAGGTTCAGACTTGTCTGCCAATCAAAAGTGAAGGCCTGTCCTCACCTTACAGCCTACCTCAGGAGACCTTCCTAACACAGGCTGTTGAAGGAACCCTGAGGAAAGTCCCACAAGCTGCCAAGCACGTGTTTTCTAGCACACTCTTAATGACAAAAGATGGCTTTCCCAGTCCCTGCATCTGCCTGATTAAACCATGGGACAAAACTAGTATCTACCACTTCAGGGCTGATTCCCAAACATCCCAAGGTCCCGCGATTCCAGGAAGTCTGAGCAAGCATGCTTGATTACCCCCTGAGCACTGCCTGCCCCCCTTGTTAATGTATCCAGGTTCCCTCCTCCCCCCTGACTTTGTCGCCTTGTGTGCAGCTGTTCTGGGAAGGTCTGTTGCATCTGGACACATCTGCCACCCAGGTGTTTGACTTTGGAGGATGTGGATGGCCAGAGGGAAGCAGGCCCGGTTCATACATACGTGGTGTTCCTTTGGCTGAATCTGGAGCAGTCATCCTTTCCATGGTAAATGCAAATGGAGATTTTGAATAAAGATAGAAAGTGATGGTCTTGTTGACCTACCACCAAGAAGGCAGTTCTGCTGATGACAGGCTTTCCCCAGAATGGTCACCAGCTTTGTTTGCACTTCCTTATTAAGTCCTGGTCCATGTCTTGTAAAAACCAGGGACATTGAACTTCGTCACTTGCGTCAGCACACAGATGGTCTTAACGTCTCCAGCTCTTCATTCACTTTGCCAGCTTAGGATTCTGCGTCTGACTTAAAATGCTCTCTCCATATTTCTGCTGGGTTATGGTGCATTTCCACCCATGCCAGTGACCCTGTCTCTTCAGTGAAGACTTCTATAAGCTTTAGATTCCATTAGATGAGAGAAATCAGGAATGAGGACCACATTCTTGTCTAAAGGTTTCAACATGGAACTTACGTCTGATCCCTGATCTTCTTAGAGTCTCATGGATGGGAGCAGTAATCACTGCAGGCCTCCTGAGGATTGTCAGTGAGGTGGCTAAGGCTTCTGGATGACACCTGACACTTAGTAGAATGCCTAATAACAGTATCAATTACTGTAGTATTTGGAGAAGGGAATACACACTTGAAACCTCCGTACTCAGAGTACTCAAGACAAGAGAATTAGAAGTTCAAGGCCAGCCAATACTACATAGCAAGACCTTGTCTCAAAAATAAAATGCTAGCAATACTTTTGCTATTACAAGCTATCAATGTTTAGAAGATTTATTGATTACATGAATATGTATGTATGTGATTTTATGTGCACTACATGTGCACAGGAACCTATGGAGACCAGAAAAAGGTATTGGGTCCCCTAAAACTAGACTTACAGACAGCTGTGAACTATCCAATATGGATGCTGGCACTGAACTCATGGTCTCTGAAAGAGCTCTTAGCAAGCTCCTAACTGCTGAGCTCATAACTCTTTAGCTCCATGTTTTTAATTTCATAGCCTAATTTATAAACTAATTTTCAGTATGGAATGACTTACAGAATATGGAGATATGACTGCTGAGCAGTGGGAATCTTACGTGCTTTACTTTATTTGGAAGCAAGGCATTCTGGAATTTTCCATACTAAGATTCGCAAACTTTCAGGTTGATTGCATGTGTTACAGAGGGCAGGAGATAGCATAGTATCTTGCCCAAAGTCAATGCCTCTGAAAAACACAGGTGTTCCCTTATCTGCCACATTGGAGAGCTTAGAAACAGGGGCCAAACCTTGTATCCTCTTGTGTTTACCTTGCTAAAGTTCTTGCCTCTCTGACTCAGGCTTTCTCCAACCACAACTTCAACCCTCAAACAGCTGGTGAAGGGAACTGAAAATAAATGTTGTATGCTGTAACTCAATTTAGCTCTTGATGATGCTATGAAAGAAAATTAACCTGATGGAACTACTGACAAGAACATCAAAAGATTCCGTGGCCCCAACAATCTATGTGTTGATTACCACAGTAGAAGTACGCCCTGATACTCTTCATATATCTGAAGGAAAAAAGCAAATATTTATGGGGTCTCCAACAGTGGAGATGAAGACAAGTGAGACTTTTTTGAATCTTGGTAAAGGAGTAGTCATTTAAAAAAAAGCAGTCTCCTGCCAAGCCATATTATGCTAATGAGGAGTGTCATTATATCAGTGTGCTGTTTGGATATAGTGATTTGGGGTAAAATTCTTTAAAAATATTTTTACTTACCTTATCTTTCTGGATAAGAATTTTATTTTGTGGAACAACTATTTGCATCATTTACATCGTGGGAGTCATGTTGATAGAGGTGTCCTTGGCTCCCAACCCTGAGTTAGGCTGCAGATGCAAACTATCTCAGCCCTTCCAGGAACTAAGATTGCCAAAAGAGGCCACTGGGGTTGTGCCATGTGAGCCTTGGGTTCTGGTTACCAGATTTAACAAGTCAAAAATATTTTATCTGGCAATTCTATGCATTATTCACAGTGTATTTTTTCTAGTAAGTCCAACTTTTCAGATTCTGCTGCAGTGTCAATAATTGGAGCATCTACATGGCATCCCAACAAGGCACCAGCCAAGCTGAGCTGAGCCCTAGGACTTCCTTTCTACCTACTGGGTATGGGATGGACCCCAAGTCACCATATTTCCCACACACCCCTAAAGAGAACCGGAGTTTGGCAACTTTGCAATGAACCCAAATTTTCTCTCAGGGGCTGAGTATGTCTTGTCTGTTCCCCTTTCCTTCCACATGTCCTGTAACATGAGCTCTAAAACTGGAGGACTGGGCCATCCCTCCAACCTTGTAAGCTGCCCATGAGACTATTTTACTGTTGCTTTGTATTAAATACAGTAACAAACGTTTAGCCCAGAGGTGTTTGGGAAATGTATTTGGCCATTCTATTATGGGTTTTGAAAACTTCAGAAATTTGACCCCCGATTTTGTTATAATGTCTTTGATGATTGTTATTAGGTGGCAACCTAATAAGAATTATTGACTAGGGAGCTATAATATAGACGCTTATAATTTTCTTAATAGGCATTGATTTGTGTAGTCTCGATTAAAATGCAGAGAAACCTGAGGCTCAAATGTTTTATTCTGAGAGGGTGAAGGGATGGGAATCGACTCTTAATATATTACCTTGAAATCCTTATTGAAATCATATTTGAAAAGTTTTGTGAGCATAAAATTATCTGACAAAAAACAATTAATGCCAGGTCTAGCAACCATGGGAAGCTGGGGGAATATAGGTTTCTTCAAATAAAGTCAGGAAAATGCTTCCAGATTACCTCAGAGGTAAAGAAAAAATTATTATTTCATTCCATAAGTCCTGTTAATTCTTTTCAACATTGATTCAGTCAAGTAATTAGAACCCAAGTGGAGGAAACATGTATAATTGTCATTTACTAGGCTCCATGAAAGGTGACTGTTCCCAAGAAGCTGTGACCAGAATAAAAAGTGGTCATGAAACAAATGTGTGAGCCAAGGCACCTGGCTTTCCTCTACTTGTCCCAAGAAGCCAGGCTCAGCTAGTAGGTAGAGAATGTTCTAGATTAAAAGAGATTTCTGATAAAGAGGACTCTTCAAAGAAAATTCTCTACCATTGTGTTGTCAATCAAAGGATAACATAAGCCCGATTTCTCCTCCCTCCCTTTCAGCACAGACATACATCATGTAGCTCTTTGTTGTTTAAAAGCATTGCTATACCGTATGAGAAAGTTTACCTCCCACATACCACAGGGAATACTTCAGACGTGAACTATGCATTTGGTAAGGGGGCTAATAATCAAAGTACCTCCTCCCCTTTTATCTTTATGTTTCTTCGTTTGGCATCAGCTGAAATATGTGGAGTGTCTGCTGCTATGAGATTTCTCCCCTTGTTTCTGAAATAATACCATACTTTAAAGATGAGTGTCCAGACTTTACCGAGATTATGATGAATACGTGTTACGTAGATCTGTGTTTTTCTAAAGGTTGTTGCTACCTGGCCTCCCTTACTTATGGTGTTTCAAGAAAGCTTTTGGGTTTGTCAGCCTGACACTCAGGGGGACCGTTAAGCAGCTGCCCTCCCCCGCCTTCTTTACAAGGATTCTCTGTTCTCAGTTTCACCCAAATTAGTCCCAGGATTTTAGTTGTCTTTTTCGGCCCAACATTCCATCATGTGATTCATTAAAGTCTTCACATGAAATACTTTGCAGATGAGCTATGTCATAATTCACATTACAGTTTTCAGTTGTTATTACTGTGGGAAGTCACTTCTCTGGACATCCACAGACCTCTGGAAGGGGCTTGCACAGATGTAGCAAAGGTCAGATTTCTATCCTTCAACACTCCAATGCCACTGGTGGCATTATTCCAAAGCCTGGGTTAGTCGTGACATTCCAATTCCTTGTTAGTTCTACTTGCAATTAACTGTTTTGAAAACAAACAGAAGAAAACATTTAAACAAATGTGGCTTGGCTAACAACTATTACAGTGGACTCTTAATTAAGGCAAGTTGGAATCCCTGTATGACTGACTTTTTATTTTTTCCTAACACAGCTAGCAATCTTGCCATTGTGTGCAAAGTGATAACAATTAAGGGGTCAAAGTGTGGGCCCAAACTGGATGGGAGACTTTAACCCCGGGATTCATGCTAGCCAGCACTTTGCTTGAGACATCTGGCCAGCAGGGGGCTCTTTTTCTATTGGAGAAAACCTGAGTGGGCATTTGGTTCCAGAAGGCAAAGTTCTGCTTTCATGAGAGGAGAGGTGTAGGAAACCCTCCATAGCTGTTGCATTTATTATTTTATTATACTTTTGTTTTCTCTAACAAGAAGACAGCTTCCTGTCATAGTCCTCTTCCCACAGCTTGGAATCTGTTAGAATTCTCCCACTGGTGACCAGGTGAGCACACAGAAGCTTCAGGGTGTGACTCTACTTGGGAGCCAGAAAGAAATTATCATTGCTTCCCACTGCCAGCAAGTCCCAAGTCTTTGAAAATCTCCATGGCTGAATACATGGCTAGTGAACATACAGAGTTGGGGATGGCTGTATCAGTGATAAAAATCCCCTTCAATGCTGTGTCCTGACCCATCTGGCCTTTTACTGACCATTCCAGAGCAGCAGCTGACCTGATCTGAGTGGTAGAGCATTCCTCAGTAATCCTGAAGGAGAAAGATCCATCCGAAGCACTTGCTTGGGGTGATGATTTTCTAAAGCATTTACACTCCACTATTACACTCTATGAAACAGTCTGGTCTGTGAACAATCCTGCTTAGTCTCAACATATTGTCATCAAAGGTGCATTGGTCCTAAAATATAAGAGAATCAGAGGCCCTGGAAAACATTTTGTCATTAATGTAACTAATGTAAGCCCATGGGAGTGTTCTAACATACTTCATGTTTTATAGTCCTATCCTTGCCCCACAATTTTTTTTTTCAAAAATGACACAGTGAGACTTATTTTGAGGAGAAAAAAAAAGTAAACTGATGTCCTCAAGGCTTACAGCAGTAGCCTTATAATCAGGGTTCAGCATTCTTCAATGATACACTTTGGTTAAAATTCACCAGCAATTCTGGGATGCTCTTCTGTATCCTGGATGAGCCTCCCAAATACATGTGAACACGCTCTATGACTGGAGGGACAGGGCGTGTTTGGAAACAGGGGTGTTTGTTAGAGCCTTCATGCCAGGCGTGGTGAATGCTATGTTATAAACTGCATTTGGGCTCCTGGGGTCAGATTGCAAGTTAAAGCCAAGGCTGCAGGAAAAAAAAATTATTTCTAAATGAATACAATATGAAAATATTATTTTATTTCTAATCTTACATGTGACATTGTTACTTGGTGAGTTTCAGGTTACACTTGAATACGTGTCTATGAACGTGATATGAGCTGCAGGCCTGATTTCAACTTGAATGCATTTGAATATAATCGCACTGGAAATGTAATTTGTATTCTCAAATTTTATAAAGCAACACAAATCAGTCTTGGGGGTGGTAACCACACTGAGCATATTGCACTAATTTCTTTGTGGGTTTTCTTACAATAATTAACAACTTCCCTTTGCAGATTCAAGCTGGGTCATGATGGCAATCCTATCTCACCTGAAGCTTCTGAGCCCTCACACACATGCCATCCTTATTGCTTTCACCTCCAGGAAGTGGTAACCTGGGCAGGTCTTCATAGAACTTTATCTTCACTTCTATCGCTGTCCAATAGAACTTTCTGCAAAGGTGAAGATGCCCCACATGGGTTTAGTGACCATGGCGGCTTTAGGGTTCACAAAGCTATTGAGCTCTTAAAATGTGATCATGCAGCTGAAGAGCCCAGTGATGAATTGTTTTCCCTTTCCTTTTCAATAGCCGCATCATCAGTGACCATCAACTTGGATAGCACAGAATCGGAGCAGCAGAGGCAGCCACCTGCTCCTATATTCAAATGAACGAATCACAGGCATTCTTGCATTCCAGTAGTAATAAATGATGCCCTGTGGTGGCCTCTGTCAAACACTGGTTCTCTTCAGAGATTGGGCAGCCCTCCGCAGCCTCTATCCTTTTCCTACTGTATCTTTCATCTTGATGACAACATACACCCTACCTAGCACTTATTTGGCATCTCATAGAAATAGAAACAAGAAATAGAATATGAGAGTAGGTAAAGGGGCTAGAAAGTTACAAGGTTTGGAAGGATGAAAGTCTAAAAGGAAGATGTCCATGGAAGGTCCAAGTTGTATGGTATTGAGTTGCTTTATACACAGGTCTTCTTACTACAATGACAAGAGCTGTGACAGCCATCACCTGGATAGTTCACACCCAAGACATGCTTGTTCCTGAGATGTCTGAGATTTTTATGGGCATGGACTTGGAGCTTTTTGCAATAGCAATGCTCTTAACAGAAAATGTGGTGGTTTGCTGATTTCTGAACAGTGCCTCCATATTTTGGGGGGCACATTGGGAAGGATGCTATGGAATGCTGTTTCTGGGTACTTTCAATGTTATGTGCAAAAGCAGCCTGTGTTTTCATGATAGAGAATGTGAACTAGAAGATTGGAACATTCTAATCACATGAAAGTGAGGAGTACCACAGACTCTGGGAAAATATGTTCATGATTTTCTGGACTGTCTAAAAAATTTCAAACCCATGGAATGGTGTTTTTATTTTCTATGCTCTCCTTGGGATTTGAGTTTCACTAAAGCATTTTCTGCCCTTGTTTTCCTTATTAAATTAGCAAGACTGACTTGAAGCAGAATACACTGCTATGGCTTGAAATGTTGTTGAAAGAACCAAACAGATGGGCATGCAAAATACCCCAGGTTCCACTTAGGTTGTAGAGGATGGTGTAAGGAGTGGGCTCACTGACGTAAAATGCTTTCTCTGATAAAAGTGGAAAAGGAAAAACATGTGGAACAAAACAAAGAAAACAGAGTGATGCTTGGCCTCATGTTTCACCCTTATTTTTTATTGTTGGGTTTGTACTTTAAATCATTTCCAGGCTTAAGAAATAGTAATCCCTATGTGCCACTGGCCAAAGTTTGTGCACTGTCCTATCACCCACTGTTTGGGCCCTTTGCCTTTGTTCAGTAAGCTTTTGAGTGGGTGTTCAAAAGTACAAATCTGGCCCTGCTGCCTCTGTAAATATGTTTGGTAGTACCTACAGCAAATGTCAGCAGTGTTTTGCTGTAAAGGGACAGATAGTATGCTGAGGCTCTGTGGGCCATTCTGTCTCTGTATAATTCCTCAGCTTTGGCATTATAGGCCCAGACAATATGTAAACAAATGACTGTTCCAATAAAACTTTATTTACAAAACGAGGTTGGATTTGGGCCTGAGCTAATCCCCAGCCTATGGGAAAGTCTTCATATGCCTTGGACTAATGCTTAAGACCTTTTCTCATTTGACCCTGGCCTGCACACCCAGGTCCCTGTGGCCACTCTTGTCAATCCTCAAAGCCCTGTTGTCTTAAAAGCTCCCTGCCTTTGCCCATGCAATTTCTTCCATGTAGATTCCTATTTCCTTTTCACTCCTATTTTTCCTTGAGTTAGATTTCCATGCCATCACGTACACAAAGCCCTTGGCCAACTTCTTATCCCAGGATTCTTTGTTGCTGTCTGTCATGTAGCTCTTACCATGTAGCTATTTCTCAGCTCGGTGATGCTGACAGGACGCATGATCACATTTCAGTTAGCACCCAACTTAGTGCTTAGCACAGTGAAAACCAGAAGACAAACCAGCATTAACTCAACCCACCAATGTGATTGTGAGTCTCTGAATCACTCGAAAGTCTAGATGAAAGCCCTGAAAGTCTAGGTGTGAGACAGGAAGCCAGGGTTATGCTGCTGGAGGAGGCATGGGGGCAGCCAGGAGCGTAGCCAGGTGCAGCTGGGCAGACAAGGTACAAGTCAGGATCCTAGGAGCCTTGGACAGCAGCTGCATGGCCCAGAGGAGACTGTGCCAGGGAAGCAGTGTCTTAGTTAGGGCATCAGGCTGAGGGCAAGGATGCAGCTCTTTGGAAGGAGATCAGAGAAAGTCGGCCTGCCTTATATGATTAATGGGACAGCGGAACTGACTCATGAAGAAAGATTAAATTGCCATGAGGAGCTGGGATACAGGACCAATAGAGGCAGATGATAGCAGACTCCAAGTATGTAAGATGGATAAACACCCTGGGGGAAGCAGCTAGATTCATTAGGGAGGTGAATAAGGGTCCTGCCAGAAGATGGGAGGGTGCTCAGAAAGGGTACCGGAAACCATCGGGGAAGCACAAGAGCTGGCAGGTGGCTAGGACTGTTGGAAGACATTGTGGGGAGTTTGCTGAAGAGTGACTATTTAGGGAACCCTTGTGTTTTCATCCTGTATTGCCTTGTAGCTTGTTATGATCTTGACCTTGACCTAAAGAGATGGCATTAAAATTAGTGCCAGGGACGGACGGCAGCTGAGAACCAGGAAGTAGAAGAAAGGAACTTCCCTTGCTCCTCCTAGATACCAGTTGCCAGCTATAATAGCAAATTTGAGACCCTCTTCTCTGAAGTCAGTTGCTGTAGGCTGCTGCCTGACTTTGGCAAAACCATGTGTTTGTCCCAAGAATTCTGAAGTACAGGACACAGCCCTCAGCTCCAGAAGCACCTGAGCAAATCCCAGCTGTACCGTAGTATGCCCTCTGGCTTGGCCTGGTGGGGTATTTTGAAAGACAGGTTTTATTTAATGTGCTACCAATGTCCCCCAGACTCCAAGATTAGTTTTCTTCAGGCATTCTCTGATCTATGCTTCAAGGCCTGGGTGAGTATCTCAATTTATAGTCTGGCCAGGCACCCCACACAGCACATTGGAGACCTGTAGAGCCAATGCATTAAAGATGCCAGAGCAGATAGCCTTTCTAAAAGAAAAAAATCACCTTCATGAAAGCTATGAGTCTGAGCTACATGAACTTGGCAGAGAGGGGAAGATATCCTACATTAGTGCTTTTTTGTTTTTTGTTTCTTTAGAGCTCTCCAGCATGTTCCATTCTGTTGGGAACTAACCACAGACAATGATGTACTTAGACTCCTCATCCTTCTCTGTAATTCTAGCTATACTATCACCTGTGTTTTTTGTTTTTTTTTTAACTACTTGGTGCTCTTATTGTTTAGTTTGAGGTTATCATCAGTGTTGAAGAAAAGGTAAATGGCACACAGGCACTGTGCAGACATCATGGAAACCCTGGAGAGGCCATGCACACCATGGCCTAGTGTGCAGAACTGCACCATGGTACATCTTCCCCATCCCTACAGCTGCTGCTTCCGCCCAATCGTTTGAACTCCTGTAAAGTGTTATCTGCATCTGATGAGATTTAGGCCCTGACCGTTGTGCTTTCTGAGTTACGCTGTAAGGCTTCCTGGAGGGAAATGCACTAATTGTAAGGTCCCACCAAATGCCTGACTAAAGTTTCTTTCCTCTCAGTGTCTGTCACTGTAGCCAGCCTTCACTGCTGCATTTAAAAGAGTTCCACAGAGGTATAGGGCTGTCTGTTCTCTCCATCTCCTGGGAAAAGAAGAGCACTGGGGCCAGGGCAGCCAATCAAAGTACAGTGAAGTGACTCCACTGCAAATCATGGCCTCATGACTGCCACCTTTTAGATGTTGTGTTTCAAAACAAACTAACAACAAACAAAAACCATGCAGAATAGATTGCTTCGAAAGTAATAGCTGAAGCAGACAACTGAAGAGATATTTAGCTTCCAGATATTTTTTATGACATATATCAGCTCGTGTTAATACTACAAACGTATGAAATTTAGAAATGCATACTGAAGTAATACCTCTATAAAGAACATCTAAGCTGAGTTCAGTTTGTGTTTGAGGTCTGAGTGCAGGGATCCTGGAGATTTCCTTACCTACAAGAAGAAAGGTCATAGCTGTAAAGTCATAGGTGTAGGGCTCACTGGTAGGCTTTATTTCTGGTATGCTTATGTCAGCATCTTGCCATGATGGATAATTTCCAATGACAATATGAAATAGTTGGGTAAAAGGATCTCTAATTTTTTTTTAATCTGTCCCAGCTGTAGGCATTCAGATGAAACTCGAATTCTTCCAAAGGAAGTTCTGGACTGCCAGCAGACAGGTAAGTTCTAGTTGGCATCTCAAGGCATTTACTGCACTGTTGCCATACAGGTGTCCCCATACGGGTAGCTGGGGCAAGCGTGCCAGATTTCTGATGAATGTTTGAAAAGTGAATGGCCAGCTCCTCATTTCACTGCAAAATGCAGGCTGTCAGCAAGTTAGGCACCACATGCTGGGCCGAGCAGGGGATCTGCTCCTAGGAACTGTTTGAATTATGAGATCAAGAGAGTGACTTTACAAAAGGAGTTTCTTTCTTAAAATTGGGCCTTTTGTTATTTTCACTGTGACTTTCTTCTGATCATATTGTGAGGACCCGCTAGTAATTTGTACTTCTCCTTGATGGCATTGTAGAAGGCCATCATATGACCTGCTTTCTAAAATGTGCATTTGCCTTTCTGGCCAAAGGACGTCACAGGGCTATTGCACTTAGAAAACCCAGGACATTCTTCTTCTTTGCTTTGCTCTATGGACTAAGACATCGCAGGGGCATCTGTCCAGGAACCATCAGAAATGGCAGCCATTATGTTACTGCTGGTCCAGTTCAAAACATTAGGAGTATATTTCAAAAAAAATTGAAATCAGCACACAAAAGGCAAACCAGCAGCACTTCCATGTTTAATATGTGCTAGTCACAATATGGAACTGACCTAGAGACCCATCCAAGGATGGATGCATAAGGAGCTTATCATTTTTTCAATTATGATATGGTAGGAAACTATAATCTAAGAACATAAACAAGAGTTTCCTTTTAAAGTCATTGAGAAATAGTTTTAAATTAAATAATTACATAATTATATCTTTTGTTACCAAAAGATCTGAGATCTTTAAGAGATACCATCAGTGCTGAATGACAACATAAATTAAGATGGATGGAAAGGAGCCAGCACTCCCCACATTCTGTCTTTTCTACTCTGATTCTGAATTCATACGGACTCTGGTGAGCGAGGCCAAGTCTCATGTTGAAACGTTCCCTTTGGATGAAACCTGGTACTTGCATCACAGGCCATGACCTCCTTAGCTAAGCAGCAGCTGCAGTGAGTGCTGGGATGGCCCAGTAACATAGTTCCCTTGTTTCCTTCCCCCATAGTGTGCCTCCCTGGATGGCAAATGCTCCATAAGCTGTGATGATGAGGTAAGGTACCCTCCTCCTCTTGTTTCTGGCCAAATGGAAGTGTGAGACAGTGCATTTTGACAGAGGAATGTTGCTGTGAATGGAGCCAGCTCTGACACATCACTAGAACAACCTGGGGGGAGGGCATTTGTTTTGTTCCCCATCCCCCAATCACATAGTTTGGTTCTGAGAGCCAGAGAAATATGCTTTAGATATTTCCTAGACTGTGGTATTAGAATGTTGATGTTTTGTTTGCAGGATGTAATGGACACTTACTCCCATTTAAAGATAACATTAGAGTTCCTGAAGCTTTGTGTCTGTGCCTCATCTTCTTCTCACCATCGGAACAATAGGTGAAGTAGGCAGGAACTATTGCCTCTATTAATAGCTAAGAAAATCAAAGGTGAAGCAGGCCAAAGTAGTATATCACTTTAATCCCATAGCTCAGCCAAGATGTGGAGGCTGGAGCATCCTGAGTTTAAGGCCAGCCAAGACTGTATAGCAAGAATCTGACAAAAAAAAAAAAAAAAAATGGAAAGAAAGAAAAAGAAAGAAAGAAAAGAAAACCAAAGATGAGATAAATGAGTGGTAATTAGCAAGCTTCAAGTCTGGAGTTAAAAAACTCTGAAACACAGTTTTTATTCTCCCACAGCTGCTTCTACCTAAGATGCCACTATCTTTTCCCCTTTCCCTCTCTCTCTTTTGGGGAGAGGAATTTGAATTACTTATGTCGGCAATGGAAGAAACTAATGTGTCCCTGTCTTAAGTCCATGCATCCGACTTAGCTTTTGTCATGACCAGCATGGCGCCCCTCTGCCCCATATTTTAAAACAAGTGAATTATGGAGACATTTCTGCTTAGGTTGGCTCCCTCTCTCTGCTTTAGGTAAATACCAGTCACTTCATCAACTAAACTTCATAATCAGATACTTACAGTCCTTCTGGTTACCACAAGGATTTCAGGAAAGTTTACCAGAAAACATAGGTTAGGAGTATAGTTAATTTTTAGTAGGCAAATGGAAAAAAAGAACATAAATATCAAAGGAAATCCAGGATAGAGTTAGATAAAAAAAAAAAAGGCTTGGTGCTTTTTTCCCAGTGGTCTAGCTGCCAGTTTAAAAGAAAAATTGTTATCATAACACTATCCTTGTTTGAGTCTCCCTATCTGCAGAAGAAAAGACAATCTGTCATGTTTTCAGCAGAAGCCCAACTTATTCTGATCATCAGATCAAAAACAATTTTCCCTGAGGAATGATCAACACCCTTTTCAAGAAGCTTGGGGATATAGGATAGCCAGAGGAGCTCAGATTTCCCCTCTGGCTTTCAGACACTTCAGAGTGTTAGTGATAGCTTCTGAGTTAAACTCTATCCAACCTCTTGCCTCTCTGGAGTGCTCAGATGGCACCAAATGGTATGTCAGAGCCCATAAGCAGGTATTGTTGCAAATCCAAGCTACAAGAGAACAGAGAATGGCTGGTTGGCTAGAAGGATGGATGGTACTTTGGAAACTTGGTTTGACGAATGGGTGGTGGGCAGCACATGTGCATAGTTGTTTAATCAGTTCTATAAAAGCAAGAGGTGATATTTTCCCTATAACTCACATCACCTAGGTGTATCTCCACATCAAGGTAAGTGAAGATACATCTCCACCTGGGCCTGGAAGCAGCCAGTGTTTGTTCCTTGGCCGGTGGTGAGGGTGGTGTGGCCCAGAGTTTAAAGGCGCAAGCCATGGACTTAGACTGTTGAGACTCTAACTGTGACTCTGAAAGGAGGTAACAGCTTAGATGATTGCCAAAACCTTTCTTTTCCCGTGCTTCTTCAACTACACAGTAGGGGTAGAAATATACAGAGTCATGGTGAACAATGCACGGAGAAAACTGAAAAAAAAAATCTGTTATGTCACCACACTCACTACTGCTGGCCTTAAACCAAACATGCACCAAACCATTCTTCCCATAGAGTAGTGGCTTCCCTGGGGCTGAAGCCCTAGCTAGCAATGGCACATATACTAAGGCACAGTAAACATAGACCACAGTGCCCTCATTAGTTCCATGATCATTCTCTTGTGCCTAAAGGAAAAACTCTTTGAAATACTTTGAAAAGTAAGCCTTAAATTGATCCTTTTTTTGTTGTTTGTTTGTTGCAGTTTGTACTTTGAAATTTTCATCCATTTTCTTTTTGTCTATTAAGTTTTCTCTCTGAAACCAATTGACATTGTTTTAATGGGAAAGCCAGCCTCACCTTCCCACTTAGACCCAATGCCATTTTTTCCAGCACATTCCTGCCATGTGCCACTCTTTTTACAAGTTTTAATTAGGCCCACAGTGCTATCTTATACCCCTATCTCTTCCTCACCTCCCCCTACCCCATCATCAAGTCCCCCATGGCTTATCCTGAAGCTGTGCCTCTGTCTGTGCTGCCATACTGAGAATGGTCCATTTTCTTAGACTGCTCAGAAACGTGGAGGCTGAGGGAGTCTATAAGTCCTTTGACTTCCCATCAGCCCACTCTAGGCCCCTGTAGGAGTAAGGGTGGCTGAGGTGTGTGGACAGATGTATTTCTAATTTGTGGGAGGACATCTTTAGTTTGCCAGGAAGAGCTGGAAGCATGTGACTGGCAGGATCCCATCATGGAGATGAAGAAGAGCTTCAAGGAGTTCCATTCCACCAGGGTGAATGTCAGCTATAGAGCCTGCAAAAGAACTGTTCAGGCACTCATACATTCCTTCATGATGTGTGGACTGAGTCCTTCTTGGAAGTATGTGTCTGGCTGACCTCAAAGAGCAGCACAGGAAGTCTGTCTTCCTGGCACTTACTCGGTAGCAGGAGAAATACACGGTGTTTTGTTTTGTTTTGTTTTGTTTTAATCAATTGGGGTATGTGCTGTGAAGAAGCTTATGCACACTGGTCAGAGATGACCTCTCTGAGGAGACAACATTCAAATCAACAAAAGATGGGGGGGGAAGGACATTGGAAACAATATACATGGTATAATAAAGGCCTTCCAGGTAGACAACACTCCTGCAAGGGTGCCAAGCTGACCAAAGAAAAATGGTTGGCACTGAGGTTGGAAAAGCCATGCTCACCTGCAGTTTCTGTAGGGCCCAGCAGCACAGCCTACTCACCTGTCCATCAACTTCACCACCTATTGAAAGCACCAGTATTCTACGAAGACAGAGGAAGGTTAACGGGTGTGCTGTGAGAGGTCAAAATCTTCATGATAAATGTACTCTACACTCCTTTCAAAAAGACAGATTGGTGTGGCCTATGAAACACGGAGACTTTGGGAGTCTTGGTAGGAATTTCCTCTGATATATGAAAAATGCCTTGAGTGAGGACAGAGCTCAACAGGGCTATATCTAAGCAACTGGATGCCTTTATATCTGGTAACAGCCAGGCTGTTAGGTGGATAGGCTGGAGAATTATTTCATAGCTAGTATGGAGAGGAACAGAGGTGACCCCTACCAGACATGTACTTTCAGAGTTACCTATTTATAAGCAATGACTTTGAAAATATTGTAATTTTTTTTCTTCCCTGTGTTTATGCATGTGTGTGTGCACTGAAGGTGCCAGGCTGGTGTCAGGAATCATCTTAGTTTGATCTTCTGCTTTATTCACTGAAGAATGGTCTCTTCACCAAACTTGGGGCTCAGTGGACAGTCTCCCAAACCATCTTGCTTTGGAGAGCTCCCATCTCTGCCCTCTGAGGCTGGAGTTGTGGAAGAGCTTGAATGTCTACCCAGCATTTACGTAGGTTCTGCGTGCCAATCCCTATGCATGTAAAGCAAGCTCTTTTATCACTGTGCCTTCTCCGCAGCCCCAAATTTGGTATTTTGATTTGATAGTTGCCCTATAATGAGAAGACACAGCAAGTGATGGGGAATGCAAGGTCAGTGTGCTCTACTGTCACACACTAAGGATCTGGCTGGGAGACGGAAGAAAAGGTACTGAGGAGTGATGTGTGCCAGAGAAATCCAAGCCTCACTCACCCTCAGATGGAAGATTCTGCTCCTTCTCTGTTTGTCTGTTGGTCTATCTGTCTGTCTATCTCCTTCCTTTCTTTCTTCCTTCCTTCCTTTCCTTCATACCTTCACCGCTCTCTTCCTTCATCTTCCATGTCCTCCCAAAAGAAAACCATCAAAATTGTCAGGCTGCACAGTGCTGAGCTTAAGTGAATTCGGCTGTGTCTTCTCATTATAGGGCAACTATCAAACCGAAACAAGCAGAAGGCACCCTTCTGAAACAAACAGCACAAAGCCCCGTCCCCATCCCAGGACCTCTTGTTAGAAACTGTGCCACACTTCTCTGTGAGAAACCATAGCACTATGGCATGAGGATGCTCAGAAAAGGATACATGGTAGGTGACCAGTATTCAGTGATGGGTAAATGTTACACATTCCTTAATATCTTGCTTGTCACCAGCCAAGGTAGTCAACCTCCATTCAGATGGTCATGCCTCAGGCCTTCTCACTGCTCCACTGAATTGCAGTAGGTGTCTTACCACAGGCATTGATTAGAGGCATGCTGATATCTACAGTCAGAGTCTCTGCTTCCAAAGCTCGTATCTCAGCCCCAGGGGGATACCATGTCTATTCACACCCCATCATCTTTTCCTTCCGGTCTGCAGTTTCTGAGTTGCCACACCAGGATTTCCAAAGAAAAGCTGGGTGTGTGCCTCAGTGGACCTGAATCAAATTTTTTGAGCAACACTGAATCAGCAGATCACTGTAGAAAGAGTAAAATAAAGAAACAAAGAACTTCTTTCTGCCTCTCACTCTTCTTTTTCCTGTCTCCACATTTTAAGACCAACCTCATCCTGCAGTGTCCAAAGATGACTGTGGAGTACATACTGACCCTGTGTCTCAGACTGTAAAGCTCCTGATCTCCCAGATCTTCATCCTATTACTAGATTCTTAGGGACATGGTGATGTGCAGACATCTTTCAAGACACCAGGGTTCATTTAGAGGGAGTGATCTGAAGAGGTAAAGCTAGGAAAATATTCCTGTTTCTTTTGTGTCATATTCATGAAAAATCAACTGGTCAGACCTGATTGAGGGTGATTTCATCCCAGCTGTTCCCCACACCTAGCACTGGACTCTCTCATTCTAAGCGCAGGCTCCAGGCTACTGTACCCCTTGGCCATAACTTAATTCATGGGTTGTTGACAGACAGGCTGTTCTGGGAGTCATATGGTCACTAAAATCGCCTTTCCGTATTTACAGGTAGACAAAGAGCACTACCTGTATTCAAAATATAATGACACTTTCTAGCTCCAGCAGCTTAGGTCTCCATCCGTAAGCAACACCAGAGAATGTACTATACCCTCCTGGCGACTTGTCAACCCCAATGTTGGCAGTACTTGGTTCTTGCCTAATGGAGTGAACAAATCTTTTTATAATCAGCGGAACTTGGAACTTCAAACTTGACCATAAACAGATCAACAAGGCATATCCTCTACTGCTAGCTTCTGTCCTACTGTCTTCATAGAACCAGGAAAAAGTGTATCTAAAAACAGTAACAAGATAACATGGACCAAGAAGAAATAACCTATGTCCTCCTAGATCCCAGTGTTCTCAGTACAGAGAAAACAGATGTGTTCCCCACAATGTGCCCAGCAGGACACACCAACTGGAGTACAAGTAGGTGATGCTTTTTGGAGACTGGGCAGCTGGGGCCTCCTGGTCCTTCTTTCTGTCTCTATCTGATAAGATCTAAACTAAATCTGACCCTGATCTTGAATCAACTAGTGTTTTTGTAGATTCTAGCTTGTCTTCTGGCTTTCGTGCTTTCTACCACAGCTTGTTCCTCAGGCA
This sequence comes from Meriones unguiculatus, assembly GCF_030254825.1. NCBI lineage: Eukaryota > Metazoa > Chordata > Mammalia > Rodentia > Muridae > Meriones > Meriones unguiculatus. Next base: position 6,836,228 of record NC_083357.1, on the reverse strand, counting down.
GCAGAAGGCACACACAGGAAAAAGAAACAAACAAACAAACAAAACCCTGATTACTATCTTGGGTTCAGATATTAGCTTAAGAATTGCTGTGCTCAGGGATCTCAGCAACATGCCATTAGGGTCCAGCAGACACAAGCTGCTTGTTCTCAGCTGTAGCATACCAGGTACTTGATGTGGAGATGGCCTGAACTTTCTGCTTTTGTTGTGGTCTCTTTTCTCTGAGGTCATTTTGGCAGACCAGATCTGGCTTTGCTGTCTATTAAGTTACATGTTTTCATCCTTCAAAGAAAGCCTTGCACCAGCAAACTAGACTTGAGGCCCTAACTGTGTCCAGGCATCTTCTGGAAGGGGGATAGCCAGCTGTATGTAGTGGAGACAGAGATCTGAGATTGCAGAGCACTGGGTTCAGACCCCATAAGCTTGGGGTCTGTTGTGTGATCGTGGACCTCAGTTTTCTTCTCCGTCAAGGGGGAACTTCCTTACCTGGCCATATGAAAACAAAGGCTTATATGAGGCAAGCTTGCTGTTCTTTTTCAAATTCAACTTCTTCCTTTTCTCTACCACTTCCTCTTTTTTCTCCTCCTTTTTTTTTTTTACAACCATATTTTATGAGAGAAATTCTTCCTATGATAGTCATAGTCTGTTCAACAAGGCTTACCATTCATCTCTTTGTCTCTTGTTCTTTTCTGTTTTTTGGGTTTTTTTTTTTGTTTGTTTGTTTGTTTGTTTTCTTTTCTTTTCTTTTCCAAACAAAATTTGTAAAGAGGAGGGATCCGGGGAAATGACTCAATGAGTAAGAAAGCTTGCTGTGCAAGTATGAGGATCAGAGTTCAAATCCCAGCACTCAGGTCAGAAGCTGAGCAGGGGGCATGGTGGAGACAGGCCAATGCCTGGAACGCCCTCTCCCACCAGCCTAGATGCCACTGTGAGCTTCTGATTCTGTAAGGCCACCTGTGTCAAGGCAATATGGCAGAAAGCAACATGTTCCTCTGAGCTGGATGCACACATCCACATGCCCGTACCAATAGGCCCCTCACACCACAGACACTAAATTAAGCAGCAGCCTCCACCTCGGGTGTAGAACTCCAGCTCTGTTCTTTCCACCCAAGAAGAGAGCAGGGCTTGGGGAGAACCATGTCACAAGCATAAGATGCTAGTGTCCTGGTGTCCCCCCACTTTCCAGCCAGCACTTATCACTGGGAGAACAACAGGAAGCAATCTTGGCAGGAACCAGAGGTTTTCATTGACAACAAGTTTTAGTGAAACTTTCTTATGGGGAATAAATATGAAAATATGTTTATTTTTAAAATTTGGTTGCAACTCTATTTTCCAAAGAAACCTTATGAAATAGAGCCAGTACAGTGAGGGAGTTTCTCTGGGTACTCTCCTTTAGAAGCCATTTTCTTAAAGCGTTTTCCATGCTTCCTCTACAGCAATAGTTTTCCTTCTGACCCAGCCCTATGCTGTTGGACTTCTCCTCTATCCCCACTCCTGTGGACTTCATGATACTGTGCCTCTCTCTAAAAATCTCCAGTTGGTTTTGTTAATCTACCTTGATTCCTATATGGACCAGAGATTTTTAAAAAAGGTGATGCCAGGGATGTTTGAGTAGGGATGAATGAATCAATTATCTAAGTAGGAAATTGAGGCAGAGACTATGGGAACATTGGACTGTCTGTACAACGGAGAGGAAATGGCTGATCAATAAATGAATGTGGAATCGTCTTCCATGCCCAGTACACACTAATTGACTGAATGGCATGGGCTATGAGCTTTGGAGATATATGTGTTTGCAAAATAAACATCATTACATTGCAAGTGGATCTACCATGTAACCCAGTGCTAACAGAGTAGCACCCACCCAAGGCAAACTAGTGTAATCCCAGTGCTGGTGATGAAGATAACTTCCTGTTACAGCAATGGACATGTAAAAGCACTAACCACAGTACTTATGGAACCTTGAGCTATACATAGCTCAGGTAATCCGCCAACTGAGTGTGTCGTTACCTTCACTTTAACCAAATTTCAACTAAGTTTAAAAACAAAGCCACACAAAGCCTGTGGCTACCACCTCGGAGGCATGGCTTCAAGAGACTGCTTCTTAAATGCTGTCTGCTGAGCAGACCTAGAGTTTATTGTGATGCTCCTCAAGATGGTGCAAGTGTCCCTGAGGCTAAGAGCTTCCTCTGACAATCAGTGTCAACAGGTAGAAAGCATCCATCTGACACCTGGGATGAATGAAGCCAAGCTCTGACATTCATCTGAGCACCTGAGACTGCTGTGAAGAGCTTTAGCTGTAGGCCAGAAGGGGTGGCAGGCACCAGGGAGCTAGAGGCAGGCAGATCTCTATGAGTGCAAGGCCAGCCTGGTCTACAAAACCAGTTCCAGGACAGCCAAAGCTGCACAGAGAAACCCTGTCTAAAAACCACCCGTAACCCTCCCCCTCAAAAAAAAGAGCTGGCCAGCCCATGTCTAGAAATATAAGGCAGATCTTTCTGACCTCCTCACTGCTGATCTTTCATACCTGGCAAAAAACAACCTGGTGCCTAGGCCAATGTCCCAGCAAACAGCAGCCCCATGGTGGCCTGGAGCTAAGCGGAATTTAGCTCAGGGTAAAGATATGCTACAAATTAAACGTTGCCGTCGGTATGTAAAGCTGCAATAAATAGAAACTGAGTTACATCAAGGACGGCATTAAGCCTTAAGTTTAAACTCCACAGCACTGTAATTAAAACTTCGCCTGTAGCAAGCCGTTCACGGGAGATTAAAGGGACATGGGGGAAGCAGAGGTTTGCTTGCCTAACCTTGCTCCCCACAATTTATAAGTCTGAGCTACCAAAAGCTAGCGGCCCTGCCCCCACATCCAGCTCCCAATTAAAAACACAGTTTGAAAACCTTTAGGAGGCCTGAGGGGCCCCTTTTACAGAGGGTTGCCCTTCCCCCATGCCTCAGTCCATGAACAAATTAAAAAGTATTACCTGGTCCCCTGATGGTCCCCGGCTGACACGGTGTTTTCATTAATACATCATTAGAGTAATGACATTGTGCTGGCATTTGGATTTCCAAATGGCCGGCACTGCAGCCACTGCAAATAAAAGCCTGAGGGTCTCTGAACACTTTCTTCCTGAGAAACAGTCAGGTCGTATAAAGAGAATTCCGAAGGCAAACTGCAATTCTTCGTTTCCCTGTGCGTGTCCATTCTGCCCCTCTCCCAGCCTTCCAAGGTCAGTTCTGCTGTCTGTTCCCTTGTTTCAGTTTCCTTAGTTCTGCAGAGTCAACCCTGGCTTTAGTTTAACCATCACCTTAACTCACAGAGCCAGCAAGTATTTTTAATTCCGGTAATTCAACTCCCCTCCCCCACAAAAAGGCGGTGGGGGGGATGTCTCTGAGACTGGAAATACGTCATTCTGTGTAAAAGCCGTCTGAGGCCTGAAAGTGAAGTGTGCCTTCTGATTTTCTAGACTGTGAACTGTTACCTCATAGACAATAATGGATTCATTCTGGTGTCTGAAGACTACACACAGGTGAGTGAAAAGCGCTCCCAATTCCAGGTAAGGGAATCAGATAGTACCTGGCCCCAGGAGGGACTAACTCTGGAGTCAAGATTTGAAGATGATGATCAATACATGAAAGGCAATAGTGTATCATAAACCTAATATCTCTCAGAATGTCACAACCTATGCCTCAGCAGCCCCTCCAAGCGCTTTTACCTTCTGTTATAGAGCTGGCAGGGAGGCAGAGCCCAGGGTCTTTTCCTGTATTCATAAGTGTTAAACGTATTGAATTCTTTGCCTCAAAGTTGTCTGGGCTACAAGAGAAAAATTGCCTAAGGCTGGGGTGATGGCTCAGTGGGTAAAGCACTCACTTAGGTTCAAATCACCAGAATCCATGTCAAGTTGGCTGTCCTGGTGTGTATCCAAATTCATGGTGCTCCTTTGGTGAAGTGGGAGGCACAGACAGGCAAGTCCTGGAAGTTTACAGGTTACCAGCAAAGAATGGCAGTCTCTACAGGGTAAAAGGCAGCCATCAACATCTAAGGTGGTCGTCCTCTGTTTTCAGTACGTATGCTATGACAAATGCAGGCACCGTGTGTGTGTGTGTGTGTACATATATGTACACACACACACACACACATATATATATATATATATATACTAACAAATGTGCATGCATACACACACAAACACACACACATACACACACAACATAGATTTTTTTTAAAATGAAGTTTTTCCTGCAGGGTGGAGGTGCTTTAAAGAGTTTGGGAAACTTTAAGGAGATTTTTCTCCTTCTTATATTTAACCTTCATGCATACACTCATACACAAATGAATTCTATTTAAAAATCATCCAGAATGCTTCAGGAATCAACGATTTGATAGGTCCATTCACACTTAGTAAATTAGTTCATTGTTTTTAAACGTGGCTCTGTAAGATCCAAGCACAGAAATTTGCTCATTTAGAAATAGTGACTTCAGAAAATGAAGAATAAGGTTCCATTTCTGTTCTCCCCAAGAGTGTTTAAATGTTCCCTAGACTCCTGATGCCTACACACAGCGTGGTAATCACCAAGCATTGGTTTATTAGTGGCATTAGGTAGGATAAAAAAGCCCATGAAACAAGGGCAGTCTCTGAGACAGCATAAGGTAACATGACCATGTGACTCAGAGGAATACAGAGATCCTGAAGAACCTATGGGGCAGTGTCCTTGCTTCACAGGAGTTCTGTCACCCTACCACAGCCATATAGGGCTGAGAGCCCTTCTTTCCACTGTAAGCCCTGGCCTGGCCAGAAAACTACTCAGAAAGCCATAGCTCCTACAGTAAACCTTTTCCCTCCCTGAAATAGGGGGCCAGCCAGCCTGCTTGGTTCAGGCTTGTTTGATGTTCCCTGGCTTCCTGAACCCCAATTAGGATAATTCTTCTCCATCTAACAACCAGTTCCATTGATACTGCATATTTACACACATGAAACACAAATGTCCTTCTTGCTCACAGCAGTGGTACATGCCCACAGACCATGTAAGCATTTCCAAATTCCCCTGAAGTGAAAACAGGGTGCTTTGTAGTCAGTAAGAGAGATGTTTCCTTCCTTCTCTTCCTGATTTTTTTTTTCTGAAATGTGAAAATCACTGCCGCCTCCCTCTCCCTGCCCCACTTGCAAACCCTGGAAAAGTATGATCAAGGTCACGAAGGCTAAGTGCAATGGAATTGGGATTTGGTTAATACATTACCTAAAGAACAAATATGATTATGCTCCTATTGTAATGTCACCTTCTCCACCTCACAAGCCATATACCCAGACTAGAGATGGGGTTCTCAGCTGCTCCGTACTGGCACATTCCAAGATTCTGGCACAAGAAGGCCATGGCTGCAAACCATGTTCCTTTATAGCGCTGTGTGCTTTACCCTTGAGACACTTCTATCAGTGATTCCAGAAGTCTGGAGACCATGAGGGAGGATGATAATCCTTGTTCCACCATGCCAAGTATAAGAACCTCATAGAGCTTAGGAAACGGGCTCTTCTATTTCCCTAAGCAGATCATCTAGGCATTGAAAACCATTATTTTATTAAAGCTTAGGAAGCACTTCCAGGGTCTCATTTTGTATATATGAAGTAGCATTTTAATCAGAAGGGATTATGTACAGATTAATGCCTAGCCTGTCCAAGGATGTATGTGTGTGTGTGTGTGTGTGTGTGTGTGTGCGCACACATATCTTTTAATTTCTGAATTGAGCACATGTTATGCAATAGCCCCCATGTGCGGTAGAGGCCTCCCCGTCTGCTCACTGCTTTTGCAACCCCACAGCTGCTCTGACTGTCTCAGCCATCCCATTTTTTGTTCCGGGAGTCTTAAAAATCTGCCTCTGCTTTCTTTCAGCTCCAAGACACACACACACACACACACACACACACACACACACACACACACACACACACACCTGTTTGCCTTTCTTCTCTACTGCATCTACCCTTTTTCATATGCTCTCTTGTCTTCCCTACAGACTGGAGATTTTTTTGGTGAGGTGGAAGGAGCTGTGATGAACAAGCTGTTAACAATGGGCTCCTTTAAAAGGTAAGGATTGGATGTTGCTCTCAGTTTACCTTAGTAAAATAAGCAAAGGTCAAATAAGGCAGCCCCGGACTGACTCTAAAGCTGATTCCACCTGTTTTCCCTCTTCAGAATGTTGTGCTGAAATCCCACAACTTACAAGGGTGCTGTAATCTTACAGATTTCCTGTCTGTTCAGCACAGGTGGATCAGAGGCCAATACTGAAATGAGGGTCAGCACAGTCAGTTGATTCTGTCATCAAGCGCAGGAGAGAAGTTCCTGCCTGAGCAGAAAGGGAGACAGATCTGTCCCACAAGCCAGGGGCCCTCCCTGGCAGCTGGGGGCTCAGGATTGGATGGTGGCATTGTGAGACTTACTGATACAATGTTAGAAAGTGAAGAGCAGCTAGCTCCCCCAGCCTTCTCCTGACTGTAACATTGAAGTCCAGTGCTGGAAACATAGATGAGGCTAAATTTCATAGGTAATGGCTCCCTCTAAACAGTCTGTCACCTTGGACAAAGGTTGGGTAAGATAGCTTCCCCTTGGCCCATGTTCCCCCAGGCCTTACCAACCGTGTTTCTGGGAACACAAGGTCCTGTGAGGAATTCCTGGGATGGGTGTCAGGAGCTTTCCTGGGAGTTGCTCCTGGCTTTGGCCTCTCAGAAGTAAAAAGGGCCTTTGAAATAGAACTTCTGTGGATATAGTTGAGGCTCTGAAGTACGTAATAGCAGGAAGTACAAGGATGGCCCCACAGCCTCCTGTGAGATCTGTGACACCTCCATGCCAGGGTACTTCATGACTTTTCCTATAGCTGAACGGTAAGGACACGCTATCTCAAGAAATCACACTTTGAAGCCAGTCAACCAGAGAAACTGAGCACTGTGCTAAGAGCAGGGAATTTAAAAAGGATGAGCTAGTATTTGAAACTCCATAGCTTATCTCTGCCAGAAAGGTGGAGGTGAGGAAGAAATGCTATAAAGAGTGGCAGGAGGCCAGCATTTCTACCATCTCTACTACTCACTTAACTGGAGGCCTGACTGAAGAAGATACGCACCCCTGCCCAATTCCAGCTCAGCACCTCAAGAATGGCTGTCTTGGACAGGAGTCTTCCTCACCCGGCTTTGAGCTAGCTTGCAAATTTTTGTGATTCTTCACACTTCCCCAAACAGCTCCTGGATGGTCACCCATTGAGGCTCAGCTGTTTCTGCCTACTTCTCTATCATTGTGTACACTTGCACAGTGTCATCTTGTTTCTCAACTCTGAGGCAGGAGACACAGATGGAGAATAAGCCTACATGTGCTTCTCATTTCAAAGTATATTTTTCAAACTTCTTTAACAACTGGCCCCCTTTTCCTGGATGTTTGTTTTAAACTGGTGGGGAAAAGAGAAAAATTATAATGGAATTTTAAGGGTTTGGTCTTCTCCTTGATGTGGGATAAGTGCGGTTGACATGAATCTAGAACTTGCTTTTATTGTCACACTTGCCAACCTCCTTGAGAAAAAGGAAAGGCTGCAGGCCTGATTGGGTCAGGACAGTAACTGCTGCCCTCTAGGAGCTCCATGACAGGCCCCAGTGCTTCTTCAGAGGACGCTTCCCTGGGGCCAGGTGAGCAATGAAGAGATGGGTTTCGGAGTTAGTCAAAGCTAGGCTCCAGTATTTACTAGCTGCATGACTTAAAATATGTGAGTTTACGTTACCAAGCTTGAGGTCTTGTGTGGACCGTGAAGATGATTATTGATCACGTCCAGCTGTGGCTGGCAGAGGTGGTGCCATGATAATAAGCAGGAAATTCTCAGCCCATGCCCAGTGTCTACTGGGGGTTAAGTAACTGCTAGCTACTGCTGCAACAACTATTGATCTTGGCTCAGCTTGGCTGACTGTATGACACCAGCTGTTGTGTCCTTCCTGACACCTGGTGACGGCTCTCTAGCACCCGAGTCCCTGAAAGTGGGCACAGGTGCCCGTGCCCTTTCCCTATTCCTTGTTTTCTGGAAGAGTAAGACTAAAAGCTCTTTCATTCAGGGAAGATATGGATCTCAGAAGCAGTGGAAGGGGATGGCTGGAAATAACTCCGGGGCCTCTGGGACAGTACCCCCCTGCTAAGCTGAATCACACCACAAAGAGACAGGCTTGCTTTGGAGCCATGGTCTACTTAGGTAGGATAAAAGGCAATGCATCTAGCTTGCCTCTGTCTTCAGTACCTTGGACGATGCTGTTGGCACAAGGATTCTCCTTTTGATCAGCCTCTGCTTTTCAGTGAGAAGCATTTACAAGGGACAAGGTCATTCCCCAGTACTGAGACAAAAACCTCCCATCCCTCCACCAATCTTACCTTTGGCTATTTCCCTGGCTGGACCTTGCAGCACCTGCATCTGGGGAACAATGCTTGTTATAATTGTTTAGATTCAACTATAACAAATTAAGTATCACCTAGGAAAATGTTGATTGACTTCATTATTATTGGAAGATGGAGGATAGAGCAAGTAGGTCATTGAAGGTATGTTACTTGAAGTTACAGCTTGCCCTGGTCCCTTCCTGTATGCCTTTACTCTGCTTCCTGGCTTTCATGATATGAACTGCTCTGCTCCTTCATGCCATACCACCACAATGGACTGAAATTTCTGGACCCAGGAGCCTTAATAAATCCCTCATCCATTAATTTTCTTTTCTCAGGAAGAAAATAGTCTGACAGTACATTTACCTAAGCAGCATTGGGACTTTGCTCTAATTGTTTTACCCACTCACCTGGTAGCACAATGACCATTGTACATAATAGTACATCAGAAGGAAATAACGCCCACATTTGGATCTGTGATTTCTTGGGTCTTTGATTTCTGTGAATGACTAAACTACTCACAAGACATGTAAGACAGCATCCTGTGAAATCTTTTGAGCTTAGTCTTCGGGCTGACTATGTCCCATCAGCTTCTCTATGACCTAAGGGCCAAGAGGCAAGAGCAGATGCATCCACAGTGTGGGAGAAAGAAAAGCATAGAAAACTAACTGCCATCTTTTCCTCTTTCAAATTCCAGCTGAGCTGAGTAGGACCACCATCTTTTTCCTGATTTTTTTGACTGTTTTTCAACTGGAAAAAAAAAAGATAGGCAAAAGAAAAATAATAATAAATAATATTATAATTAAAAAATATAGTATATTAAAAACAACATAAATAAATAATCCATTATAATTTTCCTCTAATAATAAATGTTATTATCCATTTATCCTCCCTTGCTGCTTCTCTCCTTTTTCCTTCCCTCTCCCCTTTCTCCCTCTTTCCTCCCTTCCTCCCTTTCTTTTCTGTCATCTCAGGCTGGCCTGGAAGCCAGCCTCCAAACTGATGAGATTATAGGTGTGCACTACTCTGTCACACACGAATCATTGTTCTTAAAACCTCCCAACAGCTTCATGAAACAGGTCCAAGGGAAAAGTAGAGATCTGGGCCTTTGCTCAAGACTTTGTAGATACTTGTCAGCAGTGCATTTAAGCAAGTCTGAGCCTTTGTAAGAGAATGGCTGTGCAGTGATTCAGGCTGCAAGCCCATGGGCCAGCCCCAGGGATAAATATATCACAGGCTTGTTATACAGAGGGAGATGATCAGGCTTGAAAAGACTAAGAACTCAGCCAAGTGTCTGAAGCAGAGTTGTGTTCTAGCCTCCCATAGCATGGACACAAGACTTTCTGCCCTCTGCCCTCTGCCCTCTGCCCTCTGCCCTTGACCTGTGCACAGTGGTGCTGTGCTGTGTGCACACCTAGCAGTGTGCAGAGGTGAAGGAAGGTGTTGGCTCAGCAGTGTCTTATCTGGAGGGCAGAACTTGCAGGATGGCAGACCAGCTGGGTGATGAGCTCACTCAGGTGAAACTGATAAATCCTCAGACCCACCATGCCCGCAGGCTGCACTTTTTTTTTTTTTTTTTTTTTTTTTTTTTTTTGTCACTCTTTGCCAGGTCAGCTTTTTGTGTGGCAAACAGAGAACTTCAAATACTCCTTTGTTCTTATCACTAAGAGTAAGCGGGCTCCCTAGCTGGTGACTCACTGGGGGGGTTCTTGTGCTGGCTGTTTTCTTTTCCACTCACGCTCCTGTCTAGTGAAAGCCTTAAACTTGTAATTCTCAGAATACATACTCTGTATCTCTGTCATCAGCCATGACCATGTCCCTTTCGCAACTGTACTAGAATTCATGGGTCTCCTTCTCTGCCACTTCTACCTCCAAGGATGCCAGTGCAAATTATCAAATATCCAAGGAGAATAAATAATTGTCACCTGCAGGAAGAGGCTGAAGGTTCTTTTGTTCGTTTGTTTGTTTCTCCTCTCTCAGTGCTGGGATTAAAGGCACTATGCCTGGCAGGTTCCTAGTTCTTGATGGTGTCCAAGTCTGGCTTCATGTTGAGCCATAGATTTGCAACCGTGTGGCTATGTGCAGGCCTCTCAGGCTCTCTGAGTGTAGCTTACTTTGTCAGCAGGGACCTTGGTGCACTGCAGAGCTTACTGCCTAAGAAGGTAACATCAAGCCTTCAGTGAGGGGTCAAACCATGGATATCTTGTTGGTCACTTAACATGAAGTCGATGACTCTGCTGTATAGCTTGAAGGCTGACTGAGGGATCTGGACTCTTGTACTCCAGGTCTGATAGGGGGTGAAACAAGCCTAAAACACATCTGTGGTCAGGGTGTTTCCCACGAGGTTCATCTTACATTGGTGTGAGGAATGAACCCTGGCACATTTTCATTGTAAGTACCTTCGTGTACAGATGGAGTCAAAGCCATTGGCAAGAACCAGCAAGTGAAAAGCACCAGGCATGGGCCTCATGGCTCCTACATAGGAGTTTTCTGAGTTTTTGCAGCTTTTGCTTCATAAAGTTTCCCCCTTTCAGCAAAATAGTCTATATAAAGTCCTCATAGAGCCATCAACAAGAGCTGAGTGGAATAATGTGGAGGTGTCCCCAGCCTGAAGGCACTGTCCCAGTGCCCCCAAGCTTGGATACTCCGATGGTCACTGTGGACAAGCTCCTTCACAACACACACACAGAAACATATGCACAGAAGCACTACCTCGGCTCATGTCCCCAAGCCAAGATGGGGGTTAGTGCATAAGCAGCAGCCATAATCCATGTCTTCTGTTCCTCTGAGGTTAGAGCAGTGTGCCCCCACTGCCCTCTGTTCCTCCTCTTTTCAAGTAAAGCTGTTTAAGTTGATCCCTTCCTCCATAGAAAGACCTCATATCTCCTTGTCTTCTAGTACTGAACCTCCACTCCTCCTTTAGTGAGTTGTATCAGTTATTTTCCTCACTGCTGAGAGGGAACACCAGATGGAAGCGACTTAAGGGAGAAGGTCAGGTTGGATCTCGGCTTCCTTCCATATGGCAGGGGAGGCAACTATGGCTGCAAGTCTGGTCAGTTGAAGAGCATGAGGCCGTGAGAGACATTTTATCTTCAGGACAAAGCAGGTGTGATGGCATCAACCTTTCATGCATATGGTAAGGTCCCTCCCAGGCACCCCATTATGAATCATTTACATGTTACATTATGAATCATAATGTAATATCTCATGTGCAGGACACCTGATATGTGTTCTGTGAAAGGGTCATCTGACACCTGGCCCTTTGCTAGGGGTCACAACCCACAGGTTGAGAACTGCTGCTCCAGATCTGCCATGCAAACTAGAGCAAAACACCAGGTTTACAGACAGAAAGAAGGAAACTCAGACTCCATCTCAGGAAGGGCATCTAGCCACAGCAGAATATTTAGCAGATTATTGAAGAAATATTGCCTCTCCTCTTTCTACCTCATCACTTCCCTTCCCACCTGAAAAGGGCAGAACACAGTTCACCTGAGTGCCACTGAGTCAGGATACAGCTTAGATATGAAGTTCCAGTTGTAAGAGGGACAAGCATGACTATGAGGATATTTAAGCCAGCGAGATGGAAGGAAACACTGAAACAAGTTTGTGGTGGTTTGAATAGGTATGGCCCCTATAGACTCATGTTTGAATGCTTGTCCAAAGGGACTGGCACTATTAGGAGGTTTAGCCTTGTTGAAAGGCAGGCTTTGAGGTTTCATATATGTTCAAGATATCCTCAGTGTGATGCCTGTGGATCAAAATGTAGAACTCTCAGCTGCATCCCCAGCACCATGCCTATCTGTATGCTGCCATGTTTCCTGCCATGATGATAATGGACTAAGCCTCTAAAACTGTAAGCCAGCCCCCGTTAGGTGTTTCCCTTTATAAGAGTTGCCATGGTCATGGTGTCTGTTCACAGCAATGAAACCCAAACCAAGACAAAGTTCCATGTGGTACTCAAGGAACCCATAGCAGTTAGGAAGCAGGTAGAGAGTATGCCCTCATTGCAGGACCAGAGAGTGATATTGTTATCAGGTACCAGGCACTTGAGGGTTTGCCCTAGAATTTTGCTCTTGTCATTTCTGGGAAGGCCAAGTCTGGTCCTCCTTGGTTCTTCACATCCGTAACTCTGCTTGAAGCCACAGAGAACAAACATGGACATGCCTGGCCTATAGTTTGCAAGGAAATGGGCTGTGGGCAAATAACTTTAGTGTTTTGGAACTGTCAATGGAACCTATCTGTCAGTTACTACCCACCTGACCCTCACCCCTTTCTTTCCCTTTCTCTGCCATTATGTGCAGTGTGTGTGTGTGTGCACGCTCATACATGAAAGCATGTGGGGCTCTGTTTTGCTTGGTGCAGCCTGCCTAGGTTTGTCATTCCCCTCTGCTCCCTCCAAAAGCCATACACATGTTTCTTCAGAATTGTTTGTGATTGCAATCACCTTTCTAAATGGTGAGGTAGAGTTGAAAATGGAGACCCTTCTTCCCCTGGCTGTGGGGAAGCTAGGAGCTTTCCCAGCCTTGGCTGATCCCGTTACATTTCAGCCCACAACTTCAATTCAGAGTTAAGAGTGAGAAAGGAGAAGTGTGTTATGCTTGGATGGCTGCTCGCCTTTCATGGGACAGCCCTACCAAAGCCTGATTCGAAGCAGCTCCTGTAATGAAGGTAATGGCTTCTTGGCTTCCTGTTGACCTAGCCACTTCCACAGAAGTATGTTTTGTGAGAGGCGGGCCCTGAAGGGAACAAGGAGAGAGACTGGCTTGAACAATCATGTTTCAGGGCCAAACTTTCTGAAATGCAGGAACATGAAGATTCCAAGGGACCACTCTGTAAACCTCACAAGCTGCTGAGTCAAAATGGCTGCTGTGGTCATTCTCATCCGGGTGGCCTGCCTTGGTACTAAAGGCAGGGATATCACATGCCTGCCTTCCATTAATCCCCATAAAGACCTCACGAGGGAGCAAAAGAAGAACATAAACCCAGGTTCTAGAATTTTAACATCTTGTAAGTTTACCAGTAGGAGTGAGTGAGGCTCATGGAATTTAAACTCGGAATATATTCTTCTGGTCTCTGCAAGTCTTTTGACACGGTTGGAATGGATGGATTTTTTTTTCCAGAAGTATTTTGTTGTTGTTGTTGTTGTTTTTACCTTTATGAATATTTTGTCTTAAGAGTTAGTGGAGTTTTACAATATTGTCTTGGAACATTGTGTTAGGCAGCGTGAGCCTGCTTTGTTTGGGAGGAGCATGGCTTTGTTTCCTACTTTCCTCACGTTGACTTTTATACATTGTTAAAGTTGTTTGGTGGTACAGGAAAGCTGTGTGCCACCCACCATCTCTGCATTTCAGCGTGGCAGAAGACCAAGTTTATTATCTGTCCATTAAAATTGACTTTGATAAATTACACATTTATTCAGTAGCCTCTCTTGCAATACTTCTGCCCAACTGGATGTCATCACACTTCCAAGGTACTGGAGCAAAGTAAACAAGGAAATACCTGGACATTGCTCGTTAATAGAGTAGCTAGGCACAGGGAGACTAACCCCACCTCCTCCACACCTGGCCTGCTGCAGTTCACAGTTCGCTTTTCTCATGTAGTTCCTCTGAGGGATGACCCCAGCTTCCAGTCACCTCCACTTCAAGGAAATCTTCAAGGAATAATCAATCTCTTTCTCCACTAATGGACTCAATATTTGAAGAGACTATTGAGAGGCAGTGGGACTACAGAAGGGCAGTCCTGGTTGGAGAGAGTGAAGTCATCCAAGTCATGCCTTAGAAAGGTAGATCTTGGCCGAGCTCCCTCCCATTACTCTCTGCCTCTGGATGCCCGAAGCTGAGCACTTTTCTCCGTGATGCCCTTCTACCTTGCCATGGGTCTAAAAGTAATGGCCCAGCAGACCATATACAGATGCCTCTGAAACTGTACCCTGTGATAAATCTGTGATGGAAAGTCTGCCTAACGCATGTGAGGCAAGCCTTGAGCCTGGCTTCACCTTTCTTGGCCTTAGTTTTCTACTCCAGTAACCATTCCATGCCCCTTATCTTGGGGAGAATGCCAAAATTCTTGGGAGAAAATACAGCTTTGGTCTTTTGGATCTCCTTAGCACCTGACAATGAGGGGTGGGAACTTACTGCAATGCAGGTGAAGGCAATCAGCTGTGGCCCAGTGCGCTGCCTCCGGGGTAACACAGCAACACACAGCCTACGAAGTGTGCCCGTTAACTAAAGCTTGTGCCGAGTGACCTGTGGTTAGAGAACATGAAGGCAACACGGCCTGGGTGAGGTAAAGTCCTGGCTCTCATACGAGTGTGTCATGAGGAAATTACAGTGTTTTGTGGGGAGACGATTCAGTGTGATGACCTGATGGTGGACCATGGGCAAGAGAGACAGTTCTTTCCTGCTTTAAGAATTGTCTGTGTTCATGCTCTATGCCCTGTGAGAGTAACCCCCACAGAGTGTTCTTTCAAGCTCAACAGGAAAAAAACAACAAAAAAACTTTTTTGTATGCCACTTAGGTTAGTCACTTTGCTTCTTAGAGGTTTAGATTCAAAATTGCTTAATTCCAACCCAAGATAGGCTTTATGTGAAAGGTTTCTCTGGTCATGCTTCTACGACTGTGTTTATAAATATTAAGCTATTTCAAGATTGGTTTTAGGCTAATCATTTAGCCGGGGGGAAGGCACTACCATGATTAGGCATTATTATAGGCAAGTTTCCTAGACTTGTGGTTCTGGAGACTTATTTAATACATGTTTGTCCTATAGTTGCTAAGCAGTCTAAATGAGATAGCTTTAAAATTCAACCTGCTAAATAGCAGAAAAACTATATTGCTTCATTGGAATCAAGCAGTCTTGTTTAATAGCAGAGTGATTGTTTAAGAGTCTAAGTTGTCCAGGGCGCACGGCAGGCTGCCCCTGCTCATCTGAGCTGCTGCTTGGGAAGTGGAGTCTGCCTCCTTCAAAGTTTCAAAGAGCCTCATCTAGGGAGTGGGTTGTTGCTAATGACAAGGTCTTAGGCTGTGGACAACTGTGGTTGAAGTGGTCTGGGGATGAGGTCATGGGAATTAAGGCATGTTATCTGTCATGAGGCTAAATTCCCAGCTTACAGGGCTGCACACGGTCTCAAGCTAGGCACAATTCTTGGGGCTTATTTTAGAGCCGAATGAAAGCAGGCAATTATCTTGTTCCTTGACTATAATCAGCAGAACAGGATGCAGGTAGCCACAAAGTGGAGTTATTTAAAACAGTAAAGAAGAAGAAAAAAAAAATCAATTCCAAAAGAGCAACAGTCTGAAAGTCTCTTTTTTTTGCAACATCTAGTTATGGATGGCAGCATGTGGAGAAGACAGGGAAGGCTGATTTTCTGACCTCTTTGGGAACAGTAGTCTCAGGCCTCTCCTCCCCCTTTCTTTTGCAATGAGAGGCAGGTGCTCGGGCCCAGAAGCTTCCCCACAGTGATTCATTTTGGCCTCTGAGTGTCAGCTGGGGTCTCTGGAAAAGATCCAGGGAGAATCCCTAGCTTCCAGCCATCTGTCAGTCAGGGAGTTACCATGGTTACCACCAGGCAGCTGGTCTTGTGAGCCAGCTGGTTCATTCTGGCTGGGGGTGGTGGGAGCCCTCAACAGCCCCTGGGCTGGAGGCTCAAAATGATCCCAAACTTTGGTTCTGAGAACCTATCTTGGGCAGCATTTGTTATGATACTCACATGAGAGCCTGGCATGGATACCAGTGTGACACTGTGCGTTTCTCATGTCTCAGAAGCTACCTCTGAGAAGAAAGGAGAGTGAAATGGATTTGGATTGGCCCTCAGCTCATTCTGGCCCTGCCACTGGTCAGATCTGTGGGCTTGGATACATGAGGCTGGCTGAGACTTGCTTTGTACTTTTGACAAATGGAGTGACATGCTTTGAAGAATGCTTTGTTTATGGTCACTACCTAGAATCCATCCAATAGCACCTTGGTACCACAGTCCTCAGCTCGGGAACACAGGGATGGAGGTTGCTATAACATGATCCCCTCACCCCAGCTTTGGACCAGCTTTGGAGGGTGCCTTGGGCTGCATCAACAAACATGGCTGCTTGCCAGTGACCAGTCCATCCTCTGTCTAGGAGACTGAAGCCTGGGCCTAGACTTCACCAAGGGTAGTGTATATGTGGCCCAAGGCCTTTATTTTTAGTTCCATAAACAAAGCTGCTTGTTTACAGGAAGGAAAAAATAGACCTAGGGGAGAATGTGTTGTTCGTTTGTTTGTTTTTTTGATGGAGAGGGTCAACCAGGACTGCATAGGTAGCTGTGTGACCACCCCAGTGTACCTTATTGTGCCACTCACTGGTTGGAGCTTAACTTCCATTGCAGTTTGGGCAGAGGTGGCCTATTTTCTTTTCAGGACCTATACGTGGATCTGTACTGTCTCCAGTGAGTTGTCCCAAGAAGGTCTCCTCATGATGTCTTGGGCTCATTTAGTTGAGATTGTCACCAGGTAGTCATTCACGTATTTGCCTTGGAGAGCAGAATTCCTTCTCCATGCTATATACTGTCCCAGGGGTTAGGGTATTGCGTCAGACTGATGCAATATCCTCCTCAGAGGGAGGCCACATAAAATGGTAATATTGTATTGTAGTTTTATAGTATTCGCTGTAGGCATAGCAGTGAGTGTGCCCAGTGGTAAGCAATGGGTTGTTCTAGAAAGGAATTCTTGTTGGGAGACTTCTGCACTGACAAAGATGAGTGAATCTATTAAGCTATTTGACAGCTTTCCATGCCAGTTTGGACTTCTGGTCTTCTCCCATTTGAACTGCCAGGAATTGTGGTGGGACACTGAAGGGCAGAGGGGGAGCGTATCTCTGGCCACTACCTCTGAGCATGAGATAAGGCCCTTTCTTCATTCAACCTTTCTTATTTTAATTGTCAATGGGGAACTAAAAATACCTCAGAAACTACACAGTGTTTCAGGGGCTGACAGGGATACTTTTAACAGCAATGGGAACAAATGTCTACATTCTTGTTTCATAAATTATGCTGTTCTCCAACAAGGTCACACTCACTATTGGAATGGTGACACTGAGGATATTGTAGCCAGTGAGACACCTGGTTTCTCCTTCCTATCACTTTAGGTCTCGACTCAATCCTGGTCTGTTTCCTGATACATGGGAAAAGGCAGATGGTTCTGCCATTTTGAAACCTAAAGTGGCTCTTGCTGGATCTCATCTAGCAAACAAACACACCCAGGTTCAGGATTCAGTCAGAAGTAGCCTA
This sequence comes from Meriones unguiculatus, assembly GCF_030254825.1. Taxonomy (NCBI): domain Eukaryota; kingdom Metazoa; phylum Chordata; class Mammalia; order Rodentia; family Muridae; genus Meriones; species Meriones unguiculatus. The sequence goes on along the minus strand of NC_083357.1, from coordinate 6,818,584 downwards.
GGGAATATGATGGTCTATGCCAGCTGTCTTTGTTTTGAACTAAAATACAGAATGTACTCTTCTAAACATCACAGTCCTTTCCTTTGTTAAGTTCCGGTGGTGGTGTGACATGACAGTTTCCAGTGTCGTTCACTGCTGTGCTCCATGCCTGTAATTGTTGGGCTCTGTTTGTGAGCACAGTACATGATACTAGTGACCACTCACCTCACTGTCCTTCAGCATCAAATAGTGCCCATATGTTTTCACTTCCTGAAGCCTTTTTCTCTTAACCCTGCAGAATAACCCTGTATGACTACCAAGCCATGTGCAGAGCCAACAAGGAGAGCAGCGACAGTGCCCATGGACTGCTGGATGTAAGTACAAAGCTGACCTGATAATAGCTGGGTGCTTCTGCTGTGCTGGGGAACTGTGGCTCAGACAGTAGGGTAATTAACTGTGCCATATTTAAAACCAAGAATGTTTAAAAGCATTTTGTGATGTTATTCACCGAGAACTGCTTCTGTTTAAACCCAGATCCAGCGATTATATAAGTTAAAAATCAGGTCAAGGTCTTAGATGGATTAATGAACAATCCCCTTTTTCTAGACAAGAAGGGAAGCTTCACTGATTGTTATATAAGAGAATTAAAAGGGTTTGGTTTTGCTCAACAGAAATTGTTCTGGGTTAGTGATGGGGTAGCTCTGTCACTAAAGTTCTTTCCACATAACCATGTGGACCTGAGTTTGGGTCCCCAGGACTCACACAAGAGCCAGATATGACGATGTACATCTGTAAGCTCCGAACAGGTGCACCATGGAGTCAAGAGAATCTCCAGAGCTGTCTGGCCAGTCTGAATCCCTGAACAACAAGGTCTTTGAGAGACTGAGTCTCAAAAGCCAAGGTTTATTGCAACTGAGGAAGACATCTGTCATCTACTTCTGGCCTCTGAATATACAGGCAAACACATACACATACACACATGAGCACATACATGCGCACACACACATGCACAGGCAGAAGAATCTTTCTTTCAATAGAGCTCTAAGGCCACGAGTGAACAGGTGGGGTCCTCTGTTCAGGCTGCTGCCAATCTCGGTTCTTTCTGCCTTGAAGCTGTGTCCATTGAGGATATTACAACCTAGAATCAAGGCATACAGTGCTGCATCCGTAGAAGACGGCTCCAGACTGTCAAAAATCAACCATTGCTAGTTTTAAATGTAATTTGCAATGTACAGAACATATCAGTTTGACCCTCAATTACCTGAAAACCCAGAAGTTTTTTTTTCTTCCTTAAGATGGTCCACAAATGTATGCAACTCTAACCCTTGATATGTGATTTTTGGAAATACTAAAATCCAACCAAAATTTAAAGTACAAGATATCAAAGCGACTTTGCCGCACCCTTATCAGCCTCTGTGAGACATGAGGCCTTACAAGGGGGTTATCTAAAAGCCAAATGATTAACATGATCCTGAGTGAGCAGGAGATTGAGGTACAAAGTTAGAGAGGTGGCTGAGAGGTTGGACTTTACAGAAAACACCACTTAAAGGAAACTTTAGAAGAAACGCCAATTCTACCGGAGGCTTTTTGTTTTCAAACTGGCTTTCCCTCACTTAGTGTTACCAATTCCAGATTTGAAATGTTCTCAAGACAGTTTTTCATCATTACTTTTAAAAAGCTCAGTGGCCTCATCCTGCTCAGTGATCATTTGCATTTAAAATCTTAACCCCTATTTACATAATCCCTTTGTTTGCTCAGATGCCCTTTGAGTCTGAGTCTAGTAGGTTCTGCCTGAGCTCCCCTGGCCTCTGGTGACCGGTGCTAAGCTACACAGCCTCAGGATTCCTTGGTCCATGCTCTCAGCTCCACCTCTGCTACCCATCCCATCAGTAACAAAGACAGAATCAGCGAGTTCTTGGGTCTTTCTGGGGCTGCGGGGAAAGTGATGGTTTTATTGCCCTAACACCTAACGGAAGACCATGGGGCTTTGAGGCACATTTGGTTTTAAAAAGTTGTTAAAAATTAATATCTTTCTCTGACCCTAAACTTGGAGGCACAGAGTCCCCTGATTCAGGGACTTGATGTTGAAAACCTCATTAAAATCAAAACAACAAATCCACAGCCTTGCAAAGCAGGGTAGTCTGGGAATACGCCTGGGTTTAGTATGTTTGTCTGTTTATGCTGCTCTCACCACTGCTTTCTGGCCTGAGACAGGAACCTTTCATCAACAGTTAGGGGAACTATAAATCCATTCCTGTTTTATTTAAAGCTGGATAATTCCTCCATTGCTAGTTCTCGTTCTTATAATTAAAATGCTCAGAGAGGAGGATTAGGCAGCTGTCGCCTCAGAAACCAAGATTTGGCACATACTTCCTAATGGCGGCCACTAAAGGTACTGAGGATTTTCTGGACCCGCTGTCGGAGCCCAGCTCTCTGCCAGTGCCATCGTCTGCCTCACAAGTCTACACACTACTTACATATCTGGCATACCTAGGTACAAAGAGCCAACTGAGGGGGACATGGTATTTTCCAGAATTCAGGAAATTGAATTATCCACATAGGAAATATCACAGAGTAAACAATCTGACTGCTTTTTTTAATTAAAATATTCTGAAATAAAGATTAGGCTGTCAATGCCTTCTTTTATAGCATGCAGGGGATTTTCTGCGGGGATAAAATCACATGTTCATATGGTTATCATTTTTTCAAGTCCAAATATGTAAGTGCGAGAAAGGGCAGCCCAAATCCTACATAATTCATGGGAGGCATTAATATCAAGTGTGTTCAATTTGTGCTTCTCTCAATGAATGACATACAGTGATGGAGAACTGCGAGTCACCTTTCCAAAGGGGAGTGCTGCGAATTACCATTTGAAATTAGTTACATGATTCCAGCCCCTCAGCATCAGGCTGCAAAATATTAGCCCCTAGAGGGTAAAGGTTTAAGCATAGTTTGTTGAACTTCCTCCTTCCTCCCAGTGATAACCCTTGTATTAGATCATGTTTATTTTACTTGTAAATCACATCTCACTACAGGGGAGTTCAAAGTTTTAAATTGTTAGTTTTAGGACACAGTATCCAAGCATTTTCTTCCTTTGGCTAGACCCTCCCTGGTTTTTAACATGATATCCATCTCTCTGGAAGAATAATATTGTCTCTATGTAAAGCCTTAAGTCAAATGACAAACTTCTTACGTAATCCATTGTCTTAACGGAGAGAATTTTCCCCCCAGCCCTATAACGCCTTCCTCTCAGCAGCCAAGTGGATAATGACTGAACTTGTCCTGTAAGTACCATCTGCTACATTCTTTCAGTATGTACCCTGAGCCTCTGCTTCTCTAATAAAGTAAATGGAGAGACTGTGCTTCCTGCTCTCTCTCACATTAGTTCCATTGAACACCTCAGAGCACTGAACTCTGAGACCACAAAGTTATCTTTTTTTTTTTTTAATGTTAGTCATTCACAAGCACTCTGCATGCCTCTGTGTCATCTTGGAGCAGACTAACAGCTTATGATACACAAGCCAAATCTATTTATTGTGGTTACTGTTAAATTTAACACGGATGCCTGGCTGTCTTAATGCTGCCTGGGTGGGCTGTGGTCAGGAGAACACACAGCCAAGCTGTCCACTGTTGATCGGATGTCTTGGCTTGGGCAGGAGCCAACTTTACATTGGCCACAGAGAGGACTGGGGGCTCTAGGGATGAGTTAATAAGTCAGCCTTATCAAATCGTGGTCCTCTTTTGAGGACAGTGGGTGACTTTGTGACTTAGGTCAGACTTGAGATGTGATGAAGGTGAAAACTCTGGCTTCCAGATGAGATCATGCAGACACTGCAGGCAGCCATGTATCCAGAAAAGGGAAGGATTCTATGACTAGCATGTTGACCAGACTGAAACAGCTTCTACCAAGCTGTTACTTCTCTTTCTCCCAGCCAGGATCTAGGATGTAGTGCTAGAGGTTTAAGGCAAACCCCCTGCCATTTGGTAAATGGGTGTTGTCTCTCTCTTTCTTTTTTGCTTTAGTGCGACCTATATTAATTAGCAATGTTTGTAAATCCAAAGACAAATAAGTGCTCTGTACTTAGAGGAGATGGAAGATACAATAATGCTAATAGTAGGATTTTGGTGGAGGACTAGCTGCTAGGGATAGTAGCCATAAGTGTGAAAAATAAATGGCTAGATATTTTTTGATCGATTGCCATTCATTTAAAAGGTGATTTATATTGGCTTTGCATCCTTTGTTAGCAATGAGAAAGTATGACTTTTCTGAAGTTAGATTATGGCATAATTTTGTTAAAAGCTTGATCCACTCTTTGCCCCCATACATAGGTATAACAACATTTGCTGAATTTACCCTATATCACTGTAGACCATGGTTTTGATCCAGAAGAATATTCTATTTTTAAGTTCTGATATAAAGCAAAAGGCCCTTTAGAAGTTGGTGACTTGCTGTATAAGTAAATAAAAGTGAATTACTAGAGGCTGCTGACCTCTGACCAAACAGCAGACATTTCTTAGCTAGGAATCCTTCTCAACTAGGAGACCATGATCTCGAGGCCCTGATGGTAAAATAGCTTTTTCTGAGTGAGCTGAAACCTAGTGTCAATTTGATGGAGACTCAGCCAGCCACAGAGGTGTCTCCAAAGTGCAATGCTGTCCTTTCAAATGGGGTAGGGTCAAAAGACATGAAATAATATGGCTTAGCTGACCTTGTAACCCTGAGTTCTTCCATGATCTGTTTAGGTTCCTGGTGGAATTTAACCTGTGCAGTTGGTGGCACTCCGACATGACAGCTAAAGGTAGGGCAGCAACTGGGGTTTCTGTTTCTTAGTGTGAACTCTGTTTCTTAGTGTGAACTCCGGGTTCCTGACACTCTCCATCGGGGATCCAGTGGCTTGCACTAAACCACAGGGGACAGTGTGATGGCTCTTCAGCTCTGCCAGCAGAAAGCCACTCTCTGCTGAAGCCTGTGCTGTGCAGTGTGACACAGGATTCCACAGATTCTTTCCACCCGTTTTCTCTTTGACCCATTTCCTCAGCAGAAGCGGAGAAGCTGTGTTTTGGCAGGGCTTGAAGCCTTCAGAGAGCTGACAGGTAAACATGAAAAGCCAGGAGAGTCAGGCGAGTCACCCATATCCGGCTGGAGGAATGGAGAAGCACTCTTTTTTTGTCTGCACATCCTCAGACACATGAGTTGGTGACTTGAGTAGTAGTTAGTGAAATTCTCAGAGCCCAAGTCAGGTCTATAGTATGGGTTTTAAGTCTGGCTTAGTCTTAACTTTGGCAAATGAATTTATTTCACCAAGGCTCAGTTTCCTCATCATAAGCACAATAGAAAGAATCTCTCTCTCTCTCTCTCTCTCTCTCTCTCCCTCTCTCTGTGTGTGTGTGTGTGTGTGTGTGTAATATAATAATGTTACCTAATGACCAGAGTAAATGGACCCTAAGATGCTACTGTAATTAATCCCTAATAGTGGAGGTGGCAGTGTTGGCACATTAGCGGTGATGATGTCCACCTTTGAAACCATCACTCCATGGTTGAGCACGGTCCCTTGGCCTTCTGTCTCCTCCAGGCCTTCTGAGCCAGTGCAAGTTCTCAGATACTCTCTATTCTTTTTTATTTTCCTCTGAATTTTTTAAACCTAGATGTTAGAGAGTGATAGGTCACTAGCATTTATTTTATTTTCAAGTATTTGTTTTATTTTTGACGGTGAAGTCATTGAGTGGTACAAATTAGGTACATTGCATTTCATGCATTAGGAGGCTTCTGGGTGGATTTTTTAAATCCTCAGACATTTCTGTCTGCTCCAGCCTCAGTCCCTTTATACTCATCCCTGCTCTGCCCTTCCATCACCCTTCCTTGCTTCTTTTACATGACACTAGGTTTTCTCAGTGGTACAAAATATGTCTATATGTCCTCATCAGTACCCAGTTGGGGCTGAGGGCATAGTGGGTATTTTGTTTAGTAAATACCCTGTTGAGTCATGCTTGTGCCAGGCATGACCCTACCAAGCCCACTGGGTTTGAATTGTAATGCATATTCCTTATCCCAGTCTGGAAATTCACCAGAAGGAAGTAAGTGAGACTGACTGCTAAGAAGGTTTTACATGGTTGACAGGGTGCTCACAGTACCAAATAATGGCTTGTTAAATATCTCCTAGTGAGGTCACGTTAGGATTATAATTCACCCACAGGAAAGTATATTATACTGATATTGCAAGATTTTTAATTAGATTTATAAACTACAGCTATGCTTAGATAGCCAGATGCAAGGATTCCTTTCAGCCCCTGAGGTACTCAGAGAGCTGAGGCAAGAGAATTGCTGTGACTTTAAGAGATGGAGACTAGCCTGAGCCACATAGCAAGATTCATACCCTCTACCAAAAATCATAAAAATATGTAAAATTATAAACAAAACCCAAGTCATAAGACTTGCAGTCCAATGGTGGGGAGATGTGCAGTTTTAATATGGTCAGAAATCAATAGGAAGAATGGGAAGTTAGTATTCAGAGAACAAAAAAAGACTACTCTAGCCACTAAAGAAATGTTTCCTATGATATGACTCTGCTTTTGTTGATATTATCCGTACTTTATACAAGAAAGGAGAGGTGAGGCAAAAGGCCTGGATTGCAGCTTGGTTAATATTTCTATACCATCTTTCTTAGAGCACCAGTAGCTGGGAACAAAGAGCCACTCCATGTGAATGAGAGTGTGTTAGCTCTGAGGTGGCTGTCTAGCCTGCAAGTTGTACCCTGCCTTTGCAGGAAGATCTGGGAATCTCTGGCATCCTGGATGCCTACTAAAGGTTGGAGGTGGGCACTGGAGCACATGTGCCCAAGTCCAGTGTGAGGGTATGTGTTCACGCTTTGGGGGAGTGATCATTTCTTAGGAGTAAGCTTTGTGCTGAGGGTAGTGGACCGGATTTTTTTGGCATTCCTCTTTACTGTTGAGGATCTCTCCCTCTCTCTCTCTCTCTCTTCTCTCTCTCTCTCTCTTCCTTTCTCTCTCTCTCTCTCACTCTGTCCTCTCCCTCCTCTCCCTCTCTGTGGCTTCTCTGTGTAGCTAAGGTTGATCCTGAACTTTTGATCTTCTTGCTTCTATCTTTCCTGTGCTGGGATGTTGCTTCCTTATTCAGTGCTAAGGACTACATCTTCCTGAATGCTAGACAAATACTCCACCAACTGAGCCACATCCTCAACCCTCAAGAAAGACATTCTTTTTTTTTTTTTTTTTTTTTTTTTTTTATTTCCACGGTCAGCTTTCCCATTCTCACCTTGACCTGTCAACTCAAACATCTCACTTTCTCTTCCAAAGATTTAATATTTTTTTTATCTTCTTCCTTCCTTCCTTCCTTCCTTCCTCCCTCCCTCCCTCCCTCCCTCCCTCCCTCCCTTCCCTTCCTTTCCTTTTTTTTTTTCTTTCTTTTGAGCTCGTTACTGTGATCTTGGCTGTATTGCTCAACAGAGGGGAAGCTTTATCTCCAGGCAGTCATTGTATTATCTGGAGACCTTTTTGATTGTCACAGCTTGCTACTGGCATCTAGTGGGTAGAGGCCAGGGTGCTGCTCAGGATTCTACAGCACTCATGACAGACAGTCCCTACAACAAACCAGTAGCTGAAGCACAGAGTCAGTAGTGCCAGCATTGAGACATCCTAGCCTTGATGGGGAGTGTAGGTCAGGGCACAGTGAGAAGTTTCCCCGCTCTGAGCTCTACATCCCCTGTCCCTCGAAGCTGTCCCAACATGGATTAAAAGTATAATGTGATGCTTTGGTTCTCAGTGTTCTGCATTGAGAATATTCTTACACCTCTTCCTAAAAGATAATTTCAAAATGTCCTTCAAATCTAGACCAGCGGTTCTCTATCTGTGGGCTCTAATTGCTTTCATAGTCGCATATCATATCCTGAATATCACATATTTACATTGTAATTCGTAATAGTGGCAAAATTACAGCTATGAAATATCAATGAAATACTGTTATGGTTGAGAGGTCACCTCACCATGAGGAACTGTATTAAAGGGTCGCAGCATTAGGAAGGTTGAGGACCACTCTACTCTGTGACGCCTTCATTTTATGGAATACAAGAAGAGCTGGTCCAGTGTTTACATTGCTGCCTGAGCAGCTACCCAGAATACTTCAGCATTTCCAGAGTGCTGGGAAACCTTTCAGATTCCTTTCAGACTCCTCCCTCCACGTTAGCTGGGAGGTAGTCACCAGTAGCACTTACCATCAGATCTCTCTGAAGACCCAAGTCATAGAGATAGGTAGGCAGAATAGATAGAAGAATAGATAAGTAAAACATATGTATGAGGCAAAGAAAGAGAGCACACAGGCAGACCTAAGCCAAAAGCCTCCACTGTAATTTGAGTCTCAGCTGCCTTTCTCTGCACACGATGTGGACCTGGATCCCACACGTGAATTGTCTCACTCAGGCCCACAGCCATCTCCTCTACTGGTTATGACTATGATTTTTGCCGCATTGTAGATGAACACTCTGAAACATCTGGAGGTGTGTGAATTCATCCATCTGATTCTGTTGTTGGAACTTTTTGTTAAAAGTCTGTGTAAATCCCAAATCCAGTGCAGGGGCTGAACTTTCTCAGCACCATCTTGACTTGCAATTCATTCTAAATTTACCATTCTCTCACTAGATAAAGACTCTGAGCCGAGACATACATCTTTGTTTTAGCTAAAAATGGAATCCATAATTACACTGTTTATCTGCCTCATTTCCTTGATGAAGGGACTGTGGAAGCCCGCTTCTACTTGATTACCTCGAAGGTCTCATTTGGGTGAAGTTTCACAAAGAGAATGAAGCTGGCTGGCACCCTGTTATGAATGGGGGTGCATTCACAGAGACAAAAGGAGAGGGAGGCTTTTCAAATGGCAAATCTATCTGTTCCCGATTGCCTGCACATAATTACTGTGAACTCAAGTCAGTTGTTCTCATCAGGGACATTTGTTGCTAAGGGAAAATTCAAGCAATCTGCTGGTGTGGATGTCCTGCTGAATGCTCTACAGGGGAGCAAGGGGTAGTTCATGAGCCTTCAGATACCCATGTGGCTGGGATGGGAGACAGGTCAGAGTATTAGCAAGTCTGGCTTCCGGGTGGACTCCCCTGGTGCACACCTAGGCCCTGCCACTCACTGCTGCGTGCCTTTGAGCAGGCATCTTACCTTCACAAAGTTTTAGTTTCTTTATCTGCCAAATTATGCAGCAGCGGAGCAGCTTTGCTTATTTGTGTGATGATGAAGATGCACCAAGGCCCCTGTGCAGAAGCTGCCGAGGGGGCTCAGTTGCTTTCCATTTAAGTAAACGGTGATGGGGGAAGGGCTGTCACTGAGTGTAGGCACTCGCCTAATCTAGGTGATGTCCTGGATTCCACCCCAGCATGGCAGTCAATCAGCATATGCGTACAGGAGATTGTGACACACCACTCTGCATAGGACTCACTGCAGACTGTGTCTAGCCACTGAGCCACAGTTGTCCCTTTTGGGAGAAGAAAGAAGTGACCTGGGCTAGCAGCAGCAGCATCTCTGAGTGCCTCCACCTTTGTTAGATCGTGAGATTTGAATGTCCAGACTTAAAACATAACTCAATAAGTAGATTGCTGGCAGCTTTGATTATTGGTTTCAAATTCCAAAGATAAACAGTAGTGGCTGGCAAATATGTATGGTGTTTTCCATAGTGCTCTAGACATAGAAAGGTCCAGGTTAGAGCAAATGTGGCCATGGCTTTGTGGGATAATTCGTTTGTTTCCCAAAAGCACACCCTACAACTTCCAGCCAATCTACAGTCATGCTGTAAATAGAGTCAATATTTATCACTACATCAGCATGGGTACCCTACAATTGTCAAAGGAAAAAGAATTTCATCTCCAGGAAGGATCAGGGCCAAATGAGCTCCGCCATGGACATTTTGGACTCAGTCCATCATAATAGGGCCCAGACAATTAGAATTAGAGATGGTGAAATTATCGGGCTTATTTGAATCATGTGTGTATGCCGCCTCCCCCAGCCTGCCTCAAAGACCTCTTGCTTTGTTTCATTGGCCTGACTTCACAAAGCCACGAAGCATACTCCTGCTGGAGCAAAATAGCTCGAGTTCAGATTTTGTCTGTGCCACCTACTCCCTGGGCGAATTTGGGAATTTGGACATTTTATTTCAGCCTTCTCACTTCCACCTACTCTAGGAAGCAGAGATTTTAAAAGGAAAAGAAAGGGTCCTACTTCCTAGTTTATTTGTTAATCGTGTCATATTTTGTTGCTAAATAAATTAATGTGTATCAAGTGGACCAACATCTGGCACCCAGCAGCTCTTCAACAAACTCAGTTGTTTGCCGGCAGGTTTATGTGCTGTTTGCATGTGTCCGCCATATCCACTTATAATCTACGCTATTGTGTGTTTAATCTTTATTCCCTTCAGAAGTGAGCCTTTTGAAAGTCAGAGCCTTTAAATATAAAGAGGAAGCTGCCTTACTCGGACATTAAAATCACTAGCCCAACAGAGTAAAATTAATTATAGAAAGAAGAACTGTGAAAATAAAATGTGTTGCCAAACTGTAGCCAGATGGCCCCCTCCTCCGGGGCAACACATAAAAGGACAGAATGGAAAGGGAAGGTGGTCAGAACAAATTTAAGGAAAGCTGCCCCTCCTCAAGACAGAGGCACCAAGGAAACCCTGGGGAGAGACTGGTTCCTGCCAGGCACCCTGTGAGTTCTGACCTGGACATGGAACAGGAAACGACCCTCCACCATCCAACTCAGCGACAAGCAGTTTGTCACAAAAGGCTGAATTTCTCCCATTTGCCTTGTCTATTTTATTTTTTTGAAAAACAAAACAAAAAAAAAGGACACTATCCAAGCGACAATGATGGAGAGACAGCTCAGAGATTAAGAGAAGTTGTCGTGTGTGGTGTTTGTGTGTGTGTGTGCGAGAGAGAGAGAGAGAGAGAGAGAGAGAGAGAGAATTTTGTTGGTGAAAAGCCAGGTGTACATTAATGTTCTCTCCTCGGTGTAGCCTTGTGAGGTGGCTGAAGAATTCACGTCCTTTTAGTGTCCACAGCCTGAATTATTTTACTTTAAATTTAAAAACAAACAAAAACCATACCCCAATGTACCATGACTCCAGTTTCCTCAGTATAGAAAAACAATGGAAAACACATATGTTAGAAACTGGTGTGTTAGAATATAAAAGCATAGGACACAGCTAACTGACGTCCTAATAATTACCCAACGTTGAAGAGCGAGGTGTAGCACATGTGCTCTCAGGGAGCTTCTTAAATCCCACAGCATCTCGGGAAGACAGTTTGTCAGGGTTCTGACGTTCATCCATATGTACATTTTGGAATTACAATTGTAAATTTTCTAAACAAGCTTAAATACGAGCATCAGCAAAAACAAAACAATGTAAAGTATGGTTTTTGTTCTTTTGTTTTTGTTGTTGTTGTTGTTTTTCAGAAACTCAAGATATCCCACTGTAAAGATATAAATGAGTAGACCTACTATGCAAAGTGCCTGAACCGCCAGCACCCCCACTTTGTAGATGAGAATGCTGAGGGCTACCTAGAAGCAGCATGGTGGGGGGGGGTGTGCTCCAAATTTCCCTCCTTAGGAGTCTTTGCATTTAACCATGAGCTAATCACCATCGTTTAATGTAACAAAGCCAAGAATGTGTATATTGTTTTGTTACTGTTATTATTGTTATAATTAACTCGACACTTAGCATTACGTACCAAGCACTTATACTCAGTACTCAGCACTTCTCCCTTCAAGCTCTGGAAGCAGAACTTGATTCACTTCAGTGCAAATAAGAAAATTGAGTCTCACAGGCAGTTTGCAGCTCAACTACTGGATGTGAGTTGTCTGAACTACTTAGTAGCCACCAGCCTATATAGAGTACCTACTATGCACTCATTCTCATGTCCACATTATTTAAACTGACATGGTGTCTTATTGAACAAGAAGCTTCATAATAGTAGAATTTGGTATATGCTGTACTTCAAAGACATTATGTATTTTACTATTTCATATTTCAATTTTCTTTCAATAACAGAAATATGCAATTGTATCCCGACATTTATCTTGCCCTCAATAATATGGTATTGAGCTTACATTTTTATGTACGTATTCAGATTCCCAGATGTGGTGGTGCTAAGTCGCTGTGAGTCTGAGGTCAGAGACCCCCGTGGCTGATGTTGACCCAGAAAGTAGAATTTTTGTGATGCGGAAATGATAGCCGATCAAGCCAACACAACTGCTTCAGGAATTATAGCCTACAGAGTTGCTTGGCAGATGAAATCACTGAACTAATTAGAAAATAATGTATTGTGCTGTGCCGAGAAAAATCACAGAGCTTCCTAAGTAGAAGAACATTTGAGCTGCCCTGGGTTGCCAGGCGCGGCATTGAGCCTCAACAGCGAGCTTTCATTATTCTGTTCCCCTTTTTCCCTACAGCCCAGAAACTGAAACAGACCCTGGAGCCTTGTGATACTGAATACCCTGCCTTTGTTTCCGAACGCACCATCAAGGAGACCACAGGGAACATTGCTTGTGAAGACTGCTCCAAGTAAGCCTCCCCCAGACCCTGCAGCCCACTGCACACACCTTTCTGTCGAATGTAGAGCTTTCCCCATGGGCCAATGAGACTGGAGCACAGGCACAACTACTCTGAGAGCCAGGAAACATGGCTGCCCTCTGGTGTGAGAACGTAATTCTATCAGCTGGGAAGAAACAGCCCTTGGTTTGGGTATTGTTTTAATACCGGGAAACATTCAGAATGTGTGACAATGCATCCTGGAATACAGAGGGCTTTAGTCCAATCTGTTGCTATTTGAACGAAGTCCTACCTGGTGTTTTCCCAGCTGACAGTTGGCAACTTTAGCAAATATCATTAGGTGTGTTTAGCTAGATCAGAGCCCTCGTGTATTGCCAAATCCCACCTACAAGGCATGGTTTCTCTGCAGTCAGATGTTACGGATCAAAGGTCTGAAGATGAACATAGTTTAACAGTTTCATTGGTCATTTAGAGGGGACTTGAGTGTTGGTTCCTGTTGGGCAGGTGCCTACTGAATAGTTGGATTCATTCTTACTCTTTTAGGTATTGTGTGTTTCAAGACTATGTTGGGAAGCTGACACTTCCTATGTGTCATCCTGTTCTTTGATCTTTTCACTATTGACGGATGACTCTTGATGAATATAAGCTCTCTTTTGTTAGTATTTTAATATAGTCTGATGTGTCCCTTTCTGTTTTATGCATGGCGTGCCACTCTTATGAAAGTCCGTCTTCCCTAACACAGTGATGCTTGCCTTTCCCTTCTGAACACATTCATGTATGCTGTTTACACTTTAGCCCTCTGCAGTTTGCAGGTGCGGCACAGCACAGATGGAGTCTGACTTTGCCCTTTCCCACATATTATAGAAGTGTAAAGCTGTACTTCATTTTGCCTGTGAGGGTGGTAGGGTACACCTGTACTGCGGGGCACAGCCCAATGGCAGAGGGCTACTTTGTAGACTGGGTTCTCTCCTTCTCCCTTCACTGGATTCTGGGGACTGTGCTGCACTGGCTGCCTTGCGCTGCTAGACCTCTACCCACTGGCCATCTCATCACCTCTGGCATCCCTGAACCTGCACTTGTGTGTATGTTTGTGAATATGTGCGTATGTGGGGGGTGAGGGTTGGGGATTGGACCAAGAGCTTCACACCTATCAGGCAGCCATTCTATTAAGTTGTGCTTTCTATGGAATAGTCTTTGGTTCCCCATCTGCTTGTAATGATGCTTATAACCACTACTCTGCAGAGCTGTTTTTTGATCTTTTATGCTGTCAAGTGTTGTAGACCCTTACTATAGCTAGGAAATACTGAGGAGAGCACATATGCTTGTCTTATTCTTCCTTCAAGTTATCCTGGGTATTCTTGGTTCTTCATCCTTTCATATTAACTTTAGAATTCACTTGTTAAATGCCATGAATTCTAGTGTTTTCATGAAAATCACTGTAAACTACAGTCAGCTTAAAGAGGATGCCTATTTTTAGGATAGCTGACCTATGCATTCATAATTAAACACACCTCCTTATCTGTATGCCTTTTTCCTTGCCTCTTAAAGTAGGTATAAATTATAGCAGATTTATACCTAGCCCACTTGTAATTTTTCTTGATTTAGTAAGTAGAACATATCCCGAACAACTTCTCTAATGTATTCTGGTAATACTTGAGGATAATAGTAATAGTAACCCTGTCATACTGGTTTCTGTTTATTGAACATTTGATAGACAACAGATCACTTGATGTGCTTTTGAGCTAATAGTTTTTGTATGGATTCCCTCAACTTTCTGCATAGAAATGACATCATTTATGAAAAGTGTCTATTCTCCATGCTTGAGTATTGATTTGTGGCACTAGAACTATTGAATAGGAGTTTCTATTAATCATGTTTAATAAAAATGAATTTTTTTAGATTTTCATTATAGAATGTAAATAATGTGAAAAATTTCATGTTAGTTATTTTTTTCAAACCCCGTGTTTTAATCATATTTAAAGTGATGGTAGGTGTGAACATTCCCTACTATAAAGAATGATTCTATAATATTCTGATCTTCCTCACTACGTGCCATAATATTGTTGAGGAATAGGAAATGTTCTGAAGTACAAATCCATATGAATTAAAAAAACATCCTTTGGTAGTTTTGTACATGTGTATAATGATTTCTGGCAACATCCATCCCCCTGTTCTCTCTTATGCACCTCCCATCCTCATGAGCCCTCTTCCTTGAACATGGTGAATATTTATATTTATAATTTAAATAATTATATGTGTATAATTCAGGAACATTTGTGTAGCCAGTGTTATTGTCCATGCCTAGAACTGCTGTGGGTTTATCATAGTTAGATAGTTGCTAGATTCAGGAAAACATCAAGAGTTTTTATTGCTATCATCATTATTTGATACCTGGATGGATGCTGAATTTTATTTCAAATATTTATACTAGTTAAGTAATTTATTACTATATTGTTTTGCTGGCTTATTTAAATTTTTCATCATGAAATGTATTTCATGATTGAAATATATATTGCGGGCACACATGCACGTGTGTAGCCATGTGTTCCATAGTGATGTTTGGCCTGATGATGGCCACCGTGTGTTAGAGTGGACCCATAGGTTATATTGCCTGGTGACCGCAAAGCATCTTAGTTTGTACTGAAATTCACACAGTGACAACGTTATCGATGACACAGCTCTTACGCAGCCTCCAGGCTTTAAGAAGTGCGTGGATCTGTGTCTGAATGTGGGTGTGCTGTACGTTTCATAGCGGATACCTTATCTAAAGGGAACATCATAGTTGCTTTTTCCAGCCCCTGCCATTTACTGCAGAAAGGGGGGGGCAAAACATATCGCTAAATTCACTCATATGATTGATTTGGTAAACTTTATGTCAGTGGTAAAAAATGAAAATGGCTAGATTTTTCTTTCCTGTAGTATCATTTGGCTCTGCTGTTAAGTTGTTTGCCACAAAATTACGTAGATGATTTTTCCTTTTTTCTAGTATTTGTGACATTTCGTATTAGACAGAGTATATGCTTCTTATGACTCTGGTAAAAATTCACAAAGCTTCCAGTGACTGATGGGATATGGAGGTAAACATTTACAGTAGCTTCATTCACTGCTCTGCGGACAGGTTGCTCTGGATTTTCTATTTCTCTAACTGTAAACCTTTAATTTTATTGTTTCTTAAGTTAGCATTCAGATTCATGGGTTTCATTATGTCCTTTTCATACATGCCATTTTCTTTACATTTAAATTGATTTGGTGATTATATTTCTTCCGATATTGCGTATTTCATCTCGTTTCCAAGTTCATTGAATTAATTTATAAATGGTGTTTGCTTTAAAATGTTAACAGAATTGTTATTTTTGCCTCCTTTTCTTTCCTTTTAAAAAGGTTATCTGATATATTTAAGGGTATGCATATTTATGGGGTACTACGAATATTGATATACATTCTACACTTGTTTAAATAAAGGTGGAAATAGCTTAAGTATTTATAATTTATTTTTGTTAACAATATAAAAAGTTCTGTCTTCTAGCTTTTTTTTTTTTGCAAAAACATGCAATTCACTGTTCCCTTTTAACTTAGAAGTTTTAAATTCGTTCTTTCCTGCCTGCATCTCTGTTTCTGCCTCTTCTGCATCTCTGCCATCTCATCCCCTTCTTCTTTTTCAGATTGCCAGTGGTGTGTCTGTTTGTCTTTCCTCTCTGTTTTGAATTTACTCTGTTTTTAATCTTTAAATATCTTGTGTTTGGTGTTCAGCTCTTCTATGTGTATTATGCATCTCTCTCTCCTCTCCATTCTAGTACATCTTTAGCAACTTAATGTCCAGGTTTTCAAAATTAGCTGTAAAAGTTTTCTAACTTTTTCATAGTAGATGGGGTTTGATGCTCTTTTTGGTTATTATTAAAATCTAATTAAATAGTGTTGTATCCCACATAATGTGTTTTTGGTGTATTTACAAAGTTGGTTTACACTGTAGCATTTGCTCATGTGTTTTGCAAGCAAGTTGCATTTTTAAATAGCTTTGTAAAGAGTTCAATATTTACCCAGTGGACCAAATGTGATTAGTGTATTTCGAATTTTACTTATTTTTTCTATTGTGTATATTAGGTTCTATTACAGTTGTCATGTAATCTCTTCCCAGGGTTAGGGACTTTTCATTTCTTTCCTATCATTTAGTTCGTCTTACACTGTAGGGTTTGACGTCATGTTAGCATGGAAATTCCTGTTTGGGTCAATATCATTTCCTAAGCAGCCACTCCTTTCCCTCAAACTCTGTAAGCTATCTCTTTTTACACATGAAGCAACTCAAACCTCCCCGTCTACTTCATTTGTTTACCGCTTAGGTAAAGCCGCCCATTCTGGGGGTGTTGCTCAAACGCAAGTCCCCAGTGCCTCCATTTTCAATTTCATTGTTGTCCTTTATACACTGGGATTTTGCTCTGTACCTAGGATAAACCTTGAGGTGTCTGTATCATCTGATAGATCGATTCTCTAAAGAGATGTTTGTGCTTTCTGATGGGTTTGGGTTTGTTCCTGTAATCATTTTAGATGCTTTTCTCTTCCCAGCATTGTCTTCAGTATTTACTTTTCCTAGATTTTGAATTTTCTGTGTTCACTTTGTTTCCTGCGAGTACACAGGTATATCATACTACATCCTTTTGGTGGCTGCCCTGGAGCTGTGGACAGCCTCGATTAGGATGGCTCCAACTAGGCTTACCTCCTCACTCATCTGTACAGTCCCACATTCCATATTTGTGATCCAGTCACCATCCCACCCCTCTCACTGTTTGATGAGGTCCATTGTGGGTTGCTACCAAGTTTCTCTGACCCCTGTTGCTTTAGCAGTATTATTTTTGGTTTTGGCCTTCAGGAATAGTATAAGTGGCATATTCTTCCGTGCTGTGTTAAAGCCCCTCCTATGATGTGGCCTGAATCCTGTCATAAGGACCAAGGCCACAGACTTTTAAGTAGGAGTGTTTCTCCGGAGGCTCAGCTCTATGCCTTGGCAGGTAGTTTGGACTCTCCTCTTTGTCAGTGGCTTTCACAGAGTTCCTTCTCTGACATGTCCTGAAGTTTCATTGAGGTAATGTCAATTTATCTTTATCTTTTTTGCTTAATCGCTTTATCTTGTATGAATTTTTAAAATTAATTTTCCTCTTGGTCTGCTGCTTAAAATGTCCACTCTGTTCTCAATATGCATCCCTTTTTAGAAGATTAATTTGCTTCTTTCTAAAGTAATCATTTCTTCTACACACTCTTCGTTAAGATCTTTGTACTAAATAGTGACCTTTTAGGAGTGTTTTAGTAGCATGTGTTGGCGAGCTACTGATCATCTTTGTTCTTGTGTCTGCATTCTTTGATGGCAAATTCTTTGCTTGTGTATTCTGTTACACTTTTAAACTCTGAACTTGTCTCACATATTAATTATTATTCTGTGGCACTAGCACAGGGCTCAAGTTTCAATGGTAGTTGTGCCTTTGGACTTCTCTCATGTATCTTATTAGTATTGACTGCCTGGGAATAATTGTTCTGTAAGTCTTCATATTTAGGGGTTTCATCACCATATAATTATAGTAAATATTTTCCCTAAGCAGAATTCATTTTCAGCTGGAAGTTTGATTTCTCATGGGCACTGGTATTTTTTCTGCTCAGAGCCTTGGAGAGGGTCATATTATCAGCTCCTTAATACTTAACTGTAACTGTGCAACTTGACTCTCCCTCCTCACAGAAGCTTTCTTGTAGTTAAACATGTTTCGCTTTCCCATTTCATCCCACAGGTCTGAGTGTTTATGGCAGGATGGCTTTTATATTTGCCCAAACTGCCGTGTCATAGATTATTCTTCTGACTGGCAACATTCTAAGACCATCCCAAGGAAGTGATGGGTTTATGTAGTGGTTTAGCGAAAGGGGGCCTTGGAAGTACAAAGTTCAGAGTGTGATCTCCACCTTATTGATTTCTTTGTGATAATGTGCAAGAAAATTAAACTTGTGAAAGCCTTCCTCCTTCTGAGAGGAACAATAGTAGTAAGCACACAATGGACTCACTGCAAAAATCAAGGGAGAATAACTGTGTTGTGGATTTAGCACTATATGTGATACAAACTATACCCAGTAAACAGCCACGATTCATGCATGTATAGTGCCCTGGAATACTTGTAGGTATGTCCCATATCCCAGTGTCATATCTTCATCAATAGGTGGTACCCTGTAAGAGGTGATTAAGGCCTGAGGGCCGCACTGCAGCCATGAGTGAGACCAATGCCCTTGTAAGAGAAGCTTGAGGAAGTCTGTTTTCCTCTCTTCCCCATCTCTGAAGCAGAAGGTAAGCCCTCTCTGCGACGTCAGTCTGCCGGTGACGATCTGCAGTTACAATGTGAGAAACACCTTTGCTTTCCCTCAGTTACTGATTAAGATAATTTGTTAAGTGCCACAAAAGGCTGAGATATTTCATATAACATATTCACTATGTTTGAACCCTGAAAAACATTCTGGAGAAATATGAATATCCCTGTTCATGGTCTAATATCACTCTTGTTCCCACAGAAAGAGAAACTGCCTATCAGCTTTTAATAGCACATCTTAGACGTTATTGATAAATAATGGCTTTGTGTTTGGGGAAGTATATGCCACCAAATTAACACTGAAGAATCTTATAAACCAAAAGAAAACTACACCCCCAGGCATCAAGACTGCAAAATTCATGAGGTCACCCTTTGTGTTGGTAATCATACATTATAATTCTTATGTCTATTGTACCTGAGAAAACACAAGAAAATCCAAGGCAAGAATTTGCTGAGAAAAGCAGTATTTGTTTTTTTTTTTTTTCCTTAATCACTCAAAACTAGAAACCAAACATGTAGTTTGATTAAAATTACCTAAAGCTCTCAAGACAAAGAAATGATTGCCTGATACTTTGCCACACATGGGAGATAATGACATTCTCCCGTGGTGCAGAATTTAGATTGGCGCTGTGGAGAATTCCCAGGTGTGGAACGGACACAGCAAGGCTGACTCTGCTTGCCGTGTCATGGATGCTTGGTTTCAGATCCTGAAGCCCTGGTGAGTTGGAGGAGGGAGGAGGTGAGGGGGTTCACAGGAGACTGGAAATTGATAAAGGCCTTGCCAAGTTTGCTGGTGTCAGTGAAGATGGTATAGGCTTTGGGGGACGGTTCCTTTCAACATTTCATTAAGAGCACTGCCTACAGCTTAGCTGTATACTACAGAGGCAGGGCAGTAAGTACTTAGGAGTATGGATGGCTTTCCTCTCTCCCTCCCTCCCTCCCTCCCTCCCTCCCTCCCTCTCCTCCTCCCTCTCTTCCTTCCTTCTTTACTTCCTTCCTTCCTTCCTTCCAAGCTTTTGGTTGATGCATGGCACAAAAAGAAATATGTCCAAATCCTGAGGTTTCAGTTGATCCATTTTTGCCACATGAACCCACCCATACTGAATGCTGGAGGTTAAGACCTCAAAGATCAGCACCCCCTCCCCAGTCACACCCCCAGTGTGTCCTCTGTCTGGCATAATCTCCACTTCCCAGGGAATTGGCCTGCTCTGGACTTCTGTCTTTGTGGGCTGTACTTTTACCTGTGATGGTACAATGTGATGAAGGAATTAATTATGTGGAGTGTCATGTATTAGTGGGTCTGAGGTTTGCTCCTAATGAATTGGCTCCAAAGAAAAGAATGAACCACAGGGAGAAAATTAAAGCCAGCTCCTAACTTTAGTAAACATCGTTTGGCTGTCTGTTACATCCCACGCACTGGGCTACATGGGAGGAAGCAGTGATGGAGGAAACATCCACGATTCCTGTCCTTGTGGCCTTTGCAGACAAGTCGCCAGGCATTTTGGGAGTAAGGGTTACAGAGGAAGGAAGGCCTAGGAGCACAGAAGTGGGGAGGCTAGGGCAGAGAGGAAATCACTGCATAATAAAAGCTTCGCGGTAGAACAGGGATGAGGTGCCTCTGCATCACAGGGACACGCTGGGAGGCTGGGGGGAACGGCTGCTCCTGAGGAACCAAGCTCTTTTATTTCTGTCTGCAGATCCCTTTCCATCTTTTTTCTATGTCTGTCATATCAAATTCAGTTTATCAGAACACATACATTACCTTTACGGAAGTATTTATAAAGATATTATTTATTCTTCCATGCGAGCATTCATTCCTGGAATGCAGGATGTTAAGGGGGAAAGTCATATTACTTAATTTTTGTCACTCGCGCCTTCTTCCTGGCTCACAGATAGCTCAGTCCAGCGGCCACTGCAGTGGCAATAAGAAAGCTGTGTTCGCCCATGTTCTTTATATGTAGTTAATGAGAAAATTGCCAGCTTTTGCCTGAAATGAATTTTTTTTTTCAGTTAAAGCTATCAAGGATTATTACTAAATTTTGATCAACAGGTAACTTCAGGTCAGGAGTAATCCCCATTCAAAAATAACACAACTGTAGCATTTGGCCAGCAGTAAGCTGGAAACTGAGTTTAGTTAAAATTATAGTATTTCAGAAATTATGCACTAAGATCTTTTTCATAGAAAAACATCTCGCCTTCCGCAATGGAACATAGAAAACTGCATCCATCACCAACTGGTCTCAAGGCAGCGATTACTTTCCTCCACAAGCAATGGCTAGCCCTAGAGCCACAGTCCCAAAGAACCCTACGCCTCTCATGGGAACAGGCATGAGCTGCCTTTCTGTTTCTGGTGTGTCGTCAACAATCCCTTATCCTTTAGAAGGGATCAGATGACCCTGGGCTTGAGAAATTCGCTAGAACTCAGGAAGCCAGGTCAGGTGGTTGTCACCATAGCGTAAGTTTGGTTTTGGTCTTTGGGGGAGAATAGCTCCTCCTGACTCCAATTCTATGTCCAGTTTCCAGCATCACAAGATGCTCTAACATGGAAAATCTATTCAGAGATGACTCATTTTCTCTAAATAGAAACCTTCAAATTGGCAGCCCAAAAAGTGGACATTTATCTGCCTTTAACACAGACAGATATATTATATATTGTAGCACAGAGAGACAGTATGCAATATTTTTAAAAAAGGATTTACAAAAATATAGGGTTTATTAAGAATGCAGGAGCCTAAAAGAAAATATGAATTTACATAAGAATGTCATTAGGGTTGGTGGTTTGGATGCTGTAAGCAATAATTTTCGTCATTCAATACCCCACTGATTATTAAATTAATCTGTTACTCAAACAGCAATCGAAAACAACTCAGCCCATATTTTTTGGGCATTTGTGACTGTCAACAAGTTTACAAAAGTGAAAGTGTAAAAAGAGTGTGAAGTTTTATGATTTTTCCAGAACATTTCCTTACCTCTTGATAACCCTACCCCATTGGCTGAGGAAGTGAGCTGATCCACAGAGGTTTCCTTGGAGGAAGAAACAGTTGTGGAGTATTATACCTGGAGCCTGCTGAAAGTAATTAATCAGAAATAAAACTTTAAGTACATGTCACCTTTTGAAGGGGAGCGGCTCCAATGCCTTGTTATATTTCAACACTGGTAAGCTACTAATTCCTAAGGTAAAGTGGGCTTCTTGCTTTTTGTTTTTTAGCCTGTGATTTTCCTTTTGGTAACATCACTCATCGCCTTTCATAAAAATTCCACTGCCATCAGTTTCACTTCAGGATCTGTGCAGATCTGCTCATCTTCCTGCGAGCTCCCAAAGCCTTGGCTCCACTCTCTTCTCTCATCACCCCTCCCCACGCGCCTTTCATTTATCCCCCAAACAGAAGGAAAGTAATTGGTCTCGAAGCTGTGTTGACATGTTCCATGGGCTACAGTTCAGAGGACCTTAGTTCAGAGATGGTATGCTCTTAGGGAGAACACCAATTTCCTGTTGAGGTCTCAAACTGGGTGGGCAATTTACCCTGTGTGTTCAGCCTTCCCCTGCAGAGTGTGCAGGTGTTCCTTCCAAGAATGCCTCCTGCAAACCACCTGTGAAATGGACACATTGCGAAATGAGAGCCAGACATTTCCCTGAACTCAATCCTGAGAGGGCGAGCTCTGGGCAGGATTGCAGGCTGGGCCACTAAACAGTGTAAAGACCAGAACCAACTATTTAAATGTTCTGTTTGCTTACCTCTGCGTGGGCAACAATTGTTTGTTTGTTTGTTTGTTTGTTTGTTTGTGTTTAAGATGTACAGGGGCTGAAGGCATTGCTGAGTTGATAAACCACTTGCCCTAAGTATAAGAACCCGAAAATCCACATTAAAATAAATAAATAAATTTTTTAAAAGGCAGGCTAGCAGGATGTGTTGGCACACACTTATAATGATGCCAGCACTGGCGAGGTAGAGAGACGAGGAGCCCTGGGTTCCGCTGGCCAGCCAGTCTTGTCTAAGTTGGTAAATAGTCAATGAAGAGCCTGTCTCAAGGGGTTAAACAGCACTGCCAGGGATGACATGAAACATTGTCCTCCAGCCTCCACACACATATCCCCCACAACATACTTTTACAAAATATGGTGGCGTCCTTACACTTAGCATGATGTTTAGCAAAGAGCAAATGCTTTGCAAACTGGAGAGATTTTGTTGTTTGTTGTTATTGAGTACAGAGCACAGTCCAACCCCACCCATATTCATAAGGATACAGGAAAAGCACAAGGCTCCCAGCAGGCTCTTCTTCCTAGTCTGGAGGTCAAACTCCGTTTCCATCAGGAAGAGCATCTGGTAGGGATTCTGCTGCAAGGAGACCCCACTAGATAAAGTAGCTCTTGGTTTCTTGCCCTTTCTCTGGGTCTACTCGACAGCTCTTGGTTGAGAAAAATTTGGAATTCTGAACTTAAAACTGCACACAGCCAATAACATTCAAATACTTCATTAACCAAATTAGATGCAGACTTTGCCAGTGGGAGAACACTGGGGTCATGAATAATGTAATTTGTAGGTGTTAAAATGTAACAGTTTTTAACCACTTAATTTGGAAGCCTACACTAATTGGTTGAAATATTTTGTATCTTTTGCTCTAAAGAGTCTTGCCAAGTATCTGTCCCCAATTTTAGTTAAAACCAACAACTACATGTGATTTCTCTCCCATCACATAGTCTGTGGCCTTCTCAAATGGACTGACCTTAATTTTAAAATAAATCAGCTTTCCAGCCCATGGGGGGAATAGCACCAGTGGCCCCTCTGTGGTGACAGGCGGCTGGATTCCTGACTTTTCTCATCAGTGCAACGACATACCTGGCCAAAGAAACCTAAGGAAGGAGCAGTTGACTTTGGCGCACAGCGTGGAGGGGAAGGCGTGGCGGCAGGAGTGTGGGGCAGCTGGCCACACTGCATTCACACTAGCATTCGGGGACAGAGGGGTGTTGGGGTAAATTTGTGTTCTTCTTTTTGTAGTTGGGGATTCCAGCACATGGGTTGGTGCTACATACACTCAGTAGGTTCCACTGAAACGAACTCTAAAAATGCCTTAGAGTTTCGCCAGAGATATATCCCCTGAGAAGAGCCGGGTTCCAGGTGGCAGTGTTAGCCAGCAGAGGACCTTGCCTCTTTCTTTTCACATATTGCCCCTCAGTATTCTTTGTGACTAGAAATTGAAGAGCCAAAGAGAGATTCCTCTCTTTGGATTTTCCACTGCTACATACAAGTAGCAGTAAAAGAATGGTTACCACCCCCCCCACACACACACTGTGACTTGTTCCTTTCTCTTCTGCATCTCAGAAATTAGGTGGTAGTAACGTCTAGATCCTAAAAATGGTGTCACTTACCACAAAAGATTAAAACCAGGACTCTATCAAATCCCACCTTTTACCCTTTTCTTTAAACGATTTGCTATATATCAAGGCTCTGCCCCTCCATAAAAGCCTGCTTTCCTTTTTACTACCGGAGTGGGGACAAGCCAGAATAAGTCAATGCTTGCTCTCACAATGAGTGGCCTAATTAGAGCTGTATGTTTGTGGTTGCTGAAAATGCCCTGGCTTTAAATATTCACAAAGGAGAAGCGAGGCAAGTGCTTGTCTTGGGAGTTTTGATGTTGAAAATACTGCTCTCACATGGGGATATATTCAAAAGGTATGATAAAACAAGATGAAAAGCTAGACACAGGAGTGGATCTCACCTGCTAGAACTGAGGAGGCAGAAACATGAGGATTGCTTTGAGT
Organism: Meriones unguiculatus; assembly: GCF_030254825.1. NCBI lineage: Eukaryota > Metazoa > Chordata > Mammalia > Rodentia > Muridae > Meriones > Meriones unguiculatus. The sequence goes on along the minus strand of NC_083357.1, from coordinate 6,793,953 downwards.
TCAAAGCTAGGTCTGGGCTGCACAGTGAGTTTCAGCCCAGACTGGGATACAGTGTTAAACCCTAGCTCCAAAACAAACAAACAAACGAAACCCCCCAAAAAATCAAATCGCTCTGATAAACTTTTTCCCAGTCACACTCAATTCAATGATGCTCTTTTCTGGGACAGAAGCATCACTGATCCCCTTTCTCAGATGCTCAAAGGATAAAAGAGCATCCTAATTTCCAGGTGATTACAACTTTGAGAGGCCGGATAGTATGGACGTTGTCAGTACCTTTGCTTGCTCTTTGATAAGCTATGCTTGGATAGGGTTTAATACAGGAAATGTTGGAAATTACTGTTTTCTCTCCCAAGTCCACCCTGCAAAATAAAAGGGGTGTACATCATGTCTGTAATGATGGGGCAGGTCTGTACCTGATAGGAATTAGTCTTGAGAACAGTTTCCCGTTTGTGCGTTTCTTAACCTGTGGGAAAGAAGGGTGGGAACACATGTACATTTGGCTGGGCTCACAACAGAGAGAGGCTTTCCTCTTCCATGCCGGAGGGTAGGAGACCAGCAGAGCCAGAGAATATTTTTAGAATGTTTATTTGCATGTGGGATGGAGGGCACAGAGCTGTCTCCACACAACTGAGGTTTGCAAGTTGCTTTTCTGCGGTACATTGTCTGCATCCGGTCAATGGGTGTGCCACGACCCTCTCAGGCCCTCCCTCAAAGAGCCGTCTGTGTTCCCTCCCCACTCTGCCCAGCACTGCACCTGAAGTGGCTTAGCGGGTCGCCAGAACCCTATAGATACGTGTTTATTACCTCTCCAGCTTGCCCCCACTTGTTTAACTTGGAAAGAGTTGATATAGTCCTATGGGTATCAAGACCCATCTGATGTGTTAAAGGAACTCAGAGGATCAAAGCTGCAATGCTACGTCAAATGAGGCACACTGAATAGAGAAGCAGTTTCTAAGCACAAACCACGTTCACAAGGGACATTCTGTATACCCAAGAAGGGAATTCATTTTTTTTTTTTTTTTGAGACAGAGTCCTACAATGTAGCTCAGGCTGGCCTTAAACTCACAATCCTCTTGCCCCCGCCTCTCACATTTTGGGGTCTTAAGAATGAACAAACACTCCCTAGAGGAATTCACTTTACTTTGAAGCAGATGTTGAATTCTTACTCCTTCAGGCAAACTCCAACCCACCTCCTGAAGGAACTCTTTTGATTTTGACAAGAAAACCCTTTGACAATCAAGGCTGGATGAAGGCATCAGTTTCTAGACATATTTTGTGTGTAGGCAGATGCAACCTTACAAGTACACTACACCCTCACTAGGAATAAAGTATCTTTGGAGGGAAGGTGGGTGCCAGGGTACCAGATGAGTGAACTTGCCAGGGATGGAGGAGCATTAGAGAGAAGTTTCATCTGTCCTTGCATTTAACGAGTCTTCAATAGCTGGAGGTCTCCTAGATTCTCCCTGGCATGGACGTTAATGTCTGTAGCTCTAGCACTGAGGAGCTGTTCACTGAGACAAGGTTTCCCAAGAGGCTGACCTCTGGAAGTATGATCGGCGGGAGTATGGCGGGGCTAGTATGTATTCCTAGCAGTTGAGAAACTTGTTATTTTGTGTGGTATTTAAAAGCAAGTATCCATTGTAACAAGTGGGAATTCAGATTCCCAAGAGCTGATCAGAACTTTGTGAAAGTTGCTGTTGAATAGGGAGGGTCACAGAAGAACATGGCCTTGCGGCAACCCTAGGGGAAGAGTCCCAGTGATGACCCTGAAGTCCAGTCCACAGCTTGTCGTGTTGGAATCATTCTTTATGTCACCACTACTTTGACATCGCTGGTTGTCTTAAAGAGTCTGTTAACAAACTTAATAGACATATATAAGATAGGTATCACAAACAAGGCAGGCTCTGGAGCAGAGAATTCGGAAGCTGTCTGTGCTGTGGTTCAACAGTAGGCCCTGGTTTATGGTTCCAATGCTCTTTGTCATGCTATGTTGAAGTGAATCACATAATATAAAGCTTCTCCCCAGCCCTAAAGGGGTGACAGTGTCATATCATTCTTCTCTTCTGGGGGTTTGGTCTGGAGAGACTCCTTAGCCAATTTGCTCAGGGTGGTGTTCTAAACATTGCTCTCTAAAGAGACCACTCTGCCTCCTCATCCCTCTCATGGCTGTGTCTCTCATCCCTCTCATTCTTACTCTCAGTGTTTCCCCGTGCTCAAAAGCCATGGTTCTCAACCATCCTAATGCTGGTACCTTTTAATACAGTTTCTCCTGTTGTGGTGACCTCCAACTATAAAATTATTTTGTTGCTGCTTCATAACTGTAATTTTACTATGTTGATGAAGCATAATATAAATGTCTGATATGCAACCCCGGAAGGTTTCATCTCTCTGAAGGGAAGCCGCTCCATCCTTTAAGACTCCATCATGTTTAGACCTGCATGCATGGTCCTGCTTCTGTCCAATGCTCTCTTTCTCACCTCAGGGCCCAATTATGCCCTTCAGGTCTCTCATTCCAGTAAACCCCATTGAAGGAATTTTATGTCTGTTTCCTTTCTGAATGACTACTACTGTTTGCTTCTGTTGACAGGAGCCTTTCTAATTATGTCTGCATCTCTCTCTTCTACTTACCTTATTCATCTTGCAGTGTTTGTCTTTTCTTCTTAAATTTTTTACTGGCATGCAAATATTCATTTTTGCTTTCCTCTCTCCATCTTTGCTTGCATTTACTTTGGTGCCACGTGTGTCCTTTTACCCTCCTTTCCTGTTCCCTTGGCACCTCTGGTTCTCCTCTCCTGGTTTCCTACTTAGTTTTATTATCTGTGCCTACTCTCACACTGCCTTGTTTACATATATACAAACACTGAAGAGTTATGGTTATTAAAAAAAAACTGTTTCTCTTAGTTTCTCTCTTAACCCAGCTATCACACAAATAATTGAGAATCTATTGTATTATTTTAACAAGTTTCATAGCACAGTAACTGAACAGGTCTTAATCTGTTCTTAAGCCTGTAAATTAATTTGGCTTCTTCCGAGCACACATTGCAGAATACTTGTACTTTGTAGCTTTCCCTGCTCTAGCTTCTCCTGATGTCTCTTGAACCTCTTCCTATGGCTGAATCCCCTATTTCCCCTTCTAATTCTTCCTCCCCTGGCTGGCAGGAAGTCCAGCCCAATTCTCTCCCCTGCTCAGTTATTGGATATAAGCTGTTTATTGGCACACCAGGGGATAATTGGAGAGCAGTGTTTACACAAAATTGAGAGCGGAAATTCTCAGAACAAGGCTTGCAACCAGATATTGGGGGTGGTTACAGAAATTAGCACTTGAATTACACAATAACCTTATTCCAACACTAAAGTTAGGATCCATATAGGAAAGAGAACATGTAAATCTTTTACTTCTCTGAGTTTTGTTCACCTCATTATCTACATTTAACATACACACACAGAGACACCAAAAAAAGAGAAATGTACAGAAAACAAAATAAAAATTATATGCTATATTACCACTTAGAACAAAGAGATAGCTAGGTACATACTCAAGTTCTGCAATCAAATGGCCTGGGTTTGAAGCCTGGCCCCACCTTCGGTTTCAATAGCTTTGGACAAATATCTCATTTCCCATCCATAAGACTACATGCTGCTGTAATTCTAACCACTTTTTGAATGCAAACTAGCTTATTTCATATCCGACTGGCTTCCTTGTCTTTAACGCAATATACAGTAATTATGTTATGCTTGGTGGCCAGCCTTCCGGAAAACAGTTATTGATGATCAGAATTTGATTTCCCTTGTTCACTTATAAGGGAATCTTGACCTCCCCGGGGAACTCTGTATACTTCTGGGCATTAGTTGGACTTCCTTTCATTCTGTCTGGGTCTTTTCCATTTAAGTATGTAAGCTTAATCCATAGAGAGCCTGCAAAAGCTGGAGGCAAGCTGGAGAGTAGATTGAAACTGTGATTGGTCTCTTGATGGAGCACAGATACCCCAGTTTCTGGTCATTCCAGAATTGTTACATTACGAGAAGGTACTCTCTGCAGTCTGATACCTGTCCTCTTCTGTAATTTGTAAGTAACAGTACTCTGATTGGTGAGCTTTATACCAAACTGGATAATCTGTGCATAAGTGTTGAATCCATGTTCACTGGGTTTGTGAAAGGTATGCTGGGGGCAGGGATCACTGCCAAAACTCCCAGTGTTGGCTATATATCTATCATCTTCAGGCTGTTGCAGGAAAGCTTGGGGGTAGAGCCAGAAACTTCTGATTCCTGCTTGTTGATGAAAACTCTTTTTGAAAGTAACTTGCTTTGAATAGGAAGCCTTCCTGTGAGGATTAGGGTCCTGCCTGCCTCACAATGAACTTGTTTTAGGTCAAGGGTCTTCCTATAGGACCAGCATGGTGGAAATGCTCGTTGAGCCATAGCTGGTGGTGCTGGCCACATTAGAGATGGACACGTGCCTTGGTGTCCAGCAGACCAGCTTTGAGGAGTGCTGATGGTTGCTGCTCTGTCCTTTGAAAGATCTTCAAATAGCATTCAGACTCCCTTCTGTAGATGAGTATTAGTCATACTCAACTATCAATCATACAGATAATAGCTTTTGTGTGTATGTGTGTGCCTGTGTGAAGGTTAAAACGGAGTTGCTCTTAAAAACACTTGGCACTAGGTAAACACTCCATAAATGTTGGCTATTACTGTCATTATTTATAAGAAAAGACGCTAATAGTTCCAGGGAAAGTATTTAACGAATTCCTGACTCTTCTTAAGGGATTAAAAGAAAATGATTCATGTCATAATTAACATGATTTACTGACATCCCTAGAAGAAAAAAAGAATAAACTCTGAAATACTTAAGTAATAGCCAAGTTTGAAATATCTTTTCTTCTCAGCCCTTTCATAATTCATTTTCTTCGATTGAAAGGACGCTGGATTTTCCTGACTTTTTGTTTATGAGATAACTCTTACCCTGTATTTAAAACAAACAAACAAACAAACAAACACCCCATTCCCTGCCACCTGCATTGGGCGGACTGTGCCAAAGAACTTCCTGCCCAGGTTGCTTTCAAGGTCTGGGTCAGGACCAGCAAATCCTTGGAGGGCAATTGAAGGCACTGTGATGTCTATTACTGATTCATTTTCGTCTACAGTATAATAAATACATTCATACCCTGCAGACAAAGCTTTGTTCAAACTTTTTAGGTGTTCTTCCTTATTGGGCAACCAAAAATGCAAAGCCATAACATGCCAATTGTATACAACTATTGGTGCCATTTAATCTTGGTACCTAACTGTGAAAATGGGGACTCATTTTTCCATACTAGTAAAATGGAGCAGAGGAGCCCTGTGCCAGTCTGGGTCTTGGGATGTCCCAGGTACATCCGTTAAAAGCCAGTTTCTAAGACACAGCTCCTTAAGAACAAAGTTTTCCAACCACAAAATGATCAACCAGGTGATGGCCTTCCTGTGGAATTTAATAAGCAGATTACTTAATAGCCTTTCATTTACTGTGTCAGAAGGTTCAACTCAAGCAAGCTAAGTAAAGGAAACAATGAGGTCTTGGCTTCAGGTAAGGCTTACTGTAGTTTTCCAGAGTTTAGCACCAAGACTCATTTTTTCTCTAGGTATTTTCCAGCAGGTATTTCCAAAACTGGGGACAGGGTAGCTGCTAATATCTCTTAAGACTGATGCTTTCCTGATCTAGTGTACAGGCAGGCAGCTAAGCCATTTGTGTTTCAGCCTGAATGAAACCATGAAGGTGCAATGCTCATCTCTGAAACCATTGTTTCTTCAGGCAGAGGAGCTGTACCTATTTGCTAGTCCCCAAGTGGCTTGCTTGGACATGCTGGCATCACCGTAACATGGGGGCTGCCTGGAGGAAGGGTGGATTCCTGAACAAAGAGGAGGATATATGTCCCCACAGAAAGGAAGAAAGAGAGTGGAGATCAAAAGCTTCTATGGATGGCAGGCAGGCAGGCAGGCAGGCAGAGATCTGTTTGTTTCTTGAGTGTCAATTTGAAGCAAAAAATACTTGGGATCTGGGAGAATCGTGAGAATAAAAGGGTCTGGATTACCAGTGCCTGTTGTCACTTCTGCAAAATTCATTTGTTTGGAAGCTTATGATACTTTCACGCCCCTCCACCCACATTTTTCCTTGTTCATTGTTAGGAGGCAGCAAACAAAAGACAAGAAGTCTGCCATGCTCTCAGAAATCCAGAACACAAGACTGCTCAAACTAAACAAAACAAAAATGCTTATCTATGCAAAAATGAAATGGAGAGGGAAGAAGAGAGGGAGGGCACTTCCTGGGCTTTTCATGGAGTTTTATGCTATTGAATCATTTCCCACTGTCATCCAGCTGTAGAAGAAACTATGAGAGGAGATCTTTTGGGAAGCGGCCTAGGAGCCAGGTTACCCAGAGAGTGGAAATATGCCCTCTGACTGCTGGTCTGAATGCTCCTAGATTGCTTGTTTGGTTGAGGGCTTCCTCCTGTGTGTCTGCACTTCCCAACTGACACCCTCAGAACCTCTTGTTGAAGATACTCTTAGCTGCTCTTCTCCCCATGTGTGCTGTTGAATTACCAACAGGGCATGATTTTTTAAATATTCAAAACCTTCATTTTCAGAACATCCTTACACCCTAGAATGCTGATGTTTATCCCCATCACCTCCAGTTCAGTGGTACAGGAGAAAACATTTCTGTGGGTACTAGTGTGCACACCTACAGTGGAGGTTTTACACTAATGATGCCAGTACCCAAACCACAGCATAGGAGAATGAGGCCAGGCTTCCTGCTGTGGGGAGAGCTTCCTGGAGGCAGGGACTCTTGAGTGGCTTAGACATAACTGGGAGGAGAAAGCTTGCCAACCTCAGATCCAACACTACTACGTGGGAGCAGAGGGGCAAGGAAAACTCAGCTCCCTGACTTTCTGGCCAGAAGCTGCAGACCTCCAAGATGCTCAGTTCAGATTGAAGCAGGTTAAGCATGAGAGAAAAACATCACACAGACACAGGGGTCAGTTACCTTCCAGAGTTTCCTACTGTGGGTCAGGATAAAGCCTTCTGGTATGATCTGGGGATGAGGAATAGGCCAGGGTGCAAAGCCAGCCTAACGAGAGATGTGTGCACATGGAGCAAGATCAGTGCCAAACCCAAAGAGCTTCCATGATGGTGACTTCTACTTTGCTCAGCTTTTGGGTTTTTGCCATATGTATGTGTGTATGGAGGCATGTATACCATTGCTTGCATGTGTGGCGGTACACATGTGTGCTCATGTGTGTGTGTGTGCCTGCTTGTGAAGGTCTGAAGTTGATATTGGGGGTCTTCCCCAATCACATTCTACTGTATTTACTGGAGCAGCGTCTTCACTGGATCTGGAGTCCCCCACCAACCCTCGTTTCTAACTACTCTTTCTAGCCAGCTTGCTCCTAAGATCCTGTTTCTGCCAGCATCACAGGTGCTTTTTATGGGTCCTAAGGATCTGAATACTGCTCTTCATGTTTGCATGGCAGGCACTTTATCCACTGAGCCATCTCCCAGGCCCCTTATTACCCAAATTTTACCCAAAGAAAGAATGAAAAATAATCTGTAGAGGGTTAAAATCTAAAAAAGGATAAAGACTTCAGTCTAGGTTCAAAGTGTTTATGACTTTATCCCACACAGTCATTTTTCAGAGCCCAGTTCTGTGCCTATATAGTGAAAAGCAAGCCACCCAGTCCTCTGGCTGTGTGATCCTGCTGCGTCTGGCTTTCTTATCGCCCAGTCACTCTTCTCGTTTGCTGGGGTGAGCATGTCGGAAGCCTCAGAGTCCATTTTGACATGTGATCGGCAAAGTTCCCTTCAGAAGATAGCAAGCGCCTGTCACTCTCCTCAGAAGAGGCTGTCTGGAGATTGTATCATCATTCCCTTTCAGTTCCAGCTCTGTCCGCTGTGGAGGGAAGAGGAGGACTGGGTTATTTCACATCCAGTAATAGACACATCAAATTGCTTCCCTCTCCCCAACTCCCTTTCCCATGACGACCTCATTCATTTCACATACGTTAACCCATCTCTTCTTCTTGGCCATCACTGTGTCTCTCTAGTGAAGTGTTTCCCTCCTCGGGCTTTTCTGGCAAACCCACCGGCCCCCGGCAACTCTGCACCATGATGTCAGCCTGGCTGTGGGGCCCAGCAGGATGGAGGTGTGCTTTATGAAGTTCAGCCATGCACCCGGGGCCATCAATACACACTGAACACATAAATGTACAGCTAACACTGCCCAGGCCCCTCCAAGGCACCGTGTTAATAAGCAGACAGTAAGTCTTTCAAATATGGAAAAGCAGTTAATCTTTCTACTGGTAAATCCGTCGTAGGGGGTGGTTTTCCTTTGCTTGGGGCAGCCACATGCAGGAGGCCATCTCCTAGGATTTAAGAACAAAACAGGGCTTCATGGCAATTGTATTTAAAACTTTTGTTTGCCCTTAAGCATTTGTATCCAGTGAGCTTATGTGATTTTCCTCTCAAAGTACTCCAACCCTTATAGCTCAGCACAAAACAGTCTGCTGCCCACAGCAGCCGTACCATCGCTGGAGGCCTGGCAGCTTTGTACCTCCGATTTGATCAAGCTTTAGCCCTAGTTACTCTAGGAAGTGACTCAGCCTCACGCCTCCCTCTCTGTGAAATAGGGAGTGCTGACTTATTTCTGCAGCTGCTTGTGTTTGCTTGTCCTCTGAGTTCTAGTTTTCTCTTTTGTAAAATTAGAGTGTCTACGCACCATGCTTCTAGCATGGCACCTTGACTCCTAAATGCTTTAAGATCATTTCTATGCACTCTGCATTTAAAGACATTCAGTGGCTCAGATTAAGTCACTGTTGCCAGTTATTATGCCTCTGTAATTATTCTCTAACCTTTGTCAAAATATTGTCACAGTTTCTGGTCAGTGGGCATTTATTGTGTTTCATATGTATTAGTTATAGAATTGGAGCGTACAGACGTGTTTCTTGACTAGTGCCTACTTTATACACAAATGCTAAGTATTTGCTGAAAAATTATCCAAGAATTCACAGGCTCATGAGATGCATAGACTAATTGATACACCCAGAATGACAGCTATTATTGGATTCAATAGAAAGCACCCACAAGCAGAAATAGAAGGCTAAGGGACCTCCTTCCTTATCCTTTTAAGCTGCAAAGTTCACATAATCTCTGTTGTTTGGCATCACTCCCTCCTTCATCTTTGCTCACCTCATTTCACCCTGACTGATGTGATGACAAGGAGGTCCAGAGTTCAGGGCGAGGGAAGGAGGTTCATCAGGCAGAAAGCCTCTGGAGCCAGCTTCTAACATTTTTATTGAAGATAGATCAAGGGCAAGGTGGCCTGACTGTAACCTGCCAAGTGGCCTCCGTGCCTACATGTGTGTCAGGGAGAGAAGGGACATTATCTGTGGGCTGATTGAAGGATGGCACACATCGGCCCAGAGGTGATGGTGCCAGTTCCTTAAGAATATTTCATTTCGCTTGATGCTTTTGTCCTCCCTATCAATGGGAGGACACATCATATAGTCATCCTTTATTTATTTTATTCAGCCCCACATGCAACACTTGTTTGTGGGTCATTGGCCACTCACAGATTTGCTATGTGTACCTGGTACATATGTTTGGATTTTGTTGATCTTGTTTTTATTCTTGAATGTTCCTACTTCATGGATAGGTTAACATTAGCTTCCTACTCACGGTGTTCATGACAGTAAAGAGAAATTCCCCCTGTCCTTGGTACCATGTAGGCAACAGAGGAAGCACGCTCTGCCTACCCAGCTAGCCCGTACTGATGGACAGTCAGGTAGGTCCCAAGCTCTTCCTCTCAAGAAAAAATGCTACGGAGGCTTCTATATGCAAGACTTTCAGTTTGTGAAAAAGACCTTTTCTCAAGAAATATAAAAACACAGTGCCTGAATGGTTTCCATGGTTATAAGTGCTTCATGCTGGTTTTAAACATTCGCTTTTGAGACCTGGAGAGATGGCTCAATGGTTAAAAGCACTGGTTCCTCTTCCAAAGGCCCTGGGCTCAATTCCTAGTACCAAACAGGAGCTCACAACTCTCTGTAATTCCACTCCTAAGGGATATGATCCCTTTTTCTGGCTTCTGTGGGCCTGTGTATGTACATGGTACACAGGCCTACATGAAGGCAACACACCCAGACACATAAAATAGTAACATGTATAAAATAATTTGAAAGTTCATTTTCTTAGTGGTGGGCTAGAGCAGTATACACATCTGTAACCTCTATCTGCCTTTAAATTTCTTCAGCTCTTGTGTCACCTAAAGAAAGACGAACTTCATTATCTTTACTTCCTTTAGAGTTATATTTCTCTGGCTTTTAGTAATTTTACAACTGTCCCTGCATATCTGTTTTTCTCCAGTGTTTCCTAGTTTTATTATGGGTAGGGCAAATATCTTCCCTCCTTTTTTTATAAAACCCATTTTCCCAAATGACTTTTTATTTTAAAATCACTTCTGAATTGTCTCCTTAGACTCTGTGTAAGATCCTTTTCTCGTTTGAGTTGAGATTTTTTTGAATAGCAAAGTTAATTCGGGGGGGGGGGTACCCATGCTCCCTTCCACAATAGTGTGCCTCCCTCCAGTTTTAGGTTGTCTTTTTGTGTTCCGTGGGGTTCATCTTTTTCTTCATGAAGGCACACGTTTACTGAGTTTATTCCTGGGCCTTCACAGTAATTTTCAGCACTATCAATGGGTCTTTATTTCTGAAACGCTTTTCATTGGTTACTGCCAGCGTGAGGTTATCGTTTCATGTGCTGATGATATAACTAGTCAACTTGCCGTATCCTTTCATTAGTTCCAGTGGCCGGTCAGTGGGTTCATGTGGGTTTCCTAAGAACACAGCCGGATCTGTTCTGTGGGTGATGTGGCAGCATTCACTTGGAGGCAGGGAGCAGTCGATTCCCAAATAGCATTTCAGCTTAGCTTGCTCCAACTGGTCTGCTCCTGTTTTTTATAGCTTGGCCGGATGGCAATGATTTGTGCTTGACTCCCCAAGGTGTGTTTTTGCTACATTCTCACATTGTTTGCAGGAGCATTCAACATAGTCACTGAAGATGTTTAACAGCCTCTGTTATCCTTCAGACCTTCCTGTTATCCCATGACTTCTTCTGGATCAGGAGTGCCAAAAGTTGATCTGTGTTAAGATTGCTTTAATCCTCCATCCGAATCTGCGGCTTTTCCTCAGGATTCTTTTGCTCTTCGGGCTTCTGCTTTTATTATTATAAGTTCAATCATGCAGTCAACAGATACAGAGTGGGTATCCCTCTGTCCCCGACTCAGCTCTAGAACCTGGGGAGAAGGAACGATGCAGACACTGAGATATGGTCTGGTTTCCATAGAAACTACCCTCTGTTGCAGAGAAGGAGGAAGCTGGGGAGATGAGAAGGCAAGGGAAAGGGCTGAAGTCACTGGTCCTTGACAGGTAGTAAAGAGTATATTCAACTCAGAGTGAATTTGTACGAGCAGAGGAGAGGGGGCTGTGAGGAGAGAGAAGGGAGGAGGGCGGTATGGACACCACCAGTAGCTGAGGGCCTAAGAAGAAGTGGCTTCTGCAGTGAAGCTATGATGGTATGCCTGTGGCTGATGGATACAGGAGATGATAAGTTCGAGGCTTATCTGGCTCCTGTTCTCATGACTAGTAGCCTTGTAGCAGCCTAAGCAGCAGGCTTTAGAGAGGGGAATGGAAACTCAACCCCATGTAGAAAGGGGAGATCAGGACAGGGACACAGATTTACATGTTAATCAATGTCATGCTTTCGTTTTCATTTTTCTAGCTCTACAGTTCAATAATTTTAACCTTTTTCTTTTTGAACATACAATCCAGATTTGAGCCCATCTCAAATTCTAGATAGTAGATGGAATCTGTTTGCTCGCTTTTGGTTTTGGTTTTGTCTCTCTATCCTTTTGCACTCTACCATTGATATGCTCTGCCACTGAAAAATGTTTTCTGCTCTTAGAAGTGTGTCACTGTTACTGATGTTGGAGAATCTTGTATTTGATGCACTGTAGACCGAAATAATTCCCATTCCATGTATTGATTGACTCCTGCCCTCTTGCTATTTCTGTCCCCTTGTTTTCTCTCACCTTGTTAGTGGCTTACTGTTTTCTGTTTTATCATTACATTTCAATGATAGCCTGCTCTGAATAACTGTAGGGTAGTAATGCTAACCTTTTCCTCTCTTACTCTCAGAATTTTTTTTTTCCTGCTGGTACTTTTGTAAGGTTAATTTAGTAGTCACTGCCTTTTAATATGTGACTCTAACAACTTCATATTCAATGTGACTATAGTAATTTCAGATCAGAGTATCAGATGTGTGTGTGTGTTTATTATCAAGCTCTCTTGGACTGACAGGTTTGTAGTTTATATGTCTTTTCAGCCATTATTTCCCAAAGTTTTAAACTTAAATATCTAGTGACTCTTTTCCTCTGGACTGAGATTTGCCTTTGACATCCTTCTCACTCAATAAAACTTTCTTTATCCTCTCTGCTGTGAAGCTGGTTCAAACCTCATCCAGTTCTAGAGAATCTAATTTTTAGCCTTGTTTTCTATTGTTTGAGAATTTCTGACATGCATACCATGTGCTCTTCTTTTTTAAACCCCAGGGAATCCACATGGTGCTACCCATGTGTTCATAGAGGCAGGAGCATCTATGGGAGTATGGATAGCTTCTAAGGGACCACAGCCTTGAAGAACACTGGCACTTCCAAAGGTTATCAATTGCCAGCCAACAGCTCCTCAGGTAGGGGTGGACTTTATGAGGCCCTCCCCTATCCATTCTGGAATTTGAGCCGGCTTGATCTTGCATAGGACTTAGGCATATAGTCACAGCTGCTTTGTAAGATAACAACTTGCTTTAAAGTTCACTTCACATTTTCAATCATTTGGACAGGGTTTTCTTTTCTATCTAGGGTCTCGTGTATTTCACATCTGCTCCTTAAATTTCTCCCTTTTCTTTCTTTTTGAACAAATTGACTCCATGATTATGAGCTTGTTAGCGATTTCATTCTAATCCAAAGAAAGACTTGTTAGTGTCCAGCTTTTGTAACTCTTACTTGTTGATGATGATTTTATCTGTCCTATCATTTTGGTACTATTTGAAATTACAGTTTGGTGAAATAAATAGGTACTTTTGATTTAGGAGAAAGTAGAAGATAGCCCTATATTGTTTTGAGTTCCTTCTCAACAAGATAACTCCTTTCACATATGCCAAATATTATTAGTGTGAGTCACTTATTAGTGAGTCTCTAAGTGGTCAGATGTGGAGAAATCAGGATTTTGAGACACAAGTTTTAATTCTCGGCTTAGAGAGATGGAATTCTAGTGGGAGTTTTCAGTATTGCTTGTCCACCTTCCATTGGCAGCATGTGTGTGTGTAATATTCTTCTGATGCTCTGCACGGTGGGGGTCTTGAAGACTTGTGGGCTTTCAAGTCATGCCCATTCTTTGTAATGGGTTGTTATCCCTAATCTTTGAACTAAGAAGTGTTGACTGTTGTATTTCATCTCTAGCCACACTGTCTGTTACTCTGATGAGTGAAGTAAAAGTTCTTTTTCCACCTTTGAGTTCAGAAACAGCTTGCTAAGAATTTTTTTTATTTGTACAATATAAATTTTTCTATTTTAAGGGTTTATCTTTTTTTTTTTTACTTCTTTTTAAAATATTTTTTACTTCTCTGTTCTTAATAATATCTTTCTTGGATTATAGAAAATTTAGCCTTTCATAAAACTCTTAATACTGTGCTTCTGGCCTCATGGTTGTATTGATATGATCTAGAGCTTGGAGGCCTATGCCTCTAAACTGGAGTTCATGTGGTATAGATAGGTCCTATGCTATGGAACACCTGACCACCCCCAAAGCACCTGATAGGCAGGGCAGGTTATAGATGTGTTAGAAAACATAAGTAGCTGTGGTAAACTGACTGATACCCAGGCATTTTCTATGTCCAGTAGTGGTAAATGTCAATGGCCAGCTATTCAGTACTCATTTGTTTTCACCCAGACAGTCTCCTTTCTGTTTTTTTTTTTTTCTAATAAGTTCTATTGTTTTGGCTGTGTATGTGTGTGTAGTGGGGGGGCAGTATTTGAAATAAAGATATTCCCTGCAATGAAGCACCTTTTGGTAGGTTTAAATAATGATCAGACAGTTGAGAATCTAGAATTTTTCTTGAGGTTATACCAACTAATGACAGAATTCTTTTCTGGAAACTGACTAATTTTGTAGTGTATAAGACTGCTGGGATCTTGTAAAGAGTGTGAATACCACAAGAGTCATGATGGCACAAATAGGTGTGATGTCACCATCTCTAAGACCAAGGTCAGCACAGTTTATTATGTATGGGAGAATACCAAGCAAATTCTTCATCTTAACAACCTGTAAGTAGTCTAACAGTGTATTCAGGGTGTGAAGAAATCAGCTTTAAAAATGAGAGTCAGTAGGAGTCTCTGGAAGCATGCAGGATTTCATTTCCACGGGTCTCTCCAGTCCTTGGGTCAGTATAGTGGGAAATGAATGATGCCCAATTTTTCCAATGTCTACGTGGACACACCATCAGAAGGAGATGGTGCACATGTGAGGTAAGACCTCCCCCAAAGCCAAGAGGTTAGCCCTTAAAGTTTTACCTGCCAGAGTCTTTTCCAGGGAGGCTGAGGGAAGTACCTGCCAGGTCTTTTCCAGGGAGGCTGAGGGAAGTTGGCATGTGATATTTCTTCCAATAGAGGAAATCACCTGCTTTTACCTCCCACTTGTTAAATCTTTTTTTCCTCAGGAGCTCACTATGGAAAGAATCCAAATTCCAGCATTAAGGACATTTTGGTCTGTTCCTCAGTGCATGTCATCACAAGGCATGGGCCAGCCCTGACGATAGGAGTTGTTCTCTTGTAGAACTGTGAAAGGTCATGGAAAGTTCCAGAAAGATAAACTAGCAAAAACAAGAAGATCAAAACCACTTTAGTTTTCTAAGAGTTTTGAACCAAGACACACTTTTTTTTCTACAATAATACCAATACTTTCCAAGCAGACTTGTTGGTAAAATGAGTTTGGTTTTGTTAAAAAAATTCTATTTAAGAGTAGAAGTCTAGGTGGTCCCCAACATGAGAATATCCTTGGCTAAAGACCATTCAAAATTGACAAAGAAATCTGTTTTTTTCTATTCTGCATTTAATATTAAAATATAATTAATAACATATAATAGCATGACCTGTCAGGTTTCTAAGAGTCTCATATAACTTCAGAACACACATTAATAACACATTTAACTAAATATAGATCTAATAGATGTCTTTTGAACTCCAGAATTCCAGGGAAATCCAAGAGTTAGCTTCATACCAAAAGAGGATTAAGTCTCGGATTTTTTAAGCACGTAAAAGTTTAAAATATTTAGCTGAGTGGGGTCGTTATAAAATAAAACCAAGGTGATAAAATGCAAAATTCACTTGAAAAACAGGTTTACTACAGCATAATTGACAGGCATTTAAAGTATGCCATCTGATCGTTCTGACATAGTTACATCTGCAGGGAACTGCAGCCGCCATAAGTGCAGTAAGCTTGCCCCTTGCTCTGACAGTTGGCTGTGTCCCTTGGTGTTCCTTTGTTCCCTTCCCAGTGCCCCAGCCACCCACTGCCCACCCACGGAAACCACTGCTCTGGGCCTTGTCTCAGAGATTCATTTGTATTTTATAGAATTCGTTAAGAGAACCATGCAATCCATATATTAATATCCATTTGTCTCATTTCTATCACTCTGCATAATTACTTTGAGATTCATCTTTGTCACAGTTTGCAACGAGGAATGTCCCATTATGTAAATACTTCGCAATTAACTTTTTACACCTCTCTTTAGTTTATTTTTAGTAAGACGTACTATGTGTACATCTTTGTGGGGGTATATTATGGTAACTCAACACATGTATACAATATTTAATAACCAAATCAGGGCATAAGCCATTTCCATCTCCTCAGCCATTAATCATGTTGTGTGCTGGAAATCGCGTTGAAGCCTAGCCTGTAGAATGTTTCCTCATAGAGCTGCACACTGTGACCACCTCCTTCCATCTCCCCAGTTCTTTGCACACCCCTGTCTCTAGTGACCACCAGGCTGACTTACTGGTTTCCACAAATGGAGAACATGTGGCACTATTCTTTGCACGACTTATTTCACTTTTTAACCAGCCCCCAGTTCTGTCAGTGTTGCTACCAACAATTTCATTCTGTAGCTCATTGTTGTTGTGTGATTCTCCTGTGTGTGTGTGTGTGTGTGTGTGTGTGTGTGGCGCGAATGTGTGTGGGCGTGTAGATGTTTGCACCCATGTGTGCAGGCTAGAGATGGAAGTTGGACGTCTTCTGCCATCACTGTTTCAGAAGGCCTGGCTGTCCAGGGAGCCCTCCTGATGTTTCTGTCTCCCTCCCTACCAAGAACGGGGAGCCATGCTACCACAGCTTGCCTTCATGTGGGTGCTGAGATCAACTCATGTGTAATTGACTCAGAAAAGTAGTTGATTCAGCAGGCATCTCCTCAGTCCTGGAATGTCCGTTTACAATATATATTGCTTCTCTATCCATTCATAGAAAGGGTGTCTACTCTGATTCTATATCGTAACTATTATGAATCAAACTGCAAGAGTATTCTTGGTATGATGATTTTATCATTTGAATATATATGCAGATTTAGAATTGTTGAATATATGATGGTTCTATTTTTAGTTTGTTTGTTTTCTTTTTTTTTTGAGAAATCTCTATATTGCTTGTTATGATGGCCATGATGATTCCCACAAGCAGTATAAAAGAGTTCCCTTTTCTCAGCATTCATTGGGCTGTATTTTGTTGTTACTATACCCATTCTAAATGGGGTGAGATGATACCTCTCAAGGTTTTCATTTGCTTTTAATTTTCCCTGCTAGAGATGAAGTCCACTTCCAAATGCATGCCTTTAGCAGTCTACTCCTGAGGAACATTCCAGTGTACTGTGATTCAGGTTTGCATTTTACAGATGAATGAAGCTGGGCATATTTTCATGTGCTTGTTGGCTACTTGTATGACTTCTTTGGAGAAATGTTTATTTAGTTCTTTTGCCTACTTATTGTTGGATTGAATTTTAGCATCCTAATCATGTGTATAGGTGGCAGGGGAGCCTTATGCATATGAGTGAATGTGCCCTGGGATACCAGAAGAGGGCATTAGATGCCCTGGCACTGGAGTACGTGATGGTCATGAGCCACTGTGTTGGTTCTGATTAGCAGAGCCTGGGTCCTCTGCAGCACCAGTACGTGTTTCTGACTGATGAATCACCTCTCCAGCCTCTATCAGCTACCATTCTTAAAGTCAGATATTATGCTTCTTGCTTTTTATACATGAAGGGTTAATTTTTTTTTTGTCCAGGTGTTTCATTTTTTTAATGTTTTTATATTTTGAAAATTTCATCCATGTATGTAATGTGTTCTGATTATGCCCAGCTCTCATTTCTTCTCTCCAACTTGCCCCAGACTCTACCATAACACCCCCCGTTAATGCTCTTTTTGTACGTATAGCTGCATGAGTGTAGGGTCAGTCACTGGAGCATGGAAAACCTACTAGTGGCAACACCATGAAGAAAACTGACTCGCCCTCCATCTTCCAGCCATAGTATTCAATTAGGAGTAGGACTTCATGAGCCCCTCCCTCATCCACGCTGAAATTCTGAGTGGGCTGATCTTGTGCTGGTAACCACAAGTGCTGTGATTCGTGAGCACAACAACCATGCCCTGTCGTGACGCAGCATTTTCAGCACACCTCCACATTCCCTGGCATTCACTCTCTTCCTACCCCCTTATCTCCAAAGTCCCTCCAGTCTTGGGTATTGATACTGATGTCCCCTTTGGGCTGTGCACCCAGTCACTAATTTTCAAAAATTTGACAAGTAGGAAGTCTCCCCTGCTCACTACAAAGAAAGAATCTTTGCTATCAAGGTTGAGAGTTGCTCAGATGTATAGGAATAAGCATAAGCATTTTTCGAAGGCAATGTGACGAACATAACCATTTGGCTAAGTAACAACAGTAGATTCTTTCTAGGGTATCTGTAGCCACAGGCTTTGGACCAGGTTTAAAGCATTAGGTGTGAGTCTCCAACGGTGAGGAGGCCTCAGAGCCAATCAAAGGATGTCATAATACTCATGCCACTTTTGTACCAGCAGACCCAGTGTGCCTGCTCAGGAAGACTCCAATTGTTCTGTTTTGTGTGAGTATAAAGCACAGGTTCCCACTTGTTAATATTCTCTGTCATTTCTTTCAACAATATTTTATAATTTTTATTATAGAGACCTTTTACTTCTCTGCTTAATTTTATCAACAAATAGTTTGAGTTTCTTTCCAGTTATTTTGAACATAATTCCTTTCTTAATTTTTTTTCAGCAAATTCACTATTTTATATAAGGCTGCTACTATTTTCTCTGCATTCATTTTGTATCTTGCAACTCGCCTGAGTTCATCTATTAGTTTTTACAGCTCTCCATGGACTGTCTAGTTTTTCCACATGGAGTGTCATTTCATAGTCCGCATGGGTAATTTAATGACTTCCTTTCCTCCTTTACAATTTTTGCCCTTTGTCCTCTTGCCCTGCTCCTCTGGCTAACACTTCTAGTATTCTATTAAATAACTGTGGTGAGAGTAGACATCTTTGTGCTGTCTCACATCTCACAGAAAATAGGGTCAGTTTTTCCCCATGTAATATGAGACAGACAGATGATATAGATAGATAAGTAGAGGGGTTTTCATACCAACTCTTAGTATCTTGAGTTATATGCTTCTTGTGCCCAAGTTTGAGTCTTTATTATCTTGTAATGTTGTATTTGTTGATTTTTATGTATATTATGATGCTGTTTTTTTTACTGATCCCTTATACCACATTTACTAATTTGCATATATTCAACCATCTTTAAATTCCTAAGATGATTTTTTTGAGCCATGGTATTTGACATTTTGATGATATCAACAAACTATTTGTTGATAAAATTAAGCAGATTTGGTTTGCTAATATTTTATTCAAAAAAATAGCATTTATTTTCATCACTGATAGCAGTCTATGTTTTGCATATTTTTTTCTTGTTTTGTTATCAGGGAAGAATGATCTAATAAAGATTATGACAGAATTGTCTCTATCTCAACTTTTGGAATAGATTAAGAAAAATTGAAATCAGCCCTTCTTTAGGCATTCCCACTTGGGATCATCAGTAAGGATCTGGATTACCTTTTGCAACACAGAAGACTTTTAATTTCATTGCTCACTATTGGTCTGTCTTAATTACTCAATTTTGGTAGGTGGTATGTGCTCGCAGGTATGAATTTCTTCTGGGTTTTCTAAATTTTCATATATAGTCGAGGTAAATATAAGTTGTAATGTCTCTGTTTCATCTGTTTATTTGGATACTCATGTTATTCGTTCATCTAAAGAATTGTCAACTAATCTTCACAAAAATCTCTGTTTCATTTATTTTAAGAGTCTGGCTTATTGTGACCTTCAACTTATTTCTGCCTTAATTTGAGACTGTATTTATCGGTATGAGTTCTTCTCTCGGGACTGATGTGTCTTCTGCATTCCACAGGTGTAATGTGTTACATCATCATTTGCACTTGTTTGACATTTTCCCAATTTGTTTCCTGACTCACCTACTGTCATTCAGAACATACTCAATTTCAGTGTCTTTATATTCTTTCCATTCTTTTTGTGATCTGTGGTTTTATTCTATTTTGGACAGAGAAGATACATGATATGATGCCATTTTGGGGGAGAAATATATTTAGACTTGGTGACCTTACACAAAATCTATCCTGGAGACTTTTATCTGCATGCAAGAGAAATACACATAGCAGTACAATTCTGATGAACAGTTCTGTGTCCTCTTGATTTATGGTAAGGCTCAATTCAGATGTTTCTTTTGATTTTCTGTCAGAATAACCTGTCCATCGGATAAGGTATAGTACCTAAGTGACCCAACTGATTCAAGTCTCTCTTTTCATTAACATGAGGGTCTTCATGTATGTACATATTTGAAACTGGTAAATCCTCCTTCGGAATTGACACATTTATTTCAATTTTTTAATTGTTTAAATTTAAAGTCTGCTTTAGTTTATACAGATATAGCCACCTCTCCGCACTTTTGGTTTCCATCTACGCAATGTCTTTTTTTTTTTCAACTATTCATTTTTAAGCTATATGTATATTTATCAATGACTTTTTTTTTGTAGGCAGCACATAGTTTGATCTTTCTTAATACAATTGGCCAGTCTTCAAATTGATATCCTTTGCTGGATAAATTTGTTATGGTTGTATTTTTATTTTGATGTATATACAAATTTTACAATGTTGGTTTTGTTACCAATTTTATTGAATAGCCTTTATGGGTTTTAGATGTTATGGGTTTGGTTATAGGAGAGATGAGAAGCATAGTGTATGATTGCTTCAGCTTCAGCTGGTATCAGCATTGTGTGTCTCCATGATCTAGCTTTGCATACAGCAGTTCATGAAGGTATTTGCTTGACTTTGTGCGAGTCAAGGCCTTGTAGCAACAGCTACCACATCTCATCTTACTAGATTCACTTGCTATTATTATCTGCATGTCTGTCTGGTTCTCTTTTCCATGACAGAAGACCCTGAAACCACTTCTGGGGTACCCATCAGGTCTTACTATCAGTACTACAAGAGAAAAACCATCTTTTTTTGTTTGCATAGATGTGCAGATGAAAGTCACCCAGGTTTAGAGATGTAATCTGATAGGATGTATGTGAGAATGAGACAATTCCCCATGAGGCAAAAAGCATATACCTATTTTAAGGATGCTATAGATAAAACCAGATCTCAGAATGAATGGACACACACACATATACCCCAAAACTAAACCAAACAAATAGAAACAAGATATTTCCTCTTCTGTTTTTCTCTATCTAAGCCTTCCAGTAAGCAAATATTCTAAGTAAATATGAAGTTACTCCCCAGTAATGTAAACATGAAACTAATCATCCTTAAATTTATCCAGTTTTTTTGAATACATATATGTTATGTTAAGGTGTCATTAGCATTAGACCTAAAGCCATTTGGAGCACCAAATTATCATTACTTCCCAAATATTCCTCAAATGAATTCCTATTTCCACAAAGGTTTCCCCTCTCAAAAATTCCCAGCTTTCTGTGTCAGCTGATGAGTCCAGAGTTTATATCCTGCTGTGGGAGCATCTTCCCTTCCCCGGATTTCACCCTGAAGTCAGTTCCCCCAGTGCAGCTTGGGCTTATCCCACATGTCTATGGAAGGTGGCAGAGCTCAAAACTTAGATGATCCAATAGATGCTTCTGACCCAGGAACAAAGTTATTTGGGAAACTTGACACCATTGCGTATCCTGAGTAATATCCCTTGCATAACCTCAAAATTCATTTACTTTCTTAAGTGTACCTTTTCAGACCAGAGAGGACAAGTACCCCTTATCCTGGCATCTTTAAAATTAGTTACTCATTATATTCTATACTAAATGGGGGAAATTGTAATGACTGGAAAAAAGACAGACAAAACTATAAATACAAATAATAGAGAAGCCACATTAAAAAGAAGCTGCCAAGTGATAATGGACAGAAGTTCCAACAGATGTTTTATCAACAGACAGACACCCAAACAAAACAATGAATTAAAACTAGGACTTGTCAGCCAAAAGCAGGATGCTGGTCTTGAAAAGACTCGCCATTGTCCACTGGAGGAGTCATCTCCTGCTGGGCCTTGGGACACAGACAGTTCATGTTGATACATGGCAGCAATCCAAGTGGCTGGCAAAAGTATACACTCTCTGGGGGAGTCCATCTTAGGTGTCAAAATTATTGCTATAAAATAATGTGCCTGCCTTAATAAAAATGAGAAGATAATTTACTCTAAGCCAAATATGAATGACCATAGCCCAAAACACAGATTCAAGTCACCCTGAATGACATATTCTACCATGGAGGAAGTTGCATCAACTTATGAGGTCACCTAACTAAACAAAATAATAGGAAAATACATTTTCCAAATACCTTAGTGGAGGTATTAGGCAGGTAGTCTGTTTAAGGAAGTTTCCTGATATGATCTTAGCATTCTTAGCTTGGGTGGAGATTAGCTCTCTTCGTATCTTATTTTCAGAGAGGATCTCTAATACTCTCAAAAATGTACAAAGTGAAGGAGAATGGCTACTAAAGGGATGAAGATAGACCGTGATAATTTTGGCACTCACCCTACCTCATCCCAAATCTTTGCACACTTCCAATGATCTAGTCATTGAAGATCAAGTAGCCAGCAAGATCTTTAACATCTACAAAGCCTCTTTAGATCACTGCAGTACGAAAATGGTGACACCATGACGCTCACCACAGTTGGACTGGCTATACTAATGGGTACCAAAGGTTGCAGTTGCTATGCAATCTTATTCCTGAAATTAATATGGATTTTAAAACCTCCTCAATGTTCAGCATCAGTTTCACTGAAAACATTCTCCTCTCCTCTGGGCAGATATAGAACAAAGTGTTACAGGAATGGGCCTAGAGAATGTACTGTCTCTTTTCTCATCAGCACACAACAGTCTTTGGAGAAAGGAAAAAAGAAAAGGCTCCTCCCTGAAGAAAATCAAAAGCAGAATGAGATAATGCTCTGGACCTTTTCTTATCAAACTACAAGCCTTTGCAGAAAAGCAGGGAATAGGTTGCTTGAGTTTTATCGTGAGGGTCCTGAGATGTGGGAAATGAAGTCAGATATGAAGAAGGTACATTTTGAAAACTGAGATGACTTACTCAATTCTGACTGATTTCTCTATATAAAGCCTCAGTCTCTCCAAGATGAACGGTACTAACTTCAAGTGAATATAGCTGTTGTTTCTCATTCCAAGCTTAGTATTTTTAGTTAAAGCACCTCATTGAGGGAGACAGCTTCCTGGAAAGGTTATCTCTCAACCTGGTTCCATAAAATATCATGGTTGTTCCCACCCAGGGGAGAAGAGCTCCTATATAGCCTTTCCTTTGAGAGATGCTCTAGTGGTCAGTTTTAATCATCAAGTGAACACAGTTTAGAAACATCTGAGAAGGGAATCTCAATGAATACTGGTCTATGTCAATTTGGCCTCTGGGCAGGTTTCCTCTTGAGTTTGTTAACTGAGCTGGAGAAATCCCCCCACTGTGGCAGATGTTATTCCCGAGGCCAAGCATCCTTAACTGTATAAGGGTGGAGAAAATGATCTGAGCATAAGAATTCCCAGATTCACTGTTCCGTGTTCCTAATTATGGATGCAATGTGACCAGCTGTGATTGCCCTGCAATGGTCAGCTATAACCTGGAATTGTGAAATAAACACTTTCTTTCATTATCAGGAGATTTTTATCAGAACAACAGAAAGGAAGGAAGACAGATGGTAAGCGCCTCTCACTGCCTTGTTACCTCTTGTTTCCCACAGGTCTTTCGTCATCCAGCAAATCCCGAGCAGCAATCTGTTCATGGTGGTGGTGGACAGCAGCTGCCCCTGTGAGTCTGTGGCACCTATCACCATGGCGCCCATTGAAATCAGGTATATCCTTTTGTATGTGGGTCCAGCCACTACAGCTCTCACAGGTAAAGGGGGAGCCACAGTATGGAAGCTTCTGGGGGAGGCGAGTCAAAAAGGGAAAGGTTACTTCCTTTACCTGTATATAGAGAGAAGTGGTTAAGCTACTTTAGCGCCAAGTTTTGACCCCTGAAATTAAGAGTGAGAGAAGTATTCCTCGGAAACACGCCTTAACTACAGTCAACATAATGAATCCCTTAAGTGCGAACGTTTAAAGGCTCAGAAGATCAGACGACGTCCAGAATCCTGCCATGGCTTCCATCCTGAGGCAAGTCTGAGAACCATTGCCCTGTTCTTTTCTCATCAGATTCACAAAGAGTACCCCACAATGACCAAGAACTACAGCTAAGCACTTGACTCACAAGAAAATAATTTCTGTCAGGAAATGAAGAAAGGGAATCCTGACAGCTAATAGTATTGAGTATTCAGCCCATCTGTGCCTTATTTCATCTCTGTTCAGTCATCTTTTCCTTTGGTGTCCATATGCATTTTTAAATCTTTTTCTGTCTTTCTTATTTTAGATGTGTTATATATAATTTTATCTTGCAGAAGGCAGCTCTGACCATAACGGTTTATTTACCTTAAATGGGAGATTTTCCACTGCTAATTTCAGATCGCTTTTGTTTACAAGAAATTCACTTAAAGAAAAGTGGCAATTTTGTATCAGATAGTTGCCACCTATGGGAGTAAACATCAGGGTTGTCCAGCCTTTTGACATTTCAGTACGATATTGTCTTCTACAAACCTATTGGTCTCCATGATAATCGCTCTCCAGCGAGGTGTGTGGGCAGCAGCTTAGACACACCTGAATTCAAACCCCTTAATTGTCACACATATGGTGATGAGCACAGAATTTAGCCCACTCCTGACAAAGATGAGTTGTACACATTCTACAGTGTTTTACGTGACACTGTTTTAAACCAAGAAAAATGAACTCTACTTCTATCCCTAACCAAAGCAGAAAGCTTGCCTAGATCTTTAACTAAGAGAGGTTGAGCATCCACTGTTGAAAAATGTCATCTTCTTCATGTCTGTGTACCTTCAAATAACATACAATTTTAATTTTAATGTGCTATAGGCTATCCAGTTTATAAGATGTTAAAAGTAAGTATACTACATATAATAAGTACTGTTAGTATTTTGTTTATAATAAATTAGAGTTTTTCTATACCACTCCTAGGCATATATCCAAACTATGCTCAAGTACACAACAAGGACATTTGCTCAACCATGTTTGTAGCAGCATTTTTCATAATAGCCAGAACCTGGAAACAACTCAGATGTCCCTCAATGGAGGAATGGAAACAGAAATTGGAATACTACTCAGCAGTTACAAACAAGAAAATCGTGACATTTGCATGCAAATGGTGGGAACTAGAAAAGATCATTCTGAGTGAGGTATCCCAGAAGCAGAAAGACACATACAGTATATACTCACCCATAAGTGGATATTAAACATATAATATAGGATAAAGATACTAAAATCTGTACACCTAAAAGAAGCTAATCAAGAAGGAGGACCCAGGGTAAGATAATCAATCCTCATTCAGAAAGACAAATGGGATGGACATCAGAAGAGGGAGAAAACAGGGAACAGGACAGGAGTCTACCGCAGAGGGCCTCTGAAAGACTACACCCAGCAGGGTATCAAAGCAGAGGCTGAGACTCATAGCCAAACTTTGGGCAGAATGCAGGGAATCTTATGAAAGAAGGGGGAGATAGTAAGACTTGGAGAGAGGATAGGAGCTCCACAGGGAGAGCAAGAGAACCAAAAAAATCTGGGCAGAGGGGTCTTTTCTGAGACTGATACTCCAACCAAGGACCATACATGGAGATAACTTAGAACCCTTGCTCAGATGTAGCCCAGGGCAGCTCAGTCTCCAAGTGGGTTCTCCAGTAAGGGCAACAGGGACTGTATCTAACATGAACTCAGTGGCTGGCTCTTTGACCACCCCCTGCAATGGGGGTAAAGCCTTACTAGGCCACAGAGGAAGAAAATGCAGCCACTTCTGATAAGACCTGATAGGCTAGCGTCAGAGAGTAGAGGAGGAGGACCTCCCCTATCAGTGGACTTGGAGAGGGGCATGGGAGGAGATGAGGGAGAGACGGTGGGATTGGGAGAGAATGAGAGAGGGGGCTACAGCTGGGATACAAAGTGAATAAGCTGTAATTAATATAAAAATAAAATTTTAATTAAAAAAACAAGTATAATACAGTGACCCCCATTATCATACTCTCAAATAATAGATTTAATTATAAGACAAGCTCTCAACTAAATCTGCTTGCATCCTGTATTTTCCAGATATGAAAAGTACTTTTCTATGTGGGTACAAGAAAAAAAAAATCAAACATGTAAGAGAAGAAAAAAAAAGAATTTTGCTTCTATTGTCAGATTGGGAAATCAATAGCAACACAGTGTATAAGCGTCATATACGTGCTGTAAAACCTTTATAATAACCCAGCGGGTCCAGCCAAGTGTCACTGTGTAAACCTAAGCAATCTGAATTAGAGCCAGGGATCGAGCTGATCGCGGAAGCAGCACCTGTAACGCCTCACCTGGGAGGCTGAGGCAGGAGGAGAGCAAGCTGAAGGTCGGGCTTAGGTAGAAGTAAGAGCCTTCCTCAAAATGAAGAGCTGTCAGAGATTGTATGCCTGGACAACTGAGTAACTGAAGTAAAAGCTGCTGGAGTTAAGATAATTTTGGTAACCGGATATAAGATAAAGATATAAAAATCTGTATTTTCTCTTTTTCTGTAATACTGAAATAGGGCTGAGTATAACCAGAAAACTTCATAAGGAGGCAGCCAATTCAGAAAAGAATACATGGATTAGTCTTACATGGCAAAACAGTAGCCTTATGAATAGTCTGGGAATTAGGTAGATGCTATATTGTCTAAGACTAAAAGCTATGGGACAAACATAGACCCACTTAGCTATCCAAATGGCTTGTCCTACCTAGAAAAAAATATAACAAAGGTAGTAGCAACTTTAAAGAAGTTCAATGATATTTATTAGTAATAGCCCAAGGTTGTTAAAGTAATGCAAGGTAAAGACACACTTACCTGTAACTAAGAGGCAAAACCAGTCTGAAGCTCTGCAGCCTTCCTCTCAGTAAGTACCTCTCCCATCGCCAGAGGCACAGGCAACTCCCACTGGAAGGCAGAGACTCACAGCTAGCAGAGTTTGGCAAAGTAAACACCAGATGAGAAAATGAATGCCCAATAACGATAAAAGACCCAAATGCAGTAGGAAAACAATGGAGTTGGCAGCATGTCTAGATGCATTTAAGAGAAAGAATGCACCAAAATGATTTTTCCCAAACAGGTCTCTCTTTCCCCCAAATAAAAAGAAAGACACCAGAGGGAAGGTTTCTGAGCTGACTATGCCCCTCAGCTCTGGTGCTTCATACTCCTCTGACTAGGGGTTAGATATTTGGAACTCTAGCTTGGTGGGTTTTAGACGAACCCATATCCTTCCATCACCGAGTCAGAAGAGTATAGAATCCTCATCAGCAGGAAAACTGCAAACCTTCAGAAGTCCTGGAACCCAGCCGTGCTCTAACCAGCCCCCTGCTTTCCCCACAGGAGAATGCAAGGGAGTGTGGGGGTGCATGGAGTCTCCGGGCCCAGGCGGCCCTGCTGCTGCTCCCCCTGCTTTCGAGTCTCTTCTCAAGGTGACACTGACTCCTGGGATGTTCTTTTGGCATGCTCTAAGTGATGGATAAACTGTGAACCCAAATATGGTGCGACATAGGAGACATAAGCATAGCCCAGCCGTCAGCATCTCATGATTTTAAACTGTGCGTGATAGAAACTCTTACTGATACATTGACAACAAGTTATCTTTTTACTTTGCCAGTCATGCAAATGTGAGTTTGCCACATGATCACCCTTCATCAGAAATGGGGGGAGGGGGCTGCCTAGTGCCCCTTCTGCTTGAAAACCATGGGAACCAACTTAAAGCTGTGTACTTTTTAAATAAAGGATATTAAAATTAGAATCACCTTGTTTGGAATCATTTTTTTATGGGCTGAGAATACAGTCTGAAAATGTAAAATAAAAGACCTGGTTAGAGAAAGTCACCTATTCCAGAAACCAGTAAGAAATGTGCCCCCAAAGTAGATCCTAGACAAATAGTTAACAATGGTTTAGATGTTCTGCTCAGATCCTAAAATATTTACAAAAGTAAATCAAGCTAGTGTCTACATTGGGGAGATTCCACTACATAGAACCCTGGGTCTGTTGAATTAGACTTCAATAGGAATCATACTTGGGAGGAGAACACAAGTTCTCTTAATAGTCCAATGTTGAACTATTTAAGGGTAGAAATAAAGAAGTCATAAATCTCAGGAAATTCTTCCAAAGAGGCTTGGAGGAAATGAAGAATGACCATGAAAGACTCTGAAGCTCATTTCTTCAGCATTTGGCTTCTGGCTTTGCCCATAAATAAGAGGTGAAACCAGATCTTAGATATAACAGGACGTGAAACTGCCCAGACCCGTAACCATTCCTGAAATGCTGGCTCCCGAACCGAAGAAAACGCGTTCGCTGGATCATAGTCACCAAATAAGGTGGAATAATTTTCTTGCCTAGGTAAAAAAAAAAATGCCCTGCTTTACAGGACAGCTCTCTCAATGTCATCCGGAGGCCAATTAAAATTTCAGAACAACAACAACAACAAACCAAAGTTACCACTCTCATCTCTTGCTAAAATAGTCCTGTGGCGATGGGAATAATAACACTGTATCGTTATGCTCCTGATAGTAACTGTGCCCCCAGCTCTGGTCTCAAGCTAACAATACTTTCACCTGAAAAAAGGGTAGCCATCATGGGGCCATAAAAAGGCGGCCATCAAT
Organism: Meriones unguiculatus; assembly: GCF_030254825.1. Taxonomy (NCBI): domain Eukaryota; kingdom Metazoa; phylum Chordata; class Mammalia; order Rodentia; family Muridae; genus Meriones; species Meriones unguiculatus. The sequence continues at coordinate 6,765,493 of NC_083357.1, read as the reverse complement.
ACTGTTCACTTCTATGCACTAAGCAATGCATAAATTCCCTTGGCATTCATACAAATAAAAACACATTATACTTAATACTAGGTAATAGTAATGTAACTTTTTGACAAAACTGGTATCCTATGACCCATGATACTTCATTATAGTTCCAAGGAACTGACAAAAAGAAGCCAACTATGCCACAGCATAAGTAATTTAGTACTGATAGTGCAAAATATATGTTTATAATTATACTCCTGATACAGCCCTTAATAGCAGAATGGAATTATTCTTTGCTGTGATCTAAAGATAGCAGAGTTGAGTCACACTATGCCTTATGGCATTATGGGTTATCACGGTCCAGAAGTTCCCTCACTGTCTGCTCTAAAGGCTTCGCCAAGCAAGCAGGCATTCCTTTTATCAACTTGGCCAGTAAATAACTTTCTCCAGCCTACCACGTCCCAAAGACAACTTGCCCTCCATTTTTACCAGATGTGTTTTCACCCCTGACTAAACCATGCCCCTAATGCTGCCCCAATAGCCCATGATTCTGGGGTTTCAGAACCTGTACAATCCACACACCAGACCCAACAGCCCCTTAAACAAGCTGAGGGCTATCCCTGCCATACTGATTCTATTGCCATACTATTCTATTCTATGCCTTCCTTAACTCCTGTGGTCCTCACATCAGACCAAAGCTGATTAAGCTACTGTCACCATTTTACAGATAGAGAATGGATGCACTAGAGAAAAACTATGTTATGGATTCACATGGCACTTATCCAACACTGTAATAGCACACTGTAGACTACTAGACATGGAGAATTATAATAAAATGCAAGCCAACAGAACACAAAGTAGGTATGCTGATATTTTTTTAAATGTTCTTGGGAAAATGCAATATGATAAAAAAGGAATTTACTTAACCATGACCCACAAAGCCCTATCGGTCCTCCCTTATTCTCCATCCCCCCTTTGACCTCATTCTGTTTCCCTTTCCTTGCACTTGAGCAGAATGTCCTCTCTGCTCCTCAAATGTGCAGGGCAGGCATAACCTGAGTCAGGGCCTTTGCAATTGTCATTGTCTCTCTAAGACACTACCTCACCCCCAGATACCTGTGTATGTCACTCCCGCACGAACGTCCTTTCTTAACTTTGTAGGTGACCTTCCCTGCCCTCCTTATTAGAAAGGCAATTTTTTTTTTTACCTTCCTTGCTTGATTTTTTTTCCTTGGCAGTTATTTGGGGGATCGCTTCCCCCACTTTCTCTCCCCTTAAGAGAATGGAGGCATAGAAAGTTCGGCAGGAATTGTGTCTGTATTTCACTACTACACTCTCAGTTCAGAGAACAGTGTAGAAGTCAGAACAGACCCTGTGATCTCAGTCTTTAGGGAAATCAGCAAGTGGTAAGGCGGAAGAGGTGTCATTGTGGTATGAGCTATGGGACAACACTGCCAGAGATGAGGAGGGTAGGGGACCGAGCGTAGGTGCCAACTATGGGAAGATGCGTGCTGCAGACAGCAGTGATGCACAAAGTTAGACTTCCCACAGTCCCAAGGTAAACTGCTAGATGTGACAGCAATGATAAGATAAACTGCTCTTTCCGAAATGGTTAGATGCAGTTGTATCCGATGGAGAAATGCCACAATTACATCATCTTATTAATAGGGAATATAGACTAAAATAAAACATGAGTTTTCCTCAACTCATCAAATTAAGTCACTCATCCATGCTTCTAGAACAATGTTCATTCCCATTAGCATTATTTTTAGCTTAGCATTGCTGGGCTACATTATGTCACACTTAACATGTGATTCTGACATCCAAACTGAAGGAATTTGATGTGTGTTCTATATTCAAATCAGACACCCGGGTTTGAGTCACAGCACTACAACTCACTTCTTGTGTGATTTGCCGAAACACCTAATAGTTTTTAGCTTTAGTTTCCCCATCTTTATAATGGAGTTCAAGACAAGCGTCTCGCACTGCTACTCTGCAGTCATTCTTCATCAGGTAACAGGTCTAGTTGCACAGGATGTTTGGTACAGTGAACTCAGTAATTAGAGAGCACTACTGCAATTACTTTGCTATTATGTTAATACCTCATACTCATCCTCAAAACACTAATAGACACATCAAACTATCCAGATAAAACAACTCTTTAATACACTGTCAGGTGTGTGTGTGTGTGTGTGTGTGTGTGTGTGTGTATGCAGGCATGCATGTGTGTGCGCAGGTGTGCATGCAAATGTGGGCATGCTCTAAGGGTAGCCAGGTGTTCCTAGCTGACTCTCCACCTTATTTTGTTTTCTTTATTATTGTATATGCATGTGTATAATTTTATATAGTGCATTGATATATATTCAATAAATCATAAACATACATATATATATATATATATACACACACACATATATATGGTACATGAGCGGGTGAAGGAACACTGGTGATCTTAAGTACCAGAAAACAGAGATAAGGGTTGGAATACACTCTTTTCTGTCTCTGCTACAGTAAGGTTGGAAAACAACTAGTTTTCCGGAAGGATGCTTAATTCTTTGGGGGTCCATTAGCCCTTGGAGAATCTTGTGAAAGCAATAGCTCACCAGAAACATAATTCCAGAGTGTGCAAGAACATTGGAGCAACCTTCTACAAATGCACATTTCAAAGCTTTCCTGTGAAATGACTGAAATGGAAGCTGTCCTGGGGTTTAGTCACAGTGTCTAGAGTACAAGTGTTTCGTGGGAAGAGGTAAAGGGACAGACAGATGTGAGGTAAGCATCTTTGAGGAGAGAGGCAAGGAAGACAAGCCTGACCACAATGCTGAGCTACCTCATTAAACCAGGTACTAGATTTCCCATCTTTAACTTCTTATTAAGTGTTGAGTACTTCATAATGTGTATTTTCTTTTCTTAACCATTTATCTGAGTTTGACATATAATTTCAACTAGGCTGTATTTTCTAGACTCCTTTAGTGATGGATAAATGGGTCAGATGAGTGTGTATATCTGAGTGGGCTGGAGAAAACAACATTCTTGGAAATCAAAGGCGGCTTCCCACATGCACAGTTACTTTCTCAAGACCACACAAAAGCCCTCACAGGTGCTGACTAAAAGTCTGTGGTCACAAGTTCTCATAGGGAACTCACGATGCTGGCAAGCATGAAGCTGGGACTTAAGGGTTGAGGAAGATGAGAAGGCTAACCAGCTAAAGAGCACAAAGCTGAGGGAGCAGCACCTCAGATCATCTACGCTTTACAGCTTTGAAAACCTGACTCAAGTTACCTCATGGCCAAACCCACCTGCATGCATCTGTGATGGAAAACACGTGTTCTAGAACAACAAACAAGCGGCAAGAAAAAGAGAGGGAAGAGAAGGTTGGCACATAATATTAAAACTTAGGAGCTGGAGAGGTGGCTTGGCAGGTAAGAGTGCTTTCTGTACAAGCCTGGGCACCACTTGGATCCTTTTCGGACACATAAGATGCCAGGTCACACATGCTTGTAACTCCAGGTCTGGGGAGGCAGAAACAGGAAGATTTCTGGAATGGATTTCTAGCTAGCCTTTCTGAAAAATGGAGAGCTCCAATTTTAGCAAGAAGGTCTTGCCTCAATGGAAGAAGGAAGAAAGCCATATGGTAAAACTCTGGATTTCTCCTCTGGTCTTTGCACATGTGTGCATGGGGTCACACAAACACATACATGTGTGTGTACACACATATGCACTATACACACACATTTTTTTAAAATATAGACTTGAGTTTTATGCCAAAAGCATTAAGAAAAAAATTGGGCATTATTATTAACAATAACAAAATCCGTGAAGTTTAGGGATCCATACACATTTAGGACCTACCTAAGAATGTTGAACGAGGAAGAAACACATTTTTTAGTCCATAGCACCTTTTACCATTAAAAGCCACTCTTCATCTGAGCTTGTTCTTTCCTCTCAGGTAGCTTCCCTGACCCTGTTCAACAAGATGAGTTCTCTCACTCACTATGTCCCCAGCATAGTCCTGTGTGACTGTCTGACAATTGTTTGTATCAGAGTTAAACTGACATCAAGCAGCTCATAATTCAATGACCATACTAGTACTGATGACAACGACGGTACAGAAGAAGATGAAATATGTCTGTCACTATTGTTATGATAAACACCCTAGAAAAATAACTCAGAAGAGGGGACGCATATCATGGCTCATGGTTTCAGCAATGTCAACGCTCCTGGCCCTGTTGCTTCTGGCAGGGGGCACTATAGAACAGGATGGTGAAGGGGCACATGAAGGAACACTGCTCATCTTCAGGCACCAGGGAGCAGGGAGAAGGGCTGGGGTAAAGCTATACTGTTCTTCCAACTAGGCTGTACCCCCTAACACTCCCAATAAGGCTGCTGAATTACCAGCCCATCAGGGCGGCTCTATTGATGAGGCCAGAACACTCATGTTCCCATTCCATCTCAGGCATTGGATCTACCCGCCAGAGGGTAAGCCTCTGACATAAGAGGCTCAGGGGTACTTCGTATATATAACAGGAGCACAGCACCCTGTTATTGAGGAGATAAGCATGGTGAATTCAGTGCTAAACCCCAGACACTAATCACCACCTTTGCTGAATACACCAAACTCATTCTGGTTTCTGGAAAGATGAGACTCACATGGGATAAGCAAACTGTCTGCAATCTCAAGGCTGAGCCTAGACAGCTTGAGTCAAGGACCTCCATTGGAACAACTCGTTCTCATGAAATCCCTGCCCTGCACCCTTCTCCCCTGCTGAGCCAGAACCATTCCCACGTCAGATAAGAAGCATATAAATAATCCTGCTCACCCTGTACATGACTAGCTGCCAAAACAGAGCTGCATCCTTCAAACGCCAAGTGTAGTCCAGACCTCCTGCTGCTAGCACTGCCCAACTAGGGACTTTCTTGTTCGGAGGGTTCATCAGTCCCGGGAGGCCCCCATCCCTTGGGAAGTTCCTCACTGGACTCTTGAGTGGGACACAAAATTCAGAAATTTCCAAGGAGAACATGCTTCCAGGGCAGAAAGTCAGGGGTTAGGGATACTGGCCAACACCCGACCCCCAAAACACACACACACACACACACACAGAGAGAGAGAGAGAGAGAGAGAGAGAGAGAGAGAAGGGAGGAGAGGATGAGAGAGAGGGAGCACTAACTCCTCTCTATATAACCATAAGAAAAACAAAAACAAAAACAAAACCCAAAGTGCTTATTTATCTTATCCAAAATTAAAGAACTTGGCTCTCATGGATGGTCTCATTTCTTGCTGTCTGTCTGTCTCTTCCCCCATATTTAAATTCATTACCAACTATAAAGCTCTGTTTTAACATACACAGTTCCCTGATTCCACCCCACAGATGGCAAGTATCTAACCTAGGTTGGTGGTACTCCCCACGTAAAAGAAGATTAGACCTACTGCACGTGTCTGGGGCACAGCCATGTAAGTTCACTATCCCTAAAGGTAGAGAAGGATCTCTTCGGCCCTCACATCATTGTGATTACATTGAGCAAATCTCTTTTTTTCTGCTTTCACTTTAAAAAGTTAGAGTCACTTTAAAAAGTTAGAGTCACTTTACAAAGTTTGATCCCATCAATCACTGTCCCTCTCACCAACATCTCTGAACCCATAAAAATGGAGGCCCAAGTACTCCCAATGCGTTCTTTACTGGCAAGGTGGCATGTGGGCATTTCCTTTCTCGAACGCTTCATCTTCTAAGTAACTCTTTTGCTCGCTGGCCTTTTATGCCTAGCTATAAATTATTTCATTGGAAAAGAGAAGACCAGGGAGGTCTGCCCTCCAGCTTGAGTTCTACTACACTGGAGTCTTAATGAAGCACTTGTGAGGTTCAGCCTTTCCTACTGGCTCAGGGTACATTGAGCCAGGCCTGTCCATCTGTCTCAGCTATTGAAGGGAAGGAGCCTTCTAGATACAGCTAACTACGTACTAGGGTTTCAGTTTCTAGTGGATCCCGGTGTTCATACCCATGCCAAGGAGTGGTCTGGAAGAGAAAAATTGGTACTAGCCTCCCATATTAGCAAAGTGCCTACTGTATAAGGAAATGATCCCGACCTTATGTGCTTACGCCACTTTTGCTCACTGCCAGCTGCCTGCTGGAATCACGTGGTAGCATAAATCTACCATTCATCCTTAGAGTATTAAAATCACACACAAATTCCCTTTCCACTCTCAGTCCTACCCACCCAATGAGCCTGTATTCCGGGTTAAACGTGATATTCTTCACCCTCCCGAGCAGCTGAGCATGGCTGGAGGATCACATCATCAGTTCAACAGTCACACACTGAATTCACGACCCTGTGATTTAAACAGGCCCGGCCCCACATAACAGCATGCTGTACTCACAGGCTTTCCCATCTCCAAACTCCTGTACTACACACAAAGAACAGAAGTGTCGAACGAGAATGCTGCCAATGCCCACAAAATCTACAGGCCTGTCTCATCTAGTTCTAGCTCTCCCCTCTTTGTCTGCCATCATGAAACATCACACACATGCCCCACATATGTGCACTCATACACACAGGAACCTCTCCCTTGAAGCTTATCTACTTCCATCATTCCCCACTTCTCTTCTTCTTGGGTTACCTCTCAGGAGTCTCTGTCTCTGTTGTCTGATTTTATTCTTTCCTTCACTTACCTCTCCCGGATCCCAGCTCCCGTCTCTTGTCCCTACCAGCTTTTCCTTTTCCTCTGCTACTGGCTGCTCTTCCTCCATGTGTCTACCACATTTGTTCAGTATATCCTAGTGCCCATCGCATATATCCAGAATATCAGTGCTTGGTACCCAGACCCTTTCAGTTCTATCTCTTCTCCCTTCCTAGGACTTCCCATTCTAAGCTATGGTCTCTATCACCTACATCCTGATGGCTCCCAAGTATGCCTATGCCCAGTGGACTACCTGAACTACGTATAAACAAATCCAGATGTGGTTTTTTTTTTGTTGTTGTTGTTGTTTTTTATTACCCAGACTTATCTGTGTATTCTCTTCTGTGATCTTGTTTCTCCATCTTTTTTTTTCCACAGTAAAGAGCCTTGTCATCCCCAGCAATATGCTTGAGCAGCCAAATCCAAAGCCTTCTCCATTGCCTTATGATTCCTCTCTTGCTCACCCTATAGCAAGTTCCCAGAACATAAAACATATTCAGAGTTTGGTTAGGTTTTTGTTGTTGTTGTTGTTGTTATGGTGGTGGTGGTGGTGTTTTTGTTTTGTTTTGTTTTCTTTCTCTGCTATAGTAGGAAAACATTCCATCTCCATGCTAGACTCTATACACGGAAACAGTTCACCAAACAACTGAAAGAACCCATTTCATGATTCTTTGCCATTTGTGTCCCACTTTCAAACAACACATATCACCGTTTATCACCTGCTGACCTCGCATTGCATGTACATAAACGTGTGAAAGCAGCTCAGCCTGAAAATGTAAAATTTATACTGTGGATCAATGAATAGGTTCATGGAAAGATGTACAGACATACAGCAAAGAAAAAGTTCGTGAATCTAGGTGAGAGATATGTGGGGATTCCACTGAAAACTCTCTTACTTCCTTTGTGCTTTTGAACATTTTCATAATAAAATTCCAATATTAAAAACTTGAAAGCAAATATTGATTTTCTCCTTAAAGAAATGAAAGCTCCATTCTTTCCCTGAACTCCTCAAAACACACAGCTCTTCTCCTGCCTTCCTGCCCATGCTTCCTGAATCCTGCTTTTCCTCCTACACAAACCATTACATCCTTCCACACACTAGCCTTGCTTCAGCCCCAGGGCCTTTGTGATGCAATCTTCTCCAGGTCTCATCCTACCTGGCACCTGTGTGCTATATGGATATCAGCCTCTAAATGATTGTACAAGAGAGACCTTTTGGGACCACTATAGCTAAGTGACTTCTTACTGCCCGCTCTTGCTTCATTCCTGTGGAGTCCTAACCATTATCTGTTTTGTCTTCACCAAGGAGACCATTTTGGTCAAGACAGGAGTTTGGTTTGTCTTATTTCACTCTCAGGTCTCAGCATCTGTTCAATGACCACGACTGAATGACTGTCAGGAGTACTACCACTAGGAAATGAATCGCAAGAAGACCGGCCCCCATATCCACGGCCTCCATATCCCTGCTTGTACAGCAAGGATACACACTCCATGACTCTTTAGTCTCTAAACTTGCCTTCCAATAGTTCATTTACATAGTTTCTATTTGTAACATGCTGATTATACTCTAGGGTCCATGAAGGCATAAAGTGTTTTGCCCTCAAAGGGCCCCAGTGAGCTTAGTTTTATTTCCAGTTTATTGAGGGACATTGAGGTCTGGTGCAGGATCAAGGTCCTTGGAGCCCTCTGCCAGGGCTAGCCAGCAGCAGAGACTGGCTTGCTGCCCCTCTTGCTGGGTATGACCCACTGCACTCCATCAGCTCAAAGAAGGGCACAAGCTGCATGCACACACCACTGGCTTCACTTCAGTGTGAGAGAAGGCTCCTTGATGACTGTCAACTATGTCTGCCCTCCTGTCTCATTTTAGCGCATCTTTTCAATCCACACCATCATGATACAACATACCCTCAACATCTTCTCTGTATCAACAAAGTTGTATTAGAATTGGAATCTTTCTTTTCACAGCACTCAGGAGAAGGTGAGTGAGTCTAGAAGGACAGTTCTGCATTCAAATAAAGGAAACGCAAGCGTCCCAGGCCGGGAAGAAACAGCAATGACAAGAATCAAAACAACAGGGCTGGTGGCTCAGGCCTGATGGATAATACCAACTATTCAAGAGGCTGAGACAGGAGGATTACAGATTCAAAGCCTACCCAGACTATGAGGAGAGGCAAAGGCTAGTCTGTTAAGGTTGACACTCTACCTCATAAAGAACAAGTGGAAAAAGAACAACAACGATGGGATCAGGGCTAGGAATACAGCTCAGTGGTAGATGCTTGTCTAGCATCCTTGATGCCCTACACTCCATCTCCAGCACTGGGGAGGGAAAGACTAATAGGGAGCACCATGTATGCTTGAAATGTACTCAAATGTCACCAAAACATGCTGTCTGCCCCAGTGGCTGCTGTAATGGTGAATGGTGGGGGTGGGAGAGAGCTGGAGAAGAGCCTGTGTGCGTGCGTGCGTGCGTGCGTGCGTGTGTGTATGTGTGTGTGTGTGTGTGTGTGTGTGATCCTGCAAATCCCACCATCAGCTTACCTATCTCCTTCTCTGGTTCCCCAAGAAGAACTCTGCCCTTCTATTCTGGATGTCTTTATCTCCCCAGCCATAGGGGACAACAGGTGGCATTGAGGCCTGGCCATTCTGTAGAGGAAGTCTCTGAGGGGACAAAGGACCTCACACACTGACTGGAACCCAGAAGAAGGTTCCAGAGCCCTCCTGGCCACCCTCTAGTCCCACCACTGCTTCATCTGCTCTACCTGTCACATCTGCCCCTTTCCCCTCTTTGCCCTTCCTCATCTTCCTTGAAGGGACAGCCTGCAGCTCAGGTTAGCACCCTGTCCTTGGTAGCAGATAGAGGGTACATTCATTCTTTGTGCTATAGCCCTGACTTTTGGGTTTATTTAGTGCTAGATTGGGGCCAATTCCTTAAACCTATCTGAAATGTGAAAGTATTGGTCACGTTGTGGGTATTTGTGAGCCAAACACATGTCAAAAGGAACTTGAGGTGAAAGACCTCTTGTGGCTTATGGTTTCAAATGCTTGTCTGTGGTCCTTGTCAATGCTGATTCTGGGCCAGCAGTGAGGTCAGGATATTATGGTTGTGGGAGTAGGTGGAGAAGGGTAGACAGGAAACAGAAAGCCCTGGCAGCCAAGCACTACTCTTAAAGGAACCCTTCCAGTGAGCTACCTCCTCCAGCTGGGCACCTTATACCAAAGTTTCTACAACTTCCTAAGATATTGCCTCCACTGAGGGGCAAAAGACTCCACACATGAGTCTATGCATAGTCACACCATACTCAGAGTCAAAGGCTAACAGAGATCCTCTCCTTCGTAAGCATGGATAATAAAAGGCCTCCTTACAGGATAATCACAGGGAGTAAGTGAGATCAAAGGAGTCAAAGATCACCACGATGCCACGCACACAGGAAGCACTCATGAATATCACCCACTATTCAACGTTGCCATGCCGACTCCGCACAATAGGAGCATTTGTTCTTCAACACCTTCCATGATTTCACTGCTCTCTTCTAAAGGTCCCCAGCTTCTCTATGTCCAGCAAGGGGTGCTCTGAGACCCCAGCTGGCCCCTTGTTTGGGCTCCTGTAGTGCTAGCTCACAGCTTCCCATCCCTGCCACCCACACACTGCCAGATGAGGGATGCTACACAGAACCCTGAGCGACTCCTTCAAAAGCTCAGAAAGTTTCCAACCACTCAGTTGGCATCTAAAGTGAAGGCAGGCCCCTGGCCCATGGATGCATATGAAACCCATTTTGGTGAAAGCATGTGACATGGGGCCTGACAAACACCTCAGAATGTGCCTAATGAATCACAGTTTGGGGATCTTTTGTTTTCAGAGAGAATGAAATTATATTCAGATCTGGTGATAGGATGTCAGCTGGTATAGATGCCACCATTTTTCAAAGGACCAGGCCTTTGGAAGAAAATTTTCCCCACCCATCAGAATTAAAAACTAATCTCTACTTGTAAACACAAAAGATGATGGGGTTAGAAATAGTTTGAGTTGGGTCTTTCCCAGTCACCAGTAACCTAACACTTGGGACTATTATGAAATTGTTACTCAATCAGTCCTTTAAAATTCTACTTCCAAACATGATGGGAATTAAAGCACAAATTTTCTAAATATTTGAAATTGCAACTTTAAAATTAATTGAACTCATTTGCTGGCTGGTGACCAGTTCCTTATTGGAGCTGATGATTTTGCTATATAACTCTATAGTTTTATTTGTGTGCATGTGCATGTGTGTGTTTGTGAAACAGGCCAGAACCCATGTAAGGACAGGTCTTGGGGGTTCGGTCTCTCTTTCCACCATGTAGGAATTGAACTCAAGTCATCTGACTTATGATCAACATTTTTCCAATGAGCCATCTCACTGGACTCTGCCTGGCTGAGTTTCAATATACAGCACTGTTGAGATGTAATCCTTGTATCATGCAATTCACTTATTTAAAGAAGACAACTCCCATAGCTTTTTGCATATTCCTAGAGTTGGAAAATCCTCACCAAAATCTAGTTTTAGAATATTTTCATCACTCTCAAAAGAAACCCAGATCATTCCCAAGTCAGCTCTCCCACCTCTGGCTTTTGGCAGCCACTAATCTACTTTCTGTCTAGAAAATTTTGCCAGTTATCAATATCTCAGGCAAATGGAGTCCTGTAATGTGTGCTGCCTTATACTTGGCATCTTTCGCTTAGCACACTTACTGTCTCCAAGTTTCATCACAGCAGAGGCTTTATCAACTCCTCCTTCCTTCTCATTGTTGAATAAAAAGTCACCACAGATGTCAGTTTAGACATCTGAGGCATTGCTCCCTATTGGCTATTAAATTATGCTGCCCGGACACTCATCCAGAGACACATGTTCACGTTTCAAGCAGATATCTAGACCTGGAATTGCCAAGTGACACATTAACACCTTATTTCACATTTTCAGAAACTAGCACCAATATGTTCTCAAAAGTGGTGGCATCACTTTACCTTAATGATAATGTCATCTGAGAATCTCCAGGTGTGTCCCAGTTCTTTTGATTTGCCTTTTTTACTCTAGGCATCCTTCTGGGAAAGGTAATGGTTAAGAACACATTTTATTGTGCCTTTGTTTCACGTGTCCCTGATGGCAAATGACAAGGAGCATCTTTCATGTGTGTGTTGATCATGTGTGTGCTTTCTTTCAAGAGATTTCTGTTCTGATTCTTTGTCCGTTAAAAATGTTTCTGTCATCTGTCATTTAACATAGTTAGGTTAGAGCCATGTCTGCACATGGCTTGTAATATATTAATGCATCGTTCATTCTTTAGTTTGTTTGTTTGTTTTTTTTTTTTACTTTAATTTTTGAGAAAGATATAAAAGAGAAAGAACATGAAGTTGGGTGGATAGGAAGGACCTGGGAGGAGTTGGGGAAGGAGAAAAACAGAATCAGAATGTATTGTATGAAAAAACTTTAAATGAAAAAAAAATTATAAAAAAAATGTTGGGGGCCAGGAAACAACTCGGGCATGAAAACCCAAGTACAAATTTCCAATACCCACATAAAATTCTGGGTGTGACTGGACACTTCTAACCCCAATGCTGTGGAGAACAGGCACACCAGTATTGCTGGGGCTTTCTGCCCAGTCACCTAGCTCTGGGTCAATGACTGACCCTTTCTAAAGGGAATGAGACAGACAGCAATAGAGCAGGATGCCTGGGACTGTCCTTTAGCCTATGGGCCCTGTTAATACATACAGAGGTATACATACACAATTCACACATACACACAAGACACATGTGTGCACACATGCAAATGCACACATACATACACAGTGAAATAAAATAAAGAGTAAACTTTTTGCTTTTTCCCTGAAGTTTCTGGCAACTATCTACTTTAAAAATTACTTTCCCTTCTAGGATCAGAAGGAAGGAGAGGAAGACCTCCCCTATCAGTGGACTTGGGGAGGGGCATGTGTAGAGAAGAGGGAGGGAAGGTGGGATTGGGAGGGGAGGAGGGAGGGGCTTATGGGGGGGATACAATGTGAATAAAGTCTAATGAATAAAATTAAAATTAAAAAATTACTTTCCCATTTCTCTATGAAGGTCTCTAAGATCTTCAAACCTAGAGTGTGTAGCTGACTTCCTGCTTCCAGGTCAGCCTCTGTGTAGTCCTTTCTGTGTAGTCAACCTGCAAACAGCAGCAAAGTGAGCTCTCATATTTCTGCCTTTGAGTTGCCTCCAGCCTAGGAAGCCGTTCACTTCTGCCTCAGTCTGTGACTTTGAACTGGTGTTATCCTGATACATGGACCACAGATGCCTCGCTCATATCCTCCTTACAAACCCTTTTAAGCAGACTCATCAACACATTTCCTTCCTTTGGACCCTGCTGGATACAAGCAGAACAAACCCCTTCCCTCTGCAGGACACTGGAAACTGAATGTAATGCTGGCCCTGGAGCCTGTGTAGATTACATGTCAACTCTGCCATGGAACTTCCGTTCCTCCACATTTTACTCTAAAACAGAAGACGGTAATAGTCCTTCTATGTGGTTGTGAGGCATTAAAGGAACTATCTAAAAAGTCCTACAACAAAGCCTCATGTTAATTAAGCATTCAGGGCTAGGGGATGGCTCAGTGGGTGGAGTGCTTATAGTACAAGTTTGATAATCTGAGTTCACATCCCTAGAATCCGTGTAAAATTTACAGGACTTGGTTCCTGATCCCAAAGCTCCTAAGCCGAGGTAGGAGGTAGACAGAGGAGAACCTCTAGAATCTTTTAGACCAGCTAAGGACAAACAAAAAGATCCTTTTCCCTAACAAGGTGGAAGGCTAGGACTGACACCCACGGGTGTCTTCTGACTGCCACACAGTGCTGTGGAAGCCATGCACCACTTTACACACATGGGCGTCCACACACACACACACACACACACACACACACACACACACTCCTGCCACCTACAAGCATGCACAGGCTTCTTCTCCTGGGCAGAGAGCTAAGTACTTTCTAGGCACTGCCAACCTTTGTTCTCACAACTGCCATGGACATGGACGGGGCATCAGATTGCTATGCCCAGCTTCATAGCTGAGCTAAATGAGAGGGCAAGTCTACTGTCTAACATCACGCAATTAGGCAGTCGGGAAACCTGGACAGGGTCCCAAGTCTTTTGGACACCAAGTCCTAATCTGTTGGCTCTGGCTCTGGAAGTTTCTGAAGAGGTGTGCACAGACAGACATTCTCAAAGTCAGTCTGGGAAGGAATTTCAAGTGCTCATTTCATGTTTATAATTCCTAAAGGGAATACATCTTCCATCTGGGAAGGGTTCACATTGTTGTCCAAACATCTGACAAGTCCTGGGCCTGGGACATTTTAAACACAGTCCCTGGAAGCTCATGCTCAGCAGAAATGAGTCTCCCTGAGGGTGTCTTCATTGCTAGTGGAACTAAGGCTGATTCATCCACTTAGATGAAAGAGTGAGGTCCTAGCCACAACTCTCTTCCTTTCCCAGATAACCCTTCATGAACCACAAGGGACCAGAAGAAACGTAACGCAAGAGGGCTATAGAGATGACTCAGCACTTACGAGCACTCACTGCCCTTCTAGAAGATATGGGTTCAGTTCCTAGCACCCACAACGTGCCTAACAATTTCTACTAGCTCCAGTTATTGAGGATCTGCTGTCTTCCTCTCACCTGTCCTGGCAATGCACATACACACTCAAGAAAACACATACATATAAAATAAATATTTTTAATGGAAAGAAAAAAAACATACAAGAAGAGACACCTTCTCTAAGCAGTCACTGGGTATGTGGTACTAGTGACAGACAGGGCGGCCATCTTGATTTGCTGGGCACCACATCCCTCACTGTGAGCACAGCAGGTCTTCATTACCCCGGATAATTGGTGCTGGAAAAATGCTGCCTCACATGAATCCACCAGAAAGAGAAACTGCGTTTTCAAAATAATCTGCAAAACCCCAGATAGTTGGGGCTTTGACTTGAAAAACAAAGCTGGTGATTATGAACACAAGCTTATTTTATTTACTATTTTACAAAATACAGGGATTAAAACTTTTGCCTTTCATAATATATACAACACGAATTGAGTGTTTTGGTTGTGACAAATTATTTCACAGCTAAATTCAATTTGCCTTATACTTTGGTAGCTGTCATAAGTCTCTCTCTCACTCTCATTTTATCACTATTCCTCAATGACTCTACCAATCTCTGCACTTCAAATCATTCTCCTGCAAAGCTCCAATTGCACTTTCAGTCTGGTTAATTCGCTCTTTTTTTTTTAACTGGAACTGACTGATTTTCTTTTTCTTTTTCTTTTTTTGTCAACTTCTGTCTCAAGGAATCAAAGATATACTGAGAGAGCAATTTCCTACTTTTTTCTCAGAGACTAAGTAAACTTGGAAATATCATGACAGAAGGTTTCACCTTAATTTATGATATACACCAAGGGATCTAGCATTGGGTTCTGAAGGGTACCCCAAAGATAGAGACAAAAAAATGGCAAAACTAGGCAGCATACAGGAATATCAGGAATCCATGTTTTCCACTGCTGAGACCTCAGAAACCCATAAAAGCCATTGTTTTATGGGAAAACTTAGCAGAGCACTGCCCACGTCCATTTTAAAGGCTTGAAATGCTTTGACATGTGGCAGTCATTACGTGTTCTCAGCTGCCTATCTTGCACAAGCCTTCCTTCTTCCCTCCCCCAAGGAAAACATTTCAGAGGCCTGCATTGGCCATATTTTACAGGAAGTACTTCACAGAAAGCCAGGCCCAGCAGCCAACTCAAGATGCAGACACCAGGGATCCCATCTTGGGATAGACACCTGAATGAGAAGCTATTTCAGATTAGAAAGGGCTTGCACTCCTCTTTGAGGTTTGCTTTAGAAAAAGCGTAGGTGCCTCAAATGATCGAGGTGGTAAAGCATACCCCAGGTCGAAAGCCGAGTGATATCTTAAAGGTTGAATGGTAGAAGTCAAGATGGACTGTCAAGGATGATCATGTAGATCCTTTTATTTCAAAGGCATGCCATGCTCCTGGGTCCCAGCATGTTCCTGATCAGGTGCCTCTGAGGTGTGGGGACACAGGTGGACTCTCCTCCGCCCCTTCCCCATCTTGACCATGAGAACAGATGGTAGAACACAGCCACACTACATTCTTGGAAACCTCCTCCCTGGTGTGGCTTTGATGTGGTTCCTCTCAGAAAAATCATCCAAAATGTCCCAAGGAAATGAAAACTAGTTGAATCCAACTGTATGAGAAGGTGGAACCCAGACTCAGCTCCACAACAGAGACCATAGCATGCTCTACACATTCCTTCTTGATCTCGGCCCACGCCAGGATAGGCGAGACCCACAAGAAACATATGATGCCCTACTTTAGAATTTGCCATCTGTCAATAAAATCCATTCTCTGTACAAAATCCCTGGAAAGAAATCTGTGCAGACATTTGTTTTCCAAAAACATTAAGGGCTTCTATTAAAAGAACACACTCAATGTCTTTCCATTCTCTGCTAGTGGAAGTGTAAATTTCCACACTTTTGGATGCCACAATAGCTCTCGTCTTAAATACATACTTTTGGACTCAATAATTATTCTTCTTGCAGCATTTCCCAGGTCCAACTGAGGATGTCAGGGAGATTCATCTCCTGTCAAATTTTGACTTCCACAAGCAAAATAAATTCAACTCCAAAAAACAAACAAAACAAAACACTGAATTATAACATGCTACTGGTTTGAAGGCTCTTGGAGAGATGGCAGAGGAGGCGTGACATCCCCCACATTGCAAAATGGATAGTGAATCTCTTTAGAGACTCATCTCACATTCTACCTGTGTGGCTCACACACAAAACTGTCTACAGCAAAAGCCTGTATTTTCTCTTCCTGGTTATTGCTTGGTGTGTGTGTGTGTGTGTGTGTGTGTGTGTGTGTGTGTGTGTGTGCGCACGCGCGCGCGCACACGCATATGTGTTTCAGTGCACGCGCATGCATGCATGCCTTGGCATAGAGGACACTATCAGGTTCTGTTCTTCAGGAGCTGACTGCCTTGTTTCTGGAGGTAAAGTCTGTCACTGGCTTGGAGTTCTGGTGAACCCCAAGCATCTACTTGTCTTCACACTTCCTGCCATGTCTGGCTTTTTTTTTTTCCCCACGTGGCAGTGGGAGCTAAAATCAGGGCTTATATGGCAAGTGCTTGACTGACTGAACTGTCCGCTCAACTGTGCCTTTTTTTCTTGAAGAAGTTAATTAATTTTTTCCTGATTGGTCCTTCTTTGTATTTTCCTCAAAAACCCAAGTGGTGAAAATCTGAATGCAAGCTGGAACAGAAGGTTTTGCATGCTCACGTAAACAGGTACCTGTCACCTACAGTTTTTAAAAAGGCACGCTAAGGATAGACAGGTTTGTGTAGGGATAGAACATTGTGTATGATTGTGAAAATTTAGCAACAAATTCCAAGTCTCTGAAGCAAGAACTGTTTGAATAAATTATGCTGAATTCTTATAACTAATGTTACTTGGGGTTTTTGTTATATTTTTTTTTAAATTGTGTTTTCAACTGATTTTCATTACTTGGAAAATGTAATGGTATATTAAATAGAAAAATAAAAGCTAAATTAAATCCAAATAAACATTGTATTTTCCAATTATGAGTAACTATGTGCATCTGCGTAGGAAGGAAAAAAAAGAAGGCATGATTATTTTTAGACACTGAGATTATAAACACATTTAGTCGTATTAATTTCTTTTTGTACTTGATCCTAGTTTTCTAAGTTTTTTAGCTTTTTTCATGATTTTCATGAAAGACCTTCAGCACACACTCTAGAGGCTGGAGGCCTCGCCGGAGACAACCAGACATGGTGTGTGACCTTCTTGAGTAAAACCTTAATACAATGAAGACCTAAAAGTGGTCATATACACCTGTGTTTATCTTTTTACTCAGCATCCAGTCGTTCCTCTAATAAAACAGCAGTCTAATTTTTCACTGAGAAACCACTTCCTTCTCCTTGCCAGCTGTGTAGGGAATTTGGGGGGTGGTTGGACTCTAAGCTCCAGCTGTGTCTATGATCTGAGTGTTTGTGCCCTCCCCAAACCCTTAAGTTGAACTCAGATGACACTGGTGATGGTGGTAGGATGTTTAAGAGGAATGGGATGGAGAGCTGGAAGCCTTGCCGCCATTTGAGGACAGAGAAAAGAGAAGCATGCTGTCTGTATCACAGAGATAAAGGCTGATCAGCCAAAACCTTGAACTTAGACCTCCGCACTTGTAGAAACTGTATGGAATAAGTGACTATTGTTTAAAGGCATCTTAGTAGGGCATATTTAACCACTACAACCCTCGGAGAGGAACAGAAGAAACAAGTCCCTGGTTGGCTTCAGCATCGATTTCTCTTATGGTATCACTAATGGCCAGCTTACGCTGGGTATGTGACCACATCTGACAACCAGAGAATGATTTCCAAGACGTGCCCAGCTAATACTAAGAGACAAGGCCTAGTCGTCTGCACTTAGCACTGTAAGGACAAAAGGTCAGGAATTTTTGCAGCTACCCAGGGACTCCCGAGAATGGCTGGGAGGGCCCCGGGACTAATAAAAACATAAAGGAAGTGAGATCCTATGTAATGACATTCTTTGGCACCTGGATTAAGCCTTGCTTGAAGCTATGCTTTGGACTTTTCCATTACCTGAGCCAATAAATTCCCTTTATTTTTTAATCCAATTTGAGAGCTTTCTGTTGATTGTAGCCTAAGGAAATCTCACTGATAGGTCTATGCAAAGCCAACCGCTGGCTGTGGTGATGGGTACTAGGTTTTCAGACGGAGGCATCGGAAAGCCAGGCCCTAGCCTTCTCTTAAGCAGTAGCATTTGTTAGGGTAAGCCCTTTCCCAGTCTGACCCAGCATCTGCAAGTAAGGTGTCTGGGAAAACTGGATCTTTACTGTCTTTGTCAAGCAGACCACATTGCCCAGGGAATATGTTTTCAGCAGACCTCAAGTTTGAAAGAAAAATAAGGAAACTATTACAGGCCTTTATAAACTTGAAGACTTTTTTTTTTTTTTTTTTTTTTTTTTTTTGGTGTTTTGCTTTGTTCTTTGTTTCCAGACAGGGTCTCATGTAGCCTTAACTGGCCTCCAGCTCACTATGTAGCAGAGGATGACCTTGAACCCCTGATCCTCTTGTCTTTACCTCCCAGTTGCTAGGATTGTGGGCATGTGCCACCACGTCTGGAGCTAGGACCAGACCAGAACCTCCTGCAGACTGGACAAGCACTGAAGCAACTGAGCTGCACACCCAGTTCTTTCTGGTTCCTGTCAACTAAAACTGTTGAGCTGTTTCCCATTCACGATATTACAGAATCCAGGGCCCAAGATCTAAATACACACACTCTGGCTGAGTTTTCCTAAATCAAAAGACCGAAACTCCCTGATTGGACTTATCTTCCTCTCCGGTTAGGAGTAGCCAACTCATAAACATTATGAAAATCTCTCTCTTGGTGATTCTCTTTTAAAATCCACAGTTATCAAATGGCCCATTCCCTAGTCCCCGTTTATACAGTTGTCCCAAACAATACTTGTTTTCCTTCACAGGGCAAATCCTTCATGTGTCTACAGAATCCATGTCTGCAGGGCACTCTGTGTCTGCATTCCTGTAGTGAGTTACCATTGGCTTAGAAAAACTGTAAATCTCTTATTCTTTTTGTTTTCGTTAGATAATTATCTGGAAGGTAATAATATGTTTTCTCAGGGTTTTTTTTTTCCCCATGGCATACGATTCCTCATCTGACTTCACATGAAATTTCTTTTTAGGATTTGTGATAGTTCCGTTCTATACAATAAATTCAAATGCCATAGAAAGCTGCCAAGTGTGTAGTCTTGAAAGAACATCCCCTTCCAATTCAAGCCAGTAATGGCAATTCATGTCTACAATCTCTATACTTAGGAAGCTGGGGCAAGACAATTGTCATTGAGTCTGAGGTCAGCCCAGGCTAGACAGGAAGTTTCAGGCAAGACTGAACTGAAGAGAAAGGGCCTGTTTCAAACACACACACACACACACACACACACACACACACACACACACACATCACAGCAACCTACAGATGAGGTTAAAGGGTTTCCCTGGCACTCTATAGTCTGTGGAGTCCAAGGTCAGCTTGGTTCTAGATCTGAGAAAATGGAAACCTCTTTGCTTAAACCGCTTTTGTTTCATTTTACTTGCTTTCTGCTCTTAATTTTGAAGTGACTACAAGTATCACAAAAGCTTGCTAGCTTCGATATAAAGGACTTTCTTCCCTGTACCACTGAAGAGGAAGGGGCTATGTCCAACTGCTCAGTGGCACCTTTCCAAGCCTGACATGGAAAGTGTAGATTCCAGATCAGGCTTGGTTATCATGGTTGTCAAGCATGGAAATGTTGCCCATCTTTTCACTTCCATGATCACTCCAATGACTCTTGAAAATTATTGGCTTATTGCTGATCATATTGCTGGATGTCTGTAGCTTGCGTGTGTGAGCATCAGATGCAGGACACGCATTCCTGACAGAAGCATCAGAGGAAGGATGCCATGTTCTTATTCCATGGTGTGCTAAGTCTTTTTATTCTATCCTTTCATGGGTAATGTTCATTTTGATGACCTGATTAAGGTATTTTTTACCCACTACAACATAACTTCTTTTCCCATTTATCACAAATCCTTTGTAACCAGATACAATGATTCTATCTATATAAACTGCCTAATTTTTTGATCTTTCAACTTATCCTTTTGTTTTAATCAATATGGAATAAAAGTTTCTTGCCTGTGTGTGAAGGAGCATCTCAGGGCCAACAGGACACCTGCATTTGGGGCCTAGAGCTCTTATAACTCAGTTAGTAATCATAGCAAATGAGAAAAGAGAAAAGCAAAGGCAACCCCAAAGCTTGCCTCACTCCTGGCTACCAGACTGTTTTGTCTGCTGACACACTGCCTGTGATTAGACCCCCTGCTAGGTAGATGTCAAGGCCAAGACATGGAAGATGATTTCACCGGAAAACAGAGTAGTGGCCAGTCCTCTCCTAGCTTCTGGAAATATGTACACTAGACAAAGGGTCCAGGCTAAGCTCAGTTCAGCTCAGCCAAGTTACTGATGTCAATGGCATGAGCCCAGTCAATTGCTAATTTTTTCATGCTAATAGATGCAAATTCAGTCAGGACAAAGGAAAAAGATGCAGCTGGTTGGTGGCCAAGACCACTCTAAAAGTTCCCATAAGCCAGTAGACTCTGCAAATATTTTTTCTGTCCCATCTTTTTGCAAACTTTACCAAGAGTCTCAAAACTGTAGGTTACAAAACCAGGGGCAGTGCTGGTAGCTTAATGCTTCTGAAAGTGATGAATGGCTCCAAACAGTAGGGAGCCATATAGAAGATACACAGAACTTTGTTTCCCAGGGTTTTTGAGACATAGGCACATAGTCTTCCTTTGGGTAGCCTTACTTGGCCAGGTACTCATTGTGTGGCCCACCTGACCCTGAACTGGTAGCAATCCTCCTGCCTCAGGATCCCAAGTACTAGGATTATACGTGTAAGCCACTAGGCCTGGCTTTAGAGACACACTTTTGATGGTTCTCAGGCTCAGCTCTCAGCACCAGACGCATACACTGCTACTGTTCCTGTTTAACACTTGTGACCTGAGTAAGGGGCCACCAGAGATGTGGTGCTTGATGTTAGAGTCAGGATACAAAGTTGGTTTGTTTTTTCTTTTTTCAGTTGCAAGTCACAGAGTGACTCTTATTCAAGACTTCACTTGTCCCCACTCTGTAAGGAATGACTGGCGCACATTGCCATCTCTCTTCCTCAAGTCACACCAAGGTACTTTATGTCTTTTGTGGCTTTTGTGAAAGGTGTTGTTTACCTAATTTCTTTCTCAGCCTTTTTGTCTTTTGTAGATAGAAGGGCTACTAATTTTTTTTTGAGTTAATTTTGTATCTAGCCACTTTGCTGAAGGTGTTTATCAGCTGTAGGAGTTCCCTGGTAAAATTTTTGGGGTCACTCATGTATACTATCATATCATCTGCAAAAAGTGATACTTTGACTTCTTCCTTTCCAATTTGCATCCCCTTGACCTCCTTTAATTGTCTTATTGCTCTAGATAGGACTTCAAGAACAATGTTGAAACGATATGGAAAGCGTGAGCAGCCTTGTCTTGTCCCCGATTTCAGTGGGATTCATTTAACTTTCTCTCTAGTTTGATGTTGGGTATAGGCTTGCTGAATATTGCCTTTACTCTGTTTAGGTAAGTGCTTTATATCACTGATCTCTCCAGAACTTTAAACATCAATGGGTGTTAGATTTTGTCAAGTGCTTTTTCAGCTTCTAAGGAGATTATCATGTGGTTTTTTTTTTTCCTTTAGTTTGTTTATATGGTGGATTACATTGATGGATTTCCATTTATTGAACCACCCCTGCATGCCTGTGTAGTGATGGGACATCACATGTAAGTCCCTGTATGGTCAGAGCTTAGTGCACTTAACTGGCTACTTGCATGAGTCTGTGAAGTTGAGTTCAATAATATGAAAATAGTTGGAATTTGGTTTTGGGGTGGACCTCTGAAAGACTCTACCCAGCAGGGTATCAAAGCAGATGCTGAGACTCATAGACAAACTCTGGGCAGAGCACAGGGAATCTTATGAAAGAAGGGGGAGATAGAAAGACCTGGAGTGGACAGGAGCTCCACAAGGAGAGCAACAGAACCAAAAAAATCATGGCACAGGGGTCTTTTCTGAGACTGGTACTCCAACCAAGGACCATTCATGGAGATAACCTAGAACCCCTGCACAGATGTAGCCCATGGCAGCTCAGTGTCCATGGGGGTTCCCTAGTAATGGGAACAGGGACTGTCTCTGACATGAACTCAGTGGCCTGCTCTTTGATCACCTCTCTCTGAGGGGGGTGCAGCCTTACCAGGCCACAGAGGAAGACAATGTAGCCAGTCTTGACGAGACTTGATAGATTAGGATCAGATAGAAGGGGAGGAGGACCTCCCCTAATAGTGGACTTGGGGAGGGACGTGGGTGGAGAAGAGGGACGGAGGGTAGGATTGGGAGGGACTATGGAGGGGGCTACATTTGGGATACAAAGTGAATAAACTGTAATTAATAAAAAATAAATTAATTTTTAAAAAGATTAGTAAACAGCCTCAAAGAGACTAGTTTCCTTGTTTGTGTGTGTGTGTGTGTGTGTGTGTGCCTGCTATTTTTTAGTTAGTTAGCTAGTTCGTCAGGTAGTAGTTAGTTGTTGAATGTTCATGATATTGCAAACAAAACCTTAAAAGTGGAAAGAATTATTATGACTCAGATTTCTGAGGGGTTCCAGTCCATCTTAGTGTGGACTGAAGTGGCAGGAGCACGTGACAGAAGGTATTCACATCAGAAACTTAAGAAAAGCAGAGGAGGAAGGGAAAGAGAAAGGCAGAGGTGAAGGAGAGATGGGGGGAAAAAGATAGGGAATGAGAGGAAACTAAGATCAGGCATGTTTTTTAGAACCCTGCCTCTAGGAACCTACACTTTCTAGCTATATGCCACATCCCAATGTTTCTCAGAGTTTCCGAACCTTCCAAACTAGCACTACCATCAGCTGGTGAGCAAGTGTTCTAAATGCAAGATGAAGAAACTTGGGAGATTCAAACCTGCAAGTGGGTAGAGCTAGGATTCAAATCCATAGTGCATTTTAACTATACCACACCAGGTCCCATGTTGTTCACGTGCATGGCATCAAGTGGTTTTGAAAAAAATTTCTTCTGCCATCTGAGATCTTAGATATGGATGAAAAAAATTCATGAACATTGTGCCCAAATAAGGCAGCTGGGAATCACTGAAACAGCTTCAGTATGGCTTCTGCCTAGAAACTTAAGGAGAAATACGAGATGTAGTAGCTAGGAGGAGACACCACTAGGTAATAGTCATCCCCTATTTTTGCTGGAATTAGCCCCCCTTCTTTTCTGAGATGAAACCTCAGGTCCATAGGCAAGACTGCCTGAGGCATTACATTCAACAAGTTCATTATCATATGGGAAAGATGCGTGTTTGTTTGAAAAGCCAGGTCCTTTAACGGCTATGACTCTTACAACTTCCTAAAGACCCCCAGGCTCTTTGCTGTGCTGAAGAACCAAATTAGGCTTAATATGATCTAATGTACAGGTCTGAATTATGCCCTGAGGATACTTTCTGGGAGATGAAAGGACCAATATGCTTATAAAGTTCTATTACTCTTTAAAAAGGACTTTTAAAATGTTGGAAGTACCTCCTGGCTAAGGAAAGGATTAGATGGCGGGCTTTCAGTTCCCTACTCCTAATGTAAACAGCGGGTACTCCCAGTGTTCAGCGGCAGCTCACTGTCTTTACACAAAGCAAACAGATGCAAGGCCTTGGGCCTTTGTCTCTGAAGTCAGTTTAATGACTAGGGCAAAGTGAGATGTTTAGTCTGATTAAAGGCTCTGCTCTTCAAAGCCATACCTTCGTCCATGTGGGAAATGACAGTGTTTATAGTGCCTGTGCTCAGTTGGTGGATAGATGGAGTGTGGGCAGTAAGCAAAGAGTCCTCCAGACAGGAAAATGCCAAGCCTCATTTCTAAAATGAAGGGAAGGATGGCCAAGTTGAGAGTGCTTTTCTCTGTGTTGAGAAAAGTACTCATGGCTCCATGGGATAAGAGCCTGATGATATATAAGTCCGTACTGAGAGCAATCTATGACAGCCAGGCAATGGACAGAATGAAAATATACTGCTTAGATCTTTAACCTATTTGTAATTTTAATAAGTAATGTCTTATGCTAGAAATTTGGAAATTAGAGAATAGCAAAGCCAAAAAAAAGTATTACTTACCATCTTACAATATAGAAATATATATATCATCCCCTTACTATACATAAATATTTCCATTATTCTTCAAACCCTTGCTAGAAGCACTTTCTACAATGTTTGTGGTCATGGAGCGTGTGGCCTCCCTTTTCCTACTTGTCACATCTTTCTAGACTACTGAATACCATAATTTTTAAAGCTTGTTGATCTATCACACGTATGTTTCATTTATTATACTTTAATTAATGTGCAATTATTGGATGTAGAAGTTAATTTCAATTCTTCCATATTGCAAATGGCTAAGATTACAAAAGAATACAGTCAGGAATATTTTTCAGTGCTTTTCTTTGGGGGCACTGCAGCTTCCGAACTTGGCTTTGTCCTCTGGAGATTGGAATGAACTAGGGAAGAAGGTATGTCTCTGGGTTGCATGGGGATCTATGTGGGGCTGTGAGGATAAGCTAGTGAAGATAGCCCCAGAGAAAAGGACCAGAATTTGGAAGTCAATTTATCAGGAGGAACAAGGCAGAGATATGTAGTCTAGATGCCAGAGTAAAATAGACATAGAGAAGAAAAGGGAAGAAGTGAGAATAGAAAGAGAAAGAGGATAGAAGCAGGGAAGAAGAGAACAAAAGGGAGAGAAGGAGAAAAGAAAAAAGATGGAAGAGCAAAGAGAGGAGAGAAGGGAAGAGGAGAGGAGAAAGCCTGGCTATGACTAACTTCATAACTGCACTTCACATCAGGTAAATGTTTTCACATTTAGGTAAATGTTTTCTTCATCTTTGAACCTCAGTTTCCTCATGTGCATAGCTCTAAGGTCTCTATCATCTCTGCTGGTTTTATGTTGGGCCCCTTGTGATGACTCACATCCCATATTTACTCCAAATATATTGGTCTGAATGTCTGCTTACAAGTCAATCACTGTCAACTCAGCATATTGATGGAATATCCTGACTGGCCAGGCCTTGATCACATGTTCTATCTATCCCTGGACCTTGAAACTACAGACTGTTTATCAAAGGACTGTCTTCCTCAAAACCCGTGTCCTTAAGGAAGATCAAGTCAATGCTGGTAACTGCGGCTCCAACCCAGGGTCTTTAAATTGTTGTGAATCTATAAAGTAACCCTGTACCATGATGGTGTCAGTAATACTCCTCCCTGTTTTGTGTGTCTGTGTGTCTGTGTGTGTTCATGTATATGTGTGGATGCATCTGTAGGAGTATGTATAGGCCATGCATGTGTACATGTATCTGTAGGTGTATGTATAGGCCATAAACCAACCCCTGGTGTTATTTCATAGGTACTATATACCTTTATGTAGTGACTGGCTCTCTCACTGGATTGGGACTTACCAAGTAGGCAAGACTGTCCAGCCAGGGAACCCAAGACCCTTCTAGGTCTGCCTAAACAATGCTAAGATTACAAGCTCATGCCACCATTCCTGTTGCTTTTAATGAGGGTTCTGTGAATAGAGCCCAGGCTCTTATTATTGCAAAACAAGCACTTTACCAACTGAGCTGTCGCTTCACCTTGCTTCCCATCTCTCCTGATAGAAAACAGAGGCTTGGAAAGATGACTTACAGTCTTGAGTCTTTAGACTGGTGAAAAGCAAAGCTATTGGTTTTGCTGATTCTCTGAAAGCCAGAGTTCAGTAAAAAACTAATTGGGCCAAAGCTACCTTCCATATTGGGCCTCTTCAGGATCAAGTCTGCACTAGCCAGGTGCTCCATCGCCTCCTCACTAGCTGACTGGGCCACGTAATAGTAACTGGAAACCTTAATTTTGTTCCCTACTGACTTTGTCCTAGGGATGGACTGACAGATGGTGATCTGTGTCCACTGAGGATCTGTGGAGATTAACTGCCCCCCAGAAGCTGGCTCGTAGGTATGCAAAAAAATTTCTAAATGTAAACAGTTGTTTGCCACATGCAATCATCAAGTGCCAGCACCAAGAAAGCAGTGATACATGGGCTTTGTTCTGCCCTGGGCCACAAATGACTTGAACCAGCTCCTCTCTTGGCTGGCATTACTGAAAGCGAATTCAAATATTACAATGTCTTGTGTTGTAAAAACAGAAGTGATTCAAGGCCTTTATGTCCTGAAAGATCAACTTCACAAGTGAGGCAGATATGAGATGCTGAGGGAGACAGCAAACCTTATCAGCACCGGCTCAGCTGCAGGACACAGTGGACAAAACTATAGTTTCATGATCAGACGTCAGAGCTGCTGCCAGCCAACTCTGTGATCTCCACAGAGCTCGGTTTTAGCACCTGTACGATGGGAATATGTAACCTCATAGAACTGGCTGCATGCCTGTCTTTGACTTCACTCTGCTGAGTTGATCTTTATTGAATACCCAGCACATGCCAGTCAGGGTTAGAGAGCAAGTAACATAGCCCAGCCTCTGCTTCCTTAGACCTACAGGTTACTAAGGATGCCATGTAGACACTGTGGAGGACATATGGTAGCGAGGGAGTCCCTAGCAGGTCTAAAATTCCTCGAAGTGCTTGAAGACATGATGGTAAAATGGGGTTGGGTAACTGGGACATGTGACCCTGTTAAAAAATGAGAAAAACTCAACTAGGTAAAGAGGGGATCAAGCGTCATTTCCCAAAGCCTTGTCCCATTCCTGTCCAGCAGAATAGCCCAGTCCCCCAGGTGCCAGTCTCTTCTGGGCCTGTGATTCTCTCTGGATCTCGTTCAGGCAGAAGCGGTAGAATCAAAACCCAAGACACTCAGCAGCAGCAGAGTAGACCCAGTAGACAATAGACAAAAGTATTCTCAGACAAGGGTTTTTTTCTAAAAAGAAAGAAAGAAAGAAAGAAAGAAAGAAAGAAAGAAAGAAAGAAAGAAAGAAAGAAAGAAAGAAAAAGATAATATTGAAATGTTCCGCAGTTAGCAGGAAATGATAAGACAGTTAAGGGAACTCTCCAAAGGAGCCAGTGAGTGATGAAACGAACATCTCCGCAGCACAGTAGGACTGAAAAGTGAAGGGGAGGATATGCTCAATGAGATAATCAGAGTGATTCTTAATGAAACAGAAAAGCAGAGTGCAAGTTCTAATAGAGAGAGCTGAGAGAATGCTTTCCAACTCGTCTGGTAAGAAAATAATAATCTTAATATGAACAGGGAACAAGAGCATCATAGAAAATGAAAGGTCATCTTGCTAAAATGATAAAGACAACAGTCCTAGATAAACTATGAGCAACTAAGATCCACTGATTTATGGAAAGGCGAACACAACATAACCAACATGGCCTTGTTTCAGGAATTCATGCTGAGACTCAGTTGATGCTGGTGGAGACTTGGAGCTCAACACTTAGGAAACAGAGGCAGAAGGATCGTGAGTTTGGGGTCAGTTCTCGGAGATCATCTCACCCAGCTAAAATGATTACCCTCTGAAAGACACAGATAGCAACTGCTGCCGGCAATGCAAATCAGAATTCTCACAGTGGGTAGGCATCTCAACTTTATGATGCATGTTATGGAAAATAGGACAGAGATTCCTCATGAAGCAGAAAGCAGAGCTGCTATTTGATCCAGCCATTCAGCTACAGAGCATGTATCCAGAATAGAGGAAATCATGACACCACACATGCACTTGCATTCCATAGTCATTCTTGAAGTATGCTTCATCAATTGCTATAAGATGGAATCAGCTTATATACTCATAGTGGATGGAGTGGACATAGAAAATGTGGTCATACACTCGAAACAGATTATTAGTTAACCAGAAAAATCGTGGAATTCTGTCATTTGCAGCAATTCAGATGGAGACAAAGGTCATTATGTTAAGTGAAATAAGACAGGCACAGAAAGACAAGACCCACATGTCCTTGCTCACTGGGAAAACTAAAACATCAGCCCACAGGAGAATAAATGAAAAAGGGGTCACTAGCATGTAGGAAAGGAAGGGATTGGGGTGGGGGTGGGGCAAAAAGATGTTTGATATGAGCACTGAAATTCTGTTGGAAACTAGAAACTTAGTTCTGATTTTCTCTAGCACAGTAAGGTAAGCAACCCATGATAGATTTCAAAATGACGTGAAAGGAAGAACACAAGATTCTCAGCCTGAAAAATGATTAACATTTGAAGACACAGGATGCTTACTGCCTTGGTCTGATTCTTATCCACTGTGTCCATGTATCAAATTACCATGCTGTGCCGTACTAAGGCTATACAATTTTGACAATAAATAAACTTCAAATGAGTAAAAGGGATAAAGTTATTTTATCTCCAGATATAATAACTATGCAAGCACAAAACAAACTGCATTGTGCCCAGCAGATTTGGGAATGAGGTAAATAGCGTTATTTTGTAATTTCAGATTTTGTGCATGTAGACAAGATCAGATGACTGTGGTCCTTGAACATCACTCAGTCTGTCTAAGCAGGTGGTAGTGGGGACTTGTGAACTGTTCTCATGAATAACCTCATCTACAGCCTCAGAAATCTAAGCCTCAGCAACCCTAACCCATTTCCATAGCTCTATTTATCCTTCTGTCTGGTACTGGTAGAGGATAAGCATGCATTAAGCTGAAGCGACCTATGCAACCAGGCCATTGATTATAACAATATTCATCCTTAAGGTTACTCATTTTTGCAACTCACCTTCACAGTAAAAACTCCATAATAAAGTCATAGAAGCAATAATTATTTATCTGATTCAAGAGAAATGTTGCTTTGTGGATATACCAAAAGACTAAAATGTCAATGGACCAAGAGCTGAAAGACAATGAATTAAACCATGTCATGCAGAGGAAAGCAAGCGATGAATTGATTCACAGAAAATGAAAGCTAAATAACAACCCCGGGGCTGGTGAGAGGGCACTGCACTGCAAAGGCATTTGCCACCTCGCCTGACAACTTGAGTTGGATCCCTGGGACCCACATGGGGAAGAAGAGAGTCACTCCTGCAAGTTGTCCTCTGACTTCTACAAGTGTGCTGTGACACCTGTATACCCCCCCCCCACATACACACACACACACACACACACACACACACACACAATAAAGTAAAATAAATAGCAAACGGATGTTTAAAGGGTTTATGGGGAAGCCCACTGGCTTTCCAATAACTGAAGTGAAGTGATTTGCCCACGAACTCAAAGTCAGCAGGGTTTAACACCTAGATCAAGTAACAACCCATGAGGCCCCTACAACTGAACTTAATGTTCCAAAGACATCATGGGAAAGGATGCCTCTTCCTCCCCACTGCATGTACTTTCAGCTGCCTGCTTGAAGTTGCCACTTAAGCCCAGCTCCCCACACTGAACATCTTTGACCATGGTCTTCTGGCCTTCCCATGAGCTTCAGTCTCCAGCCTACAATAAGAGACTTGGAGTGCTTCTCAGGGCTAAAAGGCGTTTCTGGTCCAAGGACCCCCATTCTGACTTGCAGCTGCTGGCTTACCATTTAATTTATGCCTGCTCATGGCCTGACCCATCATTGGGACAGATCTTTATGCAGCCTCGGTGAAAGTAACACAGGAGACTTTAATTAAGTGCTCTTGGGATGCTGAGTCTCTGAGAGCTAGTGAGAGCAATGTCCCCTATCAGGCTATTTTCTTTCCTAGGTACCTGCAGCCTCCATATACGGTTTAAAGTTAACACAAAATCAAGAAGCTGGGTTAATCTATGTCCACATCCTACCCTCTGTTTAATACATTAACTGTTCCTTTAACTTATTGGGTGATTTTGAGGACTGGCCAAAGAGTATTTTGTCTGGATGACACTGTAGCTCTTTAATATTAGTTATGTTTAAAAAAAAAAGGTGGAAGAAAAATTTACGATATTAAACTAATCAAAGGTAAAACCACTTTTTAATGCTTTAAAGGGGCTAAAGAAACCCATGCTCCATCTCCTTGACTTTCTCACAACCATGCTCTGGCTGATTCCCATGAAAATTGCCTATGAATAATAAGGTCTAAGGAGCTCTAAAAAGACCTTGAAACATCCTCCATGATATTTTGAGTTCCAAGAAACAGCATCCCATAAATTCTTTGGTCGATGTAGTAGGCAAAATTTTAAGAGCAGATACCTTGAGCTTAGCTAGCTTTGTATCCTCCTCTGAGAAGGGTGATTTCCATCAGGACTGAAAGAGAACCATTCTTACAAGTTTCTGAAAGGAGGGGACAGGATTGTAAAAGACAGTATGAGCACCCTAATTCTACAGAAGGGCCAGGTTCTGTGGTGCCCATCTTTCATTTTTCATTGTTTAAGTACATCAAAGACACACAACAATGCTGCTTCTGTGTTCTAGAGTAAATCGTGTTGCTGCAGCATTGCAGCCTCCTCACCTGCGAAATGAGCACAGAGCAGTACCACCCTCTCCCAGGAGTGCTGTAAAACACAGACAACGCATACGTGCGAGATACGTTCTTCGGGGGCTAGTTACCAGCCCTTTCTTCTTTTCCCCTAGATCATTAGAAGTGACGTGAAAGTCCCATAAATATAAGCCATATCTGTAGATGTCACATACTCTAATCCATACCTACATGTGATCATCATGTAGCAGCTCTATTCAGTATATTTCATTACTTCATCCCTAAATCATGCATGCTCTATAATCACCAAATAGCCCAAAGAGGTTCCTACGAAGCAAATTATTCAGACTAGACTCTGGCCCCAGCAGATGGCTGAGGCTACCTCGAAAGGGAAGAGTGTGCAATCCCAGCAAGCAGTGATGATTGATCTGTTCCATGGAAACAGGCAAGCTGAGTCCAATGATGCCACACAATGCAGAAGTTCGGTTGATTAATGATCCACCAAGGACCATGAAGGGAGCAATGATTAATATTTACTGTTTTCATTGACGATGAGAACATTGCCAATTCAGTTGGAAATGACTACAGCAAAGTGGTGTGAAGCCCTGGAACAGAGACAAATGGGGCAAGCCCAGAAGCCAGCCTTCTGGAGCTAAGGGAGATATTTATCATAGGATTACCATCACCCAGAAAGAAAGCCTCTCAAACAAAGGTTAAGAGCAAACTAGCTTTCTCACAGGCTTATAAAGCCATGCCCAAAGAGACAATGAAAGCAACCCCATTCTGTAATAAAGAGAGAACCGTGAATTAATGAGAGACTCAACGTGAGCCAAAGGGTCAAAAATGAAATAGGGGACCCTGACTGTTAGTTGACAGTCACAATGTGTGGCAAAGCAGCCTGGAGTTATCATGAACAAACCAAGAGAAAACCTGTCACAGAAAGCAGCCCTGGAGTCCAAATATAGAGACAGAGTAAAAATTGGGACACCAGAGAAAACCACAAAATCTTACTTAATTACGCTAAGAGCAGGATTCTGTGATGATCCAGGGCCAAATCTGGAAAATGCACATGACAGCAGAACTAGCAGGTATGTCAATGCCTAGAGAGCAGGCCAGATACAGGGGTACTCACTGGTTCCCAGATAGACACATTCAGTCTCTCAGTCCCTTTCTCAGCCAACTACACACCCATTGTGAGGCCAGTGCGAGCGTGGCAGATCAGCTCCGTGAAACAACAGTGCATTTACCAACAAAGGAACTATTTATTTCCTAGATCAGTTCTTGCATTTATATAAAGTTTGCTACAAAGAACAAGGCAATATAGAAGTCTATGACCAGCCATTGGAGGTCAGCTGACTTGAGTTAATAGTAACCCCCAGCCATCCCAAATCATTGTTTTCTCAGAGCACCGCAGAGACACACCACTCCACAAACAAAAATGTTTGCCTGTAAAAGCTTCATTCTCTTTGTCATCGCAATTTGAAGAACTCCTGTCTGATACCTACTGACCAGAAGAGAAATGCATACTTTATATTCTCTCTATTTTTGAATCCTTTAGCTTTCTTTTGAAGACTTTTGTTTGGTTAACAACAATATCCCCCCCCCAATTTTAAAAATGGACAAATGACATGAATCAATGCACCTCAAAAGAGGAAATGCAAATGGCCAACAAACATATGAAAACCTTCTCAATAGCACTAACTATTGACAGCACGAACATCAAAACTATAGCAAGCTATTATTTTACCCCAGTCAGAACAGCTGCTATAAAAACATAACAAAGGCTGGTGAGGATGTAGAGAAAGAGGAACTTTGATACATTAAGGACAAGAATGTGAGTTAGTTTAGACATCATGGAAAAGAACGGTAAGAAAGATAAAGAAAACATGGTAAATATGTACAATGGGGTATTTTTCACTTGCAAAGAGAATGAAATCCTACCAGTTATAGGAACATGGACAACTGGGGCTTGTTCTTAATTCACTATGCTAAGCACATTAAGTCAGACACAAGATGACATGAATCACGTGTTTTTCTTCCTACTTGGAAACCCAAGTAAGCCAAGTTGAATTTAGAATACTGGTGACTGAAGGTTGTGAAGGGGCGTGTGAGCACGAGATGAATGAAGAAAGGCTACACTGCATCGGCGAATATTGTGTACACTTGTTGAAATATAGCAGGGGTCCCATTGTTGTGTGTAAGTAATATATACAGATACATATACATATATATATATATTATATTATGCAAAATGTAGACTTTGCTCAAGAAAGGGGTCAAAAATGAATTTTACGCCATTGAAGCAATCAGCCACACGCCTTAGGTAACCTGGCAGCATTAATGCTCTTCCAGCATTAGCAGCTAACAAAAATAGCCTTGCCAATTATGTAAGAACTTCAGGTGAGCTATCACCAGACTCAATTAACTGAGCAACCAAGCAACCAATCAATGGAGTGGGCAAACAAAAACCACAAAGAACACATATCTGACCACCTTTCTGCCTGATGAAGCTACAGAGTATGAGGAAAGAAATGCCCTCGCCCACTGGAACATTCAGATAAACCTGGACTATACAGATATGGGAAGGTAAAGGGAGATGTTTCTCTAAGACTACAGCAATACAAATTATTTTGTCAACAATCTAGGCAAATTAGACCACCACTGACAAATACTAAGTTGAACAAAACATATATACATGATTCAAGTAATTTATGTATATTCCCCTCCCTTCACTTGTAATTTATTTTTTTTAAAACTTTGACACATTATTTATACTTCTTTTTAAAAACTGAGGCAGTTTGAAATCTATTCAGAGGATGATCTTCTTGCCTCTATGTCTTGAGTGTTGGAATTACAGGTTTGTAACATCAGGGTAGATTTATACAGTGCTTTAAGATGCTAAACTGTCACACAATTCAGACATCATGGGAAGGGAATCTACTGACAAATTTACTGTCTGTACATAGGGACAGCATGATAATTTTTGTGTCCTGAATTTCATTTGAGAAATCTGGGGGACTGAAAAGCATTCATAATACTTGCTCGCTAGTTTAAAGTGAAGTATGGAAAACAAGCCTGCTTGTTTAAGTCTGAAGTTTTGGTAATGGGGCCTAGGGATGTGGCTCAGTTCACAAGGTGTTTACCTACCAAGCAGGGATCCCTGGGTTTCATCTTTGCACTACGTAACTCAGAGTGGTGGTGCACACTTTCAGTCCCACCACAGGGGAGCTGGAGGCAAGAAGTCACAAGTTCAAGATTATCCATTGCACAGAGTTCTGGGCCAATCACATCTACATGAGACCCTGTCTCAAAGCAAGCAAGCAAACAAAGGATGTATCTTGGACTGGAAGTAGAGGACTTAATGACCAAATGTCCAGAGTGGCTGCAGTCAGTTGGGAAGGGCTAGAATGGATGGATCTTCTTCAGTTCATGTTTATTATCAGCACAGCTCACTCCTTTCCAAATTCATGTCAATCAGAGTTCTCTGGCAGCATTGGTGGCATCATTTCAGAGACAGTTTCTTGGAAGCACTACAATGTGCATTATTCCCTTTAAGGATGAAGTTTGTCACAAATGCTTAGAAAATAGTTCCACATAATCTGTGTATGCCCAAAAGCTTTGAGGTATCATTAATAAAATGTTTTTTTCCACTTTCATTTCTCACTGTTTTACATACGTTGGTTATTTCTAAACATCCCAATGCTAGTTAACATTTCACTAGAGTTTCACAGCAACCTGATTCAGGAGCCAGATGAACTGTTCCCTATGTTGCTCACAGAGAAGGAGTCAGACCTCATGGAAGGTCAGAGGCTCATGAGAGGCTCTAGCTAGAGGCATAAAAAATTATTAATGGAATCAGACCTCCTAGATGGTGGTTTATGATACTGGCCAAGAATATGCTATCAAAACTCCCAGACCCTGGGGATATGGTAACTTTCTTAGTCCCTTGTGGCTACTGTCAGAAGAGCACAGTGCCCAGAGAATGTCAGCGTAGGGTACTTTGAGACACCATGGAAGAAGTCTCAAGCAATTGGCCCTCTGACAGAGTTCTAAACAACCCTGAAACAAAGCAAAACAACAAGTTCAAAGCTTCCTAATGAGCTGCTCTTAAAGGACAGCTTACACCTTTTATATTCAGACTTTTATGAGAATTGCTATAAAGATGTTGACATCATTGTGTTTCATTTATGTCATCAACAGGATTTTTGAGGGGGAAAGATGGAAGGCATTCAATGTCCATTAGACCCTGAACTTGGATATACCAAGTGTGTACAGAATGATGTTCAAGAATTAATGTAAATTGGACGGTGTCCTGGCTAGTTTTATGTCAACTTGATACAAGCTAGAGGAAGAAACCGCAATTGACAAATTGTCTCCTTTAGATCAGTCCTGTAAGCCTGCTGGTAGGGCATTTTCTTAATTAATGGTTGAGGTGGGAGGGCTCAATCCATTGTAGATGGGGACACCCCTAGACTGTTAATCCTGGAGGCTATAAGAAAGCAGCTGAGCAAGCCATGAGGAGTAAGCCAGTAAGCACCATCCATCCATGACCTCTAAATCAGCTCCTGCATCCAGGTTTCTGACCTGTTTTGAATTTCTGCCCTGAATTCCTTTAATAATGAACAATGATGTCGAGGTGTAAGCAAAATCAGCCTTTCCCTCCCCAAGTTGCTTTTGGCCATGGTGTTTTTTTCACAGCTAAGACAGATGGATTCATGGTTCAGTAGTTAAGAGAACTTACTGTTTTTGCAGAAGACAAGATTTGGTTCCCAGAATGCACAGAATGCAGTTCCCAACCTCCTAGAACTCTAGCTTCAGAGGATCAACATCCTCTGGCTTCTTGGGGCATATGCACATATATGCACATAACTATATAAAGACACATGTTGCATAATTAAAATAAAATACAATAAAAACGAGAAAGGATAGTGTAAATAAGACGCATTCTCTCTGACTCATTGGGACTTCCCTTATAAATTGACCAGTAATGTTCAATAAATTAGACCAGAAGCTGCAAAACGCTTTCTTTCTTTCTTTCTTTCTTTCTTTCTTTCTTTCTTTCTTTCTTTCTTTCTTTCTTTCTTTCTTTCTTTCTTTCTTTCTCTCCTTCCTTCTTCCTTTTTCCTTATTCTTCTTCCTTTTTCCTTCTTCTTCTTCCTTTTTCCTTCTTCTTCCTTTCCATCTTCTTCCTCCTTTCCTTCTTCTTTCTCTCCTTCTTCCTCCTCCTTTCCTTCTTCTTTCTCCTTTTCTTCTTCTTCCTCCTTTCCTTCTTCTTCCTCCTTTCCTTCTTCTTCCTCCTTTCCTTCTTCTTCCTCCTTTTCTTCTTCTTCCTTTTCTTCTTCTTCCTTTCATTCTTCATCTTCCTTTCCTTCTTTCCCTTCCTTCCCTCCTTCTCTTTCTTTCTTTTCCTTCTTTCTTTTTCTTCTTTCTTTTCCTTCTTTCTTTTTCTTCTTTCTTTTCCTTCTTTCTTTTCCTTCTTTCTTTCCTTTCTTTCTTTCCTTTTTTTCTTTCCTTTCTTTCCTTCTTTCTTTCCTTCTTTCCTTCTTTCTTTCTTTCTTTCTCTTTCTTTCTTTCTTTCTTTCTCTCCTTCCTTCTTCCTTTTTCCTTATTCTTCTTCCTTTTTCCTTCTTCTTCTTCCTTTTTCCTTCTTCTTCCTTTCCATCTTCTTCCTCCTTTCCTTCTTCTTTCTCTCCTTCTTCCTCCTCCTTTCCTTCTTCCTCCTCCTTTCCTTCTTCTTCCTCCTTTCCTTCTTCTTCCTCCTTTCCTTCTTCTTCCTCCTTTCCTTCTTCCTTTTCTTCTTCTTCCTTTTCTTCTTCTTCCTTTCATTCTTCATCTTCCTTTCCTTCTTTCCCTTCCTTCCCTCCTTCTCTTTCTTTCTTTTCCTTCTTTCTTTTCCTTCTTTCTTTTCCTTCTTTCTTTTCCTTCTTTCTTTTCCTTCTTTCTTTTCCTTCTTTCTTTTCCTTCTTTCTTTTCCTTCTTTCTTTTCCTTCTTTCTTTTCCTTCTTTCCTTCTTTCCTTCTTTCCTTCTTTCCTTCTTTCCTTCTTTCTTTCTTTCTTTCTTTCTTTCTTTCTTTCTTTCTCTCTCTCTCTCTCTCTCTTTCTTTCTTTCTTTCTTTCTTTCTTCCCTCCTGTCTGCCTATGTATTTTTGAACAGGGTAGCATGTATCCTAGGCTAACCTTAAATTCACTATGTTAGTAAGGACTGCCTTGAACTTTTGATCCTCCTCCCTCCATCTTCGAAATACTAGGATTATAACTGCACAATCATGCCTAGTTATGTAGTATTGGGAATTGAATCCCAACATTCACTCAAGCTAGGCAAGCAGTCTACCAACTGAACTAAATCTTCATCTGTTGGTATAATGTTTTTGCAGAACGTATACAATTTACCCTTGTTCATTCAAATGCTGATTTTTCTACCCTACTATCTGGTTTCAATCCAGACATTGCATCTTGATGTTTATTCTGTCACCTCTCTTACATTTGTGTAAACATACCACCATTTGTTTTCTGTATTGCCAGCTAATGCTGAGCAATGGAGAGAATTGGGTGGGATATCCTGGTCTGGAAGGGAGGAGAAGGAAATGAATAGGAGGAATTGGAGAGGAGAGAATGGCAGGGGAGGACTTGGGAACTATGAGGAGAGATGAACCAGACCTAAGATATGATTAAAAGCAAGTATAATGTGGGAAATCTGAATGGGAAGAAACTATGTGGGCTTGGAGGTTTAGGATAGAGTAACTATTGCCCAGCATTGTGCTCTAGGTTAATTAAATAAATCCTAGTCTCTGTACGGTGATTTGGATATACAGCTAGTTTAGGAATGAACACTGTTTAAATCAAAGATATATAAAAAATAAATATTAATAATCAACAACATTCATCTCATAGGTGAAACTTTAAATAAAGAACAGATGAAATTTATCCAAAGGGCCTTCTTGAGTGAATCTCAGATATTTAAAATATTGTGATATTAGTATGCAATCAATGTAAAAATTTTGATGTGATATAGTGCAGTATTCTTTATAAACACTTAAAATTTATTGGGCATTTTGTCATTGCACTTCCCATTCTGGACCTTCCATTTCCATTGCCCGAGAACTAACATATTGACCTAGAAGGAATATGAACAAAAGGGCAGCTGCTAAAGCACATGATTAGTGACATATGTCTTTGTGAAACAATGGTGTGGAAGGAGAATATTTGAAAAAGACAGGAAGGAGCTGTGGGGATCCTGTACCTCCTGTGTGAAAGGAGATCTGCTAGGCTGAGAGCTCAGTATATCAATTTGAAGTCTTACATGTATCTGTGTCTTTTTATACTTCTCTGTGACTATTAAGAAAATAATTTGTCACTATAGACATAGGCGATCAAGTCCAGAACTATGCAGATAGTTCATAGTGGTTATTTTTTTTCAGACTTTTGGAAAGGGGTCTACCTTTGGTATAACCAAGCATGCACACAAATCATAGAGTTCCTCCTGGACTTTCTGAGATGTGGGGAGAGCTCAGTGTGGAAGGAACATATTCAGTGTTCCCTTCAGGCTCCCATAAGCTCTGAGAGGCATTTTGCCACCAAGTCATTGGGAAGGAGCTTTCTCTGAAGAGTATCCCTAGCTGGTCTCAGAAGATAAGAGAATGTGAGAGCAATTCATGGCTCAACAAGGACCAGCTCTAATAAAAGCATCTCCCTTTCTTCCACTTATTCGCAGACTATATCTGATGTTTACTAGGGACCGATTCATTTATTCTCACGACTATCAAGGTAAAGAAAACCTACAATGCCAAAATGGATTGTTAGCCCCTCTCACAACCTCCTTTACTACAGAGCAGGGTGAAAATCTGGGGTGATACATAACATCTGTTCCCTGGGAGATTTCACACTAGAACACAAAGTCTCGACAGAACCGGGCAGCCATCCCCCTGAATTCCAATGCAGAGCACAGCTCCCCTGCCTTCCAGCAATAAGCAGGAGCTCCCTTCAAACAATGGAAACAACACAGCATGTGCTCAGTGAAGGCCAAGAACTCAGAGTGAGAGCCATTTTGTTTGTGTATTGGATTAGTCTTTACTTTCTGTTATCATTATGTTCCCTCTTGGAGGAATGTTAAGGATGAAACGCAAAAAGCTCAGATTATCCCTGTAAGAAATAGGTCAGTTACTTTATGACCTACCTCTGAGGTTTCTGAGAGACACACACACTGAAAACACATTTTGTCAAGCCTGTTTTCTTACTTAGCACATTAAAATTTGTTGAGAAGCTAAATAATTATACTTAAATTTAGGAACTTTAACAAATACCCCAAGCAGTTACTGTTCTTCCATTCAGCCTTCTAAAAGCACGTCTCAGGAGAACTCAGCTTTTGTAAATGCATCACCACTCAAGTCTCATGATTATTAGTTCGTTTTAGATTTGTGCCTTTCTCATAGAAGGGCTCAATCTCCCTTGATCCTGTGCTATTTAACAGGGCTTCCCACTCCTTCGTCAAGGCATCCCTTCATTTCACCAGTGCTTAATGATAGCTTCTCTCAGTTGCAAGAGGCACTGGTTAGCAGGGGCAGAAGAGAGCCAGGCAAATTCGGTCCGCCATCCCATTGTGCCTACACTCTTAGGAAAAAGTGGCCTAACAACAAGATCTACGTAAGTGGACATCTGAGTGCTCAGGACAGAATTCACATGGCGCATCACCGGGCAGTAGCTGAGACTGGGAGACGTTGACCTTGCCTGGCGATATGGAGGAGGCACCCAAACACTAAACATGATTGGCAAAATGAGTGGACAAGCACTGAAGGAAGAGGGAACTGTGTGAGCAGAGGAGTCTGTGAACTCAAGTGCCAATGTACCCCAAACAGCCAGGGTAATGAGGACAGAAAGGGAAATAATGAGACTCATTATTTCATGAACAAGTTGTTCATGGTCTCAAGATGCTTCCATGTCACCTGGAAATGACCTAGTACAAAAATCCAAAAGCCTAAGTCATGAAGGCTTCATCTAGCTCATGGTCTAAAAAGACATCACAGGTGATGTTTTAGAAGTTGTTAAATGGAGCTGGAGAGATGGCTCAGAGGTTAAGAGCACTGTCTGCTCTTCCAGAGACCATGAGTACAATTCCCAGCAACCACATAGTGGCTCACAACCATCTATAATGAGATCTGGTGTCCTCTTCTGGTGTGCAGGTGTACATGCAGACAACATTGTATACATAATAAATAAATAAATATTTTTTAAAAAAAGAAGCTGTTAAATGAGAAGACTTTTAAAGAATACATTTGTACAGTGGTGAGAATGGAACCCAGGGCTCTACCACTGAGCCACCCACCCAGCCTAGTTCCGTGCTTTGCGTGGTCCTCAAGTGATGCTCATGTGCAGCCAGAGCTAACCATGATAACCTAGGAAAGCTGATCTCTTATAGCCCGGGGCCTGGGTTAGACATCATCCTGTCTACATTGCATTCAAGACAGAGAAAAAACATGAACTTCAGCTTCTCACACTGAGTCAATGTTTGTGTGTTCTCAGTCACTCAACCAACCACAAAGCTATCATCTTCAACCTTGTGAACAACCCAGATTCTCACAAATATGCAAGATGATGCAGGTCAAAGGAGAGGGACCCAAAGTAATAGAAGCAAGTTGTGATACCAGTTACACATCAGCCACAATTAGCACAGCTCAATACAGTACACCTCTGCCTTGGATTCTTGGTTGAAAGTATGTCATTCACCATCTTCACAGCTAATATTCCCACCAAAGTATTATTCGGAAGTATCTGGGGCCACATGGAATCAGTTAAGCCCTCAACACTTCTGTGAGCTGTGTGAGCTGTTTTCCCACTAATAAGCCATATCATTAATTACAGACACCTCTAATAAAAATGCCTACATACATGGCAGGCACGATATACATAATAAATAAAAAGATGGCGATTTGTGAAAGGGCCAGCTCATTCTGAATTCACTGTCTCTTGTTTTCTTGGGCTATGACTGGAGCCATTAATTTGATTGACCGCACCTGGCTGGGAAAAGCCTGGCTGTCTGCAGAGATAGTGGTGATGTGCATGAGTCGTCAGCCCACCAAAGGTCAGCCCACCAAATGCTGGTGAAGCATTTCATAGTGGTTTGTTACTTAAGTGACTATTTCCAAAGGAAAAAAAGCTGCAGAGAATGACGTGCAAACCTCTTCGAATCACTTTTCAAATGACCTTTCTCATCTTAAAGGCTCAATTAAACAGGCTTGGTGTGCTAGGCAACTTTCCAACACTGCAACAAAATTAGACAAACAACTTAAAGGGGGAAACACTCTTTAAAATTATTTAAAACGATTTTAAAAATTCAAATAATTTAATCATATTTTCCTCTCCACCAAATCCTTGCAGATGCTCTCCTTCTCTCTACCCACCCTGCTTTTAAGTTCTTTTCCAATAAACAAAAATCCAGTACAAGAACAAAACTTCCCCCAAACAAAACCATTCCCTAAAGAAAAAAAACAAAACACCAAATTATAACCAAAAAACACACCAAGAAACTGTGGTCAAATACTCCTAACATGAGGCCTGCCTTGGCGTGTTGATATGCTCAGCATATCAACTCTATTGAAGAAATCTGACTGACTTTCTCCCAGCTGCTGTAGCAGTTCAGTCATTAACCTTTACTGGAGTGGCTAGATTTTCATTCATTCTTTCACCATTCATTTATTCTCTTAAAATATAACAAATATTTTAAATGTCTTAAAATATAACAAAATAATAATATAACACAAAAACTATCATTTCAGAGTTAGACAAGACAAATGAACAAAAGAAAAGGGTCCCAAGCGAAGGCACAAGAATCAGAGACCCAATTGTTCCCACACTCAGGAATCCGTAAAACCACTAAGCTTGAAGCCATGATATGTACACAAAGGACCTGGTGTAGACCCATGCAAGCCCTGTGCATGCTGCCCCGGTCTCTGTGAGTTCATATGACCTTTGTATGTGTTGATTTAGAGCGTCTTTTATTCTTGGTATCTTCCTTCCTCTCTGGCTCTTTACACTCTTTCTGCCTCCTCTTCTGAGGGGTTCCCTGAACTCCAAAGGGAGGGATTGGATGGAAACATAACATTAGGGCTACGGGAAATGTTAGGGCTACTTACCTTTTCTGCTATTTGGTCCATGGTTCCCTGGCCACTGGACTTGTGTTGGAGCATAATAAGATGACAGGGATATGCAGTAGAGAAGAGGAGTACCTCTGGCAGCTGGAAAGCAAAGTGGGGAGAGAGAGAAAAACAACAGATGCCCAGAATCTCCATATTCCCTCCAGAACACACCTCCTCTTACCTCACTTTCTTCCACTAAGCCCCACCTTTTAAAGGTTCTACACACGAGCGTGCACGCGTGTGTGCGCGCGCACTCACACACACACACAGACACACACACACACACAGCATTACAAGACAGGGACCAAGCTCTTAGTATATGTGTGTGTTTGGGGGATGTTTCATATCTAAACCACAATATCCAGGATATAGCTCACTGGCAGAAAGTCCTCATACCAGACCCTAAGTTTAATCCCCAGTACTAAAAAAACACCAGCAACAACAAAGTATGCCTCATGGCACCAAGTCAGTACTAACAAAATCAAATGAAAAAAAACCTAATTATCTGTCTTTAATGACAATAATAAATAAATTCTTTAAATACAGATACTTCAGGAAAAAAACTGCAAATAATTACTGCAAAGTATTTTACCTTTTCATATTCATTTTTTATTCAAGTTTGGCTTTTCAAATAACAGACAATATTCATACACAAGTGCAACCAATCAACTCAAATAAGCTCCTTAATCCCTCATTACCAATCTTAATATAGATAAAGTAGAAATCAGCCTGTTAAAAGTATGATTCTGTCAATAGCAAACTTATTGTGATTCTTTGGTGATTCTCATTTTATAAGTGGGAGTTAAGCAATTAAATAAAAATTATTTGCTCAATGTGAGAAGAAAACTGTTAACTAATTTGTTCAAAGTGATGAGCCTGCTAGCAGCAGAAATAGGTAGTATTAATTATGAATAGGGAGGATTGTTTTCGGCAGCACCCAGCAGCTACTCTACAGTCCCTCTTTTCCACCTATTTTGGCTTTGCTTGCAATGTTTCTCCCAAGGCTGGCATCATCACAGGTGTATAACATTTGTTGACAGATAGCTTGCATAAATACCTTGCCACTGGAACCTTCCAAAGTTTGACAAAGACCTGGAATATTCTTACTTTTCCAGAATTCCTGTTGAGCCTGAAACAAAAACTATGTTGTGGTATGTCAGAGCATTTCATCAGGTCTTCTCTATCCCATCTTCTGCCTGTCAAGGTTATATTTTGCTATGGTATCAGCATTATAAATATATTACTTTTAATGAATGTACAACCTGAACCCAAGTCATCTTTCTTCTGTCCCATGTTTATTGCCATGTGATAGGTACAGAGAATAGTGATTTGAACCATCCTAGAGACGTTCCAAGCAGGACACTATATAAAGAAATCTTCCCAGATGTCTCCCTCTGATCTCGACTCTGAGCCTGATTTCTGCAGCAGGATTTTACAGGCTGATCACATGCAGCATTACAGCCATGCCTTGGGACAGCTTCAGCCCAAAAGACATGTTCTGCGTTTAGCAGTAAG
Source organism: Meriones unguiculatus (assembly GCF_030254825.1). Classification (NCBI taxonomy): domain Eukaryota; kingdom Metazoa; phylum Chordata; class Mammalia; order Rodentia; family Muridae; genus Meriones; species Meriones unguiculatus. Next base: position 6,722,103 of record NC_083357.1, on the reverse strand, counting down.
TTCCAGTAAACGGAGGGACTGAGATGTCTACAAATCTGTAGACAGTCTGTAACTGTGGAGATGATCCAAGAGGGACCCTTTGGAAAGTGAAAGGAGGCATTATTCATTACAGCGGGACAGCGAACTAAGCCAGGGATCTCATCTCAGGAGGTCAGAGGGGCTTTTTTTCTTCTTTTTCCTTTCCTTTTAATGTGCCTTGCTGTGCCTTCCTGAGCACTGAGAATCACATTAGTGTGTTGTCCCTAAGGTTGCAATAAAAGTTATGACACTTCTCCCCAGGAAAATGCACAAAGACCGAGAAAATGGGGCTTATGATGTCGGGGTCTTGTGCACGATTAGACCTCCAATTGTGGCCCTGAAATCAAAAGACCCCATAAATCTTAGTATACTTTTAATGATTTTTTTTCAAGACAACTCTTTTCACACCATAGTTTGAGCATTCCCTACCCCTTTCATTCACTAAGCCACAATGTTACCTTTGCAGACAGAATATTAGACTAACATATGGAGTCCAGGGTTGCCAAGTTAGCGGCCTGCCACAGAAAGGAGCCACATGTAAACTGAGCAGTGTACCGTGTTTGGTGACTGTTTAGTGGTTGGCAGATTGGAGAAAATAACAGCCAACAGGTATCCGATCTAAATTTACACAAAGGATAAAAGCAACCAAAATGATAAAATGTCTCCACTCATGGCTATGAACAAATACTTTAACCCAACAGGAATCTTGATTATTTTCATTTTTGTTTTTTGAAAAGATTGTATAATTTCCAAACGTACAAAGAAAGTTAAATAAAGAAAATAGAAGCAAAAACAGAGTAGGGGAAGTTTACTGTGTCAGGGAGTTCTATGAATGTGTTTAGCTTAGTTTCCACTAAGCTAAACCAGAATCAATAATTGCCCAGCAATCATCTCTGCAAAGCCCAGTAGTATCTCACTAACAGAGCCCCCATTCACAAGAGAAGCCTGAGGTGGCTAAGCCAAGAGCCTCCACTGTGAGGAGCAGCAGAGACATTGCCTAAGCACAGGGTACTCTAAGAACTCAGCTTGTCTTTTTCTCCTTTCACGGGAAATGTTTTCAGTTGCCATGAGAAATCTCCAGCATCCCAACTAGAACTTTCTGCCTTGCTCATAAACCCAGGGCCACAGGAATCTTGTACTCACCACTGTTCCTTGGCTGGGCGATCCCCATAAAAACAAACAGGAGATGGGTAATGACCACCTGGTGTCAGAACCATGCATGCAAGAAGAGGTCCTGTGCAGCTCTTGCATCCTGCTGCCTTGAACCCCTTCTGCTCTTGGAAGCTAGCAGTATGGCTATAACTCTGTCAGTAATTGGAGGACAAGTTCAGATGTTGTCTAGGTGTGTGTATGTCTGTATGGGCTTCAGGGAAGGACATGAGGCCTGGCAACCTTGATCATCAGTAAAAGAATTTGACCACTTGCAGGAATTTTTTTTAAAACACCCATTTTGCAACATTGCTGAAATAACTCTATTCAAATAAAAACTAATAATGTTCAAAAAAGATGTTCAGAAAAACCACCAGTATAACCCAATAACACATGATGCCACAGTATTATACAAAGACACTTGTAGCTCATACAAGAAAAATTTGTCACTGTCATTGTCATACATAGATTAATCTTGACATACCTCATGTGAGGCCACTAGCAAAAGCATATTTCTGAGAAGAACCTAGCATCCCCTACACAATACCCAGACCAACACACTTATAGGATTCTTACAGAGCCTTTAAATCCCTGGCTTCAGTATGCAGAAAACAAGGAAGAGGACTCAAAGGGTACTTATCACAACACAGGAAGTCAACCAAACACTTTCAGAAAATGTAATTGTCTGCAGTGTAGTGTGTGTGTGTGTGTTTTATTTTTTTATTATTAATTTATTTTTTCATGTTAACATCCCAATCACAGCTCCCCTCCCTCTTCTCCTCCCAGTTCCATATTCACACCCCCTTCCCCCACTCCCTGTCCCCTTCTTTTCAGAGGAGGAGAGGTTCACCCCCCATAGGTATTAACCCACCCTGTCACATCAGGTGGAAACAGGACTAAGTGCCTCCTCTCCCAATGAGGCCAGAAAAGGCAGCCCAGCCAAAGGAAAAGGATCCAAAGGCAGGCAACAGAGTTGGGGACAGGCCTCTGTGTAGGTCTCTTTAACAGGTTTAAATATTGTGGGAAAATAAAGTAAAGGTAGTAAAGAGAGCCTGTGCTTTTAAAAATAACACATGAGAAACAGCCAGGTGATAAAATACACAGGGCTTTGGTTGCCTCTAGAATCAAGCAAGGCAACCATCCAAGACTTCTGAAGATGTCAGGAAAAAGAGAAATGCAAACTCAACTTAGAGTATAGTAATTGCTCATCTTGTTAGCAATTATGCTGATCTGCCTTCGTGTCTTTAACTTACTACAACTTCAGGAAAACATCAAAGAATCAAACATGAAAGTCAGAAGAGCATGAAAATCCTCTTTGCATCATATTCCACTTTTCTATTTGCCCAAAATATTTTATGAAAGTGAAAACAAGGGATGGAGAGATAGAGTTGGAGTAAAATGCAAGAACCCAAGTTTTGTCACCAGCATCTCTGTAAGAAACTGAACTGGGTGAGGTGGTACATACTTAGAATCCCAGCACTGGGTGGGGATGGGGAGTTGGGTTCAGAAACAAGTGGGTCCCTGGAGCTTCTTGATTAGCCAGCCTAGCCTAATTGATTGTTTGAAGCCAATGAGAAACTCCATCAAAACAAATAATATCTGCCTGAATTTAACCAAATACACAACAGCCATACAATGGGTTATTGAACAAAATCTAATGTGGAACATACATATGTTAAATATAATTATCTCACACATATGAACACACACACACACACAAACTCTCTAAAAGAAATTGCCAAGATAATTTTTAAATGAGTTAAGAGGAACAAACCTTGAGCTGTAGGCAGTCCTCTTTAATGTATTTTAATGTATACAGAAATATAAATGTATAAATAATGATACCCACATGCAGTTAAAAATATAAATATAATTTTGTAGATATCTACACATAGTTGCAGAAATACATGTAGAATTTTTTAAATTTCTGAATTAAGTCACAGAAAAAACATTTTTTAAGAAGGACTTGATGATTTTTATTTTTTATATTAATTACAGTTTATTCACTTTGTATCCCAGCTGTAGCCCCCTCCCTCATTCTCTCCCAATTCCACCCTCCTTCCCTCATCTCCTCCCTGCCCTAAAAAGAAAAGAAAGTTATTATAAAACTACAAGTTATATATAAGCTGATATAGTCTTATATGTTTTAGTAGTAATAGTTTCCATCTATCTTTGGTATATTGTTTTCTAGTTACAACATTAAGGGCATAAGCACAGTGAATGATCACCTCTAATGTACATCTCATTTGAATAAACATTTCACTGAGTGTAGGATTAGAAAAAATTCAAGATTGACCAAAATCGTAAAAAAGAAGGACTTGATGAGTGTGATAAACAATCTTTCACTATAGTTGATGTGTTTCCATTTAGAGAATAAATACATAATCATTTTATTTCAAAATTTAGGGAGTAATTTCAATGCAAAAAGTTTGTGTATTCTTTTCTTGTAGTATTTATTCATTTCCCTGTTTTAAAAACAGAAGTTCTGTTTTAAGAAACATTTAATAAGTGGTTAGAGAGATGGTTCAGTCATTAAGAGCACTTGGCCTTCTTCCAGCCGTCCCGGCTCAGTTCCTAGCACCTATAGAAGACAGCTGCAGCTGCAGCTCCAGAACTTACCATACCCTATTCCAGGCTCCTCAGTTACCCACACTCACATGCAAACACCTACATGCATGCACATATACATGTAATTAAAAATAAAAACATACTAAAGCAACAGAATAGACAATAGAATTAACAGTATGATAGGTTAAACTCATTTAAAAACATTAGCTTGGGAAGAGTAATAAAATGGATAAATCCTTACCAAGAATAACTTAAAAACAATGAAAGAGGAAATTAACAGGAAAGAGGAGATTATCATTGGAGGTCCAAGAGATACAAACCACACAATATGACATAGCCTCAGAGTAGTAGGTTTGGAAATCTGGAAGATGCAGATGTATGCCCTGCTGTGGTAGGAATGTGAAATGTCCCCCACTGGTTCTGTGTTTGAACAGTTGGTCCCCAGCAGGTGGCGCTGCTTGGGAAGGTTGTGGAACTTTTAGAAGGTGGGGCCTCACTGAATGAAGTGGGTCACTGGGGACCTTGGGGTTTCAGACTATCCTACTCAGCTCTTCTCTCTGCTCCTGACTGCAGGTGCATCATTCAGTGTTTCAGGTGCTACAGATGGTCCGGATGATTGAAGTCCACCAGGTGCACCGGTGCTTCCGGATCAGCTAACACCCCTGCACCGGCCACCATGCCTTCCTCACCATAAGTGAACACAATCCTTAGAACTGCGAGCCAGAATCAACTCTCTTTTCCTGAAGTTGCTTTTGTCAGGGATTGCATCAGCGCAATGAGACGATGAATGTATGTCTTATGTAAATCATGGATGCGGACAGAAGAAGAAAAACAAATGTGAATGATTTGCTATAGACCAAAGAAAGTGAACTCATTATTAAAACCTTCTTCTCAAGCAAATTCTAGGCACAGATGACTTGACTGTTGAGTTTTTCCACAATTTCAGGAAAAGATAAACTAATGTTATACAGATGCCTCTAAATTATAGTAAAAAGGGGGCCTAATTCATTTTATGAGGCTACTATAAACTGATTGCAAAAATCTATGCATTTACAAGAAAGAAAATAATACAAAAACATGTGTGCACAAATGCTAAAATATTATAAAATATTAACAAATGGAATTCAGTAGTCTATTGAGAGGATAATGTATCATGACTAAGAAGAGTTCATTCTATGCATGCAAGAGTGCATCATCATTTGAAAATAAATCAGTGTAATTCAGTATATAAACAAAAAGCAAAGAGCTCATTTTATCATCTCAAGAGATGCGTGAAGAACCTTTTTATGAAGTTTGATGTCTGTTCAGGGTAAAAAAATTACAAACTAAAACTGGAATGAGATTTCTTTAACTGGATTTTCCCAAAGCCTACCAAAATAATTCTATGGGAGGCATCCTACTAATTAGTCAGAAATCAGAAACATTTTGAGACAGTGGGAAAGATACAGAGAGGCAGATTCCTAGTTAAAATGAAAGGGGTAAAATTTATATTTGCTAATGTGGAAAAGAATCCCCAAATTCGTTTTTAAGTCTAATGTGATACGTATATATAAACTAAAACTATACAAAACAGAAAAACAAAACCATAACTATTTAGTTTAACTGAAAACAGTCTGGAAAACTATGTCCCAGACTGCTAACAGTGGTTATTTCTTGAGAAGAAAGGGACCTTATTTGTGTTTGCATATGTAGAGAACAGTAGAATCTGAAGGAAGTTTTTCTATGTTATATTACATGTGGCTGCATCACCTGAATCTAATGTCATTGTGATAAAACAATGCCATGCCCAGCTTCAAAAGAAATGTCTGGTTGCAGGGGTCAATATATGTATTAGTTTTATAATCAGTTAACATGTTTCCTAGTGGGTATCCATGTTCGTGGGAAGGAACTGAGGAACAAGCTACATCTTTATGTAAATCACACAAACAAAACCGCAATGATTATGTTCTGACTGGGAACACTCCTGGGCTTCTGGATCTGGAATAAACAGATATCTGGAATAAATCAGTTATCTGTGACGATTCTGGAATTATTCAATTATAGCCATCTAGTATCTTGAATCTCAATGGTGGCAAAGAGACTATGAAAGTCAGACTATGCGAACACAGTATCAGGCATTTGAGATGATCAAGAAAAACAACCTAGGTCTTTGGCTTCATTCATGATAATCCAAGAACAAGTCTATGAACAAATGCCTTTCTCCTCCTTGTAGGTACAGCTAAAGTCTGTTTGGCCAAATGAAAGAGTGTAGCCATTAAGGAATGGGCTGTAGTTGTTCACAGGTTTGTTTCAGAACCCTGCACACAGATGCAAGCTTCTTTAATTCATTTCTAGGCACAGAAGTCTCTAGGTTCTAATCCTGGGACCCTAGAAGCCAGACAGATAAAGAATGCTGGCAAAGCTTGCGCTTCCAGAGGCCACATTTGTGCCTCTCTTCCCAGACAGAAGCAAGCAGTGCCTGATTCAAAGAGCCCTGCAATACAAATAAGTCATCTTTCTCCTTCAACTTCCAATAGAACTCCATGTTTTATTGAAACTGTATCCATAATCAAGTGTCAACAGAGTAAAGGAGTCAAAGAGAAGATAATTTTTTTTTATTTACCAAGTGAGAGTGAACATTTCACACTACTGCACTGTGCTGGATTTCTTCTGGATGGCATGACTAGAGTATAGAAGAGGCTTCTTAGGATCCTGAGTCTAGAGCAGGCCATGGGGACACAGTCTGTTCCCTCAGATGGATTCTGTCAAGAGGACAAAATTGAAGTAAAATCCCTCACAAGGTGTTTTCCTCACAGACAGCAAACTAAATAGTGGACAAAATAAAGTGGATAATCTCATGGGAAATTATTTTTACTTCTGGTTGCTTGTGTAGATGTGAGTATGCCTTTAACCCTTTCCATTCTGATCTAAGTCACCAGATTTCCCTAATTCAGCTGAAGGTAGCCTGAAAGCAGGAGAGTGACAGCAACAGAATTCTACTTCCCAGATCAGGTTCCACCTTGTAGAGCCAGAATGCATCTCTTCCTCGATGTAGGACCTCAGAACATTTCTGTGGCTTGTAAGAGGTTGGAATAAACCTGCCCCATGGTGGGCAGAGGTTTTGGCAAAAGCACTGAGTAAAATGTACATGCAAATTCATTCCCAAAGTTAAGAGCTTAAACAATGAGGAAAAGTAAAGGAAACCGGGTTGATCTTCCCGGGCACAAGCTGGCTTTGCGGTGATCTAATTGGTGTTTCTAGGGCTAGCAGGCTGCCTGACAAAATTGATCCAGACAGTCTTTTCCCACTGGCAACAGCACAAAACCTAGATGACATAATTCACAGTATAGGAAATTGGGAGCAGATAGGAACGGCACAGCAGGCTACTGGGTTCCTTCCAAAGGGAGCACACATATTGAACAGATTACCAAGGAAGATCCTCAAATTTGGCAAAATCAATTCGTTCAAGAGATAGCAGCAGAATAGCAGAGAGGATGAAGGCCAGAGTAGAAAGGTCAGGAGCTAAAGATGTAGTGTGACAAGGATGTGACGGGTCATCTTACTCCCTGCACTTCTCTTTCCTCCTAAGAGTCCAGGTTTGGCAAGTCTGTAATTTGATACTGACATGAAGCCTAATGGGACTTTGTTGTCTGAACATCCAACACTGGGCTAATGTCTTAATTATTTTCCATTGCTTACAACAGACGTATTTTTCCATGCATTTGAATGAAAGAAATTATGTTGAGGCAAATTATTTATAACCACTCAGAAATTTGGGCTTCTGGAAACAGTTTAGCATAGAGCAGCAAGGGTGAGGTTTTGTCCCTTCTTGTCAGGTCCAGCACTCATTCAGTGGATGGACCAGCAGTAATGCTCCTTTTCCAAGCAGAAGGGAAAGTGTGTGTGTGTGTGTTTCACGATTCTATCAAATAAGCCAAAATCTCTCATAAGTGTCTACGGAGCAGCTATGTCTTTCAACACATCTTCTTTTTGCCGTCTTAGAGAAAAACTATCACTAGCCTTGTAATAGAGACATTTTTTAAAGTAAGGATGACAAATGTAGCATTTCCTCAGCTGTCCCACATGAGAGGAAGAAAAGGCAACAACGGCAGCCATTGCACAGCTGGAATTTCCCACAGGGCCAAGCATTACTTGGTACTGGGAAGGCCAATACCAGACAAGAATGACAGAAATACCCAAGTGTTCTCCTTGAGACTAGCTCAACCGTCCATGTGATAGGAGTTTTCTCATGTGTGGGACAAAATGGAGAAAGTCTCTCCTGTGCAAGAACTTCCTGAGGTACACCGCATCATGAAAGACAGAAGCACATCAGTGGTGTCTTTCTGGACTTAGAGTGATGCTAGCCTAATTGAATCCTTTGTCCCCCAGCAAATCCCTTTGTCCTTCCTAAAAGGCTTCCAGAGCATGGCATGGCTTGCGAATTGTGGCTCAGGTCTAATATGGAGAATACCAAGATGTGTTCCTGTTGACAGATAACGTTCTAGTGCTTCGTACAAAAGAGGCAGGGAAGCCTGTCCTCCCTGGAGTCAGGTAGGACTTCAGGAGAGGAGGAGGGTGTGACAGAGAGGGCACGGCATCAGATCCCCATGCATTTAGACATGGGCATAGATTTGGGCCTAAACTGTGTTAGAAGCAAGCCTATTAGCATTTTGTGTGCTTAGGAAAAGTAGGAGAAATATTTAATAATTCTGAGACTGTTTCCCCCATTTATAAATGAAGCTAATAATTGTTCTAAACATTAAAGCATCATTGCAGTTTATTTTCCTTCCTTTCTTCTTTTTCTCTTTTTAATGAGGGAGGGTCTACTATATATCTCAGGCTGACCTCAAATCATCATCCTCCTGCCTCATTTTCCAAAGTCCTAGCATTGAAGTTTCCATGACTCCCATCTAAAAGAGCTAATTCCTAAGTGTCCAGTCCACTGCTTAGCACATGGCCCTCTCTCAAACATTCTTTTGGAGAAGCAATTGAGCCTTTGACTGAACAAATCTTTCCATTGCTCACACCTATAGGATGATAACACATGAACACACAAAGGAAGCTTATGGGAACATATCAGAAAGGTTCCAGACTTTAGCAGGATCTGTCCACAGTGGATCCTATGAGTAGATTCTTGTGGGTGGAGGCATGATGTAGTCACACTGATGTTTCTCAGTGGAGCAGTAGTATAGGCTGGGGTGTAGCTTGTCAGCTGTAGAAAGCTACAGGGCCTCCAGAGTGGAGCCTCTGATAAGAGAGGGTAGCTGTAGCCTCGGGAACATGATTAAGTACCTTCTACTCACTCTCAGCAAAGGCTTAAATAAATAAAAGTGTGTTTCCTCAATAGCATTCATCAAAGCTGCAATGATCCTGAATTATTATTACTACAATCAGTAACAAGGATAAATGAACCTAAGAATTATAACAAGTCTGGGACTGTAGCTCAGTAGTAGAGCATTTATGGAAGTCCTTGGTTCAATTCCCAGTACAGCTAGAAGTAATTACATGTATATGTGTGTATATTACATATATTATGTATGGACAGATGTCATTCCTTAGGAGCCATCTACCTTGTTTATGGAGACCACCTCTCTCATTGGCTTGGAGGTCATCAGGTGAGGTAGGCTGGCCAGTGTGCTCCAGGGATCTGCCTGGCTACATTTCCCCAGCACTGGGATCCCAAGCGTCTACCACTGGGACTGGCTTTCGTTTCTGTTTTTCTTTTTGAATGTGGGTGCCAGGGCTTACACTCAGGTCCTTAAGCCAGCAAAGCAAGCACCTTATGGACTGAGTTAGCTCCCTGGTCTCTAATCTTCAACTGCTTAATGTTGTATTGATTGTTGTATTCGATGCTGTAATCCAAAGGGGTTTTCTTACAATGCTGCTGCAGCTTCGGGAGGGTGGGCAACATCATGCTAAGGAGATAGAGGTGCGGTAGAGGTAACTGCTACTATCTGCGTAGAGGAGACTTTCTGAACCTGCTTCCCATGTTGTAGATGTAAACCTCAGTTGTGCTACTTTTCACTCCTGAACTACCATGTCTCGGATTTGCATCTGTGCAATAGAGAAAACGGGATGCCTACCGGGTGGGGCTGACACACTTATGAAGACACAGTAAGAGTTTGGCACAGCAACGCTTGCTACATGGGAAAGTGGCCATACGTGGCAGACATTACTGCATATATGGTTTATCTACATTGTTATTATTTACTTGAGGAGACAAAATGAAATGGAGACAAGTAAAAACATAAATGTTCTTTTAAAATGTCAGACTAAGAATGGATTAGGATGCAAAAAGGAATGACTTCTTCTTCTTTGAAAGGTAAATGAGACCCATTTTATTTAAGCCAGAGAGTTTCATTCCTGCATAATAATGGGCAATTAACCCAGCCTTTCCTGGGATCAAGCCCATCCCATCCTCCCAATGGGAGCAGATCTGACTGGGCTTAAAATTTGTCCTTTGCAGGAGAGGTGAGGTTTGATTTCAAAGTTAGAATAGAGCTTGCAATCCAATGTTCCCAGACCCAGACCCCAGGCACTTTATACAGAATGCTGCTAAGCAGGTAAGGTCAGCTAGGAAATTCACACTCCCTAGAATGACAAGCAGGAGGCTGTAGCCCAGGATCCTGGGAAGGAAAAAAAAAAAGAGCTTTTTGTTTGGTAGCCTCTCAAGATATCAAGCCACATGTTCAAAATGTTCTATCCACCCAGAGGGGGCGCCTTTGGCTAATTCAAACCACGGAACACCCTGGCCTAGCTGGGCACCCAGCCAAGCTGTACCTGACACCCACACTTCATTTCTATGGCTCCTCTTGGGAAGGAGAGATGGAATTTATTTATTTATTCATTTTATTCTCAATACCACTTTTCTTCCTGTTTGCTTTTCCTCTTTGCCTTCAGGGTACAGAATGGTAGCGCAGGTTTTGTGATTCTGTAAGTGTACAGATATATAATTTTTACATCCTGTTTTTAAGTCATTTTATTGGGCTTTATCTAATACAAAATGCTTTTCCTATCAATTAGACAGGGTATTTAAAGGAATTCTCTTTTCATCCACATGGTTCTTTATTACTTACAGTTCTCTGTGACCTGAGTTTATTTGGAATCTTGTATATCTCACTTCTCAGACCAACATCCAAGTTGTTTCTATAAATAAAAAGCCCGGAGCCACTTAACTTAATTTCAAAGACTCCTCTCCATGAAGTTAAATGGAATAGTCTGGAGTTTTCTGGTATTAACCTATCTATTTTCTTTTAAATAGTAGTATTGTGTTGCCATTTTTCTTTTATTGTGAGTTTTTAAATGTTCCAGGATAGCTCTGAAAAGGAGCACAGTTATAATAGTAAATGATAACCACTAAGAATGTGAAGGCTTCCCTCTATTTTCTGCTTATTTCTGTGAATGCTCAGGACAATGTCTGGCTTTCTGCCCTTGTCATTTTAGATAAGCTGAAGTCACACTAGGCTGTTCCAGACCCTGAGTGATGAGGCCATCCATCTTGGAGCCTGGTGGGTCTTGACTTGGCCAGGAACATGCCGACACTCCACTCTGAGCTTCTCTCTGGATGAAGGACACTAATGGGAGTTAGACACTTCTTAGACAAGGCCACACTCCTCACAGCCAGTCCTGCAGATGTTCTTACTCTTCCAAGGCTTTCAGAGTCTGGTGGAAACTCTCGAGAACATTAACCTCCATTCATTTCACAGAAAGGTTTTATGAATACCACAAGAGGCCAAGCTCCGTCATAATTTTCACTGTGTTTAGCATAGACTTTCACATTGCTCAGAACTCAATCGATTCATTCTGAATTGAGCTGAAATCACTCTTTAACCCCAGTAGAACATAACAATAGCAAAATGCCTGAGGAAGAAGGAAGGGGTGGAGCAGTGCCTTGACAGGATTACAATATTAATCTGTCTGCTACTGAACTCCATCCTTTCTTGCTTTGAATCTAAAAGATTTCAAGATGATGCTGTAGGAAGACTTGGTGGAGGCAGTAGATAAGGTAGGACCTACAGATCAGTATGATTCCTGGTTCAGAGATAAAGAAGAACTAACATCTGCATAAGCCATACCAGGATTGGCTAGTGAAGCTAGGGTCTGGGGTGGTGGTCCCTGGCTGGAGCTTAGGTGTTATAGAAGAAAACAATTGGACAGTATCTGGAAATGGAGCCATGGTGCCAGTTATTCATAGCTGGCAAGAACCCACCCCAAGAGATAAGGAACAAGAGGGTACACTTCGGGTCACTGAAAGAACCAGCCTGCGCGAGCCAGTCCCAAGTATAAATAGCAGCTTAGGACACACCACCTTACATTTCAGACTCTTTGAACATTTGTAAGACAAAGATGCTAACAACTGAGATATCCTCACTGCTTCAAGCTGCCCACACAGACATGACTGACACCAACAGATGCTCTACAAGGGTGGGATCCCCTCCTTCCCAAACCCGAAGCAACCATGAACAAAGTACAAGTTAAAGGGGGGAAAAACATGTTTTAGATAAATTTCTACATGGCAAAATATCAGACTTATTTTTAACCATCCATGTGTAGTCAGTCATTCTGGAAACATTCTGAGTTTGTCTTTCTTTCTTTCTTTCTTTCTTTCTTTCTTTCTTTCTTTCTTTCTTTCTTTCTTTCTTTCTTCCTTCCTTCCTTCCTTCCTTTCTTTCTTTCCTTCTTTCTTTCTTTCTTTCTTTCTTTCTTTCTTTCTTTCTTTCTTTCTTTCTTTCTTTTTTCTTCCTTCCTTTCTCTCTTTCTCTTTCTCTTTCTCTTTCTTTTTCTTTCTTTCATTGCTTAGTACCATCCACAGCACTCTTCCCAAGCCAGCAGAATCATGATCCAGGTCCACAGCACTCCCTGTGCCCAAGTCAAGTCACCAGGGCTCCATGTCACCTCTCCCCCAAGCCGACAAGAGTTTTCCACAGCAATAAACAAGTGTCTTTTTAAGTTTATACTGTTCGCTATTCTGAGTGATATGTTGAAATCTTGTACTTTCTGGCTTCTACCCACCAGGGACATAAACCACACCTTTGCTAGCGTACCCATGCTGTGTGTGTTACCCACTCATTGCTCACTTAGTAGCTACCCTGGCAACCAGATGGACTTACTATGGTATCATGCTGATTCCATGCAAGTAATCCTTAGTTAGTGACCTAAGGCTCATTAATGTACCTCTGTCATTCACTTCACTTCACCTCATCATGTCACGTAGCAGTGCCTCATCTCGCAGCATCACAAAAAGGGTGAGCGTAGCCTAGATAGAATATTGAGAATCAAGACACAGAGAAATAGTCACCTGATTTTTGTTAGAGTATCTTCTCTAATTACTGCATATATAATCAGTTACTTTTGTTACTGTGAATAATCTACAAACTAAGTTTCATTAAATATGTATGTATAGGAAACGAACATAGAAGAGATAGGACTTTAGTATCTAGGAATGCATGCCTTGTGGAAAGCAGAATTATTATAAGTTGTTTTCTTACTCATAAAGTCATTTATATGACTATACATTTAATAATCTTATTGTTTTTAAGTTTATATGTTATAATAGTATTATATGTTATATAACTGAGTGATATATATATATATAACTGTCACTCACTTATTTACTAATTTACTTATTAAACAATAATTATTTAAGTATTTTTAAATAATTATTAAATAATAATTATTTAAGAATTCCTGACAATATAATAGGTACTGAAGATAAAACATTTGCTAAAATCATTTGCTAGAGCTTACTGTCCAAAGAAAACAGAAGGAAAAACATGGGCTAACTGGGCAATACTTCAAAGGAATTGCATAGGACAGCAGGGCAGCTTGGCAGGAACCCACATGGTAGCAGAGATGAGAAGCAGGAACTCGGTGGATTCGGAAGATCCTGCGACTCTTCAGATGAATTAACTTAGGAAAAGGATGGAGGCAAGGAGGATGGAGGCAGAGGGACCACCTTCTCGGTAAAGACCTTTTGAAGACTGGACTATAGATTATTCATACATTTGAAGATGAAGCTGCCTAGAGTCCTGGCAAAATATCTGATGTTGACTGGATCAGTGCCAGGGCACTGGGCACTCCATGTGAATTCTGACATGTTAGACAGGCAGCAGGATCCTTTTAAACTGTCCTAATACTTGCTCAGTGTTAACTCTCACCCAACCAATATGGTCATCTGCTACAAAAGGGCATTTTAGTTCATACTGGACCAATTATATATCAGGGGTCCTATAAGTTTATGTCACATAGTAGGACTGTAGACATTGTATTTGTGTCTGTGTTTACTCAACAACCAAGTTGCCTAACAAAACACTCTCAAAATATAGCCCCATTGCTAAATAACGCAAGAATGTGCAGCCTGGTCACACTCCCTAATGTCATACCTGTTGTATATGACTTCAGGTTTAAGATATGATTTCCCCTTTATTTGAAGTGTTCCTTTCCCTTTCAAATGTGAACTCATTTGTAGTCACAGGTACTTATTTTACACTAAGTGAGGTCTTGAAGATAAAGTCCCCACAGTTAGGATTCCTGACCATAGGAGAAGACTGAGAGTGGACTTGCTTTTTTTATCATGGGAGGATATAGCTGAAGGTGCCATCTATGAACTAGAAAGTAAGCCCTCCCCAGACAATGAAATTTTATTAGTTTGCTTTCTATTGCTTTGCCAAAACACTGACCAAAATAATTTGTTTGTCTTATAGGTTAACAGTGTATCATTGGAAGCCAGGGCAGGAACTAAAGGCAGGAACCTGGAGTCAGGATGCATCAGAGACCATAGATGAAGGCTATTTTACTGGCTTGCTTTTTCCAGCTTACTTAGCTACCTTTCTTATAGGGCCCTGACCCATATGTCTAGGGATGGCTCTTTCCACAGTGGGTTTGGGCCCTTCTATATCAATTAGCAATTAAGAAAATGCCCCACAATCATGACCACAGGCCAATTCCTGATAGAGACAATTTCTCAATTGAAGTTTCCTCTTCCCTGGTAACTAGCACGGATCACAATCTATATACAACAGCTTGGTCTTGGACCTCCCAGCTTCAAGAAATGTGAAAAACAAGTGTCTTTTGTTAAAAACTACCCAATTTATGCTAGTTTTTCCTAACAGTCAGAGATGATATAGAAAACAAGTAACCATGAAAAAAAATAAAACATTTGGACAATGGGTTGCGTTCATTCAGGAGAGACACGAATAGTGCCTTAGGCTTTCCTTGTTCAATGAACCAAACTTACTGATTTCTTGCTCTTTGGGGTTTCTGATAAAATGCTAAGCGTTGGGCCTACTCTACCTGGATGCCGTGTCCACACAAGTCTTTTCTGACAAAGCCAGGAAAGATACTGACATGGTAACACCCAGTGCTCATGAAGGAGAGAGGAAGAGGAGAATGTTGGGCTTCAGGCCCAGGACAAGTGGCTGAGCCACCTTTTAAACAGGTTCTCCCAGCATCTGCTGGTCCCTGTCAGTATAGGGTGTGGCAGCAATACCCTGCCCTCCACCCTGAACCTCCAGCCCAGGGGCATGGGGTTGGGTTACAGAGGCTTCCTCTCTCCCCAGAGGATCTTCACTGCAGACATTTTGGTTCCTGTATGCTCTGCTTTTCTTCTTTCCCCCCTCTCTTTCTTTGTCTTTTCCTCTCTCTCTTCCTGTCTCTTACTCTCTCTCTGCACTATCCATCTTTTCCCCCTGCTTTTCTGACTCTCCCTGCATGGCAGCTTCCCTAGCCCCCATTCCTTCGGACCAGTAAACCCATGGAGAGCTGTTCCCAATAAACCTGCATTTAAATACTTTAACTAACGTGTCTTGAATTAGTTCATTTCATGAGCAGAAGAAATAATGCTTATCAGAGAAAGAGAAAAAAAAGAGAGAGGAGAAGGAAGAATGGAAGGAAGAGAAGGAATAAAAAGAAAAGAAGGAGGAAGTAATAGCCACTCTCACTACCCTGAAAGCCTGCAATGTGCTGGTCACATTTCCTTAGTTTGGCAGCTGGGTGCTAATTTTCACTGATGTCAACGGGAAAATGATCAGAGAATTGTAATTCTGAACACATTAAAGTCTTCAAGTTCATCTTACTTAACATAGGTCTCTAAAAAGACTGTGACTAATTAATACAGTCACTACCACTAATGGAGCAGTAGTTACTCCAAACTAAACTGTTTTCCATCTCTATCCTTACAGACTTGACAGTCCATGCCCAGCATCCTTCTTAGCAGTATCAAGAACAGATTAGAGCAATACAATTATAGGACAGGAGCTCCGGCAGGCTATAATTCTTTTTAAAGGACTGGCTTGCCAGGAGAGTTGCCAGCATGGTCACATTTTATCAGCTCCCTCCCACCAAGTAGCCTTCTGTGACACACAAAGCTATCTTTAACTGGGTTCGTTTTAGACAAAAGCACTGTTACTTTTGTGTTCACTCTCTAGAAGGCAGAATGATTTGCCAAGGCAAATTGGGGCTGTTGCAAATGGCTTTTAACTGACCAAGCTGTGGGGTTTTTGAGGCTTAGATGGAGTATGGTGGCTGGGCAGGGTAAGGGGGTAAGTGGCACTATGAGATACGGAATGTCAGTGTCACAGGAACTCTGCGACAGAATACGGAGTATTTTGATTCTAAGAGGAGGTGTTCTTCCCAGCTCACTCAACAGGATTTGCTGCCTGCCTACAATGGGAGTCAAGTTCAAACACAAGAGCTAAAGAGTGTACGCTAATGTGTCTTGCATCATACAAGTGGAAAAAAAGAACAGCATAATAGTACAATTTTAAGTAAGTTAATAGGACAAGCTGGGAGTTGAGAACTAGGGAGGGAAAGCAAATTGAGGGAGTGGAAAAGAGAGGAGCAGTCAGGGTGCACATGGAGGTGTTAGGATGGTTGGGCCAACCTCATGGAGACATGGAAGGAATGAAGAGTCAGTCAAGCAGACATCAGGACCTGCTGGAGCATAGACCAGAAAAGGGGAGCCTGCCTGGTGTGTTCTCAGAACAGCAAGAAGGCAATGCCAGAAGCATCAGGACTTAAAGCTCTACAGCAAGGGAACTCCAAGTCAAGTGAGAATTTGGGACAACTCTGTCTTTTCCTCTTAGGAAAACTGTGAGTCATTATAATATCAAATTACATATTTATTTATTTTGTCCTTTGGAGGACCATGCCATAGGGTACAGCATGGAACCCTATTGTGTGGGTACAGCTCTATCCTAAGAAAGAGGTGACCGTGGCTAGGACTGTAATGAAAGAAATGGAAATGGTGAGAACTAGTTGGATTAGGGGATGCACCTTGACGATAGAGTAAGCACAATGTCCTAAGAACTGAAGGTGGAATACACCAGGGAGAATTTAGAGGGTCGCCCAAACTGTTGTCAACTGGATTAGAAAACAGAAGTGGCGAAGACCAGGAAGGAAGGAAGCTTGACAGTGAGCTTAGAACACTCTGGATTTGTGAGTGGTGTGAGTTTCAAATTTGGAAGACTACTCTGCCATGACAGATTTAGCTGATATGTGGTATCACCCAGAACATAAATGGAGGAGAAATGAAAACCAGAGAGGGAGCCCAGGTTACCCCACAGAAACAGGTGGCTTTGGTAGAGCAGGAGTTGCATAAGTGCAATACACAGTAACTGTTCAGTGAGGACTATTACTTAGGAGGGGGTTATTTAAGTTCATATTTTATGCTTATTGTGTTTACAGTACCTGGTTGGTTTTATATGAATCTAAATTAAGAAGCAATAACCTCATATATAGTTTGTAGTGACAGTTCAACACCCAAGTGACTGTGTGGCATAATGGGTGCTTGTAAAAAGGAGAAGGAAGTTAAAATGAGCTGTGATGATAACTAATTACTCAGTACATTTTTCATGTGTAGCAAGCTCTGTGCACTCCTCAAGAAGGACATGACAAGGGTCAGGGGCACAGAGTTTCTGTCCTTGGGAGGTAATAGTGTGACTGAGATGACACAAAAACCCTAACTCTTGTTGTGGAGGACACAAAGGGCTTTTAGGATGAAAGAAAAGGAGGCTTGGTCAGGAGTTCAGGGCTTAAGCTGAGGCGGTCGGTAAACGTACACATACATGGATGCGCATGTGCTTTGGAGTGGGTGAGAGCCCACAGAATGTGGACATGAGCTGAGCGAATCAATGGGCTGCAAAACAGGTGTTGAGGCGTTGTAGAGACCTGGGTGGGAACAGGAGCAAGTTCAATGAGCTGTCAGTCCAAAAAGGTTTGGGAACAGTGGAACAGAGTTTGGAGAAAGTGTTCCACAACCATCCAATCACACTCTGATGCTCTGCCAGATTGCTTCAAAACCTCAAACTCATTCTCCTTGCCCTCTGACCCTGGCTTTCACCACATCGGGGAAATCTATTAATCTACTTAAAAACGAAGTCTTGGAAGGGTGATGGGTTTCCAGGGGGTTCCTGGCAGATATCTGTGGCAGGCTGGTAACCTCAAAAGCAGAGTGTTGGAGGCTTTAGAAGCAGTATCTTGGTAAGATCTGGGGACTTTACCCAGTATCTGTTCACCCTGAGTCAAAGAGAAAGCTGGGATCAGAGTGGGAGGACAAGCTCCCCTTGGGAACCGGAAGTTTATGATACACACTGCTCCTGTTCACAGGGGGGTCCCGTTTGGAAAGCTTAAGTTCCAAAATGAATCCTTTTTTAAAATCATTGAGACATTTAAAAAGGAGAAGAAAAAAAGAAGAAGGAAAGGAAGAAAGAAAGAGGTAAAGAAAAGAAAGGCAAGGCAAAATGCAAGACAAGACTAGACAGGGCTATTTCAGGAAATCTGGGAAATGGCAAACATGTGTAAGAAGGGAAGAGGCAAGAGCCCTGTAACCCAGGTCATTCAAAACCACGTGGAGACGTCACTGGAAAAAGAAGTGGGGCGAAGGGCCTGTGTTAGTGGAAAGCTCAGTGACTCGCCCCTCGCAGAGCTATAGCGGTGCATTTCTGACCACTGGGTGGTGGCTGAGTTCCAGATAAGCTTTGTTCCCTCTGTGGCATTCACTGCCTATTTGTGACCCGAGCATGCATTAGTTAGCACAAACTCTACTTTTTGTTCATATCCCAAGCATCATTCCCTCTTGGAGCCATGGCATATTCCAAAATCAGCTTCAGGAACATAAGTGATAAATATGATCAAGTTTTAGAAACCTCTAGCAAGGTACAGAGCAAGTTTATAAAGCCACAGCTCTTACCCCTCTCACCTGAGCCCACGTCTGCCCTCAAAGCAGGCATTCTCCGTTGACAGAGCTGTGACACAGGCATGGCCAGCCTGGGTTCTTGAGTTTCTGTCCTCCCTTGTGCTTAGTCCTACTTTGTACTCAGATTCTCAAGAGAAAAGAATAAATGGAACAAAATCCCCCTTTATACTTTTCAAAAACCTAGAAGAAAAAAGTAATGAAATATCTAGCTCAGTAGACAACAGAAGTTCACCAGAGGGAACTCTATCTGCTACTCAACTGTTTTAGGTTAAACAAAGCGGGTGTTTCTGTCTCTGGAGTCCACTTACGATGTGATCCTTGCCTGCTCTGAAACTGACACCCGCACACACACTTTCCTGCTCTCTGCAGATCAGTGGGAACCTCGTTCCTCCCGTACACCTTTCCTTTTTCTCAGCTGGACATTCCTCTACCCCATAAACCACACCAAACTCTTTTCTCCCAAACTCACTCTTGTGTGCCAAGTTTGCTCATTTTCTTTCACAGTCTTTCTATCTCTGAATGTGTGTGTGTGCAAATTCATATGTGTAGATATACAGGTAAAGGGCAGGTTCCTGTGGAGGTCAGAGATCGATACTGTGCCTCCCTCAGCCTTGACCATTCTTCACAGTAGTTTCTGTAACAAGTTCTCTCACTGAACTTGGAGCTTGCTGCTTGGGACACAGTGACTGGCCAGCAAGCTGGAGGAATTTGCCTGTCTCCATTTGTCTATTACTGAGGTTGCACACAGACCTGTAGTTTTTCTTTGTTTGTTTTTTGACATGGTACTGGGGATCTGAAAACACGTCCTTATCTTCTGTACCAAATACTTAACCAACTGAGCTATTGTTCCAGCCTCTAAATTCATAATTTCTTGACAAACGCAGCACACGTCATAGTTTCTTGGGTGTTTGGGCCTTATATCACACTCTCTTTCCCCTGTATTCTTTTGAGATGCTTGTTGAAGACATCATTGATCTACAATCTCATCTGTCTCCTGGGCTGACCATAGCCTATTTGAAATGTCAATCATTTGGTTCTATAACACAGTAACTGCCTGGTTCTTCTAGTTTCCTTAAGGGCTCCTGGAGGTTGAATCCAGGGCCTTATATGTGCTGGGCAAATGTTGGATTTCTGACTAACAACCCTAGGCCTATCTTAAAATTTTAATTTTGAGACAAAGCCTCACTAAATGGCTCAGCCCAGACTGGTCTTGAACTTGCAATCCTCTTGCCTCAGCCTCCCTGGTAGACAGGATTACAAGCCTATACTAATAGAGCTGGCTATGTTATTACTGTTAAGTGTCCTTTGGGATCATCTTATCATTTCAAATGGTTAATTTTAACTTATGTATCCTCTAATGGTTCATTTTAACTTATGGAATTCTCTAATGTAAATCTCTTTACCTAAAATTTGGATTGAATTTGGATTTGAGAGTCCTATGGAAAAGATCAGCCTAAAGGACTTAGCAGCCAAGTTTGATCCACGTTACCCAGAAATGAGAGCCTGAGACCATTTCTCAAACTTCTGCTCTTTGAAGCTTGAATCTTCGAGCCACAACTAGTGTCTCCTTTCATACTTTGCCTGCCTGCCTGCCCAGCCCAGCTGATAACTTGCCCAGGTGGCCTCAGAAAGATATATACACACTCTCTGTGTTTTCCAGTGTAGTAAGCTAGGTGCTTCTCATTTCTCCCTAGATTACTACAATGCCTTCTGGATTGCTGACAATGACAAGATTAACTAATGTTAATGTCCAATGAACCCACTGTCTGGGGTACACTACTGCACAGCCTATGTGAATCATTAGTCCTATGAGGCAGCTACTTCATAATTTCTGCTTTCCAGAGAGAAGTCCAGAAAGCATTTGTTCAAAGTCATATAATGCACAGAAAGAGCATTGACTCAAATCCCCTTCAGTGCCCATGCCTGAGTTCATCCTCCTGGGCATAAATAACAAGATTCCAAATCTTTCAGTGTGTATTTCAAAGCCATAACACATAGCCTCCTCCCACTTTCTTTCTGTTCAGTTCCAGCTTATCTCCTCCTTCCAGCCTAGGCTACTGCTTTTACCGAAGAAAACCCCTTTATTTGGCCTACTTCACTCCCTTTCACATTAACAGTTAAGGCCTTTTGCAAAAATGTATCCTTTCCAAGAGCACTCTGCAGACATCTCTTCTCAGAGCTGATTCATCCCCACACAGCCCACCTGAGCCTGCCTCTTTGCTGCCTCTGGAGCAACAGCCTGCCTGCCTGCCTGGTAGTAGGTGAGACTAGCTATGACCATCACTCTCACTACTCTTTGACGAGAAGAGCCACCGTTTACTCCCCTCTGTAGCACTCCCTACCCTCCACACCGGCACTTGGTACACACCTACAGATGACAAGCCACCAGCAAATTTGGTAGGATTGCACAGCAGGCTTCTGTGTAACTGAGACGTGGGTTATTAGTGTTGGCGATGTTTGGGAGACATGGTCATTCTTGGTAGTCAGCTTCCAAGATGCACAGAGATCTCAAGCCCCTTTTTACTCAGTGCTGCCTGCCTGGACACCAACGCTGTAGCCTATGGCTGGACTCCAGCATACAATATTCCTAAGCATCTACTCTGTAACAGGTGTAAGTCCTCTCTGAAGTAATTTTCTCTTCTGCAGCTTGTACCGACTACACTTAAGTACCAATGGTAGGAATACACTAATTGTACAAGCTACGATTCATTAAACTTTATACTTTAACTTTCAAGCAACCTTCAGAACTGATCAGGAAGACAGATACTGATATCATCCTCTATCTGAAAAAGAATTCTTAGGTTCAGCTGGGCCAGGTAAAAGTCACAAGACCATTTAGCCAGTGAGTGGCTGACCAGCAACCTGACACCTCTGCCCCTGCTGCACTACCAATCCATCTCTCTAGCAGCTAAAGTGAATAAATGCTAGTTTCCTCTCACCTTCTTCTTATGCTAGTAGAGTTAGACCCAAAAGCCAGGGCTTGAAACAGCAGACAATTTCTGATTCCTGGCTTCGTCCTTGATGGTGTACAGGAAATATTTACAGCCTGGTGGCTCATACAAACACATCCACTCACATCCTGGTCATCGTTAATCCTCCCATTAAGCTCCTCAGAAGGCGAAAGTAGCGGAAATAGTGGCAGCCATGTACAGGTTAGGCTCAATTGCAGATGGGACATAAAGTCTGGCGTGCTATCGGCCATGAGTCATTGGAAGCCCAAGCTGTGTACCAGAGGACAGCAGGAAACCACAGGACCTGGTTTCACTCTTGCGGTGACGGTCTTTTGGGAGGCTGAAAGGCTATGGTGGTTCAGCTGTTCCCCAATAGCTGCCTCTCCACCAGCTCCAGACTGTGTTTGTCTTGGCCAGTCAGGATGTGGAACCTTTACTGGCTCAGGCAGTGCTACTGAGGGAGATCCATCCACTTCCTGTCCCTCCACTCCCAGCTCCACTTCCTGTCTCTCTTTCCCCTGGTATTCCTGCGACACCATTTTCTACAATTCCTTCCTGCTAAGTGGAGACAGGTTTATGGGTGGTTGGGACATAGGGACTCTTCACCTAGCAACAGCTTCTCACCACACAGAATAATGATCTTTGAAGTGGCCTTGGCTCGTGAGTGAAGATGGAATCTAATGTCTAGCTACAAATACTTTGACTCCTGGGGTCACAGCTACTTTGATGTAAATGGTACCTTCAGTCTCAAGTTCAATGTGGAGTCTCACCCTCTCATCCTAACATTCTCCTCTCTTGATTCATTTCTGTTTCACTTAGCATGTAGGTCATGCTCACCTTCCAGAACATTCAGTATCTGTCTTTTTCATTAAAACAAACAAGCCAACAAACCCCTAAACAAACAAAAATTTCCACAAGGTTTTATCAACTTAGTTAGCTGTTGGTATGTGTCTGGGGCTGTGCGATGCTACAGGAGGTTAAAGTATCCCTTTTTATCAAGCATTAAGGGAAACATAATAAATACTAGAAAGTCAGGGCAGTTCCATTGAATAAGAGTGTAGAATTTGGTTTTAAAAGAAGGGTTGATTGAGAACAACCCTTGTCTCTGGTGTAGAGTAACTAAATGGTTTCTTTATTCTTCTCCATAAAAGCAAGGACCTCTCGGGTTGCTTATAAGTATTAAGCAAAAACAATGTAATATCAAGCACTCTTTAGAATTTCTTGCATAATAGTCTATAAGTAGAAACAATGATGATTGTATATATTATAACACAGAAACATACACAGGACAGTAACTTAATTTTTCAGTCTCCTTTTTTTGTCAAACTGGATAAAATCAAGTTAGAAAACCGTTTTAGGCATTTACCCAAAACAAGGCTACATGTTTAGAACTTTTGAGAGGTCTTTGTTGAGATAGCTATAAGAGTTACTAAACTGAGATCACAGATGGCCGGAAGCTTCTACTTAATCCAGCTTCCAAACCTTTCCAACTATCTCCCACAAAGCAAGGATCAGCCTTTCCACTCCAAGAGCACAAAGACAGAGCTCTCTCCTCTTACAGATAACATCTGGACCTGTTTCATACACAGACATGGCTGACCCATAGGACTTCCGAAAACATGTTGGTTCAAAGTTTTGGATTCTATGAACCATTAGATGATATTTTAACATGTCATTCAGAGTTCTGGTTCTTTCTCTCTTTGTCCCCATCTGGGAATTCACACACTTGCTTCTGAGGCTGCAGTCTCTAACACCTGAACGCCACCAAATAGCAACCCCTCTTGTTCCCATGCTCTAAGAGGAGGTTGGTAGCCCAGCCAGGGCAATATGAACTTTGAGCCCTATGTACTGACTTCAGAACTTTCCTCAATACATCTGTTTGATGTCCTTATATGTTTTTTGCCGAAAGCGAAGATCTGTTCTCATTTTTCTGAAGATATTTTTATGCATCTTTAATAAGCAAGCTGTTGTAGAAAGCAAGCTGCTGTAGTCTAAACATTTGAATTTGCAGCAGCTGTAGGCTTATCTATTTGAAGTCTGTGGATGGAACTTCTTCCAGGGAGGACATGTCAAAAGGCAAGTCCTCACATCAGGAAAAAGTCATAAAGGTGGTTGTTGCTTTTTTTTTTTTTTTTCCCAAAGAGCACAGCATCTTCAGTCTTTAAGAGGCCCAGATGTTTCCTGCTTTGTTTAGCATTTTTAGGCTCCTCTTCTTTGGTCATCAGAATATAGACTTGACTATAGACTTCCTTTGAGTTTCCTGCATTAATAAGGTTCATGGACAGAAAAAAAAATGTATTGACTATCTAGTTACATTTTCCAAGCAGCACAACGCTCTTTATAAAGCATGAGGCTTGGTGAACTTGGAAGAGGTTAGCCGGCTTAATAATAGACACATTCAAGGAAGCCAAATATCTCTCCATTTTTCTACTTTCTTCCACTCATGTAGTTCATCTGTGCACACATCTATTGCTCTTCTGAGCACATGGCAGTCAGTGTGGCCAGACAGAATACACTTATGTATCACCTTAGCAGTGGAGGTATGTTTTGAGAAATGCATCATAAAGCAAGTACATTTGTTTGAGTTTATAGTAATCAGCTCTTATGAACCAAGCAGTATGCTAAATATTAAACAAATTGACTTTTAATCTATGTGGATGAGAACCATGGATACAAAGTCTGAGTAAGTTTCACTAGATGAGTTAGGGCCCTATGGAAAAGAACTTGCTTCTAGGGTTAGATAGACTGGGGCTGGAAACTGCCTCTTCCATTGATAGGACAAGTTTCTGAAACCTGGCAAGCCTTGGTCTCCTCATCTCAAAATAGGAAACACAGTCATATTTGCTGCACAGAGTCCTAGAAAGAATTAAGTGAATGAAATGGAATCACCATGAACCAACTTCAACAAAAATGCTTGACTTTTCTCTTTAAAAGGATGTGATAGTGTCTAATAAAACTTCCCAAATGAGGTAACTCTGTTTTTGATCTTAGAGAATGAGTAGGAATTTGCATAGGGGCAAGAGACATTGTGAGTGGAAGGAAGAACATTTCTAAACCCAAAGTCATACATGTGTATGGCATTAGGCAGCACATGGCGGTCAGTGTGGCCAGACAGAGTATACTTATGCATCACTTTAGCAGTGGGGATATGTTTTGAGAAATGCATCATTAAGCAATTTGGTCATTGTACAAACATCAAAAAATGTATTACACAAATGAAGATGGCTATAGCATCACTAAGTGATGTAATCATATGGAAAACTTGATGCATGTTTGGTCTAGTATGAACTGAAAGGCCATTATGTAGAAATGACCATATTTGTGGGGTAAAAGTTGAGAGTGAACAAGAAGGGTAAGACATTTTTCAAGGGCCCTGTGTTCCAAGGTGGAGTCCATACAGGGTAAACACAACTCACTGCAGAAATGAGGGCTGAGTCCTAGAGAAAGAGGGATAAGCAGAGTTTCACAGCTGCCAGTTGACCCTCCTGAAAGTTCACATGGAAGCTTTGGGTCTGTGATGTTCATCTGTAGCCCTCAGGTATTTTCCAAAGTGGGATAATGTATCTGGTTAAAGAATCACAAGACCCCTGCCATTCTGCTTTTATGCCTGACGCCCTCATGTTCTTCTCATTGAAAGTAGTGACGGTGGAGAACTGGGAATTCCAGAGTCTCGTCATTGAATCATCATGGGCAACTCTCATGGGATAATGGTTGGCCAAGATGTTTTCTAAGGTTACCTTCAGTTTTAATTTATAATTCCGATTTACCAGAATTTGCCAGCTATAAGTAATGGGCCCAAGATCATGCCGTTAGTGAGTAGGTGAGCCAGGATTTGGCCCTAAGCACTCTTGCAATTGTCTGTGTTTGTCCATTTTATTCTATACTGTGTCTAACAGTTCTGCCCAGGACTATCAAGACAGTTTCCTTTGTTGTCATTTGTGTTTTAAGGACTTCAGTTGTTCTCAAATTCAGGCTTAGAATTCAACTTGGGAGCTAGTGGGTTTTGTGGTTTGTTTAATTAAAATTCTAGAACACAGAGTCCTCTGCAGAGGCCTTGCTCTGGAAGGCATCTTGGGAGTTCAACCCTATTCAAAGTATGAGAGCGTTTACAGCAAAATTTTTCCTGTACTATGGGATATAGGCAGAACCTCTTCTTTGTGCACTCAATGGATAATTCATTAGTCTGATTGCTCTTATTCCAACACTCTGGGTGGCCAAATTTCATTGTTTTGAAGCCTAGGTACATGTGTGCCTCTGTATGTGTGTGTGTGTCCTTTATTGGGTAAGATGATATGGCTATAATGAATTCTATCAAATTCAAGCAAGGCTTTCTTTTTTTTTTTTCATTTTTTGGAAACTGAAAGTGTGGAGATAACATCCTGCTTTAATATGTGGACTTCTAAACCACATTTGCTATCCCAGGGCAAAACCTATAAGTTTAAACAACTTATGGGGTTCAAGTCATGTTGCTGACTTTTAAATGGTTTCTTGGGGTCATGTGTGTTGTTGGCTTTGAACTCACCCCCAAATTATGTCAAGTGTTTGTCCCTCTCTTAACTGCCAAGACTATCCCTTAGCAGATTTGCTCTGAAAGGCCACACTAACATAGATTATTATAAGGATGTGCACATTGATTTCCACAGTGAGAGAATCCAACCTTGTTTCATTTCCTACTGAATAATGCAAGATGGTTAACCCAAGTTAATAACCAAGTTAGGTAACTCAGTAATAATCCAATAATAACTCAAGTTATAATAACCAATAACCCAAGTTAGTTAATGCCACAGTAGCTTTTAAGTGTCCATATGTCTCCAGGCGGGGGGGGGGGGGGATCCAGGTGTGGCTGTGCTTTTGTGTAAATGTCACAGTAGTGACAAAGTCTACAATACAACCCAGCTTGTACTCTTTTAGCATGAGAAGAACTTGATCGCTGGCCAGCAATTCGACACCTACTCATTTCTGAAATTTGGGAAACAAAACTACACAAATAACTTCCTGGTACCAAGCACATCTCTCTCTTTCAAATGCTGAATTCACATTATCCAAGCCCTCTGGTCTCTGGCTTACAGTAAATAATTGTCCGCAGCTGCTGAGAGTTGGTTTATCCTCCAATAAAGGTCAGGGTGGCTGACTAGACATGAGAAGGAAAACTTCAGAAATTTGGTGTTTAGACTAGCTTGCATCTATGTTTATCTCTTTTGTTTTTGTTGTAACTGAATAGGCAAATGTGGGCTGTGGCAAAGGCATGGCAGAGAACCCGGATATCATGTTGTTCTTTCTAGGTCTTTAATACTAATGCATGGAACGCTTCCCTGCTTTTTGTGCCTCGGTTTCCTGTGTCTTTGCACATGGATCAATATGCAAAGATCTCACTAACTTCTGGCCAGGTGAGATGGTAACTGGAAATATCCATTATCCAAGACAACAAATACCTGTTCATTTTATAAAACTAGAAGGGGGTTTGACAACTATCGCCCAAAGTAAAAATATTCGCATCTGACAGAGATGAAGATATCCTTCAATAACAGAGAGGGAAAGAGATTAACCAAAGGCCCTAGCTCTTGTGCCTGAGTGTGTGTGTGTGTGTGTGTGTGTGCGCGCGCGCGCGCGCGCGCGCGTGCGCACGCGTGTCCATTTCACAGGGATGCTGAAATGACAAGGCATAACCCTGCCATGCGCATCTCCAGATGAGATTTCTATGTTTGGCTTACAGTGAGGCCCACATAAGCTCTCTCTCTTGAAGTCTTGGGACTTCAAGGAGGAGGCCTATTAACAAAATGAGGTGGGAGGCATCTTCCAAGGGATAAAAATTTATTGGGTTAAAATCTAATGCAAATACAGTTTTCTTTGGAAACAGCAACACAAAGAGAAAAAGAATAAGCATGGATGAGTCCAAAGAAAATGAAGGCAACTTCCATGAATGGCCAGGGAGGAAGGGAAGAAGAGGAAGAGACTAAAGCTGGGAACAAAGAACAAGGGGTACCTGATGTCTGATTCATAGGAAACTCATGTCCTCCTAACTGAGCCATGGTAATATCACACCAAACATGCACCTAAGGGCATCAATTGTGGCTCTTTCACCCTAGTCTCTGTATGACTTAATATTTATCTTCTATATCACATCAAGTCAGGCACAGAGTAGAAGCATGTGGTCAAATAGAGCCGCCTGAATCTGAGTTGGAGCTGTAGGAGATCTTTCTGATTAAGCATCCATTCCTTTACCTCCTGACTCACTACACTTTACCATCCTACCTGCTGCTGAAGCATCCTTTCAAAATGTTTATTACTTCCTGTGTCACTTCTCCATCACCTGCATACCACATTATCCCTCATAATTTTTTCTTTTCTACTCAAGGTCCAAGGCCAAGGCTGAGCAACTTTACACAAACTCTACCCACAGCTTGTTTTGTGGATCAGAGTTGTCAAACAATACTTTCTGAATGGACCAATATGGAAGCCACTGGCTACCATTAAGACATGGTATGATGTCTGAAAAGCAATTTTTTTTCATTTAAATTTGCTTAAATTTAACAAACTATGTGTGTTTAGTCACTACTCTTTTAGACAATACAAATCTTATGATTTGGATTTTCCTCTAAAGATATCTACTCTAGTGGATTTTTTTTTTTTTTTTATTCTTTGCTATTTTGCCTCTGGAATTTAAAGCTCCATTTCTACAGATTTGCATAGTGCAAACATGGCCCAGTTGAAGGTTGAAATGAGAGCTGAAAATGAAACACCTCTTGGCTCATGGAACCTCCTTTTCTGGCATAAAGCTGCATGGATAAAAGGAAGAAGAGACTTATTTTTTACTTTTGTTCCCTATCTAGAAAGAGAACTCCTTTGTTCCTGTGTTCTTTCTTTAGACAAAGCCACCTTGCTTTCTGAGCCTGGCTCAGACAGAGCTTCTCTTTCCTCTAAATTCCCAGTATTTTTCTTTATCTGAGAGACCTGGAATGGGTCTCAAGTTAGGCACTAAGAATTTGAAGCCATGAGCCTTGTTAGAATTTCAGCTCTGTCAAGCACCTGGGAAGGAACCTTGGACACATGATGTCATATCTCTGAGCCTTAAGGTTTCAACCATAAAATGGTGTGATAGCAATAGGAACTCTCTAACAGAGAGGAACTAAAGAGTTCTTATGAGTCAGCAAAGTGACAGAAAGGTTGGGTCCATAGCCTGGGGTCTGGCTCAAAAGCAGTGTGGAGTAGTTGTTTGCATATGCATTCTTACTTTCAGTAAATATTTATTGGACTTACCAGATACTGGACATGTTGCCAAGCCCAGAAAGATGCAACAGGATGGTAACTAAACAAAGATAAAACCCCTGGCCACCTTGGCTTGTGGGGGCAGATACAGATAGTATCCCAAGTAAAGATAAATAAGTGAGCAAACCAAAAGGAAAGCTCCTGGTACTATGACTATGGAGAATAGAGATACATAGACAGACAGACCGATCATAAAAGACTTCTCTGAGGGTAGTGGAGCTGAGGTCAGGAGTGTGAATTGGCATTGGCTTATCAAAAGGGAAAGGTAAGAGTGTTCGAGGAAGGGAGAAAGCATATGCAAAGGATTTGGCTTCATGTGATACAAAAAAATTCCAGAGGGGAACACATGAACAGGATGCAGATGGTGGGAGAGCAGCCCAAGCAGAGCCCTGCAGGCACAGAAGGAAGAGCCGAGGGGCAATGGGACTGGCTCTACTTCTCCACAAGATCGCCCTGGCTTCAGTTCACAAAAGCAGCTAGACTGCAGCTCCTCATGCAAAAGACAATGTTGTTGGAAGATGTTTCTAATTGTTAAGAAGGATTCAAGGCTTACTTATATGCTTATTTTGCCTAAGTACTAAGGTCATGCTGATATTTTGATTGTTAGCACAGTTCTATATTTCTTTTTTTTTTAAATATTAGTTACAGTTAATTAGCTTTGTATCCCAGCTGTAGCTCCCTCCTTCATTCCCTCCCAATCCCACCCTCCATCCCTCATCTCCTCCCTGCCCCTTTCTAAATCCACTGATAGGGGAGGTCCTCCCCCCCCTCCATCTGACCCTAGCTTATCAGTTTCTTCAGGACTGGCTGCAATGTCCTCCTCTGTGGCCTAGCAAAGCTGCTGCTCCCTTGTGTGTGTGTGTGTGTGGGGGGGTGGAGGTCAAAGAGCCAGCCATTGAGTTCATGTCAGAAATAGTCCAGGTTCCCTTACTAGAGTACCCACTTGGATACTGAGCTACTATAGGCTACGTCTGAGCAGGGGTTCTAGGTTATATCCATACATGGTCCTTGGTTGGAGATACAGTCTCATAAAAGACTGCTGTGCCCAGATATATTTGGTCCTTGTAGAGCTCCTGTCCTCTCCAGGTCATACTAACTCCCCCTTCTTTCATATGATTCCCTGCACTCTGCTTGGTTTGGTTATGAGTCTCAGCATGTGCTTTGATACACTACTGGGTAGAGTCTTTCAGAGGCCCTCTTTGGTAGGCTCCTGTCCTGTTAATTGTTTTCTCCTACTTCCAATGTCGATCCCTTTTGTCTTTCTAGGCAAGGTTTAATCATCATACCCAGGGTCCTCTCTCTTGTTTATCTTTTTTAGGTATACAGATTTTGGTATGTTTATCCTATCTTACAGGTCTAGTACCCACTTACAAGTGAGTATATACCGTGTGTGTCTTTCTGCTTCTGGGATACCTCACTCAGGATGATCTTTTCTAGATCCCACCATTTGCCTACAAATTTCATGATTTCCTTGTTTTTAATTGCTGAGTAGTATTCCATTTTGTAAAAGTGCCACAATTTCTGTATCCATTCCTCCGTTGATGGACATCTGGGTTGTTTCCAGGTTCTGGCTATTATGAATAAAGTTGCTACAAACATGGTTGAGCAAATGCCTTTGTTGTGTACTTGAGCATCTTTTGGGTATATGCCTAGGAGTGGTATAGCTGGATCTTGAGGAAGTGCTATTCCTAGTTGTCTGAGAAAGCACCAGATTGATTTCCAAAGTGGTTGTACAAGTTTACACTCCCACCAGCAATGGAGGAGGGTTCCCTTTTCTCCACACACAACCTCTCCAGCGTGTGTTGTCACTTGAGTTTTTGATCTTAGACATTCTGATGGGTATGAGATGGGATCTCAAGGTCATTTTGATAGGTCATTGAGCATTTCTTTTTTAGTACAGTTTTATATTTCTTTAAAAAAAGATTTATCTATCTACCTACCTACCTATCTATCTATTTATTATGTATACAATGTTCTGTCTGCATGTATACCTGTACAATATAAGAGGGCACCAGGTCTCATTATAGATGGTAGTGAGCTACCATGTGGTTGCTGGGAGTTGAACTCAGGACCTCAGGAAGAACTGCCAGTGTCCTTACCCTCTGAGCCATCCCTCCAGCCCCTGTATTTCTAATTCAGGGTTTTATCACTAAAATGCTGTGACCTAACATTCCAGTGTAAGGCCTTACTTAAGTGTAAGGTCTTTGTAGACAAGCCCTTTGTTCCATATGTCTTTGTATAAATTGTACAGTGCCCTGCTTACAGGAACTGGGAAAGAATTTACTCTTTTCTAGGCTTCACATGCTAGTAAGGGAAGTATATTATTATATTATATCTGAATCTCTGAGAGAGGATCACAGTGTAGATGAGAAAACTACATTTCTCTCTGTTGCCACCAAAACCAATATAAACACGATGGGGGAAGAAAAAGCTATTGCTAGATGGAGGAAGGCTTCTTTTCCCAATGGCAAGGCTTGCATGAAAGTGACAGGTCAAGTCAGGTTAGAGGGGTGCAGCCCTCTTGTCCCCCAGGTATGTGGGAGGATCCATGTGAAGGCTAGGGTTTAGGTGATCATCCTGGATGCTCTCCATGCAGAGGTCAGCATTACCACTAAGGGGAAAACACAAAACAAACCCTGACCTCCTTCTTCACTGTGCTTTCCTCTTCTGTAGTTCAAACTCGTACAGATTTCCGTTTTCAGGGGAAAGCCACGGAAATCCCAGCTTCAGGTGATTCACTCTAGCAGGTTTCCTTGCCAACAGGAAAGGAATCTGGTCTGAGTTCAGCTCTGTCACGAAGGTTGGTACTCAGCCTCAGTAAAAAGTGTTCAGCTCAGTCTCACACAGTAAAGGCCGCAGCGCATCAAGGGATGCTAATTGCTCCATGCCTACCTGCATAGGAGGAAATAGAAAATGGCTCCACACTCATGAACGTAAACCCTTCTCCTTCACTCTGATTGGGTCAAAAGAAGTCACATGCCTCCTCCCAGGCCAATAATAGTCTCCTTGAAAAATGCCATGTTCCGATTGCCTTAATCTAAATAGAGTTTACCAGGCCAATAATAGTCTCCTTGAAAAATGCCATGTTCCTGTTGGCTTAAATAAATAGGGTTTACCCCCTGAGGCTAGAGTGGTTTCCTGACTAGATTAGGCATGCGTTCAGAAGCAGAAAAAGGGGTGGTGGTGGACATAAGCAAGGCAAATGGACTATGTCCTTCCAGCAGTGTGCCCCTTTCTAGAAAAATGAGATGACTTTATAGGTCTCTGTAGCTCCACTTCATTCATCCATTCATTCCCTCGCTTACTTCATGGATATTTATTGGGTGTTTACTCTGTGGGGGGAGCTAGGGAAGCTTATTGAGGCACCTCAAGAATTTTTCAAATACCTCTGCACATATTTTTCATTCACTTGCCACATGTGGAAGCAAGTATCCACAGAAAGAGGCAGATGCATTCACGTGGCACATTTAAAAAAAAAAACACAAAACAAAACATGTGCCTAACACTCAGGTCTCACATTTAGATCTTCATAAATCTGGATTCCATGGGGACCAGGTCATGGTATCATTTCTGGCCACTGTCGAGAAAGATTTACGATGGTTGTTTGCATGACCCAACCATATGCTCTGGCTGGGGAAATCGTCTGGTTAGCCTGCTTTGACGTATGTATTGATGACAAAGAAAGTTACACCACACCACAGGAAAAAGACAACATAAAAACATCCCCCAATTTATCAGTGAAGTGCCTGCAGAAATAATGACCTTGGTAAAAATCAAGAGATGATTAAAAAGAATTAATGGATACTTCATGAAAAAGATGTCAGAGTGGGAAGGTCTGGAAGCCAGCTGTCCTAACATTTCTGGGGCTCAAGGTGCATTTTATTGGCTCCATGAAGTGCATGCTTTTAGCCCCACAGCAAAAGACCATGAAAGACAAGCCTGGCAGCTAGTGCCCTTTCTGCTCTTACATCCTTTCAGAGCAGAGCTCCAGGTTTGGGAAGGACAGGATTTTCAAGCAGACTAGCTCTTTCCCTGCACATGACCTGAGTAATTGTAATGCCTTACATGGCGTCCAGAGAATGGAGCCTTTAGGCTTACAGGTCAAGCCATCTGGGAGGTTCCCGGACAAAGGCAGGGAATGAAGGGGGCAAAACCCATCAGTCCTTGACTGCCTCCTTTGCAGAGCTAATACTATTTGTATCTTGTTAGGGGGTGTGGAGGGTAGGTAGAGCACCAGATCTAAACTAATTGGGCAGGGAGCAAAGACAGCTGATGGTTGTAAAACAACATCGTAAGGAAGTTTGTTGTTGTATATAGCATGTACAGGAGTGTGTGTGTGTGCTGGGGGTGGTGTGTGGATACAAACACTTGTGCCTTTGGAAGACAAGAGGAAGATGTTGGGCGTCCTATTCTATCACTATGCCTTAGTCCTTTGAAACAGGGTCTCTTGCTGAATTCAGAGCAAACCAGTCCCAGTGATTTTCATGTCTTTGCTGCTACAACAGGGACACAGGCACATGGGCACAGCCATGCCTACCTCCCTTTACTCTTTTTTAGCATGCGAACAAGGATACAAACTCAGGGCCCATGCTTCTACAGCACTCTTACCCACTGAGCCATCTCTTAAGAACGGGGGAATTTGAACAGTGAAACCTTCTGTACTCTGGTGGAGGTGACAATTACACAGCTCTCTACCCAGTCAGAAGCCATCAATGTGCACAACCAAAAAGTGAGAATTATAACTTACATAAGCAAAACACAAATGAAATACTCAGCTCACATTTTTAAAATTATATCTCAAAATGGTAAGGCAGGTGTTTGTAATAAAAACTGTCGTCTCTGGCATGAAGAAGCTACGGAGCACGGACATGTGAAAGGACCATGCGTGAAACTCTGTCCTTTGACTTCTAAATTGGTGGTGGTTTTGCTCCTGGCCTGGTCAGACGTGCTAATTCCCTTTGTACTTGCCTTCCACATAGCACTTTTAGTTGTTTTGTTCCTGTTCATGTCTTACACCTCAGCTAGCTACTTTCTCTAGGAGAGCATGTTCCGATTACTAGATACTTTCTCCTTCTCTGTACTCCTCAGTACCAACCCCTGCTACTTTGCCCATACTCCTGGAATTTCCATAGACCATGAATTGGGGTGTAAGGAAATCTTGATGTTTGTTATACCCAAGCACCAGGGCAGCATTAGAAATGCAAAAATATTTCTGCAGTGGCTAGATATTAAGGCCGGTGGATTTGGAGTGAAAGGGGAATGAGGGGAGAACAAATCAGTCTTGTTTTAACCTCTCAGCTGCCAGGGTTTCTTCACCTTGGCAAGTAACAGGAGCCAACTTGAGCATACTTAAGCAAATTAGAAGATTCAGGGACAGACTATGGAAGAGGACACACAGCTCAAAATCACTGGGTTCCACATGACTGGACAGTCATTGGAAATGCAGGTGAATATTTTTTCCTATGCCTAATCTCCATTGTTTTTCTTTAGAGACTTAATTCTTCCCTCAGTTCTAACTCATCTTCTTAGGTTTTATGTCCACATGTTGGAAAATGGTCATTCAATCTCTAGTTTTCTCTGTTCCTTGAAAGGAACTAGTACAGACTAGCTGGCTGCTGTGAATCTCTGTGGCTGGCTCTGACTGCTTTGGGATGGGATCTACCTGAATTACAGATGACTGGCCATTTTAACGCACAGCTGCTAGGGCTAAGCCAGTGCTTAGAGAAAATTGGCTGCCTTCCGGTTGAGTAGAAATTCAAATTGGTACCTGCTACTTTGGCAGAGAGACTTGGAAATGAGCCCCCATGGTCTTAATCTAAGGTGCTCAGGGGCCTTGAATATGGGCAGGATCCAGGACGTGCTTTTGACTAACAGAATGTGGCAAAAGGAACAAGATATATGTGGTTGTTAGCTCACGACTCCATAGATGAGATTCTAGCACCCATCTTACTGGAATCTCTCTCTTCCTTGCTTGCTTTATGAAGGCAGATGGTGATATTGGGAAGACTATGAACTGAGAAACTGAGGCTGGCCTGTTCTTGACAGCTATCGGGAAATGGAAGTTCTTAGTCCTGTGGTCGCAAGAAACTAAATTTTGCTAAACAACCCAAATAAGACTGCAAACATATTCTTCTCCAGTCAAGCCTTGGGTGAGACCATAAAATCCAAGGCAGATGAGTCAGTTCAATCATGCCTGGACTTCTGACCAACAGTCTGTGAGCTGTTTGGAATTGGTAAGTTTGTGGTAATACTACACATGTCAATAGGGACCTACCAAAACCACAGGCCCATCTTCAGCTAAAGCTGTATTAAGAAGATTGACAGCTTCTCAGCGCATACCTGAAGGTATGCTCCAACTCAAGGTCATGCAATTCCAGGCAGTACAATAACAGGATAACTGAAGGACTGGCTGTCTTGAGCCCTCAGCAGGAAGTCCTCTTGCATATAGTATATGAGTTAACTTTGATAACCAGCTAGGATTCTGATGAGTTATGATGTGAAACTTCTGTTTCCAGATCTGGTAGTGAGCTCACCAAGGAGTTTTAAGAGATAATGCTGAAGATTATAGCCTCACAAGTTCAAAGGAAAAATAAGTCCACTGGGGTGAGGTGGGTGGCTCAGCAAAGAACTAGAGAAATGAGGGTGATGAAGAAAAAAAAAGGGGGGGATGCCTAGAAGCTTTTGTTCCATAGGTATGCCTGTGGCATGCCTTTTCTGTGCCTGAGCTGCCTCAAACATATCAGCATTGTTGCCTCTAAGTTGGGAATGGAAATGAGGCACATGTAGTACCTGATTCCTGTCAGACTTCCGTTCTCATCTTCCTTTAGTTAACACAGGTGGCTCCTGCACAGTCCCTAAAGATACCTGGCTTCTCCTACACTGAACAGGGAGATACTGAGTTTGGTATCATCTTCAATATTGTCCAGACTTTCATGAGCATTATCAATATTTGCTTTGTAGAATTTCAACTTATACCCAGCTATCAGTACTGACATCATCAAAGAAATTTAGGTAAGTGCTATGTTTTTGTTTCTGTAATGTGTCTTGTGTGATAACAATAGTTCTTAAGCATGTTAGAGAGACTGGTATGGTTCAAAAGCAAAAAGAATCCACGTCTATATACCACATTTAAAGCCCAGGGAATATATTCAGGAAAGCATTTGCTGCTATATAATCCTAAGGGTTGAGCCTTCCAAGACTGGAAGTGCCTTGAAATCATGTTTGCTGAAAAGAGCATGGCCCAAGACAAGGAGCAGGAGACAATAACTGCTAAACAAAGGCATTAACTCCTGGAAAATCATGGATGCTCCACAGCCTATAAGACTGCTTGGAAGTTTAGACTCCAAAGAACAAGACTTCTACAAGCAATGGATAAGTCAGCATCTCAAGAAGGGAAAAGGAATTCCTTTGGCCCTTATATTTAGGTAAGATAAAAATGATGCTAGCTTTTGTTGCACTTGCTTCATTGCCATTTCTTGCCTCATGTCAACTCTCACTCCTGAAGCCCCTGAGATCCCCAAGTCCCCACCAAACACAGAGCATGTATTCACAAACATAGGGGTAGGTGTGTGTGTGTGTGTGTGTGTGTGTGTGTGTGTGTGTGTGATGAAACTATAATGTTTCCTTTCCCTCTAATTTGGGTGTTGAGGTAGAATTGGCTCAGCTTCATCTACCTACCCAGGAAGACTCTGTCCTCACAGAAAGGCTGCCCTGAGAGCCGGCTCTCCACTGGGCTGGAGAGAGAGTGTGATTCTGAATATTTCTCAGTCATCCCATCCCACATACAGCTGTCACTGGAAGGTAAGTAATCACAGCA
The DNA here is from genome assembly GCF_030254825.1 of Meriones unguiculatus. NCBI lineage: Eukaryota > Metazoa > Chordata > Mammalia > Rodentia > Muridae > Meriones > Meriones unguiculatus. Next base: position 6,685,163 of record NC_083357.1, on the reverse strand, counting down.
TCCATGTGTCATCCCGAAAAGGCTGTGTACTCTGTGAGATGCAGTGTTAGGCTGCTCACCTTATTTGTAGTTGGTGTTGACCAAAAACTATTTCATGTCATGCAACTAACTGTTTATCAAGCGGCTTAAAGACAGAATGTTCTCATCTCCTAAAGAAAGGAAAACTGAAATGACCCCACAGGCTGCAAGCTCTGGGCCAGTGCCCCATGACCCATGCTCAGCACACACCTAAACTAAGCATCTAACAAGAAACTGAATCTCTGTAGTTAATAAGACCAAAAAGGGAATAGAATCACATATATTAAAAAGACTTATAGCACAATCAATTAATATATAATTAATAAATAATATGTAAGAATTAATATATAGTAATTTATTAGTCATCCCCTTAACCCATGCCTCAGGAAGATGAGTTTAGATACAATGGTACAATTATCTATCTAGTTCTTAGCAAGCACAGATGTGGGGTTTGTAACATGGCTTACATCCAGTTAATACTTGTAGCACTGTTCTGAGACAGATCCCATGGCAAGAACTGAATGCATCGAGGTGCTTTCAAGCTCAGCAAGGCTGCAAAGTCTACGAGGAATAAAGACCTGGCAGGGGCCCAGTCTGGCCTACAGTGGTGTCCTTAGCTAGCCCTTGTGGGTTAGAGCTCATTCTTTGGAGCTGCACATTTTGCTCTGAAGTTTACTCTGAACTTCTAGTCACTGAGATGATTTTAAACTTGGAAATTGCAATGAGGACTAGCTAACAGAATCTTCTAGAATGGTGCCTGGATGGAGCTTATATTATTATTAGCTGCAGAAACTTGCAGTTTGAGAAAACAGCATCAGAGAGACTAGGCTGTATATTCTAGGTCACACGGTCCAGTCATCAGCGGCAGATATAATAGAGAAGCCTGGGTTGGTTTGTCCTCCTGTGGCTGCGAAGTGATCTAGCAAACCTTGCAATACATTTTCCTGAGCCCCAGAGGGTGAAAGAACAGCAAATTGTTTTCACAGTCCATTTCTCCTAAGCGAGTAGCCCTCCTGGGTAGAGCCAGCCCCCAGTGGCACTGGACATGCTGGGAAGCACCCTCCTGGATCTGCAAGCCATCAATAGAGCTAAAGCTAAATGTCAGATCACATCCTGCCTGACACTTGGCCTTCCCCAAGCGTACATAAAATGAAAACCTCCGTGCACACTGGTTTGCCATTTTCTAAAGCACTTTCCAGACTCTTTTTTTCCACCCTGCCTTCAAAGTCCCTCATTAGCCTCATTCTGGAAAGGGCAGCTTGATGTGGGAGGTGGCCACGGTGTGCTATTTTCACACACGTTTACAGGCTAGTGACTCTTAGCATTCTCTATAGCATGAGAGCCTACAAGAGGTTGAAAATCAAGGCAGGAAAGCCAAGGGCCTGGGAAGTGAGTACAGTTCATGAGGTAGGGCTGGGGTGAACACAGGTGTGTCCCCACATTAGGCTGCAAAGAGGAGCTGGAGGAGGGGTGCCACCGAAATGAAAGGCAGCCTTATTCTGCAGAAGTAGATTCTAACTCTCGCCTCCCATCCCAAAGTGATACAGATTAAACTAGATTAAACACAGTTACTCAAATGAATTTAAACTCTAAATAATGCATTCTACACTATTTCACAGAAAGCAGGAGGGGCAAAATTTGAAACTGGCATCTTTATTGATCTTCAGTTAATGTGTAAGAAATAATCATATTTCCTAACACATTTATCTGACATTATTTTTGGTAAAGTCTTTTGGCTCAGAAAATTGTTTTCTCAACAATGATGTTCATATGCACAAAGCATTGACAAACAGCATCTACATGTAAACTAAAGTGAAAAGCCTAAAGTAAGCCAGAGTGTATGAGTTCATTAAGACATTAGATATGCTTCTGAAGAGGATAAATGTATCTACACAACATCTGCACTTGGGCACGATTGCCTTGGCAAGCTTTATAATATGGTTTTCATTTGTACTTCCCAGGTTACTGCGATAGAAGGAAACAAATAAAGTGCCTGCAAACTGCATCGCTCACTTTCAGAGAAGTTCAAAGAGAAATGAGCAAAAGAACAAAAATGAACAATAGTCTCAGAAATGGCAGCCTACCTTATTTTTATTAGCTGGTTTAAAATTATATATTTATTCTTTTTTTCTTTTTTACCTTTTGTCAAGATAGGTTGTGTGTGTATGTGTGTTTGTGTGTTTGTGTGGCTCTGGCTGTCCTAGAACTTGCTCTGTAGACCAGGCTGGCCTCCAACTCAGTGCTCTGCCTGCCTCTGCCTCCTGAGTGCTGGAATTAAAGGTGTGCATGCCACTGCTCAGCGTATTCATTCATTTTTATTTCATGTGTATAAATGTTTGCCTGCATATATGTATGTGTCATCAAGTGCCTGCCTGGTGCCAGCCAGGAGGTCAGATCCTCTGGAACTAGAGCTACAGGTGGCTATGAGCCAGCAAGTGGGTGCTGGGAACTGAAACACAGTCCTGTGCGAGAACAGCTGGTGTTCTTAATTGCTGAGACATGTCAGCAGACCCATGATACATCCACATATATATGTGTATGTATATACACACAGATATGTATATTATGAGTCTCTTTCTCTGTATCTACCTCTGTGTCTGTCTGTCTATCTCTCTCTCTCTCTCTCTCTCTCTCTCTCTCTCACACACACACACACAGAGACACAAATGCACAAACATATTCACTCCAGAATCTTGAATTACTGATAACACAATATGTGAAAAAGTTCAGGGACTCATACATACTCTATGAGAAACTTTCTATAAGTAATCAGATCCTAACGTCTTGCATACTTGAAAACTAATCTTTGTATCTAAATCAAGCTCCTGGGCTCCAGGACTCCAGGACCATCTCTCAGTGCAACAGGCTCCCTTCGTTCTCACTGACCACATTTCTCACTTTAGCCAAACCAATTCAGAAGATCTCTCAAATGACAACTTCAATGGCTTTTATCAGAAGCCAAGCCAGAGAGAGGGAGAGACAGAGACAGACACAGAGAGAGACAGAAAGACAGAGACAGAGTCAGAGAGAGACAGAGAAAGACAGAGAGGCAAAGAGACAGAGATGAATATGCATATAAATTATGTTGGCAGGGGAAAGTGGGGAGCCCGCCTAACAGGAAGGAGTAGAAGCAGCATGCAGAAGATCCCTTGGGTGGGGCCCCTGTTTAGTCTGTCTGCTGAGACCAGGCTCAGAACAGAAGAGACACACCTGCCTGGACGTGGGAGAAACCATCTACCCAAACAGGCATTTCCACAAGTTCCTATCTGCTTCCTACGGGCTGATAACCCGGCCAGGCTTTTCATTTAGGGACATAGGAAGTCTCCTCCTGGCTTAGGTCCTGGAGAAATGTAAGAGAGCAAGTACACACAGAGAGAAATAACAGCAAAAGCCTGGGGCTCTAAGTCAACACTTCAGGCCTCCCTGGCTGTGCACAAGGCTGGGTGTTCATGTTCCCCCTAGCAGCAGAGAGGATTCACTGGTGGGAGATGGTCAGGGATAACTTCCTGAATCTTCACAGACCCCTTCTTTGAGGTGGAATAGATACTTTAAAGCAGAATAGTTTTTCTTAAAACTGAAAATCGGAGATGATGGAAAACTTGATGAGCCTAGGTCTTAAGACCTACCTCCTCCTTTTAGGAAATAGTAGATGTGTCCCTCAAGCGTGGGGTATACCAAATCCTTTCCTTCTCCAATGTGTCAGGAAAAAGGCAGGGTTTCTAAGTATTCTGACTGCAGAATATTTGGAATATTTTGTCCTTTAGTAGTTTCCCACTTTAAGAACTGTACCTACCCAAAGAAGAGGAAGGATTACATTTTTTTAAATGGAGGGTATATTTTCCCATGCCACAGGTCTCTATACCCACAGAGAAACACTGAAAGAACACAAAAGAAATAAAACCTCAAGAACTCTAGAATGGAACAATTATATTATTTAGAAGAGAAAGAGAGTGGGTAGTGGGATTTAGGGTGTATGGTCAAAGTACATTGTATACTTGTGTGAAAATTGCCTCTATGGAGTTGGGTAGAAAGCTCAGTGGTTAAGATCACTTTCTGCTCTTGGAGAGGACCCAGTTTCAGTTCCTAGCACCCACACAATGCTTAGAGACATCTGTACACTCCAATTCTAGAGGATCCAACTCCCTCATACAGGGCACCAAGCCACACATGGTACACCTACATATATATAGGCAAACATTCATATACATCAGATAAAAATAGCAGCAAACCTTTAAAATAAAGTAAACCTTTAAAAACAGAAAAAAAGATAGTGGCCCCATCTAACCCCTTATAAATGTAGAGAAAACGGGAGGGTGAAGAGAAAGCCCTGCTCTATTTGTTTTTAGAATCATCTATGCCCAAATGATGGATTAGGAAATCAGCAAGGAAAGTAAATAGATAAATCAAAGTTGCACAGAACATGGAAGGAAGGCAGAAACATAAAACACTTCCAAGGAGATGAGAGCTCTGTGGGAGAGGACATCTTGGCAGTGCTTCTAAAATATGTTTTTCTGACACCTGTGTGGAGGAAGCTGAAACTGTGGGCTTCACCCAATGATGGGCAAAGGCAGAAGCAAGGCCTTTGGAAGCACTGCCTATTTTATTTTTTTATTAATTTATTCTCTTTGTATCCTGATTGAGCCCCCTCCCTCATCTCTTCCCAGCCCCACCCTCCCTCCCACTTCTCCCCATCCCTGCCCCTAATCCTCAGAAAGAGGGAGCCCTCCTCCCTTACCAACTGACCCAGACTATGAAAGCTCTTCAGGATTGCCTGCATGATCTTCCCCTGTGGCCTGGCAGCTATGCCCCACCAGGGGGAAGTGATCAAAGAGCAGGCAACAGAGTCCATGTCAGAGACAATCCCTGCTCCCTTTACTAGAAAACCAACATGGAGACTGATCTGCCTATCAGCTACTTCTGAGCAGGGGGGGCCAGGTCCTCTCCATGCATGGTCCTTGGTCCTTTGTTGGTGCATCAGTCTCTGCAGGCTCCTCTGGGCCCAGATTTGTTGGCTTTGTTGGTCTCTTTGTGGAGCCCCTGTCCCCTTCCAGTCCTTCTATCCCGCCCTCTTCTATAAGACTCTGCGCTCTGCCCAGAGCTTGGCTGGGAGTCTCACCACCCACTTCAATCCCCTGCTAGAGCTGCCTATTTTAAAGCCAAATCTTATGGTAACACCTTTAAAGAAGATTGTCTACAGGTAGTTATTTACATTGAAAAGCACTTTCCTTAATGTTATAAACATCCTCTTTGGAGTGTATTGATGTGTTAAAAGAAGATAATAGGTTCTAAGAGAAAACTCAATTAAATTCCTTTAAACAAGGTACTAATGGTATGGTAGGGATTTGAAAATTATCTGGAAGTTTAAATCTCCATGTTAGCTTCTAATAAAACATTTTTATAAAGAAATTTTTACTTTGGTTGAAATTAAATTTTTCTCTCCCTTATCCACATTCTTTTATTCTATAATCCTTTAAAGTTAGTATTATTTTATTGAAAAATCATTTCCTGAAGAAAATAAGGATGCAAAAAAGGCAAAGAGGGAAAGAAAAAAAAAAAGCACTCCTGATGCATGCTGGGATATCCACATTGGATCCTAGCTTTGCTGACTCTCTTAAGGAAATGCACATATTTCCCAGCACGATGTTATTTTACAAAGACATTCCAAACTTAATGCACTATGATATTTGTCATGCTAATAAATTACTATTTTAAAACCTCCTTCCCTCAACCCCCAGGCCAAAATTCACATAATAAAGCCTTATTTCTTGAGCAAGAAATAATTTTTGAATGTTGAATGTTCTTTTATAAAACATTTGAAAAGAAGTCATCTCACTTATTCTTCCTAGAGACTTGTGAGGAAGGGAGAAGAGGCAACATGGTTAATGCTCCCTTCAGAGAGTGCTCCCCCACAAGGTCCCCAAGGTCATGCTTCCATAGGGCATAAAGGAAACAAGACCTCACCCAGGTTCCTGGCTACTAACCCCAACCCCACCTGTTGGACTGTCACTCTCCCCTGGCTTCCTCCCTGCTGCAGTTCAGGGCTCTGCCCAGACCAGAGCATCTTAGAACCACCTAGCTGGCAGCATCTAACACCCAGCATACCGACCCCATCTCACCTCTCTCCTTGCTGTTTCTCCCAGGACTGCCATGCCAAACTGCTTTCTGGGAATGGCCCATCACCAAGTGTGACTCTCGGGAGCCTGCAGGGGCTCAGGGACCCTTTGCAGCTGCCCTCCAAGGTTGCACATTTCAAACATATTTAATTGACACTGATCTCTCTTTTAAAATCATTCCTTCTTTTTCAAAGTCAAAATTCATTATATATTTGTGTGAAAATGCAAGCACAGTTCAAACAGTTGCCAAAGTGTAAACCTTGACAAGCATTCCTGTAAGAAACACTGTGGCTCTTCTTCCAAGTTCCTTCAAGGAACTGTTGAATTAAATGAGACCTCTTATTTCTGACTCGAGGGAAACATCAATAAAGCAAAATAAGGTTGTTATAAAATTTAAATAAAACAATATTTGAGCTAAAGCTTACTTCTTCAAAAACAGTAGTTCATTACAAAATATATAAATAGATAAAAATTAAAAGCCTAGCAAATAAAAAAGACAGAGCAATCAATAGAATAAAAAAGACAGCCAATCAATAGTTTCATACTTTTGAGTAGTCAAGTGATAAAGTTCTGTCAGTCCCTAACTACTTATGTCCATGGTCATGATGGAAAATGTTGGGGTTCAGTTGTGCAACTTATTATTACTTATTCTGTCATTTTCAAGAATGGATCAACAAGAATACCCCTTAGTGGTAGTCATGGATGCCACCCTTATCCAAGGACATATAAAAGCTCTTAATGCAAAACATGTTTAAACCCTCTTAGTCAAAAGCACCCACACAAAGGCTTTTCCCACACATGCCCAATAGTCCTGCATTTGAAATACTTATTCTCTTTTAAGAACTCTGTCTGCCTGTGTTTTTGCAGAAGAAATTCCTATAAGAAGCAAATTTCTTAATTGCTTTGTCTAATTCAAGGCTTTTCTTGCCTCCTCCTCCTCCTCCCTTTCATTACTCTCCCTCTCTGCCTCACCCTCTTCTCTTCTTCATCCTTTAGCTCCTCTACCCTACTTCTTCATTTTTATATTTTATATTTTGGAGGTGAGCCTCAGTCTAACTGTGAACTCAAAGCCTTCCTATATCAACCTCTAGAGTGTTGGTCTTTTTTTTTTTTTCAATGCAGTTTATTCAGGAACCTTGAACAATCATCTAACCCTGGGGAAAGCCAGCCCACAGCTTAAATAGCCTCTGGGTAGCCAACCCCAGCGTGCCACGTGGGCAATGCAGATAGGTCCACATACATGTAAGCAAGCCAGTCCTCAGCCTTAGCCAAATGTGGAATTGTTCGTGACAGAGAACACTCACCATCGGGAAGGTGGAAGGCGGAAACCAGCTCCATCTTTAAGGCACAGCATTCTGCAGCTCTCTACAGTTCCCCCTTTTTGTTTTAGACGCATCAGGCAAGAGTAGAGGTCTGATCTCTGATATTAGAAATAAATTGGGACTTTGTACTGATGTTCATTTAGGTGTCATCCACCCAAAGAGCATTAGACCCATCTGATACCTTTTTCTCAGAGGCGGGACCTGGGGCATCAACCCGCATGCAATCAGACATGCTCTTCTCTGGGTCCAAAGCGGCTGACCCTGAGTGCAGTGCTTAGCCTCGCATCCTGAGCGTAACATTTTAGCTTTTTATGGTAGCCAACCATGCTTGGGGAGACTGTCCTGCTTCAATGGCTGTAAAGGCCTGAATGGTCATGGCTGCATTACACTGTTGTGAGACTCTAATCTTGCATATATACCACAGGCAAACCAAAGAGACCAACACCAGAAGGCCTGCTAATGCTCCCATGCCTGCCCATTCCTTCAGATGATTCATGGCTGCAGCAATCCATGATGATAATCCTGTGGCTAGTCCTGTGTCCACTCTGGTAGAATTTACTGTGACAATGGCCACTCTCAGCTGCTCCATCGTAGTATCGAATTCTCCAGTCCAATTACCTAAAATATAGCTAGACAATTGTTTAGACAGATTTGCAGCACAGGAAAAAATCTCATGTTATATGCTAGTGACTCAAAGTCCAGCATATTTTCATTGACAGCCAAGCTGAACAATTTGCCATAGGGTATCAATTTGCTCCTGCATGAGGTCAATCCTCTGATTGAACACCATCAAGCTTCCTTTTAGTTGAGCATTAATTCCTTTTTGTACAACTAAGGCATGAGCTACATTGGCTAAATGATTATTCAGGGTCTGAGCAGTCTGCCCAGTATGACTCATGGCTAATGCCCCGGTGGTAGCTCCAACAGCCGCCAATGAGATGGCAGTAACAATGGTGGCTGTAGTTCCAAGATCCCTTTTCTTTCTGAAGAGAGTCATAGCGTGAGGGGCATCAATGGGCACAGGCACCCAGCAAGGCATGCGAGTAACCAGGGCATACCTAAATTTACTAGCATTCCAGCATTGGGCAAAAAAGCAAGTATCATTACCACAATTACTTGGCTCTATCTGGCTAATAATGAATAAAAATGGGAGATATAAACAAACAGGTGTGGGCTTATAGGAAATATTATGAGAAGCCTTAACCCCCTCGTTGGAACATCCTGCATCAGTTCTAGAACTAGCAGTGGTGGTGTCCGAGGTCTGAGTAGGTTCAGGAGACCATTGCCCCCAGGGGCGAGATGTGCTCCATGCCAATTGACTAACTCCATGTTTTCCTCCACTTTGGAAAGTCATTTAAGGTTCTTAAATTATTTTTTCCCTTTTTTTTTAAATTTTTCATCAATTACACTTTATTCATTCTGCATCCCCCCATAAGCCCCTTCTTCCTCCCCTCCCAATCCCACCCTCCCTTCTCCCTCTGCTTGCATGCCACTCCCCAAGTCCACTGATAGGGGAGGTTCTCCTCTCCTTTCTGATCTTAGTCTATCAGTTCACATCAAAAGTGGCTGCATTGTCCTCTACTATGGCCTGGTAAGGCTGCTCCCCACCAGGGGGAGGTGATCAAAGAGCAGGCCAATCAGATTATGTCAGAGGCAGTCCCTCTTCCCATTACTATGTAACCCAATTGGACATTGAACTGCCCTGGGCTACATCTGTGCAGGGGTTCTGGGTTATCTCCATGAATAGTTCTTGGTTGGAGTATGAGTCTCTGGGAAGTTCCCTGTGTTCAAATTTTCTTGTTCTGTTGCTCTCCTTGTGGAGACCCTGTTCTCTCCAGCTCTTACTATTTCCCAGTTCTTACATAAAATTCCATTCACTCTGCCCAACAGTTGCCCATCAGGCTCAGCATCTGCTTTGATAGTCTGTAGGGCAGAGGCTTTCAGAGGCCCTCTGTGGTAGGTTCCTAGGTTGTTTCATGTTTTCTTCTTCTGATGTCCATCCTCTTTACCTTTCCGGATGGGGATTGGACATTTTTGTTAGGGTCCTCTCTCTTGCTTAGTTTCTTTAGATGCACAGGTTTTAGTGGGTTTGTCCTATGTTGTATGTCTATATGAGTGAGTTTGAGTGTTGGTCTTTTAAGCAAGTGCCTACAAACCCAAATCCAACCTAGTATTTTTTTTTCTATTGTACAGACTTTTATTTTAGGTGCATGAGCATTTGCTTGCATATATATGTGTGTGTGTGTGTGTGTGTGTGTGTGTATGTATTTATGTATGTATGTATGTATGTATGTATGTGAACATAGAATATCCTGTGCCTGAGGAGGTCTGAAGGGGACAGCAGATCCTCCAGGACTGGAGTTACAGGCAGTTGTGAGGCGTCATGTGTGCATTGCACACTGAACCTAATTCTTCTGGAAGAGTACCAGGTTACCTTATCCACTGAGCCACCTTTCCTGCCCCTCAGATTTTATTTTTCCCAGCAATACTCAGTCTAATTGCCTGTCATTATTATTACAGTCCAGTTCACACTATCTTCATTCATTTTTTCCAACTTGAATTGGCCTCACTAAGACAGTAGCATAGCTTTATGTCATTATATTTGTAAATTATCCTGACTGTGTTAATTTAAAATAATTGTTGATTTCATTTTGAAAATTACTAAAGTCTTCTCTGAGTAGTATTTTGGTGAATAGAATACACTATTACTGGGAATTACAGTGAAGGAAGTTATATCTACTCTCTTAAGACCAAACAATAACGTACTGTGTTTTTTATAATATACAATATAAGACCTTTGAATTTAGAAAAAAAATGATATAAAATTTATGCATTTAAGTATATATAATATTAATTCTTCTAAAACCTATTTTTTTTTTAAAATGTGATGGGTAATAAGTTGTCTGTATTAGTTAAAACATTTTAATAATTGTGTGTGTGTGTATACACGCCCATGCACGTGGGGACCACAGGAAGACTTTGGATGTTCTCCTCTCGTACTCTCTGTCTTCCTCCCTTGAGACCGGTTCTCTCTCGAATCTGGAGTGAGGCTGGCAGGCCGCAAGCATCTCCTGGCTTTACTCATCACAGCTCATAGGTTCTAGGACCAATGCAGCCGTACCTGGCTTTCTATTATGAGCGCGCAAGAGATGTGCAACCAGGTCACAGCAAGTGCACCAACACCCTGTGCTCCTTTAGTGACCCCCATGTCGCAATGGTCACACACGTCCCTCAGCTGATTGTACCTTTGTATAACGTCACTCTTTCAAGATTCACATTTCATCTACAGATTAATATAACCCTGGAGCAAGGCAATAAATGTAAACACGGATGAAAGAGTGGTGACAACTCCGCGCCTGGTGGGCTTCGCTTGGAGATCCAGCGCTCTGCTGCCGCGCTCTAGTTTATTTCCACTAATCCTTGTTATCTCCTTTCATTGTATTCCTCTCAATAGATGAGAGACTTTGATCATTTTTCAAAAATGAAAACATACATAAGCCATATGGACTCATGTTTTCCTGAGGTCTTTTGCACAAAGATATGAAAAAATGGAGGAGGCTACATCCTGCTATTTCTGCAACATGGCTTGTACTTCACTGTTAAATTTCTCTATATTGTAATTTCTGGACCCTTCTTCATATGTCAGTATGAGTGCCAATATTGCTAGGAAAGTTATTCTTGCATACCTAACCGTTCAACTCTCCCACACCCTTTTCATCCGTTCTCCATCCAACAACAGTCACTGGGAGGTGAGGGAGAAGAGACGCATGGATACAACAGGACTTGTAGTTGTTTCTGTTAAAATATATAATCACCTAGGATTCAAAGTGGACATTTTCTACCAAAGGAAGCCACCAACAGCAATCTCTGTGTTGGAGGGGTGGGCAGAGTCAATGTCGAAAGGACTGAAGGCGATGATCTGCAGTGATTGGCACCAGCAGCCAGTGGCTAGACAGCAGTCTCTCAGGATCAGGCACAAACTTGGGACCTCTGTGTTCTAGTGACAATAATGGAAACAACTTTTCAATTGGCCAGCATGGCCACAAAAGGCACACACTGGCATGGTTTAGGACATAAATGATAGCTCTGCTGCTAGGAGTTTATAATCACTTAATCAAACCCAGACTGTAGATCCTGGAGGGACATTGTATGTCCCCCACAAAGTGAAAAAGGGAACATAACTTAAATATTGACAGGCTCTAGGGGCAAATGCCTGGGGTATGTGCTTTCCCTGAACAGCAAAGGCCCACCCAGACTTGGTGAGTGGTCATACCCACTGTGCTATGTATACCTCCAGGGGAAATGTGTAGAAGCATTCTCTTGCTGTGTAAATGGAAGAGGAAGCAATGGCATTTTCTCTCATGAAGTGAAACTTGGGCCCTCCTCCAAACTGCAGACTGGTCACTGCTCCGTCAAGCCTTTCTCCCATCACAGAGGCGCGCACACGCAGAAGCACATACTCAGATGCACACATGCACACACACTGAAGCACAGGGCGTGTCCTTACCTCTTGCTTTATGTGGAGGTAGTTTCAAGTCCTAGTGGACTGTCCTGCATACTACCGTCTGTGTCCCACATTCGATGAATAAGAGGATGGTGATGCCATTTGTGACAGGGTTCTGCAGCACCGGGCAGTTGGAGATCAGGGTCTTATTAGGCTTTACTCTTCTGGTCAGCTTTTAATTCCACTCCAGTCTGATAGGAAGAAAAAGACAAAAAGCTGGGGTTTGTGATGAGGCTGAAGATTTTACAGTTTGTTGTTAGATGTTTAGATTTCCAGAAGAAGACAAATTTTGGTTAATTCAGCATTACTTTGTATTCCAGTCCCCAAGAGGGATTTAAAGGTGTTCTCTCTCTTGAATATACTTAATATATCTAAACTTTGTTTCTTGGTTAAAGCCCCAAGAAATGACAGAGATACCAATGATGTCCAGGGTTATGGTGTTTTCAAAAAGGAAATTCTTTTGAAAGCATGCAGGTATTAGGGCACAAGACCTAATGTCATCTTTATATAATTAATTATGTGTTGATTTTTCAAAGCTCGTCTCATTCCCTATTTCATAGTTTTCATTTTGCCATCTTCCGTTTATCCTTTTATTTGGATTGTGTGCACTGAGATGCTTCAGAAAGTGGATGCTATCAGCAGAACTGTGATTAGAGCCCACCCTTACCCCTTGTAATCTCCTGTGCTGTGTCTGAACAGGGGACACTAGAGAACTTTTATAAATTACCCAGACGTAGGTAGGCCAGGGTGATGGCTCAGCAGGTTAAAAAAAATACTTACCATGCAAATCTGAGGACCTGAGTTTGCCCACCAAGACCCAAGTGAAAAGATGGACGCAGTGACAGGCATCAGTAACTGCTGCACTCCTACAAGGAGGCGTGAGATGGAGACAGAAGGAGTAGACGGAAGTTCCTACAGTAGCTAACCTGGAGTACACAGCATAGAGGCAGAAAAGAAGGCATAACCAGCTCCCAGAAAGTCTCTGACCACCACATGTAGGCCCTGCCATGTACATGCGCTCCCCTCGCCCGTCCCCTCGCCCCCAGCACAAAATAAAGTTTTTAAAAAGCTGTCCAAACAGATATTTTTAAAAATATAATATTATCTTCTTAATGAAGTAGTTATAAAAATTGTCAAATGGCACACACAGATGCACTGTAAGTGCAGCCCCTTGCTGCTCCTCTCTAACGTCTGACGCTCTAACCCCTGAGGTCATCATCAGGAATAGGCTGGGGGTGGAAATTTCTTTCCCCATATGCTTGCTCTTTGTGAGGAACAAATTTCAGAAACAAAGTATGGAAAATATTTAACCTTCTACCACAATTATTAGGTTTTGATGTTTAAGAGGGAAAAACGCCCAAACACATAAAAGTGGAAAATCCCCAAACCATTTTGTAAGATATGCATTGTAGGTTTGCTTCTTCCATCTGAAACGTCCTCCGAAGGCTTGACAGACTTTTGAATACATGTAAAGACATTTCCATTTTCAAAAAAGTAAACTTTAAAAATGGGCTCAATTTTAAAAAATAATACAAAGGCTTTATCAGTTTCCAAAAGGGGGAAAAGTCAGAAAAAAAAATACTAAAGTATGTTTCAACCACTCGTGTCTTGTACCCAACCAGCTTTGTCTTTTCTTGGGGTACTGTTAGTAAGAAGTTTTGTGGGGGAGAGTTGAACCCGGTCTTTTGCTGTGACACAAATGTGCCTTTAAATTTTGTTTTTAGTTGCCATTTTAACAAGACAATAATCTTTTTATTCCTCTTTTATATACCTCCAGTAACGCGAAAATAGCTTATATAGAATTTATAATTAAACAAAGATGTGGACTATTTTTACAGGTTGTAGTTGGCACCAATTTTGCTTTATGAGTGAATTAGGTGGAATTCAAGGTAGCAGAAGAGGTTGGGAAGACAATGCTGAAAAATTTACTTATGCAAAACAATAAACAGCAAAGTGGGCAAGGAGGCTGCCAAGGGCTGCCCGGAGCTCTCCAGCCTTTAATGCCCCATGAAGGTCCTGAGAATTTCCGTGCTCCCCTTAGGAGACGCTTCCTGCACTAATAACTAATTGTTTACAGTTGCTAGCCCAGGCTGAATTTCTCTCAGGGTACTAATTATAAGGATGGCACTTTCTCCAGGGTCTGAGTAAGCTCAGAAACTGGGGGGCTCTTTAAATACACCTTCAGGCTATGCTCTGTCTTCACTTGATGCTGAGCTGGAAGAACAAAGGACAACTCAAGCTGGAAAACCACCAAACCATTCACTTGGCACCAAGCAAACAATGGACCCAGACATCCAGGATGGATGGCTCAGTTTTATTTGTTTTTAAACTGTGGTCCTTGCTCTGTAGCAAGGAGACATGTGGTCATTGACTGGAGAGGGTGCTGTGGATGAAATGAGCTACCGTTTTGGCTGTTAGAAATATAGAACCTGGTACTGAGGATCAGATATACTTTCTAAGATAATAACAACAACAACAATGAATTCTGACCAAGGGTGATTGAATCAGTTCTACCTGAAACTTCTAACGGAAGCAACACATGAAACAGAATCTCCATGTAGTATTGTTTCTGTGCTGTGTTCTCTTTCTTTCCCAGAAAAAGTACCATAATAATGATCTTTGGCTTGTCTTTTTCTGGTCCCTTAATAAGACTTTCCCTAAGTAGCTTCACTCAATTCGTTCACCCACCATCCATCAAGCACAGTGATGTTTCATTAAGCTATTGTTGTTGCATTTGCAAAGGTCCTTAGGGCAGGCGCTGTTCGGAAAGCACAGCACTCACTGAAGGAGTCTGGGAATAGTGGAAGTGTAGACAAGAAGGAGGCTCACTTTCTCAGGCTTGTGAGGTGGAAGGTAGCAGAGGAGAGCCAGACATGGTAATACGTACAATAACTCACAGAGAGACAGGCGCCGTTAAGAGAATGCGAAGTCAGAGGAGGAGCCAAACCCTAACATGTAACAAGACGTTCATTGTCCACACCAATACTAAACAGTATTTAAGGGGAGGTAGCATTTTGTCCACTTGCCTAGCACCAACCATATTTCTCTATCTTTTCCTGGCAATTTTGAATGTGAGTGTCACCTGGAGCACGCATTCATGTAGTAGATATTAGTCCTCCGAGGACCGAGATGCATCGGAGTGGGTGTCAGCAGGCGTCAGATATAAATGTTACTCAGAACCCATAGTCAAAATAGAAATCTTTTTACTTTGACTTCATTGTTGTTGGTGATCTTGTCAAAGCAAAATAAATCATTTTCTAGGTGATTTTATTCTCAGACTAGTGAGCATTTCAAGCCTCCTTATGGAAACATCTCATTTGGAGTCTTAATCATGTCCTGGTAGTTGATGCTAGTTGGCTTCAGAGGTCACAGTCCAGAAAGCATGTTAAGCCCTGTTTGCAACACAGATCTGGGATGTGAACACAGCGGAGTGTTAATCTCATTGACTTGTAACGTATTCAGGAACAGAAGTTTTATAATTCTCCCAAACATGGCCCCTTTCTTTGTTCAAAACCTAATGGTCTTGAACTGAAGGAAGAAACTTCTCTGCTACCCCTCTGTAGCCCCAGTGCTGAGAGTTAACTTGGAGGTATGGGTTCTCATAAAGTCTCATCTAAGCCTTGGTCATCTTATAACATTACCGATGGCTGGACTCTGCCATGACTGACTTCTCTGAGCGTGAGAGCCAAGTGGATCATCCCAAGAGAAGAATATCTCAGATTTCTGTCTGAACTCTGCCTTCCGTCATCACTAGTGACTTTGGGAAGAATTGAGAACAGCATGGGCCCCCTCCATGGGTTTCTAAGAGAAGTTAGGTGAACACCACTCACACAGAAGGGGACAGGGGATAGAAAACAAGTGCCTAGGACTAAAGAACACTTGCTGGGTGGCGAACAGAGACGACCTGAATGATTACTGCTGCTCTTTGGGTTACACCGGTAGACCTTGAAAAAAGCACCAGGATCAGGGACTGTTGCCTGCCTGAGCCATGGATAGGGGCAAAGGCCCAGATTCAATTACTTGCTTACATAGGCACCTTACAACATCCCGCTGTCTCAAACTTTCTGCTAGTGTGTGCAAGCAAAGTTCTATTTGAACATACTAACATTTCAAAAATATAAAGAAAATATAGACTATAGACTATAAGAACAGATAGCCTGCACAGAGTCCTTTTTTCAGGGCTTCGAGTTCACCACAGATGCCAGACAGACATACAACTAAAAAAAACAGGCATGGTGTCACTTCCTGGAAGAAACTCATTCCAGTAAGTGGCATGGGTAAGAATGCTCTAGAAAGAAAGGATTTTGAACTTGGAATTGAAGGTTGAAAGGAGGTCCAAAAGAGCATTCCCAGTGGCAGTAAGAAAAATGAGCAAAGGTCCAGAGGTGTGGGGACACATGGGACATCTGAAAATCTCAATACTTAAAAAAGAAGAAAATACACTGGTCTTGGGAGAAAGGAGGTGGAAGAATAAACTTGAGTGTTTCAGAGACCTTAAAAACTACAATGATTTTTTTTTCTTTAGACAACAGAGAGCCATAGCAGGCTTTGGAAGTGTCTTCTTGAGAATTGCATGAGTAAATGGTTATCAGGCAGCAAGCTGGAAGCTAGAATAGAAGGAGGAACCTCAGAGGCAGAGAAGCCCAGGTGGAAAGCCACTGCAGAACTGAGAGGATTTGTTTAAAGTCAGTGTCAAGGCCCTAGAAGAAAGAGATGCTTAGAAGCTGAGGACGGAGGTAGTGGTTATGTAGTTGGCCATTTTCAAGGGCAGTGGGACTTTTTTCTTAGTCTCAGTTTCAGTCTCCCATGGGTCTGGGGCAAGAGAGTAAGGGGACTTGCTGGGTGAAACAGTTCAGTGGATTTCTGTTTTGGGAAAAATACTGACCGCTAGCATTTGCCTAGGGTTTGACAGCAGTGTGACCCTGACTGACATGTCACTTCTCAGCCACCATTGTATTTTTCCACTTAGAGAAGACACAAACTCATTTACACAGGGATTCCAGGAATCATCGGAAGGTAGTGTCTTTCAAGGTGGCAGACATACTTTTGAGCTGCTTTTGACCCTTGAATCTGGGAGCTGGGGAAGGCCCTAAACATCCCACCTGACTCTCTTGGGATAAGGATGAGACAAAATGGTATGCAGGGACTGTTGTCAACCGTGCCAAGTGACTCTCATGGGGAGGCAGACAGATGTTTGAATTCGGGGTACAGCTGGGGACAGGAGGAAAGGAGGACAAGACTTAAAATGTCAGTTCCAAATTTCCCTTACACCATTGCCAGAATAACGACACCCATATTTACCAGGATGAGTTTGGTGAGAGAAACAGACTGACTTGATTATCTCATACTAAGGAAATATTTCATTGCAGTAGAAGTAATATTTTCTTTACTTCGAAAGGGGTCCCCTGAGCTAATTCTTCTGTATTAGATCAGGCTAATAATACTTTACTAGGCTAATAGGACACAACACCAATCCAGAGAGTGATTGAACTCAGATATGCACATTGCTACTTAGCTGGATTTATACAGCCAGAAGCTGAAACCCTAGCGACCAGGACCACTATGCCCACAGATGGCTGTTACTGATTCGAAATATCTTCACCTAATAACAATTCGACTGAATTTTTCCTGCCTTGGTTCCTCAGGTCTTTATGCTGTTGACTTAAGTGAAGAACATTTTACCTGCTTTCAGAATGCAAACCAAACAGATGTGCTCTGATTCCTCCAATAATATTTCAGCACAGAATGTTGCTTGGAGACAGCTGAGGCAAGCAGCCCATCAATGTGGTGCACCTCTTTTATGCCCTGTCCAGATGTTCCCTGTGAGGGGAAGTTCCTATGTCTGCAGCTTACCAGCATGACTGCAGCTCAGCCTGTGGAAAGAGTCCAAAAGATCCCTTTTGGGGATCTGCAGCTCCCAACAGGCAGGCAAAACATTGTGAGGAAAGGCAGGGTGCTGGAGCCTCTCTTTCTTCTCTCACAGATGTAAATATCCACCCAGGCTTGTCTTTCTAAGCCCTTCGTAATCCAGCCTGGGGTAGGGGCATTTGCAGTACAAGAACATTATTCTGAAATCTGTCACTCTTCATGTTAAGTAGATTCCTGCATGTTCGCGCCTGTGCGTATTTTGAAGTGAATTTATGTGTGGTCATAAGAGCTTCTGAGGCAGGGAGATTAATCATGGCGTCACCACACTCACTAAGGATGAGTGGAAAGGGGGGAGTCTGAGCCTCATTGTTTCTGGGATGAGAGAGTTCCATGGAGACTTGAGCTGGTTACAGTAGTTCTGGAGCCTGTGATTATGCACTACGGTCATATACAACAGTCTATCCTTTAACAGTCTCGGCAGTAGTTAAAGATACGCTTTCTCTGATACTCTCTCACAAGCTCCACTGACTCACAGCCCTCAGATACTGGTCCCAGGCACCAGCATCTTACATAAGTCCAGGATGTGGGGGTATGACATGCTTTCACCTATGCTTAAAATTGAACCTGTCTTGATCTTACAGTACCTCCTGTCTTTTGGAAAATCAGTCATGACTGGCCCATATTTATATCCTTTCTCAAATCCCGTCACTTTCTCAAGCTGCTGGGGTACTTTGGAGGCGTTGGCTTAAATATAGGACTAGAAATGTGATATAGAGTTAAATAAAAATATCTCATGCTCAAATACAGATGACAACCATGTGTCCTGGAAAAGACTAATACTAGTATTTAATCAATAGCCTTTTCATTTTGATAAGGCACTTAAAATGCTTATCCAAGGCCCATTATAAGACATGATCCTCTGCCTTTCTCCCCCTCTCATATACATGGTAAAGGAAGAGCTTACATGTCCCCTCCACGGAGAGATGAGGAATTGAGGCCCAGCAGAATATGCTCTGAGAACACCAGGAATGTGAAATCTCCCATGATTTGTCATGTTTCGAAACATGTCTACTAGTACATATTGCCAGAGGGAGCTTGCTATGCTGAGTCAGCCTGTTCTTTTTTCTAGCATTCTCTTTGTGGGAACACGCCACTCACAGGAAGTGGGGTGTGATTCCCATGACGATTGCACTTCCCAGTTGCTGGAATTCTGCCAGGTCTAGATCTATCCAATTATGGGCAAATGACCCAATCTCTAGGGGAAACCCAGCAGGATTGTGATTTTAATGACTCTTAAGCCAAAGATGCTCTACTTAACCGAGGCTGGACAGCACTTAGTCACTTGCCAATACTTAGACTGGCTAGTCATTTGAAACAATACAGTTACAGATGAATCATAGCTAAGTAACAGAAACAAAGCCAAATTAATGAGTGGCAGACATCCCTTTGGTCTGGGAGGCTAATTTATAATCTCCTCCCTAGTAGTTTCAGGAAGCTTATGCAGATGTGAGGGCATGTAGACATGGATGTACTTATCTCCTAGCATTCAGTTTAGTAGTAGTCCAAAGAGAGCTAGCTGTTAGGCAGGACAATCAACTTTTTCAAAGAGTTGACTTTGAGGCTCATTCCATAGGAGGGAATACATATCTGGTACTATACATTTGTCCCAAAGTCCATGGTTGGGGAGATCACAGTTACTGGATCGAATATACTGATCGGGTTCACTAAATGGACTTGTAGTCAAGCTGCTTTTACTTATGCAAGGTTGTGCTGTTTGAGGCACAAATATGAGCGGGATCTGTCTTCATGCAACGGTCAGCTTCTAAGAGATAGCGAAGTTGTATTCCTCCCCAGAAAAGGAAGCTATGCTCTCTACCACAATCCTATGCAATAGAAGTATTGTGTGGGTCACATGAATAATTTTAAACTTCTCAACAGTGATATTTTAAACAGTAAAAGGAAATAGTTGGTTTTAATAATACATTCCACTTAACCCAATGCAACCAAACTATTGGCACTTCAATATGAAATTAATACACAAAATACATGCCATGTTTTGTGTCCACCAAAACCCAAGGGGTATCTTGCTTTCACAGATTATTTAAATGCAGATGTAGATCTTTCATTAGACAATTTTATTTGAATCTATATCTCACAAAACTATAGAGAAAAAGTAGATTCTTTTATTTATTTTAAATATGCTTAAGTTTTCTTAGTCTCCAAAATGACTATTTTAACTAAAATTAATTTTAATTAAATTCAAACATTAACCAGTTGGAGAAGCCACATAGCCATGTTCAAGGACTCAGCAGTCACTCTAGCTCTTCTGGAACTGAAATTTTAAGTGTTAAAAAAATTCACTATGCATCCTACAGGGAGGTGAAATAAAGATGATTGCAAAGGAGGCAGGTGGCTTGCCTAAAAACGATGAAGGTTTTTAAAGAATTGGCATGGGTTCAAAAGCTCTGCTTGGGAATACTGGACTATGGCTTAACCTGTATGAGGTCTGGGTTGCTCATGTAGAAATGAGGATTTTGAGGCCTCTTTCACAGGTATTGGAATGGTGCAACTTGATGGCGAATGTAAAGTACAGATTCAGAAGAAAATGGAGCCCGAGAACATATGAACAGGTGGCTCTCAGTTTATGAGTGTCTCCATTTCATGGGCTAAACATTTAAAAAGAATGTGTCCTTTATAGAGAGGAACTGGCAACTGACTGACAATCTTCCCACCCCTGGCACTTTGAAAAATTTCCCTGGCATATGTAAACTTGGTAGTTAGTGGACACTAAGTGATGTGAGTCGTGTGTTCTCCCTCGACTTTTACTTACGTTGTCCTTCTCCCAAGGGTCCTTTCTGGTGCCCTTTTACTCACTTCTCAGAATCCAGCCCCTGGTTCCTGTAGGTAGGACTCCTTCTAGCCAAGTTATTCAAATCCTTTCCATATTCCTGTAGTTCTTCTAAGAAAGCAATGGTGATAACAGAGATAAGGCGCCAGTATTGTCTCTTTTCTAAGCAAGGTCACAAGTGGCTGTTTTTGGATCAGTTTATAGCAATGAGAAAAAAAAAGAAAGAAGTTTAGGGGAAAGATGGAGGAAAGCAAAAAACAATAATGCCATCTATCGACATCCAACTTTTGGATTAGTTCATCTAACGATATGACTCCTTCAGAAACTAGGGAACCTGGCTAAGTCAATTACTTTAGTTCAAGAGCCCAACTCTCAACCACCAGGCAGCAAAGGGATGACATTTTGGAGACTATGGAAGATACTGCTATTTCTTTAACCCATGGGGGTAGAGAGAAGAACAACATAGATTTGTGTGAGGTAATAGTGAGTCTAAGTCTAATCACAACCTTTTTTCAGAATCCTTACAGCAAAGGAGTGCCATATGACTAAGTAGAGTAGAGACACAAATACTCCTGCAGCAGGCTCCTTAGAGAGATACCTCTACCAGCTCTTCTCCCCATGTTCTAGCTTGAACATTTTCTTCTGCCTAGAGACAAAGCAGCTATCTTGTCATGTGAGGTCTAGAGCTACATCTGGGCCACAAAGTAAGATGCTAAGACTAAGAGAAGTCAAGATCTTTAGAACCTGCTGTTGTTATGGTTCACCAGACTCCCACTAAGTTACCAAAATAACATTTCTATTTGATTAAACCACTGGGCTTAAACTTTGACAGCCAGATCAACCCTAGTTAATAGAATTTAGAGCTAGTGAAGACACCCCAAAAGCTTCATTTTTCTTCACAAATTTCTGCTTGTTCTAACATTTCCTAATGTAAAATTTTCTTTGGGTCCATCTTATCTTCATCACTTCAACAGCTCACACAAATTTTCTGTTGCCTTTCTTCAAGCTGATTTTGTCACCAACGAAAGAAGTCTCAAGAAGGCTTATTTTTTTTTGTCTGGCCAGAATGATCCTTCCTGGACTACCTGCAAGGTCTCCCACAAATGGCCCATAGATTCATCTGACAAAACTGAAAACCACATAATCGCAGTGGCAATGATCCCTGACTCCCTTCAGTCTACAATTCCAGCAGCATAGAAGCCAGGCACACAGAGCTTCCAAAATAGTCAGTCAATTAAAATAAAGTCCTAGACAGGAGTTGACACGTACCACTTGACAGCCAAGTTCAGTCCCAACCTGCTTCTGTGGATACTTTCATGTGAAACACAGGCATGCTCATTTGTTTATCGCTGCCTGTGGGTGTCTTTGTACTAAGTTAGCCTCATGAAGTCATTTTAACAAAGACAATGTGCCTAAAATGCCTCAAACCTTTAGTCTCCTGATCTCTACTGAAAAGACCTCCTGGTCTACCCTGAATGACTCTAGTCAGTTCTTATCCCAAGTAGCACCAGTTACACTGTTGTCACAACCCTAAGAGGTACAATGGCTGAATCTATATGCATCTGAGGATCCTGCCTCTCTGAAGGAGGATAACTCATCTGCTTGTAGATTCAATAATTGATGAAGCCCGGCTTAATGGTCAGTTTGTCTGCATCTAAATATCATGGTTTCTATCACTAATTGTTATATTCCATTTCTCCTCTTATACTTATTTTAATCTGGATGAAAATACTGAAGATGAACAAAGAGAACATTTTAAATTGAAAACAATAACTACAGCAATGTCTATGTGATAGAATAAAATCTGTCTACCTCAGAGACATCCTAGAACATGGATGGACAGAAGGAAAGGCCGTAGCAGGTCCAGAAAAATCAGTGGAATAAGGTGGAATGATGGATAAAATTATGGATGGAATGAAGGGATAGTTCAGGGAATTTCATGAGGAACCACTAGTTGAATGAAACACCAGTGAAATGGGGGCTGTTAATTGTTTGTTCAGACTGTTTTCAGGCTGCATAAGGGGCAAGATGTGATTCAATTACTTCTGTTCTTGGGTTACACAAGACCTGAGCCCTCAGGAGCATCAGTGAATGGTACCAATTCAATAGGAAGCTACTTGATTCCCCTCTCACCATAGCTCACTGCAATATCAGTGAGTTGACAAGAGAGGAAAAAGAAGCAGATGATGCTGGTGAGATAGAGCATCTGCATCAAGGCCTGGGGAAGACCAGCATGTAGGCAGGTCGTGGCCTGTGGAAGCATGTGCATCAGCAGCTCCCCAAATTAGGGGAGCACTGCTGGGAGAACCATTGCATTGCTTCAAGGGTGGAGCCTGCCACATGATGGACTGCCTTGGGCATCACTGGTCTGTGCACTTTACTCCTGTGACTGCAATGCAATTACCTCTGGAGGATGGGAGTCCCACCATTGGAGATCATAATATACAAATACCACATAGGTGTGGACTTAAGTCTTCCTCCTGGACTGACTGGCTGATGTCAGTAAGCACCATAGCTTGTGTGAAAATCTGAGTATCTGTTGCCTTGTTTGTAAAAAGAGGGAATAAAAATTATGAGCGTCAGTAACAAAAGACTGTGGTGAGGATTAGATAAAGTATCAGTAAGTTCTTAAGACTTGGTGCATTTGCTCTGTAATGGATAGCCGGGAGAATGTCATGACCAAGGACCTAGGCCACTGGATCTCAAACTTCAGTATCAACACAACCCCCAATCCATAGTCAGCAGAGGTGGCTCAGCCTGACATGGAACGTGTGCTTTAGTACAGCTGAGGTGGTTGTGGCCAATCTGCATTTCTCGAAAATTCCCAAATGTCCATGCTACAGACCCAGGAACCACATGTCAGGTCCCTGCTGAACTAGACCGATGTTCAAAGTCACAGTTTGCTTTTTTCTGCAGTGGCCAATAGGGTCAGACTTGTTCTAAAGGATGTTAAGGCCATGAACTCAGATTATTTTATCCTTATGCAATTTTCTTTGGGCCCCAAGCTTGACTGGAATAGAGAGCTCCCGCCCTCCCCCCTTCCAGGTGCATGTGAGGTACATAGGGAGTCGGAAGAGCACACCACATCCCATCTTGCGGGGCCTTGGGTGCGGATGCTCACTATCTCTTTGCTCTTCAGGTCTGGCTTGATCCCTGGAGAAGCAGTTAAACTTCCCTTCCATTTGGATCCCTTTTTTTTTTTTTTAACCCAGTGAGGGCTGTCTCTGGAGGATTTTTCTCCTTGTTGGAAATTCGTAAGGCAAGTGCATTTCTTCAGCTTTGGAGAGTTTCCATGAATCTCAGGGGATACCCCTTGATATTTTTTTAATGCCCCATACTTTATTCTCATATTCAAAGTAAATTTGCAAGTGCCAACACTCCCTGGTACCATGTTGAAGATGCAGCCTAAGCAGAAAAGGATCTGAGAGAAGACAGTATTTTATGAACTATAATATTTCACAAACACCTGGCATTTATATAAACAAAGGGACTAAAGATTTTAATAAGGTAGCCGCTCCAAGTTTTGGCATTCAAGTAGAAAATATGCTTATTGCATTTTCCTGTGTGTAGGGAGCCTCACTGGAAATACTGGCACCTAGACAGTACTTTTGTAAACAGTGATTTTGGTCTCCGGTGTATTCTAAATTAGACAAAACATATGTGATACCATAATATTTAATAATTTCCCACAGCTTGCTTCCATTTAGCAAGTGATGGGTGGGAATGCCATGTTTATATTAAGTCACCTTGAAGGACTTTCCTGTGACAATTGTAATGCTGAGCCTGGAAAGATGGAGGAATCGTGTGCAGGGCGCAAGGAGAACCCTGCTGGTGAGCTCCTGTCCATGGGCATGCTGCTTGCTGCTCAGCTGTTTTCCTGTCATTAGCGGCAGTGCTTCCAACAGAATCATAGCAGCCGTTGTCTGGAAGGTCTTACATAAAAACAAAACAAGATCAAAAGTAGGGACAGTTACAATTATATATGTATAACTCAGCTAAGCTGTTGAACTCTCTACCTCAGTGGCCTCCTCTGCAAAACAGGTAGAATTTGTGGTAGGGATGCTTCAAGAAAACACCTTCATTCTCCGTCTTTTGGGAGGATGAAAACAGCATTGATAACACGCCTGAGACATCGTGGAGGCTTAAAGAAGAAGAAGAAAAAAAAGGTGACTTCTCTCCTCAAGTTTCATTTGGTTCACATTACTTGCTCACCAGCCTCTCACGTAATCCTAAATCATGGCTAGAGGTTTCATGAATGGTTTTGCCTCCTCTTCCTTGGGAACGGCTTCCTTTCCAGACTCTGTAGCTCTCAGGAGACACACAATCCCGCAGCCAACTTCACTCACTAAGACTCATCCGTGTGAGTCATGTTTTTTTTCTTTCTCTCAAGGACCTGTGCATGCTGAGTTCATTTCAACATCTCCCTAACCCCACATCACTAGCAACAGTAGACTCGATGGAACCCACGTGTGGTGGGAGACCCCAGATCTATTTACCTGTTTGAATCAGGCAAGCGCCTCCCCTGTTGGTGCTCTCATTAAACTTCTGGGAAAATACTCCCCACACCTGGAAATGTGAACTGGAAATCTCATCATGAAAGATTTTTCTGATAAATCCCAGGCTTCCACTGCATTAGGATTCTCAGGAAAGTTGAGCCTCACTTTGTTTGGGTCTGGACCAGAGTCAAAAGCATCTCTTAAATGAAAAATCATTTTCAGAAGGGCTGAAAATGTAAGGCCATTCATTCCAATCGCCACTGGATCCTTTTCAGTCGGCTAGTCCCTTTATCCAGAGCACTGAAAAAAAAAATCAATGTTTCATTGACTTGAGGCCAAGTTGGTTGACTACAGGGGGGAAGCAGTGTGTGAAATAAGAGGTTACAGTCATTGAGAGCTTAAGGAGAGTGTAAGAACTGAAAAAGGAAAGCTGCTTGGAAATTACACTTGTCTATTTTTTAAGACAAGATGGAATATGTTTTCCAGACTCTTGAGTTTAATTATTAAAGTCAAAGGACAGCTCAAAAGCAAGTGAAAAAAAGCAGAGCAGGCAAGACTTTGGGGTGGTAGGGATGATAAAGTGGGTTATAGAGTGAAAAGAAAGAGGAGACAGAAGGAGAGAAGTGGGGAGTAAGCGAGGAGGAAAAGAGGGGAGGAAGCAGTAGGGGAAGGAAGCAGGGAAGTCTGGGAGATAGCTTGTTTTCCACCAGCAAGCCGTGAAGTTTTTGGGGGGCACTGGCACACTTCTGAACTTCTTGGGTCACTGAAACTGGAGATCACATCTGCCTTGTCCAAGAAGACTTTCTGGCAGATAGCAGAGGCAAGACCAAACCTTACCAACCCTGTATGATCACATAGCCATGCCCTTACCAGCATGTCCCACTGCCTTGGCTTGCCATTTATGGAATTCAATCGTGGGTGATAGGAAAGGGAGTCAAAATTAGCTTTATTTCTCTTTTTCCCTATAAGGGCAAGGCATGCTCACTAGAGAAAAAGCAGAGCATGCAGAATCAGTTCAGATAATAGGAAGACCTCACACAGGCTGCTGGCTCTCTGCACTGTGTTCCAGGCCATATGCCCTGAGGGTCTTGTGTCTCTTCATCTTTCCTACTTTGTGGAGTAGGACTCCATTACCTCTGGGAACACCAGGCATGATGGCCTCCATGACATCCCAAGGCTAGGCAAATGACTCCTCTCTGCCCGAGTCACTGTCTCTTCTCAGGCAGCTCTGGCTAGAAGCCATTAGAAGAACATTTGGAGAATTTCTGATAGCTATTTCGTCATTGATGTTGATGAGCTGTTATAGGACTTCGAAATTTTTGTTGTTGGTGGTCCTACTTTCATTCTCAATTCTACAGTGATCCTGTAGAATTACCGGTTTACACGCCAGTTCAAATACACACCGAATTCAATGACACATCAAAAGAAATGCAAAGCAATAAAATGAAAATTTAAATATCCGTCTGTACACCATGTAGAATCAGTCTCATGCTCTGCCAATGGTAAAATCAGAGAGCCCTTTGGTTACCACTCAAAAAGGTACTGACCCCATTTGATAACTGCTAATGAGGTAGAAAGACGTGTGGTGACAGTTTGTACTCCTGAATACGGTGAGCAAGAGACAAGACTATCTCCTGGGACTCAGGCTTCCCACTCCTGATGGCTCAAGCCATCTGCCCACAAGCCTCCTGTTTGCTCTGTATTCCCAGGGATGTGCTGCAGAGGCCTCTGCAGGCTTCGGCACAGCGGATCTGTCTTAACTTAAAAGGTTGACGTTTTGTTCATTGTGGATATTTCTGTTTGATCTTACTTCCTGTGTAAATAGTGATTTGAATCTTAACATTGATCACTGACTTAGTTCATATATAATACTGATATATGTGTCTTCATGCCCATGTAGTCATGAAATATGTTTTGATATTCTAAAGACTACAAGGCTCACAAGCTTCATAATGTTACTTTATTTAAGTGGATTATTTCCTGCTTCAATTCAATCCACTCCATCTTCTCTTTCAGGACCAGAGGACCCCAAAGTGGTAGCAGTCAGCCAGCCCTGCCATAGTTAGAGCCCCAAAACCTTCCAACTGAAAGACTTGATTGCATTTTAAAAGCTTTACCTTGGCACACAATGTTGCTGTGAAATTCCATAATTTTACTAACTTAGTAACCTAGATTTTAACCCATCTTGGAAAACTTTTCTCTTTGGAGCACTTTAGCCTTCAACCTTTTATCCCTGATAAATTAACCATTATAATCAAACTATTTTGCCTAAGAATTTGAGATTGCTGTTTTATTTATTTATTTTGTTAAGGGGAGGAGCAACAACCAACAAACCAGATGTGGCTGTCTCTAGTTTCAGCCTTAACATACAATAACTTTCAGGTCTCTTACATTTCCTCTGGTGGCGCAGGTGGGGGTGGGGGGGTTGTCACAAAGGAGAATTAGCACGTCACCAGCAAACTGACTTCCTTCTCCCAGCGTGTCTGTTTAAACTTAACGTGAATGCCAGACTCAAATATCAAAGGCACATTGCCCTAAGTAAGCCAATCAGCTCTGAGTTCAGCTGGAGACAAGAGCAGGGGATAATGTTTTTCAATCAGTGGATAACCCTTTGAAGGCTTCACTCTGCATGGCAACCGTTTATTTCAAGCTGAATGAATTGTGCCACTTCCATCGAGGTGGCACATACTCCTGTCACCCAGATTCATCTCTCTCTCTCCTGGCTTTGTAAGAATTCATGGAACTTCAACAGGCCTCTCTTCTTTTCTGTTATTGTATCTTCCTTCTTACAGGAAGGAAGGGCAAATTCTTACTAAATCATTATTTAAGAAGTCAATTTGCAGAGCAACTCTTTTAGAAAGAAGCCGGCCCGGGTTAATTGGATAAGACAAATAGGAACGGATGTTGCTAAAATTGGCAATCTTGTTATCCACCAAAGAAAAGTTTTCCAGCTCAGAGGATGAAAAGGTTGGGGAGTTGGGGGGCCATGATTTCAGATGTCAGGTCTGGGGAAAAACAAGCTCCTAATCTGTTTCTGTCACAGAAAAGATGCCCTGGACCCCTGGAGCTCAGCTCTGGCAATGATCACAGTGAATTACTGGGAAGACCTGCTTCAGCTCAGGAGCCTTGGAAGCTCTCTCAGTCAACCTCATGCCTAGAGAGAAGGGAAGTCTTGGCTAGGTGCGTGGAGCGCACAGGTGGGGGCTCTGTCTGCTCCAAGGACAGCTAGCTTTAAGAAACCACTGCTCCCACGTGGCCCTCCCCTTCTCCTTAGAAGACAAGGCCCATCTGCAAGAGTCTGTACTTTTAGGCTGTAAGCACAAGATTGGAAATCTGGTGTGCAGCTTATGAAGAAATAGAGTGTACCCTTTCAGGACAGACTGCCCTTTAACCAGCCGCTGGCATCATCATGCAAATAGCTCAGCCACTCTGAGTCTTGCTAATCCCATCTGCAAAACAAGAACAATATCTGCCCTGCAGACTTTTAATAGTGTTGCTACTAAAGAATAATAGTAAATGTGGTACATGTCCCAGATTAGCAAAATTTATCAGCTGGTGATACTAAAAACAGGTCCTAATCGCGTTTAATAGCATGGCTACGAAACAGCAAAGACCGATTCTGAGAGAACTGGCCTTTGGGTCATCCAGCTGAGCCCATCAGTAGGTAGGGTATACATCAGGCTGGATATTTAATTTTACAAAGAAAATGCTGTTGATAAGAAGGAACATATTAATGTTGAAGCTTCTAGACTGATCTTTTCAAAGTTTTTGTTTGTTTGT
The DNA here is from genome assembly GCF_030254825.1 of Meriones unguiculatus. NCBI lineage: Eukaryota > Metazoa > Chordata > Mammalia > Rodentia > Muridae > Meriones > Meriones unguiculatus. The sequence goes on along the minus strand of NC_083357.1, from coordinate 6,656,214 downwards.
TTTAAGAAAGATCTGTTGGCTTGCTTCAGACAAGTTCTCATGTATCCCAAATTAGTCTGGAACTCACCATATGTAGCCTTGAACTTCTGTTCCTTCTGCATGAGTCAGGGTCTGTGTCAGGAAGTTAGAGCAGAGCTGCTGCTAAGAGGGATGGGTGGAAATGCCTGGGTAACTAAGTCAGCAAATCCAGATACAAATGGGGGGAGGGAAGGCTCATACATATGCATAGGCGGAGGCCAGAGAAGGGTGTCAGGAGTTCTGATGATTTCTTTATAATTTATTCTCTCGTGGAAGGCTCGATCACTGTACCAGAGCTAGGCTGACAATCGGAAAGCCCTGTTCACCCCCATAGCACTGAGGTTCTTTTATGTGGTTACTGAACATTTGAACAAGGATCATCATGCCCAAAGCACTCTTACCAGCTGGACCACTTTTCCATCCTCCCCAACCAAATTTCTTAACCAATCAGTTTAATTCCAGCCAATTATTTAGTCATACTACTTTAGTATAACAAAGGGAGGAAATCCTTTAAATTGTATTTTGATGAAAACATGGCTATGGTGTTTGTTATAGTTTTAAGATAAATGTTTGTTTGTAAATAATTATAGAATCTGTTGTAATTTAAGGCCCCTTCACCCCTAGGAATTATGAGTAGCAAACTAAGGGTGTTGGAACAGCCACCAACACCCCAATTGTTCAACTGATACTTGAATTTGAGAAAAGTCAAGTACTTTCTAATCAGCCACAGCCTACTCATGTCTCTTGATATCAAATCTCCTCCTTCTTCCTGGAGGAGAAATCTCTCTCCCCACCTTATTGGCACCTGGGAGCACAACTCTACCCTTGTTCCTAAGGCTGTGCTCTGTGGAATCCTGGGTCTCTCTGCTCATTTCTTGGGTGTTCAACTCTTTTGCCCATTGTGGCCAGTTCTTACACTCCACAGGATGGGACCTTATTATTCACTTTTACCTTTTTATTTCTGAGGCAGGGTCTCACCATGTTTCCAAACTGACCTCCAACTCTAAATTCTACCTCAGGTTCCCAAGTAGTTAGTGTTATAGGTATACACCATCGTGCCAGCCTGGAGAAAGGAAAAGTTTTGTTTGTTTGGTTGGTTGGTTTTTCAAGACAGGGTTTCTCTGTGTAGCCCTAGCTGTCCTAGACTGGCTCTGTAGGCCAGGCTGGACTCAACCACGGCAATCCAACTGCTCTGCCTCCCTGAATGCTGGGATTAAAGGCATGTGTCAATGCCCAGCTGAGAAAGTTTTATAATTTTCATTATGTAAAGACACAGTGCCCTTTGCCTACTTTTCACCCAATGGCAGTATCTGACACAACTCATGCGAGGATAATAATAATAACACGTTTAGATACAGAATGCTTATTTAAGTACAGATGTTCCTCATATAGCCCCTTTCTAGCCACACTTACTTCTTTGCTACCCCCTCTCCATCTCTAACCCTTAGCAACCACTAATCTATTACCCATTTCTATAATTTTTTTCACTACAAGAATGTTACATAAATAGAATTTGAGTAAAATGTCTAAAATTGGACATTTTTAAGACAGACTACTTCTCTAGATATGTATCTAAGGGTCTTGGTCAAAGTTCTTTCCTTTTCATTACTGAATAGTATTCCATAGAATGAACACATGACAGTTTATTTAACAGCAAAGATGGTTTTCTAAATTAAGTAGTTTATACTTATTTTATTTTTAGTTTCAACATATGAAAAAAAAGCTTACTTGCATTTCTATTTTAAAATCTGGCTTCTAGTTGCTAATTTTATTTTATTACTCTTATTTTATTTTATGTGTATTTGTCTGTGTACCTCATGCCTGTGTGGTACCAGTGGAGGCAAGAGGAAGGCAATTGATTTCCTGGAGCTGGAATTACAGAATCCAGTTGGGAGCTTTCATGTGGGTGCTGGGATTGAATTGGTTATCGGGGAAAAGAGGCCCTTAAACATGGAGTCATCTCTCTAAGCTGATTACTAATTTAAAAATAGCAGTTTTCAGTACTGAAATGAAAATTGTAGTCTGAAATTTAAACAGCTCAGCTACATAATGCTCCCAAACCCCCAGATCTAGTCTGAGTCTCACATCCAATGTAACAGCCTAGCCTTGACACCCCTGATTGTCAAACCCAATCTTGAGGCTTCCACAAGGACCATCTCAACCTTCCCACAAACCGTAGTCCCCTCCTATGCCACAGCAATCCTCTTTAACTAGCCAGATCCTACACATTCTTCATTAGGATCTACTTGGGTGTCCACAACTGACCTCCACAGACCCTTCTCACCCCCAAAACCTACCTCCAAACTTCAGGCTTAGATTGGGAATCACACACTTCACACCAGTCCAGCACCCCGTGTCCATCTGACTTCATTCCACCTGTGCCATATCCAACCTTAAGACCCAACCTGGCTCACACTTTCTAGGTTCTTTCCCAACCTACTCTGGGTTATCAGAACAAGAACTAACAAAAGAAGTCCACGTGTCCAGATTCCATTACAAGAAAAAACAAAACTATAGAAGATCAAGGTATCACCCTCCCCTCCCATATCCACCAATCCTGGAGAAATGCTCAACAATGAGAATTATTTAGATGACACAGGACATAGACTGAAGAAAAAAGTCATAAATTTCATCAAAGAATTCTAGGAGTTTAAAGAAGACACAAAGAAACATTTCAATGAGCTTAAAAAGAAAACATTCAAGTAATGCTCAAGAAAACATAAACAAAAGAATGGTGGAGATGATGGACTTAATTCAGGTTGGCAATGGAATTCAATAAAGAGAAATATTGAAGAAGATTCAAGGTGAAATGTAGATGGAACTTAAAAACTCAATAACCCAACTAGAAAATTCAAAGCAAAAAGCTTTATGAGTAGAATAAATGAAGCAGAAGACAGACTATCAGGACTGCAAAATAAAGAATGTAGATGATGAATAAGCAAAATAAATAAATAAACAAACACAGAAAAGGAACATACAGGAAACATAGACTACCATGAAAGGACCAAACTTCTGAATTTTGGAAGTAGATAAGGGAGAAGAATATCAGGCCAATGGCATGGACCAGGTCTTCAATAAGATCATAGAAGAAAACTTATCCAAATTAAGGAAAAACAAACCCATACAAGATACATGAAGCACACAGAACACCAAAGAGATAATATTAAAAAAAATTTCATATCATATCACAGTTAAAATACTAAGTATATAAAACTAATAATGAATATTGAAAACAAGAGAACAAATGCATTGATTTATAAAGGAAAACTCATCAGAAAAATAGCTGATTTCTCAATGGAAACTGTGAAAGCCAGAAGAGTCTGGAGCAATGCATTCCAAATCCTAAAAGAGCATAGTCAACCTAGACTAATATTCCTGGGAAGACTATGTGCTGTATTTGAAGGAGAAAGACAAACATTTCATGTTGTTAATAGCCTTAACCTTATCATAATCAACAGACCAACCTTCAATACATGAAGCAATATTTTGGGCTAAAGAGAATGAATGTCTTCAAGAGATGGTAGAAAGAAAAATGAGGCTATAATTGCTGGAACACAAAGTATCACGTATACAAATAACACCAAGATTTAACAACACAATGACTGCAATCAACACACACTTTTCAAATAATAATTTCAAACATCCATGCCCTCAATTCCCCAACAAAAGACATGAGCTAGCTGAATGGATCAAGAAAAAAAAATACAGCTATCTGTTTCCTCCGAGAAGAGAATATTAGTTTTGAAGATAAGCACTGCTTTAAAGTGCTCGTACACGCAAAAGTATGCCAAACAAATGGGGCCAGGAAGCAAATGCCACTATCCTAATATCTTTACAAATTAGACTTTAAGCCAGAACTCAGAAGGGACAAAGAGAAAAATTTAATTTTAATCAAGGCAACAGTTAACCAAGAAGATACTACTATTTAAACATGTATGTACCAAACATTGGTGCGCCCAATTTTATAAAAAATATGCACTACTGGATTTAATGGTACAGAATAACATCAAAACCATGAATAGTAGGTGATTGTAATATCCCACTTTTCTCCAGGAGACCTAGCATTTGGACAAGGAAATGAGCAGAGAAATCAGAATTAATTGACCTCATGCTTTAAATGGACTTAACAAATATCCTACAGAGTGCTCCACCCGAACACCAAAGGATATACATTCTGCTTAGCTGCACTTGGAAGTTTTCTAAAACAGCTTACATCCTGGGACATGAAATGAATTTTAACAATTGCAGAGAGATTTCAATAACTCCTTATATCCTATCTGACCATAAACCAATAAAACTTAAATTGACAGCAAACAAATCTCTAGTAAGTACACAAAATCACAGAAATTAAACAACTCATTACTGAATAATGGATGAGTCAAAAGTCAGATATAAAAAAAAAAATCTTGAAACTAATGAAAATGAAAACACAACAAAATCTTTAGAAATATGTTCAAAGAGGTAAAATGAGGAGAATTTATACCTTGAATGTTCAGATTAATTATTAAGAAAGGATACAAATAAATAACTTGCTGAGACAGTTCAAAAATTTGGAAAAACAAGAACTAAATTTAAACCTACAAGACAGAAAAAAAAATTAACAAAAATAGAACCAAAGCCATTAAAAGAGAAACAAATACACAAACAAAAAACAATACAAAGAAGAAATCTATGAGCTTAATTTTTGAGAAGTAAACAAGTAACCAAAAGAAAGAGAGAGAAATGATCCAAATTAAGGGAATCAGATGTAAAAAGAGAAATGTCACAACTAACACCAAAGAAATTGAGAATATTATAAGGAAATGCTATTACAGTCTGTAGTCCATTAAGTTGGAAAACCTCAAAGAAATGGATAACGTTCTAGATTTAGCCAAACCACCCAAATTAAATAAAAAACAAATCAACAGCCTCAACAAACCCATAGCAAATGAGATTGAACAGTAATTAAAGCCTTGCCTCTATAAAAGTATAGACTCAGATGGCTTCAGAGAATTCTACCAGACTTTGAAAGAATATTTACAGCCAACCTTTTTAAAACTATCAAACATATAGAAAGAGATGCAGTACTCCCAAATTCCTTGTATGATACTAGTATCCTGAAAATACTGAAACGACGTAAAACACAAATACAAAAAGAAAATGACAGGCCAATTGCCTTATAAACATAATTTTAAAATCCTCAAGAAAACAATTGCAAACCAAATATAGACAGCCATCTGAAAAGATTGCCCACTGTGACCAAGTTGGCTTTATCCCAGAGATGTAGGGATGGTTCAACATACTCATTCAACAATAATAAGCCACACAAATGGACTTAAAGATAAAAAATACATGATCATCTCAATATATACAGAAAAAGCCTTTGACAAAATTCAACATGCCTTCATGATAGAAGTCCTAGAGAGAGCAAGACTACAGGGAACACACTTCAACATAACAACAGCTATACATGAGAAACCTAGACCCAATATCATCCTAAATGGAGAAAACTGTGAAGCAATTTCACTGAAATCTGGAATGAGATAGGGATGACCACTGTCCTCAACTCCTTTTCAATAATGTCCTGGAAGCATTAACTGAACCAATAAGGCAACAGAAGGAAATTAAAAGGATACAAATTAAAGAGAAGAAATCAAATTTTCCCTTCTTGCAGATGGCATGATATTATACATAAGAAAGCCCAACATTTGTTCCAGAAGACTAGAAGTGTTCACCAATTTTAGGGAAGTGGCAGTATATAGAATTAACATGCACAAATCAATAGGTTTTTTACATAAAAAAATAAAAAGAAAGGGATTATAGGTACATTTCCATTTATAGTAGTCCCAGAGGAGCTAAAACATGTCAGAATAAACCTACACAAGCAGCTCAAAGACCTCCACAACAAAAACTTTAACTCTCTGGAGAAAAAGATAAAGACACTAGAACATAGGAAGATGTCCCATGCTCATGAATTGGGGAATTAGTATTGTAAAAATTACTATTCAACGAAAAGCTACTTATAGTTTTAATTACAATCCAAATCAAAACTTCATCTCATTCTTCACAGGAATAGAAAGAGAGAAAAACTATCTCATAATTCATGTGGAACAACAACAACAGAAAGACTCAGATAGATAAAATAATCCTGAACAAAAAAAAATAATGCTTGAAGGATTAGCATTGATTTCTTAAGACATATTATAGAGCCATAGTAATAGAAAATAGAGTGCTGGCATGAAAGCAGATGCATTGACCAGTGAAATAAATATTAAACATAAGTATGCATAACCATACCATTTAATAATAAACAAAGGTGCCAAAGACACAGGAGGAAAGATAGCATTTTTAGCAAATGATGCTGGGAATATTGGATGTACATACATAGAAGCATAAAATTTGACCTGAATCTATCACCTTGACAAAAAAAAAAAAAAAAAAAGACAACATCAACACATCAATAGCAAAAACCAGCAAATGAAACAAAAACAACTCATAATGGACAAAACACCCAAATATGAAACCTGAAACTGAGAGGAGAAAGCACAGGCGGTTCCGCACAGGATATGGCTGTAGCAAAGGAATTTCTGAACAAGACTCTTTTTGCCCAGTACTTGCAGCCAAAAGTTGACAAATGAAACCTCCTAAAGCTAGAAAACTTCTGCATAGCTAAAGGAATACTCAATAGAGTGAAGAAAAAGCCTAGCATTTATACCCAGAATATATAAAGGACTGAAAAACAGATTCAAAAAAAAACAAATGACCCACTCAAGAACTACCCTTGAGATCTGAAAAGAGTTCTCCAAAGAAGAAATAAAAATGACTAATAAATATCTAAAAAAATGTTTATTGTCCTGAGCAATTAGGGAAATGCAAACCCAAAGAAATCTGAGATCCCATATTATACCAGCCAGAAAGGCAAAGGTCAACAGAACAATAGTCAACAGAAAAGAATTGGAACAAAGGGAATCTTCATTCACTATTCCAGAGATTTCATCTCTGAGTGGGTCCATCCACTCAGAGATATTTTTGGAGAACTATCAAAAACTAACAATAAATCTACTGTATTAACCAGTGATGTTACTTCTTGGCATATGCTCAAAGGACACAAGATCTTCCTTCACAGGTCCTTGCTCAACCATGATCATTGCTACTTTATTCGCAATAGCTAGGAAATGGGAACCACCTAAATGTCCGAAAGCTGATGAATAGATAATGAAATTGTGGTACTTATAGGATATGGAATACAAACTAGGGATAAAGAAAAATGAAATCATGAGGTTTTCAGGGAAATGGATGGAACTAGAAAAGATAATATTGAGAGAGGTGCCCTACATCTAAAAGACAAATGTCACATGTTCTCTCTCATCTGCAGTTTGTAGGTCCACATCTTCAGATATGAGTACATAACCTAGAGAAGCTGCAGAAACCAGGAAAGTAAAGAGGTTATGGCTGGGGAGCAGTAGCAGAGGGGAATGTCAGGGTACATGAGGAAAGAGGGTTACTCTGATTAAAGATATGAAACCTAGACATGATGAATCCCTTTCAAGTTGTCAGGCTTGTTTAAGAGACTCCTGAAACAATTGCTGTTGTCATTGCTTCGGTTGCCTTCCAGAGGCTGAAGGTAAGACACCATACATTTCAGACACAGGACCAGGGGCACCTAAGGTAGAAGTGACCTGAAAGCCTCCTCCCTGAGAGCTAGCTTTCACAGTACCAAAAAGTGCCAAAAAAGCCCACTAGGAAGGTTAGCAACCAATAGTCCTATGCTGCTATGGTGATGCCTATGAACCACAACAAGATCTGCTTGCATGATAACCTTAAGGATACAGTACTGGTACTCATAGCTTGGTGGTAACCAACAACTTTCTTGTAGAACTTACTCAACAAGAATAGAAGTCATGCCCAGTACTGGAAACTTAGCTAATTATCTGGTGCAAGTGAAGTTCTGGGATGAAAGGCATATGCCACCAGGCCCTACTTAATTTTGTTGTTTAATTAGTTTGCAAAGTAAGAAGCTTCTTTGTGGCTTTTTTTTAATTTTTTGCACATACTTAGCTCTATTTAGTCCCATTCCACTCCTTCTGCTCCACTCCCAGTATAGTCCTTTCCATTTTCATATCATATATGCTCTACTAACCCCACTGCCCATGGGCCTGTCTCTGCTTCCCATGCGGGTCAAAAGCAAGTGTGCCATCTCTTCCTCTAGAACTACTACACATTCACACATATATGAATGACCCCTGACTTAGCAATAGTTTGAGAGATTTTTTCAGCCTTTATAGTAATATGAAAATAACACATATTAAAAAGAAACTTTATTTCAAATTTTGAGTTTTGATCTTCTCCCAGGCTAACCACACAGAGATCAACACCCTGGCAAGCCCAAGTATAGGCTACTGTGAGTGTTCTCAGCTCATTCTGTAGTTAGGTACAGTAAATTCAATTCTGCCTTGGGATATTTTCAATTAATTCTAATCTTTGAGGAATATAATTCCATCACAAGCAAGGAAATACCTAATACACTCTACAGAGATACCAAGTACAGGTGGGGACTGAAGTGATGGCTGAGTGGTTAAGAGTGCTTGCTGCTGGAAACAGCCCAGATGCCCCTCAACTGAAGAATGGATGCAGAAATTGTGGTACATCTACACAATGGAGTATTACTCTGCAATGAAAAATAAGGAAATCATGAAATTAGCAGGTAAATGGTGGGACCTGGAAAGGATCATCCTGAGTGAGCTGTCCCAGAAGCAGAAAGACACATGGAATATACTCACTCATATAGACTTATAGGATAAACCTACTAAAATATGTATATCTAAAGAAACTAATCAAGAGAGAGGACCCTGACTAAAAATGCTCAATCCCCATCCCGAAAGGCAAAGAGGATGGACATCAGAAGAAGAAGAAAGCAAGAAACAACCTAGAAACCTGCCGCAGAGGGCCTATGAAAGGCTCTGCCCTTCAGACTATCAAAGCAGATGCTGAGACTTTATGGCCAACTGTTGGGCAGAGTGCATGGAATCTTATGTAAGAAGTAGGAAATAGTAGGTTATGGAGAGGACAGGAACCCCACAAGGAGAGCAACAGAACCAGAAGATTTGAATACAGGGGTCTTCCCAGAGACCCATACTCCAACCAAGTACCATGCATAGAGATAACCTAGAACCCCTGCACAGATGTAGCCCATGGCAGTTCAGTGTCCAAGTGGGTTGCATAGTAATGGGAAGAGGGACTGCCTCCAACACAATCTGATTGGCCTGCTCTTTGATCACCTCCCCCTAAGGGGAGAGCAGCCTTACCAGGCCACAGAAGATGACAATGCAGCCACTCCTGATGAGATCTGATAGACTAAGATCAGAAGGAAGGAGAGGAGGACCTCCCCTATCAGTGGACTTGTGGAGGGGCATGCATGAAGAAGGGGGAAAGAGGGTGGGATCGGGAGAGGAGAAGGGAGGGGCTTATGGGGGATACAAAGTGAATAAAGTGTAAAAAAAAAAAAAGAGTGCTTGCTGCTCTTGTAGCTCTTCACTCAACTCCAATTTTCTACAGCTCCAGTCCCAGAGTTCTTCAGGGAACTGCACTCATGTAGTTTATATATATGCACTCAGGCATATCCACATACAAATAAAATAAAAAAAAAATATTTTAAGGACATTTGCTCAACCATGTTCGTAGCAGCTTTATTCATAATAGCCAAAATCTGAAAACAACCCAGATGTCCCTCAACTGAGGAATAAATTCAGAAATTGTGGTACATTTACACAGTGGAATACTACTCAGCAATTAAAAACAAGGAAATCATGAAATCTGCAGGCAAATGGTGGGAACTAGAAAAGATCATCCTGAGTGAGGCAACCTAGAAGCAGAAAGACAGACATGGTATATACTCATAAGTAGATAATAGCCATATAATATAGGATAAACATACTAAAATCTGTACACCTAAAGAAACTAAGGAAGAAGGAGGACCCTGGGTAAGATGATCAAGTCTTACTTAGAAAGGCAAACAAGATGGACATCAGAAGAGGAAGAAAACAGGGAACATACAGGAGCCTACCACAGAGGGACTCTGAAAGACTCTATCCAGCAAGGTATTAAAGCAGATGCTGAGACTCATAGCCAAACTTTGGGCAGAGCACAGGGAATCTTATGAAAGAAGGGGGAGATAGAAAGACCTGGAGGGAACAGGGGCTCCACAAGGAGAGCAATGGAACCAAAAAATCTGGCACAGGGGTCATTTCTGAGACTGATACTCCAACCAAGGACCATTCATGGACATAACCTAGAACCCCTACACAGATGTAGCCCATGGCAGCTCAGTGGGTTCCTAGTATTGGGAACAGTGTATCTCTGACATGAACTCAGTGGCTGGCTCTTTGATCATCTCCCCCTGATGGGGGAGCAGTCTTACCAGGCCATAGAGGAAGACAATGCAGTCAGTCCTGATTATACCTGATAGGCTAGGGTCAGAGGGAAGGGGAAGAAAACCTCCCCTATCAGTAGACTTGGGGAGGGGTATGGGAGGAGATGAGGGAGGGAGTGTAGGATTGAGAGGGAATGAAGGAGGGGGCTACAGTTGGGGTACAAAGTGAATAAACTGTAATTAATACAAAATAAATCATTAAAAAACAAAAAAGGAAATAATTAAATATGGAAGCAAAAAATATAATTAGAGGAAAATTTTGACATTATAACTTTGAAACTGGAAAGAATTTCCTTTTTAATGTTGTGATTCAATAAAAACACAAAGTAAGTTTTCTGTACAAACAGAAAATAAGTAGTTTTTAAATGATCATCAAATTACAATATTACATCATAAAGCAAAATTGAAGGAAGTTAGAGTTTCATCTTTGTAAATGAAGCAGGTCAGAAAAATAACAAAAGAAACATGGCACAAAGGAAGTCTAGACAGATGCAAGTGTATGTAAGTAACATTCAATATTCTACTTAACTATAATGGAACTGAGCCTGGTATCACCAGCAGAAGATGCCACAGAGATCACATTTATTCACAGAGATTAAATAACTCATTGTTGAATGACGAAAAGACTCAGTGAAGAAATTAACAAAGAACAAAACATATTCTAGAACTGAATGTAAATGAACACACAATACATCGAAATTTGTGGCATATACACAGTAAAAGCCACCCACAAAACACACCAAAATCTATGGCATGTACACAATGAAGGCCATCCCAAGAGGAAAATCTTTAATTCTAAATGTATACATAAATATGGAGATTTCTCAATTTCAGAGATTAATGATATACCTTAAGGCCTTAGGAAAAGAAGAAGAAAAAATTCCAAACAAGTAGACAGGAAGAAATGATTAAGAGAAAGTAATTAAGAAAAAGCAGAAAGTAATGAAACAACAACAAAACCAATGCAACGTATCAATGAAACAAAGAATTTTTTGAGAAGAAAAAAACCTGACATACTCTTAGACGAAATAGCCAAAATAAAGAGAATGGAAGTCTAAGTTAATAAAATTACAGATGAAAATGGAGACAGACATATTCAGAAAGTCATTTAAGACATCTTTTTAAAACTTATATCACACTAAAGCAGGAAAGTCCAGAAGAAAATAATAAAGTTTTGCTTGCATATGACCCACCAAAATTAAACAAGATAAAAATAAATACTTGAAACAGATATATAACCAGAAACAAGGTCAAAGCAATAATAATTTAAGAAATTTTCCCAATTAAAAGAGTCTAGGCCCTGCTACTACGGGTAATTATGGCGTCCGTGTTCCATGCTGTGGCAGAGGACCATGATAGCGTGCTCTGTTCTGCCACAGGAGACCATGCTGAGGTCCATGGCATGTGATGCGGGTGAATGTCCGCGATCTGTGCAGTTGCCCGAAACCATGACTTTACAGCTTCCACTGGCTGTAAAGGGCAAGGAAGCTAGTTCTGCAGACTGCAGATTCACAGGAGAGAAAGAGTATCACAGAAGGCTCCTGTGACACCACTCCCCCCAAAGTAACAGCCTAGATCAGAACTCCTCAAACACCCCACAGAGCATAAAGAGAACTCTTAAAAACTGTGATAAGCATGCTGGAGCGTAGCTCCTCACAACTGATGGCTTCTGGCAGAACAGACAGGAAAGGACTCACTTTTCTTCAAGGGGTAGGCCACTGAGGGTTTGACCGTGCTCCAGTAAGTTTATGGGTAATATAAATTAGACTTGGGTTTTTGTTTTCTTGTTTGTTGTATTTTGTTTTTCTTTTCATTTTCTTTTTTCCCCCTCAGGAAATAGGAGTAACAAGGGTGGGAGGGCAGACCTGGGAGGACTGGGAAGTGAGAAGGATCAGGGTGCATTATGTGAAAATTCCCAAATAATCAATTAAAAAAAAATATGTTGAGGGGGGGAGGCACAGGCCCAGACAGATTCCCTGCAAAATTCTACCAGACAGCCAAAGAAGAGCCAACACTACTCAAGTAATCTCAGAATGTAAAGAGTTTTTTAATCAAGTGTAAACTATTAAAGAGAGAACCTGATAGCTCAAACACCAAAATCAAGCATCAACTGTCCAAAGAGTGTAGCGCAATATTAAACTGGAGAAGACTTACACTGGGCTTCTACACAATAGGATAACAGCACAAGTGTTACCGTGTCATGTCAAGCACTTGGCAATGATTTGTGTACCCCAAACTGTTCACCCTTCATCACCACCCACCAGGAAGGTACAGTTGTTACCTACTGTACAGTTGAAGACCCTGAGGTTAATTAACTTGCCCAGTTGGTATAAAAGATAAAGCTTGAGCCAAGGTTGATGGTGCACACCTGTAATCCAAGAACTCGGGGAACAGATATCTGTGAGTTCAAGGCCAGCCTGGTCTACAAATCAGTCCAGGACAGCCACAGGTACACAGAGAAACCCTGTCTCAACAAAACAAAAACAAAACCAAACAAACAAAAAGGTAGAGCTTGAATTGAATGTCTGACACTCTGGCTGAGTTCAACCTTTCACCTTTTGAGATTCATCTAGCTTATGCCAAGAAAAGAGAATATGTCAGAAAAGGAGTCATGGTACAAAATTCTGCAAAGACAGCCGGGAGAGAATTTAGTACCCCAATGACATCTGAGAATACAACTTTAGAGAAGAGATCGAGATGATATCCTGGTTAGTTTTTATTGTCAGACAACTTGATGTAACCTAGAATCACCTGGGAGGAGAGACTCAAATAGAAGAACAGCCAATGCCATGTCTGTGAGAGATTAACTTAGCTGATGACCAACGTGGGAGGGCCCTGTCCGCTATGGGAAGCTCTATCCCTAGGCATGTGGGCCTATGCTTGGCAAGAGAGTTAGCAGAGCACAAGCTAGTGAGCAAGGCAGAGAGCAAGGCAGTAAGCAGAGTTTCTCCATGGTTCCTGTCTCTCTGTTCCCTGCTCTGACTTCCTTCAGTGACAGAGTATGACCTGGAAAGGTAAGTTTACATAAACCCTTTCCTAAGTTGTTCTTGGTCATTGTATTTGTCATGCAGCAGAAAGTAAAGATGACTTGTGGAGAAGTGACAGTGCTGTCATCACTTCTCGGCCTTTCGGCTAAGATAAAGTAAGAATGTTCAGTGGTGATAGTAAAGGTGATAATGGTGGTGATGAGTGTGTGCATGTAAGAGAGAGAGACAGAGAGAGAGAGAGAGAGAGAGAGAGAGAGAGAGAGAGAGAGAGAGGACTCATCGCATGCTGAGGTCAGAGGACAATTTGGGGAGTTGGTCATTGTCTTCCACTTTATTTTTGACAGGGTCTCTGATTGTTCATTACTGAAGACAGCAGCCTTCCTATTCCTTCCAGTCTCACCGTAGGCATGATTACAGACACCTGCTACTACATCTGACTTTACATAGGTTCTAGGGAGCTGAACTCACCTCCTCACACTTGTACAGCCAGCACTTTACCCACGCCGACGCTAGAGTCTGGATGTGACTTTTAAATTTTAGCTTCAGAAAGCCGCTGGACTTGTCCTTAAGACCAGCCACCCCAGTGCTTTGTCGCTTGCACTTTAAGAACATATTTTTAAAATTCTTTGGCTAATGTTGCTGCTTAGTAACAACACGACATCTATAAAACTCACGGTCCTCCCTTTTCAGGACAGACGCTCCACAAATTCGAGGTATCTGGCAAGGTAAGAGCAAAGCTATTCTAAACAAATTAATTTTCAAACCAGTGTGTCCAGCTAATAATTTCCACAACACGGAGCTCCATTCTTGTTTGCTGTGAAGAAACCATACTCTGTTCTCCAGCTTACATTATGACCTGCTATAAAATGAATTAATATTCATAAATCTTTTTTACTGCACCAATGTTAATGTTTTTAAGTGGTGATTACCACCTGCCTGTGGGGGTGTGCAAAAGAGTGCAGGGGCCTCCACATACCATAAGAGCCTGTGGCCACATGGATGTTTTAAGAGGAAAAGCCAGCAGAAGGTTCACATGCTGAATTTGGACTTGAACACCGTGCTTTGAGTAGGTTTTCCATGAGGACTGCAGACACTTTGGGAGAAGAATGTCCTGAAATGCAGTTTTTCGGAGTTTGGGAACGTGAGCGGGAGTGCTAAGCATGGGTTATGTCATATGGAACACAGAACATGGCCAACCTTTCTGAGATTTTCCAGATGGAACCTACAGTTTGAAAAGCTTAGAAACATCTCCCATGATGTCTATGCTTTCTATAATTAAAGTCCCCTCAGGCTCTGACAGCTGAACCGTGTGTTGGCTCCAACAGTCCACATCCGAAGCTACCGAGAAGCTGTCTAGCTACCTGTGGAGAAGAGAAAGCTTAACACTGTCCAACAGGAAATAGAACATACTAGAAACCCAGAATGCTACGCTGCCTCTAACCAACAAGGAACGGAAGAGCCAGGAAAGAACGTGCCCTTCCAGATGCTTCTACCCAAGCAGCAAGGGAGCTGAGGTAACTAAACATCAGCTTCCTTCATTTACTGGCAAATCATTGCTCCTGGAATATGTTAATTCCCACTAAGGAAAATGCATCAGGAAAGCAACGCAGGTGCTGGCAGAGGGAGGACGGATCTGATCCCTGTGTCTTGAGTGATGAGGACAGGGGAGTGTGGAAGGAGCTGAAAATTCAGAAATGTCTCTCCAGCCCTTTCAACACAATGTCTTAAGTCCTCCAGCCAGGGAGCATTTGGACTGACGAAAGCCGCAGGAGGCCTTGCAAGGAGAACAAGCTGTGCCTCCTTCTGCAAGGATTCAGGTTACAGTGTCTTTCCGCATGCTCATCCCACGACTTTTACTCAGTGGGCCAGACTGCACAGCAGACTCGCTCCTCCATGATGGCAGGTCCTAGCTCAGCTTCTGGAAAGCAGAATGCCAGACTATGGCCTGAGCAAGCTACCTTTCCCAGGCTGTACTCAGAGCCAGCTCCATCAGGAGTTCCCTGCTCCCCATACTATACAAACAGAAAAGATCTCATGCTGGGGTTTTGTTCACCTTTTACCTGCTTCCCCTGTGCTTTTTCCATGCCAGTGAATGTCCTGATCATGTACTCATCTGCTTCTGGAAGACAGGGCTCACTGGTTAGCACTGCCTCACCTTTCCCTTTACAGCCTGTTGTCAGATCACCTTCAGCCACTTGGATGCTTCCTTCCACTGGTCTCTGTGGAGATCTCACCT
Source organism: Meriones unguiculatus (assembly GCF_030254825.1). Taxonomy (NCBI): domain Eukaryota; kingdom Metazoa; phylum Chordata; class Mammalia; order Rodentia; family Muridae; genus Meriones; species Meriones unguiculatus. The sequence goes on along the minus strand of NC_083357.1, from coordinate 6,640,565 downwards.
CCTCTCACCCAAAGGCTCCACCCACTCTAATGTCAGCCTATCTCTCCCCCCACCCTCGTAAGCCTCTGCCCCTGTCTTCCAGTCCAGTCCATGGAGTGATGAGAGAATCTTTTAGCCACTGTGCAAAGATACCCAAAGCCCATAGCAGGACATGGGATCCTGGTTTCCAGAGAAAAGGCATTTCCATGTGACATTTACCAACCCAGCTGGGAAGGAAGGGGCCAAGGAAATTGGACAAAAGGATGCCCTGAATATCCTAAATCCAGCTTGTTTGCTCTTTGAGAAAGCCTCAGAAGTATGTGGCACTAATTACAGGGGCCTGGTTCTCTATGTGCAGAGGCCTACAGGAACTGAATGTACTAGGTCCAGAGGATCATGAATTTAAGCCCTAGGCCCCTGGCACAGTCCTCAAATAGCTATCGCCCTCAGCCAGTTGCCTCCATTGTCTCCAGACCTCTGTGTATATTCACCCAGATACTCTGGGTATACCCTTAGCTTCCTTGCTTTCCTTCTACCAATGCTCTCTGCTTTCCCTGAGACCACCCTTTGGAAACTAGCAGAAATTAGCTCACACGAATTCCCATTTTAAGTTCTGCTTCTTAAGAGATCCCTGCCTCTATGAATACGCTAAGCATTGTTTCCTCTAGACTTCAAAGCAACTGCACAAAACCCAAAGCATAAAGCATCTCTGTTGTGTGGATGATGAGACACAGGCATGGGTACACTTGGTAATTTTTTCATCCACAGTGTCCAGGAAAGGTCCAACTCAACCTCAAACTCTTTATTGTGACACTACACCATCCTTTTGCCTGGGAAACCCCTGCTCTCTTTCCTGCAAACATTTCAAAGCGGGGGACGAAAGTTCATTCTAGGAGTTCCATCCTAGGAGAGAAAGGTACACAAAGACACACAATGCATTTCTATTGGGTTTTCTCTCATCTAGCCAGGCCTCCTGAAGAGCCATGTTGAATGTACCTGAGAATCGCTTGCCTACAGAAAGATACAGCAGCCTTTTCCACCAGCTCTGATCCTGGGTTTGTCTTTCAACGTTTACCCATTTCTCCTATTCCTTTTCATAATAACGATGCATAGTCATTAATGCTCTCACTCTCAAGTTCATGAAAGGTAATTGTAAAAGTCTATATCCCTGACACACATCAAGTACGTCTGTATTGTGAACTCGCTACAGCAGAAGACACTAAGAGGAAGTGAGGCAGGGCACCCAAGGCTTCCTGAATGTACCTCCCTGTCTCTGCCTTACTCAATACTTCTTAAGAAGATGCCACGTTTGCTAGGCTAATTGCACTCCCCATAAAACGCTGGTCTTGGTAAGTTCTGATGCAGTTCATACCTATGGAAACTGAGCTTCATTTGGAATGGGATCCACTGGTAGTCAGTGGCACAGACTCAACTCATTCATTCCCAGACCCTTGGCTCGCCCAGTACTCCCTGTTGCTCTACACAGAGGCCATCTAGCCAGTCTCAAAAAGCCATGGCAGGCTTCCACAGGCTGGGCAGACCCCGGCACTGAGCCTGATTCATACACAAGGGACTCTCACCAGAAGCACAGCCATGGACTGCATGGCGTCTTATAATTTTTCTGTGTTCTTCAACATCCCTAGCACTAAATAAATACTTGCTGGCTACTCAGTCCAGCCTTGCTTCCAAGTTTCTCTGGCCTCCTATCTAGGTTCCCCACCCTGGCCTTTTAGACTCCCCCCACCCACCCATTTCCCTCAACTCCCGAAGTCTGAATTTGGCAATAGATAAATGTGTTCATAGGAACATGAGCTGGTACATAAAGAGCAAGTAGTGAGGTCAGGGACCAGTTGAGCTAGGAAAGGAGTCTTGACACTTTTTATATCAAAGACATAATATCAAGAAAAAAATGCACATTTGTCCCTGAAGAATTATTCTTGGGATACCACATACTAAATATGATATAATGGGACTATATAATAAATGAAGATATCTCCAGGCTTGGTGTCCTGGGCCAATCCCAGCTCTCTATGCCTCTATCTTAGAATCTTCCTCTGTAAACTAGGTGATAACTACACCTGCAGGACTCTTGCCTGGCTGACAGTAGGTACTCCATAGATGATGGTCACTTCCTATGCCATTGATGTTTTAACTCCATGAGGTCAGCTTGTCATTACTATGCTATTTTGAGGGGGCAAAGGCTGAGCAAAAGCAAATGTGGTACATGAATTCTAGAGTTAATATTTCAACACAGGCAGGACTAACTACCTGTATAACTACTGTGTATGCATTCCTGCTTACAAAATCAATCAAGCCTTGTGATTTGGTTATTAGTCTAATATCAATGAGAACCAAATACTGTCATTCCTCACTGTACAGTCAAAGCATCCCTTAGAGGAAAGTTACTTGAGGGAAAACAATAAGTACCAGGCAATAAAGAATTCCTAATTATCTATTGTTTCTGATGGATTGGCAAGACTCTTAAGTCTAGAAGCTCAAAATGGTCTCATGTGGACTTTGATTAAATAGAAGATGGTTTATATTCTGTTTAGATATTCCAATGGAGTCATTTCATAAACTCGTGGAATTTGGTAATGGTTGGAAAAATCTCATTCACAGTGCTAAAATTGTCATGAAGTTTTCTCTAAAAAACAAACAAACAAACAAACAAACAAAAAAAGTAATGGATTTCTGGCTTGAGATTTAGCTTATCGGTGTGCCTTGCCTAAAACAAATGTGGCCTGGTTAGGGCAGATGCCTCATTCTCCAGAAGGGAGTTGACCTTAGACATAGCCCTTTGCTAACTTCAAGATCACCATCTTACACACAATCCATTTTGACAGCACCACACCAGGATGAATTTGAATCATCTGCCTTTCCCCCATCCCTGCCCCTTCACATTTGGTCACCACCTCAATTTATCTTTAAATCACCCTACTAAGCAAAGGCTTTTACATATTTTACAAACCAGCTCTTGAATGTTCATCTGCCCCAAAATCTGACCTCATTTCCTGTGTCCCCTACAATGACCCTTCACTTTAGTACTCAGACATGTAGGAAATGGCCTTCCCTGTTTGTCTTCTCTGGCTCAGGATTGTACTCTGGAAAGGTGGCTTGCAGTGTGGTTTATAAAACTCAGGTAAGAAAGGGCAAGATGCTTAAAGGAAAATAATGAAGTGAACCCTCTTTCTGACACACAATTGGGCATCTTATATACACTAACCTGTGTGACTTTTACCAAAATCAAGATGGAGAATGTCCATGTGATCAAAGTAAAAACTAGTACACCTGAAAGATTTGATTAGTCACTTTGTTAGATGAATAATGGTCAGGATGGAGTTTCTTGACCCCCAGTCTCAAGGCTAGTTTCCTTCTAGCCAGTGGCTTTCAGATCTGGAAGAAATGTGTACTTATTCAGCTTATTTTACAAATAACTCATTTCTTGTGTTATTTACTTGGTGTGTGGTGCAGCCATGTGTGTGTGGCACATGTGTGGGGGTCAGAGGATATCATGCATCAGTTGATTATCTCCTGCCACTATGCAGCTTCCAGGGATGAAGCTCTGGTCATCAGGCTTGAGGACAAATTCCTTTACCGGCTGAACCAACACGACAGCCCTGTACTGTACCTATTTTAAAATGTAGGTTTTGATATTGTTGATACGGTGAGACCAGCATATCAGGAGTGACTACCACTGGAAAGATGGTTTGCTCTTTGCTATGGGAGGTCATAGGAAGCCACATGGCAGAGTGCCATTCAGTCGGGAGCCAGAAAGAGTAAGAGGAAGATGTGGGCAGAAACTCTTACTGTGTTTTTTTTTTTCCTTTGGGAGGAAGAAGTAAGACAGGCTAAGCAGGCTCAGTGGGTTTGGGACAGGCTAGTCTCACTTGTTTCAGTAGGCTCTAGGTACTCTTTACATACCTAGCACCAGGACCAGTGGTAATGAGTGAGAGGATAATGCCCAAGCATGGGAACCCAATGAGAGCGGCAGGTGTGTGTCAAGCATGACTTCTCTCGTACCTTAGAGGAGACGAGGAGACGCTTGTTATATGGGAACTCTCTAAGCCTGGCAGGGGAGTTCTTTCTTGTTTCAGCAGCACCAAAACAAAACAGATGCTCCACACTGCAGCTTTGCAGTCAACAGAACTGAGTTTCATTGTTTTTTTATAAGAAGAGTCTAACCAGATGGTACCCAGTCAGCATGGGTGTGGGTGGGTAGGTGGGTGGATTGATCAATGAACCAACACATATAAAGGTTTACTCCCTCAGGTCTCCATAATGCAGCTCTAACACACGTGATTGGTACAGTAGAAGCTTCCCAGTTTCAAGTCCAATGGAAAAACAGAATCACAGAGCAGCAGTCACAGGACCCCGGACAGACATTTTTCCATCTCTTCAAAACGAGGCTCCTTCGGGGTATGCACTTGGTCATGTGGGGTTTCCCATCGGCGGCTGTTATTCTGTCACAGCTCCACTGCTCAGACATCAGAGGGCAGGTACAAGCAAGGTCAATTCTTTTCCAAAATCAGTGCGAAGCTTTTGACAAGGTTATCTGCATTGGCTCTGGAGAAGAATGAGGATGCAAACCAAAGTAGAGAATCAAGTCTCTGAATGGGTGCTTTCAGGGCTTTGTTGGCAAGAAGCACATTCAAGGAAACCAGATCAGCTCTCAATTCCCTTTTAAATAAATTATAAATAGCTACTTCTGATACTTAGACACATGGGTCCCAAATGGCCGGATAATTCATTAGTTTGGATGGAGAGAGCACATTTCTCTGTCTGAAAGTTGGATTCATCCTGCTCTGACAGCCAGGCTTATTCCTACCCAGGACAGAGTACTGTGCTGAAACCTGGTTCTGCTCAATTCAGAATTTCTCTCTCTGAAACCCAGCGATTGGTACTTTTCCTTGTCGGGTATTTCTATAGAAACTCATCCCTAAGACAAGCTATTAATTGAAGGAGTTTATTTATCCTACAGGTTTGATAATCAATCATCAGATTTCAGCACTTGCTTTCTGGGATTCCATCTCATCACTTGCTACAGTATATATTATTATTCATTATATAAGTTTGTTAACGCTGTATTTATTTGAGTGAGTCTCCCTCTAAATAAAGGGGCCTTATAAAGCTTTTTTTTTTAAATAAAAGGTTTATTTTTACACCAGCTATTTGCTTTTCTATGCTAAACCTCTGTTGACGGCTCCAAGGCAGTGTGCAAACCAAATTCCTGAGTCTTGGGCCAGGATGGGGCTACTGGGAGGGCGATCAAAACAGCGGCAAGGCCCTTGAGCAGATTTGGGATTTTGCAACCCTGTCAGTCACTTTCTCATGGATTTGGGGACAGGGTGCCTGAGAAAGATTAGGAGTTGGAATGGGTAACTTTCTACCTACTGCATAAAAGTCTTTCAAATTAATGCAAGCATTAAATTGTCCCTGATTTTTTTTTACATACATTAAGCAAATATTAAACCATGTATGCCCCTTGGTATTGGTACAAAGTTTTGTCAACCTTTTTGGCACACAGTGCCTAAGCCTTGAGGTAAAGCTGTTTCTAACCAAATTTTGTTGTTTCAGTTGATTTTTACTTCTTATACCGTGTGTTATAACTTAAATGTGGATTCTTTTCCAAAAAAAAAAAAAAAATGAATTTTGGCAAGCCAATAGTCCGTAATGTGGTCTAATGCCTTTGGGTATTTTTTAAGCATGCAAATGGCCAAGATATTTAGGTTTTTGAGGTTGAGAAACTGTGCGCGCACTTTTAACAACTTTTTCAGCTGTGTTTGGTATGCATATTTACTGCACATGTGTATTATATGATAGAGGCCTGATTAGACTCAAAATGAGTTGGGAAAATACCAACTATGTATTCCCGGAGGGGGGAATGGCACACAAAAATCTGAGCTAATGTGTCCTCTTGTTTTCACTGGAGAGCAAGGGCTTGGGCTGAGGGATAAGGTGTCTCTGATTCATAGTCACTCCTCTTTGGTACCACAAAACACCAGCTATGACAGCCATGTCCAGCCCTGTTCCCCAGCTCACAGCCATGCGGGGTTTACAGAAAAAGCTAGGCGTCCAGACCTTGTCTTTCTATATTCTGTTTTCTGTCTGACCATCCTAGCCTATGCCTGTACCTTGTGGACATGATTCTTGGCTCTTCCCAACACTGACCTACCCACAGACGGAACCAGCACCCTGAGCAAATATTTCAAAAATAATGAAAATGCATCAGAGCCTAATCCACTGTCCAGATAATTGGAAACTAACAGTTATTGCCTCATTTGAAAGTAATTTTTAACAATTAGCTTAGGAAAGTATTTTATGATTTTTTTTTTGTTGGCCTTACACAAACTAAAACTTTTTCATGTAATCAATTAAATCTGGGAGCATAGCATCAGGCACTCATTAGACCAGGCTGTTTGAAATTCATGTACAATCTCTTCCTTATGGGGGTGTCTGCCCGAGCTTTTAAGCTTGTGCTGGGATGCTGGCAACATCCCCCAAACATCTCAGACACATTGTCTCCCTGAACCTGAATTTTTTTAATGGTGGTTAAACATGTTGTCTGCTTTGGTTTCCTGTCTATCTTCATCATGAGCCAGCACCTGTTTCCAATAAATTATACACAGAACTGTATCAGCAACACCTTGGCCACAGCTGCCACCTTTAAAAGCGGAGTGCCCTTGAGGACAATACACCTGTGAACACAGAGCGTGTTTATTTAGCTGAAAGCCCAAACTCCAAGTTACATAAAGCAACTATCTAAAGCCTAATGTATGCCCATTATTAACACAAAATAACCCTGTTCTTAAAAACCAATAAAAATCTATTTAAAGGATTTTTCCAAATCCCACTGAAATCAGTACTCAACTTGAGACCGGGTCTTAACCTACGATTTAAAATTCTAATAGTGGGCAAGGCAGGGGTTTGTGTGTGTTCTAAGTTTCTGAGCTCATGCTTCGAGTCTAGGGAATGAACCTACAGGGTGGCATGGGCAGAAGCTTATGACTTTGCACCAAGATATGCATATTTAAAATGATTTTTTTTTTGGTTACAAGTCACTTAAAAATGTTTGAATGTGGTCTACAGGTTAAAAAAAGGAATAGATTGTTTCAATTTGCATTTAAAGGTAGGAATAGTTCCTCTGGATGCCTTCCTTTATTTATTCAACCCTCCTTAAACTTAAAGTTCATTACCTAACAGCATTGCCCTTGGGGAATGGGGTTAGCAGTACACTAATGGAAACAGAGCCAGCATCAAATGTTCATCTTGCTATGTGAAATATATCATACAGCAAAATTTCTAGCCAAATATAGTATCTATTTTGTGCAGTTCAACTTTAAGGTGCTTCGTTTGTGGCTTGTTTAAGAAATCAGGTCACCAAGAACCATGCACCAACTGGGCCTAGACCCCCTACAAAGATGTAGCAGCACGGCAGCGTAGGCCTCACATGGGTCCTCTAGTAAGAGGAGTGGGGGCTGCTTTGGACACAGACTCACTTGCCAGCTCTTTGATCACTTTTCCCTGGTGGGACAGCCTTGCCAGGCCATAGGGGAAGAGTACAGACTCAGTCTTGAAGTAACTTGATGAGCTGGGCTGGATGGGAAAAGGGGAGGGGAAAGGAAAGGAGCATATGACTGGGAGAGGAGGAGGAATGGGGTTACAACAGGAATGTAAAAGAGAGTAAAAAATTAAAAAAAATTAAAAGTCAGGTCAGTGATAAGATATAGATCGATGAAAAGATAAAACGGGAAGGTCATCCTCCTCTTCCATCCTACCCTAGTTCATCAGGTCTCATCAGGACTGGCTGCAATATCCTCCTCTGTGGCCTGGTAAGGTTGTTCCTCCCTCAGTAGGGGGTGATCAAAGAGCCAGCCACTGAGTTCATGTCAGAGACAGTCCCTGTTCCCCTTACTTAGATGCTGAGCTCCCCTATCAGTGGACTTAGAGAGGGGCAGGGAGGAGATGAGGGAAGGAGGGAGGGTGGGATTGGGAGGGAATGAGGGAGGAGGCTACAGCTGGGATACAAAGTAAATAAACTGCAATTAATAAAAAATAAAAATTTATTAAAAAAAGAAAGAGAAGATAAAAACAGGGTATGGGAATTTTTTAACTTAACAACCAGGTTGCACCCTGATGAAGCCATTTTAAATTGACTTGGACATCACAGCAAAACCATAAACATGCTTGGGGTTTTTCCACTAGCCAGCACTGTGCAAAATCCTCTAACATGGTGCCTACTTTATACAGATGTATAAAGTAACGAAGCAATACTGTACTGAATGTGGAATGCAGACCAGCTGTATGGACAGAACTCTGTACCACTGTAGAGTCAAAAGAAGAACCAACCAAACAATTGCAAGTCAGGAACCATCTGGGTAGTTCTGGTCTCTTCCTTCTGCCAATCTCACGACATGTGAATGGCTTTTTGCTTAGACTTCCCAAAACATCAATCATGGCTGATGTTTCCAGGCCACATTAAGTTGGTGGACCTATTGTCACTTGTTTTAGCACATTTGTTTGCCTGAACTCAGATACTAGAAAGGCAGGTAATGACCATGATGGCTCCAGCCCACTCCATGCCACTGTTGATTCATACATTGCTCGTGCCAGTGGCAGAGGCCTGCCTAATGCATGAGAACTAGACACTGGGGAAGAAAGGAACTGCAGACCTGTGCTTCACGAAGGACACAGCACAGCCCATCACGCTAACCATGTGACTGAAGAGGAGGCCGACTGCCTGAGGTGAAGACTAAAGCACTGTGGTGGTGACTGGATGGGCGACTCTCCTTTGCAGTTTGCTGCAGATCTTAACTGCTGAGCCATCCCTCCATCCCCATACCTTCATTTCTTAGCAACTGTGTTGAGGACCCTGCTGAGCCCCAGGGCCACAGACATCGGCCAAGGCCAAGAGGAATTAGGCTGGTGATCACTTCTTACTAGACTCCAGGGAGTGCTTGTGTGTGTTGTGAGCATCAGTGTCACGGTGATTGTGTCACATCCATGTGACATGTGGCTTGCGTGCCGAATGCCCCTTCCCTGGGACATTGACAACAGAGAACTGACCTGAAGTTTGAGTAGACAATGGGTGTGAATACAGTCTGCGGATTTCAAGCTGAGTCACTTCCTGACCCCTGGCTTAGGGAGCCCCCAAGTACCAGGTGTTATTTTTGAGGCAACAAGGATTGTTCTAAGTTGGAACACCCAATATGAAATGCAAAATGCAGCCATAGCAGTGGTTTCATTGTCAAAACCCCAGCAAGCATTTCAGCTTGCCCAGTTCCCCACAGGCCTCACTTAGTGGGTAAGGGGAACCTTCAGCCATACCTGGCGACTGTGTGTGTGTGTGTGTGTGTGTGTGTGTGTAAAGGTATAAGACTTCCTTCTCTGATTTATTTTCTTGGTTATGCATGTAAATGTGAGAGGCACCCATTTTGGATTCCAGGTCAGTAGAAATCATCCAGAAATAGGTTTAGAAGAGTGGGTTTCCATCTTCCTGGAGAATTTGTCTTTATTAAAGCGTAGCAAATTTACAGCCCCCTCTGCTAATTCACTGTGTGTTTGGGAAATAAATAAGTGGGGAGTTTGCACAGGAGACAAGATTGGCTATGTTTTGGAGACACTAGCTTCTGAATATTGAAAAGGTAATGTAAAAAGCATTTTGAAATCCTATTGGTTTTTGTGTCTGCTTGTTGGAGTTCCCACTGGTGATGAAACTGTGCCAAGTATAGATTTAGTGCCCGTCATGAAACGAGACCTGGGCTTGTGGTTACTTGATAACTGTGATAATAAATTTATCCATTAATTTCTTTCCTGTTTTCCTACACGAGTAACATTAGACCAAAATGCTATGCTGGTGGATGGAGAGATTTATTTTCCCTCATACCTCACTCACACTGTGTGTGTGTGTGTGTGTGTGTGTGTGTGTGTGTGCCTGTATGTATCTGTGTTTACTCACATTCTCTCTAGGAACTCCGTTATGCTGCTAATTCCCAAAGAATGTTATGTGGTACAAAGGCTCCATAATAATGTACAATGCATTGAAACTACGTTCACAATGAAGCTAATACAGCAGCTTATATATGAAGACTGAGGCAAAGCTAGCCCTCAGCTTTAAAGCTCCCCACAGATAAATAAAACTAAGACTAATCATAAAGTATTGCTAGTTTTCTTAGTTTTCTTTTTGCTTGTTTGTTTTCTCTCTGTACTTGGTTCCATGGTTGTATTTTATTATTTCAGTCTAGGCCTATGCATAAGAGAAAACCAATAGATTTTAATAAAATTCTTCTTGTTACATTTGACTTGAGAGAATTTACCAGTTTTGAAGGGGCATGCCTAGGTAGATCATGATTTTCTTCATAAATGTATGATTTTTTAAATCAGATTAGAGAGTCCCTGGTATCCACACAGTAGGTGTGAGCAGCCCGCCCTTCTGGTTTACACGCCCCTGTGGATCGGCAATGTCCTCATTTCTTCTTTACCCACTCCCCTCTTACCTTGAAAGCAGGGTGAAGGATCAAGAGTACCATAGTGGTTTCCAACCATGATCCAGTGCCTGTAGGAGATGTACTGAAATCTTTTAAACTTTCTACAATGCAGAAGAGCTAGACGAGGGTGAGGTCCTGGCGTGGAAGTCTGTTCTTGCTCAGGACTTGTCAGAAACCTCTTTGTGGCTCCCAGGCTGTTCTTCAAGAGTGCTCACCTGTACAGAGCACTGTGTTGAGAAGTTTATTTCCAAAAGAATGTTCATCAGCTCCTGGAAACCCTATAGGGGGATAAACAGTAGAGGCTGTGTTAAGAATAAGATCAACAAAGTGAGCAAACACAAAATTAACATTAGATACTACATACTGATAACAAACAAAATGAAGGGGAATTCGAGAAAACAATCGCATTCACAATCAAAATTGTCAAAACAACAGACAACCAAATAAACAAACAAAAACCTAAAATAAGTTGGAAGAAATACCTGGCCAAGGAAATACAAGACCTCTGCAATGAGTCATTCAAATCACTCAAGAAAACAATGAGGAAAACACTAGAAGATGGGAAGACCTTCAATGCTCATGAACTAGAAAGATTAATATATTGAAAATATTTATCTCCTAAACACAATCTACAAATTCATTAAAATCCCTATAAAAAATTCAATGACATTTCTCATAGAATAGAAAAAAAAGCCTTAAAATTCACATGGAAGCACAAAAGACCCTATATAAGCAAAACAATCCTGAGCAGAAAAATGACCCTGAAAGTATTGTCATATCTGATTTTAAGCTATAGTACAGAGCCATAGTAACAAAACCAGCATGGTCCTACACCAAAACAGACACAGAGATCCACCAAATAAAAGAAAGGACTTAGAAACAAATCTACCTAGCTACAGCCATGTGGTTTTTGGCAAGATCCCAAAAATACATACTGGAGAAAGCAAGCAAGCAAACAAACAAAAATCCCTTCAACAAATGATAATGAGAAAATTGTATATCACCATTTAAAAGAATGAAATCAGATCTTCATCTCTCAGCTACCTTTTTTTTTTTTTTCAACTTGACACAAACCTAGATATGATGGGAAGGGGACTCTTAATTGAGAACATTTCTTCATAAGGTTGGCCTATTGGCAAATCTGTGGGGCATTTTCTTGATTAATGATTGATGTGGGGGTAGCATCACCCCAGGTTGGGTGGTCCTGGGGTCTATAAGAAAGCAAACTAGGTAGGCCAGGGTAAGCAAGCAAGGTAGTATGCTGCGCTCCTCCAAGGCCTCTGCTTCAGTTCTAGCCACCAGGTTTTTGCCCTGGCTTACTTCAGTGGAGTGTGAGCTGGTAATGTGAGCCAGGTGGACCCTTTCCTCCCCATGTTGCTTTTGGTCTTGGTGTCCTATAATAGCAGTAGACGCTAGCCATCTGAAAAATGCAAATTAAACATACATTGAAACTCCATCCTTCCCCAGTCAGAAAAGCAATAATTAAAAAGCCATAGCAACAAGTGGTGCTGTGTTTGCAGATGAAAGGGAACCCTTATACCCTGCTTCTTGGGAATGTAATGTAGTCCAGACACCATGGAAACCAGCATGAAGATACCTCAAAAAACTGAAAATAGATTTTCCTTATGACTCCTGTACCACTCCTGATAATTACCCAAAGGACTTCAAGTCTAGATGTCCCAGAGATAGTTACACATCAATGTGTATTGCAGACCTACTCACAAAAGTTAAGTTATGGAACATCAGAAAACAGAGAAATAAACAAAACATGCCATACATACACAGTGATTTTTTTATTCATTCACAAATAACACAGGTATGCCCTTTTCAGGAAATGAACACAACTGATGATAATCATATAAGTAAATTAAGGCAATCTCAAAAAGACAAATATCATGTTTTCCCTAATTTTAATGGTTCCTTGATTTTATGTAAATATGTAGAATCACGTATCCATACATGACATAGAAATAGAAATAGAAATGAAACCATGGAGGGAAAAAGAGGACTGACTGGAGTGGGAAAAGGGCAGAGGCAGAGGGTTCTTAGGGAAACAAGTTCAGCATCAGTTCAATATAAGCATGTGTGAAAATGTTTTTAAGTAACACAGGGATGAGGAAGGGTCAGAAGTAGGGAGGAAGAAAAGGCTGGATGAGGAAGAAAGGAAGATCACCTTTGAGTTACTGAGAAGCCAGAAGCTGTCTAGCATTCTGCTTCAGTAGGAAGGTTGGGGAGTCGTAACTCGAGATGGGAAGGGGCCTAGGAAAGCCCATGGGAACATGGAAAGTGGGCAAGTGGGAGCTCATAGCTTGAACTCAGCATCAGTAAGAACACTGGAATGTTGTGGATATTCTCTGAAGTCCTGGCACGAATTTCTCAAGTTCAAGAGCATAATGGGACATAGGCTTGAAAGCTGGCAAACACTTCTTGATTGCAAAACACAATAACGGGAATGTGCCTGAGCCCTGACACCTTTTGAAGCTGAATGGTGAGAAACGGTCTGGTGCCATTGCAAGGTGAACTCCTGCAAGTCAAGCAGAAGTTGAGTTTCATTGTGTGGGCTTAGGAGGGAGCTGTGGACAACGGTTTAAAGAGCATTTTGATTTGGCAAAAGGCAACTCAGCCCTATTTCCGTGTTACTCAGGAGCCCATGAGTAATAACACACTGCTTTATTTGGAGATGAGTCATAGGGACTTGTAGGCTTCCTTTTGGGAGAAGCTTTTGTGGTTGGCTGGTTGGTTTGAAATGTTTTAGCAGAATGAGAACTCAAGGTAGAGGCCCAGTTAAGGGACTGTTTCAAGAGTTGACATAGGTCAAACCCTTCAACATGTTGGCTTATGGAAAGTCAGTCAGGGGGCCCCCTTAGAAGTCCCGGGGTGGGGTGGGGTTCTGCTGTGGGCGTGCCAACCTTCTTCTATTTTCCAAGGGCTCTGAGAAGCTTCTGTTAAGAGTAAACAGTCTGATCTTAGCTATGGTTCAAGAGAGGAGGGACAGGCCTCAGCATTTATCTGAAGCTCTGGGTGCCCCAGGAGAGCTGACCTGGACCAGGTTGTTACAACATGAAATAGGAAAATAAAAATTTTGAGAAGTGCCTCTCCAGTATGACCTGGAAGAAAGTGTAAAACCTCTCAAGTTGAAGAAGACTCCTTTGAATTTTAATGCCAAGGAAAATCAAGACTCTCTGATCCTCGTGGGAAGGGATTTATTGTGGCCACCGGCAGAGACTGCAGTCAGACTTTCCAGAACTAAGTCCTGATCTTGCTGTTCCCCACTTGTGTAGATATGGACAAGCTATAAAGCTCTGCATTTCAAGTTCTGCTTGTTAATAAAGATATTGGCTGTACCTACTCAAAGGGACTGATGTGGGAATTAAATGAGATAATGTATGTTAAGTAGACAGGATATTGGGGAAGTGTCTGGATGATGCAAATATTCAGTAAAGAGCTTTATCGCTGTAGATCTGATATTGTAAATCTTTACAATAGCAGTGGCAATATAAACCACATTAGAATGTAAGAAAGAAGTCAGGGAGGAAGGGAAGGAGGGAAGTAAGGACGGAGGGAGGGATGGAAGGGATAGTGAAATTGTCACTAAAATACTTCCATGGTGTTTATTGTATATCCTACACACTCAACTTCCCTCTCATGTGAAATACACACATTACTCAAGGTGACGCATGGGGAGTCAGGTCAAACTCACATGCTGCCCTCATAGAGACTGTTCAGACAGACATGATAGCCACGGTGGCCCTTCTTGCTCACCTCCCTTCACGTCACACCCTGCACGACCTCTTACAGTCTCACAGGTTCACAGAGGCACAGGACTGTTGAACTGGTTGTTGTGAGCCTAGTTCTTGGCCCTTGCATGTAGGAAGCTCTCTGAAAGCCAGAATCCTTTCTTCTTAACATGTCTGCCCAGAGCCTGTCATAACAACACTTTGAAATGACCTCAGTAGGAAGCTGAGTTGTGAACTCTGATTTGTGATACAATTCAGGAGATAAGTGAGCAAATCAGCAATGATCACCCAATTGATTATCATTTTGTACTTCAAGTTTTCATAAAACGAACTGATGAAACGGACAAAGAAATTATGGAATAGGAGTGATTTTTATGAGTCATGAGCCCTGATTCTGATTCTAAATTATGCAGACATCTATCCAGATAAAAGGAGCACAAACATGCCCAGAACCAACATGTGTGGGAGTTGGGGGGGATTTAGGAGGGTGGGTGGGTGTTCTCGAAAGGGCTTGTTCAGGTCCTCTTTTGAGAAGGAACTGAAAGTGATTTTCAGCTGACTACAGTGATGCTCTGGTTTCTCTATGGACACCTGGACTGGGGGTGGGGTTCTTTGCATCCTTCAGGTACAGTTATGACGTCAGTTTAAACTGTAACTCTGCACCAACATGTTGATTCCATTATTGCTGAATACAGGACAGTGATTAAAGAGAGGGTGTGTTTTTATGTTTTCTGGCCACTATGCTAAAGACATTCAATTTAATCTTTCAAGAGCACTGGGGAATAGATGTTATTCTCATTTTTCACATGTAAAATGAAGTTCACACAGGACCTTGATGCTAGGGAATACTGGAATTAGGATTTTTAGATGGTTTTGCCTGCCCTATTCACTACAGAAGTAATGTAAGCAACTGGCTGGGGAAGGGTATTTAAAATAATGTTGTCAATATGTGTGTGGAGTAGAGAGATAGCTCATCCAGTAAGAGTACTTGTCCTCTCAGATGACCTAAGTTACCAGCAACCATGTCAGGTACCTCACAACTGCTTGCATCTCCAGCTCCTGGGAATCCAACCCTCTGTTCCGGACTCTAAAAGTACACTGTGCATGTACACACACACACACATACACACACACACACACACACACACACAAACACACTCACTCACAAAGGCACTTGCATATGCACACACATACACTTTTTTAAAAAAAGAATGGAACACATACTATGCTGGATTGTGTTTATTGTCATCTACTAGTGAAAAAGTTCTATTATATCAGAATTCCTCTGCCTAGCTCAGTCTCCAAATGGGCGCCCTAGTAAGGGGAGCAGGGGTTGTTTTTGACAGGAACTCAGTGCCCTGAGGTGGGAGGCAGCCTTGCCAGGCCACAGAGGAAGACAAATGCAGCCAGTCCTGATGAGACCTGAGAGGCTAGGGTCAGATAGAAGGGAAGGAAGACTGTCCCTATCAGTGGACTAGGGGAGGGGCATGGGAGGAGGAGAGGGAGGGAGGGTGAGATTGGGAGGGACCAAGGGTGGAGCTACAGCTGGGATACAATATGAATAGATTGTAATAAATAAAAACTTACGTTAAAATAAAGAATTCCTCTGTCTAATAGAGGTTTGTATCTGTCTTCCCATCCCTCCCTACATTTCTTTTTCCTATTTCCTTTTTTCCTTCTTTCTTCCCTCCTTTGTATCCTCATCCTCTTCTTTCTCATCTGTGTTTATGTTATCTATAGCATGGCTTCTGTTGTAGCAATTCTACTTTACATTTCAGTATTTACTGTGTGGTGTTATCACAGAGAACAACTTGTTAACGAATACCACTAAGTATATCCAGGAATGTTCATTTGGCATAAGAGAATAAAATAAAGCTGAACTAAATCAATCACCAATGCAGCACCTGTTGATAAGAGGTATGAGGGACAAGCATCCCAAAGCTACAATTAGAAAAGTTTCCTAGCCTCCGAGGTGAGAAGTTTTCAGACTAATAAAGACACCGACTCTTCAGCAAAATGAACACAAAATTACCTACAACCAAACACAGTGTCTCAAAGTTTCAGAATAGCATAAAAAAGAAAACATTCCAAAGCCTGCAGAGAGAAAAATGGATTGCAACAAAAGATCAAAAGTCAGAATAGTGTTGCTCTTCCAGACATAGCTGGAGGATTGCACTGTAGCAGAGCCTTGCTGGTTGTGCAGCCTTGTTGAAAGGAGAATTTTTTACTACATGGTCTAGGGAAAATTAGCTCTAGGTAAATAAAAATACAAAAATAGCAGAAAGTAAGGAAATGATCACTTCCAGGAAACAATTGTACGGACAAGCCAACTAACCACAATATGCCAAAATAGTCAGCATTTATAATTACAGCAACAGAGATATATCTAACCACATATTGTTATATTATTATGTTGGGGTGTCCGAATAAGGAGATATTACATAATATCTTTAATAATAGACTTAAGTGGAAAAAATTAAAACTTTCATTTTTTTAAATTGTTATAGCAATTTTTTTCAATTATTTTCAAGATTAACATACAAAACAGTGAGCTTCATTATTATATTTTCATACATACATTATTCTTATTGACCCTCATTACTCACCCTCCCTCTAGCTACCCCCCCATTTCATTGCCTTTTCTTGTCCCCATTTCCTGTCTCATGTATCCTATTATCCTCCCCCTTAAAATCTCTTTCCCTCACTCTCACAGTTTCCTTTCTAGTTTAATGAGCTACACCCTTCCCACGTCTATAAATAGTGAAAATCTAGGATTTGTGTGTGAGAGAAAATATGGTACGTATCTCCTAAGTCTGTCTTATTAATATAGTTATTCCCATGCCTATCTACACATCTTGTGAATGTTGTGATTTCTGTTTCTTCATTGTTAAATAAAATTCCACTGTGCTATGTACCATGTTTTCATAAGCATTCATCAATTGGTGCTATCTAGACTGGTTCCTTTTCTAGATTTTGTGAATCTAGCACTAATAAGCATAGATGCACAAAGACTGTGGAGTTCTTTAAGTGTAGGCCCGGGCTGGTGTAGTTGGGTAATATTAATTTTTACATAAACATCTATATGATTCTTTTCATAGTGACTGTGACAGTTTGCATTTTTCCCAGTTATGGATAAGGCTGCTCTTTCACCAGCTCTTCTTCATGATCTGTAGTTTGTTGCCTTGATGTCAGCCACTGTGATCTGGGTGAGAAAGAATTTTCAAAGTAGGTTTGATTTGCATTTTCTTGATGGCCAAGGATCTTGAACGCCTTTGCATATATTTATCAGCTGTAAATGCTTCTTCTTTGGAGAACTGTCTACTTTATTTCATTAGCCAACTTATTAATAAGGTAACTTTTGTGTGCTTATTTTTTCAGTTCTTTACATGTTCAAGATATTAAGTATAACCCATACTGCATTTGGCAAAGATTTTCTCTCATTCCATGCATAGACTTTTTACTCTAGGGACTGTTTGCTGTGCAGAGCTTTATAATGTCATATAATCCCATTATTCAACCTGTACTGCTTCCTGTATTATTGGAATTCTTCTCAGAAAGTTTTTAACCTATATTTTGAAGGCTTCTTATGTTTGTCCCTAGCAGTTTCTAGGTGTTAGTTCTTAATATTTTTGTTTTGGGAAGTGAGCTAATAAAATCTGAAACTGAAAAATTGCACCATCATGTCCTTTAAAAATGAAAAAAAAAAAACTTACAAGGTTTCTTAAATAAACACCTTAATAATTGTCAAACTATACATTAGCATAAAAACCTATGATGAACCTAAGGGCTAATTAGTTCAATGGATTAATTCAAATTTTCATCATGGAAGGGAAAGAAGACTAAGACTTACGCAGTTTAGAACTATATTTCATTACATTTACAGTAACCTGTAAATAAGTTTGCAACATTTTTATAGGTAAAAAAATAAAGCTCTAACTTATTCACCATGGTGTTTATCTCTGCAAAGGCAAGATGGACAGTAAGAGAATTCTATTTTTTTCTAGAACATATACATCATTGTCAGGGTGGACATTGAATCGGTATACTCATATACAGTTTAAAATATTACCTATTTTACATAAAAGTCTTTAAATGAAAATTGCCCACTGGAATTCCCTCTGGTCTCTGAGCACAGAAATAAGTACATTACTTACAATTCTTAAGGTGATTTACATGGCTTACAAAACACTTTCAGCTACCTTGCTAAGTTATTTATCACAAAGCTTTATAAGCTGAGCATTATTTTTCCTTTGGATCTATAAAACAGATGTACACCTTAGACAATACGCTTTGGATACTGCAGGTCAAACCCCCACTGTTCCTTCGGCATCTGGGTGTGATAGACAGAAAATGGTCCCTTGTTTTTGTCCCACATCTCCCCCTTCCCCCGGCTCTGACACCAAAGAGCTCATTCTCTCTCTCCCTACTCTCCTTCCCTCTTCCACTTAGCTTCCTGCTATTCTTTATTTTAATTTCTCCACAGTGCTCTCTCTGAAGACACAGACCAAGTAGATCTTGCCCCTTACTCAGGCTTGCACATCTTTCTGAAGTTACTGTGTTACTTTCTGAGGGTACTGTGCTCTCCTATACTTAGATAAGGAAACATGTTATATTCAAGACCGACTCCCTGCTCTCAGGTGGCGTGTGTTCTCGTTAGAGGTGCTATCTAAAACACAGTGAGAAAGCAGAGTGAAGAATGGGTACTAGGGTGGTCTCCTCCGGAGTGGCTGCTGGTGGATGACTTCAGACAGAACCTTCAGGAAAGACTATGGACGAGTGGCCCCATGCATGACTGAAGGATGAGGAAGGCCAATCCTGAGACTATCAGTGGTAGCTGGGTGCCATACTGGGAGAGGGGACACAAAGATTATAATGCAAAAAAGAGACTAAGGGTTCAACTGACCAGGAAAAAAAAAAAAAAAAAAAAAAAAAAAAGAAGTGACGGTTGTGCACAGCTCAATGGAAAGGAATGGTGTGTTGCCCCGTTAAACATCTGAAATGGTGATTTTGCTTGAAATTTCCTGGATCGTGAGGAAACTTTTATTAGAGTTTGGAAGAAAAAAAAATATACAGGAAAAGCTGCAAATATAGGCAACTGCCCAGAGAAGGAGATGGAGGGGAGAGGATAAAAGAACCATGATGTTGGAGTGAAACTGGCATGGAGGTCAGCCATATGGTATCAGACATCCATGTGGCAGGGAAAGAGCTTTCATGAAAGGGTAAGGAAGCCTAGGGTATTAGGAACAGCATGCTTAGGGCAGAAACAGAATAGGGGAAAGGGAAGGTTTCATTTTTCTGAATAATTCAGAAAAGCTTTCAGACCCACAAAGCTATGAGTCTGTGCCCTCTCTATGGGGGTGAATTGGGCGAGGGACTCTAGGGAAGGGAAGGTACAGTGTTTCATTAAAGGGATGATTATTCCACCCATCTTTTTACCATGGCTTAAGGTGAACCTGTTCTCATTGGGTGGTCCTTCAAACAATCATTGAGTCTGCCTAACTGCAATGTTAGGTTTCCGAACTGGCTCAATATTTCACTCTTTTGACCAGAAGTTTCACATGAATGGGTGTTTATTAATGGATCTGTGATGCTACTGCGTCATTTTCATCTCTGAAGTGTAACCTTTGAATTACTTAGAAGATGGGTTGAAGTTGAGGAATAGATATACTACATTTGCATTGTGAAAACCTAGAGATCCAGTTCCAAAGCTGTCCACCAGGAGGATCTGTCCATTAGAATGTCTGGACTGGAGTTCAGTTCCTACACTTACATGTAGTCTCTAGGCAGGGGTGCTCAGTGAAAAGGAGATACAAAACCAAAGCTCCCTTCTCACAAACCCTGGCTTATTTCTGGAACTATTACTTTTCAGATTCCTATCATAAGCTGCCCTGAATATAACCCCTGTTCTCATCACTCCCCACTCTGAATAGATGTGAACCTTAACTGCCTTTAGGGAATTGGAGAAATGACTGGTGTTTGGGGAAATGACTGACTGGAGTGGCAATTGGGTACCCCTCCACTGGGCCTAACCAAAAGACCCTAATGTGCATTTGTTTCATTCTTTAACAGCCACATGCAGGGAGGAAAGGGTATTCCTGACTAGTACCTGAAGAGGGATGTGAGGAGGAAGTAAAGGTAAGAATATTAGTATTACAAGTACTGCGCAGGAACTAAGGGAGGCCAGAACAGAAGATTTTTGAAAGATTATTTTGAAGATTATGTTTCAAGATTATGTTGAAATCTCAAAGTCCATTAGAATATCTTGATGCATTCACAAGAGCATCCATCTACTGGTCTCCTCCACATTTTTCCTTTGACTCCCAAGGCTTAACTCTAGAGTGATGAACCCAGAATTTGTTGTCAGGCACTTTGATATCTATTGGAGTGGCTAGAATCACAGTGTGAGGTCCCTCCCAAGTGTCTCTTAGAAAGGGAGAGAGAAAGGAGAAATTTGACCATCATTCAACTTTTAGATTAAAAATAAGAGTGGGCTTGTTTTTCTTGGCTAACAGATAGGTGCTACAGTGTTGAATTGAGCCAAAGCCATGACGTCCTATGTCTGGATAGCATTTTTCTTATCAAGAAGAAAATCATTAATGAAAATAATTGTCTAAACAACATCTCATGTAGATTTAAGTTTAATGCTTGAGGAGCGTGATCCCTTGAACTATTAAAAAAAAATACCAATCATTTTAATCTTTGGTTATACTTTTTTGATAGGTGTTTAAGGCCATTCAGGTATGCAAAATGGCTTTGGCAATTAAAAAGGCAAATGGTGAATCTTAGATACTTACATGGTAGTTTTAACAGCAGAAGAATGGATGACTGTTTACAAGCATGTACTTGGGCCTTCCCTGTAGCACACCCCTGGGGATACCATCCACAGGGCACATGAAAGTGTTTTTTATTGTTGTTTTGTTTTTTTTTTTGTGTGTGTTTTGTTTTATTTTTATTTTTTGCTACTTGGCTAAATATGGGACAGCTGAGTACTCTGATAAGCCCTTCACTTGGAGCATCTCACATATTTTTCATAGCAATGCAGGGCGTGCCCCAAGTTTTGTAGGGAGGCCAAGATTAGGTTAGTTGGCCAATGTTCTAGAATCATCCTGCAGCCGGTGTGCAGGAGAGCCATATTCTATTCAGATGGTCTGATGGAAGAGCCTAGTGTGCTTTCCCCCCTACAGGTCATCATGCTGTTTCTCATTAGATTCATATAACCCCTGGAAAGGCAACAAGCACACATCATACTTTTGGGAAACAGCTCTAGCGTACTCAATAAAGTGCACATTGGGTTGTTTATTCACTACATGGAAAAAATTAAGTATCACATCACTCATTAAGATACCAGGCAACATAGAATATTAATTTAAAATTTTTATGAGAAACAAAAAGATATTTTATATTAGTAATAGGTTCAGTACAATAAGAAAACAAAATAATTGTAAACAGAACTTAATAAGACATGAAAACACATGAAGCAAAACATCACACTATTGAAGAAGAAAGATACATTTCAACTAAAATAGACTCCAGTATCTTACTCTCTACAACGACTAAAACAATCACATAGAAAGACGATCAAGAAACCTGGGCATTGAGATGAAGCCATTTCAAAATGTGTGTCTATGTATATGTGTCTCTTTAGGTATGTGCCACATACATATGGGTACCCATGAAATCCAAAAAAGACATTGGATCCGCTGAAGCTGGAATTATAGGCAGATGTAAGTCACCTGACATGGGTCCTGGGAACTGAATTGGGGTCCTTTTGGAAAGCAGCAAGTACTCCTGACCACTGAGCCATCTCTCCAGTCCTGAATGAAGATCCTTCTTAAGGTAATACACTCAAAGAAAGCCAAAGTCCTGTGACAGTACGTGACCAGGTAATATCACTGGTATACTTTTGGGAGCTCAACTGAAACCTCAGGATCATCTGTCAAATCCCAGCCCTAAGGAATTGTTCTGGGCCTGACAGTCAATCATCTTAGAAACCCCTGAGCATCCAGAATGGAAATAATATCTAGATTATGTATACAAATACAAAAATGCCAATGCCTACAGTTTACTAAACCAAGAAATGGAGAAGCGCTTTCTGTACCACGTTTGCAGGCTGGAGGGGTTGACAAGATCTAATATTCCACCCAAATTTCCAGGGTGAGCCAGACATGGTGGGGCATAGCGAAAATGATAGTAACTCATGAGTGGAGACAGAGAAAAGCACCACTAATTTAGGTGGTCTGGGCTACACAGAAAGGTCAAAGCAATATGGACTACCTTGTGAAATACTGTCTTAAGAGGAAGAAAGAAAAGAAAGAGGAGGAGGGGAAGAGGAGGAAGAGTGGAAGGAGGAGAGGAGATGGAGGGATTCAATGCTTTGGTTACACCTAGGAAGGGTCAAGCAGAAAATGAACTCCTGCCTTATCTCTTTTTTATCACTTATCACATGATTTAAAGAAGCATATACATTCCTGTGACAAGGAGAGACTTAAGGTGTCATCTCCCATCATCTATGCCTATGGATGTTCATGTCCTGTGCAGTCCCCTTGGCTCAGCTGTGAGGAAAACATGTCAGTTGCTTCTAACCTACAGAATGTAGCAGACATGAGAAAGAGAATGTCCTTAGCGTTGCCTAAGTCTGTGGCTATGACCCATCAGAAATTCCCATTTGACCTTCTCTTTCTCTGTTCCTTTCTCTTACTCCTTACTCTTGTGCAGGAGGTCACGTTGAAGGAGACAGCCTGGCAAAGGACTGTGACATAGCTCACAGAGCTGATGATGTCCTTGGCTGGCAGCCAACAGGAAGTCCCCAATCTAATTGCATCTAAGTGATCTTAGAAGTGGAGGCTTGCCTAGAATGAGGCCACAGCCTCTGTTCAACCTTCAAACCAGAACCTTGTTCTTGTGGGACCAAAATAGAGGATCTGTCTAAGCCATGCCTGAATCCCTGTTCACACAGAAAGTGAAACATTCTAAGTGTGTGGTTTTTAAGCTACTACATTTGTAGTAATGCCACTGTGCAACAGAAAACTCATACCCTGTTCCCTTTGGGGACTGCAAAGCTGACTCATATCTTTGGGAAGAGATCTCCTTTGGGAAGAGTTCAGACTAGAGAGCACTTGCCAGTTAATGGCCCATGCTGGAGCGACAGGGCCAGGTAAGCCTCCTGATAGGCAGGGTCAGAGGCACTGGCCTTTAAGAATCAGGGTCCTGTTGCTTTGGCTCTCTAGAAGTGCTGAAATGTCAGCTGTTTTCACATGTGTGAAGGGATCTTACACAGAGGGTTCATGTCTCAGAACATGCACGTGGTGTTTTTACAGCAAAAAATAATGTTGGTTTGCAAGGCCTACGTAAATAGGATTTTACTGGAGCAGGGAGGCCTTGGAAAAACCTCCCAACCCAGCAAGCATGTGTTTTCCTTTCTAAGAAATGCCAACTGAGCTTAATTTAAATCAATTGAGAAGGCAAAGGTGAAAAGAGGGGAGGGGGTATACGTAAGCACCAGATAAAAAAGGAGAAAGCAGCTAAAGGCAATCATTTATGAGAACATCATTAAAGAAATCACCCAGCTAGCTTTTCAGCGGAGCTAATAATTTCTCCTCGATGTGCTGTCCTTTTGTGAACTCATCTGAAGGCGGCCTCCCCGAGCACCTGTCACTGAGAGGACAGCACATCCCCTGCCCAGGCCAGGACTTGCTCACTAGGCTTCATGCTTCTTTTCCTAGGAGCTGGGGCAGGAACTGGGATGTGCTGGGTGAGAGGAGAAAAAACAGAAATATCAGAAAAAGAAATGGTCGGAGATGTGAGTAGGTTCCGAAGGAAGACATTAACTAGAGGAAATCTGAGGCGAATGAAACAGCAGTTCAGCCTGGGAAGAAAAGAGGGGTGATCTCTGAAAGGGTGGTTCAAAGGAAATTACACACATAGCAAAAGTTGTCTAGATGCCCACTCAATTAAGTAATACTGAAAACCATTAACATGGGACCTTTTGCTGTGTTGAACCTTCATTTGTTCAATAGATCAGAAAATATGCTAACTTACATAATTCTCCACAATGCCAGGAAGTAGAGAGCTTTATAATAAATCCTCCTTTTATAGGTAAGCTCACTGAAAGTGAGGGCGTGGCTTGCAGGACAGCTGAGTGCACAGGTCACAATATCCTTGTCCTGCATTCTTCCGTTTAGCAAACAAAATATCAGCGGCAGTGGAGTCTGTGCTGATGACCCCAAAAATCTCCTCTGGGCCTCCCACTCCAGGGCTCCTAAGAGCGCACTGCTCTTGCATCTTATTTAGACCTTTGCATTCCTCTTCGTGCTGTCAGATCAAAGAAACGGGCTCCAGGTAACCGCTCACCACCAGGCTTTTCAGAGCTGATGTGGAAGCTGAGCTCTAGCTTCCTAACAGCCCAATGGTTTCCATTAAGCCATGAATCTTGCCCTGTAGGGATGGAGCTTAAAAAATGCATAAATTATTTAATGTGAGGGCTTTGCTGATGACTGATAAAATCAAATTAGCTGCTTTGGGCTAAGGATGAATTTGAACCAGAATCCTTTCCTTTGAAGAGACGGTGACAAATCTAGTTGATAGGTCTGCATGGCAAGGTTTCGGTAGAAAATTTAACAGAATCCTTTGTTAGGCAAAGTGAATGAGACTGTCTTGGGTTATGAAGTGGTTTTATAAAATTTCCCTTACAATGATTATTTTTATCTTATTATTAAAGCCATACCCACCCACTCATACCGATTCTGTTTTAAAAGCTGGGGGGGGGCACCCCTAGCTGTCTTACTACAGCAAAATCTGACATTTGAGCAAGTGTTTTCAGGCTTTTGTCTGGACAAATGTGCAACGTATTCCAAAATTTGTGTTATATATACCTACATATAGATGGGATTTGCATTCATATTTGTCCATGCGCACTTACTGAAAGCTGTTTGCTTTCCTAGTATGTTTATCCTGTAGGAGTTTGAGAAATGGCTCAGCAGTTAAGAGCACTTGTTGCTCTTGCAGAGGACTCTAAGTAGCACACGAGCCTCCCAATCATCTGTAACCACCATTCAGGGGATTCAGAACTTCTAGCCTCCATGAGCACCGGGCAGGCATGCAGCGCAAATACACACAAAACATTCCTATACGTAAACTAAAATAAATAAACCGAGGAGATGACTAGAACCCCTGGTTCTAACAGGCATATGAAAGAGTTCACCTTCTTTCCCATTTGGGTTGTTGCTTTAGGATAGTGGTTGTTCCAGCAAAGGACACAATGTTTGAATACCAAAACCTCGTAACCGAACTTGCTTCGTACATGTCAATCGTCTCCAACACATTTGCCAACTTATGAAGTGTAAATACGGTCTCATCCCCTTTGACTTGACTAATGAAATGCACTGCTTTCAGGCTTTCACTAAATGACTATGCGTAAGTCAAAGTAGTGTGGGAAGAGGGCTGCTGGCCTCTGCCATGCTTCTCTCCAAATATATGTTTTCCTAATTCACTAAGTGAGTAATTACAACTGCTCTAACCAAGACTGTATGTTTGGAAGTAAAAATGTATCACTTGTATCTGAACAATTTCCTGCTCACATGCAATCTGCTACTAGTGTGTTTCTCCTTCAAATGAGCGTGCCAGAGGAACCAAACTTAATAACAGCTTTAATAGCAGATGTTTAATTTTATACTCTCTCTTAAGTTCTAGTTTGTAACCCATGTTGTTGCTATTTTAAATTCCTTGGCTTTTTTTTTTCTGTTTGTTGGTTGTTGTCATTATTATTATTATTATTTTTTAGATAGGGTCTTTGTTCCTAAGCTGGCTCTGAACCCAGGATACACCTGCCTCCACCCTCTTAGTGTGACTCTGCAGGCATGCCTTGATATCTTTTCTTCTGTTCTCTCTTAAGGCTTTTTGAAATTATTTTTGAAACAATTGTATTCACAGTCTGTGAGGCCTTGCACTGAATGCCACAGTTATGACCATCCTTCCAAGCCTTCATTTTTATCTTTCCTCTCCCCATATTACAGATTTGGAGTCACAGACATGTACAATTAAGTGACCAAAAAACGACTTCTGCTCAATAGGATAGCAACACACACATACATAGGTTGAACACACACGTGTGCCATACACATCTTTACTCCACAGTGGCAACTTTGACCCCGAAAACGAGGCCCATCATTGTGCAGTGTGGTCCCAACCTAAATGGAATTAGAGCTTCTGGATTTAAGATAATATTGAAGAGCATTATTAAGTGCCTACGGTCATGAAAACTTGGATTCAGATGCTTAAGCAAAAGACACAGGAAGGATGAAGAATACTTGCTCCCTGCTTCCCTGCTTAAGCTGGGAAGAAGAAAACCATAGACAAAGGGAGATCAAAGATTCAAGAGAAAATTCTTTGGCAAGGCATGAAAGCACATGCCTGTAATCGCAGAATTTAGGAGCCTGAGGCAGGAAGACCATAAATTGAAAGGCAGCCTGAGCTAGATAGTGAGTTCTGGGTCAGCCTGGCACACACAGGGTGCTGACTTGTTTTATGTCAACTGGACACATGTTAGAGTTGTTTGGGAAGAAGGAACTTCAACTGAGAAAATGCCTCCACCAATCTTGGCCTGTGGTACATTTTTGTAGTTAGTGATTGATGTGGGAGGACACACCTCACTGTGGGCAGTTTCACCTCTCGGCTGGTGGTCCTGGGTGCTATAAGAATACAGGCTGAGCAAGCCGTGAAGAGCAAGCCAGTGAGCAGCATTCATCCATGGCCTCTGCATTAGTTCCTGACTCCAGGTTTCTGCCCTGACTTCCTTGGATGGTGGTAAACCATTTCTCCCCAAGTTGCTTTTGATGGTGGTATTTATCGCAACAAGAGAAACCCTAACTAACACACACAGTGAGATCTTTTCTTGGAGGGGGAGCTATTTTGAGAAAGGATAGTTTTTAGACTATTACAGTGTGAATGTCATGGTTATTCCCATCATCTTTCTTCAGACAGAACACTCTCTCTCCAGAGTGAAAGAAATGGCCAATGGTCTCAAAATTTTAACTCTTTCTATATCCCGGTTCACAGAATATGACACCAAACTTCAGATTCTTCAAAGTTGTGTTTGATGAAGCTAAAAGTGTTGCAACCAAGTCGACCATGGAGGAAGCTCACATTTCATCTTTGTTTACTGGTGTCTCCTTCGAGGTACATTATGTGTGTTGACAGGAGACATTTTACTGCACACAGAGACAGTGTCCCTTGTTTCCAGAACATCACAGGAGGTATATTTATCAGCTAGCCAAGCCTTTGACTTCAGTTGTCGTTATTGTCCCTCTTATAAACCATCTTTAATGCTAAACTTCTTCTAAAATGCCATAAATTCCTAACAGAAAGCTCGGTGTAAACAAAAGACAGCTCCTATCTAATAATGTGTCAGTGTGTCTTGCTTGCACTTGATTAGCTGCTTGAGGACAGGGCTCTGTCTGGTTCTTTGGAACGTGGTATTTATCTCTGAGCTTGCCATAATACTTAGCATGGGATGTGGCACAGTTCTCAGTAAACATTTGCAGACAGAATCTGCCCCACTAAAATAGTTTCTGTGGGTACCACACTTGATGAAAACAACACTTCTGCAATCACTCAGGCAAAGGGTGATGAAATGTCTACACTAAAGTAATTTCTTGGGATATATTAGATTTCCAAAAATATGCTGGATGCTTGGAGGTATCCAAGCCAGACAACTTAATTGTCAAAGGGTAGGGGGTGTTGGTCAGCAACTCATTATAAGCATAGAAAACCAAGATGAAAATGGTTTCATTCAGGGATGATGGTTTATAGCCTCTAGTGGAAGCAGAGAATCAAGAGAAAACAAGGGCTGTTGTAGAAGCAATGGCAGAGATACAACTTTCCCAGTCTCCATTTGACACTCAAAAGCAAGGATGAGAGATAGGAAAAGGTTTGGCTTTTCCTTTGGAAATGATCCTCTCCGCTTTGACTCCGTGTGGACTCCCCCTGCTTAATCAAACAATACCAGGTTACCTACACAAGCAAGGAATGGAGACTTGATCAATACCACTTTCATTCAGTTAGAATCAGTGAGTTCTGTCGACTTGTGCCCTAAATGCTTGGCCTCCAATAGACCATGTGACACGGGAGGGTCTAGAAATCGTAGGTGGTAGTTTACTGGGAGGTAGGTTCTTCAGGGATGGGGCAGGGAGTCTTGGCTCTAGTACTTTCTTTCTAGCGTTCTGCGTCTTATTCAGAAGAACGTAAGAACTGCCCTCACCACAGCCTTCCACCACCATGATATTCCACCTAATGACGTGGGGCTGAGAGGTCACTGACTGACCCATTAGAAACCAGGAGCCAACATAAATCTCTCCTCTCCTAAGTTGTTCCTGTCATATTTTACTGAAGCAATGAGAGAACTAACAAACCTGTTATGAACAGGACGGTCAGAAGAAGATTTGAGGAAGTTAGCAGAAAGTAGGGGAAGCAAAAGTGAAAAGCATACAAAGGAACACACAAAGGAGACCTTCGAGAGTGAGTAAGCCTGATGCATAGGCAGAAATGGAAGGATGAAGATCAGTCTAGAAAGTAGAAACTGTGGGCTCTAAAGCAAAGAAGTGGGAAATGTGTTCTCTACTGGGTAAGGCAGGTCACCGAGTTATACTATCATCAGTATGTGAAAGTACCACAGTGTCATAAATGTAGAGATATATGGAAGATTAAATTCCTTGCCTTGGTTCCACACAGATATTTGGAGTCTTCACAGATCTAGGCCAAGGAACAATATTGATTATTGTTCTTAGAGAAGTCACATACATGTTTACCTCCCCAACTTGTCCTCCCCATTCCCAGCTATGCCAGGTTTGTCCTCACACACCTTCTGTGGGGTAGAAGAATGGATGCTGCTATCTCATTCAGGCGCACCAATGGCTCTTAAGATCTAGACAGTGACATACTGTCATTTCTTTAGAAAGATGCAAGGTTTTCTGGAATGCACAGGAAGATAGCCAAAGTGGGGAGAGGCAGTGTCACCATGCCCTGTTTCAAAGAGAGCAGTGTGGCTCTGCTTTGTTTTAGGTATGCATCTTCGGCAAGAGGTTTTCTTGTGTTTAAAGAAAAACTCCACACCACCAAAACAAACAAGGACTTTTAAAAGAGAGGGCTCAATATGCCTGCCAGGGGAGGAAGGTGGATGGGGAAGGAAAAGTTGCCAGTATTATTACTTCCATAAAACACAGAATGGATTTGAATTTCCATGAGAAATGACCGCCAAGTCTAGAATTAAATATAGCTTCTACTTGTAATGCTTTGACCTTTTGAAAGAGACAAAGGAGTCCACTGTGTGGAGATAAAGGGAAGAAGGACTTGGGCAGACACAAGAAGTTTCAAAAACAATACCCATACTCAATATATCTGTTTCTTTTAAATATAGAAACTCATCTCAGAAAGCTAAGAAACATCTTATAAATCTCACAGTTAATTAATAGGAGTGATTAATAAACAAAGGGCGATATTTATGTAATACTTTTGCAATGCCAGCTTTGGGTTGTACTGGAAAATTCTATGAAAAGAACTTTATTTATCTACCATAGCCACTGTAACTGTCAGGTCTTTGTTTTAGGATTCTCTCTTTTGTCACTTACTTTCTCATAGGCAATAAGATAGTTTTTAAGCAACCATAAGGTGGTTTAGTAAGCAATGATATGGAGAAAATATGGCAAGCTTTGACTTGCTAAGCATATTGTTCTTGAATCTATGATTTTATCTTTATTTTTTTATTTTTATTTTATTTTTTTTTATCTTTATTATGTTTTATTTTTTTCTTTATCTTTGGCACTTGCCTTCAGTGTTTCAGATAAATAGGTCAAAATATTTATCCTTCAAAACCTCTTTGTTACTAATTCTTATATTCCCAGAAATCTTCAGTGTTTATTAGCACTAGGTACCTCTAGTTAAAATAGATATATCTGGCCTACCTTAAGGAGTGCTATGACACAGATCTCTATGAGGGGTTCTTAATGTCTTGGCCTGTGATCAGCACTTTGTGTTTTAGTCATTGATAAGAATATTAATGTACTAATATTTTTCTATTATATAATCCTTCATGGAATTACTGTTTTCTTGAGTTAATAATTTTGCCAGATCGAAGTTGTCATTTCACAGGTTGTACTTTTGGGTCCGTACCGTCTCAAGCTGAGAATTAGATAGATCAACAGCCTACTGGAGGAAGAATCAGTGGTCAGCAGGAAGAAAGATGGGACAGATAAAGAAAAGAGGTTGGAGAAACGGAAGAGAAACAGACAGGAGCTTTCACAGCTCACAGCCAGGGACAAAACGCCTTCTCATGCTGTCACGGTTTGAGTGAGACATGACCTGAGATGGTTCGTGTATTGGAGTGCTGGGGCTCTCAGCTGGTGGCACTGTTTTGGGGAGGCTAAAGAACCTTTTGGACCTGGATTTAGCTGGCAGATGGGAATTTCCAGGGGACTGGGCTTTGAGAGCTATAGAAGGGTTCTCAGTAAGAGGCGGCCATTGTCCAGACCCTCCGGCTCTCTGCCTTTCCCACCGTGATGTCATAAACATCCTGAACTGCCAACCAGAAATCAGTCTCTGTTCCTCAGTCGCTTCTGCCAGGCATTGGAGCACAGCGATGAGAAAAGCAGCACAGTTACAGCTTTTGTGCCCCATGTTGTGCAAATATTCCCTGCTCTTACTGCTTCAGTCTCCAGGCAGCTCCTTCCATGTGGCTCTTCTTTAACCGCCTGCTGTTTCACGAGCTGAGTTCTTCTCCGGTACATCTCTGCTTGTAGCTGCACTTACGTCCCCCTTAGGGCTGTAAATGAATTTCTGCCGTGTGGCTAGGGTCCCTATCAGTGTCCAGGAAAGGATTCCATGGGGAGAATGGAAGATTTATCTACTTCCTGGGGTCGGCTTTACATCAACAGCACAGCATTTCTGAAATACGTCCTGATGACATCTCCTCTATAGTTCAGAGCAGCTTGAAGGCTTCGTTTTTGCCAGCCGCTGTGTATCAACTTAGAGCAGAAACACACCTCCCACAGGTAGCTATGGAGAACATCAACTCACTCTGATGAAAGTCACATTTTTTTTTCCTCTGAGAAATTCTGTCTAAAGTAAACAGTCACACTGGGAAAACTGAGCAAAACCTCTGTGGCCTGAAATTGGAGTGCAATGGAAATGCTGAGTGGCCATGGCACAGTACGGGTCAGTGAGGAGGGGGAGAAGAGGGCCTGAGCTCTGCTCACGGCAACCTTAACACTCCAGGTGAGGGAGATTTGGTTTTTCTTTCTTTTTTTTTTTTTTTTTTTTTTTTTTTTGGTCTTAGGCCCACATGTCTCCTGTGAGGGGTGGTCAGCATAGCACCCACACTCTTCACTGTGACAGCTTTTGAGGTCTGGCAATATTTAAACACAGCACAGCTTTTGGTCAGGGAGCAGGAAGAACTTTGAGTGAGTGTTGGGGAAGGAGATACGGTGCCGGGTCTCGCAAAATGGCAACTGCTGTGTCCAGAAAGGAGCACGGGTAACTCTCACAAGGCCCCTGCAGTTGCCCTCTGAGACAGGACGTTCTTTGAGAGCAAGCTCTGAATAACTCTCTACTGTTTGTATTTGGGGCTGGATGCTTTGTGGTTGGGCCAGTCTTCTGCATTATAGGACACTCAGCAGCATTCTCAGACTCTTCCACCTGGTGCTGGAAGCAATGCCAACCCTGGTTCAAATATGGGCACAATTAGAAAGCAATAAAAACTAGCTCCAGACATCACTCAATGTTCAAAACTTCTCCTGGTTGAGAAACACTAGTTTAGGGAGTAGAAATGCTCATGTCCAGCTATGAAATAAAACCTGGAGCTGAAACTTCCTCCAAGCATAGTCTGAGATACCCCTGTGTCTCCATCTAGTTGTGCTTTCAAGGGATCAAATCCTTACATCATCAGTTCTTTCTAAGATGTCATCAAGGTCACTGAGTCCAACAGGCTCAAGGCTTCCTGGTTAAGAATAAGGCTATATTCTTCAGGCTCCACCATTAAATCAGCTATTACCTGACAAGTAGCACAATAGGTTACAGAGTTATGGTAATTTTAAAAGATCTAACCTAAGCTTCTTTACACTCCCTTTGCTCTCTCTCTCTGGGTGTGTATGTGTGAGCACATAACTATGTGGATTCTAAAAGTTGGCATCAAGTGCCTTTCTCTACCACTCTACTTTATTCCTTGAAACAGGGCCTTCATTGAACTTGGAGCCATCAATTTGGCTAGGCTTGCTGGCCAGTGTGCTCTGGAGATCATCTATCTCTGCTGCCCTGGCTCTGTGATGCCAGGCTTTTATGTGGCTGCTGAGGGGTAAAATCTAGATCCTTATTCAACCAACACTTAACTATCTGAGCCATCTTCCAGACCCTTTTATCCCATTTCAGAGCAAAGAAAAACCTTAACAGTATTGTAAAGTGCTGATAAATTCTAGGCATGGTATTTCTTGCCTATTTATCAGTATTTATTCTCAGGCCTAAATCATCCCCCTGCTTTTCAGGACTTCACCTTTTCAACTCCTTGTCAACAGGTATTCAAATGTATGCTTAATGTTTATAATAACTGACAGCCTTTGCTCAGACAACTGGGCACACTGGCCCAGAAACCAAAGACACCAGCAGTATGTTTGCCATGTATGTGTCTAACAGTCCTATGCATTTCACACCCACCTAGCAATAACTCTGATGAAAAGTTAGAATTCATAGGGTTCACAGACGAATATCTGTATCACCCTACCACTTTCAGTGGAAGTCTGCCCTCTGCTCGTGAGTTTTCTTCATTTTCCTTCCCTATTGGTCAAAAGCACGGACTGTGCCTTTGCTGTTCAGGTCTCTGAATACCTCAGATACTTGGTTCAAGAGATATGTCCCATTTGACCAGCCACTAAGGTCCCTTCCTTTTGTGCTATGCATTTTTGGAGTTTCTCCATGATGAAATTGTGACTCTCAAGTCAGTCACAAAGCTATTTAAGGATAGTCTCTTGGATACTCTGTCTAAATGGGTAAGCCAGGATGCTGACAGGATCTTATGGTTTAAATATTAAATGACTCCTCCAGGCTCATATTTTGAGTGCTTGTTCCCCAACTGGTAGTACTCTCTTGGGGACTGTGGAACCTTTAGAAAGCAGAAGGTAGCTGGAGAAAATAGGATCCAAGTGGTCCATTGAAGATAATACTCTGTCCCCTGGTTCTGGCTACCTCTGTCTCCAGGTCTACCAACAGGTAAACAGCTGGTGCCACAAGTTCTCACTGCCATAGAGTGAGTGTCCCCTACTACTGTGGTCTGCAAAGCCTCTAAAATTATGAGCCAAAATAAACCCTGCCCCCCTTCTGCTGTGTGTGTGTGACAAGTTTTGGTAGCAGCAATGTAAAAATAACTATCACAACCAACAAGCCAGAACTTGTAGGTCTTATTACGTCCTACTCCTGGGATGGTGTGACCCCAACAAGCTCTCATCACAACATACTTTTCCTTCAGGAGTCTATGTTTATGTGATTAGGAGTCAGAGGGTCCTCAAGAGGTCTTTAGAAAAGGATGATAAATAAAGTGATGGACAGAAGACAGAAAGATCACACCTGGCTCAGGCCCTGGTCCGGTTAATATCCTGCCTCGTCTCTCACACCATGTTTCATACTCCCAGTAGAGACTTGAAACCACATGTGAGGGAAGCGACCGAGCTCAAATGAAACAGCGTGGATAAAATGGCCTCATGTGTACAGACTTTCTCTTCTCTGGGCCTTGGCTTCAAATCCAAATCAGAGCACCTGCGTCTTTTCTCCACAAAAGGAAGTTGTGAGGGTCAAGGATCAACCTAAGAGCTTTGACCTCAAGAGGTACTTGCTACTTGGAGGTTTCTCATACTCACTGCCAGTTGTTTGTCTGGAGATGGTGTTTGTGGAGTGTGGTGCTAGACACTGTATAGGGTAGAAGCAGGCACTGTGGACGATATTGAAAAGAACCGTTTCATAGTGACACTCCTCAAAGGCTCTTCACAGGGGCTCTGTAGAAGTTATCTGGTCTGTGGGCTCACATCCCACCCACAGCATGTAAATACACATCCTTGGGAGCGTTTTTCTTAAAATTGTAGGGCAAGAAATGTGATGCGTGGCGATCTGAGAAGCGAAGTTCAGTTTTGCATTCTGTATCTAATTTAGACTTCATTTTATGCAAATTCAATGGATAGTGTGCTTTATAAAGGTATGGGTAATGGATTATAAATAAAAACACAGGCCTTTAGAGTAGCATGAGGTTCATACTCATGGCTAAAATACAAGGCAGCTAAGGAGGGAAGCCGTGAAAGGCTGAGTAGTTGAATGGTGTAGGGCAAAGGAAAAACATAATGACAAGGGCTCAGTGCTGTCTATCAGGAAGCCACAGAACATCCCTTTCCAAGCTACAGAAAGTTTAACCAAAGAAGTAAAATTAACAAAGGAACTATAGAAATGGTGTCAGGTGGTGGTTTAAATATTTAGATAGATCATTTATGTATGAAATTATTAGGATCAAATCTAAGGAAACTGCTTCAAGGCAAAAGAGAATGTCTGGAAGAAAGGGGAGGAGGAGCTGAAAACATAGAGGAAATTCTAAAGAACTCCCATAAATGACTCACAGGAGACAAGGACTAGAAAGAGAACAAGGGAAGGCTCCAAGATGAGTTAGTTACTCAGTGGCTCCCTAGATCCACTTTCCTTCACCCTACAAAGAAAATTCTGAGTCTTAAAGTGAAGCTTCAGGGGGAAAAGCTACATCAACCGGGTGTACATCTATCAGATGGTGACAGGCAAAGATGTGATAACAGCACACAGCGGACATTTCCAAGCCACACACCTCCATGGGTGAAGACAGGAGCGAGACTGTCAAAGGCCTATTAGTCCTAAGGTTATTCTGAGCTCAGACTCCATAGGAGAGTCTCTCCCACCTCAGAAGGGAGGAGCTGAGATTCATTTCTTCCAACTCAGGAGGGTGAAAAGATATCCACACTTGAGGTGGGATCTACTCCTTCCTCATCACAGGAGTTTCCATGAGACTGGAGGTTAATAGGATGGAGTAAAGGTTACCAAGAGTCATGACTGCTCTTCTGAGAAGCTGCGGGACCACCAACATCTGCCTTGAGCCTCGTGTCGTAACAGAAGGATTGTCACAAGGGAACAATTCCTTTCTGGCAAAAAAGAAAACAAACTACCTGCCTTTTAAAATACAGATTTTAAAAATGAATACAAGAAAAAAAAGATAAAGAAAGGGAGGAATGGAATTTTTGTCTCTTAGAGCATCCCTCCCCCACCACCAAAAGGAGATAACCACAGGAGGAACACAAAGAGGACCTGAAAGTGCATCTCTGGCCTCTGATGCCAGGGCTTGGGAGGTTGAGTATGTAGGATTCAGAGGTTGGTTTAGGCCCATCAAGCTCCATAGCAAGACTCTACCTCAAGATAGGAGAGGCGACGAGGGAGAAAATAAGGATGTTTGAGAAAGGCATAAGGAATCTTATTATTTCTTATTTACCCCAAATTACATGTTCTACACACAAAGAAATACAGAGACTGCGATGGAGACAGAGAGAAAGAGAGAGACAGAAACAGAGACAGCGATAGACAGAGAGAGAGAGAGTAAAGAGAGAAGGGAGGGAATTTAAATGAAGTTATGACAATTGAACTGACAAGGCTTCCCATGAAGAGTTATACACCATCTAACAAAGGCTCCAATGCCAGGCATGAGAAACTACATTTCAAACCACCCAAGAGACTCCCAAAGGAATTTTCTCTATTGCAGCTACCCTTGGTCTCCTTCCAGCAGATGAAGATAAGTCTCTATTGCTGAAGATACTTGAAGATATATGTACTTCGGACAAAGGAATTAGAAGATTCAACCAAGATCTTCTAAAACCTCTTCCTGAGGACTAGCTCTCATAGTGCCAGAAGGTGCTAATGTAAGCTGCCAAGAGTGGGAAGCAAATGATAGTTATGATATGAATGTCACATGCATATGATATGGATGAACCCCAACAATGACGAGCATGGCAAAATAACCCTAAGGATGCAATAATAGCACTCATACATTGCAAGTAACCAATAGGCAACTAATTGGACTTAAGGTCTACTCAACAAGGTTGAAATCATGCCTGGCACTTGGGGGTTCATGGGGATAAGGAGGCAGTAAACCCTGTCCTGAATGGAATGATAACCAGTGCGTACTGTCTGGAGGACCATTTGGTAATACTTGTCAAACTTCTGAATCAGGCAGATGTGCTAAAATTCTATATACACAACAGTACGTGTGTGTGTATGTGTGTGTGTGTGTGATAAAAGAAGAAAAACTCTGCCATAAATAAACATTAAGATATGTATAGTGTTAAAATGATATAAATTTTCAATTAGTTTGAAAACACATGGTATACATATATGCATGTAACAACAATAAATGAAAAAAGGCCATGAATTTGAAAGAAAGTGAGGAGAGGTTTAAGAGAGGGTTTTGAGGGAGGAAATGGAAGCGGCCAATGACGTTATATTATACTATCAAAGATAAATGAAAAACAAGCATATGAAATGTGAGACAGTAAATCTTAAATATTTTAAAATGTATCCACCCAGATACATGAGCAAGACTGTGGAATTTCCTGGTCCCACAGAGTTTGGGGCTGAAGCAAGAGCCATCTTTATCTGGGAACACACTCCTGGGGAGAGCATGGGCCTTGGTGAACAGTGGCCATCTATATTTAAGAGGATCACACACAGCTTCTACCTTCTTTTTCACCCCTCTGTTTACTGGGTTTAAGGGTTTGCTTTAACTGTACCTATTAGATTATTTTAATTAGGAAAAAGCTTTTCTTGAGAGGCGCAGAAGTCATTGGTTGTGGAGGGAATAGACGTTATTAGACAATATGAGCAACATTTACACTTAAGCAGCCAAAGCATTTCCTGTTATGATTGACATCATTATTGTTCATGGAATTTGATATTATTATCAATAAAATTTAAAATACCAGTAATAAGACTTTCTACATAAACATAAGAACACACACACACACACACACACACACACACACACACAAATAGTGTCCAGATGTAGTAACTCTAGAAGATGTTGTCTGAGATATGAGCATGCATAAAAAAAATGAACACTAAGACCTGCTCATTACTGCTTGTCTGGGGCTTTGGTCCATCAGCATTCCTGTCTAAGTCCACCACAACACTGGCAGTATCTCAGAAGATGTCCCTCCTGCTATCTGAGAAAGCAGTAAAGTGCTCATGGAAGGAAAGACTGAATGCTTTAGTTCAACTTATTTTTCATGTTTGACTTGCATTTGGGGAATACACACTCAGCATTTTGATAATGGCTTCTGCTTTATGTTTTGATTATTCCTAAATGTGTGCTTTGATTGCTGTAAACTTCTCAACTTTTAGGTGCGGTCTGCATTCTGGCCACAAAACTGAGGTTTCCCCAGAAGGCCAGCATCAGAATAATGGGGTTCTGTGCCTAAGGATGATGCAGGTATTACTATATCCTGCCTGTCGCTGCCTCTGGAAGCCACTGGAGTCTCTATAGCCTGAGCCAGATGTTCAAGCTCAGCACACAAGGGTGCCCTGAGCAGTCATGTGCCTTCATCTTATCAGAGCCCATTGGTTTACCTCTCAAGAACAGAGAGTAAAAATTCAACCCCCTACCTATTGAGGATCAAGATCAATCACCACTGAACTTTACAAATTAAAAAAGGATGCATCTCACAGGTGCTTTATATATGAACTAGGAAAAACACAAGCTTTGAAGATAAATTAATTGTCTCCACAATTAACTGCTAAGCCCAAATCAGAAGAGCTTAAATAAGATAGAAGTTTGTTTTTCAAACAAATAGGAAAACTGGAAGCAAGTCAATCTGGGCAGTTTGACAAAGCCATTAAGCATTCTAGCTTCATCAGGGAAGGACAAATTGATTTTAAAGGTTTTAAAGCCAGGACATCAGGGCATGATGATTTCACATGGACACTGAGCCTGGGTTTGGTGGAACGAGTTGATTAGTAATGTCTGCACTGTATTTTGGAGGTGGGCGGGGCTGGTTTGCAAGTCTGCTGTCCTCCTTGGACAGGATGGCTTTGGATTTACTGAGATCAGCAGCAACACCCTAACAGATGCCACAGGCTCCAGACGGTTTTCACATGTACTTCTGATGTCAAATAAAAGGTTCTTTCTTCACGACACCAGGTCCTCAGTTTTCTGTAGGCATCTACTGCGCACTCAACAAAATAATTCAGCTGCCACTAGAACCACCCCCAGTTAAAACAAATCCCCAGATTCAGCAGCAATCAGCCCTACAGGGCTAACCCTCACACTAGACACCACCTGAAAATCCCAGGGCATCCAGAACTTCTCACTGACTAGCTTCAGAGCCAAAGATCCCTTCCTGTGAGTAGAATGGTACATATCTCTGAGGAATGCCCTTGACTTAGAGCTAATTATTTGTTACAAATTTTACACATGCTTTACAAGCAGTGGTGTCTAAGAGTTTTGCAGAGCAAGGTATCGGTATGGGTATAGGTATGGGTATGGGTAGGATGGCACTCTCTTCCTTCCAGAGATTAACAGACCTTGATGTCCTGAGGCTCACCAACACCAACACAGTCTGCACCCACCATCGATGTAGTATAATGGAGATCACCTTGGTCTTTGCATGATGCAACCTCAGTTTAGGGTTGCCTCTTCCAGGACATATTTGCAGATAAAGAACCAAATGGGGAGGAAAGCTTGGGGTAGAGTGCTTGCTTGGGTAGTGCAACACCTTGGGTGTAGTCCTCAACTCCGGGGGGTGGGGATGGGGCAAAACCACAAAGAGAACTAAAAGAGACCAGAAGAAGTGTTACAGCACTTACTAATGAGAGCAGAGAACAGGGTAAGAAGAGTGGACTGACAAAGAAGGGGAGAGTGAGCAAATTGGGGACAAACAAGGACCTAGTTGCCTCTGAGGTTTTGAGGACTGAGGTCTACATTGAGGTCAGCATGATAGCTGTTGTTAGTCCAGGATTACAGGTGTAAAAATTGTGCCCAGATGTTCCTCAATTAAGGAATGGATACATAAATTGTGGTATATTTACACAATGGAATACTACTTGGCAATTAAAAACAAGGAAACCATGAAATTTGCAGGCGAAAGGTGGGAACTAGAAAAGATCATCCTGAGTGAGGCATCCCAGAAGGAAAAACACACATGGTATAAACTCACTTATAAGTGGATATTAGACATATAATATAGGATAAACACACTAAAATCTGTACACCTAAAGAAGTAAGCAAGAAGGAGGACCCTGGGTAATATAATCAACCCTCACTCAGAAAGGCAAATGGGATAGGCATTGGAAGAGGGAGAAAACAGGGAACAGGACATGAGACCACCACAGAGGGCCTCTGAAAGACTCTCCCCAGCAGGGTATTAAAGCAGATGCTGAGACTCATAGCCAAACTTTGGGCAGAGTGCAGGGAATCTTATGAAAGAAGGGAGAAACAGAAAGACCTGGAGGAGACAGAAGCCCCACAAGGAGAGCAACAGAACCAGAAAATCTTGGCACAGGGGTATTTTCTGCCACTGCTACTCCAACCAAGGACCATTCATGGAGATAACCTAGAACCCCTGCACAGATGTAGCCCATGGCAGCTCAGTGTCCAAGTGGGTTCCCTAGTATGGGAACAGGGACTGTCTCTGACATGAACTCCATCGCTCATTCTTTGAACACCTACCCCTCAGTGGGGTGGGCAGCCTTACCAGGCCACAGAGGAAGACTATGCAGACAGTCCTGTTGAAATCTGATAGGCTAGGGTGACAGGGAAGAGGAGGAGGACTTCCCCTATCATCGGACTAGGAGAGAAGAATGGGAGGAGAAGAGGGAGAGAGGGTAGGATTGGGAGGGGATGAGAGAGGGGGCTACTCTGGGATACAAAGTGAATAAAGTATAAAAAAAAATTAAAAAAAATTTAAAAAGGAAAAAAAAAGTTGCCGAGTGATTTAAAAAAATGTGCTCCACATATTGGGCAAAATGAGGAAGAAAAAAATTAAAATTCCATACTATTACTGTCAGTCTAACTTTACAGTTAGTTAAATGTCCGTTCTATGTGGCCTAAAACTAAAGGTGGGTGTCTGAAACAGGAGAGAGCTAAATGAATTAACCAGAAGAGTTTGTCTTTTAATGTTCTGTTTTTGTTTTGTTTTTTGCTTTTAGTTTTGAGTCAGGAAAAAAATGATTAACTGTGTTTTCCTGTCATCAGTTTATCCTTCTATTTTTGTGGCCCACCTAAAAGATAAAGGTAATACTCTAGTTCATCTTTACCCAAGCACTGATATATAGTTGGAGGATATGTTGCTGAAAGGTTAGCCTTAGCATAAAAAAGACACTGGTGGCCCCTAGGGGGTCTCAAGGGAGTTAACCGCTATATAGCAAAAAGCAGAGACAAAGTTCAAATCTTTTAAAAATTATTATAGTACAGACCATGATTATTCAGACTTGCTTATAAAAGGGGTGGAGGGTTGAAAGTAGCTTAGTAATCTCTGTTCTACAGTAGATACAGAAAATACATATGTGTGAAAGAAATGCACCTGGGTCATCTAGTCTAACCTAAGATACCGTACTTCAGCCTCTCCCACGGCATTCTATAAAAATCCATTCTTGGAGGCAGAGGCAGGTGGATCTCTTCGAGGTTGAGGCCAGCCTGATCTGCAAATTATGTCCAGGACAGCCAAGGCTACACAGAGAAACCTTGTCTCAGGAAAATAAAATCCATTCTCAGTATTTCCTAGGGAGCTGACCTAATGATACACATGGCAATGATATGAGCAAAACACCTACTATGTACTCATATCATGCTAAACTCCTCCCTGACCACTGTCTCATCTCAGAAACCCTGAGCAGAACACCCCAACATGAGGCATATTTGCCAGATGCTAGTCCTGACACAGAGGTAAGAGCTATGCTCTGGAGCTAGTCAGTGCTAAGAATGATACTCAGACAGGGGCCCTTCTGCTGGATCTTCATTTGTCACTGGATCTGGAGATTAGCATATCGGGGCCAAACAAAGATTCATAGAGGCAAGAAAGAAGTTTGGTTGCATGGCAGTCCTTCCATGGGGCCTGATAGATATCAGGATAGGTTGATATCTCTAAAATTCATGGGAATGAAATGACATTATCATTTTTAGACATCTTACTGAAGTGTTTCCTAGTGAGATGGAAATCCAGAACACATTTACATAATTTTGAAGTTGTGAACTCTCTCACTCTCACACACACACACAAACACAGACAGAGAGAGAGAGAGACAGACAGAGACAGAGAGACAGAGAGAGACAGAGAGAGGCAGATCGAGTTTCTTCATTTTGGTATCCCTAGACTGTTGAGTTGAGCTGTGGGGTAAACTCAGGAACAACCAGTGCCTCTCTCATTGGCAGAACATTACCTTCAGGTTACATGCACAAGAACCAAGGGTGCCAAAACCATGGACCACAGTCAATCACAAAGAATTGTGTTAAGGCTCAATCAAGGGGAAGCATATTCTCATGACGGATTTCTCTTTCCTTCTAGAAAGTGTGGGAATAGCCACTTGTCCCTTCCTCTGTATCTTCCACTCTACTACCCAGAATTCGTGTTAGGTGCCAAGGCCTGTTTCAGGCACATGGGAGACAGTTAGGATGTACAAAGTGGCTTCTCTGCCCTCAGTGACTTTGTAGGCTCTCTGAGACCCATAGACCAGAAAAACAAACATGACCCCAATGGGTAAAATGCCAATAGATGAGTGAGAAGGGATGCTTGACCAAGTTCAACATCTCCAGAATAGTCTCTTCCTACAACTACAGCATATGTTAGAATAAACCCTCTGGGGCATCACATAGCACGTTCCTGAACAGAAAAGAAACGTGGTTGTTCCTATTACTCGCTTTTCTCTCTATGACAAAGCACTTCACATGAAGCAACTTAATGGAGGAATGACTCATTTGGGCCCATAATTGAAAGGAATATGGTCCTCTGGCTGGAAGGGCATGGTGAGGAAGACATGACGACAGAATCAGGAGTCAGTTTGCTCATATTGCAGAAGCAATCAGGAAGAAGAAAGTAAACTGGACTATAGTGGTCTAGACTATAAAACCTAAAATCCCAGTCTCAGGGACTCACATCTTTCAGAGAAGGCCCCTCTCCTAAAGGTTCCAGACCGTTCGCAAAGAACGCTTTCCAGATAGAGGCCAAGTGTTCAGTCACATCAGTCTATGGGGGCATTTCACATTCCAGCAAGAACACCATTCTTCCTCTCCAAAGTGGTCTTGGAGATAGAGATACAGCTTGATGACAGAGCAAATACTTATTTGCTCTGGATTCCATACCTAGAACATAAGTAAATGATAGATAGATAGATAGATAGATAGATAGATAGATAGATAGATAGATAGATGATATACAGACTAACTCCAAATAATGTTCCACAGGATGTAGGATTCACCACTCATTTTTGTATTTTGTATTTTATTTTTGCAATTTATTCATTATGCATCTTGATTGTAGCCTCTGCTTTTAACTCTCCCAGCTCTACCCTCCCTCCCTCTTCCCCCATCATATTCTACATAATTCTTTGAGAATTTCATACAATGTGTTTTCATCCTTTACTCCTCCTCTGAGCTCTTCTAGGTCTTCCCCCATCTCCCTACAATTCCCAGACTTCATGTTCTCCTTTTTTTGTTTGTTTGTAATAACCCTTTGAGCACAATTTTTACTTCTCATTAACTTATGGCCATGGGGCCATCCAGTGGAATATGGTCAACCTACCAGGATACATATTCTTAAAGAAAAAAGATGGCTGTCCCCCTAGGCACCATCAATTGTCTGTAGATCCTCAGTTGGAGGTATGGGCTAGAATAACAAATGGCTTTATCTTGTGGGTAACCACAGCTGCTCTAACTTTGTGAGTGCAGCAGCCCTGTCATGTTCTGAAGACACTGTTTCACTCCAGTTCTTCTCGCCTCTGGCTCTTGGTGTCTTTGCACTCCTTCTTCCAAGATGGTCCCTGAGCCTGAGGGAAGGGGTGATATGAACGTCC
Organism: Meriones unguiculatus; assembly: GCF_030254825.1. NCBI lineage: Eukaryota > Metazoa > Chordata > Mammalia > Rodentia > Muridae > Meriones > Meriones unguiculatus. The sequence continues at coordinate 6,597,277 of NC_083357.1, read as the reverse complement.
CATATGTGGCTGAATGTTCCACTAGCACATACTCTCTGTACCTTGACAAATTGTGAGCTTCCGTGCTAATGGCTATCTCCTGCACAAACAACCATTCGTGGTTTTATATAGCATCTTTTCCAACAATGACCCTAAAGGAAAAAAGCATACATCTGCTCCAATACCTTTAAAAAATGATGCATTCATGAAGAATGAGAAGACAAAAAAAATAATAATAGCAATAATAAACTCCAGAGCCTGCCCTGAGAATAATGCTCTACCAACTGGATATGTCATAAACATTAGCTGGCCAAGAAAGATGTTCCCAGATTTGTCCTTTGTCCTTTGTTAGCCAGACAGATAATGAGCTCCCATAGGAGATATTTCTTTCTCATTCAAATACAAACTACATATAACATCCATACTTTTGTGGAAAGGAAGCCCATAAATCACACATTATTATTTCCTAGAAACTGGAACTGTACAAGGGAGAGCCCAGCAAAATCCTTTGTTTCATGAGCTTGCAACTTTTTAATTAAATACCACTTTAAAGTCACACATACATGAGCCAAATGTTCTTGGCCCATTCAGCCTCAGAGTACAGTGCCGAGCTTCCTTGCCCTGGCTGCTGTGAAAGAGGCACAATTCTTGCTCTAATGTTTTTCCTCTGTCAATTTAAGAAGAATGAAAGCAGCTCACAGGACAGAAACTCGTTCTAAAGAGTTTCGGGTAGACATCATGTCTAAAGTGCTATATAAGTCAACCACGAACAGATTCTAAAGGAAGGGAAGAAGGGCGGGTAAGAGTGAGGGAAGAAAAAGCTGAAAATTAAGGCAGGGAGGGACAGCTGGGGGTTGAGAGTCCTTTGCCAAGGGGGATAAACCTCAAGCATTTGATCTGGTCACAGGTCTAGACAAAGAGAGCAGGACCTCCCGAGTATTTTAGAACTCTTTGTGTGATTCCATCTTTGGCAAGGTTTTAGCTGCACTTCCCAGGCTCATTACATACAAGCGAGGTTGTTTAAGTACTTAGTCCAAAATGTGGTCAGAAGTGTTCTAGGAATTGTCCCTAAAACATACTGCTTTGTTCGCCATGCTTGCTCCCCCTTTACCAGTTGGCTAGTTGGAGAGAATCCACAGGTAGTCCCCAAGATTCTGAGTCCTGGGTGACTCCATGGAACATGGTATCACTTCCCGAGATATCCAGGGACAGGGAAAAGAGGTAAAACACCAGGAAATGAAGGTTGTTTCTCCACAGTCACCAGGCCTGAAGCACATGCCATCATTCTACGGCACATGCTCAGAACAGATGCTTCAAGCATAAATTCTCTTCCCTAGTGTTCACCAACATCTACTTAGTGTCTACAAAAATACAGCTTCACATTCAGAAAACTTCAACTATTAACTTCAGCTTTTAGTCAATTTTCGATTTGGCTTACTGCAATCCCTCTTTAGCATGTTTTGATTTGTTTTGAAACAGGGTCTTACGATATAGCTTGTACTGTCTTTCACCTCTCCATCCTCCACCTCAGCTTCTCAAGAACTAAGATGGCAGACATGTATCGTTGCACTTAGCTTGATATTCCATTTCTTAAACCCTTCAAGAAATGGAACCAATGATTCAATTCAAGATGAGAAAACCACTTTAAAATCAGGGTCACAACTTTTTTTTTTTTCCTAGCTAGAAATAAATGGTTTGGGAATTCTAGCATCTGTGTCAAGTGGTCACTCTTTCACTGAAGCCTAAGAACAGCGATGGATAAAATCTCCATGTGTGGGCATGGCCAAGTAAAGTACACTTGAGGGAAGCAAGCACGTTATGATGGAGGTCACGTGCAGGCTCCAGTATCAATTTCCATTGCCGTCCCCGCAGCTGAGGCTTTATTTATTTATCTGTTTGTCTCAAGCCTCCTGCCTTCCCAGTTATAACAGATGAGGCTGTCAACAATGTGTAAGTCTTTCTGCTCCACTGCTTCTCTGTGTGGGATAAGGTTAAACATGGTGGTTGTCTCCTCCACTTCCTCTGACACTTTTGTTGAAGGTGATGCTAGAAATAAGGCTTGAATTCTTAGTCAGTGATTCTGTTCAGGTGACTTGTCTCTTGTTTCCAGATATGTAAATTGAGGGTAAAAAGATATACATCACAGACTTTCAGGGACAGAGAGCTACACTGAGTGATGTGTACGTTTTGTGAAATATAAATTCCAGTGCAGAGGTAAGAGACCATTATTATAAGCTACCTCTCTCTTCCTGGATTCTGAGTTTACTTTCTCCCCATTGGAATTGTGAGCTTTCTCCCTGAGAAGTCCCAAAGAGGTCCCGTTTAGCCTAGGCTGAGAGGCCACAGCGTTCCTCCAGCTGGCCGCCCCCACCTGTGCTCTCATAGCTGACCAGAAACCGAAGCCTCCTTCACAACCACCAACTAGATGCAGGGAAGGCAGTGCTGCTGCCAAAGAATGCTGCTACATTAAAGACACGAAGCACAAGAGAGATGCCTTTTTAAGGACCATTCTCTATATGGCTTGACCAGCCAGTGACATAAGGAGCTTGGCGCCCAACCCAATACTGTTTGAAAGCTCAACAACTGAGATCCTAATCCTGTCCAAAAAGTACCTTTCACTTTCGGTAGCCCATTGCAAAAGCCTTCAACATTCAAAACTCCTTTTAGTAAAGTATTAACATGCTGGAGAAGATTCCTGTATAGAAAATATCCTTTGGTTATAAGCTTTTGTTAACAATCCTATTCTGCTGAAAACCCTAGCTTCTAAAGTGAGCCTGGGCCTGCTCCTCTGGACAGTCATACTATCATCTACATTCATCTACATATATCAAAGGACATAAAATGCTTCGGTCTCCATTGATGATATCTTAAAGGACAATGGCGTTTTTCTCCTTATCTTGGGGGGTCTGGAGGGAGCAATGCCTTCCATGGGATATCTCCACATGAGCCTCCTCACTAGTCACTGGGCATGTGGGCTTCACAACATAATCAGGACCCTAGAGTTGCATCCTCAATGAGCAAGGAGCACAGACTAGAAGGAAGGTGCGGACATCAGCCAGAGTTCAGAGGGAGGAAGGGTCTGGGTATGTTTGGTGGCTTGACCTGCCCATGCTATGGGATGAGGAAGGGATCAAAGAGGTCCATGATAGAAGCCAAAGGTGTGACCAGAAGACTAAGTTTTGGGACACAAATGCCTCCATCTTCTGCTTCCTGTGTTATCACCTGACGTGGTAACCACATGCTTTCCCATGTCCTGTAGGAGCTGCTGCGGAGCACATGCAGGATCATGACCCAGCAGAACCGTCTACTCTAGTACATCCATCATGGCAGGAAAATGCAGGGAACTGATTGTAAGCAGTGCTGGGCCTCCAGGAAGTGGAAAAGAGGAGACAGAAGGAAGTCTACCATGAGCTGCTGTGTGTCCATGTAGAGGGTAGTGAGGTGTTAAACGGGGGATGGGGGGGGGAGGTTCTGAAAGCAGCCTCTAGTTCCCCTGGAATGGTGAAACAAAAACAAATACAGAGAGCTCAAATACAGTGAGAGGGAAAAGGAAGACAATTAGCTCAGAATCAGTAAGCAGGTGAGCATCGGCCTGGAACGTAGCCGTGGTGAACTGCAGGGCCTGCAGTACAAGTGGAGTAGCAGCTTGTCCAGGCCACAGTGGCTTGTCACCAAGAAGCTCAGTGTCCCCTCTTCCAGGTAGGTAGCCTGCAGGAGCTGGCAGAGAGCCCTTCTCTTTGGCAAAGGGAAGTTTCAAGCCAGCCTTGTTAAGATGACTTTACTACTCTTTCAGGTATATGACAAGAACTGACAGCGACAGTTGTGAAATGACTAGAGAGCAAATTGTTTTAGACCAAGTTGTAGATCTACATAAGAACAACTCTGTTCTTTAGTTTTATGAATGGTAGCTGGCATGAATGAATGGTGGATGATTATGGTGCACAGAAGGTAGTAATCAATAACTGGGAATAAAGCAAACCAGCAGACCCAGGGCTTGTGGGTAGCCTGTGGGGATCTGGTGACAGAGAACTGTGAGCACATTGGATCCGACCCTTTAGTCTGTGACACTTGAAAGAGGTGCAAATGACCAGCCAGACACAGCCTTCTCACATCTGTGTTCAAGGGATTGCTTCAAAAGGTGCTTCAGGGTGTGTGAAAAATCATTTGCCGGGTAGGCTCACAGACACAAGTACACACACTCTCTCTCTTTCTCTCTGTGTGTGTCTATTTTTCTGTCTCTCTGTGTCTCTGTCTGTCTCTCTTTCTCTCTGTTTGTGCCTTTCTGTCCCTCTGTCTCTTTGTGTTTGTTTTTTTCTTTCTGTCTCTGTATCTGTCTGTCTCGGTCTCTCTGTATCTATCTATCTTTCTCTTTCTGTTTGTGTGTCTGTCTTTCTGTCTCTTTGTCTCTGTTTCTCTGTCTATGTCTTTCTGTGTCTCTGTCTGTCTCTCTTTCTCTGTGTGTGTCTGTCTTTCTGTCCCACTGTCTCTTTGTGTCTGTTTTTCTGTCTCTCTCTGTCTCTGTCTATATCTATCTTTCTCTCTCTCTCTCTCTCTCTCTGTGTCTGCCTTTCTGTGTCTCTGTTTTTCTGTGTATCTCTGTGTTTCTGTCTCTCTCTCTCTCTCTTTTTCTCTCATCCACCATCAATATAGTGTGTATAGTGTGCTAGAGCAGACACAGGGTTGTGGTGGTTAACAAATGTCAGAAGACGAGTCTATCCAGCTCCACCAGCCACTCAGCCCACATCCCGGCTGGAGCCTGCGTGTGGCAACACTGGAAGGAAGTCTCTGTAGACAGTCACTTTAAGGGATTTTGAGGTGATGTTCACTAGATAACCCCCGTTGTCTGAATTCAGTGATAAATGTCCTTTATGAGTATGAGACAGAAGAAGAATTGAGACATAGAGGGGAGGGCCAGGGTTGATGGAGGAGAAGACTGGAGGAATCCAGCCATGAATCTTTGGTAACCAAGAGGTAGGGGAGTCTACTTATGGTCAGCGTCTCTCAAATACACATGTTAGAACTGACTCCAGCCATGGTGCGTGGAGGCAGGGCCTTGGGAGACATTTAAGTCATGAACCCTGGAAAGGAGGACTCTCTTCTGTTTCCCTGCCTGATGAGGCTTCTGTACTTGCTTCATCTTCAGACTAGTTCCTCTTGAGATCTTAGTCTCTGAGGTGATCCACACACCTCCCCCACCAGGTTCTTAAACTAAAAATCTAACACCGTTTTGACTAATCCTCCGACCATCCTGTTAACTTTAACACTCCAAATAAATCTTGAACTACTTCCCTCAGCTCTACCACATGGCCTACGCGTCTTTGCTCCCAGTGATCTCAACAGTTTCCTATATGCCATTCTGCTTCCAGGCCCTCCCTCTAAGGCTCGCTTCCCACACTGCTGATGAGGGCTCCTGCTGAAGTGGATACTATTGGTAGATCCATAAACCTTGTGATTACCAAAACCATTGTGGCCCACCCTCTTTTGCAAAGCTGCACCACCAAGTGCCTGTGCTGACCCTCTCACTGGTCTCAAAAGCATGCAGCTGCTGGTCCAAGCAAGGGTCTTCCTACATTTTAAATTATTCTTCTGTATAGTTCCTTTCTGTGACCTCCTTGACTAAGTAACTAAAACAGCACCTTCTCAAAGACAGCTCATTGCTTGACTCAGCCAATCACTTTCTCTATCATGGATGCCCAGGTCTTTGACCTTCCTATGGAGCCCCAGACTTCCTCAAGTGTTCACATCCAGGAAAGCTGCAACATTCAAAAGAAGAGGAAACATCCACCAAAAGAGTGCCAGGGTCATCTATAAGTATTTACCATACCAGGAAGTGTTTCATTGTTTCCTTTGTGTTTGGAGGCATTATTGTATGCCTTTGGGTAAGAGCTGATAAGGTTTATTTAGCACAGAAATCCTATATATCTCTCTACTGAGGAATAATTAGTTAATTAATGTTTCTTTGTGGAAAAGAATTCCAACCTACAGTCAAGAGCTCCTTTCCTCAGAAGTTCACAGCCATTCAGAATAAGGCTCACACACAGGGGTGGTATAGATGTTCACCCTTGAGCCATGGGACATTATCTGCCCTTCTTAAAACCTGTTTGCTATCAGTTGTCTTATCTGTGTTACCACAAGGGCAAAACCCCATAGGGTTCTAAACTCAGCAGCAGATGCCCATTGCTGTTCCATAGCCACACTTTGAATGTGTAAAAGACAGAGCCAGAAATCTAAGTCTTGTTTGTTGGGTGGCCTGCACTGATTTAGGCCACAGCCACAGTCATCTCATGAGAGGACACCCAGAAAGATGAAACCATATCCCTAAGTTCATATTCATTCCACAATCCCATAATAATTTCCAATAGAATGAGAAACAAAGGGTAATTGTGAAGAATCTTTGTCTGCACCCTCCTCGGAGCCTCCAGTAGTTTTCATTGCCTGGGATGAGGTTTGTCTCATGAAAATCCCATTGTTTGTGCTTCCATTGGGGGAGGCCATCCTTTTCCCCTGGATCTTATGCACTCTTTGAACACAACACTCACTAGGGGGTGGTTCTTAAAAAGTACATTTTCTCTTAGGGAAAGTTCCAGATGATAGATCATAAATTTAGAAGGTCCTGGTCTCAGAAGGCGTTCTGAGTAATTTCAGTAAAGTACAGAAGGGAAGTGTGCATTTAAAACAATTATGGCAAGGCAATCATAGGGAGGCGGACTATAAGTATAAGAAAGGCTGATTTACTTATTAAAACACCTGTGTCCTTTGAATATCAAAGTCACACAGTCCTTTGCAACAGTGAAGACCCTATTGCCCACTCACCCACTTGACCCATGGGCAGCCTGACTCTGAGGCTCACTGAGTACGATGGCAGCAGAATAGCTGTAGACAGGAAGCCCAACAGATCTGGATGTATCTGTCCCTGTATCTCCTTTTGTTCTCTTCACAGTTACTCTACAAACTGACATAGCAAATGCCTAGGCTGACCCTTAAAATCCTCCTGTCTTGACTAAAGCAAGTCCATTGAGGGCAAGAACAGATTGTCAAGGCCACCAAAACAGGCTTTAGAAAGAAGGAAGTCATATAGTTTAGTTTGGGTAACTGGTAGGAATCTTGCTCTAGAGGATGTCTGTATCAATTAGATCGATATGGAAGGCCAAGATCTGGTATGACTTCCTTTGAATGCTAGTAGAGAACATGGAACTGATCCAATTCATCTTACTTGTTAGCCTCTATTCCTGTTTGTTATGGAGGGGGACAGCCTCCACTTTCCACTCACATTCTATTTGAGACATTAAGATAGTTATTAGAGTAAACACTCAAATATGTTTGTTAAGCTATTATTAATAGCTATATGCTAATCATTTCACCAGGGCCTCAGACTCTTTTTCTAGGAATAAAATCACTTTTTGAAGGGTTTCTTTTTTTTATAGGCAATATCCAGACAGATATATCTCCACTAGAAAGAACTCATTCTGAGCTCACCTGTACCCACAGCCTGAAGGTGTCCTTGGTCCCTCTGAAATGCATCCCATGGAGATGGAATATCATGAGTCTGCCCTATCCAGCTCTAAGAGATGAAGCTACAAACAGCTGAGTATACGATCCTTGGGCCGGAGCCCAGTGAAGTCACTACCTTGGGGGCCCGGGACTGTCATCACTGTCCTCACAAGTCCATGCTTCTGGACTCTCGCAGTAGATTCCACACACCTGCAACCTCTGGCTTGTGGCTGAGCCCTGGGACTCTAACAGAGCGGAAGCACTTTCAGCTTGCCACATGCCCACGGGCAGTGTACTGAGACTCCCTGGGGCTCAAGGCTTTTGGACTCCCAGTAGGTCAGATCACAAACTTGTGCACGCACTCTGCCTGGGATAACACTAGGGTCCAGGTTCAGACACAGCAGGTCTGAGATGGTGAAGAGGTTGCATGGTTCTAACAAGCATCTAAAGACCACACCAGAAGCAGCAAGGTCAAAGGGTCATAGGGTAGTAAAAGGGGGATAAAATAGATTATTGTTAATAGGAATCGCAAAGGAAATCATTTTCAGTAGGATCATTTTGTTTAAAACTCAGAAAATGTCATCAATTGCTTTTAACCCTGAGTGCCTTTAGGAAAGCTATGCCATCCCATCTGTACAGCCTTTCCCATGAGCCCTAGTGTAACTACAGAAGTCAAAGGCACAGTGAGGAGATATTTTATTGCCCATGTATTTATGTATGGGTTTTGGGGTTTTTAAACTGGCAATTAAAACCTTGTAAATTTGTATTATCAACAAAATAAATGTAGACGGGTTAGTTACTCATTGCTAATAAATTTGATCATTCATTTATAAAACGAATGTTCACCCAAGAATCACAGAGCACTCTATAAATATCGCTTCACTAAGCCGCAAACCACCTTGACAAGGAAGGCACACAGCACCCCTGAGGGGTTAAACAAACCCTCCTGACAGGGGGGCGGGGCCTGAATTCCAGGCCCCTTGACCCCTCCCCAGTTGAGTTCAGCTTCAGCCCCAGGGGCCAAGGCTTGGAAGCATGATATCCGTTTGGAAGCATTTCAAATCAGCCTGCCTGGAGGCCCAGTCCCCACATCGCCCCAGGAACCTGTCTGCAGGAGCTTGGTAAACCATCTTTCTCTGCTCATGAGGTGGGGGAGACTGCCCCTCCCTCTCTCCTGAACATGCAGCTCAGCTACTGTTGAAGAGCTCATTTCAGACCTGACTGCTCTGCTCAGCTGTGCAACTACAGCCCAGCAGTAAAGGCATGGGGAAAATTGTGTGGCCTGGTTTCCTAGCCAGTGCCAGCTCAGGCCTTACCCTGCTTTGATCCCTCCTCTCTTTTCTCTAGTAAATGACATTCAGAAAAGCATTTTCTCCTGAGTCCCTGGTGCCTTCATAGAGGAGAACATTATTGGTGGCTGTGGAGATCATAGCCCCCTCCCCTCCCGTTCCCTAAAGGTGAGGTGGCATTATTACAGACAAGGGCATCTAGGGTCTTGAGGGTGTTTCAAGCAGGGAGATGAAAAAGGCCCTTTCTTAGTTGGCAGCTGATCGCTGTAGCTGTGGTCACTAAGCACAAGGTGAGTCCCAGATGGCAGCATCAGCTCAGTGTCAGACCTCATTGTAGCCTCTAGAGAAACCTTAAGAGATGCAAACAGAAGGAGCTCCTGTGACACACACACACAGCCACACATACCACAGAACTACAATTACACATACACCTGCCGGCATCTGCACAAATGCCAACATGCACGCAACCACATATGATTTTGCACCCACAACCCCCATGCACACATGTACAAGTGAAAACACGCTCACACACTCAGACACACAACTCATCCACATTTCCCACCACTCATGATCACAGCTACCCACACTCTTTGTATGTGTGCTTGTGTTTACACAGTACAAAAGAAACCTGTAATACTTCACCTTGTGTTAAAACTTAAGTGCTGGTTCTGATGTCAAATCTGAATAAGTATTTTAAGGAGGAATCAATCAAAATCTCAATTTCCTCTTGTCGCTCTAAGGGAGGGAGATGGAGGGTTAGTCTCCCTTCGAGAGTTAGTTCCCTAAGTGGAAAGGAAAGTATATGCGGCTGACTAGCTATCTAGCCTACCAGTTACTAGGCTGCACTTCTTCCCAAATTCATTCCCAGACTGAAACACCTTCCTTTCCTGTCAAAGATAGGATTGCTATTGTTATGACAAAACCACGTGACCAAAGCAAGTTGGGTTGGAAAGGGTTTATGTCACTCACAGTTCCCTATCACAGTTCCTCTTCAAAAGCAGTGAGGGCAGGAACCCAAGCAGGGCAGGAGCCAGGAGGCAAGAGCTGATGCAGAGGAGGAGTGCTGCTTAGTGGCTTTCTCCCCTTGCCTTGCTCAGTTTGCTTTCTTATAGAATCCTGGACCACCAGCCGGCCCCCGCACATCAGTCATTAATGACGAAAACGCCACCACACAGGCTCGACTCTTACCTGATCTTACGGAGACATGTTCTCAGCTGAGGTCCCCTCCCCTCTAAATTCCTCCAGGTTCCGTGCAGTTGACATAAAACCAGCCAGCACACTTTCCCATCCGATTAACCAGCAGTTACTAACCCTGTCCTTGCTGGGAAAAGGAACTAAACTCTTCTAAGTATTGACAAAAAGGTGACCTGCATCCTCCCCAGCAGTAGCCCACTGAGCAACCACACACCAGGGACCCCAGCTTTGTCCAGGTGCTGGGAGCACCATGTACACTTCAAGACCCGTGGAGTGCAGATTAAAGTTATCACCCTTCACTATTCTTGTTAACCTACTGACTTCTTTTAAACTGATGGCTACATCCATGTCACCTCTTGTTCAGTCTCAGAAAGAGCAGGAAACCTCTTCCCTTACACACTTTACTGCATATCTAATAAGCAGTGGGAGTACAATACCACCCAGAGACGAGCTGCTCCGTTAGGCACCCTGCCTTTGCTTGGTCGTCACAGAGTCGCAGAATTTCTTCTAACCAAAATCACAACACATATAGGGTGCTCAGCTTGCTAAGGTACAGCTACAAAGATGAAGGGATCCTAAGTTCTTGGTATCTTTAGGTTTTCTGTAGGCTAGGATTGATTTATCTCCCCAGAGCGCGTTCATGCAGTCACAACCTTAGCTGCCTGCTACAGGAATGGGAAGGTTATTTCCTGGGACTAATGTCTGCTGTGAGAAATGCCACATGTGCTGTATGGTTTGAATTTGGCCATCCTCCCCTTTCCCAGCCCCTTCTGCTTCCTCATGCCGGGGATTGAATCTAGGGCCTTACTCATTTTAGGCAAACCCTCTACCACTGAGCTATAGCTCATCTCACTCCTCATTTTAATTTAATAGAACCCTTGATATAGTTTGGTTGTGAAACAATGGATTGTTTGAGCATCATTTTTTATACAGTAGATGTCTGTTAATTCTTTGTGTTTTCCTTTGATGCTTAGTATAAGTTTTTCCAGAAAATGTTCATTGCTACTGTTTGTTGAGGGTGGTTTGATAATCAGTGTCTTCTTTGTTCATGTCAGTGAGTGCTGGAGGTGAAAGGTGGCAGGTCATGTTCTACTCATGCTTTTCTGCCTCTGGAATTTCACCCCACCTAGACAACCCATCTATACAGCTTAAACGCTCCTTTTAACCAGGTCCTCAAAGGCTCTCAGTCTTTATGTCTCCAATGGCTCCCTCACTAGCTGTCATTGATGTCCCCCAAAGAGGACAGTCCTGCACCCTTTCCCATGGCAGGTGACAGGTGCTCTATCATTCAGTTTTTTAAAACAGGGCAAGTCAGATTCATATTTTGCAAAGGAACTTTGTCATGTTTCCCCCAAATGAACATTTTAACATTGAAATGTTGAGTATGGTCCTAGCTACATAGGCAACAGCACAATATAATTCTAGAACAATCCCACTGGCTCATAGTGAAATGCCAACACTGAACACACATTACCAGTCACTCCCCCTCATCCCCCTCCAAACCTGACACAAACAACATTCTAATGTCCATCTCTACATGCTTATCTATTTTGGACATTTTCTATGAACAGAATGACATAATACTATTCATCTCATGGCTGGCTTTTTTTCACATTGTGTTCTTTTCCACGGTATGGATTAGCACCTGTTGCCCATCCATTTATCAATTGGTATACCTTTGGTTTGTGTGTATGTTTTGGCTAATCTCACTTCAGTGAGCATTTGTGCATGCCTGTGTGTTTTCAGGTCTTTTCAATACTTAGGAGTAGAATTTCTTGGTCACACAGTGAGTGATTCTTTGTTTAAGATTTAGAAGCTGTCAAGTCATTTCCAAAGCAGCTCCATAATTTTTGAATTCCCAGCAACAAGGCAAGAGTGATTCAATCTAGCACAACTTCACAATACTTCTTATTGCCTGCCTTTTCATGAGCAGGAATTAAAAAAAAAAAACTTATTTTTATTTTTAATTATGTGTGTGGGCAGTGTGCACCACTACCGCTACTGATCACTGGACATAGTGAACTCAACCTCAAATTGGAGCACAGGTGATTGGAAGCCACCCAGCATGGTGCTGTGATTGAAACTTGGGTCTTTTGGAAGAACAGTACATGGTCTTTACTGCTGAGCCATCTCTTTGGCCTGGATAATCTGGCTTGAATTCTCAGTCTGAACTTTTGTTTCAGAAAAGAGATGTGAGATGAGAAAGAATATTTAAGTAACTTACATGAAAATGCTTTTTTCCCTCTGTGGGAAAAGGTCATTGACCCTGACTGCTGGTTCATGGGACCAGGAGGCCTGGGTTTTCTTCTCAGTGCCATGTTGAGCAAACAGCACCACTTTGCTGGATCACTGTCACATTCTTAGGGGGCACACAGGGAAAACAGAGAGATGTTGTTTCCATTATTTATCACAATTAAACGGAACATGTGTATAAACCCATACAACAGCTCCTGTGTTCTACAGAGGGCAATCTGGAAAGTTGCCTTGTACACCTGAAGTGGTGTCACAGTGTATCTCTACAAATGCCACCAAAGGGAAAGGATGTCTTGCATGACTTCATAAATCTTCCATATGTGTGTGAGTATAATTATACATACACACACACACGTCAAACATGTGAAGTATGTAACTAAAATCAGATGCATAGTCTTTTATCTCCTTGATTAGTTGGTCCCTGAGGAAGTCCTGAACAGTTTTCTTGTTGACTACACAATAACTCACCCTTCTGTCCACATTTCTGGACTTCCCAGCAACATCCCAGATAATGTTCCCATAAATGTTCCAGTCTCTTCCCAAGACCCATAGTGCCTCATGGCAATTTCTCAAAATTCCAACAGTAAAATCATGTGGGTGTGTCTTGAGTGAGCTATATAAAAAACATGACTGGATACATTTGTGTCTTTCTACACCATCCAAATTTATTGAGTAAACAATATGGTCACCAGATTCATCAATTTCATTGGCTTTAACTCACCAAGCAATCTTGGTTTCACTGGGTATCCTTGACCATTGACAAACAGAATCTTTTATACCTATCTTAATAACTAATATTAACTCTCAGATTACACATGATACTTTACTCAATAATATATAGGTTATAAAATGGTGCAGAAAGGATTCTATTGAAGCCACAGAGAGCTAGCTGGCCAAGACATGGAACCATCTCTGTAGGGGACTAGATAGTGACTCATCTTCAGCAGTTGTAGATCTAGGTATCAGACACTTCGGAATGTCAGTTTGAAGGGGGCTATGTTGTGGACAGGAGGAGCTGAGCTTGGAGCCTTGGAACAGCGGTATTTCACCATGGCAATTTCCCAGACAAGGTTTATGACGAATGACTAAATGATGGGTCGATGCACCATCTACATCACAGTCTTGAGATGTTCCTTTTTGTAGAGTCCCAGGTGAGATCTTATCTGGTGTGATTGATAATGATGAGGCTGATGTGCCTGGTACAGTTTTAATACAGCCGTGTGTCCATGTGTTCCTCTTCTAATCTGACAAGTTCATACATATGTGGTCATATTTTATTTGAGTAAATAAACTGTTTATCATTCTGGACCTCATGGTTTATACCATTCAGATGTCAGTGATTTACTTGCACAAAGAAGACACAGATTAGGCCTCAGCATTTGCACTCAAAAGTGGAGTTAACTGTGTGCTCAGCCTCTGCTACCTGAAGGCTGCTGTTCAAAATAGGAGAAGTAACTTCCAGCAGGGCATGGTCAGATTCCTGCAGGTGTGGGCACTGAGGACTAGGAAGCTACAGAGCATCTGTGAGTAGAAGCTTCAGAGTCACACAGACCTCAGCACCTTGGCTTCCCAACTCATGAACTGAATCGTGAGCCTTAGTGGTCCTGTCTATAACCCAGGAGCACTTGGAGAGGTTTCCTTCCTGAGAAGCTTCAGGGATGCCGTGCGTTAAGGCATTTCAGGGACTATGAAGAGCTGGAGTAGCAGCCCAGACAAGCCAGTTCTCCTGAGGCCCAGAAGACAATCCTGGCAGCAGCCTTGCTGGCCTTCCTAGTGTCTTGCTAAGCTCTAGAGAGCAGGTGTATCAGCTCTTTCAGTCCTCTCAGCCCGACTGTGACATGCTGGCCATCACGGCTTGACAGATGAAGGCACAAAGAGACGAGGCACGCCTCCCCTCCCAGAAGTCGTCAGTGGCTGGTAGCTCTCAAAATGTGCTTATGCCATGGGCATCTGGTCTCATAGTCTGATGACAAAGTAGGTCACCAAACAAAGAGACGGACCACAATAGGGCCTATTTGTCCCACAACCCTTCCTCTGGCCTCCCAGAAGTGCCCCACAGCACCAACCTCACTCTGGGTGGCTGCTGTGGCTCTTCTTTTATGTCCGGGAAAAAAGGGTGTTCGATAGGATCCAGCTGCCGGATGCCTGCTAGCCCTGTTCCTGCAGTTCCTCGGCCTGTGACAACACAGCTCATACTGGAGTCCCTGGACCCAGGAACAGTCAGAAATACCAATGATGACTCTGGGACAGAAGGCCGAGTGGACCTTAACTACTGGCGCCACGAATCTGTGCTGTTGGCACACATTTATGGATAGCGTGTGACAGTTCGGAAAATCAGTATTGATTGACTTGAGCCCCAGTTTCTTGGCTTTATTTATTATTTTATTTATTAAAAACATAAGGTAGTACGTAAATATGTTCCCCTCTTTAAATAAAAACCAACCCCAACCCAATAATCAATAAGAATCATAGCTGCCTATTGTTGTCCCCCTCAACTCTGAGCCCATGTACCCTCCAGTCCTAACTGGTAGAAGTTCCTCCCACACTTTCTTTTTGTATTTGAATGAATACACATATGTGTTTAAGCATGGATCATTTGAAAAAAAAATTTTTTTTCACACAAATGGTTTGAAAATGTGTCTGTTAGATGCAAAAACATTTCATTTGTCTTATTTGCTTAACAGGATCTTATAAACTCCCATCCAGGTCCAGGCACATGTACGGTCATTGTTCTTATTTACTGCCGATGTACTTTTCATGCTGAAGGTACCCGTCCACCTTGCTCTCTCGGTAGACATAGACACTTAGTTTTTCTGGGGACAGATTCTAAAATGGCCACTAATGATCGCCACCTCCTGGCATTTGTGTTCTGTGTAATCCTTGCCCTCTCAATGTGGCATAGTTTAATGGTTTACTTTTAACCATTCAAATAAAATAAAGGTATTAGATGCCCCTTCTGGAATGGTAATGTAGCTCAGTGAGCTCTTACCTAGCATGTACCAGGTCCTGGATCCTATCATGAAAAAAAGAAAGAGAAAGGGCTGGCTAGATGGCTCTGTAAGTAAAGGTTCTTGCCAGTAAGGCCAACAACCTGAGTTTGATCCATGGAGTCTCCCCTGGGAGGAACAAGGGAATCAATTCTCACAAGTTGTCTTCTGGCTTGTACACATGCTCTATGGCACACACACACACACACACACACACACACACACACACACACTAAAAGAAAGAGAAAGGGAGAAGGAGGTAAATCCATTGTGTGGGAAAGATTCTAAGTTACCTCTTTTTAGTGTGTTCTTCCTGGCCGATGAAAGCAAGTCTGACATGGTAACTGTAGGACAGTCTGAGAGGAAAGCTAAGGGCAGCCTCTATCTGACAGTTTACAATAACTACAGGCTATCAACAACCCTGTGAGTTAGGAAGGGAGTCACTATCACTGTATCAGGCGAGTCCCCAGCTCCAGCCAGCACATCCTGGTCACTGATTAGAAATCGTCTCTGAGGATCCAGACCAGCTGTGCCTGGGTTCCCAGCTGGAGAATGAGGTTCTAGCTTTAGGCTGCTAAGTTTGTGTAAATTTTATGATGAATTACAGAAGGCTGACACAGATGTTAATTGCTTTGGGTAACAGGGCTAAGACACCTGCTCTGAAGCACGTGACTAGTGCTGTGTTCTAGAATCCACGCCTAGACCCGAGACTGTAGTGAGACTTGGTGTCTTTAAAATCCCAGTTATGTTATGAGAACATGTGTTTGTTTTAATCACAGGTGTGGGGTATGGATCTGTTTCATATTGTCCACAGCAGCAGACTTTTTGCCTGGTGTGTGCTCTGGCAGGGGTGTGACTCTGAAGATAGTTTAATTCTGGTGTCTCTAAAGAAGGTATAAAAAGACCAGAACCCAAAGAGAGGAGGTTCGGCTGTTTCTCCTACTAGCTCCTCCTGCTGCTGCTGCTGTTCCTGATTGGTCAAATGGTTGTAAAGAAAGAAAAAAGTGGTGATAAGAAACTGGAGCTATTCTGACAAGACCAAGATTGGACTTGCCTCAAGAAACTCAAAGCCCCTCATCAGCAGGAAATGGTCTAAAAAGATCTTAATGCCCCCTTTCACCACTAATCTTCTGTCTCACCTACCTGGTATTGGGGTGTGGAAGGGATTGGATGGAGAAGGATAGTAGATATAAGAAACCAAATAAAACAGAGTAAAAAATATGCCAACATAAGACTGTCAAGTCACTGGATAAGGATGTGCAACACCGTGGGATTTGCTAGTGGCACTCAGAGTCCTCAACAAAGCCACCCATACAACCAAGTATGAAAGTTCCCACTTCTATCCTTGAGCCAAAAGAAAGTAATTATTTAAATAGTATCAGAAAGAGGAAACCAACCAACCACACACACTGCATTGGTTGAATTTGCCTGATAAATAGGGTAAGCTTTCATTAAAAAAAAAAAAAAAAAAAAAAAAGTTAAGACATTGGCCATTGGCCATTTTTTCCTTTTCTTGTGAGACTTGCTTCTTTCTGCTTTTTGTTTTAATCCCATATCAAGCCAATAACAGGAAAGACGGATGAATGAATATTAATCTGGGGCACCATACAGCAACTGCCCCCTTGCTGATGGCAGCATTCATCACCTGATTCATCATTAGAACCTGATTTCTCCAAAGTCTACTCCTTTTACCCTTATGACTAGTCTTTGAAGTCAGTCAGTCATCCTGTCATTCAATCATCCTGCCACACATTAAAATATCTGCCTGGATTTAATGACAGTGACTATCTGAAGGCTTGTTGTGGTGGCTATGAAATTATGATACTCCCTAGATGCTCACCAGCCCATAGCT
Source organism: Meriones unguiculatus (assembly GCF_030254825.1). Classification (NCBI taxonomy): domain Eukaryota; kingdom Metazoa; phylum Chordata; class Mammalia; order Rodentia; family Muridae; genus Meriones; species Meriones unguiculatus. The sequence goes on along the minus strand of NC_083357.1, from coordinate 6,580,232 downwards.
ATCCTTTTGTAGTAAAACATCCTCTCACCCTCACTTATTTATTAGTTACATGGACTTGGATGCCTGATTTTCAAGATGGTTCATAACTCACCACTGCCCTTCATTATCATGGTGCCCGAGCTTCTCAATATAGATAGGTCCATTCAAGTTAACATGATCCTTTTATCTCTGCTTTTATGTCTCTTCTTCCCTTTCTGCTTCGCTCTCTTCTTTCATCACTTTTTTTACTTTCTAGAACAACACAAAAACAAAAAAGGGTTCTGGGAGGGGTCCGGGTTGGGAACTGGCTCCATTAGTGAAGTCCTTGCTAAGCAAGCGCCAGGATCTGATTTTCAATCCGATGCAAAGAGCCGAGTGAACCACGGTCTGCCCTGTAATTCCTAAGCCAAGGAGGTGGAGACAGGAGCCTCCTCGGGGCTTACTGTCCGGTTAGTCTAGCAGAGCCAGGGAGCTCAGGTTCAGTAAAAGGCCTAGTCCAAAATAATAAGGTGGGAAAAAATTGAGGAAGACACGTGCTATATTCCTCTAGTCATGCATTCACGAATGCTGCTCCCCACCCATATGTACACACCCATATATATATCAAGGGAGCAAACACATGCACACAACACATTTCAGGGTCTGCTAACACTAACATTCCCATTTCCTGCGGAGAGTCGGTTCTATTTAACAGGCAAAGGTATTTGAGGCTGGGATCTTGGAGCAGATGTGTTCATTAACAGGAGTCGCTTTGAGTGCACACTTTGTCAGTAGCTACCACAACAAGCCATAGCCTTTGCTTCACCGCTGAGGTTCTAGCCTTTGCTTCACCGCTGAGGTTCTATGCTCGCAGTGACGCAGCCCCCTGCCCTTGGTACACACCCTCCGCAGAATGCTGCTTGCTTCCTTTTAGAACTTTCTTGAGTTCCCTTGGCAAAGGAGCACAGTTTCCTTTTCTGTCTTTGTTTGTTTGTTTGTTTTGTTTTGTTTTGTTTTAACTGATAGAGTACAGTGCTCACTCAGCTAATGATAGCTAGCTGCATGTCCTGGAGAGAATCAATTAAACTCCCTAGGACTACTGACCAGCCATCTGTAACCCCCCCCACACCCCCTCAATTCCCACCACGTTTGATAGTTTAACAACCTATGTATCTCTTAGGTGTCTGCACTTTGGGACATCTACACAGTTAATATTCTGTACCTCTCCTAGGAAATCTCTACTTTCCTGCTTCTACCTTTATAGAGAGCCATTATTACACATTCTCCATGATGCAGCCAAAGTCATCTGAAGGAATGCCAATTGGCACAAGGCTGCCAGAATCTGCACACTGTGGGGCTCCTGCTTATCTCCTGACCTGGCTTATAATGGATGAGGCAGTGTAATTGTCCACCCCGAGCCTGCTCTTCTTCTGAGTCTGCTAGAATGCCTTTCCCTCTCACCTAGTGTTTGACTCCATCCTCAGACAACTTCTATGAAGAACTATAACTGCCATGGTGCACTCTTTGTGTTCCATGTCACATTTTTTTTTTTTCTGATAGCACTTACTGTAGTTTTTCCAACTCTTGGTATTTTGTGATATTTGAATCTTGGTTTTCAGATTAGAATAGACTCTCATAACTATAAGTCTGGCATATCCACAAGAAAGTAACTCAATGGACAGCAAGTGAAAGTGTAAATGTCCCACTGAGCAGGTTTCAGGAGGAAATATGATAATGCATGGCCTGACCACAGCATAGCATAGCACATATAAAATGTACTCTGGAGAATTGTCCCAAAACTTCTACAGATGTCTGAAGCTGCAGATGAAATTGGGCATGCGTCTTCATATACATACCTACTATAAAAAAGATCAATGTATAAATCAAGAAGAAAATAGCAATAACAAAGCAGCCCAACTGCAGCTGAGCCTTCTGCTCTGTAATGTGTTAAATCTTAGCAAGCTCAATAGATAACTTTTTTTTCTTTACGTGGAGAACTTTCACTGCTTAACTATTCCCTTTGCTGCTTCTCTTTGGCATGTCTGAACTTCCATGACTGTTTAGACCATCATTAAATATCAACACAGCTCTGAAACAATGTGAGAGTCAATGTGGCGATCAGAATGCCTGCTGAGTGACTAACAGGCAGATAGCATATACAGTGTGTATACTCTGGTTTATAGGGATGGATCACATCCCTAGCAGGATCCTAGGAGATTCATTTCACTGTTAGTATGATACACTACCCCACAATTTGAGGACTGTTTACTTCTGGGAGTTTTTATTTGATATTTTTTTCAGGCTGTAGGTGACCGTGAGTAACCAAAAACATAAAGAGCGTAACTGCAGACAAGGAGAAGCCTGAGGGAGGAAACCACACACTCCGTTCCTCTATTTACCATCTTCTATTGAGTTTTTCTTTAGATGCCTGATTTTTCTACCGCTCGAAAAAATAATTGCCTCAAATGTAAAAACCACGTGAAACGCCTCTCTCTCTTGTATCTGTATAATGCCCTCTATTTTACCAAGGGAACGTTCTCTCCAGCCCTTCTCAGTTAGGCTATGCCAACTGGACAGTGAGTCCCAGGGTCTACCTGTGCATACCTCCCTTGCACATTACAACTGCACAACACCACAACAGAACTTTTTTTTTTTTAATGTGGGTTCTAAGGATGGAATTCAGGCCCTCGTTCTCACAAGGCAAGCTCTCTCCTCAGCCCATCTTTCAGAGTTTTGAAAAGCTAATTATTAGGTATGGGATAGAAGGGATATTTTCTTCAACTGTTTTTCACTTGTCATTGAAGACACAGCTACTCATTCTCAGTCATTTATTCAAAGCTTAATTTGATCATGCAATAATCTGACTGTTCCCCCAATTAGATTGCTTCCTTAAAGATGTTTTCAAAAAGGAACTCCAGCAACCTAATAAAATTTCTCAAAACTTTAATATCCAGGAAACTGTTGATTCTCTGACTTTTATAAAATCTGACCAGTGTCACCATTGCCCAACAAAACCTAGCATTGGCATCAGGGACATTTAGTCACACACAGTGGTCAGCCATCTCCGTGACAAGCAGAGTAACTGAGTTCCCTGTACTCAAGCTAAGTCAACTTGTCTGTAAAGGGGAAGTACTCTTTAATGAGCCAGGTATGTGCAGGGTGGTTTTCATAGGTTATTTTCTCCTGAAGGTGATTCTCATGGCTCTGGATGAGAAAATTAAAGATGGCAGACATCTGTTTAGAATTCAGTTCTTAGCTAAGAAATTTTGGCATTTTCCATTTCAGTTTTACTGGTGTGAATCTTATCTAGAAAACTGAATCACACTTTCAATTCCTTATATCCCAGAACATAATCCTTTTTCTTCAAAAGCGAATGGGGCAGTGTCTTGGGCTTTCTCTGAATGTCTCCCTGAAGCCAAACAACCTTTTCTTTAGAGCCAGAATTCAGCATTTGCACTTGTCTTTGACACTGAGTGAAAAAGAAAATGATCGAGCCTTCCAACTGGCTAGTCTGTGATCGCCTTAATTCATGGGAAGCCAAGGAGGAAAAATTGGTAGGTTCAACACTGTTGGACAAGGGTAAACAGAATCATATCACATTAACTGTAATTTATAGCATTTCAACACATTGCTGCCTGTGCCAAAGCCAGCAACAATCCGCCACCATTGGAAAAGGGGGAGAATAGGGTGAGGCTGGGGGCTCAAGGAGAGAACCCGAATTTCTATTTTCTAAGGCAGAGTTTGAGAATTGGAGCCCCATCAACACTTTCTTGAATGTTTTGCTCATTCATACTGTAAAAATAAATATCACAAAATATTTTCTGGGCTCAGCCTAGTATGTTGCTAAAGCCAGCGCCAGCCAGCTTCCAAACAGACTCACTGAGGCTCGCTTCACAAGCACGGACATTTTCAGGCTGGCAGGCAGCCATCAGAGGGGTTATTGAAATTCAATTCAAAATGATGGACTCTGCATGAAAATGCCCATTTACGAACACTCAAAAGGGCCCAGCATTTTACGGGAAGATGACAGCAATGACAGCTTGTAGGTCTGTCCAGGGTTGCCTGGAGATGATTAGCCCCCTAAACACACACTCTGAGAGCTTTGTTGGAGAGTCTTCTAAAGACTTACAACTGTTTGAATGCAGATGGAAACGACTCCATAGATGAGGCTGCTTAGGACAGGCTGAGAAAACAAACACATCGCAAGGGCTGGTGAGGGGTGTGTGTAGAATTTGTAGCTAAAATACCCGTAGCAGGGTCTACATCATGGACCCCAACCAGCATACTCAGATCAGAGTCTAGGTTGAAAGGACCATTTCCTAGCCTGGGGGCACCTTCACACACTCAAGGGCAGAACATTGAGAAGTTATGTTCACTCTGGAGCACGCCCAGAAACACTGACAATATAATCGTTTTATTGACATATGGCCTAAGTACAGATCTTAAGGCTAAAACTATGATGGTGGTGAATATGCAAATCAACAACTCCAAAGCATTGTGCTTCTTTAAAAACTGTCTTTTTCTCTCATGACAACGAAATGATAATGATGAGGACAGGAAGCTGATCATATTCATTGCTGCCTTTCTAATGCTAGAACAAGCATCTTCTGAAGCAACAGGAAGTCAAACTACACATGTTCAATTACTTCAGCGTTTCTCTAGAAAATGCATTCCCTTCCATTGACTGCTTGCATGAGGCAGGCAGTGCCAGGGGTTGTAAAAAGTAAAATGAAGGCAAGAGAATGGCTGAGAACTTAAGAAAATTCACCCAGCATTGTTGTCTCATCTTGGACTTTGGGAGAAGAACACCATTATAAAATTTTAGGACTGGTGACTGTTTCTGTACATCGTAGGCCCATTTACACTGGATACCAGAATGGATACAAGCAAAGTTTGCTAATTATTGGCTTCACCCATTCTGACACTGTTTAGAATGTTTGCTTTGGATTCCAGTCAATAGGACCTTGTTCTCAGTGTTGGCCAAGATAGGCACTGATTAATGCTCATACAATAAAAGTATTTCAGGAAGTGATTCCATATCACATGTGATGTCCCCAAGTCAAGAATGTCCAACTGCTGCTTTCACACAGGAGTAAAGGTATCCATAGATCTGGAGGTGAAGGCAGATAAACAGCTAATGCAAGGCCTTCCCATTTGCCAGGAATGACAGAAAAGATGGTGGATGGTGAATAAAATCAAGTCCTTGTTCTCATCAAGATCACATCATTTCTGTAAAATTGAAAGTGTATTTTAAATAAAGTTAATCAGTGATAGCTAGGGAGAAAAATAAAATGGGCACAGACTTAGAGGAAAGTCACTGATAGGCTATTCTGGAAGACTTCTGTGGGGACAAATATTTGCACAACGGCTTAAATGAGTGAAAGCTTACTCTGTACTAATGAGGCCATCAACATCTGACAAGGCTCTGAAGAATGTTCTGGTTTGAAACAGCATCACACAATGACATAAAAACCAACAGACAAGAACAATTTATTGCATAACAATACTTGAATGCTGAAAATTGGAAACATGTTTCTCCAACCAGGCTGGCAAACACTTAGTGAGGGACACGGAAAAAGAGGAAGCATGGGATGGGTTCTGACGCATGTATGTGAAGCTGGATAAGTTTACTACCAACTCAGATACGCATTTTCAAGGAACCTTGATCCTTTTCTCTCATGATTTATTCCATTGGATCTGCTATAACAGAAATAGCATAGAAAATACAACTTAGAGAGAGCAGCATTCTCAAAAGACCGGAGGCTGGAAAGGATAAGACAAAGCAAGGCTTTGGTAGATTTGGCTTCTGAAGAAAAGAACCTTTAGGTTCACAGACTGACAGTTTCTCAGTCTAATATTACCTGTCAGAAGGAGAGAGAGAACCATGAAGTCTCTTTCACCTCCTGTCCATGAGGGCTAGCTAATTACCTCCCAATTCCATTCTCTCCCCTCACCCCAAATTCCCCATCTCTGCTAAATACCATTGGAATGGAAACTGGGTCTCAATGAGGTTAGGGGTGGGACATGAACATCAGTCTATGGAAACGCCAAGATGTTATTTGTTGAATTATGCTTTACAGCCAGCATGAGAAAAGCAGCAGCACAGATTTCATCAGGGGGAGGATCATGTTTGGAGCCAGACAGGACAGTCATAAATCTTGATTCTGCAACACCCGCACCATTCATCTGCAACTTGTGTGGGTCAGTTTTCACACCTGGGAAATGGAAATGTGACTGTGTTCATGTAACAGTGCTGAGAATTATTAACAAGTCCCTCTCTAGCCCAGCCTACTGGTGAGAGGACATGCTAGAATATAAAATTTTAGGTTAAAAAAATAAGATAGAAAAAATAACTCACTTTAAGCAATGATGCTAAGAGTGCTTTACTCTCAACATTCTCAAAATAATTATTTTAAATCCCAGTCCATCAGTCCCAGTTTCCACAGTGCTGTCCACTCACACTCTGGTCATATTTGTTAAATTCCTTTCTAGACAGATATATTATATAAATGGCTGTTTCAAAAATGAGTATTCTGTATGTGTGGCTTGAGCATTGCTACAAAAAGGTAACTCAAACTAATTGGGAGCAAATCTAACCTGAATTTCTTGTGTTGTCATGCACAGAGATTTTAAGATTTTAAGGCTTCGATGTGTAAGCATTAGAATATGATTATCTACAGGAAGAGATTCATTAGTACCTCTGAATGGATGTGAAACAACTAGTTTTTGTCTGAATATTTATTCTCCATAAGTCAGTCTATATATGCATCCATTCAACCATGGAAATTAACTGAGCTCCTGGCACTAAACCATATTGAATGATCAGATGGAGCATATATTCCCATTCATAAGACAATAAACTCTCTTGTGATGAATACATTTCCTGCAGGTGTGATGTGATCATCTCCATAATGAAGCAGAGTTCTGTGGTGAACAAAAGAATAACCTTGGCTCCCAATCATAGCAATGACATTAGCAGAAGTGACAGCCATGTCAATGGTAATGGTGATGACTCTGTTATCCTTACCTCCTACAAAGAGGAAATTCCCAGTTACCACTTTCTCCTGCCTCCCAGCTGCAGGTGATCCTGTACCTGCTTTACATAGAAAGTCTTAAATAGTACAAGAGTATATGCAGGACGGAGGAAGTCCAGTGGTTCACTTTTTCATCAGTCATCATCCGTTATGAAAGTGGGAGAGTTTTCACTGATGCTACCTTAAAGTTACCTAAGCTCTTATAAGTAACCCTAATAAACTCATTGCTTTCCCATGCTTGACTTTGATGGAATCCTTTCTTTAGTCTGTCGGTATCCTGTCTAAGGTAAATAGCCATTTCTTCATGTCTCTACAGGAAGAAGAATCACACAACAAAACAAATAAACAAATACATTTATAAATAATTAGAGGTATTCATAAATACTATTGTTACCAAGGTGTCTCCTGGCTCTCCAGTCCTGTGCTGAATGAACTCAAATAAGATATATAAAGTATAATTTTGAAGATAGACTAATCAGGGCAGAGAGAACTTTGTTCCAACCTACATGGAGAGTTATGCTATGTATTATATCCTAACGTTTCTGGACTTTAGGGGAATCCATGTGATTGGCAGGCTTATTTAGATTAACTCGTAAGGGAAAAGATAATAATATACCTCTGTTCTTTATTAAAGAACCTGTGCTACTAGGAAATCTTACAATGTCATGTCTTTACCCAGGGCAAGAAGTATGATTCAGATCCATTAAGAATTACAGAAAGAAAACCTTTTTTTAATTATAAAAATAACACCATACTTGGGCTAGGGAAATGGCTCAGTGAGGAAAGTGCTTATTGTACAAGCATCAAGACTGAAGTTTGGATCCCTAGAACCTATAGAACCAAGGAGGCACAGTGGCCACATATAATCCCAGGACATGAGAGGCAAAGACGGGATCCACAGGGCAAGCAGGATATGTAGAGCAGCCAAAACCAGTGAGTTTCCGGTTCCAGAAGAGACCGAGCTCTATAAATAGAGAGATCCCTAATACCAACATCAACCTATACATGCACATGAATGTGCAAACATGTGCACATACATTTGCACCTACACACGAGAACACGCATACACATATGACTGTACATCACACGTAAAAGCGGAAAAAACAGTTATTTTTGCCAAAAGATAATAGCTTTCCTTTTGAGAGTGTCCAGCTATCTCTAGCATCCCTCTTTCATATGGCATTTAAATCTTAAGGTGACGTAATTGTGATACTGGCCCCGTATTTCACATGGGGTTTCAAATTCCAAGGAACAATTCTAAAACTTACTCCTTACTCAAAATTGGTGTGTTAGGGGATATAGAAGTTGAATCTAAGGATAATGTTGAGGAGGGGGTTCGTTTTTAATGACTTCCAAGTCTTCTATTTTCTAATGAACTACTTAACACAAGGAATATTTTATTAAGGCTATGTGACGAATAAGACACAGTTCAAGGGAGGTAGAGTGGAACCACTAATCCTGTAGTCAAAGAGGTGGCTAAATGTGGTTAGAGAAGTGATATGTGCATATGATTATAAATGAAAAGAAAGAATGGAAGGAATATATAAAGTAAAAATGTTGGAGATAGGTTGAAGAGCATGTGCCAGGACTTTGAGGTGAGAGGGAGCTGAATATTTTCGGAGCAAGACGAGAGGGTCATGTTTCTGGAACAGTGGGCAAAGGGAAAAGTTGTAAAGACCAAACTTAAGAATCCATAGGACAGACTAAAGAGTTGAGATACAAAGTAAAGGCATAGAAAAGCTTTTTTAGTGAAAATACAGCAAAATATTTTTTTGATACAGAGAAAGAAATGGGCAGTTAGAACTACAAGTAGACATGGCCAGAGAAGAACCTCTCCATCATAGAGTATATAAAAAAATAAAAAGCAAAGAAGTTATACTGAAGGGTTTTAAAGGAAAACAATTTGTTGACAAAGTTAAACACATGAGAACAGCATCAGCGCTGTCATCAGCAACCCCCCCCCAAAAATGAAGACAGCATGCAATGATACCTCATTAAACCTGAAAGCAAATAACTGACAACCAAGTTTGCTATGTGTATGAAGCCTGTATTTTTAAATTAACATTACAAGGATATTTCAAGATAAGGACATACTAAGGCAGTTCATGAATGTTTAATTGGAAGCTAACACAAAGGAGGAGGAAAGTTTCAATTATTACTGCACAGAAAAGAATAAACTTTATGAGAGAAATAGATGAACAGAGAGCAGTTAGAACAGAATCCATCAAGTCCAATGCAGCATGTCCACAAAACCTACTGTATTACTTGAAGAAACAGAATAACAAAAACATTCAAACCAATCTCTAAGACACCTTACAAATTACAGGAATTAGCAAACATCTCTAAATAATAACCTTACATGTAAACAGCCTCAGTTTACCAACAATGAGATGTAGACGAGGTGACTGGATTAAAAAATAAGACCCAGGTCTCTTGTCTCTAAGAAACATATCTCACATGCAAATATAGACAAAGACAAAAAGAGAAAAATATGTAAGTTGATGGTTCAAGCAAATGGAAGTCCCAAATATCAACATGGCAGTCTAAACAAGACCTTATGGATGACACTGGGTGACATGGCAACATATTAGAAGGAAAGGTTATGAGACCTCAAAACTAGACAAAGCTACAGGCAGCTAAGGAATACTGAGAATGGAAGAAAGTCTTCCCCAGTGAAGAACAAATCAATTTGTTGTCCAATAACAAAGTATTAGCCCTAAAAGTGTATACATAAAAGTCACATTACACAGACTGAGCAGATTGTACTTACATATTTAGCAATGCACACACAAATACATACTCATACACATATATACATAATAAATACACATGCACATACACACAACAACAACAAAGAAAAAAGGATATGAATTTGATAAGAGAGTGGGGTACAAACAAAGGTCTAGAGGAAAGAAAGGGAAGGGGAAATGATGAAATTACATTATAAAATCAAAAATAAAAATTATTAAAAATAAATAAATAATAAAAATCAACAAATAAATTACATACAGATCAAAGAGACTTAAGAGATATCTATGCACTCTGCCCTCCAAGAGATGCAAAATATGCATTATTCTTAGCAACTAAGACTTTTTAAAAAATACATCATAGTCTAGGCTACAGAGCAAGTCTTAAAAATACAAAGGAACTAGAATAATTCATTTGATATTATTATATCATAGTGGAAGAAAAATAGAAATTAATACCAACAGCAACTAGATAGTTATTTGGAGATTGAACAATATACTTTTGAATAAACAATAGGTCATTAAAGAAATCAAGAAAAATTAAATTTTTCTTGAATCAAATGAAAATGAAAACATAACTTACTGGAACTGTGGGTCACAGCTAAAGCAGTCCTAAGAGGAAAGTTTATAGTTATAAGTACTTATATGAAAAACCAGTGGATATTTCAAATAACCTAATGAAGAACTCCAGAGATGTAAATAATAGAAATAAGTCAACCTCCAAATGCAGCAGGTGGTAAGAAATAAGAAAGTTCAGAGCAGAAACTAATGAATTGGCTCAAAATCGATTCTTATAAAGGATCAACAAGATTGACAAAGTCCTAACCAAACTACCAAAAGAAAGGAAAAAGACCCAAATTAACAAAATTAGAGATGAAAATAAAGATGCTATGATACACTTCAATAAAATCCAGGGACTTTTAAAGAATAGTTTGAAAATGTATGTTCCAATCTAAAAACAAACAAACAAACAAAAAAAAAACTGATAAATTACTAGACACATATGTCCTACTAAAATTAAATAAAAAAGATATAAAGAAAACATTGAAAAGATTCACTGATTAATTCTACCAAACCTTTAAGGAAAAAATAAGATTAATATTTCTCAAGCTGTTCTGCAAAATAGAAAGGGAAAACACACTGTTAAATTCATCCCATGAGACCAGGATTATCCTGGTATCCAAAGAAGATGAGAACATAACAACAACAACAGCAACAACAAAAAAAAAAAAAAAAACAAATAAACAAAAAACTGTAAACCAATTATCCTGATGAACATGGACACAAAACATGTCAATAAAATACTTATAAATTGCATTCAGGAACACACAAAGAAAATGATAAACCATGACCATGTTTGTTCTATCCCACAGATTCAAAATAGGCCCAATATATGCAAATTAGTATACATGATACAACATATAACTACTGTTATGAACAGAAATCAGATGATCATCTCAAGAGATTTAAAAAAGAAAAAAGGGCCAATGACAAAGTTCATTAGAAAAAACCCTGAAGAAATTAAGAGTAAAATGAATCCTGAACAGAACACCAACAGCACAGGCTCTAAGATCAACAATTAATAAATGGGGCTTCATGAAACTGAAAAGCTTCTGTAAAGCAAAGACATGGTCATCAGTGTCAAAATGACAGCCTACCAACTGGGAAAAGATCTTCTTCAACCCTACATCTGACAAAGGGCTAAATATCCAGAATATATAAAGATTTTAAAGATTTAAAGAAGTTAAACATCAACAAACAAAGTAATCCAATTTAAAAAATGGGGTACAGAGCTAAAGAGAGAAGTCCCAACAGAGGAATATCGAATGGTAGAGAAACACTTAAAGAAATGTTCAACTCTAGAGTGCAGGGAATCTAATGAAAGAAGGGGGAGATAGAAAGACATGGAAGGAACAGGAGCTCCACAAGGAGAGCAACAGAACCCAAAAATCTGGGCACAGGGGTCTTTTCTGAGACTGATACTCCAACCAAGGACCATTCATGGAAATAACCTAGAACCCCTGCACAGATGTAGCTCATGGCAAATCAGTGTCCAAATGGACTGTCTCTGACATGAACTCAGTGGTTGGCTCTTTGAACACCTCCCCTTGAGATGGGGAGCAGCCTTACCAGGCCACAAAGGAAAACAGTGCAGTCAGTCCTGATGAGACCTGATAGGCTAGGGTCAGAAGGAAGGGAAGAAGGACCTCCCCTATCAGTGGACTTGGGGAGGGGTATGGGAGGAGGTGAGGGAGGAAGAGTGGGATTGGGAGGGGACAAGGGAAGGGACTATAGCTGAGATACAAAGTGAATAAACTGAAATTAATAAAAAATAAAGAAAGAAATTTAAGAAAAAGAAAAAAAAGAAATGGTCAATGTCCTATCAAAATGACCTTGAGACTCCATCTCGTACTCATCAAAATGGCTAAGATCAAAAACTCAAGGGACTAAACATGCTGGAGAAGTTGTGGAGAAAGGTAAACCCTCCTTCATTGCTACTGGGAATGTAACCTTGTATAATCACCTTGGAAATAAATCTGGTGCTTTCTTAGAAAATTAGGAATAGTGCTACCTCAAGATCCAGCTATCCCACTCCTGGGCGTATACCAGAAAGATGCTCCACCATACAAGGATATTAGCCCAACTATGCTCATAGCAGCTTTATTCATAATAGCCAGAATCTAGAAACAACCTAGATGTCTCTCAACCGAAGAATGGATACAGCAATTGTGGCACATTTACACAATGCAATACTACTCAGCAATTAAAAACAAGAAAATCATGAAATTTTCAGGCAAATGGTGGGAACTAGAAAAGATCATCATGAGTGAGGTAACCCAGAAGCAGAAAGACACACAAGGAATATACTCATTTATAAGTGGATATTAGACATATAATATAGGATAAACATACTAAAACCTATAGTCCTAAAGAAGCTAAACAACAAGGAGGACCCTAGGGAAGAGGCTTAATCCTCATTCAGAAGGGTAAACAAGATAGACAAGTAAAGTAGGAGAAGACAGGGAACAGGACAGGAGCCTTCCAGAGGGGGCCTCTCCATCAGGGTATCAAAGCAAATGCTGAGACTCATAGCCAAACTTTGGGCAGAGTGCAGGAAATTTTATGGAAGAAGAGGCAGATAGAAAGACCTGGAGGGGACAGGGGCTCTACAAGGAGACCAACAAAGCCAAAAATATCTGGACACAGGTAGTCTTGCAGAAACTGATGAATCAACCAAAGACCTGTATGGAGAGGCCCTAGATACCTGCTTACATGCAGCCCATGGGCATCTCAATCTCCATGTGCCTTCCCAAGTAAGGGGAGCAGAGGCAGTCACTGGCATGAATTTGGCATGAACTTGGTTGCCTGCTCTTTGATCACCTTCCCCTGGCAAGGTGGTCTTACTAGGCCACAGAGAAAGAGGATCCAGACAGTCCTAATGAGACCTGAAAGGCTTGAGTTAGAAGTAGAGGAGAAGGACCTCCCCTATCAGTGGACTATGGAAGGGACATAGTGGGGGTGGGAGGAAGATGGAAGGAGGGTGAGGCCAGGAGGAGATGAGGGAGGGAGCTATAGTCAGGATACAAAGTGAATAAATTATAATAAATAATAATAATAAAGAAAAAATTAAAAAGAATAAAAGGAAACTATCTTTAAAATAACTTTCTGTGATGTTTTATCATCGTATGTGTGTTCATGGTACCTGTGAATGGGGCACATGCCAGAGCATGCATGCAGAAGTCAGAGGGTGACTTTGTGGAGTCAGTTCCCTCCTTCCACCTTTACATGGATTTCAAAGATTGAGCTGAGGTTTCTAAGCTTGTGTGGCAAGCACTTAACCAGCTAGTCCAGCTCATTGGCCTAAGAAGAAATATGTCTCAACATAGTAAAGTTTATCTACGACAAACCCATCCCCAACACCAAACTGAAATCTGAAACAAGACAAGGGTGTCTACCTTCTATATTCGTCTTCAACAAAGTATTTTACTTTAAGTCTTAGGGAGAGCAGTAACACAACAGATTAAAGGGGATTCACATACCAAATGATGAAGTCAATGGATCTTGATTTGTACATGGCCTGGCCCTATCCTTCAAAGATCCTACAGAATGCACCCGAAAACTGAGACCCAACCATGTTTAGATGAGTAGTTAGTTATATGACAGATATGGAAAAATCAGTGACCTTTCTCTACTTGCTGAGGAATCAGGAGAAAACGGCCCCATTCACAGCAGTTTTTTAAAAAAACACTAGGAATTCATCTAATTATGCAGATGAAAGGCTTTTCAATGAGAAGTTTAAAACATTGAAGAGATAAACTAAAGACATTGGAAAATAGAAAGACCCTCCTCCCCAAGTTTATGGGTTGAGAGAATTAAACCTGTGAAAATTGACATATTATCAAAAGCAACTTTCATATTTAATACAATCATCATAAAAATTTCAATTACTTCTTCAAAGAACTAGAAAAAAAATCAAGGTAAAATGCACATGTAAGTTAAAACAAAACAAAACAAAACCTTGAATAGTCAAAGCAATTCTTAGCAAATAGAACAAATTTGAAGCTATCACAATACCTAATTATAAAGTATAGTTCAAGCCACAGCAAGAAATACTGTGTGGAACTAACTATAAAAATATGAGCCAGATATAAAGCCACACAGCTACAGCTACCTAATTTGTGACAAAGATGCAAAATATATCCAATGCTAAAATAAAATAACAGCGGTTTCAACAAATAATCCTGGGTAAGTCAGCATCCATATGAAGAAGCACAGAATTGTCTGCAGATATCTAACAAACTGGACAAAATGGAAGTTTCTTACAAAAGTCAATTCAGGATAGAATTGATGGATGGCGGAAAACTCTGAAACTGCTGAAGTAAAATTTAGATAAAACACTTCAAGATATGAGCATGATAAAGAACTTGACTTAATCAAAGTACAGATGAAAGGAGGAGCTATACCTGATTCTCAGGAAACCCAGAGGACCATGGAGTAATTTAATCTTTCCAAAGAACTGAAAGTTCTACATGAAATAGTTATATCCCTAGACAATATGCTTTATCAAAATGAAATCAAGAAAACATGAAGAATTTTCTGAAAGGGTCTCTAATTTCACAGGAAATAACACCAAATATTAACAAATGCAAATTAAACAACATCTGCATAGCAAAGCAAATGATTATGAGAATGAAGACATAGTCTGCAGAACTAGAGAAGATCTGTGTTAACTGTGCATCAGAATGAGGATGTTACCTACAGTACATAAAGAAAGGTGAAATTAGATAACAAACGTCCAAACCCAATCATCCTATAACAAATGGACAACTGAAATAAATAGACATTTTTAAGGAAAAAGTACAAGTGACCAATTAATAGTTTTAAAGGTGTTCAACACCTTTAAGCTATAGGAGAAATGACATTAAAATTTACTTGGAATCTATCTCACCCTAGTAAGAATGGCTAGTATCAAGAAAATAAATGAAATAAATACTGGTAAGGACGTGTGAGAAAGGACACCATTTATCTACCTCCTGAGGCAATGGAAAGTGATGCAGTCACTGTGGCAGGCTCCTTAAAACAACTAAATGTTGAACAGCCATGGGACCCAGTCATACCACTCCTGGGTGTATATGCTAAGAACCCCAGAGGCACATGTACATCCATTTTTGTTGTTGTACTATTAACAATAGCAGAGAAATGGGAGAAGCCTAGATGTCCCCACCAACAGACAAGTGAATAACAAGTGTGAGGAACCTGTACACAGTGGAATGGTATTTGGATCTAAAGAAAAATGAAGTTATGATATCTTCAGAGAAATGGTAGACTTAAGTGATTTGCTCAGACTCAGCAAGACAAATACTGTATGTTTTCCTTTGTGTGTAAAGCCTAGATTTCAATTTCCATATCTATTTACATGAGGGGTCTGTAGATGGTGAAAGTAGAAAAGGACCAAGGGAAAAGATATCTTAAGGGAGGAGGAGATGCTATTAGAACACACGTGTTATGAAGGAGAGAGTCTATTAGGAGAAAAAGAACCAATAAGAGGGGAGTGGGGCACTGGAGTAGGGGATGAAGGAGAAAGACATATACACCCAAAATGCCACAATGGAACCCACCCCTGTGCATGCTACCTTCAAAAAGTAATTTTAAAAGACTCTAGGAAAAATGATACATGGGAGCCTCTTACTCCTTGGACTTTGGGAAATATTTTTGTCTTTTCTCTCTAATTTGACTAATTGAAAAATAGAAATCCTATAGGCTGTAATTACTGAATGCACATTATTTTTTAAGGTAAATATGGAATAATTGCCAGAACAGACAGAAAACTTAGAGAATATCAAATGTGAAATTAGATTAGTAATCAAGAAAAAAAAAAACCTCAGGGGATTTTGAATGCTTAGAAATTGTGCAACACACTTCTACAAAGTCTACAGGTTGAAGATAATAAAATGAAAATTGGAAAACATTTTGAACTAGATAATAAAAAATACTATATATCAAAATGTGTGGGAGACAGCTAAGTAGTGCTCAGACCTGAGTGTATAGCTTTAAACATAGAGAAGAGTAAACAGGAATGAAAGCAGATACCTAATGCTTCTATCTCAATAACCTCCAAGTGTTGTGATAAACACTTAAAAATGGTTGCAGAAGACTATGGCAAGGGCCTGAACCCAAGCAAAGGAAGAGGAGACAGAGATGCTCAGAGGAAAATCCTAATTAAATCAAACATTGATTCTTTTTAAAAGATGGATAAATTGTAAACTCCAAGCAAAAGTGATTAAGGAAGGAAGGGAGGGAGAGATAGAGGGAGAGAGGGAGGAAGAAAGGAAAGAAGGAAGGAAGGAAATAAGGAAGGAAGGCTGGAAGAAGGAAGGAAGACAGAACCAGGAGTAAAGGGCATAGCCTTGGACAGGGAGTCACCAGTGTCAGGATATAAAAAGCTTATACCATGGCAGCTCACACAGACATTAAAAATATTATAATGGGCTGTTTTGGATAACTTTTGCCAATAAATTCAACAACTTAGATGAAACAGATAAATCCCTTGTAAATACAAGCTATCCAAACTATCACAAGAATAAATAAGAAATCTGTTAAAGAAACTCAGCTTTTAATTAAAAAAAAAAAAAAAAATCTTCCCACAAAGAATCTTTTGGCCCAGATGGTTTCATGAATACTCTGTTTCAAACATTCAAGAAGAAATAACAGCAAACTTATATAACATAAACTTGGGGGTTTAAAGAAAAGAAAACTTTTTTAGCTCACTTTATGAGGTCACAATAACCCCAGCACCAAAACATCACAAAACCATTACAAGAAAAGAAAACTACAGGCCAGGCTCTCTCATAAACACAAAGATAATAATATTGGCCACCAAGCGCATTTCTCTTAAGCTAGACATTTGTTTCAGTCTTGTAAGTCAACAATGGAATGACTTGTAAGTGACCTGAGACACCTTTGATGGTCAAAGAAAAGATTCAAGAAAGGCAAGCTTTCTTCAAGCTTTTGCATTAAGGAGGCCTATCCTGTGTCTGATAATTCCAAGAAATGCATTTGCATCCCTAAAAGGAAGATCATTAGAATTCCTTTCTTGGATGAAGTCCATCATTTTGTCCAAAATGAAGAGAATAAAATGATCTCAGCCTAACTTACTTTACACCATCTGCATGACAAGTATCTGTTGACACAACTGATAACGACAGAGACCATTCCTTATTGTAGGGGAACAAATTGCAATGAAAATATACAATCACACATTAGGACACATTTGTATACAAGAGATGTGTGTAACCATTTGGCATCGCATCTTAATGACAAGCAATGACTTTATTAGACAACCCACAGCAATGTCCCATCTCAAGTTATTCTCATACAATGAACTGCTGGATCAAGAAATAGTAGACCAGTGATATCTTTCATTTTCACCCTTTCAAATATTTTAATGCCCTATTTTATTAGTCTCAACATTCCTTAAATGTGTCTACCTTGTGTGGCTATGTTGGCACAGGTGCCAGTCAGGCAAAACCACCAGTAACATGCCTAGAGGATCAAGCTAGCCTTGTTGTTTTTCTAAGTTGACCAAACATTTTAAATGTTTATTAATGGTCGTCTGAAGTTGCCACAGACCAAAATTCTCAGAGCAGAGTACCCAAACCAGCAACATGAGCTTTACATATAACCGGCTAGAAATACAAGATCTTTAAACCAGGCCCATTATATCAGAATATGGTCAGAAATGCAACAATTGGAGCTTTAGTCTATTTTTCTGGGTAGTATAGTGTTTCCTAAAGACTGAGAACCACTGAGGGCCAATGTTATCCCTCTACTTGCCACTCTAGCTTTGCGTCTTGCAACAAGTATGATATGTGTGTGCCCCATGTGTAATACATTTCCTAAGACAGAAGTGCCAAATAAACAAAGAAAAGTTATGAGAAAATAAAATGTTTCCATAATTTGAGGTCTTTAATGATAGAAAGTCAATGACTATTGTTGAATATTTTTGTGACATAGATAAAATTGGATGGGCTTGGATCCAACTTGTGGAGACCTCAGTGTTAGCACTCACTTTCTCACTGAAGGACCCTTATCACAACACAGGTGGGTGGGAGTGATATACCGTGCTCTACCATGCCGTACAACTGAGCAACAGAAAATCTGTTAAAAAGAAAAAAAGCCTAGATATGAAACCTACCACCTTCTTATTAACTACGAGCCTCGCATAAGTATCAATCTTACTCTGCTCTAATTTCTTCATACATCTTTTATTTCACGGGCTGGGAGGTTTAAGTGGAAGGCTATAATATGTATGCACAATCATATATAATACATGCATTTTTTGTGAATGAATGGTATGAAAAAAAAATACATATTTATGTAGATAAACCCTTGGTCTAGGGTTTGGAATTCAGTAAATCCTAATAAGTATTAGCAGTTGTTATCATTAGCTTTTATACTATTAGGCCAGCAAAAGTAGCCTATTCATAAGTTTTAATAATGGAAATCTCATATTGAACTCATTTAAGAGCAAGAGACAGAAACTCAAAACTAGATTAGGCAAGAGGGAAGCGTTACTGGCGGGTTTAACAAAATTACGGAAATGTTAGCCTGAGTCAATGATGAAGCTGCAGGAGGATCCTAACATGCCCAGGGCCCTCTCTGCTTCGTGTTCTTTGTTAATCGTTCACTTTTTACAAAAGAACCCTTTATTCTTGATATTTCATAAATGTATACAATTAAATAGTGTCATATTCAACCCCATTTTCCTTTTCTAGCTGTGTATCTCCCTAACATGTTTTCCTTCCTCTTCATTGTCATCATTGTAGTCATCACTGCCATACTATCCACTGAGACCAAATATGTACACAGGTGCAGCACATTCAATAGAGCATGGGAAACCTACTTCCATTAATCTTCCTTAAGAAATAATGATTTCCCCCTCTCTGTTCTGGTTAGCCTTCACTGTCAACTTGACACAGTCTAGACTCATCTGAGAGGAAAGATTTGATTGAAGAATTGCCTGGGTCACATTGGCCAGTGGGCACACCTATGGAGGATTATGTTGATATTACTAGAGGTAGGAGGGTGGTCCACTGTGGGAGGTCTCATCCCCTGATCAGACAGTGCTAAACTGTATAAGAAAGTTGGCTAATCATGAGCCTGGGAGTGAGGCAGCAAGCAGCATCCCTCCACGGTTTCTCCTTCAAGTTACTGCTTTATTTCTTGCCCTGAGTTCCTTAATGATGACCTGGAAGTATAAGGCAGATGGATCCTTTCCTTCCCTAAGTTGCTTTCTGTTAGTGTGTTTCATCACGGCAACAGAAAGAAAGCCAGAATCCTCCCCCAGCAGCTACCAACTGCCAGTAGTGCCTCAGTAAGGGGTGGGTTCTAGAGAGCACCTCCCAATCTATGAATTCGGTTGGTTTGAAATTCTTTGGGTCTCTGGGAGATAACCACAGCAGCTATGAATTTACCCTCAATCTTTTGAAAGATAGGACTAACTTCTTTCATGGGGAATGGGACACCAACACCACATTTATCTGGGTTTACAGTCTCACCCCTTTGAGACTAGAGATGTTCCAATTAAAACATTCAAAGGGGAAGAGCTGCCCTTTGTGAGCCATTTCCCTTCTTGGGACAGATTTAGCTGACAGGAGAGCATGCCTGGTCATCCATCCACTATCCAAGCCAGCAGCAGTCTCTATTCAGACTTCTGCTAAGAATTTATACCCTTGATGGTAAATCTGAGCAGTCTTCCCAAGTCTTCTGGCCCAGGAGAAGTAACCAACCATGTTGTTCTTTTCCTGTTGTGGCTGTCACTCTGACCATTTCACAATCCGGTTCTTAATGACTGTCCCATCTTTCATGGCTTTTGTTATTTGACCCTGGGCTAAAAACAGGACATGTGTTTATCTTACCTGACAAAGTACCCATGGCGGAAAGGCTTAGATCACTTGTGTACTGTACTTTCTCCCCTCCAGATGGGGCTGTAATTAAAATTTAACTGTCTGGGTCTAACTTAAGGTGAGGAAAAGATATATTAAGTTTACACACATGTTATTTGCCTGTCCCTACCCACAGCCCTTAGTCTTCACATTTCATATGCAACCACCCTCTGTGGGAGGGGTGTGTGTGTATGTGTGTGTGTGTGTGTGTGTATGTGTGTGTACCACCTTCTATGGGAGGGGTGTCAGTTGTGTGTCTGTGTGTGTGCAAGTGTGTGCAGACACACACACAGTTTTGCTACAATTCTCATTTCACGAAGTTTATGCAAAAACCAAACACCTGGGTTGAGATTTTCCTAAAGGAGTCATCTGAAGTAGGTACTTCATGCCAAAATGTCACAAAGATTTATGTGCTTTCATTTGCGCATTAAATTGAGGACAGGTGGAGAATGCTCTAGCCTGAGAAAAGCTGATAGCTCCTTTCTTCCTTAGAAGACTATGTTATGACTACTGCTGCTCTTGATTGAGAAAAGAAAAAGAAAAGGAAAGAAAGAAAGAAAGAAAGAAAGAAAGAAAGAAAGAAAGAAAGAAAGAAAGAAAAGGCTTATGATTGAAAAGTAGTATTTTTAACTACTAATTATCTCTATGATCATGTTTCTCACAAGCTGGGACCCAAGGTGAGTCCTAGCTCAAACCCAGGAGGCAGTCCTGTACCCACAGAGCCAGTAAACAGCTGGGCCTTCTCTCGTGGTCATGGGAAGATCTGGGACCTCCACACCGTCTACTGATGTGTCTTGCAATGGAGTCAGTTCCACATATGTAACCACTCACTTTTTAATTTGGTTCTTGTTTCAGACACCTTTCTAGAACCCAATACATCTAAGAATTGTCATCACTTGATAGGTCGCTACTCTGCAGCCAGCCCTCTCCCCCATCTTGAAACAGGCCATTCCATAAGCTGGACCTTTGTCTGCAATAAGAGTGTGAATGCGCATGTCAGAAAGGGAGGTATGGTCAGAGGAACGGGTGTGCCAGGCTTTTCACACTGGAAAGGAGAGCTACATGTGGAAAGCCAGGTGGGCACAATCCCCTTTCTCACCAGAGGTATGCTACATACAGTGAAATCACTCTGTACGTTTCATCCTTTTGAGATCCAAGCAGAACTTTTGAATAAAATATTTATCAAGTCATTGACTGAGCTGTAAAAGCTAGAATCAGGTATGTGAAAAGCAGAGCTATGTTCATTCACACTGAGGAGCAATAGATGTACAATTAGTCCTTGCTGTTTATGATCTCACTCAATTCTAAGCTCAAGAAGGAAATTTGAATCCTCCTAAAGATTTCTGAACTTTCCTTGGGTAGGCAATTATAACAACTGTCATGACCTGTCCTATCATTTAAAATAACCCAGGAATGAAATAATCAGAGAGTCAGAAATGCTGAGATCACTATGGCAAAAGCTTTCCAAAAAAATAGTTCATCATCCCCAGAAACTTTTGCATGAGTTTATTGAGCAACTTGGTGTGTGATACAAACATGATTGTTAATGAGATGGCTGCTGGAGGGAGATGTAGAAAAAAAAGCATTTTATAGTTCAGATAAATGTCCATGGTTCAGTAAATGCTTGCCTTTTAAGGTTAAATCCCCAAGGAACCAGCAACAAGGAACCGGACACAACCTCTAATTTTTTCTATGTCATGATGGTATGCTATCTTGAACATAGACTAAAGATTGCTGTGTTATAGCCACAATGGCATTGGGAGAAGGCCACATTTGATTTTGAGAATATATGTACTCCCCTTGTATAACACTTGAGCTGAAGCTCTAATATAAATTCCACTGATTGGTGCAAATGATTCAAGGTTATTTTGTCATTGAAAAAAAAAGGATAATTCTATCCAGTATTCCGTATGTGTGTGCGCGTATGCACTTGTGTGTGTGTTCAATATTTCATTTTGGTTTTGTGGTAGGCACCTTGTACATGGTAGGCAGGTGCTCTAACACTGGGATATGCCACCTATCTCACCATAGCTTTATAAAGGATGTTTGAAGCGAGAGCTCTGATCTAGATTCACATAGCTCCATTTACTTGGAGTAGATCTAATACCAGCATACAAATAATTACTTACATATGTCAGTGGATGGATGGGCAATGCAATACCCTCTCGTGGACACTAACAATGTAGGTCATCTATTTGGGTTAAGATGTTTGGCTCCATACTTGACATTCCCACTGCAGCATCACATCAATCTCCCCATATGTACATGCAGGTCTCATAGAAACTGACAATCAGACACAGGTCCTGTTCACCCTAAGCCAGATCTCTAGCTGAACCCATGAACCTTTTTGTCCCATCTATAAGGCTTGCTTTCTCTACTCTTCTCCTCCTATCACAACATTTCAGGTATCCATTTTCTATTGGGATTTTTAATCTGGATAGGCTATATATAAAACACATTGTTTATGGGTGTCTTAGTTGGGGTTTCTTTTCTGCAATTAAACACCATGACCAAAAAGCAATCTGGGGAGAAAGGGGTTTATTGGGCTTATACTTCCTTGTTGTAGTTCATCAAAAGAGTCAGGACAGGAACTCAAGCAGGGCAGGAACCTAGCGATAGCTGAGGCAGAGGCCACAGAGAGGCACTGCTTATTGGCCTGCTTCTCATGCTGGCTCAGCCTGCTTTCTTATAGAACCAAGGACTGTCAGCCCAGGGGTGGAGCCACCCGCAATGGGCTGGGCCCCCCTTCATAAATCACTAATTTAAAAAATTATCTATAGTCTGGCCCACAGCCCAGTCTTCCAGAAGCATTTTCTCAATGAAGGTTTCCTCCTCTCAGATGACTATAGTTTGTGTCAAGTTGACATACATCTAGCTAGTACAGGAGAGGACTGGTCAGTGTTTCTGAGTGTCTTCACCTAGAGTTCCACAGTGGAACCTATCTCCAGAGAACCTATCTCCATCAGAATATCTGAGAGAAAATTCACTGTGGCTCTTCTAGTGGGCACTTTTCTTTCCATGGTGGCACCAAAAATACCCTGGCTCCAATCTCTGGAGCACAGAGCTAGCCCAACTCCCTTTGGTTGGTAACAAAATCTGCTGTGACTTCAGGTAATTAAAACAAGAAGTAAGCAAACACTGGCCATGTCATCAGGCACTGTTCCAAGCACCCCATACTAACTGAGACTTAATTCTTACAGCAATCTTACCATTCTACTCTCTTCACTATGAAAGAAACTGGGACACACAGAGTGGTAGTTTTTTGGTGGTGATGGTTATTGTTGATGGTGGTGGTACTGGTGGTGACACTGGTGGTTGTGGTGGTGGCGGGAGTTTTGTTTGGTAATGATCACACAGCCTGTAAAGAGAGAAATTAGAACTCAAATCGCAGCTCTAGATTGAAGATCTTGCTGCATGATACCACTTTGCCATGAGAAAATATATGCCTCATAAATAACAAACATGCATGTTACTTTAGAGATATTGACCAACATTTCCATTTCTCTTACTCATGTGAATCTGTACCCTAAAATACTGGAAATTCCCCCAATTATATTCCCTCCCAGAGAATATAATTCCTAGACTGCCTTTCTCTAAGGAAGGCCAAAAGCTAGAGTTGACCCCACCTTTCATGGATGTAGTATAGAGAGAGCAGGGCTCTGTCCCAGGACCCACTGGATTGATGGAAGCAGAGTATAGAATAGGAGGAAGCTAGATTAGCTTTAAGGTTTAGAATACAGTAATTATTGCTCAGTATTGTGCTCTAGGCTAATTAAATAAATCCTAGTCTGGCTGTGCATTACTTGGGTATATAGCTGGTTAGCGAGTAACTGCTACTTTACTAAAAATAAAAATCAATATTAAATATTAATAATCACTCTACATCAGAGTTTAAGAAGGAAGCTGAAAGGTTGCTCATATTCTTTGTTCAGACAGGCAGAAGCTGCTATGGATTTAGCACAAAGGAAAGTCACTGAAGGTCACTCTTCCTTCTGTCTCCACCAACGGAACATGGTACCAAGAGGCTGCATGTGTGGAGACTGGCTGGGGGTAAACAGATAGGAAGAAAGCTCCAGAAGTCAAGAAGCATGAAGACAAGAGAAATGCTTTTTGATTCCCACTCAGTTATAGCTGAAGATAGAATGCCACAACCAATGGTTGCTGTCCACAGAGAATATGATAACAGTTCCTGGTGGGTACTCTTTTAGCCCACCTTCATGCCAGTATCTGACTGTGGGCATTGAAATTTGCATTGTCAGAGTTTAGCTCTAAGGTCAACAAGGCAAACCTGTTTTTGAAAAATCCCTGTCTCCACCAGAGTAGAACAGAGACGTAACTCCATCAGCAGGTGCAGCACAGTCAATCCCCCCTTCAGGATGGAAGGAGATCTCTGCCCCTGCAGCAGTAAACCAACCCCAGCTTGCTTGACTGTAAGGGCATATTTTCCAAACAAGATAGATTTTCATGTAGCATAATTGCCTTCAAGTAGGTAGACATTTATGCTAACAAATACACTAGAAACACAGCTCGAAAAGGGAACATTGGATTCCTATATTCCACCTCACGCCAAGATAAGCAGGATAAAAGGGGTGTTCTCCTAAGATGACCTGGTGGGTATGGCCCCATTGGCCAAAAGAAGCATATATAGGAAGAAATCCTCTCCTCCCCACTCAAGCAGGGCTAGTGTTTAATTATTATACATTTGGGATGCTGCACCAGCCAGGAAAACTTCTAACTGGTTGGAGACCAAGTATTTTTCTTCCTGTTTTTTTTCTCTAAGTATTTTTCTCTGAAAGTTTTTACAGTCCCCTTCACTGAATGTTTATAGGAACTCACACACATGGAGCTTCACACACACACACACACACACACACACACACACACACATACACACACACACACACACACACACACACACACACACACACACCTCCATCGTCACAGCACAGGCATTGTTCTGGGGCTCCCTAGAGTGTGTGGTGCATTTATTTATCCTCCAAAGCCTGGCTCAAGTCCCACCTCTTCTGGGCCAACTCTGATTTTCTTCAAACAGACACCATCTCTCCTTCACCTTCTGTCTTCCCTTTCCTTACACTCTGCCTTTTATTGCTGTTGATTGAAGACCCAACGTCCCATCTGGGGGAGCTGGGGGATTGTGGGGGAGCTCTTAATGGTTCCAGCTTTCCAAAGTATTCGAGTGCAGCCTTTCACAAGGTCAATATCATCAAATGTTTCCCTGGAAAATAAAATAACCCATGAATGAATGGAGCCATGAAATTGCATATTCGGGATGAAGGGAATGTGAGAACACTAGCTGCAGGCTTTAACTCTGAGGAGTTCATGTACTCAAACCATTCTTGTCTGTAGCCTCTGGGCTCTCCTTACAATTCCTTAGCCCCACCCTCCTTTTTAAGAAGGGCAGGAACTTTACCAAATGGGAAGAAAGGATGAAACTTGGAACTTGGATTTTACTCTGGACTGATGGCATTGAGTCAAGAGCCTATCAGATCAGTTTTGTCTCATCTTTACAGAAAAAAACAGTACAAAGATTTCTTGCTGATTCCCAGGCCCTGCCATGGTTTGAATATGGAGGGTCCACCATGTTTGAAGGCTCAGTCTACAGGGTGTGGTACTAGTGGAAGCTTTGTGAAGCAGGGACTTGTAGGAAGACTGTGCCATGAAGGCTGTAAGTTATTTTTCATGGGACCCTTTGGGTCCTTGGCCGCACCCAGCCTTTATCAAGAAGGTGACCTTGAGTGTGACAACTTGCTTCTATGGATGCTCCTACCAGGAGGTGCTGCCATCTGCTGCCCACCCAGAAGTCAAACCAACGGGACCAGCAACCTATAAAACAGTTAGGTAAATCACCCTTGTCTCTCCGCTGCATCAGATACTTGATTACAATAATCATTCTCCTTCCTTTCTGCTCCCTGTTCCTCTCCCTCTCCCTCATCATTATCCCTCCCTTCCTTTGTTCCTCCATCCCTCCTTTCTTCTCTTTCTCTCTCCTTTCTTCCCTTCCTTTTTTTTTCCTTCCTGTTTTTGGAGACACAGTGTCAAGCTGGTCACCAGCTCACCAAGTAGCCATGGATGACCTTGAACTTCTGATTCTCCTGTCATTACCTGCTAAGTGCTAGGATCACAGGTGTGCACAACCACACCAAGTTGGAGTGGTGTTGGTGACCGAATCTAGAATTCCACACCTGCCTAGTAGAACCCTACAACTGAATCCTCAGTCCCTCATCATAATTCTATTTCTAATTTCTAAGTTTCCCAATCATCTATTTTCATAGCAATACAACCTCTTCCCTGTTGCTACCTTCTGGAGAATATAATTCTTAGACTGCCTTTCTCTAAGGAAGGCCAAAAGCTAGAGGTAACCCCACCTTTCATGGATGTAGTATAGACAGAGCAGGGCTCTGTCCCAGGACCTCGAGAATTGATCAAGGTCAAGAGGACAGTCTCTAGAGCGGTGGCAGCCCTGTCTGATCAGGCTGGCCTGGGATGTTTCCCTTATGGACTCTCTCTTGGATCCTCTATCCAGCCCTTCATACAAGCCACTGTGTTCATCCCTTTTCATCTTCTTCCTTCTGTGACCTTTCCTGCTTCCCCTTTTTCCCCTCTATGACCTTTCCAGCCTGCTGTTTCTCCTACATAAAGTTCCCAGGAGACACTTCATTAATTCCCAACACTTCAGGTCACCCAGATCTATTCCACTACTAGCAGACAATACTTTAACCAAGAAGTGCTTTAGGAGGAAATGTTCTACACATACTCTGGTGGCACACATTCTGAGGTGGTTTCAACCACTGCAGGAAAGAGCAGAGGTACCGCTGAACGGTCCGGTGATAACTGAAAATCCGCAGGTGAACCTGTGTCATGCCTCCTAGGGAACACACTTGCTGCCAGCCTGAGTCCAGTTACTTTTCAGTGCTACATGGGCAGTTTCTTACAACAGCTTACCCTCTGATTCCAGAGAAAATATTTCTCCTCACATACTCAATAACTACTTCTGTTGTTTTATCAAGGACAAGAAGGTTTTCAAATCATGTTGTCATGTGCCAGTCCATTCATTGAAGATAATTGTTTTGTTTCCTTAATGAGCCATACTTTCTCACTCAGTCCTCTGGGGAAAGCTCAATTACTATGACTTAACTACCTTTTGGGGGATATTGAAAATGACTCCATTCAATTGGCTCTTGGTGGGTAAAGTAGCCAAATCAAAGCTTCCGAGTTCCAACCCAAATATTTCTTTTTTTGGTTCTTATACACATAATTACATGTGATTTACAGTGACGCACAAAATTTCCGGAAATGAAAACAGAAATCTTTGCTCAAAATTTTATCCAATCCAGAAAAAATATACGCGGGCAACAGAAGACAGATGTCACCATCATGGGACATGTGAGGTTGGAAAATGTTTGCTGAGTAAGAGCATCTCTGGCTCGCAAATCTCATAGAGGGTAGAGGCACAAGCTAGACTTCAGCCATGGCCAGGGAAGAAAAGGAGGCTCTTAGAGGGCCTCCAGGGCCTTTTTGTTGTTCTTCTGGTAGTCCCATGGTTCAGACCTCCTCCCACAGGCTAACAGTTTACTGAAGAGCAATAAGAAGCTATGATGAGCAAGCCGGAGATTACAAACTAGATGGGAGCCAAGCCATGGATGATCTAAGAGAAAACTACAAAGCAAGCAACATGGTAGAAACATGAGCAAATATTTGGTGCCCCAGGGCCAAGGGATCTGCAGCTAAGTCCTGGGCCTCTAAGGATGTTAAAACGTGGATGGTAGGGGTCATTCTGTGGGCTCATAAGGAATGGTTAAGCAATCAAATACTAAACTGTTTTATGTGAGCTGGACTTGTGAGATGCTAGGATTTTCTCATCCTGAGTAATAATATGAGTACAATTATCAGCTCTAAATAGCAAGCTGCTGTTGAAGGAATACAAGCTGGGGTATTTTGAGGACATCTGGGTAACATCAGTTTCCTTCAGGTGATCCCACACCAGGCAGTTGGTATCCAGTGTCCTTTGGCTTCCGATGTTCAGCCCATGGCCACATCCTACTCTCTTAGCTGTCAAATTCAGCCTCCATGGAGATGTGCCTAGAGACTCAAATAATCCCCACTTTTCTATAATTGTGGCTCAGGGGTCAAATATGGTGGGCCTCTTACTTTTATAAATAAAGTTTTGTTAGTATGCAAACATAACCCTTCATTTATACATACATGACCTTGTGATTGCTTCCACCTTGAAATGGCAGGATCAAGTAACTATAATAATAGTCATAACCTACAAAGTCAAGACTAGTTCTTCATTCTCTGGCCATTAATTTAAGGTAGGGGATTTTTGACCCCTCTTCAGTAGATCCCACATATATGTAACTATTTTTCTTTACTTTCTTCTTATTTGCAATCAGACTTATAGGTCCAGACACGCAAGGACCTTGCCTATAATGTTCAAGGTTTATGCTCAGCATCTAGCTCATTGCCTGGCACAGATGTCACGTGGCCATGCGCTAGGCAGGGATGCTTAAGCCATAATCCAGGTGGAGACACTGAGGGAACCGCACCTGTGCTAAAAGGGCCTCCCCAGAAATAAGAAGCCATGTGTCTTGGTTTAGACTTGTTTGCTTCTTTATTTAGTTATTTATAATCATATGTTTATGGAGGTAGTATCTGTATGCACCTGAGTGCAGAATGCCTGCGGAAGCTAAGGAGTTTAGATACCCTTAAGCCTGATTTACAGATAGCTATGAGCTACCTTATGCCGGTTCTGGGAGCTGAACTCAGGTCCTCTGTAGTAACAGTAAATGTTTTTAGCCACTGAGCCATCTTTCCAGCCCTATTATGTTTGGTTTTTTAATGGCATTTATGCAGGGTGGTTGGGTGAGTCTTTCTCTACACTGGAACACAAGTATCAAGAAACCAGCCACCATCTTCCTGTCTTGTTCAGTGTGGTGTCATTAGCATCTGATCAGCCCTTGACACTTGTGTTTTGTCAGTGAGCCAGTGAGAGAATGGGCAACCATCACCTCTGACAACAGCTTCTTCTAACACTGCCCAGGGCTGCACACTGACTGTGAACCCTGCCGTAAGGAACCAGCACATACTGCTTCTCAAGGCAACATTAGTGGTGCGCCAATTACCACATCACTTCAGACTCATCTGGCTCTGGTAATTCTGAATGTACGTTTGCCCCCTGGGAAACCTATTCTACTGAAGTGGAAAAAAAAAAACATAAAACAAAAAACATCTTCCTCCTATGTATTATCATCAGTGAACTTGCCTGGTAGGAGTTTCACTTTCACTAAATCAGGCAAATTTCTCTTTACAGGTAAAATGAGGAGGGAAAACATGATGGAGAAAAATATTACAAAATACCATGACTCTCAGCCCAGGCTGGATGCTACATTCAGTCTCACTATGCCCAACCATTAAGTGAAAACATGAAGATCGACCTCCCAAGGTTGCTTTAAGACTATCATGAGATGGGTCAGAATTTGTACAATATAATGCACTGATTATCCATGAGGAGCTGCCCCTACTAGTTTCAGCACTGGCACCAATGGATTTCAAATTGAGATAGCGTTCAAATAACTAGTATGATGCAGAATCAGTATCCAATTAACCAATATTCAGTAACAGCTGTTAATAATGATGGAGCTTTAAGTACCTAATTCCAAATCATAGCTCTATCACAAACCAGCCATCTGATCATAGGCAAATTATAGTTGTCATTACTGCTGTTATTGTATCCAATGGTTTCACCCCTCAAAAAACTCCTTGGAGACTTCTTTTCAAATTGCATGGCTGAAAAGTAGGTTAAGACTGGGAATAAGAGATGGATTTGACTCCTCGTAAATACCTCAGGACCTGCTCTCCAAACCTTCTTCTTCAAGCTAGAACTCTTTCTCTATCAAATCTTGCAAGAATTGTACCTTTCAACAACAGCTAGGATTGTGACCATAATATATTAAACAATGGGGGAAATGAGCTTGAAATATCAGCAGTTATTCTACATGCACAGAGAAGAAAATCAGAGATTGAAGTTCCTACTAGAACATGAATGTCCTCCCCAGTCAATGGCAGTCAGTCAATTAATCCCAGCAGTCCATTCTACTCTCCTGCTCACTCCACAGGAAGTTATGACAGGGCTAAGCCTCTCATGGGAAGGAAGGATGGGCTGTGCCCAAAGGATGGCTCTCCTCTCCACGACCCCTTTCCCTCCAGTGGAAGAGAAAGTCACAGCCATGTGTGGTGCTCTCTCCTAAAGCGGAGTCCAGCAGTGCCCTATAGAACCCGTATTTCTACTGCACCTGAGGAAAACTCCTTCCATTTTTTTTTTTTTTTTTTTTTTTTAGTATTTCCTTGTCTTAAAATCTTGGGCAAAGTGATTGACATTAGCACCTTTTCTCCATTCTTGTAGGCCCTCCTAAGTCTCTTTGGCTGCAGTGACACTTCTGGCAAGTGTCCATAAGTGGGGCATAGAAGAAATAGTCCCGGGCCATATGCCTAATCAGTCTGTATTTCTCATTCATGCTGCCATAAGCCTTTTTTATTAATACATTTAGTCGGTATGAGGATTATGATCAGATACTCCTGTTTCTAAAACTTCATCCTGAGGATAAGGCAAGCAGGAATTTGCTTCCAAAGCAACTTACTGTTGTTACTTTTTAATAATTGAAGGTTTTAGTGCAGTGATTTCTCTTTAAGCTTCCCGATAATCCCAGCAAAATCCACATGTCAGAAAGTGGAGGGCAGCCCTCCCGCCGCACAGCATGTCTGTGCGACAAGAGTGCTGACTGAGTCCCCGCTTGGCTGAAGACTGGTTCAAAACAAGAGAGCGAGCTGTGGGTAAACCAGGGATCCCACACAAATCCTCCTGCGGAACAGGAAGTGAGCAGCGCGCTGAAAAATGTGCCTGTTTTCTGCCTCCTTGCCCTTTCCTAGCATCTTAATGTTAGGCTCAGGTCGGAGCTCTACGTGAGTGCAGCAGGAAGGGAACCACGAACTGGAGGCTGGGAAAAGGCCGTCACGGGAGGGCACCAAGACGGGGAAATCTCTTCAGTGCACCGGATGGCACTGTGTCACCAAGTCCTCAGACCCGATAAATATGGGGAAGGGTGGCTGTGGAGCGGTGGGACTTCCATAAGCAAACACAGGCCTGTCTGGGGTATAACCGTAGCAGCACCAAGTTCTTTTCAGGGTTCCTTCCCTGGACAGGCCAGGAGACAGCGCGCATTTTCTGAAGGGGCGCTGCTCCCACAGGCAGTCAGAACAGAGATGTCTGTTGCCAGAAACCATTCATCAGACTCCAGAAGAGGCTGTCAGCTCAGCCTCCAGGCCTCCAGCCAGCCTGTCAGGATCCAGGCAAGCGGCCAGAGTGTCAGGGGCTGCGGCTGGTAGCCAACCAGGACTTTGATGTCTAAGGGTTGGCCGGCTGGTATGTGAGGGTGGCCCAAAGGCTCTGAAATCATACACCCAGTTTAGAGGGCAGAGGTCCTGAAGCAAGCCGGCCCTGAGAGCATCTCCAATAAAGATGGAGGTAGACATCTTATATTGTTAAAGGATTGTTCGAATTATTTCAGTATTTGTTTTGTTAAATTTCCATTACACATGCTTTTCATTACACAACTCAATTAGTATATAGAAGATTTTTTTTTCTCCTTAAAATGTTTAAATGAACGTAATTGTTCAATTTGGAAAGATTACAATGCTTTTATTTAATTAACACTGCAATAAATACATCTCTCTGTAATGAACCCCATACTTTTAGGCCATTAACCATTCAATAAATTTGCAATATGGAAGGTTCTATATGCAGAAGAAGATAAATAAAGCTATTTCACTGAATGTATGAGAGCCATGAGGTTGAGCAGCAAATTACAGCATTTTGCTTCTCATCCCTGAGAGCTACACCTTGATTACAAACATATGCGCCTGCAATAAACACCACACGTTTCCACTGCTATTTTGAACACGAGGTGCACGGAACATTAAAGAAAACTTCTAGAGCGTCAATGCTGGGTGCTCCACATGGCGCCTTCCCAATGAAAGGTTCTTCCAACATTTGTTCGAAAGGTCCATCTGTCACATGCCTTAGCAAACCTGGCCTCAGCCTTCCAGGAAAAAGAAAAAATCAACATCTTAGAGCCAGCCTCCTCAAGTCAGATTTTTCTCCTAGAAGCACAAAATTAAAGCTACCTCCTTCGGTAGATGCTTTGTGATGTAAGACCATTGGAGACAGGTCTTACAGCAACCAAGGACATGATGCCCATGGCAAAGAGCTCCCAGCCTTGTGTCCATTCCTCTTCCCAACACACATCCCTTACAGCTGAGAGCACAGGCTTCTCTATTTGCATATTCTCCTCCTCCACTTCCCACCTTTAGCTCCACCTAGCATGGAGCCCTGGAAGATTGAAATACACAACTGGTGGACTTTAAATGAATCTCCGAAAAGCTAATTAGAGCATAAAAATTCCAAGAGCTCAGAAGAGAATAAAATTTTGTTTCTTGCTTCATGCTTCTTATTAACATTTAGTCACTTTCAGAGAGCAAAGTAACCTTAAAACTTCAGTTCTCAAACACAATACAGTGTCTCAGCTTGGAAACAGCCCTTCCTTGGAGCCAGACTGATCTGAAGAGTCATTGCCCTTTTACTAGAAAAACTAAACCTGGGCAGTAAGGTTGGCATTTCAGTATAAGGATAAAAAAAGGCACAGGGACCAAGAACAAAAGGAAAAGAAACTAGATGGGGAAAGCACAGGCAATATGACTCACATGTGTGCAAAGCTGTTAAACAGTTGGAGAAGATGCTTCGAACCACCTTGGGATCTGGACAACAGTCCCACCCATAGCAGTTCTGGCAACCTCCTATGTTGGAGAAATCAAAGGTCCCTCCATAGAATCCAGCACCTGGTGGGAGGCTGCTGGCAAAGAGGAAGCTTTGGTACTGGGGAATATGACCAAGTTTTTTGAGGTATTTGGGTTTGCAAGCTAGTTTAGGCAATCCTGGTTGTTACATTGTCAAGCACCGCAGGGCATATGAATGGATGCTGGGCATTCACAAAGTGTGAAATGGATTCTGACTACAGTCAAGGAAGCAGGACCAGAGGTAAAGAGGACTGAGCATTCCCTGTGTATGGTGTACGTTTGTACCCCTGATGAATTCACTATCACTTGTAGACAAAATAATCAATAGCCAGAATGCAACGTTAACACTGAAAACAAGGGATGCTATTGAGAGATCACTGTGTGCCAGTTCCTCCGCACTGAATAGAGGAGAAAACTGTAGCTCTGAAGTGTAGGGAACTGGAGCAAAATTACAAGAGAAGCACAGTGGAGTCGACTTGAAGCTCCCCAGCTGCTCACTGGCTTCTTTCTCCATGTGCACCTGGGGAAATCTTTCCTTTGGCTCATACAGGATCATCCCCTTTGCTTCCCTCCATACTCCATTCCTATGGTTTGGTCCTGTCTCTGATCAATACTAGAAAGATCACAGACTGGAACTCCTCTTTAACCCTCGGCTCTCTGTAGATCAGGAAAGACAGCAAACCACAAATGTACAATAGAATACTCCAATGCTATTTAACTGGTCATATTTTATTTGTGTGGCAAAGGTTTTTCAGATATAGGAGACCAAAAATCATGGTGTTTGTGGAGTCAGGACTAATTTAACTTATATCAGCTGTGTAGCGGCTGAGTAGCTTTGACAGGGTTATTTATCTTCTCACTAAAGAAGCACAAAGAAACTATAAATAATAAAAATAATTTATATTTTCAAGTAGTTACTATGAGATGTAGATCATATAATCAAACATACCTAAATTAGGGCAAAGCGCATAGTAAAAGCAAAGTATTTGACAGTCAATAAATGATTCTAGTTTCCAGACCACAGATTTAAAAGAAATTCAAACAATTCAACTGATCACAACAAATTTTTGTTGATTATTGTTTTATTTTCCTAGTTGTTGTTACCTGATAAAAAAGGCAACTGAAGGGAAGAAGGGCTTATTATGGCTTACAGTTCCATGGCACGCAGTCCATCCTAACAGGGAAAGCATGAGCAACAGTACCCTGAAGTGGATGGCAGAGTCACATCTACAGCCAGGAAGCAGAGAAAACAGAAAGTTAGGCTAAGCTGTCAGGCCTCATGGCCCATCCCTGGTGACCCACTTCCTCCTAAAAGATTTCATAATCTTTTATGGCAGTACCACCAGCTGGGACCAAGTGTTCAAACACACTCAGGGAATAGTTCACAGACAAATTGCAAGAAGCACTTATGATTATAGGTTCTTGGGACAGAGCACTTGGGACAGAGAGGTAAAGTTTCTGTCCTGATCCTACACTGTTTCAAACTAGGTGGCAGGTGTGTGGATACGTGTGGTGTCTAAAATAAATCCATAAACAAAAATATAATTATAACTGTAGGAAAATAAATAAAATGCAAGAGTTGAGCATGAAGTGAGGGCCATTCACAGAAGCAGCATTTGAACTAAAATCTGGATTTAGTAGAAGGTCACTTGCTGCAGAATCTACGACAGAGCAGGAGATCAACAACAAACGGCAGTGAAGTTTAAGTATCGGTTTGTCCAGCTCACCCTTCAAAAGTCCAGGTGAGCCCACACTGATTCATTTCAGCAACATACACATATTTACAGTGACCTTCCAGCCCTAGAGAAGACAATGAGACTGCTTAGAGTCAGACTAGCACACATTCTTTCTGCACTGTGGTGCCACCATTAAAGGTAACACAGTGGTATTTTCTAGATCCAGTTTTCAGACCTTTCTTTACAGTAGATAAATATCCAGGAGAAAACTGGAAAGGTAGACAGGATTGGTGTCAGGTAACAGAAATGGGAAAGAATTGCTCATGGAAAGACTTGCTAGAAGCATTCAATTGATCTGGGCAAGAAAAGCTGCTACTCTGCATTACAGATTCAAGTTGCTGCAGATCTTGCTGTACTCCGAGCTTACTCTCTGCTTGCTCATATTCTCTCTCTCTCTCTCTCTCTCTCTCTCTCTCTCTCTCTCTCTTCCTCCATCCCTTTCTCTCCTTTCTTTCTCCTCTCTCTCTCTCTCTTTCTCTCTCTCTCTCTCTCTAGCATGACACACACACATACAACAGTTCTCTGGAAAATGTACACCAATTCTCCTGGAAAGAATCAGCTCTCCTCTTGTTCCCTTTATTTTTGCCCTCTGTTCCATGGGTTTGCATAAATCCAGTAAGAGTCTTTTCAGTCCTGCAGGCTACAGGGATTAAGTCTCAAATGGGCACATGAACAAGATAAGCCAATGAGAGAGAGTCTCAGAGCTTTCCTGCTGGATTATAGCTAGCAGGCAGTGACTACAGTTGTCTGGGACTGTTTTTCCTACCTCATGGAAGCAAATTATTTGAAAAAAAAACAGCCTAGTAGTCAGCAGAGATAAGGACTTAGGACAAATTGCTAACCATGTTATTTGACCCCTGGATCCAGTCATGGCTGAAATAAGACTATTTGTAGTTTTCCATAAACCATAAATAACCCTAGAAAATATTCTAGTTTAAAGTGGTAGATTAATGAATTGCTCCATTTAATTCCATTCATATTCTTCTTATTATTATTACTATTCTTTGACAATTATGTATGTGGGTGTGTGTGCTCTTGTTTTATGACTTTGCAGTTCTATGAACTATTGCAATGGTTTATACACTGGCTTAGGGACCAGGATGTTAAGAGGAAGAAAACTACATGTGAAATGTGCTTTCTTGACAGAACTTGCTCATTCTCAGACTTCCATTCTTGCAACTTGAATGCACCATGGCTAGCTTACTAGAGAAGACTTATAAGGCTCAGTTGCCAAGGCAACTATAACACATGTGAATGAGCATAATCAAGTCCATTGTAAATTTCTGACCCTAAACTTATAAACCAAATAAAAAAGTTTTCCATCATTTACAACAAAGAGCATATAAATCAAATAGTAATCTCATGCCTCCCGCATCTACTGTAATTAATCTCTCGAATAATATACTCTTTTATAACTGATAATCACTATCTATATATCTCTCCAGACTAGTACCATTCAATAGAACATTGACAGTGATTGAGACACTCCACTTCTGTATTGTCTGTGATGGTGTCCACTGGATATATGCAACAACTGAATGTCTAAAGTAGGACATTGGTGCAATTAATGAAGCTAGACAGACATGAACTCAGTGACCGGCTCTTCGATAGCCTCCCCCTGAGGAGTGAGCAGCTTACCAGGCCACTGAGGAGGACAATGCAGACAGTGCTGATGAGACCTGATAGGCTAGGGTCAGATGAGAGGGGAGGAGGACCTCCCCTATCAGTGGATGTGGAGAAGGGCATGGGGGAGATGAAGGAAGGAGGGTGGGATTGGAAGGGGGTGAGGGAGGGAGCTACAGCTGGGATACAAAGTGAATCAACTGTAATTAATATAAAAAAATAAAAATTAAAAAAAGAATAGAGCTAGAGATATAGATAATGTTAAGTACTTTACCTAAAGTACTTGCTGTGTAAGTATAAGGACCTGAATTTGGTTCCGCATCACTCATGTAATAGCCAAGAAAAGAGGTCCACGCCTGTAGTTCCAGCACTGGGTAGCAGGGACAGCAGCTTGAGAGCCAGCCAGTCCAGCTAAAATGGCAAGCTCCAGGTTTAGTGACAGGAGACGGAAGGAAGGAAGGAAGGAAGGAAGGAAGGAAGGAAGGAAGGAAGGAAGGAAGGAAGGGAAGGAAGACACCTGAATCAGCTTCTAGCCTCCACACATACATTGCACAGGTGAGTGTACCTGCACATACACACACACAAACACACATACCAGAATTTAGTTTGACTTAGATTAATGTAAATTTAAACAGACCTCTGCAGCTAGTGACTACTGTGTTTCACAGACAGCTTTAACGCCTACTGTTTAAAATCCAGAGTTGTGTCTATCTTGTTTATCATCATATATCCAGTGATAGAAAAGATGATTAATATTTTTTTTGTGATGTAGGACCACACTCCCCTGACTCCCTTAGGAATTTCACCCTGCCTGGCAAATAGATCCTTCAAATCCAAACCAGAGAAAGATTATAGGTGTTACAGGTTTTCTTAAGTGTTATAGCAATCATTCAGAACATCCTTCCTGGAGAGCAAAATGCTACTAGTCACAATGTCCTGAACTCCTCAAACCAACGCTTTTTAACCAGTAAGCAAAAGAACTTTCTGGATGAAAGCAGAAGTGGACATCCAGTCTCTCCTACCACACGTATCTTTATTTGGTGACAAAGAGGCCTTCTAGGCAGCTCAGTCTCCGTGTGCTCCCCAGTAAGGGGAACAGGGGCTGCCTCTGTCATGAACTCAGTTGCCTACTCTATGATTACCTCCCCCTGGTGATGTGTCCTAACCAGGCAACAGAGGAAGAGGATCAAGGCAGAGCTGATGAGACTTGATAAGCTAGAGACAGATGGCAGGGGAGGAGAATCCCATTTCAGTGGACTAGGGGAATGGGATAGGGAGAAAAAGGGAAGGAGGGTGGGACTGGGAGGAAGTGAGAGAGGGGGCTACAATCAGGATATAAAATGAATAAATTGTAAAAAATAAAATAAAAATAATAAATTTTAAACTGTAGAAAAATGCATAAAAAGTACTATTTGCTTCCAATTGGGAGTCAGCGGTGGAGAAAATTCATAACATTACCAGGAGGAAGTAAGACCCTCTGTAGAACACCTGTCAGATTCTTTCCAAGGGGAGGGATGCAGAAGCAGATACTTCAAGCACTATGGCAGGGACACTTCTGTGGTGAGGTGAAGCCACAGGAGAACAGAAATGAGAGCAAGTTTCTAGGAAAGAGCTTTTTATCTTACAGGCTATCAGAGGGTATCATTATCAAACCTAACCTAACCAATAAGCCAGGCCATGCCAAAGGAAGGAAAATGTTTGACATATCTAGAGCCTACCTCAACAACAACAACAACAAAAAGGCAAAATTTCCTATTTTAGAAAAACAACCCCATTACTGTCAATCCGGAGGAAAAGGCCCTCCATTTGACAACTATTAGTTAAAGAATAATATTCAGATAAAAATATTTGTCATCTATACACCTGCAGGAGGATTAATATCTTTTATCAAAGAATAAAAAATATTTCTGCCCAAACCCAAATAACCCAACTATTAAAGAAAAAGAGTTGGAAAAAAGTAGTTCTTAAGGGAAGTACCAGTAGCTAATATATATGTGAACACCAGAGAAATGCAAATCAAAACTCTACAAGATACCATCTGACCCCATTTAAAATGGCTTTCACGAAAGCAAACAGAAAAAAAAAAAAAAGAGGAAAAGCAATAAATGCTAGTGAAGATGCTCCCAAAGGGACCCTGTACACAGCTGGTGGGAATGTAAACTAGTACAACCCCTACAAAATCACTGTGAAGATTCTTCATGAAACTAAAACTATACTTCTCCTGAGCACGTGCCTAAAGAGAGCAAAATCAGCATGCCGCAAAGATACCCTCATACCCCAGCTTACTGAAGTGCCATGGCCATAGCCAGGCGGTAAAGAATCCGCCTAGATGCCCATCAACAAATAAGGAAGTACAGAAAATGTTATACATTTAGACACAATAGTGTACTGCCTAGCTATAAACAAGAATGTAATTATGGCATCCCAGGAGAATTGGCGGAACTGGAGTTAACAAGCTTGCCTTAAATAAGCAGACTCGGAAAGACAAATGCATGTTTCCATTCACGTGCAGGATCTAGGTTTAGAGAGGGGGCGCTGATCGTGAAGTGAGATGAGGGAGAATGTGAGCCAAAGTATTCTGCAGACGCATGAAAATGTCACGCTATCAGGAAAGTAGAAGCGTAACTGCCCAGGGAACTAATGAGAGAGGGGAAGGGCAAAAGAATAGAAAGGGGGTGAGGGGAACACACTTATATATGGTGCACTCACGTGAAAATGAAACCCGGATCTGTGAACAATGAGAATACACCAATAAGAAGTAAAATCAAATACTGTTTTGTATTTTAAAAAAGAAAATGTCCTAAAGAAAACCATTGTTTTATACAATAAAGATGACAGTGATGGTGATGGTGATTGATGATGATGAAATAAAAAATAATGCCCAGCATACAATGGATGCCTATTAAATATTTGAGTCACAGCTTAAAGATAATTGCTACTCTTTTCAAGCCCCAGTGTCCAAAGCTGGCCATCTCTCAAAAATGTAGATAGGAGGTTGATTTTTATTTTTATTTTTATGTTTTGAGACAGGGCAAGGAAAGCTCACTATGTAGACCAGAGTAGCTAGGAACTCACAGAAATCAGCCTGCTTCTGCCTCCTGATTGCTGCACACCTAGCTGAATGATTTTTAAAATAATGTAGACTGGTACAGAGAGATGGATCAATGGGTAAGAGGCTCAATATCCTGCTCTTGAAGAGGACCTGAGTTCAATTCCTAGCGTCTTCAAGATCTCACCAGTCAGTTGGTGGCTCAAGACTGCCTATAACTAGCTCCAGGGGTATTCTCATGATGCCAGCACCTACGCTCAACTTACACACATACATGCACACTCACACACACACATAACTTAAAAATAATAAAAAATAACTCCTTTTAAAATTTAAAAATATTATCCAGTATTCCATATCAGCATTGTTTCTTCTATATAAACTGAAAGTACTTTATAAGCCATGTGATAAAAATTTTAATCACAAAATGTTTCCCGGCCAAACAAGAACAATTTTGGCAGGGAGGCAGGGGCTGCAGACTCAGGATTTATCCTTGGTCTTTGTCATCATTCAAAGTCAACTAGAACCCAGAAATTTGAATGTTTCAGTCTGAAGGCGTTAGAGCAGAACAGAGAAAGGCTGAGTATGAATTTGGGCAAAACAACAATGACTACTTGCTACAAAGGAATTATATACCCTTCAAGACTTGATGAGAGGCACGGGTACCAAAATCATTACTCAAATGACAGCACTCACACCACAAGCACAGCACTTAGGCTAAGGTCTTATTGCCCTATAGGCATCCAACCGTAACAAGAACTCTACAAGCACTTCCCCTTGTTGCTTTTCTAGACAACCTGAGCCATAGGCAGGCTCCCATTGACAAATGAAGACTCCTAGAAGCAGAAGGTGGTCCAAGGTCACCCTTCAGGAGAGTGCCAGTCAAGACAGAAGACCAGGCCCGTGAACACTGAGGTGTGTGGTAAGGCCGCCATCAAGTCAGGGGAGCATCGTTTTGCAGACTGCCTGGAAGCCCTGCAAAGCCCAGGACCTCAGGGATGTGATACTCTGGGAAGCTTCATCTGTGTTTTCTTAACAATCTTTAACTGCACCTAAAAACAAGTAAACACTAAAAACCAAGTGCCATTTTTTTTTTTTAACACAGCAGCAAGTCTAGACACCTGTTTTTGTATATCTTCTGGAGGGGGAAAAAGAGACTCATTGTATGAAATTTATTTCAGCCATTCGAAGGGGTTTTAGTCAAGATGGGTTACGTTTGCAATTCAGCAATGAGACGTAAATGTTTAACACAAGGTCTTCCTCCTCACCCACCCTGCTTTGAAGGATGCTTTGAATAATGCAAAGCCTGTTTTAAACTTTGCTGATTTACTTGAGAAAAAGGGTCAGACTGTTTTGAAATATTGTTCCTACGGTCTGGAGGACGGGAGCGTTAAAACATGGAGTAAAACTCAACAAGCCACTTCCTGTCAGCTGCTTCTCAAGCCTTCTTGGGCTCCCAGCACTCAATAAAAAAACACAAGCTGTAAATAATCCTTGATTTCAACTGCATTTTCCATCAAATGAAGGAGACATTTGGAAGGCTGCTTAATTCACGCTGGAGAACACATACACCCTTTGTACTTAAACTATTCATTTCCTGTTCCTTCATTAAGGACCTACTAGGTGCTGTGCATTTTACCGTTGCCCTGATTCTCATAAAATGAATGACATCTAGATATCTTTGACCTATGGGGAAAAAAAAGTACAATATCATGTAGTTAAACTTAACAGATATGTCACATGTTTTATCTCATAGGCCTAGACTAGCTTGTAGGGTAAGTTGTTTTTAAATTCCAAGGTCATGAAGATGTCAGCTCAAAAGGACAGAAATGTGTGTTTTTATCTCCTCGAAGTCCCCAGTGTATAAAAGAGGAACTTAACTGGGAGAGGTGTTCGTTAATTATTAGATGGATAAATAAATGGGTGAGTAGATGGGTAAGGAGGGATGAATAGATGAATCGACAACGGTAGGTGAATGGGTGGGCAGGGGGGAGGATGAATGGTTCTATGGATGGGTAGGCGGTAGGCAAAGGCTTAAGTCAGCTATTCAGCAAGAAAGTGGCCACTCTCGGTTTTGAAAACAAGTCTGTGTGTTGCTGTGACTACTGCAAAGCTTCCCACTGACCAATGGCTCGTTAGAGGGAGAGTGCACAGTGCTCCTCATTTGCCACACTGGCCCATGATGCATCCTTCTCTTAAAGCACGCTTTGTGTCTATGGACAGAGCAAGAACTCAAGACACACGATGACAACCGACCGCCTTCTCTGACCTTCCTAGATCCTGCATGTTTGGAGCAGGGAAACAGCAGAGGCATGGCCTTGCTGAAGATTTCCGTGGTACTTTATTCCTGAGGAATTAAAGCATCACAGCCATCAAAGGAGACTGAGGCGATAGTACAGCAAGGTTCACGCGATGACATGTGGAACTGTGTCTGCCACAAAGCTTGGTTAAGTGGGTCCCTAAGGGTTAACCGGGAAGGTGGAAGGGCAGAACAGAGCTGAGGAAAATAAACCTTGAGGAGGAGGAAGAAGGGGAAGGCAACTCGGGCTGGAATCGTTTTGTTTTATGAATAGTTTATGAGGCGTGTCAGGAGTCACACTAACGGGCAGGGGCTGGAATGTTTTCTGACTTTAAAGTGAAAGCCGCCCACCAGGCTGCAAGTGTGGGAGAGTCCAGATATGAAAAACATGGGGGCCCCTCTCAGCACTGCCCAGATAGCTTGTAAAACCTGGATCTTGGGGCTGCAGACACTAGCAAATGTGTCTCACTGGAGACACGGAAACCGCCTTCGAGCTTTACATGACCACTGTGCTGTGCTGAATGTTTCAGGCCATGTCTTCCTCTGCCTGGAAAAGCATTATGGGAGGACCCAGGGATTGAAAGGAAATTTGGAGGAGAGGACCACAGAGCCCAGGGGGCACTCTCCTCCGTCAAGTGCTTTCCATGCCCAGAACTACAGTGGTCTCATGGAGCAAGCAGGAGGTTCAGCCAGGGGTAGGTGGTCTTACCAGCAGGGAAGAACACACAAGGAGCCTCAGAAAGAAATCTTTATTTGTCCAGATCAGCTTGGAGCCTTTA
The DNA here is from genome assembly GCF_030254825.1 of Meriones unguiculatus. Classification (NCBI taxonomy): domain Eukaryota; kingdom Metazoa; phylum Chordata; class Mammalia; order Rodentia; family Muridae; genus Meriones; species Meriones unguiculatus. The sequence goes on along the minus strand of NC_083357.1, from coordinate 6,537,692 downwards.
ACAACTCCCTCTCTATTCACAGGCAAAGCCATGGGTGCCCCACAAACTGACCCCTCCATCTAAGGCCTCAGGGACCAATTCCTTCCTCCCTTCCTGACTCCAAGGCTCCATTTCTAAGCATAAAGCCTGACATCTTCAGGGATCCACATTCAAACACCCTCCTTTTGTGTCTGATCTGTTCCTGGGCCTTCACACACCCCTGGGAATTACTTTAGCAAAGTCCCCTGTGTTCTCTAGGCCAATGTCCATGATTTCACTTTGTTCTATTTTTCAGGCAGATTCTGGGCCCACACCAGCCTCTGGAGTCACGCCAGCATCTGATCCTGGGCCCCGCGCTTGCATGGAATGTGAATTCAGATGTCAGTCAGCAGGTTAATGTAAGGGACATTCCTGTCACACGGCCTGTCAGGTGCTGAAGTTTCTCCTGGCTGGGTATGCATTCCTGCCTCTGCCTTCTAACCCACTGTTCTCACCTGCATCTACTCGAGTTTGAAGGCCTGGCTTCCTTAATCAAATCTGCACACACACACACACACACACACACACACACACACACACACACACACACCGTCTATCTCCTTAGAAATCCAAGTCAACCTATCTCCCTGATCAGGATTTTTTGTTTTTCTTTTGTTTTTTGTTTATTTGTTTGTTTTGTTTTTTTTCGCTACTCTTGAGTTGAAACCTTACAGGGTTTTGTTTGTTTTCCAGAAGTTTTTTCGGAAGATGGATCCATTCTCTCGTGTTCTTAAAAATCATACTGCTACCATTCTGAACACATTGTTGTTGCGGCTGGGGAGCATATCATGAATTTATTTGTGAAGTCTGCTAAACTCCTGGCTTTTATGCTACTAGCATAAACTCCCGGAAGTGCATGGACATTGGAAATATTAGTGAAGATATTAAATAAGCATGTGGCCTTGGAAATATGCCTGTGTCTCTGCCTTCTACACTCGTTCAAGTCAGTACTTCCCATGTATTCAGTTGCGTTCTAAACAATAAAAAAATAGCAACAGAAGACAGAATAAAAGTTTCTGGAAGGAAATACACAAATAAACAAGTGGTCATTTACGAGGGTGATGAAAATATGCAGGCAACATGTAAAGGCAAAGAAAGAGGGGTGGGAAGGTGCCGGGTGGCCTATGGGCACCCCCATACAGAACACATCAGCAATAACCCAACTCAAGGCTGACCCCGAAACAAGGCCTTCCTCTGAACAGGGCTAGTCTGAAGAAACAGCTATTGGACCAGAAAAGCAGCTGTTATTTCAGCCTAAGGAAAGAAAGACAGAGCTCTATCAGGGGGCGGGGGCGGGTAATTTGTGCCTATCAGTAGCCTCGCCAGTAGAATCTGCTGATTGCTCAGCCAGGATCACTGCAGGCCTTCCCAGACCCCACTCCAACCTGTGTGCAACTTAGAAGACTTGCATTTCAAAGTATCTTTGGTGATTTTTTTTTAAACACACATTGGCTTAAGAACAGCTTAGGTTAGTGGTCAGATCAGCTTGGCTGAAAGTGAAGGCTTCTAAGTTCCCAGGAGCTTGAGATCAGCGGACTCATTGGAAAAATTACCCCATACTCCCAGAGTAGGTGAGAGGCCAGAGAAATACTTAGACAGCAGTGCCGAAAACTTGTTTATCTAGGCTGGCCATGAACAGAGTGAACAAGACTTGTCTTTCCTCCTGCCTTCCCCAGGGACCTGGCAGAGTAGGGGAGGTCAAGAGGGAATTGTCCATAAAAAGAAAAAAAGAAAAAAAGAACACATCCACCCCAAACTTCTCTGAACTCAGGTCCCACAAGCCCGCTGATTTAGCTGTAAGAGACAGGAAGTAGAGATGGCCAAGGGGTCTGAGACCCAAGCACTGACTCTACAACTAGCTGCTGTTGGCCCCCATTTTTCTGACGACTATATGAATCAAAGGCATGGATAGCATCAGCAATGAAGAAACCATGTCAGGGAACTGGAACAGGCTAGAAGTTTCCTGTACTGTTAATTACAGACTGTGAAATGCAAGGACCAACCTAGGCTCCCGTAGTTTCTTCTTCCCAAAATCTATATTGGAGGGGTCTTCGCCCCGAATCTGCTTCAACGGCTCTATACAATATCCTTTGTGGCTCTAGCTCTATCAAAGAGCCCGGTGTAGTACAGGGCTCTGTAGTCTGTAGGCAGGAGATGCCTTTGGGTTAATGAGGGGAGCTTTTATCCTCCTACGGAGGGACTAGCTGTGCCCTGTTCCCTCTTGTCTCTCTGTTGGGCTTTGGGGGGAAACAGTGGGCCATTGTGGGGGGAGGGACAGCCTCTCTCCACATTAAGCCAAGGGCAGTGAGGCTTCTACAAATGGTTCCATGGAACCGGTGAACAGGTCTCCCATGGCAGCCCTTTGAAAAGCCCAGCATGAGAGGCTGAGAGCTGAAGACCACAGGGCAGGTTTCCTCTCGAGGGCAGGGCATGGCCAGGCCCCAAGACCCTCATCTCTATTCTTGAAACATTTCAGCACCTTTCATGGTCTTGCCACATTGGGAAGGAACAGCCAGTTTGAAAGAGACATTTTGTAGACTTGGCCAAGGGCAAAATTTTACACCTGGCTGAGTAAAACAGGCCATATGGCAGAGCTGTTCCAACCAGAGCACTTCAGTTACATGCTGACACACGGACACACGTGCACACTTGGCAAACTCAAGCTCACTGTTCCCCAGGATCATACCACATGACTCAGGATCATATCACATGACCAGGCCAGAGAAACGGACTCAGGCATGAGACTGAATGCTTATGGGTAGAAAGAGTGTGTGTCATTCTGCAGGGAGCAGGGGTTAGGGCTCATCAGAAACTTAGATTTGTATGGTATTGAAGAGTGGTTAGAGGTATGCTGAATGATGCCACATCTATAACACACCAAGGTAAGCAAGCTTCCCAAGGGGTGGAACTTGAAGACACCCTGGAGAAGCAACCTTTCTTGCCAGAAGTGACACTGTCTGACAAGAGCAGAAAGAGGGCCCTGGAGGGAGACTATGGGGAAATATGGGGACATCGTTGGCAGAGTTGGTGGGGGGGGGGAGAGATGAGAGAACAAGGAGGCAAGCAAAACTTTCCACCAGCTGAAACAGGGAAAGAAATTTGACATGGAAAAATACCAGCCCAGTAATAATCAGTAGGGCCTCCATGAGTTCCTGCATGCTTGAAGAGTAAGGAACAGGCAAAGCTAAGAACACAGGACATGAGCATCTACTTTTTTAGACATGAAGATGCCCTAGTAACCTAGACTGCTGGATTCTTCTCTCACATATGCTGTATGTCATGTGCTGGTCTCCAAAGGTGTAATCAATAAAGCAGCTGTGTAACCTCCCACATTCTGGGAGACAAATGACAACGCTTCCTTGAGGTGCACATCAGAGGATGAGGGCTAATTAATTTATATTCCAGAATCCAAAATTATACTTTCCAATGCAATATGCATCTGCATTAAACAACCATTGGCAAAAAGCCTTCCATTCTGTCCACATGTACACTCTGCAGTGGCCTTACTGAAAAGTCAGCTAGGCACTGGCCTTCCTTACAGGGAAAAAAATCCCTCTCTGGGAGGATTTTCATAAGGGACTTCATAGGGATAAACTTGAAAGAATAAAAGGGTCAGAGATTATCAGAAAAGGATCAAAAGTTAAACAGTGTGATAATCAAAAGTACAGAGGAATTGAGATTTGAGGCTCCAACTTTTGGCACAGATGCTTGAGATGGTGAAAGATCATGCAGGCTTCCCATGGGAAGTGAGCAGCACGGAAGTCCTAGGGATGAGTTGGTTTTACCAATAAGGGAAGGGAGCCAGTTTTAACACAGGAAGGAAGTGATCCAGGGAAGGGGGACTTAGTCAATCAAAGGCTCAGAGGCTTTGGAGAGCAGGATGCACAGGCAAAGGGAGGAAGTTCAACCAAGGGAGAGAAGTTTACGAGGTGTCAGCAATACTGAGGGATGAACACAGATGGCTGGTACATGAAGGCCCTGTCAGCTACCCTAAGCTGCCCAGACATGGTCTTCTGAGGAGGAAGCAGCCCTTCCAACAGCCCTGGTGGGATCAGAGGTTGACGGTGTGCCAACTGAGTTTCAGGACCAACTCGACAAAGAGACTTGCAAGGTTAGGGGGAAGTAGGAAACCTATAACACCAAAGGAAGGGCAGCATCTTCAGAAGCAGGGCTGGGGTGGTTGGGCATTCTCATGTAGAAGAATGAAACTATATTCCTATTTCTCAACAGTTATAAAAATCAACTGAAAATAGATCGAAGTCTTAAACATAAGACACAAAACTCTAAAACTACTAGAAGAAAACATAAGGCAGACACTTATAATGGGCAAGGATTTGGGAAAGACCCTCCTTAAACAGAAAACAAAAACCAAAACCAAATAGAATGAAGGCAAACTCAGAAGCTTTGCAACAGTAAGGAACCGTCAGAGTGAAGAGATAGCCGTGTATGGAATGGGAGGGACCATATGTCGCAAAACACACAGACCGCATAAGGAACTCCAAACACTTTTAAAATTTAGTTTTTAATTATCTGTATGCATTGTGTGATTTTGTGTGGGTATGCACACACGAGGGCAGGTGCCATGGAAGCTAGCGGTGTCGGATCTCCTGTGCCTGGAATTTCTTGCCCCTACAAGATGCTCGGTGTGGGTGCTAGGAACTAAGTCTGTGTCCTCTGCAAGAGCAGTAGGTGTTCTTAGCTTCCAAGGCTCCTCTCCAGCTCACATCCTCTTAATATTTCAATGTCAACTCTTTAAAAATGGGCAACAAACTTCTCTGTCTGTCTCTCTCTCTCTCACTCACTCTGTGTGTGTGTGTAAGTGTGTGTGTGTTACTGTGTATGTGTGCAAGTAGGAGATTGTAGGAAAAGGGGGATTGGTAGAAGTTCGTCAGTGGGTAACAAGTTACCGTTCTTAAAGGAGAAAGAGGACCTGGGGTTCTCTGGTGACTATAGACACACACCTTGTACTTTTTATTTGAAGTGACTAGAAAAAAAATAATTCTAAGTGTTTTCACTATAAAGAAGTGATAGATCCGTCTTAGGAAGTTGATAAATTTTGACTTAAATATTGCACAGTGTCTATCAAAACATTACCTGGACCTTAATGGATATGTCTGATTTTATGGTTTATGTGGCAGTTAAAGAAAAATATTAAATATATAAAAATACAATTTTAGTCTCTTTTCACCCTGGTTCTTGTGAGACAGAAACTTTAAGTCGAAGGGAAATGAATTAATCGACTAAGGAAGGACTTTGATTTACTGACATCTTCTACTCTACCATTTTGGTAACATGTGGAAGGGGGGGAGTCCCTGCAGTGGAAGAAAATAATGGGTCCCTGGGGTCTTGCTTAGAAGGCACCTCGTGAAATAACGGGCAACACGTGGTAGGTGTAGCTGAAGGCAATCGGTTACATTGCTAGACCAGAGCCGCAGCTGATTAGAAGCCCATCATCGTCCTTCTAAGCCCGCTCAGTCCCACCACAGGAGGCTAGGAGGACCCAGCGTTGATGCTTGCCTACGATCTGACGGTAGGTCTTTGCTGGAAGATTTCTTGATCTCTTCTCTCCCTTTCTCACTGTTGACCAGATCTGGGTATCAGAGACTTAATGGAAGAACATGGTAGGAATGAGGGTTACCTTAAAACATTTGCCTCCCTATGAACAAGCCATAGGACAAAAGTGACAAATTCAAGCTCAAAATGTAGAGCCTGTGATCTCTGCTTTATTACACGCTCAGCCCCATGCATTCTAACAAGGCGACCTTGAGGTACTTACTTATACCTACTATTAATGTAAATGTCTATTCAAGCCTCATCTGAGAAAGTCAGTCCAGCCCTAGACCTCATCAGAGCAGCATGTGTGCTGAAATGCTTAGGACAGCACACAGCAGGTTCGGCACTCGCTAGGTGATACCTTGCACTCAGTTTTTTTTTTTTTTTGTTTTCATTTGTATTGTTATTGGAAGGGACATGTAAATTATGTGTGTATGCAGGCACATGGGCCATGATGTACTTGCAGAGGTCAGCAAACAACTTTGTGAAGTAGGTTTTCTCCATCTACCTTTATGTAGGCCCCAAGGATTGACTCTTTTCTCTATGCTTACTTGGCAAATGCCTTTGTCACACCCTTTCCCCAGCCATCTCATTGACCCTCCTACTAATTTTAATGAGACAGCTACTACCATTGGCAATAATAGTGCTCTCATTAAAACCTTCAAGATTCCCTAAGGCTGGGAAGACCCATATTTGCTAATAAATAGGTACATAAGCAATGCCTGCATGCAGCCAAGAGAACTGCAAAGCCACTGTAAAACCACATGCCAGTCACACAGCAATCAACACCATTGGGAAGGAGTGAGGCTGCCAAGAACTGCATTAGCTTTCACTTTCAAACTGGTATTAGGGTGCCATGTGAGACAGAGTGTATGAAGTGGTAAAAGCACCGGATGTATTTTGCCAATCCTGAGCAACCACACAGGGCAGTGAATGGCAGAACGACCAGGAGTGTGGGGGTTGGCGACCCAAACCCCTCAACTCGAGACACTTTGCACACATTTCAGCACCTGGTGAGATCTTTATGGTGCTGGGAGTTCCAAATTGCCTGTGTGTCAAGAGACAAGAGTAAAGACGGGACTTTTATAGGCTTTGGCTTCCCGCGTCTTTATGGTGCTGTGTGAACTAGAGCTGCTGTGAAATCAACACAACAAAGCAGTCTACCTAAGTGAGCCCTGGGCAGAGAAGCCAGTCAGGATGCTGGGAAAAGCATGCACACAACACTTTGCTAATTTATGAGGGTGCCTGCAGTGAATGTGTGTGAGCTCACCTGGTTCACCATGAGTGCTCTGAGGCCTTGGATTTTTACATTTGAAAATGCATTTTGGACGAGGTGGCTTGACTCTTGCCTGGACGAGTGAGTGATGCCATATTGCTGGTGAAACATCAACCAGTTCGATTCATTCTTTACAAATGAGATTTGCATCTGAATCGGGGCCTGAGTTAAGATGGCCCTCACCAGTTTGAGTGAACATCCTATTATCTTCCAAAGCATAACAGAATAAAAACGCAGGCAGGATCCCAATTCCTCTGGGTGAGTTTGGACACCTATCTTCTCCCCAACAGGAATTCACACTCCAGAATCTCAGGCCAAAACTAGAGTTTCTAGTTTTGACTTGGACATCAGACTTTGAACTTTCTTAGGTCACCAGTTTTCAGTGGCAGATTGGCATGGGTGTGGAGCTGGCTTTCATAATTCCATGAACCAATCTCAAATAAATACAAATACACATATATCTCCAATATATACATATATGTATGATATTTTATTTCATAAAGTAAGTAGGAATTATCTGTTTTGGAGTTGTTTTGTTTTGCTTCTCCTTTGTGACAATAAAACACCAACTAAAAGCAACTTGGGAAGAAAAGAATTTATTACACCTTACATGTAACAGTTCATCACTGAGGGAAGTTGGGGCAGGAACTCAAGGAAAAAATCTAAAGGAAGGAACTGAAGCAGAGACCATGAAGGAGAGCTGCATACTAGCTGACTCATCCTGCTTTCTTACAAAATTCTGGACAACCTACCTAGGGATTGAGCTGCCCACAGTGGGCTAGACCCTCTCACTTTAATCATCAAGCAAAACAATACCTCACAGATATGTTCATAGGCTAATCTGATGAAAGCAATTCCTCATTTGAGATTACTTCTTCCTAGGTGACTCCAGTTTGTGTTATATATTGACAAACATATACCACCACAGATGCTGTATAAAGTTACACAATAGGATACAAACTATCTCTTGCATAAGTTCAAGCCAGTCACTACTTTTTAGTCAGTATAAGGATAAGTTAGGATATAGTATAAACCACAAGCCCTGGTGTTTTGTCACAGTCCAGGGAAGGTATTTGCCATTCTGTGATACTCTGCCAATCTGTGTCCTCTAGAGCAACTATACCAATTCACTACTCCAACAGGGACACAGGAACACTGACCATTTCACGAACACAAAGGTGGACTGGGAAAAGCATGCCTGTGGCAAAGTCATTTGGTTAGTGCCTGCTCCTTTTACCCTGGTCTCATGTCTTCTTCCCACCCACAGGACCATGAACCTTCATTAAAGAAAGACTGTCTTGCTAATTACACTGTGTCATGTTGGTTCCAGACCCTGGGGCTCAAGGAGTTTGCCTCCCAGGAAGGCCAGCCTGCTGGCAGAAGGCAGACTCTGCAATTCTATCCTCCTCAGCACACAAGTATGTGCCTCTCCCCAACAGCAAGACTTTTATTTTCATAACTTTGTCATTATCTCTGTGCAGAATTGTGAGCAGAGAAGATGAAGAGGAAGAGGAGGGAGAAAAGCATGACACAGAGAACATTCTTCAGAAATCACCTCCTTTCATTCTGAAGTTTTAATGACCACAGACGACTTTTATCTCCAAGGAAACAACCCCAGTTCCCAGAACACATGCTCCCAGCCTCATTTGACCCGCACATGGTCATGGGATGAAACGAAAGGCAGGGCTGAAGCTACTGGAGAGTCATAAGGAAATCATTTCTCCAGCAGATAGCATCTGTCCACACAAGTGCTCAGGATGCCCCAGCAACTGTGACGGTTTCCAGGAACCAAGCAGACATGGCTCGTATTTCCCAGGGAAGTGGCTGCAGATGGTCAGCCAGTAGGAACCACATTGCCTGCAGCTTCCCACCACTCCTCCTCACGGTGGTCCTCATCTCCACCCCCACCTTAGTCAGTGGAGGCTTGGACCCTGATCTACCACAGATCAAGAAGAACAGACCCAGAGGAATGGAGACTCCAGCCTCAAATACTGTGCTTCCCAGCCCTAAGCTTAGTGTGTTATCTTCTCAGAATCATCCTGAGAAACATGGACAACAGAAGCCCTCTGCTGAGACATTCTGTGGATGAAGGGAAATTATGACATAAAGTTCAGCCAGGGCAAGGCACATGAAGGCACCCAGCACGCAGCACCAAACTGAATGGTGGTACCGTAATCTATGCTTGTACTTCAATGTCTGTTCTCTTCGTTGTGAGCCTGTCCTAATTATCTCACTCCAAGCAGTACAGTTTGCTCCTAATGGCTGTCTGATTTCCATTCTTACCTCCGATTCACAGAATAAACAGAGTGATATGGAAGCATATCATTCATTCATTCACTTGCTCAGTCAATCAGTCCCATTCCATGAGAGTCCATTTAGTTTGTTGGTTACTTTTGGCATCTGGCAGACCTAATGTGGATTTCTAGATCCAGGTATCACTAAAATGAATAACTTTTAAGACTTTATCAAGATTTACCAGCTTTGTTTTCCTCAGCAAAATCTACTTCATTGAGAAGTTATTTTTAAAATCGAGCGTGTACAAAATCCATCCAAAAGACTCGATTAAATGATGACTCCCAAGCTCTCTGTGTTTAGCAAGTTGTGAAGACAGGTTAGGTAGATAGAGGTAATCCTCTGTGGGACTCCACTACCAGAAGTCAAAACCCTGATATAGGGACAGAGTATATTCTCTCCTGTTAAAGAATTCACCCCATATCTAGGGCACAGCGACTATTCTTACAATTCATTAGCACATCCAAAAGAGCCCCTGGACCAGTCAGAAAACAGTGGAGCCTCTGCGTGATTCACAGCACAGGAAGTATTAGTTGTCTTGTTAGCATCTACCATAGGCCCTTGGGTCTTGCCATGCACCTAGCACAGGCAGACACTGAACATGTATTCTAAGTATTGGGAAACAGTGTTCTTAAAATTCCTGCTTCTGAGACTACTTTCTCCCAGAAAGTCCCCAGGCCCTTTACTCCCAGCCCTCTCAGATCTACTTTCTGAACCACACAAGCAACAGTATGCTGGAGCAAGGATAACAACTAGGGAGAGGCGATTGTTAATGCTCTTTGTGAGTCACGTGACTTCTCCTGATAGCCTTCCCTTGGCCCTGCTGGACATATTTATACCAGTGGCAGCCACAAAGGCATCAGACCCAGTCTCCCCTCCATCCCGAGAGCTGATTGCTAAATATTTACTGGCACACCAGAGCAGAGAGGTTAACACACCCCTCCCCTGCTCTCCTTTTTCCCACAGTACTTGTACTGGCTTGACCCCTACCCCACAGCTCCAAATCCAAATGACTGTCTCAGAACCACCCAGATGAAACTTCACGCCATGTTTAGCTGTTTTCTCTGGAAGAGTGGTTGAATGCCAGGTCACCAATCCCCCTGGCAAGGATGCTCATCTGTAATGAGTTCCACCTGCTGGGCACACCCTGAGCCTTCCGTGGGTTTAAGGAGGGGCTTCTCCCTCCAGTAACAATGGCATACGCTCTCTGTATGTCTCTGTTCCTCTATGTTGTATGCCTGTCTCTCTCTGTCTCCCTGTCTTGTTCCCTCCTTCCTTCCCTCTCTACCTCATTCACTCCATGTGAAATAAACATTCCACCACTGAGCCATCTCTTTTGGAGGAGTGTAGCTGTAGTTTATGAATGTGTGTGTGCATTTTGATGTAAGAGTGGGTTCACACGTGCATGCAAGTGGACATGCATGTGTATGTTCACACATGTGGAAGCCAGAGGTCGACATGCATCATTGATCATTGTATATTGAGTCAGGGTATATCAGTTGAACTCACAACTCAACAATTTGGCTACTCTGGCTGGCCATCTTACCCTGGGGATCTCCTCTCCTCCTCCCGAGGCTGGATTTACAGAGGATCCACCAAGCCCAGAGAGCATTTATCTGAGTTCTGGGGATCTGAACTCAGGCTGTCTTGCTTACAAAGCAAGTGCCTTGTCCATTGAGCCATCCCCTCAGTATCTGGTGAACTTTTTTCATCATTTCTCTATATATGTCCACTCACCAGCCCTCTACACAGAGTCATAATACCAGAGCCATCTCTGAGAGTTCCTACCAAAACTGTGCCATATGTAGGTAATGTGCTCCAGCCAAGCTTCTTCATGGGCCAAAGGAGGGAGGTCCACCCATCCTGGCAGGTCCAGCAAGGGGCCTCCTGATCAGATCAAGGATTGGCTCCCCCACTGTAGATTCTTTTCTAGAACATTCCCTTCTCCCTAGATTCCTGTGATGGAAATGCAAAGAAAACCAGGCCATAGCATTGAGATAGGAGGGCCTTAGACACTTTGCCTCACACTTCAGCAACTTTGCAGTTTATGTTTGTAAACCTCACTTATTTACTTGTCCTGTTTTTGTTACAGTAAACTCATTTGGAGTCACCACATAAAAGGGCTTTGTTTACATGGCCTCTGCTTTCAGTTTAGATTTCTGGTTGAATCTATTAAAATGAACCCAGTTTTATTCTCTCAAAGTATAAGAAAACTCTAAATAAAGCTCCAAGCCTTCCAGACAGGGATAACAAACAGGTCCAAGACTGACTCTATACAAAGGGTTTAAAACATGGCTGGCAAAAGAAAGAGAGAAAGAAAGGCAAAGAAGGCATCCGAGAGGGTCCTGGGACTCAGGCTTTTGCAGATCAGGCTTACCTGTGTGCTGGAGCTTAGCATTCACCTGTTACTCAAAAGAAGTTAAGTTATTGATGCTTGTAAAGGAAAACAAAAAAAAAAAAAAAGAAGAAAAAACCTACTGGCATTGTATCACATTCTCCTACACTGAGGGATGCGTGTGTGTGTGTGTGTGTGTGTGTGTGTGTGTGTGTGTGTGTGTGTGACACATCATTCAGGAGCACTGAGGAAGCCTCTATTGACATTAGTAAGCACCTAAGATAGTCAGCTTGACAGAATCATGAGTCACATGGGAGATGGCTCTCTGGGCATACCTGTGGGGGATATCTTGATTTCACTGAGGCAGAAAGACCATTGTGAGTGGCATCATTCCCTGCTCGAGATCCTGGACTATACAAGTGGAGAAAGGGAGCCAGGCAGCAGCATGCATCCTGGTTCTCTGGTTTATGAATGGATGCTTCAGACCCCTCCTCATCATAATGGACTGGGAGAAAAATCAACCCATTTTCCTTTGAGTTGCTTTTCTCAATGGGTCTATCACAGCGTTAGCAAAAGTAACTAAGTGACCACAAAGTATTTGTTTATTTTTTATCCTTTCCTTAGGTTGTCATTCTTTTTTTCAGGTGGTAGAAATGATGAGTGACCTCCATTAGTGTAACTCATTTTATGATTTGAATCCCTTGCTGGGGACCGAGAGGGATACTCCTGATCAGTTTTCATTTGCTTCCTGGGTCTGGCTAATGGCAGCTTGGGTGCTGGGCCTAGGTCTGGAGACTGTAAGCATGTCTTTGAACGGAAAGAACTGAACTTACTAGCAGCAAGAGTCTCCTGGACATATTCTGACTCTTTCGATCCATAGACTATAACTATCATGTGGGAGTTAAGGGGACATAGGCATACCTGAGTATTCTGAAGGGAAACAGCCTGTGGGACACAAGGCTTAATTAAAAGGCATGTTTATAACCTTGCATCTTTCATGTTTCATAAAAGCTTTACTTTCTAGGGCAATTATGATGAGAAAAATAAAAAAGCAATGTCGTAAGTCTTGATGTGGTCTGATCTAGCTCCATAGCTGAGGAGACTGCAGAGGCGCAGAATGGCTGGCTAAGATAGTGGCGAATGGAGATTGTGGAGTGAAGAGAAGTATGATTACGGATGGGTGGGTGATGGCATGATTAGAACAATGTGCTGACAGAATAGTTCCACGTCTTGATTGTGGTGGTAGCAGCATACATCTGCATATGGAATACAATGTAGAACTACACACATTTCCCCGTATCCCTCTGTGGTTTTGGTATTGTCATGTGGTTATATAAGATGTGACTGCTGCAAACAACTGGGGAAAAGAGTACAAGAGGCCTCACTGCATTGTTATGAACACATCTTGTGGATCAAATTCAAAGCTCAAGCCTCAAAATGGCACCATGAACATTTATGGATACTATAAGCAAATAAGAAAAAGTAAAGGCTACACACCTACCCATGGCTATGTTCCCCACCCTAATGGGACTTGTTGGGATGGGGCTCTTTGGAAGATACTTCTCCCTATCTGTAATGTTGGAATATTTTTCCAACAGAATGCATTTGTGTATTTTTGTGTGGAGAGTTTAGAAAAGCATTATAAACTTTGTAGAGTCAGCCAGAATCAACAAGTATTGATTGAACATGCACTGTTTGCCAAACACCGGGCTTGGGGGAGTTGCCAGACAAAACCCTTGTCCTCATGGAGGGTCAGCCCAGCTATGCAAACAGCCATTAAGCAGATGGCCACTCGTGTGATGGCTGCCAGGACCAAAAAGCACCATGAGCTGCAAGAACCTGGAACAGGGAAGCTAGGATGTACTTCTGCAACCTTCACTGCCACCTTCTACCCAGGAGCTGCTTTACCTACTTTAGGTTTGCTTGCGACATTTGCTGTGCTCTGTACAACTCTACAGAGGAGATGAGAGGAAGACATGAAGGTCTGGCCTCATTTAGCAGAAAGCACAAGCAAGAACACGCTCGCTGCCAAGCCCAGGAAGAATGAGAACAGCAAGACAGCCGTAAGCTAGAGGCAGGCAGAAAGGACTCACGAAAGCCACTCACTAACTTTTGATTTCCATCGATCAGATTCTGAAATACAGTTATTTCAAACAAATTATAATGGTGGACATGGCGACACAAGCTTGTAATTCTGGCTCTTGAAAGGTGGAAGCAGGAGGACCAGGAGTTTAAAGATGATCTCAACTACATAGTGAGTTCAAGTCAGCCCAAACTACCTTGCAATCCTGTCTTTAAACCAAAACTTTTAAAATTACATACATACATCAGATACATACATTAGTTACTCTTCTGTGATGGCATAGCTGACAGAAACATTGTGAGGGAAGACAGCTTTCTTTATCTGAAGATTTCGAGGTGTTCAGTCCATTGTGGTGGGAGAGAAGGATGAAACAGCCTGTTTCCCAGTAAGGCAGTCGGGAAGCAGAGAGAGGAAACCCAATGTTTTGCTGGTTGCCTGTTCACCACTGAGTTCTGGCTAGGCCTCCAGCCCACGGGATGGTACCTCTCACGTTCAGGGCAGAGCTTTCCTCTTGCCCAGATAATCACCTCTGAAATCGACCTCACAGACACACTTCCAGGTGTATCTCAAACTTCTAGGTGATTCTAAACTTAGTCAAACTCAAGGTATTTAAATAGCTTATATTATATACAAAGATTAGTAGTTAAGAGCCATTGCTTTCTAATTATTGTTCTGTATTTTGAGCTAATTGATAGTGTGTGATTATTTCCACCCTTCATGCCAACATACTGATGATGGCCTGCAATTTGGATATCTCTGCTACCTCTAAGTATAATGAGGTCATGTTGAAAGGATTTTTACCATAGAAATGAGCAAATGCCACAAATCAAGGTTTGCCACCTTATGCTTAGCTGATCACTAAACAATTACCAGCACCACTTCCTTCCTAGGCCAAGATTCGTTGAGGTACTTTGGGTCCTAAGTGTTGGCACATGGGTTTCAGTTCTCCACTTTCAGGGCTAACCTCAGGCAGGGCATAGCAGGCACTAAGAGCTCATTAGTAGGCAGAGCAAAGATTAAGCAGGGAAACTGCTCTTCTGCCCTTCTTCCTAGTGGTTTTCAAACATAGCCACATTTCTCTTGTAATGTCCTTTCATACATTATCATTTTTTGTCCTGGGAAGAAGCAGAACCATCCTCCTCTTCTCCTTATAAGATTATAGAAAACTCAATATAAGGGGATATCTTTCTTTTCTTACTGCTCAGTGCCTACCCTCCTCTCCTCTCCTAGATTAAGTTCTTTGATTTTGGGGAAAACAACTTTCTTTCTCATCAATTTTCATATCACTTAACATAGTCCAACTCCCAAGCAAAGATTTAGGAGCTGGCTATCAAAGCCAATGAGATTCAAATCTAGACCTCTTGTGACAATTGTTGGAAAGGACCATTTTTTTCCCCACAGAGATGTGAGAAGAGCTGTAAGTCTGAAACAATGATAGACATCCTGGCTGAGAATGGAATCAACATGGGAAAGCAGAACTTACTACCTTCTGAAGAATCCTTCATTGTGTCCCTTTGAGCTGCTGGACTCAGTCATGTCTGAAGGCCCAAAGCTGGATGTTTCTATGTGATCCAGGAAATCCTGGTGGGCTTTATCCAGTTTATAAAGTTTTCTTTTTGAAAGCTGCTGGGCAGTCAAGGATCCTGGACTCACAGGAACAGGGTGCAGATGACCTCCTCCAGGCAACTTCATTCTACCACAGTGGCTTCTTCTTATGGGACTCTTCCTACCTCTGTCTTGCTTTAATAGATTAATTACATCCACAACAGATAGTCTGCATTGTTAACCAGGAGAGGCAGTGTTGCCCAATTTATCTGAACACAGTGACAAAAATCTATCATCTCTATGGTAAATGTAGTAAAGCTTAGGAGTTAAAAACAATGGCTTCTGACTGGACAGGCTTGGCTAAAAAATCCACCTGTCTCCTCGAAGTCATAGGAAGTCACTTATGGCAAGTGATGTCACTTCCCTAGGAGGTGTTTCCCTCATCTGTCAGATGTAATGGATTCTCAGTTGTCTTAGTCCATCATTCTATTAGTGTGAAGAGACACCATGTCCAAGGCAACTCATAAAATAAAGCACTTAGCTGGGGGTTTGCTTACAGTTCCAAAGGCTGAGTCCATGATCATCTTCTCAGGGAGCAGGGTGACACACAGGCCAGGGCCTAGCAGTGGGTGAGAGTGACATCAGGCAGGCAGGCAGAGAGGGAGGGAAGGAGATGGAAGGAGAGAGGAAGAGGGAGAGAGACTAGGCCTGGTGTGAGCTTTTGAATCTTCAAAGTCCACTCCCAGCAACATAGCTCATCCAAGGCCATGCCTCCTCCAAAAAGACCACACACCCTAATGCTTTGAAACAGTTCTTCCAAGTTGAGACCAAGCTCTCAAATATACAAGCTTGTAGGGCCATTTTCTTTCAGATCACTGCATCCACTTCAGAGAGATATTGCTTGGAATAATCAAGAGAAAGAAATACTTGGAACCCAGCCTGAGAATGAATTGCTGTCCATTGGCCCTGAAGGCATCCCAATATGCACCTTCTCAATGATTCCTTGCCACTTCAACCTCCAGGGGAGAAAATGGAGTCTCCAGAGTACTACAGGTTTTGCTTGTGGTAGTGTTAGAGCCAAGTTGTGAGGGTATGGCTCTTATTAATAAGAACACCCATAGAAATGGCTCAGCAAATAAAGGCACTTGCTGTCTAGCATGATGACCTGAGTCAAATCCTTGAGACCTACACAATGAAAGGAAAGAATCATCTTCCAAGAGTTGTCCTCTGGCATCTCTGTGTATGCTAAAGCACAAACACACAAAAAAAAACAAAGGAATGTAACTTAAAAAGGAGGAGGAGGAGGAGGAGGAGGAGGAGGAGGAGGAGGAGGAGGAGGAGGAGGAGAAGAAGAAGAAGAAGAAGAAGAAGAAGAAGAAGAAGAAGAAGAAGAAGAAGAAGAAGAATTCCCCTTTCTCCTACTCTAGAGGTCCTAAAGCAGTCTGCTCTATTTTCAGAGCAGTCCAAAATGCCAGCATAAACCAGAACAGCTAACAGCTCACTGGTCTCCTCCTTGCTGGACTTGGGAGATTAATCTCTAGAATTTTCAGTTCTACCCTCCCTCAGCAGACCTTGGACCTGGGTGAAGACAGAGTTGTGAAATCCTGCCTCATTCCTCAGATACCTCAGCTGCCCACATCCTGGGGAGGTTATGGGGAAAGTCCATCAGGGTTGCACAAAGCATGTGTTTACATGGACATAAAGAGGGTCTCAACCGAGGTGAAGGCATCATCGACTTGTTTCTCATTACCACCATTCCTCCTGTCCTTTCAGTGACCCCCACCTCAGCTGCTGCAGCCCACACCCACTGCCAATGCTGCCAATACTGTTTTGTCTTTAAAAAAATACAGGTACTCACGTGGATGGCCTGCTGCCACCACCTTGCTCTTCCATTCCTCCTTCTAAACCTATAACAGTTTTTATACACAGAACATAGATCAAACCTGATCATTCTCAGGCTTAGGAACTGCCAAGGATTTCCTGTTTCCAAGGAGATAAAAATGTCCCCAGCACGTGATACTCCATTACACACCTACTGACATGCTTCAACCCAACCACACAGGGCCCTCTTATACTTTCAGAGAACCCCACCCACTCCCAACTCTGTACCTTGACTTAGCTGTTTCCTGGGCCCAAGAGACATTTTTCTTATGCCTGCCCCTCAAGTTCACTCAGACACCTATGCTTTCAGTGTCCACCCATAAAATTCTGCAGAAGTCAGACTTGAAAATGAGTTACTGTTTTCTGTCTCCAATGAGAGCAGCAGAGAAGAGAGGACATGGAATTGTTAGCATAAAGACCTCACAACAGTTACCTAGAGGTGAGTGAGTATCTCAGCCCAAAGACAAGGGGTGGCAAATTCATCAGCACTCTCCTGCATGCCACATCTTTGCTTCAAGGACTCTGTGTTCATTAGTCAAAGTCATCCTTGATCTGCTAGACAAGTATGCATCAATCCACACTTGAACCCCACTGTTCCGCTGCTAACTCCTCATGAATATTTCCTTCATTACAGTGGGCAAGAAGCAAAGTTGTGGGGACAAGGCTGAGTCTCAGCAGGAAGGCCCTGCCACACACAACTTGCTTTGACCATGAATGTTGAGGAGAGATCTGACATTCATGGAAGCCTGAGGAGCTCCCTCCAATCCCAACCCCAGTTCAGCTCACACATTTCCCTTCCGTCTGTATCCTGAAGTGATCACACCTCTGTGTTTTCAGAGTTTATGTGGGAAACCATTGGCTACCCAGGAGGCCTGCTTCAGCCCCTCCGAAGCAGAAAAGTAATTGAGCAGATGTTTTCAGGTTCCTCTGCCTCCCAAGGACTTGTGTATACAGGATCCAAGAATCTGTGCTGGGGATGACTGGGAGGGGTCTTCCTGCTGCCGGGGAAGTTGGGATCATGCAGAAACTATGTGTACACGAACTGGTGTGGCTCTGGATGATGGAAGAAGGAAGTGTTTCTTCATGTGTATTGACATGCAAGGAGAACTGTAGCCAAATGGAGAACTGCCCACACTAATGTTCTCCTAATGACAAGATGCTGCCACCAAACCAACTTCAGAGACAAACAGAACAAAGAGCTGGCTATCCCCACAACTCCAGATTTTGACTAGACAACCAGACTAACTTGCAGTGTCAGCGAAAAGCATAGGTGGCCCCCTTTCCAAACCATGAACTCTCGTCCCATCGAGACAAGTGCAGAGGCCACAGCAATGGGCCTCAAACTTCAGGAGCATCAGAATCATCTGTAGAGGAAATCTTTGAACACGGCTCATCAACCTCTCCTGAGGGCTTTCAGTAGAACCGGGGAGGGATGTGCTGAAAGTGTGCCTGTTGAAGGAGCTGGCCAAGGGATTGAAGACCGTGGCTCTGCAGGGTGATGCCTGGTGCCATCAGCAGCCAGTAATGGATCCCACAGATTATGAGTGAGACAGAGGTCCTGTCAGTACATGGTGACACCATAGGTTCATGGGCAATAGCCATCACAGCTGTGGACCACCCATGCTTCATTCAGTGCCACTATGCTTGCCTCAGTCTTCTGTCACCAGACTTGGGAGTTCGTTTATGACATATCCCGATCATGCCAAGATTTAAAAGCTGTAATTACATAGTAAATACCAAATGCTAGGTACTTTTCTTCACCATTCTCTTTTATTTCTATCACAATGCTGGGAAGCAGTGACAGCAGTATCTGATTTTAAATATGGCTTCTTCTGAGACAGAAATTGGTCAGAATTCTGTACATTAGTGGTTCTCAAGCTTCCTTATGCTGCAACCCTTTAATACAGTTTCTCGTGGTGTGGGAACCCACAACATAATATTATTTTCATTGCCACTTCATAACTGTAATTTTGCCACTCTTATGAATTGTTATGGAAATATCTGATATGCATGATATCTGATATGCAACACCTGTGAAAAGGTAGTCAGACCCCCTCAACAAAAGAGGTCACAACCCACAGGCTTAGCACCACTGCTATAAATGAATGATCAGGAACCCGCTACCAAGGACCAAATGTTGCCCACCACTGTCACAGTTAGCTGCAGCCATCACCTTGACAGCCCTGTGAAAAGAGACTCTCAGCTGAGGAACTGCTTCCATTGGGTTGGCTAGTGGGCGAATCTGGGATAGACTTGTTGATGGCTAATTAACGTAGGAGGGTCCAGGCCACAGTGGGCAGCAGCATCTCTAGGCAGGTAGACCTGGACCACATAAAGACGGTGACCCAGGGAGAGCAAGCCTATAAGTGGCATCCCTCCGTGCTCTCCATGCTGTGGCTTCCCCCATGATGAGCTGTACCCTGTGACCAGTGTACAGAAATAAGCCCTGTCCTCCCCAAGCTGCTTTGGCCATCATTCTGTCACATCATTAGAAAGGTAGCTAGGACAGCCACCTAATCTGCTATCCACTCTTCAAGGCAACACAGCCACACTCATTCACCTGACCAGAGTCTATGAGACCTTTTCTGCAAAAATTGTAAGACTGAATGCTGCACTCTGCATAAAATTGAAAATAGTTCTGTATGGTCCTCCATGGGGAAATTTTCTCCACCTTTGTTTAGATGTCAACCTTCTAAGTTCTCCTCATCTACAAGTGACTGCTGTGGTAGGAGCAAGCTAGTACTATTTGCCATTTCAACTATTTTTAAGTTTACAATTCAGTGATAATAAGAACGTTATTGCTATGCAATGATTGCTATAATTAATTGCTAGAAAGTTTCCATCTTTCCAAACTCACTCCCAAGCCACTCCTGACCACTGCCCTCCCTTTGTGTCTCTGTGACTTGGAATCTTTTAGTTCTTATGTCAGTGTCATAGAACAGTATTTGACCTTTCATTCAGGGTTATTTCACTTAGCATAATGTCTTAAGGTTCTTTTATGGTATAGCATGCACGAAAGTTTCATTTTCTTTTTTAGGATGAATAGTATTCCATCGTGTACATATGTGTGTTTTGTATTTGTGACATACATATTTTTGCTGATGCCATGGGCTGGAGAGATGGCTCAGCTGTTAAAGGCTAGGCTCACAACCAAAACACTGATGCCCCTTTAGTGTGCATGGTCTTACAAGCCATGGATGTGATTTGGAAATCTCTACACAAATCGTGAACCTACTTTTTAAATCAGACTGTTGGAATTTGGGGGTTATTTTTTTTTGCATTTTCTATTGGGTTGTAGGGGTTTCTTTGTATATTTTGAACACTAACCCATTATAAAGTATATCATTTGCAGATAGTTTCTCTCCCATTCCATTGCTGCTTTTTCACTCTCTTCATAGTGGTCTTTCCTATACAGAAGTTTTTGATTTAATGAAATCTGATTTCTCCCTCTCTCTATCTCTTTCTCTCTCTCTTTCCTGTCCTGTTGCTTCTGCTTTGGGGATCATATCCAAGAAGTGATTGCCAAATATAATGCCATGAAGTTTCTCTTCCATTTTCTGCGAACAGTTTTATGGTGTCAGCTCTTACATTTAGTGTCTGATACTTCTTTTTGTGTAGTGGAAGATACCATCCCAATTTTTCCCTCTTATATATGGACATCCTTGTTGCTCAATTATGTATCCTAATGTGAAATGCACATTTTAAATCATAGCCAGGCTGACTGCAGCATGTGTCCAAGGGTTTGTCTTCACATTTCCCACTGTCCCTTTGGTCTCCCACCTAATTCTGTGGTGGCAACATACAGCTTTGCTTACTGTAGCTTTGTAGCAAGTTCACAATCAGTAAATCTGAACATCCAGCCTATTTTTTATAGTATTACTCTTCCTGTTTGGAGAGCCTTGATATCACACATTAATTTTAGAATGGAGATTTTATATCTGTCTGTGAGATTGCCATTCGGAATTTTGATAGCATCTCCAGAGAGTCTGTCAATCAGGTCGTGTCACGTGACCATCTTAGCATCGAGTCTTCCAATCCATCCACCAGCATGGGAGCCTGTCGTTCATTTGTATTATCAGTGTTGCAACAACGGTTTTCAGTTTCCAGTGTGCGTGTCTGGCCTCCTCCGTCAAGCTCATTCATAAATATTTCATTCCTTTTGGTGGTATTATAAATAAAATTGCTTCTGTACTTTTCTTTTCAGATTATTTATTGCAAATGCATACAAATGCAAGTGGTCTCTGTTGGTTTTGAATCCTGCAACTTTGCAGAAGTCTAATGTGTCTTTATTCTCATGTTACAGAGTGTCCAAGACAGTCATTAATTAGTGGGTAAGCAGGAGTTCCAAATCAACCAGTCAGCTTCCAGAGTTTTCTTCCCGCATCATCAATCTCCACTGAAAAATTAGCAAAGGGCTTGGCCAGGGCTCATTTATATCAAGTGGTAAATCCAAAACTCAAATTTGGATCTGACTCTGCTGCTTTGTCTGAACTATGATGGCAGTTTGGCATCCTTATGGCGCTCTAGCCTCAAATCCACTGGTTAGCTATGTGGGAAGGAAAACTTCAAGTGTGTGTGTGTAACATGTGCCATTAGAGACCAGAAGAGAATCTAAAGTGTCCTGCCCATCACCTTGACTTAGACATGGAGCCAGGCTGGCAGCCAGCACTTCCCAGCGATAACATGCATTTCATCCAATCCAGTTTTTATGTAGGAGATTGTGATTTGAACTCGGTTTCTCATGTTTGTATAAAAAAGACTGAGTATCTCTACAGCCCAAGATGAAAAAAAAATTAAAGAGCAAAGTTATCAGTATATGGAGAGGGTAAAGGGATTCAGCCTTAGGGTGACCTGAGCTGGAGGGCCATTGTTGATTTCCCCAGGCAGCCCAAGACAGCATGGTGAATTACATGATGTGTTGTATAATGACTCTAACTAGAGTCCAGTCAACACTTCCTCAAAAGGGCTAGAGTTCTAAATTGAATTTTAAAGGCACATAAGGAAGATGACACCAAAGTGAATCTCCCCTGAATCCTCCCAGCATAGACTTTCCAGCTTCCCCATATTCGTGTGGAATTGGATTTCAATGAGGGATTTCTCACTCTGTCATACACAGCAACAGGTCCAAATTCTGAGAAACACCAGGGGTGGCTTCCAGCCTTCAAGCCAAATGAAGCAACACCAACTGGCTTCACTTGGATCCATGGGACTCTTAAGCTGACCAAGAGGTGGTCACTATACCTTGCAAAGGAATTGCATGGACTCATCCCAGACATCCTGGGCAGAGATCCCAAAAGGTAATGAACTTGAACTAAACAAGCCTCCTCATTGGCTGCTGCTGTTGATGTTGTAAAAGACTCTGCCCAATGGCTTTGGGCCTGAGTAAATGTTGGCTTGGCTGACCCAGTTCACTGAAATGAATTGAGCATGACTAAGGTGTAAGGATGCCAGCCCTTCCATTAACTGAGAAGGCATGCAGGGGCAGCAGAGAGGGGCTGCATACCAAGGCCGCAAACAAAGATTCCTATCCAAGTGGGCCAGTTTGGGGGAACATCTGGGGAGAAAAGGGAGAAGACAGACCTGAAGGACTCTGGGGAGCAGGCTCCTGAACAACAGTCTGAGGAAAACTATGTGATAACAGTCGGCAGATGTGAGTCCGAAGGTGCACAGCCTTCCTGAATGTGAAGCGAGGTTAACACTCACCTGTTTCCTGTAAAGGATCAAGAGGCAGGGCATAGGAAAAGAAATAAACACACTTACATCCTTAAATCCCTTACAGGGACACAGCACAGTATGGGTTGGGGATTAGGGTGGTAGAGGGACGTGACCTAACCAAAGGGACTTGAGTTTGGAGGACAGTACTTTAGGATGTATTCCTACATACTTTCTGTGAATTTAAATGACCCCTGTGTGTGTGTGGTAGGTAAATATACTAACAAAGAATTGTGATTCAGCTAGGTGCCACCCTCGTTTTCTCATTCAATCCACTATAAGGGGTTGGGTACTGTAGGCCTTGGAAATCCCTATAGTCCCATGTGTTTTCTGTTCTAAAAACACATAATGCTCTTCGGTTACTTGCAGTCTTAGAAAGTGTATACTTTTGATAAACAGTATGCAGTGCCATCCAGCAGTCAAAAGTAGCGCTTAAACCTTCCACCGTCCTCAGCTCAAGAGGCCTCATGTTGGGACCTACAATGTAGGTATAAGAACATAGATTTGCCCTTATTTGCTGCCTTGCTCCTATCTTCCTTCCTACAGTTGTAGGATTTCTTCCTCCTGGGGCCCTGGCACAAGAAATCACAAATCTGCACTAATATAATGGGACACTTTGTTTTGTTTTGTTTTGTTTTTGTAGCCATGAAAGATACTTACAGTCATCTCCTTTTTCCTTGGGGTGAGCCTGGGGTTCTGGTTGACTTGACAATTCTCCCACTGCTCCCATCACTGGTGGGTTTTCCTGCTCTATTTTCCTTTTACAGGCAAATATGTCTTCCCTGCTTGTCCTATTATCTTTCCTTACTCCCTTGCAGAGGTCAACCTATGCGGGGCCTCACTGTAGGCATTACTGTGCCCTGAAGTTGAGGATACTCCCATATGGCAAGCCTCTGATCAGAAAGCCTTCAGCTAACTAAAGGGCCTCCCTGAGGAGACATCCCTGCAAACTACTTGTTTTCCCAGGCCCTGTCTTCATCCTACTTTCTGATTATAAGGTCTCTTGGTGCATTACTGCAGGCTCTTGGGGTGCAAGCTTGGGGCTTCAGCCATTTGCTGGGGATTAATGAAAAGCACTCCACAGGTGATGAGGACAACAGCATGCCCCTAGTTCAACACCTCAGCCTCTTGCACTTTTAATCATTTTATATCCTCCAATGAGGGGCCGATGGTCAGAAGTCCATCCTACCTAATTCGTGTATGCAGTGTGGATGAGCCAGTAAATTGTTCCAAATGTTAGACAATATTACAAAGTAATTCTTCCTGCCCCTTATCTATACTATTTCCCCAACACACACACACACCCAAAAAAAAAAATCTGATTTAAAATACTGTAAGACTCTAATAAATAAGTCAGAGTGCTCTTATCCTAGCATGAAAAGAAAAATTAAACCACACACACACTCACACACACAAACCTAAGGGAAGGTATCCAGTGTGCTAATAGTTAACTATAAGAGCTAGAGCTATGGAAGATCATTACATGTCCCTATTTTTTGTTTGTTTGTTTGTTTTTGTTTTTTTTTCTTTTTTTAATGATTCTTTATTTTATTTTATTTTCAATGCAGTTTATTCAGGAACCTTGAACAATCATCTGACCCTGGGTAAAGCCAGCCCACTTTAAATAGCCTCTGGGTAGCCAACCTCAGCATGCCACCTGGGCAATGCAGATAGGTCCACATACATGGAAGCAAGCCAGATCCTCAGCCTTAGCCAAATGTGGAGTTGTTTGTGACAGAGAGCACTCACCATCGGGAAGGTGGAAGGCGGAAACCAGCTCCATCTTTCAGGCGCGGCATTATGCAGCTCTCTACAGTTCCCCCTTTTTGTTTTAGACGCATCAGGCAAGAGTAGAGGTCTGATCTCTGATATTAGAAATAAATTGGGACTTTGTACTGATGTTCATTTAGGTGTCATCCACCCAAAGAGCATCAGACCCGCCCGATACCTTTTTCTCAGAGGCGGGACCTGGGGCATCAACCCGCATGCAATCAGACATGCTCTTCTCTGGGTCCAAAGCGGCTGACCCCTGAGTGCAGTGCTTAGCCTCGCATCCTGAGCGTAACATTTTGGCTTTTTATGGTAGCCAACCATGCTTGGGGAGACTGTCCTGCTTCAACGGCTGTAAAGGCCTGAATGGTCATGGCTGCATTACGCTGTTGTGAGACTCTAATCTTGCATATATACCACAGGCAAACCAAGGTGACTAACACCAGAAGGCCTGCTAACACTCCCATGCCCGCCCATTCCTTCAGATGATTCATGGCTGCAGCAATCCATGATGATAATCATGTGGCTAGTCCCGCGTCCACTCTGGTAGAATTTACCATGACAATGGCCACTCTCAGCGGCTCCATTGTAGTATCGAATTCTCCAGTCCAATTACCTAAAATATAGCTAGACAATTGTTTAGACAGATTTGCAGCATAGGGAAAATTCTCATGTTGTATGCTAGTGACTCAAAGTCCAGCATACTTTCATTGACAGCCAAGTTGAGCCATTTGTCATAGGGTATCAATTTGCTCCTGTACGAGGTCAATCCTCTGATTGAACACCATCAAACCTCCTTTTAGTTGAGCATTAATTCCTTTTTGTACATCTAAGGCATGAGCTACATTGGCTAAAAGGTTATTCAGGGTCTGAGCAGTCTGCCCAGTATGACTCATGGCTAATGCCCGGTGGTAGCTCCAACAGCCGCCAATGAGATGGCAGTAACAATGGCAGCTATAATTCCAGGATCCCTTTTCTGTCTGAAGAGAGTCATAGCGTGAGGGCATCAACGGGCACAGGCACGCAGCGAGGCATGCGAGTAACCAGCTAGTAAATTTACTAGCATTACAGTATTGGGCAGAAAAGCAAGTATCATTACCACAATTACTTGGCTCTATCTGGCTAATAATGAATAAAAATGGGGGATATAAACAAACAGGTGTGGGATTATAGGAGATATTATGAGAAGCCTTAACCCCCTCGTTGGAACATCCTGCATCAGTTCTAGAACTAGCAGTGGTGGTGTCCGAGGTCTGAGTAGGTTCAGGAGACCATTGCCCCCAGGGGTGAGACGTGCTCCATGTAAATTGACTAACTCCATGTTTTCCTCCACTTTTGAAGGTCATTTAAGGTTCTTAAATTATTTTTTTCCCTTTTTTTTTTAAATTTTTCATCAATTACACTTTATTCATTCTGCATCCCCCCATAAGCCCCTTCCTCCCCTCCCAATCCCACCCTCCCTCCTCCCTCTGCATGCATGCCACTCCCCAAGTCCACTGATAGGGGAGGTTCTCCTCTCCTTTCTGATCTTAGTCCATCAGTTCACATCAAAAGTGGCTGCATTGTCCTCTACTATGGCCTGGCAAGGCTGCTCCCCCTCAGGAGGAGGTGACTAAAGACCAGGCCAGTCAGTTCATGTCAGAGGTAGTCCCACTTCACATTACTATGTAACCCAATTGGACTCTGAACTGCCCTGGGCTACATCTGTGCAGGGGTTCTGGGTTATCTCTATGAATAGTCCTTGGTTGGAGTATGAGTCTATGGGAAGTTCCCTGTGTTCAAATTTTCTTGTTCTGTTGCTCTCCTTGTGGAGACCCTGTCCTCTCCAGCTCTTACTATTTCCCAGTTCTTACATAAAATTCCATTCACTCAGCCCAACAGTTGCCCATCAGGCTTAGCATCTGCTTTGATAGTCTGTAGAGCAGAGGCTTTCAGAGGCCCTCTGTGGTAGGTTCCTAGGTTGTTTCCTGTTTTCTTCTTCTTCTGATGTCCATCCTCTTTGCCTTTCAGGATGGCGATTGGACATTTTAGTTAGGGTCCTCTCTCTTGCTTAGTTTCTTTAGATGCACAGGTTTTAGTGGGTTTATCCTATGTTGTATGTCTATATGAGTGAGTATATACCATGTGTGTCTTTTTGCTTCTGGGACAACTCACTCAGGATGATCCTTTCCAGATCCCACCATTTACCTGCAAATTTCATGATTTCCTTATTTTTCATTGCTGAGTAATATTCCATTGTGTAGATGTACCACATTTTCTGCATCCATTCTTCAGTTGAGGGGCATCTGGGTTGTTTCCAGCTTCTGGCTATTACAAATAAAGCTGCTACAAACATGGTTGAGCAAATGTCCTTTTTGTGTGCTTGAGCCTCTTTTGGATATATGCCCAGGAGTGGTATGGCTGGATCTTGGGGAAGCACTATTCCTAGTTGTCTGAGAAAACGCCAGATTGATTTCCAGAGTGGTTGTACCAGTTTACATTCCCACCAGCAATGGAGAAGGGTTCCCCTTTCTCCACAACCTCTCCAGCATGTGTTGTCACTTGAGTTTTTGATCTTGGCCATTCTCATGGGTGTAAGGTGAAATCTAAGGGTTGTTTTGATTTGCATTTCCCTAATGGCTAGTGAGGTTGAGCATTTCTTTAAGTGCTTCTCTGCCATTAGGTATTCCTCTACAGAGAATTCTCTGTTTAGCTCTGTTCCCCATTTTTAAGTGGGTTACTTGGTTTGCTGCTTTTCAGCTTCTTTAGTTCTTTATATATACTTGATATGAGTCCTCTGTCAGATAAAGGGTTGGTGAAGATTCTTTCCTAATCTGTAGGCAGTCGCTTTGTTTTGATGATGGTGTCCTTTGCTTTGCAGAAGCTTTTCAGTTTCATGAGGTCCAATTTATTGATTGTTGCTCTTAGAGCCTGTGCTGTTGGAGTTCTGTTCAGGAAGTTTTCCCCTGTACCAATGAGTTCTAGGGTATTCCCCACTTTTATTTCAAGCCGATTTAATGTGTCTGGTTTTATGTTGAGGTCTTTGATCCACTTGGACTTCAGTTTTGTGCAGGGTGATAAGTATGGATCTATTTTCATTTTTCTACATGTAGACATCCAGTTGGATCAGCACCATTTGTTGAAGATGCTATCTTTTTTCCATTGTATGGTTTTGGCATCTTTGTCAAATATCAGGTGTCCATAAGTGTGTGGGTTTATTTCTGGGTCCTCTGTTCGGTTCCATTGATCCACCATTCTGTTTCTATGCCAGTACCATGCAGTTTTTAAAACTGTTGCTCTATA
The DNA here is from genome assembly GCF_030254825.1 of Meriones unguiculatus. Lineage (NCBI taxonomy): Eukaryota > Metazoa > Chordata > Mammalia > Rodentia > Muridae > Meriones > Meriones unguiculatus. Next base: position 6,509,945 of record NC_083357.1, on the reverse strand, counting down.
GTACAACTTACGATCAGGGATGGAGATACCTCCAGAAGATCTTTTACTGTAGAGGATTGTTTTGGCAATTCTGGGTTTCTTGTTATTCCATATGAAGTTGAGAATTTTTCTTTCCAGGTCTGTAAAGAATTGTGTTGGTAATTTGATGGGCATTGCATTGAATCTGTAGATTGCTTTTGGTAAGATGGCCATTTTTACTATGTTAATCCTACCAAGCCATGAGCATGAGAGATCTTTCCATCTTCTCGTATCTTCTTCTAGTTCTTTCTTCAGGGATTTGAAATTTTTTTCATACAAGTCTTTGACTTCCTTGGTTAGGTTTACTCCGAGGTACCTTATGTCATTTGTGGCTATTGTGAAGGGTGTTGTTTCCCTAATTTCTTTCTCAGCCCTTTTGTTTTTTGTATACAGGAGGGCTACTGATTTTTTTGAGTTAATTTTGTATCCGGCCACTTTGCTGAAGGTGTTTATCAGCTGTAGGAGTTCCCTGGTAGAGTTTTTGGGGTCACTCACATATACTATCATATCATCTGCAAATAGTGATAATTTGACTTCTTCCTTTCCAATTTGTATCCCCTTGATCTCCTTCAACTGTCTTATTGCTCTAGCAAGGACTTCCAGAACTATGTTGAAGAGATATGGAGAAAGTGGGCAGCCTTGTCTTGTCCCTGATTTCAGTGGGATTGCTTTAAGTTTCTCTCCGTTCAGTTTGATGTTGGCTATAGGCTTGCTGTATATCGCCTTTACTATGTTTAGATATGTGCCTTGTATCCCTGATCTCTCCAATACTTTAAACATGAATGGATGTTGGATTTTGTCAAAGGCTTTTTCAGCATCTAGGGAGATTATCATGTGGTTTTTTTTCTTTCAATTTGTTAAGATGGTAGATCACATTGATGGATTTCTGTATATTGAACCATCCCTGCATACCTGGGATGAAGCCTACTTGGTCATGTTGGATGATATCTTTGATGTGTTCTTGTATTCGGTTTGCGAGTATTTTGTTGAGTATTTTTGCATCAATGTTCATAAGGGAGATTGGCCTGAAATTCTCTTTCTTTGTTGAGTCTTTGTGAGGTTTAGGTACCAAGGTGACTGTGGCTTCATAGAATGAGTTTGGTAATGTTCCTTCTGTTTCTATTTTGTGGAATAGTTTGAAGAGAATTGGTGTTAGCTCTTCTTTGAATGTCTGGTAGAATTCTGTGCTGAAACCATCAGGTCCTGGGCTTTTTTTGGATGGGAGACTTTCGATGACTGCTTCTATTTCCTTGGGGGATATAGGACTATTTAATTGATTTACCTGGTCCTGATTTAGCTTTGGTTAGTGGAATCGATCAAGAAAATTGTCCATTTCATTTAAATTTTCAAATTTTGTTCCGTATAGTCTTTTGAAGTAAGTCCTAATGATTGCTTGGATTTCCTCAGTGTCTGTAGTTATGTCCCCCTTTTTATTTCTGATTTTGTTGATTTGGATGGTGTCTCGCTGCCTTTTAGTTAGCTTGGCTAAGGGTTTGTCTATCTTGTTGATTTTCTCAAAGAACCAGCTCTTGGTTTCATTGATTCTTTGAATTGTTTTATTTGTTTCTAATTGTTTGATTTCAGCCCTGAGTTTGATTATTTCCAGCCGTCTGCTCCTTCTTGGTGTGTCTGCTTCTTCTTTTTCTAGGGTTTTTAAGTGAGCCATTAAGTTGCTTGAATGCGCTGTCTCAAATTTCTTCTTGAAGGCACTTAGTGCTATGAACTTTCCTCTTAGCACTGCTTTCATTGTGTCCCACAAGTTTGGGTATGTTGTGTCTTCATTTTCATTGAGTTCTAGGAAGATTTTAATTTCTTTCTTTATTTCTTCCCTGACCCAGCTGTCTTTTAGTAGCAAGTTGTTCAGTTTCCCTGTATGTGTAGGCTTTTTGCTATTTCTGTTGTTACTAAGGTCCAGCTTTATTCCATGGTGATCCGACAGGATACAAGGGATTATTTCAATCTTCCTGTATTTGTTGAGGCTTGCTTTGTGACCAACTATGTGGTCTATTTTGGAGAAGGTTCCATGACGTGCTGAGAAGAAGGTAAATTCTTTTGTGTTTGGGTGTAAGGTTCTGTAAATGTCTGTTAGGTCCATTTGATTCATGACCTCTGTTAGAGATATTGTTTCTTTGTTTAATTTCTGTTTTGTTGACCTGTCCTTTGTTGAGAGTGGGGTGTTGAAGTCTCCCACTATTAGTGTGTGGGGATCTATATGTGGTTTAAGTTTTATCAATGTTTCTTTCACAAATGTGGGTGCCCTTGTATTTGGGGCATAGATGTTCAGGATTGTGATGTCTTCTTGGTGGAATTTTCCCTTGATGAGTATGAAGTGTCCTTCCCCATCTCTTTTGATTAATTTTGGTTGAAAGGCTATTTTATCAGATATTAGAATGGCTACTCCTGCTTGCTTCTTGGGTCCATTTGCTTGAAAAGCTGTCTTCCATCCCTTTACCCTCAGGTAATGTCTATCTTTGTGACTTAGGTGTGTTTCTTGTATACAACAGATTGCTGGGTTTTGTTTACGCATCCATTCTGTTAGTCTGTGTCTTTTTATTGGAGAATTAAGTCCATTGATATTGAGAGAGAGTAATAACCAGTGGCTGTTAAATCCTTTGACTTTGATGTTGGCTGTGGTCATACGGTTGTGTGCTTGGTTGCTTTTTGTTTTACTGAAGTGAGGTTATTTATTTCCTGTGTTTTCTTGAATGTAGCTAGCTTTCTTGGGTTGTATTTTCCCTTCCAGTGTCTTCTGTAATGCTGGATTTGTTTGTAGGTATTGTTGAAATTTGTTTTTGTCATTGAATATCTTGTTTTCTCCATCTATGAGGACTGAGAGTTTTGCAGGGTATAGTAGCCTGGGCTGACATCTGTGTTCTCTTAGGGTCTGCATGATATCTGTCCAGGCCCTTCTGGCTTTCATAGTCTCTATTGAAAAGTCAGGTGTGATTCTAATGGGTTTGCCATTATATGTTACTTGGCCTTTTTCTCTTGTAGCTTTTAGTATTTCTTTGTTCTGTATACTTACAGTTTTGATTATTATGTGGCGGGAGGATTTTCTTTTCTTGTCTAATTTATTGGGTGTTCTATAGGCCTCTTGTATTCTTATTGGCCTCTCCTTTAAGTTGGGGAAATTTTCTTCAATGATTTTGTTGAAAATATTTTCTGGGCCTTGGTGCAGGGAATCTTCTTTTTCCTCTATTCCTATTATTCTTAGGTTTTGTCTTTTTATGTTGTCTTGAATTTCTTGGACGGTCTGTGTCAGGAATTTTTTAGATTTATCATTTTCTTTGACAGATACATCTATTTCTTCCATTGTATCTTCCACACCTGAGATTCTTTCTTCCATTTCTTGTAGCCTATTGGTTATGCTAACCTCTGTAGTTCCTGCTTTCTTCCCTAAGTTCTTTCTCTCCACAATTTCTTCCATTTGTGTTTTTTTTAATTTTTCCAATTCTATCTTCAGGTCTTGAGCTATTTTGTTGGTTTCCTTCCCCTGTCTGACTGTATTTTCATGTTTTTCCGTCAATTCCTTCAGCTGTTTGTTTGAACAATCCACTGTTTCTTTTATTTCATTCAGTGATTTAAGCATTTCCTCTCTAAAGGCCACATACTTTTTGGCTTCAGCTTCTTCTATTTCTTTTCGTATTTTATTTGTTTCCTCTGTTATCATCTTCTTGAGCATAGATGTTAGGTCGTCTCCTTGAATTTCATTTATGCTGGTGTGTCTAGGGCTATTTGCCCCTGGATAACTGGGTTCTGGAGATGCCATAATGCTCTGGCTTTTGTTGGTTGAACTTTTACGCTGTCCTCTACCCATTGGGCTATCTTAGTTGTTTGAATTTAGTTTCTGGTTGTTCCTGGACTCTTGTAGTGGAGAGAATCCCTTTGGCAGGAAGTTGTTTTTTTCCTGAAGGAAGCCTTCCCAGCTTTTTGGGTATAGTCCCTGGATGTCTGCTGTTTTTCAGGAGTTGCTACAGCTCACCTCAGGCCTAGAGACCTGGGTGGTAACTGTGGTCCTGATTAGTCAAGAGGGCTCTCCTCTCACCAGGAGAAGTCCTGGGGGAAGCTGCCCTCCTTCTGGGTTTCTTGCTGTAAATTTAGTAATCAGCTGCGGTAATCTGTGGCGGGTGAGTACTGCTCTGGTGTCTTGGGGCACTCAGTTCTGTCTGTTTGCAATCTGCAGTCTGCTAGACTTTCCCTAGGTGACCCCAGCAGCACGGTTTCTTCCTTCTCTGTGGGGTCCTCTCCGGACAGGGGTTCCCAGTCCCTGTTGTACTGGGGCGCACAGCTTGTCTGTACCGCTGAGCTGAGCGCAAAGCTCTCTGCGCGTGGCAGGAGCTCGGCTGTGATGGCGGCAGAGACTTTCCGGGGAGAGACTGGGTGACCTGCGATCAGACCCGCAACCCTGCTTCCCCGTGGGGTCCCCCCGCTACTGGGACTCCCAGTCTCAGGTACCCTTGTGCCCACGGATCAGCCTGGGAAAGTGGCTGGGACCCGCCCGCTTGCGGCTCCAGCCCGGAGACTCAAAGCCCGCGTTACCCGGGATTTCTTCCGGGTTCTGGCTGGGTAGCCGTGAGTGGACCTGACCGATTCCCCCGCCATGGGAGCCTCCCCTCACCTGGGAAACACGATGTAGTTTCAGGGCCCCCGAGTTCAGTTTCCTGGTCTCTGCACGGAAAGTGCTGTCCTGCTGCTCAGACACGCTGTTTTCCCGGCGCTGCCATCTTGGCTCCCCCTCTTTATTTTATTTTATTTTATTTTATTTTATTAATTACACTTTATTCATTTTGTATCCCCCCATAAGCCCCTCCTTCCTCCCCTCCCAATCCCACCCTCCCTCCCCTTTCTGCATGCATGCCCCTCCCTAAGTCCACTGATAGGGGAGGTTCTTCTCTCCTTTCTGATCTTAGTCTATCAGTTCACATCAAAAGTGGCTGCATTGTCCTCTTCTGTGGCCTGGTAAGGCTGCTCCCCCCTCAGAGGGAGGTGATCAAAGAGCAGGCCAATCAGATTATGTCAGGGCAGTCCCTCTTCCCATTACTATGGAACCCACTTGGACACTGAACTGCCATGGGCTACATCTGTGCAGGGGTTCTAGGTTATCTCCATGAATAGTCCTTGGTTGGAGTATGAGTCTATGGGAAGTTCCCTGTGTTCAAATTTTCTTGTTCTGTTGCTCTCCTTGTGGAGACTCTGTCCTCTCCAGCTCTATTTCCCACTTCTTACATAAAATTCCATTCACTCTGCCCAACAGTTGACCATCACGCTCAGCATCTGCTTTGATAGTCTGTAGGGCAGAGGCTTTCAGAAGCCCTCTGTGGTAGGTTCCTAGTTTGTTTCCTGTTTTCTTCTTCTTCTGATGTCCATCCTCTTTGCCTTTCAGGATGGGGATTGACCGTTTTAGTTAAGGTCCTCTTTCTTGCTTAGTTTCTTTAGATGCACAGATTTTAGTGGGTTTGTCCTATGTTGTATGTCTATATGAGTGAGTATATACCATGTGTGTCTTTTTGCTTCTGGGACTACTCACTCAGGATGATCTTTTCCAGGTCCCACCATTTACCTGCAAATTTCATGATTTCCTTATTTTTCATTGCTGAGTAATACTCCATTGTATAGATGTACCACAGTTTCTGCATCCATTCTTCAGTTGAGGGGCATCTGGGCTGTTTCCAGCTTCTGGCTATTACAAATAAAGCTGCTACAAACATGGTTGAGCAAATGTCCTTTTTGTGTACTTGAGCCTCTTTTGGATATATGCCCAGGAGTGGTATGGCTGGATCTTGGGGAAGCACTATTCCTAGTTGTCTGAGAAAGTGCCAGATTGATTTCCAGAGTGGTTGTACAAGTTTACATTCCCACCAGCAGTGCATGTCCCTATTTTTTAAAGAAATCAATTTACAAATGAAAATAGATGTCAAAGAAATATCTTTCCACAAAGTCAGAATTTAGGTTTTTTACTTCATTATTTTAAAAATCCTTAGAAATACATAAAAACATCATAACCAAAATTAACCAGACACGAAGACTATATTATTTTGTGAATTTACATACAGTTTACATACAGTTGTAATTGGCATTTGAAATGGAAGTTGTAAAGCTTCTCATTAAATGCATGCATTTATCAACCACCAAAAATAAAATCATAACAGAATTAGAAAAACTAACACACACATATTAATGATCACTACTGCATTCAGTTTTTTCTTACTTACATTTAACTTTTCTTTCCATGTTATATTATACCTACATTTATACCTGTTTAAATGCATACATACACACACACACACACACACATATATTATTGGCTGGATTCCTCATATATGTGGTTTATTTCTGAGATTGTGTGACCTCACTTAATATTACATATTTTGATTTTATCTACTTTCCTGAATAATTTTTATTTAATTTTTAGAGTTTAGTAGTATTTACACACACACACAGAGCACATTTTTGTTTCCCATTCTTTTTTTTTTTACAAAGGGAAAAGATGGCTTATAAAGTGGAGAGAAATGGAAAACAGACAAAAGAGAAGAAAGATAGAAGAAGAAAGAGAAAGGAAGATAAGAAAGAGAAGGAGCAAATATCCAACCTCTTGTGAACAAAGCCATCTCATAAACATGGCACAACTATAGAACAATATTTTCCTTCTAAACAGGCTTTCCAAGTGTCCATCTTGGCATGCCACGTACAGGCTGCACCGAGGGAGTGGGCTTGCAAAACCTACCTTGCTGTGAGGGGTAAGGAGGGGGCTAGAACACTCTACCTCCAGCCGAGTGTGGAGAGGAGTGAACCAGTTCCTCCAGACGCCTCTCACGGGACAGGTGTGATGTGCACTGTGCACCAGCAGTGTGGAGAAGACGCGGGGAAGCTAATCAAAATGAGCTACACAAACAGGACTGCAGAGACCACCTACAAGCTCTTTAAATAACATTAGCTTAACAGCATCCATTTGAACAACGTGCTAATCTCAGAAAATCTTCTCATAAAAGCAACTTTTGGCAGCATCTCCTTAACGATCAGCGTCGTACTGAGACTGGGAGAAGTAAGAAAGCCACAGCTTTTTCTTGAAGTCAAGCACATTGACTTCTCTATCACTCTCAGAGACAGGACCATGGGAATCAAGGCAAATGCCATGGGGTGGGGATGCAGTTCAGTGGCACAGTGCTTACTCAGCATGCATCAGGTCCTAGGTTCAGTCCCTAGTACTGAGGCACTCAAGACAAGACAAGACAGAGACAGTGAGGGACAGAGATTTGAAGCAGAGCTCTGTGCAGAGTATGTTCTCTGTGTGGCTCAGATCCTGTCTCTGATGCTTCTTCAGCATCTTCTGTATCTCAGAAGGTTGAACTGTACAGAGCTTTTCTCCTGCACTTGCTATTTACATATGAGCAGGGTTTAGTCAGCAGAAAGAACCATAAGAACACGGAGTCAAGAGAAGAAAGGGAGCACAGAGTATTTATTCATCATTCATTCCTTCATTCCTTCATGCCCTCCAGGGTTCCTGGCACATAGCCCAGCCCTATAGCCACAGCTTCGGTCGGGATTGGTCTGCTAACACATGACTGCCTTTCACTTTCGGATCATACGGGCTTGCAGTAGAGACGTCCTGGAAGAGATGTGGCGACCTTCACTGAGGTCTTTTGCGTGTGTGACATGGCAATCACTTCTTCTAAACATTTGTAATGGCAGAGATGGGAAGAAGTACACTGAGTCCAGAGCGCATGAGATAAAAAAGCGACATTGCCCTTTTTTATTTTTCTTTTTTTTTTTTTTTTTTTTTTTTTAGAAATGAGAGTGAAGGAGAAGACTCATCATCTTGAGGTCCAGGAGCTATGACAGCTTGACACAAGAAAGGCTGACAACGTGGGCCTGGTGAGCTGCAACAGCAGGTAAAAGGCCCTGCTGTCAAGATTGATAAGTCGAGGCCAATGGTCTGGATCTCCACGGTAGAAAGAGAGAAGTGACTCCCCAAAGTTTCCCTCCAACATTCACAGGTGCACCATGTCAGGTGCACATGTGCTCACGTGAATGCACGTGAGTGTGCGCACACACACACACACACACACACACACACACAAAGAAGGTTTATAGCACAAGAAACTCCAGAAGCAGATAGATTCAGAGGTGAATCCTACCAAACTTAAAAACTACCATGAATTGTTCTCATGCCACCCACAGAACTGTAATTCTTTCTCCAAGGCCAGCAGCACTCTGTTCCTAAAATCTGACAGGAAGACAACAAAAAGTAAAATCAGAGACTAGTAACTTCAATGAGTGTAGACGTGAAAAATCTCAACAAAATAAAAGTTCACATTCAACAGCACACTGAAAATGTCATTAGTCACATGAAGCTTTTTTTATTTCCAGTAATGCAAGGATAGTTCAACATACATAAATTAATATGTAATACATTACAGGAACAGAATGAAGGATAAAATCCTGTGCTCATCTCAATAGACAGAGAAAAGGTATTATATAAAATTAAACAGTCATTTCTGATGACAGCCTTGAACAAATCTAATGTAGAATAATTATACGTTAACAAATCAAGTCTATATATGACAAACCAATGGTCAGCATTATAGATGGAGAAAGGTAACTGTGTTTCCTCTGAGATCAACACTAAGAGAAAGGTTTTTTCTCACTGTTATTATTCAATATAATACTGAAAGTTTTAGTAAAAGCAATAAGGAAAGAAATAAATAAGAGGAACACAAGCAAATGAAAAAATTTTAGCATAAAAACCTTACAGGGCCCACCAAGACTATTAAAACTAATGAATTCAGCAATACGTAGGATATAGAATCAACAATTATTTGCTTGGTTTGTCTGTTTCTATTTTTATTAATTAATTCAATTTATATCTTGGCCATAGGGCCCTCCCTCCTCTTCTCCCAGTCTCTCTCTCTCTCTCTCTCACATCCTCCCTCTCATATTCCTCAGAAGAGGAGAGACCCCCTCCCCAGACACCCCAGCTCATCTACCCACATGAGGACTGAGTTCATCTTTCTCTCCTGTGTCCTGGTAGGGCAGTCCCATCGAAGGAAGTGACCAAAAAGCTGGCAATATAGTCCATATCAGTTATATGACCCTCTCCCCTGACTAGTGGGCCAACATGAAGCCTAAGATGGCCATCATCCTGAGTGAGATAACATGGACCCAGAAAGACACACACGGTGTGTACTCACTTATAAGAGGATTTTAGTCATATAGTGTAGAATAGAGATATTACAATGCATAGCCCCTCCCCCTCCCACCGCCAAGAAGATAAGTAACAAGGAGGACCCAAGGGAGAGTGTGTAAATCTCATTGAGAAGGGGAAATAGAATAAACAGGTAGTGGTTGAAGAGTGGGAACAAGGTAGAGGAGGGAGCACAAAGAGAAATAAGGGTGGAGATTAGACTTGGGGAGAGTAGGGGTGGGAGGGCAGAAGGCCTGTAGAGAAAAGAGAAGCCTCGTGGGTGGGGGCATCTCTGAGACAAGCTACAGACCTAAATCAGAATAGGCCTCTAAGAGCATATGAGGGAGACTGAAGAGGACACCCTTAATCTAGACAAGACTGTTGTGGATATAATCAGGTTTTTGTTTCGATCCCAGGTGTAGGGTATGGGGCTAACTCAGATTGTCCACAGCAGTATACTATTTGCCTGGGGCAGGCTCTGAGAGGAGCCTTTAGCCAGTTGCAGATAGTTTAATTCTGAGAACTTTGAGAGGGAATAATGGCCAGAACCTGAGGAGTGTGTGAAGCTCCATGGAAGAACAAGGCTGCTGGTGTCCACCCCTGCTGCTCCTGATTACTGTTGGTGCAGCTGGATGAGAAGATGGAGAATACCCTGAAATGAGATTTGGATTTGCTCTAAGGAACCCAACAACCCTAATAGGCAGGAAGTAGGTAAAGAGAATTCTTCCCCCTCTCCCCACTGACGTTCCTTCTCTACTACCTCGTGTTGGTGTGTTGGCAGGGATTGGGTGGAGAAAAGTGGAAGAAATATGAGAAATGTAAATAAGATAGAGTTAAAAAGTAACAGCATCACAAGACTCCTAGTGGATGGAGAAGATCACCAACTCATCCACAGAAATCTCAATAAATAATTTCTAAATAAAGCAATGCATAAGCTGAGAAAGAAATCATGGAAGTGATCCTACTCACAACTACATAAATAAATGATAAAGTAAATTTAACCAAGGTGGTAAAAAGTGTCAATATTAGCTTATGCATATACATAAGCTAATATGTATATGCATAAGCTAATATTACATAAAAGAAACCAAAAATATTAAACAACAATGAATCCAATAAAAATGGGTAAGTGATTCAAGCAAGCACTTCTGAAAAAGAGAGGAAACACAATAAATATATGAAAATGCTCAATATAATTAGCAATTGATAAATGTTAATCAAAACTGAGTCCACCTCAGGCTAGTTAGAGTTGCTAAGTAAATAAATGCTGGCAAGGATGTGGAAGAACAGACATATACTGTGGTAAGAATATAAACTAGTATAGCCATTATGGAGAACAGTGTGGAGGTTCTTCAAAAAAAATGTAAAAATAAAACTATCATAAGTTCCAGTTACATACTCCAAGGCATATGGCCAAAGAAAATGGAATCTGTATACCAATGAGATACCCTGGGCACTAGTCAAGACAGTGAACTCAGCCTAGGGAAGGCACCAACAGATTCTGTGGATAAAGTAAATTTGATTTATAAACACAGCGGGCTATCATGCAGCCAAGAAGAATAACATCATGTCATTTGCAGCCAAATGAATGGAGACAGAGGGCATTGTGCTAAGTAAAATAAGCCAGACACAGAAAGGCAACTAGCGAAAGTTTTCCCCCATGAAAGGAAATAAAACATGGTCTGAAAATAACTGTTAATTACTAGGGATTTGGAAAGATTAAGAGAGAGGTGAAAGGGAATAGTTGGATATGATCTTTGAACACTGCATATACATAAGCTAATATTACATAAAATCTCATAAATAAGTAAAATAACTTATATTCACACAAAGAACTATGGCTGATGAGGCCACAGGCAGTGATAAATGCTTAGACTCAATAATAACTCGCAGAAACTCACTTTATGAGTTGCTGTATTGGGGTGAAGAAAAGATGGCAAAGGAAATAGCACCTAGGACCTAGGAAAACATAAACCCCATTACAGGGTGAGGCTTTGAAGCAGAGAAAGCCTCTCCCTTTCCCCCCCTTTGAACAGCGAATGTCATTTTCTAAATGCTCAATTTGCATCTGCACCAAAGCCTCATGCTGTTTTTCCTATAACACCTAATAAAGACAGATCAGGCAAGGGAACTTAAGAAGCTGACTTTCAAGCTCCCCCAAACACCAAAGGAAGGGGAAGAATGAATATTGGATTTATAATTACTGCACATTTTGAGAGAAAAAGAAAAATTCATATTCATAGAACATTTTCATAAATCATGCCTATGATTTTTAAAATGTGGTTTGAAGAGACATAACTGTGCCTTCATCCTGCATCTGTTTCACATACACAAATGTGTCAGGTTTACATAAACCACACTGATAGAGATGAAAAATAAGGGAAGAAGAAGATAAAAATAGTTCTTATAGTATCAGCAACACCTCCTTTATTATCATTCTATATGACGATTTTGCAATCAGTCACACTCATGTATTGCATTGGCTAATGACCTCAAACACTGAAAAGAGTGAGCTAACATCCACAATCGATTCTTCCCACTTAAAAAAAAAAACACAAAACAAACAAACAAAAAGAAAAACCTCCAGTAACTATTTCAGAGGTGGTAAAATAAAGCCATCTCGCATTGTCCAAGCATACCCATATCCTGCCTTCCTTCCAATGTGGTCTTTGGCCTGATACTTCCCTGGGATACAGAGGCCATAGCTGCAACCTACAACCACCTTCCTTTTGCCAATGCTGATGTGTGTCGTGCAACTATGAAGGTAACTAAGTAGTTAGATATTGGATAGCTGGATAGCTTCCCAGTCCTGAAGAGTTAACTGCAAATGGTAATTTTATCGGCTTCCCCCCTGTCCTTAATGAGCCTTGTGGCAGGGGAGGGGGAAGCCCTTTATTTTTCCCTTCAAATAAAGCAGTAGTTCTTAACCTGTGAGTCCTGATCTCTTTGGTAGTCACATGTGAGATATTCTGCATATCAGATATTTACATTACAATTCATTACAGTAGCAAAATTACAGTCATGAAGTAGCAATGAAATAATTTTATGGTTGGGGGTCACCACAACATGAGGAACTGTACTTAAGGCTCAGGGCATTAGGAAGGTTGAGAACCACTGAAGTAAGGAAACATTGAGCTTTTTATTCAACAAGTGTAAAGACCACTGGGGTTCCCAGAGCTGAGTGTTTCTGAAATGCACATAAACCTGACTCCTAAGTAAGGCTCATTCACTGACAGAAGCACACTTTTATCTTCTCCACCTGCATTATTTACAGGTCTCCCAATTCTTCAGCTTTATCTTTTGTACTGTCACCAGCTCAAATCTTGAAGTCCATTGAGCCATTAGCACACACTTTATTCTCCTGCCAGGGGTAAACCAGTGCAGTGACGAACAATTACTTCATGATGCAAACATCTACCCTAGATATAACATCTTATTGATATTAATTTCAAAACTCCTTTCATCTTGATATATTGTTTTGAAGCTTTTGGAATTTTGTACATAGATAACAGAACATTGTGGGGTTTTTTTGTTCCTTGAGTACATTCATATAAATCCGTCAGATAGTTCTTTTTGCAGTAGTTCTACTCAAAGTATTACACTTAATTTTTGAGTTTTTGTTTGTGTTTGCTCAGTGTATTTTCATCAATGTCCCTTCAACTCCCCAGGCTAGGAAAGGTATGATTTGGTTATCTTTCTCCATTGCTGCTCCAGTTTTCTCCAAGCACATCATGTCTATGACACTACAGTCCTATTAGATCCTGAACCATCCAAGTAGAAAGCAAGGGAAAGCCAACTCCCTTAGTGATCCCACAGTCTCACAAACTACTGCCTTTCCCCCTCCCTACCAGCCCCTAAGAATGACTCAAAAGGCAAACCCTTCCAGACTGAGCTGCCCTGACTCCTATCAGAGCTTAAGTGCCCTTCCTTCCTAGCATTTGTAAATCACAAATACTCTGTGCAGGCCAGAGGACGTGACGTGTTCCTGGAGGCTGAGTAGCAGTGTGCCTGTCTCCTTGAAGACTCCTCCCTCATGATTGAATAAACACAGCTTCCATCCATTTATCACTGTTCATCCATGGGATAAAAAAGAATGATAAACATGAAAGGATTTTAAATCCGAACTCTGAACCCTGTCACCCGGGCCAGCGGCTGGCACCATGGAGGTTTGCCTCCCCTCTTTCTTTGGTGTCCAAGCTGCCTTTACTGTGCTCTATGATCACATCCATGATTACTCCTGGGATCTGTTCTCGATCAGGAATTTTCATATGATGAAACAGAACAAAATATGTTTTTTTTTTTTCCCTCCGGTACCATGTTATATTTTGGAGGCATTTAATTTGCAGGTGCCTCGTTTGAGTTTAAGGCCTCACCACATGGTTCCAAAATACAGAGATGAGGTCTCAGTCCACACTGTAACAAGGAGCCCCACAGGAGCCGAGGGCCGCACCAGGTGCTCCGGTCTTTTTCCCACTCTTGTAATCTGTTGCTATTTCTATGTCCCCTGGAAGAAGAGAGAAGTCTCATCTCAGATCATAACTGAGTTTCTTTGATTCCCAAGCTTCAAGACTCTTACACATTTTGTCCCTCTAAAACACACTCTCCTTCCAACTCCTGAACCTATACCCTACACCACAGGGAACCTGGTTATTTCCTGTTCAGTCTCAGGGCCTCAAATTAATTTTCACTCCCTCTAAGGGATGATGGGCCCTCTTGTCACATCTGTTCTTAATACACAGTGAACTTCCTGTTAGCTCCTCACATACAAACTGTAACCACCTATTCTTTGTCAAGTTGGGTCCTCCATTGACTATGCTTTTCTTCCACCATGGGGTATTCAGTATGGTGCATCCACATGATGGGCATTTAATAGAATTCCTGAGTGAATCGATGTGTTAAACCACAAGATAGAACAGGAAAGGGAAATGAAATATTTCCAAAGCCTTGCCTTTCCAAGACAGTGAAAATCAGTGTGCATAATGTCCCCTGACTTAAGTGTCCCCTACCAATCTTTCTCCTCAAAAAGAAATCCCAGTATTTCCATCTTGAACTCTGGCTTCCCCGTGTGGATTAAGTAATGATGACTTCATACCTCATTTTGCCAGCCTTGATTATTTTGCTGGGCCTATTGGGAAGAAAGGATCTTGCTCTTGGTTGGTGGTACTGAGATGCTAGGATGCGGATGCGGATCAGGATCAGATCTACTGGCTGGTAAGGGGTCTGGACGTACCATGGTGTCCTTTAAGCATACAGCTCTATGCTCACCTGTAGCAGTCACAGCTGCTTACTTTCCAATTATTTTGGTCATTTTTAACTGTGCAACTGTTTAAAATGAATTTATTTGTTTATTCACTTTACATCCTAATCTTAGCCATCTCCCTCCTCTCCTCTGGGTCCCTCCTCTCCCCCTTCCGCCATTCTTCCTCCCCTCTTCCTCAGAAAATAACTGTGCAACTTTGATTGGTTCGGTTCAGGTTGGCTTTGATTCGTGTCTATTACAATAGACTTTCACTGTCTTTATTCTGCTCTGTGTAAGATGGACAGGGACAAGATCTCACCAAACAGTTCTCGGGTCCCTCTCTAGCCATTGCTCCTTCCCTGTAAGACCAGGTGGGAATTGATCACCCGGTGACTAGATCCACTGATAACACACTTCCTAAGAAACACCACAGCATGTGGCTTTTTGGCTCATGACAAGGAGGCCAACAGAAACATGAAAAAACCTGGCCCTCTGCAAGAGAAACATTTATAAGCAAATCACAAAATCTACTTTGCCAAACATTCCTGTTGAAAGAGAAATCCAGATAGTATCTTTCCTATGGGGTTTCTGAGACAACCCTTCAGTTCTGAAATACAACACTTAAAATTTTTTAATTTCATTCCCAAATTTCTAAATTCCTGGGAGGCAGACTGGACTCATATCTCAGGCCAGTGCTAGCCACCGGGAAGAGCTGGGCAACCTCCAGGTGAACTCCTGCCTCCATTACAAATGTGGATGTTGTACTTGGACGAGAAACCCTGGGAAGAGACATAAAATTTAGTTGAGAAACAACCACACCCCTAATACCATGGACCCACAACGATCCACTTGGCAGACGAGCACCTACATGAGGAATCGGAGAAGGAAGTTTTCCAACAGTGTGCTAAACCTTAGGAAACCCAGAAATGTTCAAAAACACCTCACAAATACAGTGATTCATGTGTGTACACACACACACTGGACACACACAGACATATGCATGCACATGCACACATGTACACACACACTATTAGACCCTTATATTTTTGTAAGTCACTAATATCGTACCTTATTCGATAAAAGCCCTTGGCAGAGTTATGCAAATGTAATGCCTTCCTCTTGGAGACAACAATGTGCATCATGGTCTTCTTTTAATAACGTCTGAGATGACTTTGATCTTGGAGGTAGTAAAGAACAGACATACAAAGTCATCAACAATGACACACTTAAAGTCTCCACCTGCCACGAAGCCCACTGAAGTCTGCACAATCGAACCACTCCATCCCAAGGATCTGAAAGCACAGAAGTGCTGCTCACAGGCCGCAAAGCCAGGTCCAAGTATGAGACAACATCGTTGTAAACACAGATGACACCTGTCAGTCTATGACATTTAGACAGTGGTCTAACTTCACTGCTCCTTGGCTTCACTGTTAGCAAGGCCTGGGGGTGGTTAATAACAGTACTTGAGTACAAGGAGCACTGGCAGTATTGAGTGAGATAAATGCTTAAATTGCCAGAACCATTGTTCACCTTCCAAATGTTGTCTTTGCTGCAGGGCACCTTCTAGGCACTGAAGCCTTTGTGGTCTAGAAGGGACCAGTTTGCCTCAGCTTCATGAACTCTTTCTCTAGTTTAGTGGTATTGTTGTTTCCAGGCAGATGATCTGGCATATTTTCACTGGGCTGAAATGAATAACATGGAACATTTATTCTCTGAAAATGCTAACAATGGAGTAAAAGCGGACCACCTTAGATACACGCAGGCAGAGCTACTGTTACTAACCCATGAGCTCCACAACGCTAGGACCAGACCACTTTTGTTCACCACCATTCTTGTGGCTTCCAGCAAAGGGCCCGTCACAAACAGGGTCCTGATCATCAGTGTGCTTAAAACAATCAATCAAGCAAGCAAACAAACAAAACAAAACAAAACACAGTCAAGTGGTAACTGACCTGATGAATGCCAGATGGCAAGTCCCAGTCAATACAACATCACGGATAGTCTTGGCAGTGGCACCAATGAGCATGGGCAAGATAACTATCACTCTGTCTCAGCAGCATTGCGTCACAATGATAGCAGACAAATGGCCTTTTTTCATGGAGCCTATTTTTTGAGCTAGGCAAGGGGCAATAAGGCAACAAAGATGTTGGTAAAGATCTCACTGCATACCTCAGAGCTGACCTTGACCAAGCACTGTTGGCATCTGCGTGTCTTCACTTGTCACAACTCCACTGGCTAGTCCAAAAGTAAAGGAAAACAGATACCTGGCACTGTCCTGACTTCTAGCACATGGGAGGCATTTCTAACCCATTATGACACTATTTCTGTCCTTGGCTCAGTTGGATGCTATTTCTCCACACAATATTCCAAAAAGCTACTACCAATAACTGAAGCTGGCCTTTGTGCTGAAGCGATTTTGTCATCTCTAGTTTGTCTGTTGATGTTTTTGCTGTTTTGTTTTTCATACCATTCTAAGAGTTATTTCCTATCTTTCCCCCTTCGTGTAACCTTCTAATTTTTATCAGATGGTTTATTTCTCCTTCTTCCTAATTTCCCGTCAGCCAAAGGCCAGGCTCTGGGGGTACATTATACCACATACCCTGGCTATAACGCTGGCTCAGGGACACTCTAAGGCAAGCCAGTCCTCTCTGCCCGTAGTTACTGAATTTCTTTTAGAGTGGTAGGAAGACCCCACTTGGTCTAGACTTGTTATAGGCATAGAGCTGAGAGGAGCCAGGTGAAGACTGGAAATAGAAACAACAGGATCAGAGCAAGCAGATGAGAATGAGCCGATTCTTTGAGAGCACTCAAGTGCTAGCATCTAGCCAGACCTAACCTTACCTTTGAAATTAATGGTTGCAAGTAAAAGTGTCTTTTTGTTTTTATTTAACTGGCCTGCATTGAAGGTACTGCTGCCTGAAACCAAGAGAGTATGATTTAATACAACACTCATTCGAGTGCATTCTGCTAATTCTCTAAAATCAAATAGCCCAGGAAATGGCCCTGGAGGCCCACCATTCAACCAGCATTACCCTGGCTTGGTGGAAGAGGCACTGAGGGCCACCATCTCTTTCCAACAGAAGAATCCCATCTGGTGCAATAATGCCCAGAGCAAAGCCATGCCAGTAGGGTCTCAAAGGATCTAGAGACCCACTGCCTGAATGCTGGTTCAAAGAATTCCTTCCCATAGTTTTTGCCACCTAAATGTCTCCCACACAGAGATGCTCACCACCTTTCACAAATCTCTCCCCAAACTCTGCCAGCTCTGACCCTTCAAATTTTCTGTTAACTAAGATCCTTGGTGTGGAGTCCACAGCCTATTTCAAGTGCACAGCCTGAGCCACCCCCATTCACAAGAAGAGCTCACTCAGTAACTCCATACCCACCTGCTGACACCTCCAGCACTTGCTTTCAAATATGGCCTAGCTGTTTAAGACACATCAGTCAAGAAAATGAATAGGACCCTGTCCCATAAAGCTTATATTATAAAGATAGAAACATGGCGATTGCTATTATGAAGCACTAGAAAGTGACAAAAGCCAACAGGACCATATAGTACAGGGTGAGAGCTCTTGAGGGTATCCCTGCTATTTTAAACCGGGTGGTTTATGTGGCCTTCTTTAGGAATGTGATCCTGAACTTGAATGGAGACATGACCTTTGCAGAGTCAGGACATTCATGCAGAAAGAAAACACTGTTAATCGTTTTTCTTTAATTCTCAAACTTCTGAACAATATACCACTTCAAAGAGGGGGTATTTGTTAATAATTCAGGGCCATCGCCATACGTAAACTAGTTCACACAAGTTACTTTCTATCTTTTCTTCTTTACGTGTTTAGGGAGGGGACAGGCGAAAGCTACTTGGCGGTGAGCAGCCAGGAGCTGGGGAGTACAACGTGTGGGAAGCGTGCCGACCTCACAGTTTGCCTGAGCCTCACCCTGCCAGGGCATCAATTCCATAAACATCTGGAAAATGAAGTTAGTACCAGAGGATTCCGATAAGCGAGCAGACGGCAGCCCCTGCCTGGGTCAATTCATCTCTCTTGCTTTTTGCTTTTTCAACAGCAGCTGAGGATGCTGCTTCCCAGGGCTGATCTTTGCATCCCAGGGTAAAAAGTGGCTGCTGGGAAGGGGCTCCTTGGCCTGGGATAGTCAAAGAGGGGGGAGTGGGGCGGTGCATTGGGCGCCTTTCCCATGTATGTTGGGGTGCATTCGTTCCTAATCTGTCCTCCCTCTGGCTCAATTGCTTGACAGAGATTTATAGGCCAGCGTCATGATCACCCTGGATCCTTTGGGGAAAACATAAAACAAATCCCCAGGATTGGGGCAGGAGGGGGCAGCCATCAGTTAACCAAAGGGAGGAAAGTCAGGCAGCTGTGCATAACTCCTGTGGTTCAAGGTGCATCTTGGGGCTTCAGGTCAGATTCCAAGGTTCCACCAGAGCTGCAGCCAGAGGGGGCTCTGAGTACTTCCCCCAGAGTCTAACCAAGGGACCATAATCTCCCTCCTGCCTTCCCAGTCAGGATCTGAGAACTGGGCAGCAGAGGCAAGAACCTTTGAGCTCTTCAGACTTTCTCAGACCTCAATGAATCACAGGTGAGAATGGGTTCCCCTTGGGGAACTCGCTGCCTCTTCTCTACCTCCTTTCTCAGAAATGGCCAAAGACATGGAAGCTTACCCGGTAACAGAGGATGCTAAATTGTCAAAACCATATGATGGTCTTGGCACATCCTAAGCCCTTAGGACACTGGTCTCCAGCGTTACTTTGTTACTTAACATAACAATGGGCCCAGAAGTGCTTACATCAGAGCACACAGCATCGTCTCCAAAAATGTGCCTCAATAACAGTCCTGAGTCTGTGAGATGGATCCATGGGTAAGGGAACTTGCTGTCAAGGCCGATGACCTAGGTTCAATGCCCAGGACACATATGTCAATAGGAGAAAACTGACTGGACTCACGCAAGTTGTCCCCTGACCTCCACACAAATTCTCTATGGCCCACATGCCCACATTACACATACACACATGCACATAAATAAAACACAGAAGAAAATAAAATATTTTTTAAAAGACTAGTCCCCCAGAAATATGATAACAAAAGCCTTCTGTTTTATTGCTTGATTGTTATTCTACAGCCGCACTGGGGTGATGCGGCGCGCTATCCAGGGCCGGCTGCAACGGGGTAGTTAACCTGTCTCTTTGCGGGGAGCATAAACCATATACACTGGCGTGAGCCCAAAGCCTGGGAGAAATCAGCCTGTGCAAACAAAGTCTTTAATAGAAATCATCCTTTTGTCCCTCCAGTCATGACCTGGTCATTTCAGCACTAAAGACACATAAACTTTGAAATAAAGTCCCACAGGAATCATTGGCTGCAGCAAGACATAAATCCTACAGGACCTA
Organism: Meriones unguiculatus; assembly: GCF_030254825.1. Lineage (NCBI taxonomy): Eukaryota > Metazoa > Chordata > Mammalia > Rodentia > Muridae > Meriones > Meriones unguiculatus. The sequence goes on along the minus strand of NC_083357.1, from coordinate 6,490,103 downwards.
GCTCAGCATCATGGGATGCAACTTGCCGGTCCATGTGTCTATAGGAATTCAGCACCTTGAACATACAGCGCCAGACAGTGAGGGTGACTTAGTTAAAACCGCACTCAACATACACCTCACCCACAAAGAGGGCAGGGAAAAGTGCAAGGGGAGTGCAAAGGAAGGAGAACTCACTTTTGACCTGGGAAAGGGGTCATGGTTTCTTAGAGAGTCTGGCTTCTGAGTGAACTGGACCGTGTGGGAGAATGAGATATCCATTGCATTAGGGAGTCCTGCCTTTATTCAGAGTTGCGGTGGCACCACGGAAGACCCTCACATTTCACTTTTAAAAATACTGAGTGAGTTCAGCTTTGAGTTTGATTGTTTCCTCCTGTCTTCTCCTCTTGTGTGTGTTTGCTTCACTTTTTTCTAAAGCTTCCAGGTGAGCTGTTATGCTGCTAATATGAGCTCTCTCTAATTTCTTTCTGTGGACAGTGCTACGAGCTTTCCTCTTAGCACTGCTTTCATTATGTCCCATATGTTTGGGTATTTTGTGTCTTCATTTTCATTGAATTTTAGGAAGTCTTTAATTTCTTTTTTTTTTTTTTCAAGTATATACAGGTGTGTGGGTTTATTTTTTTGGTCCTCAATTCACTTCCATTGATCAAACTGTCTATTTTTATGCAAATGCCATGTGTGTGTGTGTGTGTGTGTGTGTGTGTGTGTGTGTGTGTGTGTGTTTTTCAATGCAGTTTATTCAGGCTACCATAAAAAGCTAAAATGTTACGCTCAGGATGCGAGGCTAAGCACTGCACTCAGGGTCAGCCGCTTTTGACCCATAGAAGAGCATGTCTGATTGCATGCAGGTTGATGCCCCAGGTCCCACCTCTGAGAAAAAGGTATCGGACGGGTCTGATGCTCTTTAATTTCTTTATTTCACCCCTGAACCAGCGGTCATTGAGTAGGGAACTGGAAATGTCCAAGCAATGACTGGCCCAACATGGGACTCACCCCATGGGAGACAGCCAACGCCCGACACAATTAACAGTGCTCTGCTTTGCTTGCAGACGGGAGCCAACCATAGCTGCCCTCTGAGTGGCTCCACCTGATGGAAACACATGCAGAGACCCCCAGCCAAACATTGGGTGGCATGCAGGAAGTCTTGGGGAATAGTTGGGGGAACCAGAGGGGACAAGAGCTCCACAAGAAAACCAACAGAGCCAACTAACCAGGGCCGAGGGGCCCCGTGGAGAGTGAAGCACCAACCAAGGACCATGCATGGACTGGACCTAGGTCCCCTACCCAGATGTAGCCTATGGTCAGCTCAGTCCGCATATAGATTCCCTAGTAAGGGAATGGGAGCTGGCTCTGACATGGACTCTGTTGTTTGCTTTTTGATCGCTTCTCCTTGGTGGAGCTGCCACTTCAGGCCACAGGGGAAGAGGATACGCTCAGTCCCAATGCAACTTGATGTGCTGGGGGGAGGAGCTCCCCTTTTCTGAGGAGTAGGGTAGGGGTTAGGAGAAATAGGGAAGGAGGGTGGGAGCAGAAGGAGAGGAGGAAGGGGGCTACAACTGGGATGTAAAATGAATAAATTAAAATTAAGATAAATAATAAATAAATAAAATATTGAGTGAATGGGTATCACTGGAAATACAGCACAGCACAGCCCAAGGACTCAGACTACAAGACACACAGCAGACTCCCCTCTCCCTCAAAAAGAGCTGACCCTTGAAAGGCCTATTTCCTCTCTGAACCTCAGTTTTCCCTGTGTGAAATGGGGATATAGAGGCACAGCTCACTTGGCTATAGTGAGAACTAGATGGGTGGCTTAGCTTGGTTTAAATGTGTAGAAGAAATCCAAGAATCAGCTGGGATGTCCTAACATGTCATGCATCCAGTTCTGAGGTGGAACCCTTCACGGAAGCATCTGACACTTGACCTAGAGCATAGCTGGTGCTTTCTGTTCAAGGAACCGCTGCCCGGATTGAAGCTGGGCTTTTCCTTTTCTTTTTTTTTTTTTTCCTAAAGTTCACTTTTCTTATTTTGAGATCATTGTAGACTCCCTCACATTTTTAAGAAATGATAGACAGTGAGTGTGTTTCCCCCTCCCAGGGAGTGGGAAGGGGAGAGAGAAAATGTGCTACAAAGCTGTCAAATGGTCACATAGTAGCCAGCTCTCCGACACTGATAGTGACAGCATGCACAATTCTCATTCAAATTTCCCAGGTGTCACCTGAGCTTTCTTCTGTGTCCTGGGGGCCAGTTTCCGGTAATTTTATCAGGCATGTTGCATTGGTGGGTCCATCGTTATAGTCAAGAAAAGAGGACAGAAACCCTGATACTGCACTTCTGTGTCCACACCCACTTCCCTCACTCCTGTCCAGTTCCACATTCCTAGAAATCACAAATCAGTCAGTTCTTTAAAAAAAAAATTAATTGGGTTAATAATGGAGGGGAACATGTTTTTTGGGGTCTTTGGGTCCAGAATACAGTGAAAGAACAACCCCAGACCTGAGTGGCATGCAAGCAACAAAGGGTGTTCATTCTGCAGAAGTCCAGCATGCTGTGGTCACCCACCTTTACAACATGGTTGCTACAACGAGAGGAGCATGCAGGCCCCCTTGAAAGCCAGAAAAGGCTTCCTACTGTGGCTACATACCCTCTTGAGATTGACTGGTGCCTGCGGAGGCTACGTGACTCAGGTCAGGACTTAGGTGCTTTTGAAACCAGTAGTTAAGCAGCATTATCTTTCCCAGATAGATGTATTAGCTGTTTCTGATTGGTTGCCCCTTTTCTGTGTTTTATCTGGCAATTCTTAGGCCTGTGCTGTCTAGCAAGAAAATGAAGCCTGTCATGGAGTTGGTCAGGCTTATTTAGCCAGGCTCTCTCAGGGGCAGTGTATATGTCACAGCACAGGGGTAAAGATCAGAGAGCAGTTTTATGAAGTTGTTTCTCTCTAATTTTTTTAATTCCAGAGATCAAACTCAGGTCACTGGGCTCAGAAGGCAGGAAGTCTTACCTGCTGTGTCATCTTGCTGGTGCCAATCAAGCCACTTCTATCATTGTTCCACAATTACAGAAATGATTTATCATTGTTCCACAATTACAGAAGTAGAATCATATAATATGTAATTTTTTTCACAATTGGCTTTTCTCAATCTGCACAATTCTATTGAGATTATGTCATTTTTTTCCTGGCTGAGTAGTATCCCCATAGTATAGATGTACCACAGTTTGTATCTCCACTCATTCACTGAAATGCATTTAAGTTCTTGGCAAATTGGGGCTGTAACGAATAAAAAATACTCTGACAAGTATTCCCAGGCTTTGTGTGGATATGAGCTTTCACTGTCTGCCCTGTGTCCAGTGTTCACAGCACAGGTATTATGGCTGCAAATACAACTCAGTAACACAGTGCTTGTTAGAGAATACAAGATCAAGCCTTGGTACAATTCCCAGAGCATGTGCATAAACACACACACACACACACACACACACACACACACACACACACACACATGCACACACACACACATGTACACACACACACACACAGGCACACACACAGGCACACACATTGCAGCTACTTCTTCATATGCTCTTTTATAAGGAATGGCCAAGCCGTGTTTCCAGCATGGCTCAGGACAACTCTACATTCCAACCAGCAAAACATCCTTTTGTCGGCAGGCGCTCAGTATTGGGTGGAGTTACTGACTCCTCAAATGTTAACCATCCTGATGGACACACATATTTTAGTTCCTGAATGGCTTGTAATGTTGGATCTATTTTCCATGCCTATCTGCTAAATATATATAGCCTCCTGAGTAAAACGTCCGCCCCTTCCAGTGCAATGTCTTTGTGCCTGTGTTCTACGTGGATTGTTTGGGTCTTTTAATGTTAAGATTTTAGGGTTCATTATATATTCTCAACCACACTCTTGTTGGATGTATGGTTTGAAAACATTTTCTTTCCATTGGCAGCTTGCCTTTTTCCCCTTTGAGCAAGGTCTTTCACAGAGCACACATATTTAATTTTAATGTGGTCCCATTTATCATTTAGCCTTTTATGGATTATCTTAGCTCAACCATAATAAAATACAATAGGCACAATATCTTAGGCAACAGGTATTTCTTTCTCAGTCTTTGAGACTATAGGAATGGACAAGGTCAAGGTGTCAGCGGAGTCACTGTATAGCAAGAGCGTTCTTTCTCCTTTCTTTTCTTTCTCCAGACGATTGCCCCTTGAATAGACTTTCTTAAGTGGAAGTCTGTGGTGAGAGAGAGATAAAGCAGACTCTCTGCTGTTCTTCTTCCTTGGACATGAACCCCATCATGAGGGCCTCATAGCATGACATTATGTGAATCTATCTCACTAGCTCCCCAAGGGCTACAGCTTCAATACCATCGTGTAAGGTTCAGGGCTTCAGTGTAGAAACCTCAGTGAAGAGACCCAGTTCAGCCCTAGGCATGTCTCATCAGCTGTGTGAGGGCTGCCCAGTCCTGTGTTCCAGGTATTCCCCTCTGGTGTTGGACAGTTTTATCTCTTACATTTTAATCCCTGAACTACTTTGAGGTTCTTAGGATGAAGTCACTTCATGCCTTGGGTTGTCCAGTTTTCCTATTGTGGAAATGGTTGTCTTTCTACACTGAATTGCTTTTGAAACCTTGACAGACAAGAGTGGGTGAATTTATGTGTGTCTAAAATTGCTGTTTTGCTCTGCTGGGCTGTGTATCTGTTCTACAAGCTGCACACCATCCCCATAGATACAGCTACACAGAAAGCCTTAACACTGAGTAAAATTCTTCTCACTTTAGTCTTGTTTCTCAAGATTGTTTTGGCTATTCTTGAGTTTTTCCATATAAATACTGTAATAAGCCTATCTATGCCTACCACAAATGTTGGTAGAATCTTGTTAGAAACTGAAAATTATAAGTCATTTTGGGAAGAAATGACATCTTTGCTCTGTGGACTCTTTGAATCGATTGACATCTGTTCTACTTTGTTTTCTGTTGCTGTGATAAAACATTCTGACCAAGAGCAACTTGGGGGCTCCAGGTCACAGTCCATCACTGAGGAATGTCAGTGAAGACACTCGAGGCAAGAACTATGGAGGAATTCTCTTTGCTAGCTCATTCTCTGGCTTGCTCAGGCCCACACTCAACTAGCTTCCTTACACAGCCCAGGGCCACCTCTCCAGAAAGGTCACCATTCACAGTGAGGTGGGCTTTTTTGTGCCAATTAACAATCAAGATGATCCTTTATAGACATACACATAGACCAACATGATAAAAGCAATTACTCATTTGAGACCGCTTATTCAGAAGATTCTAGGCTGCATCAACTGGGCAGTTAAACCTAATGAGAAAACTCCAAACCTTGTCAGCTCAACACACAAACACATCACTTTAAAACTTTCGTTTTTTTTTTTTTTTTTGGGGGGGGGGATGATCCAAGATGGCAGCGCTGGGAGGATACTGTGTCTGATGAGCAGGACAGCAGTGACTGCACAGCAAACAACAGACTGAACTCTGGGCCCTAAAATACCAATGATTGTTTCCCAGATGAGAGGAAACCCCATGATGGGAAGCAATTGGGTTCAGGTCACCCAGCTAAAACCCAGAAGAGTTCCCAGGTCCCAGCAGGCACTTGGTCACCAGCCCAGAGCCACACACCTGCATGTTCTAATCACCATCCCAAGCTCAACTATGGGCACCCAAACACCAGAGACTGGGATTTCCAGTCGAGAGAAAACCCAACAGAGAAGGAAGCAATCGGGACTGACCTCATAGTACCCAGAAGATCCCTGGAAAATGTCCTGGGGTCTGGCAGGCACTCAGTGGCCAGCCCAGAGATCTGCCTGTATATCGGACTCATCATCCCAGACAGAACTGTGGGCCCCAGGGCTCTAGAGACTGGGTTTCTCTGTCAGGAGGAAACCCCACAGTATGGGAAACATCAGGTCTGACCACAGGGCACTCAGCCACCCCCCCCCACACACACACAACAAAAAGTTCTTGGGAAAAGTTCTTGGGTTCCTACAGGCACACAGCCACCATCTAGGAGCCACCTCTCACCTGCACCTTCATGCTCTACTCACCATCCCAGATGGAACTATGGACCTCAAAACACCACAGACTGGGTCTTCCTGTTGGAAGGAAAACTCACGGTGGGTGAAATATCAGGTCCGACTTCAGAACACCAGCTCCGGAAAAGTTTCTGGGTTCATGCACACTCCAGGCTCTAGCCTCCTGCTGCACACATGAGTGCTGTGCTCACCTGCCACTGATTACTGCTTGGGTTCTGGGGCACAGAGCTCTAACCTCAGAACTACAGAAGCTTGGATTCACAGGATCAGCACCCAGATACTGTTCCGAGGGGCAACCAGTTATCCCTAACTAAACTGACCAAACCGAGGTACTCCCTGGTTATTCAATAGGACTGTGCCTAAAAATACAGTATAAGAGCAGCAGTAGCAGCTCACTAATTTCAGAGCAAGAAACCCAGCAGCAAGACTTCTCCTGGTAAGAGAAGAGGCCTCCTAACTAACAAAAACCACAGTTACCACTCAGGTCCATACGCCTAAGGTAAGCTGCAGAAATTGCTGAGAAGCACCGGCCATTCAGTGACCATACCCAAAGAGCTGAGGAGATCACCTTCAGGAAAAATCATTTTTCTGCCAAGGCAGAAAAATTTCTCCCCACCCCAGAAATCCAAGAAGCACCAGAATCTAACAGCCAACACCTGAGAAAACCTGATGAATAGAGGCCAGCATAAAAGCTCAACCAACAAAAGCCAAAGCAATCTTCAGAAACCAGTTATCCAGGGGCAAGAAGCCCTGGGAATCCCAGCATAAATGAAATTCAAGATGACTTTATATCTATGCTTATGAAGAAAATAATAGAGGAAACAAATAAAATGAGTAAAGAAATAGAGGAATATAAAGTCAAACAGATTATGGCCATCCATAAAGAAATGGAAGAAGATAAAGTCAAACAAATTAGGGCCACCTATAAAGAAATAGAGCAAGATAAAGAGAAACAGAATATGGCCATCCATAAAGAAATACAGGAAGGTGCAGCCAAAGAGTTTGTGGCCTTCACAGAGGAAATAATTAAATCAGTGAAAGAAATGAAAGAAACAGAGTAATGTTCAAACAAACAGGTGAAGGAATTGAAGGAAAAACAGGAAAATACAATCAGACAGGTGAAGGAAATCAACAAAAGCGCTCAAAATCTGAAGACAGAATTGGCAAAATTAAAGAAAACACAAAGGAGAAAATCATGGAAAGGAAGAACTTAGGGAAGAAAACAGGAACTACAGAGGTAAGCATGACCAATAGATTACAAGAGATGGAAGAAAGAATCTCAGGTGTGGAAGATACTATGGAAGAAATGGAAGTATGGAAGTATCTGTCAAAGAATATGTTAAATCTAAAATATTCCTGACACAGACCATCCAAAAAATCCAAGACAACATGAAAAGACAAAACCTAAGAATAATAGGAATAGAAGAAAAAGAAGATTCCCTCCTCTAAGACCCAGAAAATATTTTCAACAAAATCATAAAAGAAAATTTCCCCAATTTAAAGGAGAGGCTGATAAGCATAAAAAAGGCATACAGAACACCTAATAAATTAGACCAGAAAAGAAAATCCACCCACCACATAATAATCAAAACAGTAAGTATACAGAGCATAGAAAAAGTACTAAAAGCTGCAACAGGAAAAGGCCAAGTAACATATAATGGGAAACCCATCAGAATCACATCTGACTTCTCAACAGAGACTATGAAAGCCAGAAGGGCCTGGACAGATATCCTGCAGACCCTAAGAGAACACAGATGTCAGCCCAGGTTACTATACTCAGCAAAATTCTCAATCATCATAGATGGAGAAAACAAGATATTCAACAACAAAAACAAATTTAAACAGTACCTACACACAAATCCAGTGTTACAGAAGAGACTAGAAGGAAAAATACAACCAGGAAAGCTAACTACATTCAGGAAAACACGGAAAATAAATAACCTCACTACAGCAAAACTAAAAGTAGCCAAGCACACAAACACACTACCACAACCAACAGCAAAATCAAAGCATCTAACAGCCACTGGTCATTAATGTCTCTCAACATCAATGAACTCAACTCTCCAATAAAAAGACACAGACTAACAGAATGGATACATAAACAAGGCCCAACAATCTGTTTCATACAAGAAACACACCTAAGTCACAAAGATACACATTACCTGAGAGGAAAGGGCTAGAAGATGGTTTTCCAAGCAAATGGACCCAAGAAGCAAGCAGGAGTAGCCATTCTAATATCTAATAAAATAGATTTTCAACGAAAATTAGTCAAAAAAGATGGGGAAGGTCATTCCATTCCATTACACCAAGAAGAGATCACAGTTCTGAGTGTCTGCTGCAAAAACAAGAGGACCTATGTTGTAAAAGAAATATTAATAAAACTGAAACTACACATAGATCCCCACATATTAATAGTGGGAGACTATAACGCCCCACTTTCAACAAAGGACAGGTCAACAAAACAGAAATTAAAAAAAGAAACAATGACCCTGACAGAGGTCGTGAATCAAATGGAACTAAAAGACAACCACAGAACCTTTCACCCAAACACAAAAGAACTTACCTTCTTCTCAGCACCTCGTGGAACCTTCTCCAAAATAGACCATATGGTTGATCACAAAGCGAGCCTCAATAGATACAAGAAGATTGAAGCAATCCCTTGTATCCTTTCTGACTACCATGGACTAAAGCTGGACTTGAACAACAACAGAAGAAATAGCAAAAAGCCTACACACACATGGAAACTGAACAACTCAATACTCAATGACAGCTAGGTCAGGAAAGAAATAAAGAAAGAAATTAAAGACTTCCTATAATTCAATGAAAATGAAGGCAAAATAAACACAAACTTATTGGACTCAATGAAAGCAGTGCTAAAAGGAAAGTTCATTGCACTAAGTGCCTTCAAAAAGAAATTTGAAACATCTCATACAAGCAACTTAATGGCTCACCTGAAAGTCCTAGGAAAAAAAGAAGCAGACACACTCAAGAGGAGGAGATGGCTGGAAATAATCAAACTCAGGGCTGAAATCAATGAATTAGAAACAAATAAAACAATTCAAAGAATCAATGAAACCAAGAGCTGGTTCTTTGAGAAAATCAACAAGATAGACAAACCCTTAGCGAAACTAACTAAAAGGCAGAGAGACACCACCCAAATCAACAAAATCAGAAATGAAAAGGGGGACATAACAACAGACACTGAGAACATAAAAACAATCATTAGGTCTTATTTCAACAGTCTATATGACACAAAATTTGAAAATTTAAATAAAATGGACAATTTTCTTTTTTTTTACTTTTTTAATTTTTTTTATTAATTATACTTTATTCATTTTGTATCCCCCCATAAGCCCCTCCCTCCTCTCCTCCCCATCCCACCCTCCCTCCCCTTTCTGCATGCATGCCCCTCCCCAAGTCCATTGATAGGGGAGGTTCTCCTCTCCTTCTTTCTGATCTTAGTCGATCAGTTCACATTAAAAGTGGCTGCATTGTCCTCTTCTGTGGCCTGGTAAGGCTGCTCCCCCCTCAGGGGGAAGTGATCAAAGAGCAGGCTAATCAGATTATGTCAGGGCAGTCCCTCTTCCCATTACTATATAACCCACTTGGATACTGAACTGCCATGGGCTACATCTGTGCAGGGGTTCTAGGTTATCTCCATGAATAGTCCTTGGTTGGAGTATGAGTCTCTAGGAAGTACCCTGTGTTCAAATTTTCTTGTTCTGTTGCTCTCCTTGTGGAGACTCTGTCCTCTCCAGCTCTTACTATTTCCCAGTTCTTACATAAAATTCCATTCACTCTGCCCGACAGTTGGCCATCAGGCTCAGCATCTGCTTTGATAGTCTGCAGGGCAGAGGCTTTCAGAGGCCCTCTGTGGCAGGTTCCTAGTTTGTTTCTTGTTTTCTTCTTCTGGCTTTCAGAGGCCCCCTGTGTCAAGTTCTTAGGTTGTTTCCTGATTTCTTCTGCTTCTGATGTCCATCCTCTTTGCCTTTCAGGATGGGGATTGAGCACTTTAGTTATGGTCCTCTCTCTTACTTCGTTTCTTTTTTTTTTTTTTTTTCAATGCAGTTTATTCAGGAACCTTGAACAATCATCTGACCCTGGGGAAAGCCAGCCCACAGCTTAAATAGCCTCTGGGTAGCCAACCCCAGAATACCACGTGGGCAATGCAGATAGGTCCACATACATGGAAGCAAGCCAGATCCTCAGCCTTAGCCAAATGTGGAGTTGTTTGTGACAGAGAGCACTCACCATCTGGAAGGTGGAAGGCAGAAACCAGCTCCATCTTTAAGGCGCGGCATTACGCAGCTCTCTACAGTTCCCCCTTTTTGTTTTAGACTCATCAGGCAAGAGTAGAGGTCTGATCTCTGATATTAGAAATAAATTGGGACTTTGTACTGATGTTCATTTAGGTGTCATCCACCCAAAGAGCATCAGACCCGTCCGATACCTTTTTCTCAGAGGCGGGACCTGGGGCATCAACCTGCATGCAATCAGACTTGCTCTTCTCTGGGTCCAAAGCGGCTGACCCTGAGTGCAGTGCTTAGCCTCGCATCCTGAGCATAACATTTTGGCTTTTTATGGTAGCCAACCATGCTTGGGGAGACTGTCCTGCTTCAATGGCTGTAAAGGTCTGAATGATCATGGCTGCATTACGCTGTTGTGAGACTCTAATCTTGCACATACACCACAGGCAAACCAAGAAGACCAATACCAGAAGGCCTGCTAACGCTCCCATGCCCGCCCGTTCCTTCAGATGATTCATGGCTGCGGCAATCCATGATGATAATCCTGTGGCTAGTCCTGCATCCACTCTGGTAGAATTTACTGTGATAATGGCCACTCTCAGCTGCTCCATCGTAGTATCGAATTCTCCAGTCCAATTACCTAAAATATAGCTAGACAATTGTTTAGACAGATTTGCAGCATAGGAAAAATTCTCATGTTGTATGCTGAGTGCCTGTGCCCATTGATGCCCCTCATGCTATGACTCTCTTCAGACAGAAAAGGGATCTTGGAACTACAGCCGCCACGGTTACTGCCATCTCATTGACGGCTATTGGAGCTACCACCGCGGCATTAGCCATGAGTCATACTGTGCAGACTGCTCAGACCTGAATAATCTTGTAGCCAATGTAGCTCATGCCTTAGATGTACAAAAAGGAATTAATGCTCAACTAAAAGGAGGCTTGATGGTGTTCAATCAGAGGATTGACCTCATGCAGGAGCAAATTGATACCCTATGGCAAATGGCTCAACCGGGCTGTCAATGAAAGTATGCTGGACTTTGTGTCACTAGCTTACTTAGTTTCTTTAGATGCACAGATTTTAGTGGGTTTGTCCTATGTTGTATGCCTATATGAGTGAGTATATACCGTGTGTCTTTTTGCTTCTGGGACAATTCAATCAGGATGATCCTTTCCAGGTCCCACCCTTTTTCCTGCAAATTTCATGATTTCCTTATTTTTCATTGCTGAGTAATACTCCATTGTATAGATGTACCACAATTTCTGCATCCATTCTTCATTTGAGGGGCATCTAGGCTGTTTCCAGCTTGTGGCTATTACAAATAAAGCTGCTACAATCATGGTTGAGCAAATGTTTCTTTTGTGTACTTGAGCCTCTTTTGGATATATGCCCAGGAGTGGTATGGCTGGATCTTGAGGAAGCACTATTCCTAGTTGTCTGAGAAAGCGCCAGATTGATTTCCAGAGTGGTTGTACAAGTTTACATTCCCACCAGCAGTGGAGAAGGATTCCCCTTTCTCCACAACCTCTCCAGCATGTGTTGTCACTTGAGTTTTTGATCTTGGCCATTCTGATGGGTGTAAGGTGAAATCTCAGGGTCATTTTGATTTGCATTTCCCTAAAGGCTAATGAGGTTGAGCATTTCTTTAAGTGCTTCTCTGCCATTTGATAGTCCTCTATTGAAAATTCTCTGTTTAGCTCTGTTCCCCATTTTTTAAGTAGATTACTTGGTTTGCTGCTTTTCAGATTCTTTAGTTTTTTATATATACTGGATATGAGTTAACTCAAAAAAATCAGTAGCCCTCCTGTATACAAAAGACAAAAGGGATGAGAAAGAAATTAGGGAAACAACACCCTTCACAATAGCCACAAAGGACATAAGGTACCTTGGAGTAACTCTAACCAAGGAAGTCAAAGACTTGTATGAAAAAAATTTCAAATCTCTGAAGAAAGAATTAGAAGAAGATATGAGAAGATGGAAAGACCTCACATGCTCATGGCTTGGCAGGATTAACCTAGTAAAAATGGCCATCTTACCAAAAGCAATCTACAGATTCAATGCAATTCCCATCAAATTACCAACACAATTCTTTACAGACCTGGAAAGAAAAATTCTCAACTTCATATGGAATAACAAGAAACCCAGAATTGCTAAAACAATCCTCTACAATAAAAGATCTTCTGGAGGTATCTCCATCCCTGATCTCAAGCTATACTATAGAGCAACACTAATAAAAACTGCATGGTACTGGCATAGAAACAGAATGGTGGATCAATGGAACTGAACAGAAGACCCAGAAATAAACCCACACACTTATGGACACCTGATATTTGACAAAGATGCCAAAACCATACAATGGAAAAAAGATAGCATCTTCAACAAATGGTGCTGGTCCAACTGGATGTCTACATGTAGAAAAATTCAAATAGATCCATACTTATCCCCCTGCACAAAACTGAAGTCCAAGTGGATCAAAGACCTCAACATAAAACCAGACCCCTTAAATCGGCTAGAAAAAAAAGTAGGGGATACCCTAGAACTCATTGGTACAGGAGAAAACTTCCTGAACAGAACACCAACAGCACAGGCTCTAAGAGCAACAATCAATAAATGCGACATCATGAAATTGAAAAGCTTCTGTAAAGCAAAGGACACCATCATCAAAACAAAGCAACTGCCTACAGATTGGGAAAGAATCTTCCCCAACCCTTTATCTGACAGAGGATAATTTTCTTGATCTATCCCACTTACCAAAGCTGAATCAAGACCAGGTAAATAAATTAAAACATCCTACATTCCCTACGGAAATAGAAGCTGACATCAAAACTCTTCCATCCAAAACAAGCCCAGAGCCAGGTGGTTTCAGCACAAAATTCTACCAGGCCTTCAAAGACATGCTAACACCAATACTCTTCAAACTATTCCACAAAATAGAAATGGAAGGAACATTACCAAACTCATTCTATGAAGCCACAGTCACCTTGATACCTAAACCTCACAAATACCCAAGGAAGAAAAAAGAATTTCAGGCCTATCTCTTACGAACATCGATGCAAAATTACTCAATAAAATACTTGCAAACCAAATCCAAAAACACATCAAAGATATCATTCACTATGACCAAGTAGGCTTCATCCGAGGTAGGCAGGGATGGTTCAATATATGGAAATCCATCAATGTAATCCACCATATAAACAAACTGAAAGAAAAAGACCACATGATAATCTCCTTAGATGCTGAAAAAGTATTTTATAAAATCCTACATTCATTTATGTTTAAATTCCTGGAGAAATCAGGGATAGAAGGCACTTATCTAAACACAGAAAAGGCAATATACAGCAAGCCTATAGCCACCATCAAAATAAATGGAGAAAAACTTGAATCAATCCCACTGAAATCAGGGACAAGGCAAGGCTGCCCACTCTCTCCATATCTCTTCAACATAGTACTTGAAGTCCTTGTTAGAGCAATAACACAATTAAAGGAGATCAAGGGATTCAGTTCGAAAAATAAGTCAAAGTATCACTATTTGCAGATGATATGATAGTATACCTGAGTGACTCCCAAAATTCTACCAGGGAATTCCTACAGCTGATAAACACCTTTAGCCAAATGGCTGGATAAAAAATTAACTGAAAAAAAATTTAGTAGCCTTCCTGTATACAAAAAACGAATGAGCTGAGAAAGAAATTAGGGAAACAGCACCCTTCACAATAGCCAAAAAGGACATAAAGTACTTTGGTGTAACTCTAACCAAGCTAGTCAAAGACTTATATGAAAAATCTTCCAGTCTCTGAAGAAAGAAACAAAAGAAGATAACAGAAGATGGAAAGATCTCCCATGCTCATGGCTTGGCAGGATTAACAGTAAAAATGGCCATCTTACCAAAAGCAATCTACAGATTTAATGCACTTCCCATCAAATTACCAACACAATTCTTTACAGACCTGGAAAGAAAAATTCTCAACTTCATATGGAATAACAAGAAACCCAGAATTGCTAAAACAATCCTCTACAATAAAAGATCTTCTGGAGGTATCTCCATCCCTGATCTCAAGCTATACTATAGAGCAACACTAATAAAAACTGCATGGTACTGGCATAGAAACAGAATGGTGGATCAATGGAACTGAACATAGGACCCAGAAATAAACCCACACACCTATGAACACCTGATTTTTGACAAAGATGCCAAAACCATACAATGGAAAAAAGATAGCATCTCCAACAAATGGTGCTGGTCTAACTGTATGTCTACATGTAGAAAAATTCAAATAGATCCATACTTATCACCCTGCACAAAACTGAAGTCCAAGTGGATCAAAGATCTCAATATAAAAACACACTACACATGTTAGAAGAGAAAGTGCAGAAGAGCCTTGACCTCATTGGCACAGGAGACAACTTCCTCAACAGAACACCAACAGCACAGGCTCTAAGAGCAACAATCAATAAAAGGGACCTCATGAAACTGAAAAGCTTCTGTAAAGGAAAGGACACTGTTTGTCAGAACAAAACAATAGCCTACAGATTGGGAAAGGATCTTTGCAAACCCTATGTCTGACAGAGGGCTAATATCCAGAACATATAAAGAACTAAAAAAGTTAAACAGCAACAAATCAAATAATTCAACTAAAAAATGGGGTATAGACCTAAACAGAAGACTAGAGGAATATCAAATGGCAGAGAAACACTTAAAGAAATACTCAACAGCCTTAACTGTCAGGGAAATGCAAATCAAAATGACCCTGAGATTTCCCACCTCACACCCATCAGAATGGCTAAAATCAAAAACTCAAGTGACAACACATTCGGGAGAGGATGTGGAGAAAGGGGAACCCTCCTCCATTGCTGGTGGGAATGTAAACTTGTACAACCACTTTGGAAATCAATCTGGTGTTTTCTCAAACAATTAGGAATAATGCTTCCTCAAGATCAGCTATATCACTACTGGACATATATCCAAAAGATTCTCAAGTATACAATAAGGACATTTGCTCAACCATGTTCATAGCACCTTTATTTGTAATAGTCAGAAGCTGGAAACAACCCAAATGGGCTTCAGTTGAAGAATGGATACAGAAATTGTGGTACATTTACACAATGGAATACTACTCAGCTATTAAAAACAAGGAAATCATAAATTTGCAGGCAAGTGGTGGGAACTAGAAAAGATTATCATGAGTGAGGTATCCCAGAAGCAGAATGAAACATACAGTATATACTCACTTATAAGTGGATATTAGACATATAATATAGGATAAACATACTAAAATCTGTACACCTAAATAAGCTAATCAAGAAGGAGAACCTTGGGTAAGTTGCTTAATCTTCATTGAGAAAGGCAAATGGGATACACACTAGAAGAGGGAATAAACAGGGAACAGGACAGGAAGCTACCACAGAGGCCTCTGAAAGACTCCACCCCGCAGGGTATCAAAGCTGATGCTGAGACTCATAGCCAAACTTTGGGCAGAGTGCAGGAAATCTTATGAAGGAAGGGAGAGCTAGAGAGACCTGGAGGGAACAGGAGCTCCACAAGGAGAGCAACAGAACCAAAATATCTGGGCCCAGGGGTCTTTTATGAGACTTATACTCCAAAGAAGGACCATGCACAGATGTAGCCCATAGCAGCAGCTCAGTGTCCATGAGAATTCCCTAGTAATGTGGACAGGGACTATCTCTGACATGAACTCAGGGGCTGGCTCTTTGATCACCTCCACCTGAGGGTGGAGCAGCCTTACCAGACCACAGAGGAAGACAATGCAGCCAGTCCTGGTGAGACCTGATAGACGAGGGTCAAATGGAAGGGGAGGAGGACCTCCCTTACCAGTGGACTGGAGGAAGGACATAAGAGAAGAAAAGGGAGGGAGGGTAGGTTGAGAGTATGAGGGAGGCATTCAATCCAAATTCTGTTGCTAAAACTCTGGCATCTGGGACTCATTGGTCTTCTGGCTCAAAAAGACTGGGACACTTCCATTCTCCAGTTATGCCATCCATTGCACACACAGCTTGTCTCAGAGGCTCATGCTTGCTCTCCTTCACACCTTGATGGTCCCACACTCCTCCAGCCACCTCTAGTATCCTGGGGTGTCCACTGCAACAGGCTTCAATTTACCAATGGCTTCTCCTCTGGGAATCCAGCCGTGCACATGGTGCCAAGCCTCAGCTCCATCCAGCACATGATGTCTTCAGCCCTGTAGCATTCACGCCTTCAAAACCAATGCCATGTGGGTGATCTTACACATGACCAAGTTCAGCTACCAGCCTGAGATATACTCTTGGATTCCTTGGACAACAGCTTCTGAGTGCTGACCATGTGGAAACACTTCTATTTCCCCAGTGAAGCATAAGATATATCACTTCAGTAGTGGCAGATCACAGCTGACTCTTCAGCCCTAGCAGCCCAGTACCCTACTATCCCAATGAATCCCAAAAGTTTTCCCTTCCATGGTGCTTATTTCATTTTAATCATAGCTGATTCTTTAGCTCCAGAGGATCATCACACACATACTGTTTTATTCTCTTTTCTCATACAATAAATCCCAGCCATGGTTTTTCCTCCCTCCACTTCTCCCAGTTTGCCCAGACATCCCTTCCTTCCCTCTCCCCAAGATCCACTCTTCCATTTCCTTTGAGAAATGGGCAAGCCTCCCAAGGATATCAACCAAATGCATCATAAAAAGTTACAATAAGCCTAGGCACAAACCCTCATATCAAGGCTGAATGAGGCAATCCTGAGGGAGAAAAGAGGACCCAAGAGTAGGTAAAAGAGTCATGGACAACCTCCATTCTCACTGTTAGAAGCCCCACAAAAACAGCAAGCTACACAACCATAACATATATGCAGAGGACCTAGCACAGACCCATGTAGGCTCCAGAATTGTCATGTCAGTCTCTAAGTCCTATGATCCATGCTTAGTTGATTTTGTGGACTGTGTTCTCGTGGAGCACACACACACACACATACACACACACACACACACACACACACATTCTTAATCCAGAATATCATATGAGTAGCCATGATTACATATCCAGATAGAATCTTACCTGAGAAACTTCACAGAACAAGTCTCCATATTCAATATTCCTCTCAGTATTCATTATCTTCCAAGTTCCCACAGAACATCTCATTTAACTCTGTACACTAAAAGACTCTCCCAGCTCAGAGTTTCACCTTCCCAGGAAATAGCACCACTGTAGCAGGCTGGGCCCTCTAATATCAATGAACAGTCAAGACAATCCCTAACAGATATGCCCACACACCAACCTGATGCAAACAATTGTTCAAGGTGAATCTCCTGTCAGGGGACTCTAAGCTGTGTTAAACTGACAGTTTAAGTAAACCAGAGCAGCATTCACAAGACTGACTTCATCAATGATTCAAAACATTTAGTGTGTAGGTTTTATTACCTATTTTGTTAGGTTTGTACCTAAGTACTCAAGTCCTCTGGAATGTCTAAAGGAGCATTGTATTCTAGTTTTGGTTCTTTCATGTGCAAGATTAGTAAAGGACAACATTATTGTTGGTTCTTGCACACTAATCTGGGACCTTCTTGAGCCCCCCGGGACTTGGAATCCCTCCTATAGAATCCTGGAGGCTCTATGCAGTATATCAACTGCCAATAAAGATTATTTCCTCCTTTCTAATCTATATATTTTTGATGGCTTCCTACTCAGATTTAACTACAAGTCATCTGAGATGAGAAACCTCAATTGAGGAATTGCCTATATGAGATTGGCCTGTGGGCGTGTCCATGGAGACCCATCTTGTGATTTGATATAGGAGGGCCCAATGTACTATGGGTAGCACCATTCTCTGGGCGCATAGTTCTGTGCTATCAAAAAAGAAAGTTAGCTAAGCGTTAGCCTGCGTGTGCAGTAGAAATCAGAATTCCTCCATTGTTTCTATTTTAAGTGTCTGTTTAAGTGGCTTGACTTCTCTCAATGACATAGTTTAACCTAGAAGCGTAAGAAGAAAGAAACTCTTCCCTCCTGTAAGCTGCTTTTAGTCAGAGTATTCTTTCACACAACAGAACCTAGACCAGTGCAGGCATGGTCTTCACAAGATAATTAGGTAAAGCAACGGTCCCTGATATGGGATCATTTTGTCCAGAGAATGACACAGTACAGGGAGTGCCACTGCCACTGGCATCTAGTGAGAGGAGGCCAGGGGTAGCTCTGAGCATACCACCGGGCAAGAATAGAGAATTATTCTGCCTCAAGGGTCAACAGCACTGAGGCTGAGACTCCAGGTAAGAGTGAAATCCCACTCATCTGCTCCCACACATACTCAGAGCTGGGTCCCAGTTATAAGCCTCCATTGGACAACTTTTGAGAATTTCATTTCTTTGAGAATGTTAAGAATGTTGATTTCAATCCCCAGCTCTGGCATTCCCCATCAGTTTTGAAATCCATCTTTGAAATTTTTTATGATTCAGCAAAAAAAAAAAAAACATATACTAATTACTAACTCATACCTAAGGTAAAAATCAATATGTTTACTAGGACCAGTACATCTATAGGGTTATCATGGTTATACCCCCCCCCACACACACACAGAGTGCTTTCTGACACCCTGCCAGGAAAACAAACAAACAAACAAACAAAAAAAACCTTTGAATATCAGCCAAGAACAAGAAAACTCGGGGACATGTGCCTTCCTTTACTATTCAGAATGCAGCCTTTGCTTTTTATTGGTTTGAATCATTTCCTCCAATTAACATCTACAACCAAGGGTCTATCAGGAAATTGAGTGTTTCTAACAAGACTGAAGATCCTGTTAGATGACTCTCGCTACTAAAAATTAAGTGTTCAATCCCTGAAAGACTCCTAAGAACCGGGTCCTCTTGATCAGGATCCAGAGAAATCTTCTTCAAAAGTGATCAAGATCTAAGTTATGATTTGAGTGAGTTAAGAAACTGAAAACCCCAGAGGGGAGATAAGTTTAAGGACAGCTGTGTGTGTGTGTGTGTGTGTGTGTGTGTGTGTGTGTGTGTGTCTGTGTGTGTGTGTGTGTATGTATGTATGTGCACTCTTCATTTTCAGAAAGACTTTATTCTTAGGAAAGTATGATAGCTCATGAGAGTACCTTTCACCTACATCTTCACCGGCAATGGTTCTGAGGAAATGGTGATGTGACTCTCTTCTGATAACTGAAAGAAAAGACTCAATGTGCTTCTGAATAGCGAACACACCCAGCCCTGAGCCAATAGCATAGGACAGAAGGACATGCCAGGCCACCTACCTGGGCTGCACTAGTGATGACAGAGAGGAGAATGGGGAAGGGAAAGTGAGACACAGTTTCCTGATGAACCATAATTACCAGGCAATAACAAAGTCAGGCTCTCCCCACAGCAATTGCTGGAGCCTAAAGAAATAAGCACATACAGGAAGGATCCTAGCCTGGAGGATCTATCCCAGCACTGGAATGAGCCCATGCAGGACACTTGTCCTCTCTAAAGAACCCCAAGGTCTTCTCAACTGAAGAATCAATTCCTGGATGAATGTCCTCAACATTCACTATAATCTGAGACCAAGTTGTTCCACCGATCACAAGATAAGAAGAAAAATGGAGATGTGGCCAAGGGAACAGGACCATTACTCTACCTCTTTACCAGAAGTTCAAGCAAGCTCATGGCTGGGGAAATCTTCATGGTTGCCCCATTTCATTAAGAAGTAAATCAGTCATGTGATGAGATTCTGATTAAAAACCCTGTAACACCAGAAGGGTACAGTGCCAAGGGTAGCTGCCAGAGAAGGCCTCCCAAGTCTGTCAAAGATGGACAGGGAAAATGGGGAAGTGAAGAATATGTGTGAGCCAGAAAGGCTTGTCTTTCTCCACTGGATAAAATCATGTGGCCTGTGGAATTGTTATCAATATTATGATAAAATTATATTCTTTGCTGAAAGCATGAAGCCTGTAATTGGTGATTTCATCCCCTGATGTGGTCAATTACAGATACATACACTGGTAGAGTTCTTGGCTAGAAACCCTTAGGTCTATTCTAAGAGTGGGATAAATATGCTCACTGTGGCACGTGACTGGCTGAGGCTCCAAGTCTATCCAGGATGAGCCTATGCACATCTTGGAAAATCTATCATCTCTGAGCCTGAAGCTGAGATCTGGTCTTCATCTGGTTGCTGACAGGGCAACCCATGCTCCCCTTGGAGGCACATCATAAGGAGAAGAAAGTGACAACATGTGGCTATGTCTGAGGCAGGACTTTGAAACTGAGGTGGCAGGATTAATAAAATAGGCAAAGGAAACATTCAGCCCAAAGGCAAGGGGATAGACGATGTACACACAAGGTTAAGAGGCTCAGAAGAGCAAGCAAGAAGAGTAAACCAAAATAGGATCCCTGGAAGACAAAAAAAAAGACAAATATATTATCAAAGAGAATCTACTACTGTATCCCAGGTAGTGCAGGTGATGTGGTGAGAGAGGGTAGAGTGCTTACAAAGCAGCCACCTGCAGGCCAGTTGTCAACCTCCAGAGTGAGCATCCCTAGTGCAACAAAGGAGAATCAACAGAGCTGTAAGGGATGGGCAGATCAGTCAGCTTCCTGCTACTATCACAAAATAGCAAATGCAGACAACTAACCAAAAAAAGAGGTTTATTCAGCATGCTGTTTAGGAGACAGGAAGTTCAAATGGTAAGAAACTCCCTTGGTTCCATCCTCTCACAGTGAAGACAGCAATAGTGGATGCATCCTCCATTCATTCAAGGGGCACACAGTAATTACATATATTACCCAAAGCAAGGAAGTTAGAAGTAGTAGGCTTGCTCTGGAGAGAGGTTAACCTAGAGAAAATGCATGATGCAAAACAGTCACAAATGAAAATAGCAATCAGCCATAGAAGAGGATGCTACAGAATATTCTCAGCACTGTAATTCAAAAAGTTGAAGGTTGAGAAGAAACACTATCCTAATAAAAAGAAAGAACAAAAGTAAGAAAGAACGAAAGTAAGAAAGAACAAAAGAAAGAAAAAGGAAGAAGAGAATGATCAGTATGTTGGCAACCAGGCCAGTTAAGATTATGCACATTCATGATGAAAATAACATCAAGTGGACTGAAACAAAGCAGTAGTATAAATACAAATAAATGTCATTAATATCTGAAAAAAAATCAAAGATCTCAGAGCAGTGGTTTATAGGAGAATGTACAGCTGAGCACCTTGAGGCTGTAACACTCTGATTTAAGTACACACTCTGGCCATGTATGACTCCAGAAAGCAAGCTTCCCACCAATCAGAGAGATGGCTCAGAGATTAAGATCACTGGCTGTTTTTCTAGAGGACCTGGTTCCCAGTACACAGACAGCAGCTTACAACCATCTAAGACACCAGTCCCAGGGAAATCTGATGCCCCTTTCTGGCCTCTGCAGGCACTGCATGCATTTGGTGTACAAACACACATGCAGGCAAAACACCCATACACATACACTTTGAAAAATACTTCTTTTGAAAAGCTATCTTCCAAAGCCTAATGAGACAGCATCATTACTGCCATACCCTGACTAATGTTCCTCCATTAGAAAACGATGGGGTAGAGGAAGGAATAAAAAGAAAAACTATATTATGCTTGATTTTTTAAAAAAAAAACTGTCAAAGAATAATTATTAAAATCAGAAATATATTCATGTAAAAAGAAGATAAAGCAATTTGCAGTGGAATTACACTGTCAGCGTTTAATTAGAAATAATAAAGCCCAAAGAGACATGGTGGTTCATGGCTGTACTCCCAGCACTCAGGACTTGGAGGCAGGAGGATCCCTAAACCCACATGCCAGCCTGAGTAAATCAGGAATCTCCAGGTTCAGGGGGAGGCCCTGTGTGTTGCGAACAAGATCTGAGAATGACATCTGACGCCAGCCAGCCTCTGGCTTCCAACACAATCACACCGAAACATACATGTGCAAATATTTAAGTATGCACACATATATTACACACATTAAAATAAAAATAAAGAAGATAAAAGTAAATATTGACAAAAAATAGAACTCAAGCACATAAAAGTAACTGTTAGTAAACTTAACAGCTGTTGCTTAGAAAAGTAAAACAAAATTTTTTGTCATACCAAAGAAAATATGAGATCAATACTATTACAAATGAGAGAAAAATAAAAAAATCTAATGATTAAAAGTTTATGGATTATTACAGATAAACTTCTAAAAATCCACAACCTAAAAATATTGACTTAGGAAAGAAGAAAAGGCAGTCAAAAAATCTTACTGTCATCCCTCAGTGGAGGAATGGATACAGAAATTGTGGTACATTTACACAATGCAATACTACTCAGCTATTAAAAACAAGAAAATCATAAATTTGCAGGCAAATGGTGGGAACTAGAAAAGATCACCATGAGTGAGGTAACCCAGAAGCAGAAAGACACACATGGTATATACGCACTTATAAGTGGATACTAGACCTATAAGATAGGATAAACATACTAAAATCTGTATTCCTAAAGAAGCTAAACAAGAAGGAGGACCCGGGTGATCAATGCTCACGTAGAAAGACAAATGGGATGGACATTGGCATTAGGAGAAAACAAGAAACAGGACAGGAGCATACCACAGAGGGCCTCTGAAAGACTCTATGTAACAGTGTATCAAAGCAGATGCTGAGACTCATAACCAAACCTTCGGCAGAGTGCAGGGAATTATATGAAAGAAGGGGAAGTTAGCTGACCTGGAGAGGACAGGAGCTTCACAAGTACCAAACATATCTTGGCACAGGGGTCTTTTCTGAGACTGATTCTCCAATCATGGATCATGCATGGATATAACCTAGAACCCCTGCTCAGATATAGCCCATGGCAGCTCAGTATCCCTACTGAGTTCCCTACTAATGGAAACAGGGACTGTCTCTGACATGAACTCAGTGGCTAGCTCTTTGCCCCCCCCCCCCATGAGGGAGGAGCAGCCTTGCTAGGCCACAGAGGACACATTGCAGCCAGTCCCAGTGAGACCTGATAAGCTAGGGTTAGATGGAATGGAAGGAGGAACTCCCCTACCAATGGACTTAGACAGGGACATGGGAGGAGATGAGGGAGGGAGAGATTGGGAGGGCATGAAGGAGGGCTACAGCTGGGATACAAAGTAAATAAACTGTAATTAATATAAAAAATAAAAATTTAATTTAAAAAATCCTACTGTCATTTTAAAAATCTTATCAATAGCTTCAAATGTTTGGATACCAGGCTCAGATGTCTGTATAAGCATGTTCTACCAAACAGAAAAGGACATATAATCCTAAATTGACATAAACTCTTCTAGAGAACTCTTTTTATTAGACCAACCTGACCTTAATTCTAAACAACACACACAGTATACCAAGCCAACTGTGCTCATCAGCATACTTGAAAAAATGTAAACAAAATATTGGCAAACCAAATTCAGAAACATGTAAAAGCAATGAAATGCCATTTTCAATTTGAGTGTGTCCAAAAAAGTAACATTGATAGGACATAAAAAGCATATATTAATGCAGTTTATCATATTAACAAATTAGAACTAAAGCCGAATGGTTATTGCCCCAAAGCCCTCCCATAAAAGGCAATCTGAAAAACAGGAGGCTGAATCAAAGCGATTGCACGCTGACAAGAGTCCAATCCAAAGGCAGTTTTAGAAATCAACACAAACAGCTCAGTTTCTTACTTCACCAAGGAAAACATCTCAAGAACAGCAACCACAAATGGCACAGTGAAAGACAGGAAAGTTTAAAAATCTTAAAAATCAAAAGCATTCACATTTTCATGAATCTTTTCGCTTGCCAACTGGGAGGTTTGGGAGGTGTTTGTCTTTGTTTTCTGTGTCACAGCAATTAGCAGCAGAGAGGTAGTATATAGGATAAAAAGTATTTCCCAAATCAAAATTTTATAGAAAAAAATATAAATGGAAATTTAACACAGCCAACTTAAGAGATGATAAATCTTAAGTAATCATTAGACAAACATGAATGAAAAACACATTGAGATGCTAGTACTCATGAGTCCGAAGCACGAGGAGTGAGAGTGTGATTTCCTATACACTGTTGACGGAAACAAGATTGGCAGAGCCACTTTGGAAAATGTCTCCATGTGATTCCACGGAAGTGACCACACACAAGTACCAAGATCTGAAAAGTCCAATCATTGGGTGGATAATCTTTCCAAGAAGCTCAGAGAACCCTTGAGTGGATGTGCCAGTGACACAAACAAATGGATAAGGCCAGGCTGTTTACAGAAGAACCACCCTGGAAACAATCCCGATGCCAAGCAGCAGCCAGAGGACTAGATGGCAAGGAAGACTTTCTGCATGCGCCATGCACAGCAGTGAAAGCCAACAGCTAGAACCTGGGGCTATAACACAAAAGCATCTCAAGGGTTAAACGGGGTTACGAAAGATTACAAACCATGTAACTTGTCTATATGACATTCAAATTCACGTTTTAAGTCATTGGCATTGGTTTTGTATATGAGCAGTACAACAATAAAAAGAAAAGCAAGAAATGAGAAAATCAAAATGTTGGTTTCTGGTTATCTCAGGTAAAGAGAGGAAGCAGAAATAAAGAGGTACCCCAGAAAGCTCAGAAGGCCTAGAGATCCTTTTATTTAAGTAGATAATAGGTACTAAGGGAGCAATCCACGGTCCCTCACTGAACAGTGCACACACATCTTACTATTTTTATGTGTGCACAAGACATTCTACAATTAAAAGAACTCTTCAAGTGTAAAAAAATGTTTTCTTGGCTTCAGACAGATTACAAAAAGGAGCTGCAGATTTTTTAAAAAAGAGGTGAACGTGTGTGTGTGTAAATATCTGAAATCAATCATCAGAATTCTGTTCTTTGAAGAAATGCTATGACTCACAAGGAAATTAAAAATGGGGTAGTGACAGTGTCCCTCCCATTTAGTTGGCTGTACAATATAGCCAAGGGAACTGGATAGCTTTAAATTATAAGTTCTGGAAGCAAAAACATGGCTATTACTCATTATAGGGTTTTTATTTAATCTAGAAAGATTTTAATTTATTTTTGAAAATTAAAGTATTTTAAATTTAAAAAGCCAAAAAGAGAATTGAATACTTTCTACTGGATTAAAGTAAGTACACAAAAGTAAATAGGTTTATGCAATAGTCTACTGAAAGCCTACCAGGAGAATATCAGATTCCAAAACACTGTAAAGCACAAGAGGCTGGTGCTAGGATTGCAGCTCACTTGGTTAGGGGTGTAGCTCGCTTGCGGAAGGCTCTCTCCTAGACTCAAGTTCAGTTCCTCCCCCTGCATAGTGCGGCACACCCCTGGAATTCCAGCAGTCTAGAGGCCGAAGAGAAAAGATCAGTTTGAAATCACCCTTGGCTACACAGCAAAGTTTTGGCTAGCCTAAGATGCACGGGAGAAATGAGTAATGCGACATAGTCAGGACCTCCATAAGTAAAACGATACACTTTTATTGTGATACTCAATAAAGGTAAACAACTAAATTGATGTACCAAAAATACTCTTTGATATAAAAATGTATTTTCTTCAAGATCATTTAAAAAATAAAGCCTACCTGATTATTTGAGACCTTAATAAAATTTTCTGAAATTACCCTGAAAACTGATGAGTGCAATTTGCAAGAAAAAAATTCTTTAAAAATGTATATAACCATAGGAAATTTTCAAATTCCTGGATATCAAAATATGCCAGGAAGCTTTCACATTTAAAACATTATAGGTGATAGGCAGGAGATGGTGGCACTCACCTTTATTCCCAGCACTAAAGATGTAGAGGCAGGAGGATTTCTCTGTGTTTCAGGTGAGCATGAGCTGCATATCAAGTTCCAGGCCAGCCTGGGCTACACAGCGAGAAAATTCTTAACTGATCCTGAAACATTAAACATCAGAAACTCCAAATAGTGCATACATAGACACTTTCCAGCAAAACCACAGAGACAAAGAAAAAAATCATGGATACTGTCAGAAGTCAGATTTATGACCCACTAGATAGCATTGTAACCAGTAGCTAATTCCTCAAAAAACACTACTGTCAGTCAGAAGAAAATGGAATAATGTGCCAAAAATAGTGCAGAAGGATAAATAGGAAGCCGATAATTCTCTCATTGGCTAAACCCCCACCCAGGAGAGAAAGCAGTGATAAAACGAGAACAGTGTTGTGTGGATGTGCAGTTTTCCCTTTACAGAGACCCTGGCTGAAAGAGCTACGGAAAGACGGGAATACCAGAGGAAAAGAATGTAAACCTCACAGGAAGAAGTGGTGTCAGACTAGCTAGGGAGAACAGAGGGGAAGGTCTAAACAGGTAAGCATCCCCCATGGCCAAATAATCATAATTATTATTCACCTGGTAGGATAAAGAGAGAAAGACAAAGCATGGGATTACCACAACATGTAATTAAGCAGGTTGATGAGAGGAAAACATACATTTTGATTGTAAGTTAAGCAATTGTGTTGAAAAACATATCTTTAACACACATAAAAGGAATACACAACTTTGCAAACTAGCAGGAAGATCAAAGAAAAACTGAACTGAAAGAACTTTGAGCAAGTCAACAGAAGGACAAGAGAAAAAGATGTAAGGGATAAAAGGGATGATGAAAGATGCTTTTCTCTTGTGGAAAAAAAAAACAGTAGTAGGAAAAAAATTAAACCGTTCTATCCCAAGGGGCCAATAAAGAGTATTTAGAAGCCTGACTAACTGAATTACAAAGAGGAAAGATGTTCATGGGCAGAGGCCAGCTCCAGTTTGGTACAGGTAGACAAAGATGAGAATCTTCCACAGACCAAGGTCAGAAGAAATCAGCCAAGCCCCGATGAAAACACAGACTGAATCAAAACACAGACAAATCCCCCATCCTAACAATCTCCACCCCTTTTCCACATATTCAAATTTTACCAGGAAAGTGTCAATATGATAAGGTAGGCAAGAAAACAGGATTAAAGAGGTTGACTAGAGCTGAATTCAAAGTTGGTTGCCATTTATATACCAGCCTCCTCCATGGTCAAACATTGATATGATCATACAGGAAGTGATGGGTGTAATGAGAACAGCTTTTGCCTACCTCAGTGGCTTTTGTCCCCAAAACCCAAACCCCATTATG
Organism: Meriones unguiculatus; assembly: GCF_030254825.1. Taxonomy (NCBI): domain Eukaryota; kingdom Metazoa; phylum Chordata; class Mammalia; order Rodentia; family Muridae; genus Meriones; species Meriones unguiculatus. The sequence goes on along the minus strand of NC_083357.1, from coordinate 6,462,702 downwards.
AGAAAGCCATCAAATAACACCAAATGTAGTGTGCCCTATAAAACACCTGGCCAGTGTTCCTCAGAATTGTTAAGGTCATAAAAACAAGAAAATTCAGAAAGGCTGCCATAGAGAGGAAGCAAAAGACATGTGGGGACTAACTGTTATATGGCTCCTGGGATAAGATCTCAACTAACAGAAGGACAGAGCAGGAAAATCAACAGTATTGGGATAAAGCCGGGAGGGACTTCAGGGAAAGTTATCATACCAGCGGTGGTCTCTTAGTCAACACAAACCTACCAGTTGTTAATAGAAAATGACCCTCCTCAGTTTTCTCTAAATCTGAAAAAGAAAAAAAATTAAAAGCTCTTCAAAAACAAAAGAACAGATGAATGTCAGTGGGTGTGGTGGCTCATCTTTAGTCCCAGAATTCCTGAGGTAAAAACAGGGTTCACCAGGAGATAAGCTCTAAAGTCAGCAAAGGGCTCTATCGTAACGTAGGAGATGGAGTGTGTATGTATACACATGTAAGTGCTCACACACACACAAAAACACAGATGCACCAGGGAATGCATACCACGGACACATACAAAAAAGCTAAAATACTGAGCTACAAAACATAAAAAAAAAAAAAAAATCTGAGCAAATTCTACAGAATGAGCAATAATGGCATACACAAAACTGGAAAACACGCCTAGGAAAATTTTCTTCAAGACCCAACCAGATACTTTGCATTAATGAGTTTAAAATCAAAGTACTGTTGAGATTCTACACAGCCCCAAATTGATCAACAAGCCAATGGATTTTTTATCTAAATTCTAGAAAGCTTTTTGATAGAAAGTACTTAGCTTTGTACACCTAAAGAAGCTAAGCAAGAAGGAGGACCCTGGGTAAGATGATCAATCCTCATTCAGAAAGGCAAATGGGATAGACATCAGAAGAGGGAAAAAACAGGGAACAGAACAGGAACCTACCATGGAGGACTTCTGAAAGATTCTACCCAGCAGGGTATCAAAGCAGATGCTGAGACTCATAGCCAAACATCGGGCAGAGTGCAGGGAATCTTATGAAAGAAGGGGGCAATAGAAAGACCTGGAGGGGACAGGAGCTCCATAAGGAGAGCAACAGAACCAAAAAATCTGGGTCCAGAGGTGTTTTCTGCCACTTATACTCCAACCAAGGGCCATTCATGGTGATAACCTAGAACTTCTGCATAGCCCATGGCAGCTCAGTGTCCAAGTGGGTTCCCTAGAAATGGGAACAGGGACTGTCTCTGACATGAACTCTGTGGCTGGCTCTTTGATCACCTCCCCCTCCGGGGGTGGGAGGCATGGCAGCCTTGCCAGCCCACAGAGGAAAACAATGCAGACAGTCCTAATGAGATGTGATAGACTAGGGTCAGACGGAAGGGGAGGAGGACCTCCCCTATCAGGGGACTGGGGAAGGGGCATGGGAGGAGAAGAGGGAGGGAGGGCTGGATTGGGAGGGAATGAGGGAGGGTACTACAGCTGGGATACAAAGTGAATAAATTGTTACAAATAAAAATAACAGACTAGGATCAGAAGGAAAAAAAAGAAACCCTCCCCTACCAGTGGACTTGGGAAAGGGCATGCGTGGAGAAGGGGGAGGAAGGGAGGGGTTGGAAGGGGAGGAGGGAGGGAACTAGAGGGGGGATACAAAGTAAATAATGTGTAATTAAAAATAAAATAAAATAAAGGAAAAATAAATAAATAAATAGGAAAAAAAGAAAGTGCTTAGCTGACTTTAAATTTTAAAAGATCAGCAAAGTCCTACATTACCTAATTTCCAGAGTTTTCCTGGAGAGTCATGGTAGATAAGATAGTGTAATAATGGCACAGATATATGCAAACAGAAATAGGCAGAGACATTTGCACCCAGGGGGCAAGGTGAGGAAATAAAAATTGTGTTTTCAACAAATGGTGCTATAATAACTGGACATTTTTAACATGGAAAATGGTAACCAACTTCTTTATCATGCCATATGCCAGAAATTTTACTCCTAGTTACCTCCTGAATGACTTTTCACAAAAGTCTTATACACAACATTTTTTATAAGTGTTTGGTGTGTGTGTGTGTATGTGTGCGCGCCCATGCATTGTGTGGCTTTTTACACACCCTCCTATGATCTATACTCAGGTGTCCTCAAGTGTGTATAGCCGTGCTTTCTGATTGACCATCTCCCCAGCTCTAGACAACCTTTTTTTTAAATAAAGCTTCCATTCATTTCATTCATAAGAATCAAAATCTAGGGTTAAGGAGATGGCTCATCTATTAAAGGCTGGTTCACTACCAAAAATACAAATGTCAAAATCTAGAAGCAACCCAGTTACCCACAAACTGCATAAAAGATGATCAAATTATGGCACACTTATACAGTGAAATATAGCTTACCAAATAGATGATCAACATCGAAAGGGATTCCGTATTCCTACAAAAGAAGACTGACATAATACCTAATGAAGACTTCCAAGAGGCAATCATTTTTCAGTAGAAGAATATAAGAATCCTCTTGCCTATTACTAATGCCCAACACAATTCCTGACCTATACAATAAGACAAAAATATTAAAAGTATAATCTGCTTTCTTTTTTCAAATGAAAAAAAATGCATCAAGAAACCACTAGTGTTTTCTGGGAAACATTCAACATTGTTCACTACCTTATGGGAGAAGATGGAAAAACATGTAATATGGGACAAACATTTTGGAGGGAAACTAGGAAGTTTTTACTAAAGATGCTTGTGGCCTGTGCTCCTACTTTTATGTCCTAGAGAAATTTGAAGACATGCCAAAATCAACCTTTTTCTTTATGATTGTCCATGCACCATAGTGAGAAAGAGAAAAAGGGATGAAATAAGGCAGGTATAGAGTAACAGACAGACAGAGGGAAGGAAAGAGGGGGGAAGGGAAGAATTAAATTGTCTCTGAGTGGGAGAATTGGAATATAACTGGATATATATGAAGGCTCTTTCATAAACATGGATGTATTTAAAGAGGTTATCATCGAGGGAAAATATTCTATAATTTAGAGACTGTAGAGTCAGATGTATTAAATAATTCTATTTACATATTCCACTCTAAACACACAATACATTTCTTAAACCACTAATATCTGAAATTTACATTTCAGTATGACACTATCCCCTTAACCATTAATACATATCAGGCAGGCACTGTGAAAATGCATATGGCTTTAATTAACAATTATTCCTAAAATATCAATATATTTTCTATTCATTTTTGCCTTCACAATTTTGTGTCTCACATATTGTACAATGTTATATAGGTAATAATTATGGTAAAGTGCAGCTACAAGAATAAAAACTGTTAGGAAGACTTATATTTAAGGCATGGTTATGACTGAGTCCTTTGTAGGAAATTTCAATGTTTCATCAAAAAAATTGGAGGATTAATAACACTCTGCTGTGGGTTACTTGCTTCTTAAAAATGAATTATCTAGTGAACTGAGATTGGGAAAGATTATACTCAATAGAAGAAAGAGGAAGCCTACAAGTATCCTAGAAATCTGAGTCTGAGGCAGAGATTCTCAGAACAAAGGAAGGAATGCTTCTGGTTTGTTCCAGAGCAAGATGAAGAGACAGCGCCAGGTTCTAGAAGGAGAATCCAATATTCAAGAAGAAGAAGAAGAAGAAGAAGAAGAGGAAGAAGAAGAAGAAGAAGAAGAAGAAGAAGAGAAGAAAACTTACCCAGGTCCATTTATTTTATTTTCTTCTTGTTGACATAATAAATTCAAACCAGAAAAGACTGTTGTTTTATTCTAAAAGACATGAAGACTAAAAGGACAGCAAGCAAATGCCTCTGAAATTCATATTCTTCATTAGCACTTCTAGAAATATACACTGGACAGAAATTTTGTGCCAGGACGTGGAATACAGTGGTGAGCCAGACAGGCAAAATTATCCTTTTGGGGTTTATATTCTAAGTAGTAAGCATGAACTAGCAAGGAAATACTGCTAAGTGCTAAGAAGAAAACAAAACAAAAGAAAAGAATGATGGGGGACAGCCATCAGACTAGGAACATTCTGTAATTCTTGAGTAGAGGTATGAGTGGGGCCAGAAACTAGAACTAGGATACATAAACTCCTGGTAAATGGAACATCTGGTACAAAGACTATGGTGAATAGGGCCACAAAGGAGACAAGGAGGCTAGAGGAGAGTAAGTCCAGAGAATTCAGAGAAGAAGGTGGAGACCAGATCACTCCAGCCTTGCTAAAAGCTCATGGGAGGACACGATGAATATCTCAAGTGGTATATGGAACCTTTTCCCGGGAGACGTGAATAAATGACTATGAAATCTAGATGTGGTACCAACAGCAGACCAATGAACGTATCTCACCCAAGTCTTCTTTAGGGAACAAGTGAGTTTACTGGGGACGCTGATAGAAAACATGGGCGACAATTCCTTTAATAAGCATGAATGACTAAAAAGTAGTTGCATCGATTAAAATCCCTCTCAGTCTGGATACTGACTTATGAAAACCATTTTTTGTCCAACTTTCAGGAAGCTTGACCACCTGGAGAGTCTCGTCAGCCAGACAACTTTTACTGCTTATGCAAACTAGAAAAGAAACCTTGAGTATGTGTAATTTTCTGACCTTCCTGATCTTTATAAGTTTCATTTACTTCCTGGGTCTTGTAGATTTCTTTACATTCTGAGTTTTCTCCTTCCCCGCATTTTCCCTCCAGAAGGGAATGTTTCAATTCTGAAGAAATAGCTCCACAAAACAGAAGAGAGCCACAGCTTCTTTGTTTGAAACATCACTCGCAGCAGAAAACACACTGTAATGAGATGGAATGACAAGGAGCACAGAATAGAAATGTTAAATAAACTTGGCAAGAGGTGGCTAAGGCTTAGACCAAAAAAAAAAAAAAAAAAAAAAAAAAAAGTGACACTGGAGAAATAGAAATCAATATCCAAATGCAGAAAAACCTAAACTATAAATGGATAAGACTATCGGGGCAGGAGAGGGGTAAGGCTGGAATGAAAGAAAAGAACCAAGGATTCCAGGTCAAAGAACTGAGTCAACAATTCTGACATTTACTGAGCAGTTGAAAAGAAGGCAGTCAGGGTGATGGACCAGATAAATATAAATACAGTCTGGTACCTATTAAATTTCAGACTTCTATGTATTCAAACAGCCATGCTGAGTAGGTAAAAATGAATGAAACTAAAGTCTGTGAGATCATAACTTATGATTTATGTTCAGGGATCACTGGAAAATAACTGATGTTTACTGACACAGCATAGGATAGATAAAGTCACTGTGGTAACAGTACAGATAGTCTAGGACCAATCCCTTATCCCTCTAGAGACTGAGATGGGTGGAGCAGTGACATGAGAAAGGAAATGACACACTAACTCCATCTTGACAATTCAGATGCGTTTCCCACTTTATATAGATGCTCAGAATTTTTTTCTCATTCTCTGTCTTCCAAGCTTAGATTAAATGGGTCCAGAGTTTGAGATAATTTGTAGACAAAACAATGGGCTTTTGATCAACCTGAGCCAAAGATACATGAGGAGAAAGAAGGGAGATAATTCTCCATCCTTTCCAAAAACAGAAATGGTGTAGTATTTATAATGTAATTGTAAACTGGTTCTGAAGCATAGTGATGTCCAGTTTGCTGGTGAACACTTACAAGAGAACACAATAAGCACCAAACCCAGCACACGCCTATAATCACAGCACTAGGGAGACTGAAGCAGGAAGACCACTAGTTTGAGGCCAGCCCAGGCAACTTAGTGAAACTCAAAAATAATATGAATGACATCAGAGACATAGATTTCCATTTCACTGGGGTGAGGTGAGGACAATACCCTACACACACACCCCAGACTATCAAATAAAAAGCACACATGCCAGGAACGGCCTACCTCTTTCCCAGTTATTGCTCAGTAGGACCCTATACCAAAAAAAAAAAAAAGAGAGAGAGAGAGAAAGAAGACGAATGCCAATCTTCTGTTCTTGGTTAACATCCACAACTTAGTAATAACACTCTATTGCTGAAAACAACGCAAACATGAGTTAGAGAAAATTAAAAAATTAAAAAAAAAATCAGTCTGGTACTGACCTATTAGTTTCATTCTTAATGACTAGCTTCCATAGTGCTGGAGGTCCTACTGAGGCAGAAAATTACACAACAGTCTTACAAAGCTGTGAACTACATGAGATAAAAAAAAAAAAACCAAAAACCTAGTGTTGTAATATATGGCCACTGGTGTAATAATGACATGAATACTATGGGAGTGACCAATTACTTTGTGAATTGATTTAAAGATGGAACTGATGTGTGGTTTGTTAATTGAGCTTAAAATACAAAAAAAGCAAAATAAAATGAAACAAACAAACAAACAAACATGGTTAGTTAGATCATAGGCCCTAGGAGAGAACCTAAAACTATTTTATTCTGTTAAGGGTCATAGTAATAAGCTGCCCCCTATGTTCTTATCTTTATACCCATCAATTAGGACATCTTTCAACCCTCATGTTTCTTTTCAAAAGTAGGTAGGACTAATACAAAGATTTACAAGTGGTCAACTGGTAGTAAGACTTTTCTTATTTACAGTGCATAGTAAATAGAGTTTTTATCTCTAAATGGGAAATCTATATCATACTTCCTTCTCCCAAGGCTCAGGGATCACTATGGAAGAGAGGATGGGAATACTGTAAGAGCCAGAGAGAGTACATGATTCCTGTGAAACTGTGTTTGGTAGAGAAGGCCACTGCACACATGATGCTGTACACAATCACGCCAACAAAAGTTCCGATATGGATAGGGGAGGGGCTCATGAAGCCCTACCCCTATCTGATGAACTCTTGGCAACTGATGAAAAGAGGAAAAGTCGGTTTTCTTAAAGGATACATCCCCTGAGAGACCACCCATGCCCTAGCTGATGGTCCTTTGTGGACTCAGTGTTGTTTTATTTTAAAGAGCACATGAATTTTGGAGGGAAACCAAAATTCATTATGTGCATTATGAAATGCTCGAATAATAAAAAAGATTATAAAAAGCATGGATTTATTTAGAACAAATGGTAAAAACTTCAAGGAATTTTTTCTTTAAACTGTCACAAGAAGTAAAGAAAAATCATGAGACCTAATGATGTCAATATTAAGAAAAAGAAAAGTATCATTTATAGTGTTCATTAATGTCCAGGTGATTTTAAGCTTCCCTTGTTCTTTTATGGAAACCAAAACGTGTCTGCTAAGATTCTATCTCCAGATAGCCTAAGCTGTTACCTAAAATCCAAGAGTACTTCTTAACCCCTAAAAATGTCCACCTGTGTCCCAGGGCATGGTGTAGATAGTCTTACATCTTGTCTTGCTACCCTTGCATAAAATCCCATCTTGTTGCAAACCTAGACCATCCACTTAGCCAGGATCTGACCACACAAAGCATGGAAAGCACCAATGGGAACAGGCATGCTAATGTCAGTGAATTAGGCATGCAAGTGTTTTCTTCTGAATGTCTCCATCTGGCCCTAATTTTAGAGACCTCCCAACTGCCCACTGCAGTGAAAACTGTTCTCAGCTGCTCCCTAGCAGTTACTGTAGAGGGCAAAGGCCCTGAAGATAGCTATTTAGCTCACAGTTGAGTGATACCATCTCTTACCATGTTAGCAAGATGCTGCTTTCAAGAGCAAAAACTCATGCACAAAGCCTCCCACAGTTGATAAATGCTCTTTTCTCAGAGAAAAGAGCCTGTTATGGCTAGGCACTATTAGAGATGTTCAGACTTGGGACTTTCCAGTTTGGATGTACTTCTGAGGTGTTTTGCTAAAAGAGTCTATGTAGTACGCTCTACCTACACAAAGGAACTGTTTTGAAAAGTCCATCTAGGTGCTGGATGCTTGAGATTCCATTCATCCTACATGGTCTCTATGGCCTAGTCACTGTAGCTGCCAGGCATTTCTTGTTATTTGTGTCTCTGAGACCTCTATTTCTGTGCCCCATGTGGAAAAGGGAAATGGTAAAAATAAGAGTGTCTGAACAAAGCTGAGTGTTGCCCTATTGAAAACCTGCAGACCACCATCTGTCGATGTGAAGCTGAGATGGGATAGCTGAGGTTTCTTAGTCTAGAATCCACTAAGTTCTAAGGTGAGCTTGGCCTCCACTGCTCACCTGGAGTGCTGGCCAGCGAAGTCTGGGAGGCCAGCAGACCAGTGAAGAAAGCTCTTACTATTTTTTGACCTTTTCTCTATCTGTTCTACAAACTGCACAGCTGGAGGCTCCCACTCTCAAGATCATTCTGCACCTGTGTGTCAGTTGTTTGTGTAGAAAGAAAAGCTTCTCAGTGGTCAAAACACTGACTTTCTACCTCTTTTCACTACTTAGCCACTCAACAAATCATAGAGCAATCCTAACTAAGGCTTGAAATGGAACATGGCTGTGCTCATTCCTGCTCTGTTGATATGATAAAGCATTCTGACTAAAAAGAACTTGGAGAGGAAATGACCTATTTAGTTTACACTTTCAGGTCATACTCCATCCTTCAGGGATGTCAAGCAGAAACCAAAGTGAAATAGATGGAGGAATTGGCTAGTGAGTTGGCTAGCTCACTCTGCTCACTCACCAGCTCGTGTTCAGCTTGTCTTCTTGTACAGCTCAGACCCACCTGTCTAGCTTGGCCCTCCCACATCAATCATCAGCCCAGACAATCTCTCACAGACATAGCTACAGGCTACTCTTATCTGGACATTGCCTCAACTGAGACTCCCTCGGATGCCTTTAGGCTTTGTCCAGTTGACAACTGAAGCTTACTAGAAGAGTGGCCATAAATCTTTATGTACTATCCTCACACTAGACATGACATAATGAAAAGACCATCTTCCTACCCTCCCTAGAGGTTATATATAATAACACTCACTAATTAGCTGTAAAAGCCCATTGAGAAAAGTCAATTCAAGCAGAAAGAAGATAGTATCAGGCCCCACCTTCAGGGATCCAAACACATGAGGAGGAGGAGGAGGAGGAGGAGGAGGAGGAGGAGGAGGAGGAGGAGGAGGAGGAGGAGGAGGAGAGAAAACAGGAATGCTAAGAAAATGCATTTGCTGCACTTTCCTAGGAAGAAAAACAAGCTAGACTATATTTTGCTAAAAATGGCTTCTATTCTGTTACTGAGAAGCCAAGGAAGGGCCCAGTGAACAAGAGCCCTGACACACTCTCTAGAACACAAACTATACAGTCATACATGGCAATGATAATGAAGATGCCTTTTCATGAATATAATATCCATCACTCTAATAGCCCTGCACTGGACATGTTTTAACGACATGACCAGGTGATAAGGACCAGAAACAGCTGTTAAAAGTTCAATCCAACAAAGATATGGCTTTTACATATCTTTACATATGGCTTTACAATTATCTTGAATGCTCCATATAAAGACATGGCCTGGGATTGTAGGAACCAAAAGCATCAAGTGAGGGATGAGATGGGATTGAGATTGGTATCCAATAACCATCACTGAGACCAGCTTGGAGCCCTCATACCTGCATAGTCAGAGTTAACTCTGGTCCTGCAACTCTGAGCCTGTAGTTTGAGTTCAAAATTCCACATCTCCAAGGGCATCCCAAGAGGTTAGACACATGCAAACACTCAACTGTAGAGACAACTGCTTTGCAGAATGTATTTCTGAAATTTTATTTTCCCCATTCCAAAGCAACTGCTGATTATTTCTGGCAGCATACAGTTGTTACGGGGCAATGGTGAGAAACATCAGTGTACCTTGGGCATCAATGGCTGGTCTCAGCTTATATCTGGGAGGTTTCAAGGCAGTTGGCACCACGAGAAGGAAAACCAAACAGGTTTTCTCTGTGTAGCCTTGGTTGTCCTGGACTCTTTGTAGACTGGGCTGGTCTCAAACTCACAGTAATCCACCAGCTTCTGCCTCCCAGAGAGCTGGGATTAAAGGTGTGTGCCAGCATGCCCATTTCCACAAGGAGGATTCTAGCAGCAACAGGCATATCTTGAAAAGACTAGGTTCTAAATTCAGGGCAAATATTTTGCCCACAGTTCTGTCAACAATAAGCATAGGCTTCCTTTTTCATTTAAGCTATCCATGTGTGTTTCAGATGCTAAATGTGAGGACAACTGTACCTTGCTTGGACAGGGACATGCCATATGCTCAGCACAGAAATGAGAGGAATGTGTGCTGCCCTTCTGGTGTGTTCTGTGTTACTCTTGCTTCTAGGCACTCAGCTGTCTGCCTATAGAGCAAAGTTCTTCAAGTATGGGAAGAGCTGGCACTGGGAAACTGTGAGCCGCTGGCAGCAAAAACTATTCAAGATGTCAGCCATGTTTAGGCCTTGGGCCTCTTGGCTCAGGTATCAAATATCAGATAGAAATGTGCTGGTCTTTCTTGAAGTACCTGAGCACCCCCTTCACTGTTGAGGGATAGTTATTCTAGTTGATTGTCTCTCCATGGCTACATGGGATAAGGGAAAGTTATCTCTTAAAAAGAGCCCAAGATGTAGAGAAGCATAACAACACACACAGAAAGAAGACATCAAATGCAGACCAGCTAATTAGTGCGCTATCTACCTGGATAAAAGTGCCTGTCACACAGAATATTTAGGTAGACTGTGGTTGTTCCCATCTTGAGCTGCAGTGTTGGGATTCACCCTGGTCATCTTACTTTAAATCCCACACTCCCAACCAAACAAACACACCACCCGTGTTCTATACTGCTGTTTCCCTTGCATCTCCAGGGTAGAATGTCAAAGACAACAAGCATGGTCAAGTTACCACCATCACCCACCATGCGTCAGTAAATGGCTCCATATTCAGGGCTGGGATATCCCAGCCAGCACAGTAAGGATTAAATGTAGCCACATTTAGAAAAATAACTGCAATGGTAGAAGAAAAAAAAAAGTCTGTGAAACAGAATTTCATCTCCACCCCATTACCAGAAAAAGAAGTGAGGTTAAGATGAGAACTTGCCAGAATCTATGAAAACCTTCAGAAGATGTCTCCTGTTTTTTTTTATTAAGAGTTACTTTTTTTTAATTTTTTATTTAACTTTTATTAATTACACTTTATTCATTTTTTATCCCCCCATGCCCCTCCCTCCTCCCATCCCGATCCCACCCTCCTTCCCCTTTCTGCATGCATGCCCCTCCCCAAGTCCACTGATAGGGGAGGTTCTCCTCTCCTTCTTTCTGATCTTAGTCTATCAGTTCTCATCAGAAGTGGCTGCACTGTCATCTCCTGTGGCCTGGTAAGGCTGCTCCCCCCTCAGGGGGAGGTGATCAAAGAGTAGGCCAATCAGATTATGTCAGAGGCAGTCCCTCTTCCCATTACTATGGAACCCACTTGGACACTGAACTGCCATGGGCTACATCTGTGCAGGGGTTCTAGGTTATCTCCATGAATAGTCCTTGGTTGGAGTATGAGTCTCTGGGAAGTTCGCTGTGTTCAAATTTTCTTATTCTGTTGCTCTCCTTGTGGAGTTCCTGTCCTCTCCAGTTCTTACTATTTCCCACATCTTACATAAAATTCCATTCACTCTGCCCGTCAGTTGGCCGTCAGGCTCAGCATCTGCTTTGCCAGTCTGCACGGCAGAGGCTTTCAGAGGCCCTCTGTGGCAGGTTCTGAGGTTGTTTCCTGTTTTCTTTTTCTTCTGATGTCCATCCTCTTTGCCTTTCAGGATGGGGATTGAACATTTTAGTTAGGGTCCTCCCTTTTGCTTAGTTTGTTTAGATGTATATATTTTAGTGGGTTTATTCTATGTTGTATGTTTGTATGAGTGAGTATATACCGTGTGTCTTTTTGCTTCTGGGACAACTCAATCAGGATGATCCTTTCCAGGTCCCACCATTTATCTGCAAATTTCATGATTTCCTTATTTTTCATTGCTGAGTAATACTCCATTGTACCACAATTTCTGCATCCATTCTTCAGTTGAGGGGCATTTGGGCTGTTTCCAGCTTCTGGCTATTACAAACAAAGCTGCTACAAACATGGTTGAGAAAATGTCCTTTTTGTGTACTTGAGCCTCTTTTGGGTATATGCCTAGGAGTGGTATGGCTGGATCTTGAGGAAGCACTATTCCTAGTTGTCTGAGAAAGTGCCAGATTGATTTCCAGAGTGGTTGTACAAGTTTACATTCCCACCAGCAGTGGAGAAGGATTCCCCTTTCTCCACAACCTCTCCAGCATGTGTTGTCACTTGAGTTTTTGATCTTGGCCATTCTGATGGGTGTAAGGTGAAATCTCAGGGTTGTTTTGCTTTGCATTTCCCTAATGGCTAATGAGGTTGAGCATTTCTTTAAGTGTTTCTCTGCCATTCGGTATTCCTCTACAGAGAATTCTCTGTTTAGCTCTGTTCCCCATTTTTTAAGTGGATTACTTGGTTTGCTGCTTTTCAGCTTCTTTAGTTCTTTATATATACTGGATATGAATTAACTCAAAAAAATCAGTAGCCCTCCTATATACAAAAGACAAAAGGGCTGAGAAAGAAATTAGGGAAACAACACCCTTCACAATAGCCACAAGTGACATAAGGTACCTCGGAGTAACCCTAACCAAGGAAGTCAAAGACTTGTATGAAAAAAGTTTCAAATCTCTGAAGAAAGAATTAGAAGAAGATATGAGAAGATGGAAAGATCTCCCATGCTCATGGCTTGGCAGGATTAACCTAGTAAAAATGGCCATCTTACCAAAAACAATCTACAGATTCAATGCAATTCCCATCAAATTACCAACACAATTCTTTACAGACCTGGAAAGAAAAATTCTCAACTTCATATGGAATAACAAGAAACCCAGAATTGCTAAAACAATCCTCTACAATAAAAGATCTTCTGGAGGTATCTCCATCCCTGATCTCAAGCTATACTATAGAGCAACACTAATAAAAACTGCATGGTACTGGCATAGAAACAGAATGGTGGATCAATGGAACTGAACAGAAGACCCAGAAATAAACCCACACACTTATGGACACCTGATTTTTGACAAAGACGCCAAAACCATACAATGGAAAAAAGATAGCATCTTCAACAAATGGTGCTGGTCCAACTGGATGTCTACATGTAGAAAAATTCAAATAGATCCATATTTATCACCCTGCACAAAACTGAAGTCCAAGTGGATCAAAGACCTCAACATAAAACCAGACACATTAAATCGGCGAGAAAAAAAAGTGGGTTATACCCTAGAACTCATTGGTACAGGAGAAAACTTCCTGAACAGAACACCAACAGCACAGGCTCTAAGAGCAACAATCAATAAATGGGACCTCATGAAGTTGAAAAGCTTCTGTAAAGCAAAGAACACCGTCATCAAAACAAAGTTACTGCCTACAGATTGGGAAAGAATCATCACTAACCCTTTATCTGACATAGGACTCATATCCAGTATATATAAAGAACTAAAGAAGCTGAAAAGCAGCAAACCAGGTAACACACTTAAAAAATGGGGGACAGAGCTAAACAGAGAATTCTCTGTAGATGAATATTGAATGGCAGAGAAGCACTTAAAGAAATGCTCATTAGCCATTAGGGAAATGCAAATCAAAACAACACTGAGATTTCACCTTACACCCACCAGAATGGCCAAGATCAAAACCTCAAGTGACAACACATGCTGGAGAGGTTGTGGAGAAAGGGGAACCCTTCTTCACTTCTGGTGGGAATGTAAACTGGTACAACCACTCTGGAAATCAATCTGGCGCTTTCTCAGAAGATGTCTCTTATGCTGGGCCTGATGTGGGTGAATTCAGGAAAGAGGAGCTGTCTGTTTTCTAATCTGCTTACATTTAATTTATCAAAACACTTCAGACTAAAGTTATATGAATCCCTCAAAGCATCATAGGTCTATTTTATAACACTTTTAAAAATAAAAAAACAAAGAAAACAAAAATAAAACTATATCCTTTGGGGGGAAGAAAGAATTATTTTGCCTCAAATGGTCTGCCCAAACCCTCTAAATTTGTAAAAATCCCTTCTAAATTCAGAACCACAGATGCCTGTGTCAATTTTAAATTCTGTAAATACTGTTTCCAAAGCACCTTAAGCACACTTGGGCTGTCAAACCTCAAGGGGCGGTCCCTCAAATGAGACAAGGTAGTCTAGAAGAGACACTGCAGGTAGATCACAGGAGAGCTGGCCTCTGGCCATATGACCTCCCCTGATTTACTGCCCCTTGGTCTTCCTATTCCTTTCCTTTAAACAGACATGGTTGTTGTGTTCTTCCTCCAGCAGGGTGACCAAGGCCCAAAGAGACATTATCTAAAGTCTTGACCAAATATCAAAGCCAAAAAGTTTCCATCATTAGCATCACTATAATTGTACAGGAAGTAGAAATAAGTAATAAGTAATTTTGTAAAGGCTTGGCCAAATCATCATCATTCTATAGTAAGCAGAAAGATTAAATTTACAATGGCAGGCAGCTTCAACAATACTCAGAAAGATTATTTTTCTCCTTTCATGTTGAAGACTGGCTTGCCATAAAGACTTGCTGAAAAGTCTTGGTTTACAGATGTCAGCAAAAACCACGCTAGGGTGGAGTCTATGTGCCATCACTGTGGCAATAGGTTGACTTGAGAACATGCGTTTGTGTGTTCAAGAGTCTAAAATAGTCACAGCATAAATTGTGAATAAATTATCCAAATAAATCTAACTCCTGCCCCTAAAGCCCAGCAAAAAATACCGGAATGGCTCACACAAACCTCCCTTGAATTTGATCATGATGTAATTTTTATTTCAGGCACAAACAGGGAAGGTTAATGATATAGCAAATGCAAAAGGAATGAGGCTAATTTGGGTAAAGTGTTAACTTGTTCAACTCTTAGACCACAGCCGAAAATATGACGGTTCATTTCACATCTCTGTGTAGAATAATATGTAGAACTGTAGTGGTTGTAAAATCAACTCACAAGTGAAGACCTGAATTCTCCAAAAACTCAGAAATAGTTCACCCATTTTATTAAAAGTGTAGAGTGGCATATATCATCCATCAACTCAGGTGACATGCATTCCTGTTGGGAGATCCAACTTGTGAGTATTACATTTGCTTCTCTGTGCATTCCATGGGACAATGCCAGATGCAAGTTCAAGAGAAGGAAATGTCGTCAAAGTTTTCCACATGTCGCTGTGAGCAGAAACCAGCTCCCAACAGAGAATGTGCACTCTGAGTATCACCAAGGGCAACTTTAAGGCCAGGGGGGCATTTCTAGTGGGAGGATATTTCCCTCATCAAATTTTCTCAAGTCTTATTCCTTTTCAGGGATCTGGAACTGAGACCAGCTGATGAGGGCCATAGCAGGCTGGGTCATGTCATTACAAAGAACTAGACTACAGATGTGCAACTGTTAGTGAGAATCTGTCCTTCCAAAAGCCTCAGCTAGGAGGTGCACAGTCACCCTGGTCACTGATGTTCTAAACTAGGGTTGGCAAGCATTGTCACCAAAGGTTCAATAGTAAATATCTTAGAACTTGTGGGCCAAGAGGCAAGTAGAAAACATCACAGTGACGTCTCAGTCAATAATCACTCACGATATAAAAACTAGACAGAAACAGGCAGCAGAAAGGATTTGACCTACAGGCATAGTAGAAACATCATTCATGAGATAGTTTTGGAGGCTAGACTATCCAAAGACAGAGACTACCCAAAGGACCCTGTATCCTGCTACAGAGAAACTTGCACATCCATGTATTTTGCTGCTCGTTCTTAATAGAAGGAAATGGAAGCAGCCTAGATGTCCATCAACAGAAGAACAGGTAATGAAAATATGATGTATTGGGGGAGGGTATGTGAACATACATACACACATATGTATATGAATAATGAATATTCATATTTATATCAGGTTTCATTCATCTTTTCCTAAATTATCCAGTGCAATTGTGGAACACTCTTTAGCCCCAAGCTTGGTGAGTAGCTCCTGATTCACAGTCTAGCCCACACAAAAGAGACCTGCTCTCCCTCTACCTTGGACAATATATATATGAATAATGAAAATGTGGTGTGGGGTGGTATGTGAGCACACACATGGACACACACGCATGCACGCACACACATATACAAAATTCCACATATATAAAAATACATATAATTTAATTCAGCTATAGAGAAAAATGGAGTGTGTAGGAAAAGGCACGGATCTGGAAATCATTAAGTAAGGTGGCTCAACTCAGAAACACAAACATGTGTTCTCTCAGACATCTGGCTCTTAGCTTTGAGTGTGTGCGTGTGTGTGTGTGTACACATGTGTACATACTTATGTATGTATGTGTATATATGTGGGTATGGGCTATAACTTATAATGGAGATCCTGAAAGGTGAAAATATGGTATTGAAGAATGTAAGAAGGGATATGAGATCCTTGTGGCATGAAACCAGAAAAAAATACTTCTGTGTCAGTGCACAACTGTGGACAGGAGCATGGAGAAGAAGGGAGGGAGAAACGTTTAAAACAAATTTTGATGTGAAGAACATAAAGAAATATCAAACTGTGTTAAACAGACATGGAAGAAAAAATAAAGAAGAAAGGAAAAGAGAGGAAGAGAAGGAGGAGGTCAGAGAGGATGAAAAAACAGAGCTAGCCATCTAAAGCAACTTCATGCATAAGATTTTGGAATGGTGCCTGATGCTGTCTGCTTCTTTTCCTTTTTCTCCCTACTTTTCCCTTGGTCTTTTATCCACTCATTCTAGGTACATTGCCTCTAAACAAGATAAGTCCACAAAATAAGAAAAATCTCTTCCTGGCTTTAGAAGCTCAAAGCCCTATGTCTTTTGGTTTTCCTAGGAGTGAGGGAAAAAAGAAGTTCTATGTGAGGACAGACATGGGAAAGGCAGTGGTGGGTGCATCTTTGAGACCTCAGCAAGTTTATAACAAGGTGAAAGGTGGACATATGTGTGGATACACGGACAATGGTGCATCACAGAAAGGCACTAAAGCAGAAGCATTCCTACATCATCCGAGGCCAGGTACCATGTGGGAAAGAAGAAACCTCAGGTCCACGGAGCTGGAATGCTGGATCTAAAAAGAGATAAATCTTGAACCCCAGATTCTAAGCAAAGGCTCTGAAAAGCAGCAGAGAAAAGGTGACTCCTTGGTGGCAGGCTAACCCTATGACCAATTCAGGAGCAGCCCTTGCTCTAAACGAACACACACACACAAAGAGGGGGAGAGAATGGCAGGGTGAACCCACTCTCTTGGAGAGTAAGTGCATGTGAAGGGACTTTGTAGATGCTAACAGGGGATAACTAAGCAGCTAACTCTAAGAATCAGAACCAGTGATCAGAGGAGATGAGGGGGACATTATGAAGGTGCCAATAAGTCAACAGAAGAATGACCACTGAGGAACAGGGGATGGCTGGCAGCTCTGAGAGATGGACTATAGAAGGAACTCACGAGATGACCTATGTCTGCCCCTTATGTGTGTCGAGAAAGAGATGCCACCACAAAAGGAGATTTCAAAGGCTATGCAGCTGCCCCCATGCAGAGATGACGGTGCAGAAGGCAAGCATGAGTGATGCCCGCTTATAGCCCTTCCCCCACTGACTCAGAAGAGGCAGGTTACTAACAGATAAAATGGACAAAGACAAAATGTCCAACTCTGCTGTCTAGTTATGGACTTTTGACCCTGTTTTCCAGTTGTGTTCAAAGAAAGAATTGTCCAAGGTGGAGGGAAAGCAAGTTTCTTCTGTGTGGACTAGACTGTAAATCAGGAGCTACTCACCAAACTTGGGGCTAAAGAGTGTTCCTCAGTTGCACTGGGCTCTTCAGCACTTTGGACTGATGATGCCCAAGGAGGGAAGTGGAGCGTGAACATGCTCGCCCTACTGCTGGATGGTCACTCGATCTCTGGGGTCCCTTTCGGTTGAGAAAGTGATTAAAAATGAATGATAGCATCAGTAGAATCTTGAACAGAGAAACTGGAATATCCCATCCAGCTTTTTTTGTGTGGAAGTGATGCAGGTAAATACATGTCCTGTAGATCAAAACAGTATTAACAGGACACCAAGCTTAGCTAAAGTTTGCTTCTCAATTCCAAAGACTCAAGCAGGAATATAAATAGAGCTCTCATTACAGTTTCTACTTTTTACAAGAGGGTGAGGCGCTTCTGGCTTCCCTGAGCCTTGCTATGTGTGTAAGATACCAAGCTCCAGAGAACAATAAGGAGATCAAAAAAGGCAGCAACTAGAAAAAAAAAATGCAATCCACACAGCAGGCCCAAAATAATTGCCTGAATTTCTCTTACTCACCAGGAGCTGTGTTTTCCAACATGAAAGCAGTCTACAATAAATCTTTACATGTATTCTTAAGATACTTATTTTCTAGGTTTGCAAGGTACATACAGTTTAAAATGTGTTTGTTTTTGAAAGTTGATCTTGGACCTTCATAAGAACTGTATAAAGAGCTTTCTAGAAATGCAGGTTGGAAGATACCACATTGAACAGAATGTGGAATCCCTGAAGGTGGCAGTTGGGAAACTATATGTTACTACAATTCCCACACCCACTAAAACTCCAGACTCCAGTGAACAGGCGCTTCAGATCTCTCCAGAACTTCACCCTCTCTGTGAGCCCTTTACTGACCGCAATATTTCACACACATCCATCCTTCACCCAGCCCTGGTGTCTCTCTGCCCCTGCTACTTTCCCATAATAGTCTTCAGTTGCCCTGCCATCTGTGTATTTCATTTCCCTTTCCTTATCCCACCCATCCTGGATGCCAACTTTACAAAGCAACACCACTTGCTTTGTTCGCTAGCACTTCCCAGAGTCCAGGCCAGTGCCTGGCACAAAATGGGCACAAGGTAAGTATTTTTAGAATAATCTTCACTGCTTCATATGCTCGCTTTCAATTCAGAGAATTCCCAAAGATTTTTAAAGTCAAACAGGTAAGAAAGTACCTGGTTTGTGGCAGGCTATGTAATAACTTGGCTAAAAACAAACAACAAAAGACAAAATCCACTAGTCAAGAATTATAAATATGGAGTCTCTGTGACCTTTTATGTTTTAATTTTATTTTTTTATTACACTTTATTCACTTTGTATACCCCCATAAGCCCCTCCCTCCTCCCCTCTTGGTCCCCCTCTCTGCTCCCCCCTTCCCCTTCTTCTTCGCACATGCCCCTCCCCAAGTCCACTGATAGGGGAGGTCCTCCTCTCCTTTCTTCTGATCTTAGTCTATCAGATCACATCAGGACTGGCTGCACTGTCATCTTCTGTGGCCTGGTAAGGCTGCTCCCCCGTCAGGGGGGGTGATCAAAGAGCAGGTGAATCAGATTATGTCAGAGGCAGTCCCTTTTCCCATTACTATGGGAACAACTTGGACACTAAACTGCCATGGGCTACATCTGTGCAGGGGTTCTAAGTTATTTCCATGCCTGCTACTTGGAGTATGAGTCTCTGGGAAGACCCCTGTGTTCAAATTTTCTGTTCTGTTGCTCTCCTTGCTATCCTCTCCAGATCTTACTATTTCCCACTTCTTACATAAAGATTCCATGCACTCTGCCCAACAGTTGGCCATAAGTCTTAGCATCTGCTTTTAACAGATGAATAAAATAAAGGAGCCCCTCAAATATCCTTTAACTATAGCCATCTTCTCTCCTTAATAATCTACAGAATCAGTGTCCAGCCGAATTCAGAGACATGGCCTCAATCCAGCAGATGGATGGCCTAAGGCTCCTGTCTTAGACCGTCCATGACTCTGTCCCTCTTCCTACAGCTTTGGTCTGCCTGCTCGCTAGCTGATGCCCTCAGTGGCCAAGCCCCACCGGGCACCACCCTCCTCACCCTCAACAACAGAAAGAGAGGGTGTGGTTTCAAGCATCTGGAGATGAGGGGGAGGCTGTGATTTCACAGAAGAGACACATCATTATTTTCTTGTGCCAGGATCATGTTTCGTTTAGCTGACTTGGCTCCGCATCCACACAGCATCCCTCAGGCAAAGAATACAATTAAACAAATGGAGAGGAGATTTAGTAACAATAAATTCTACGGAGCTGCTCATTGTTTTGCATGCTGTTTTGAAAGTTGCTGAGCATTTAGAAGGATCAATCACACTGAATCTCATGGGTTCAAACATTACATGGAAACTGCTATAAAAACTGATGGAGATTTGAAAACACACATACACACATACACATACACATACCCCAAGCACTTATGTTTTAGAAGAGACTTTTTCACAATTCAAAAATAAAAAACAATTATAAAACTAGACTTAGGGTATGTATGGAAACATTCAGGCCAAAATGGAAAATAAATTAAAGAAATCAAGTTTGAGGCAGGAAGCACACCAATTCCCAGGAAAAGAATTGTATTTGAGACTCAGAGAAGTATTGAATAGGGAACCAAGGGCTTGGGTGGTCATCTCAGCTGTACCAACCATGTCATGCATTACTTGCAGGCTAGGACGCTGACTTTCGAGGGTTTCAAGTGCATGTAATATATTTAAATCTTATTGTCACCATTAGGACCATCTTAAGACACCATGTGTATTGCTATCTACTTCCTACTTTCTTTCAAGTCCGTTGTCTTCACTCAAGCACAGCTACAACCTACATGATAGGAAATTGGTATTTATTACACTGTATCTTATATTTCCTGGAATTTGTGTATCTCCACAATAAATACATTTACTTAAAAAAGGTAACTATATCATTAATATTAAAGGAAGGACAGAATCACTGGTCTTAAAACAGAAAGCACATCAAAAAAGTTAAGTATAAGGGACTCCTGCTTTTGGTTATACCAGACAGGTTTGTTTCAGACTAAATCCTTTGCCAAGAACAACTTTAGACACTGGATTAAATATATAAAATATAAGAAGAGAAAAACAAAGAGCCTCTGTTTGAAGACATTCAAGAGACACTAAGACAACTAGGACTAAAAGGTCCAACAGAGGAGTGAAACACAGAGATAAATCTAGCAGACAGCAATGCCGATTGGTAAACGTCATAGGACTCAAGGTCTCAAGAGTAAACAATTATGAAAGAAAAACTGAAATTTGGAGTCAAAAGAAAGCCTGGTAAGTATCCAAGTATTACCATCGAAAGAAAAAGCATGAGAAATGAATGAGGGTTAAATTGAAACAACTCAACAAGAACCAAAACCCAATTCTAAACCATCTCAAAGCAAAATGAATATGATGATCTACCAGTGCTGAAAACACTGGACAGAGGTCAATGTTAATGTAATTTCTCCAGGAGAAGATAACATGAATCAAATGTTCATACTGGCTTTATATTAACGTTTCCATATCAGACAGTCCATGAGACCTAACCAAACAATCAAAAACTAAGGGGGAAAATATGCAGACTCATGTGTGACCCAGTTATTTGATAAAAACTTCAATGATGAGTAAGTTCCATGATGAGTAAGTTCAAGAAAGCAGACAAAAAAAATGTTATGAGAACTAGAATTTTCTCATCCAAGAAGGAAGGAAGGAAGGAAGGAAAGAAGGAAGGAAGGAAGGAAGGAAGGAAGGAAGGAAGGAAGGAAGGAAGGAAGGAAAAAGAAGTCCTGAACTGAATGTTAGTAGCTGAAAATAAGAACTCACTAAATGGCTAAAGGTAGACTGGAAGATGTGTCAAGTAAATACAGAGCTAAGGAGACTGGCTGTGGAAACAGAGGGAAAGCAGACTGAAGCTGCAGCAACAAACTTCTAACCTGTGTGTGTTTGGAGGAAAGAACTGAGCAAGTTCAATAGTTAGATAGATATTAGATGATTCCAAGGACATCAAGCTAAAGATTCAAAATATTTACAACCCCAAATAGGATAAAGAAAACCACAAGACATATGATAGTCAAACTGCTTAAAAACAAAGACAAAAAAATGAAAATCAAAATCTTACAAGCAGCCAAAGAAAAGAAACACAGCACCTTCAAGAGAGCAGGAGTAATAGGGAAGCTGGCTTTTAAACAAAAAGGAACAAGGCTGAGAAACAACTGAATGACATCTTCAACATGCTTAGTGCTGGCCACTGCCAACTTAGAACTCTTTCTCAGTGAGAGCAGCCTTCAAAAATGTCTGCAAAGAAAAAAAGAAACACTTTCAAACAAACAAAACCTGAGAGTATTAATATCCAACAGGCATTCGCTGAAAGAAATGGCAAAGGGAGGCCTCAGGAGACAAAGGAAAATAGACAAAGTGGAAGCATGAAAAGGGAAAAAAGAATAAGACAGTACAATGTTCATGCATTTTGGATAAAATTAAATAAATATTGGCGCCACAAGTGCTCATGCCATGTGAAATATATCTTAAACTGCAGTATTAAATAGGTAGAATGGTGATACCAGAAGAGAGAGGAGCATGGGAGACATGAGGCTGTCTGCAGGTCAGTATTGGTCAGGAGGTACTAAGAAGGCTAATTTGGATCCTACTCTAAAAGCTTAGAGTGAGTGTTTTCAACTGTAGTAAAACCACTTAAGAAGCAGAAAGAAAAAAATCAGGAAGAGGAGAAATAAGAATGATAAATGATAAATGATAAATTCAAAGAAGACACAAATGAAGACAATTCAACAGAAAATGCCATGAAACCATAAGAAAATTGTTAAATAGTTTTAATTTACTAAATACACTCCTCTAAATACAAAATATGCAACCTTTCTACTTTAAGTATATGGTGCTTAAAAGTAGATTATCTTTTTTGAAAAGATGAAAGAAAAAAACATGCAAACATTGGCCAAAAGAGAAAGAAAGAAAGAAAAGGAAAGAAAAAGAAAGGAAGGAAGGAAGGAAGGAAGGAAGGAAGAAAAAAGAAAACAGAAAAAAGAAAAAAAGAAAGAAAAGATATCCAGCTAATACCAGACCAAGCAGATGTTTAGAAAGGAAGCTTGCTTGAAGGCAGAGAGGCTTTTTGATAACAATGAAGGAAACATCCTTGGAAAGATGTAAGGACTCTAAAAGTATATACTTAATGTGATGGCTATTCTTGATTGTCAGTTTAACTACATGTAGAACGAACAAACCAACTGAAGTCCAAAACTGGAGGGCTTTCTGCCTAACTTGTTCTGCGTAGAGTCACTTCTAATCCAGATCTTTGAAATAGGAAGATGCGTGCTTTAATCCAGATGTTGAGCTATGAAAGCACACCTTAAATGTGGGCCACACCTTCTGCTGAAAGACAAGGAAGAAGGAAGCTTTTGTTCTTTGCCTGCTTGTCCTTGCCTTGCTGACAAGTCCTTTTCTGTTCTGGCATTAGAGACTACCTCTTTGGGATTCCAATGTATACTAGAGACCAGCTGAGACATCCAGCCTTGTGGACTGAACAATGACTAGATTTGGGGACTTTCTGTTCACATCCAACCATTGTTGGGTTGGGTTAGTTGGACCAAAGCCTGTAAGGCATTCTAATAAGTCCCCTTTCTGTGTATATAGAGGGATTCATTCTGTAAGTTCTGTTACTGTAGAGAGCCCTGATTAAAACACCTAATAACAGTGCCTTGAAAATACACAAAGCAAACATTCGTCAAGATAAAATCTACAAAAGGTAAGTAGAAATTATATTGAGAGAGCTGGGCATTCTTCTTCAATAACTGATACAATCAGTGGAAAAACACTTCGGTTAGGACTTTACTTGTATGTGAATACATATGCATATATGGGTAGACCATCCTAGGTCATATCATGACTTCAGGAAACATTACAGTATCATTGATGTTCCTATATGATGGCTTTACCTAGTGACATCACAGCAGACTTTGTATAAAAAGGGTGCTTTGTGATGTGTGCACCATGATAAAATCATGACAGATCCTTTAATCACCGATGATGTTTGAAGAAATTCTCTAAACACATTCTCAGGCTTAACAGGATGTGAGCTCATGACCAACAATGATGAAAACATATTTTCTACTATTGAACATTTACTAAAACTGACACTTCTCTGGCCAAATCTAAACAAACCGAAGCCATGGAGTTCTTGCTAGTTTGCTTTTCTGCCGGTAACACATTATCATAAACTTAGAGACAAAAACAAAACAAATGTATTATCTTACTGATATCCAGGCTGAAAGTCCAGGATAGAAAAACAAAAATTAAAACAATAATAATTCCATTTACAATAACACAAAAAACCTTAAATGCCTAGAGACAAATTGAAGCAAGGATTATAAAAGTTAGACATTGCAAACAACAAACCATCTTTGGATTAAATTAAAGAATATCTACGTAGATGAAAAGGCACATCTCATGGCTTGAAAAACTAGATGTTGTTAAAATCAGTCCATTCCCCAAATTCATCTTTAGTTTCAGCATAGTCCCTTATCAAACTTGCAAATGCCTCTTGTCATTAATGAAAAAGCAAATCTTAGAATTTACATGGAAATGTAGAAAGACCTCAGATAGCCAAAAAACAACAACCCCTGCAGAGAATGAACAAAATTGAAATACTCACACAGTCTAACTTCTAAACTTACACAGAGTTATAGAAATCAAAGCAGTGTGGTATTTGCATTACCGATAGACACATGGACCAATGGAACACTGGAGTCCTTTTATAATCAATAATCTGTCAGTAAAATTGTCAATACCAGCTGTCTTAGTTACTTTTCTACCTGCTGTGACAAAGCACCATGATCAAAGCAACTTAGAAAGCATTTAATTTGGTGGCTCATAGTTCCAGAGAGATAGTGTTCATGGCTATTATGGCAGGGAACACAGCGGCAGGCAGGCAGGCAGGCAGGCAGGCAGGCAGGCAGACATGCCCCTTGAGTGGTAGCTGAGAGCTTACATCTAATTCACAAGCATGAGGCAGAAAACAAGCTAACTGGGAATAGCATGAGATGCTGAAACAGGAAATCCCACCCCCACTGACTCTCCTCCTCCAAGACCACACCTCTTAATTCTTGGAGAAAAGAATAATCTTCCAATTGTGTTGGGACAATTAAATAGCAACTTATAAAAGGATGAATTTGGACTATACCTCTACATTACACAGAAATCAATTCAAATGATTCTCAAAAGAACTTTTAAAAAGCTACATCCAGAAAACTCTTTCGGTTTTGTTTTATTTTGGTTTTGTTTTTTGGGACAAAGTCTCTCATCACACAATCTGGCTTTAATATGTTCCTTAAGCTGATCTTAAACTCCTGATCCTCTTGCCTTTGCTTCCCAACGTTTTGGTTATAGGCAAGCAATACCACACCGGCTTAGAGCAACTGGACTCTATAAAAGAACATAGAGTTGTAATTCTTCATGGCCATAAAGTAAGCGACAGTTTCTTAAATATGACACAAATGCATGAAGAAACAAACAAAAGAAACCAGAACAAAACCCAGGAAAACCTATAGCTTAAAAAAAATCATTTTGTATGCTAAAGAACATTATCAAGAAAATGAAAAAAAAAATAATCCACAGGATGGAGAAAATATTTGCAAATAACATAAGTGATAAGGATCTAGCATCCAGAATATAGAGAGGATCTTACAACTAAAGTCTGAAGAAAAATGGCCTAACTTTTCAAAAATTAATGAAGACTTTGAACAAACATTTATTCAAATGAAATAAACAAATGGTAAGAACATACATGAAAAGCTACCCCAAACCATTAGACATGAAAATAATTTAGTACAGGGAAATCATAAAAGCTGAATAACAGACTAATGTAACAAACTTGAAAGTTTAGAAGCAAGCTTAGAAATATTTATAACTCACTATAAAGAAAAATATTTATCAATTAGGTGACGATAACGCCAAAAAGAAAGCAGTGAGTTAACTTCTAATTCTCGGGTATATATTCTATATTAAAAACTTATGCCAGTACCATGCAGTTTTTATTACTGTTGCTCTGTAGTACAGCTTGAGATCAGGGATGGAGATACCTCCAGAAGATTTGTTGTTGTACAGGATTTTTTTTAGCAATTCTGAGGTTTTTGTTTTTCCATATGACATTGAGAATTGTTCTTTCAAGCTCTGTAAAGAATTGTGTTGGTATTTTGATGGGATTTGCATTGAATCTGTAGATTGCTTTTGGCAGGATGGCCATTTTCACTATGTTAGTCCTACCGATCCATGAGCATGGGAGATCTTTCCATCTTCTGATATCTTCTTCAATTTCTTTCTTCAGGGACTTGAAGTTTTTTCCAAACAGATCTTTCAAGTTTTTTCCAAACAGATCTTAACCAAGATCTTGCTTGGTTAAAGTCAGAACACACCAAGGTACTTTATGTTATTTGTGGCTATTGAGAAGGTTGTTGTTTCCCCAATTTCTTTCTCAGCTCTTTTGTCTTTCATATACAGGAGGCGACTGATTTCTTTTTGAGTTAATTTTGTATCCAGCCACCTTGCTGAAGGTGTTCATCAGCTGAAGGAGTTCTCTGGTTGAACTCTTGGGATCCCTCATGTATACTATCATATCATCTGGGCTTCTCCAGAAGTAGAACCTGGAAGCTTGACAGCATGACTGTCAGGGTATAGTCTCCTAACAATAAAGGCAAATGGGTGCTTTGGAACTCCAGAAAGTTCAGTCTATCAAGCAGTCAACAAATGCCCTGAATATGGCGGCTGCTGTAGGTCACTGTGTTACCTGTATCTGTTTGGGCATCTGCGAATGTACTAACTGTACCGTTGTGACCTGATGTGACCTGAGTAGTGACAGTACATCACATGTATGTCCAGGTATGATCACAGCTTAGTGCACTTAACTGGCTACTTGTCTGAGTCTGTGAAGTTGAGTTCAATAATATGAAAATAGTTGGAATTTGTTTTGGGGGTGGACCTCTGAGAGACTCTATCCAGCAGGGTATCAAAGCAGATGCTGAGACCCATAGCCAAAACTCTGGGCAGAGTGCAGGGAATCTTATGAAAGAAGGGGGAGATAGAAAGACCTGGAGAGGACAGGAGCTCCACAAGGAGAGCAACAGAACAAAAAAGTCTGGGCAGAGAGGTCTTTTCTAAGACTGATACTCCAAACAAGGACCATGCATGGAGATAGCCTAGAAGCCCTGCACAGATGTCCAAGTGGGTGCCCTAGTAATGGGAACAGGGACTGTCTCTGACATGAAATCAGGGGCTGGCTCTTTGAACACCCCCACCTGAGGCTGAGGGGACAGCAGCCTTATCAGGCTACAGAGGAAGATAATGCAGACATTCCTGATGAGACCTGATAAGGTGAAGGGGAGGAGGACCTCCCCTATCAGTTGACTTGGGGAGGTACATGGGAGTAGATGAGAGAGGGAGGGTGGGATTGGGAGAGGATGAGGGTGGGAGCTACAGCTGGGATACAAAGTGAATAAACTGTAATTAATAAAAATTAAATAAATTTCAAAAATAAAAACAAAAAAGAACTGGAGGAATAGCTCAGAGGTTAAGAGCACTGTCTGCTCTTCCAGAGGTCCTGAGTTCAATTCCCAGCAACCATATGATGGCTCACAACTACCTATACTGGGATCTGGTGCCCTCTTCTGGCATACAGGCAGAATATGGATGGATAGATGGATAGAGAGAGAGAGAGAAGAGAGAGAGAGAGAGATAGATGGATGAATAGATAGATGATAGATAGATAGATAGATAGATAGATAGATAGATAGTCAAACTTTAGGGGGAAAAGAACTTATAAGTCAGTTTAGGAAACAATTATTAATCAGATATATTTAATGGGTATAATATCTGATCACATATTTTATAAATTGACCTATAAGCAGGAAACGTGGTGTTGTATTTCATTAGTGACAGGAAGTACAACTCAAGTTCAATAAAAGTTTTAAAAATTTAAAAATTTAACAAGCCAGTTGTGGTGGTGCATATGTGGTGGGCAGAGACCGGAGGGTCACAAGTTCAATGCTAGTCTTGGCCACATCACCTTATCTGTCTTACCCAGCTAGGGACTCTGTAAGCTACAGTTACCACACCGGAGCAATACTGACACAAATGTTATGGAAACAAACCACATTCTTATTGAATTTAAGACCTGATTCACAAGACACAATTTAAGCCTAAGAGCACTAACAAGAACCTGTGGCTAGGTAAATCATAAGCCTTAAAGGAGAACCTACCACTATTATTCTAAAGTAAATACAGTACTGAACTTACTCTTAATTTAAATCAACACCTAACAACTTATATCATAGATTAATACATCTCCCAAACCTCATCAGAGAAGTTTCTCTTTGCAGTAGATGATAATTAACATGGAGATTCACAACTGACCATCTGCTGAGTGCTCAGACAGAAATGGGACCTCTATATCACACACACACACACACACACACACACACACACACACACACACACACTCCTAAGAGTCAAGGATCATCACAGAAGAAAGGTGAGAAAGATTTTAAGGGACAGAAGCTGTGGATGACTACAGCAAAAAGCATTGTTTTCAAAACACAACAGGCAGTTGCACACATGAATTCACAGCAGATAGGACAGCATGCACAAAACCTGTGCAAAACCAAGCCAGGCAAAGTCCCAGTGTGGTGGAAAGAAGTGGTCACAAAGGCTCACCCCTGCCTCAGAAGCTGTTGGTGATCGACGGCTGCTGGGAAACGGAGAGCCAGCTTTTCTCAAGGACGTGGCCCCTCCGAGGCTACCCATGACCCAGTAAACAGGTGAATATCCCTGCACCTACGAACAACACTAAGTAAACTCAACATTTAGCTCTGTTTTCTTTTAATGAAATTGGGAAGGAATAATGCATTTGGGGTAGAGACTGGGGAGCTAACAGAGGGTATGCTTGATCAAAACAAATCATAGGCAAAACATTAAATTCTCAAACAATAAATAAACTACCAATTTATAAAGTAAAACTATGGTGAGCTGTACAAGAAGCTCTACAAGAAGCATGACCTAGGTTCCTGGCAAAAATATACACATATCTATGTATATCATTATAAAAGCATGCCAAGAGCTACACTGCAAAGCAAATGCTGGCAACAGTGTTTACCTATATTGGTAAATATGTTAAGATGCAGTTATACAGAATAATATCATCTAGGGAAACAAAGTAATGAATTAGTGTGACAATTAAATTCGAAAATATACAGTCAGTGCCCCATAGGAAGCGCAATGTCAAAGAATTCATACTGATTGATAACAGATACACAAATTGAGTTAGAAGTCATCAAAGCTGTACTGACTTGGAAAGACAGGACTGGGAGAGATAAAAAGTTACAGCAAGTTCAGTCTCATGCAATACAAG
Source organism: Meriones unguiculatus (assembly GCF_030254825.1). Classification (NCBI taxonomy): domain Eukaryota; kingdom Metazoa; phylum Chordata; class Mammalia; order Rodentia; family Muridae; genus Meriones; species Meriones unguiculatus. Next base: position 6,433,580 of record NC_083357.1, on the reverse strand, counting down.
TGTGTCAGCTTCACTGAGCAGGGTTCATATTTGTCCTCATGTAGAAACGCTTGATTCTCATACAGAAAGTACTCTGTATTTAGGTTTTTGTTGTGTTTTTTTTTTAATTTTTGTTTGGATTTTGTTTCTATTTTTGTAAAATTCTTAAATAAAATTAAAGAATTAAATATGAAAAAAAGCTATGGCAAGGGGGCCTAAACTGCTTAAATATAAAAGTAGAGAGTAAACATTGATGGTTTGTAGGGAGCATCAGCTGTGTGTTTTCCTTTGTATGTGAATATACTCTTCAATACACTAAACAAGTCAACACAAGGATATCCGCAACCATTCTGGTTCTTTTAGTGAATTATTTAGAACAAATACCATGATTTCTTGGTGTACTTCATCAACATAATTGAAAAAAAAAAACAATATGTTAAAGTCCATCAAAACATACCATTGAGAAAATAGATATGCTTAGTGAGTCAAAATCATGTCATTAAGTCCTAGTGAGATCCTGCTGTCCTCTGTAACCATGAGGCCATGTTCTCCTCTTTCCTGTTTAAATAGTGAAGAAACATCAAAGACGTTGGCATCATCGCCAAGCCTAGACTGCTTCTTAGTGTACAATAAGCCAGGACTGAAAAGGAAGAAAATCGCTTTCTCATGATGCTGTGTGACATAGTGGAACACCTTAGCATCCTTGGCATCCATGTTTTTGCCTGCTGGCCTTCCGTGACTTGCGGATAGATGATGCTTCCCCGTCAATGAAAGCTACGAATGGGCCCTGGCTTAGAAATGGTTTCTAGCCAGTGCAACAAAAGCTTCAGTATCCTTACCATCACACACTGTGCCCTCTGCCACCTGTTGGCTCATGGTCTCTGAGTTTCACCTTTTATGGCTCTCTTAGCTCATTCTTTACCAGCCACACGGTTCTTGTTGCTAATCATCAACCATGTTAAACACGCCACTGCCTTGGGACCTTCACACTTGCTGTTCCTTCAGCTGGAGACTCTGCTCATTAGCTATCCATGGCTGATTCCCTCCCTACCTCCAGACCTCCACTCAAAATCCATCTCAATAATGAATCACTCCACAGCGCTCTTTAAAGAAGATTGCTCCCTCCATCCCAACCCCATGCCTGTGGCTGTGCCTGTTTGCTGGCCTTGTCCTGACCACAGTGTATTATTCTTCATTATATCCTCTCCTCATTTTGAGAACAGTGCCCTGCTTCTTTACAGCAGTGAGAAAGGAACTCAAGAGACAGTTTAGCCAAGAACTTGAAAATGTACTACTCCCTTAGCTTTGGGGTGGGAACCAAGCCTGTGGTTAGGGTCCCTTAGCAACAAAGCCCTTTTCATCCTCAGTGGCTGAACAAAGCCTGAAGGATAGGCAAGCTGCTAAGACAAGATTGTTGTTTATCTTCGGTCCAATTCCTCCCTTCTAGTTCTGGAGGCTTCTCTGATTTACTGGGGATGGTAGGGGTGGATCTTAGTCTCTCCTTGGGAGTAGAAGAGTACAACTGTCCATTCAGCAAATATTTATCCATTGCTATTTATGCACCAGACAACATGCCATGTGCCAGGAACAGAAGAAGCCTGCCTTTGCCCAAGTGAACCTCAGTCAGGAAGAACAGGAGGGGAAAGCCAGCCAGCCCAGCATCCTGCTCAAGCCTCAGAGCCCTGATGGACAGCATCTGGCTGGATCTTGACAGGTGTCAGGTTGCTGCACACTGTACAGATTTGCAATCATATGCTCTTTATTTCTAATCGACAGTCTTGACACTGTGCTTTTGATGTCACTTTTACTTGTCACTCCATGGCTTAACTGAAAGGAAGCAAGTTCCGGGGAGACGTGAAGCATGAGCTTGGACTACCCAAGAGTGCTTATGCCAGGCACAAGGGTCTCGGAGCTCCAATCAGGAAATGGGTGAATACTTCCACTGAGAACTTCTTTCCCTTAGCTTATGTCTGGCTTAAATCACATTGGCTCTTACTGCCAGGCTCTGGTGAGTTTAGGCTTGGTGACAGGTACTCTGGTTAAGTCATCTGAGTAGACATTAGTATTGTAAGAGGGTAGCCACCATTTAAGCCCATTTTCCAGGTATAACAGTTGGCACTGAAGTAAAATGTTCCCATGATTCTATAGGTGATCTGAGTTGGAGTTTGAATTCAAACCGAGATTTGTCTGACTCTAAACTCTTCAAATAAAATTCAAAGTCCTTCTAACAACACCCAGTTTTTACAGTTAGGTTGAAAGACAGAATCACAATTTTTTGAGGTGGAACTTAATACTTCAATGAAGCTTAGTGATGCTAGTTAGCTAAGCATACTGACCAAAGTAAAGTGGGGTTGAATAATCCAAGACCCAGCTGTAACTCACAGTGAGTGATAGATGTTTGGTAAATCCTCCCATTTGTATTCATTCATTCATATTCTCTGTCTGTCTCTGTTTCTGCCTCTCTCTCTATTACACATACACACATACACGCACATACACACACATTGGTTTGTTAGTTTGTTTACTTACTAGAATTAGGCTAGGGTAGCAGCCTGTGCCTAGTCATCTGGTCCAATGGTGCTATAAAGGAAAGGCGAACAGGATGCAAGTACATTATTTGCACGTACGAAATTGTCACAAAACCCATTCTTCTATACTGAGAGAGAGGAAGTAGGAGAGAGCTCCACAGTCCAGGCCGGAAAATAGCATTCCCTTGCTTCTATTCCAGTAGCACATTCAAGTCACAAGCTAGCCCAGCTTCAAGGAGCAGACAGACAGACATCCTTTAGTGGGTGGAGCCAAGAAATCACATCAAACCAGATACATCTCATTTCTCACATTCTCAGTTCTCCAAGGCAGCTAACAGACCACCCTACCCCACCTCAGCAGCTTCCCACATACACACATATACAGGTTTCCATACCCGAGTTCAGCATGACAACCTGTCTGATGTCAGCAATTCCCCTTTAACTTGGACTAGCAAGAAGAGTCCATTGGATTGTGCTTTCTCTTTAAATATGCACATACCTTTACTACCTTTGCCTAGTGGAGTTCCTACTGTTGCCCTTTCATGTGAAATTAGTTGGATCAAATGATGGGGGCCTCCATAGTTGTGGCTGTAAGGCATAAATCACTGAAACAGGTAACATCGCAAGCTATCCCCAAATCAAAGGTGTTCTACTGGAAAAATTCTACGGAAGTTCATACCAGATAACCCTATGGCTTCTACCTCACCCAGCCCGTCTGCCCTTTTCCTCCTCTTCTACTAGCCCACATGCACCCTTCTCGTGCAAGCTGGCAATGTCCTCCTCATCCCACCTCAATGTTGCGTGTGTTCCTAATTTGTGCTTGCTGTGCCTGCTGGCTGGAGCCAACATTCTACCCTCTCTTTTCCATCTGCTGAGATCCACTGGCCACTAACAACTTGGATTCTCAGATCTTCACACATGCAATCATTCAACAAGCATTTGCTGGCCCATCAGGCCGAAGGGCTACGTAGAAGTAGAGCTACACCCAGGCCATTCGCACGGAGCTGTCACTCTGGTTCCAACTCCCCAGCTCCCAAGTCCCTGTGTCTGCTTGGCCTCGCAGGCACTTGTGTGTGTGACTCTGTATGCAGTATACACTGTGTATATATGTGCATAGAAATATTTGCATACCTACACACACATACACACACACACACACACGTCCCGTTATAGCACAGACTACACTTGATTCTGATGATTTGCTCATGGATTTTTTTTCTTTTCCATGAATCTGAAAGTTCTCCATGCTCTGTGATCACACCTCTTTATTCCATTGTTATGATTATATCACCCAGAACTCTCCTTACATTGAAATTCAAATAAACATTTGTTGAAATGACAAATGAGTAAGCACTGGAAGGAAAGGAGCTTTTGGATTGTATTTAGCTCATCCATTTCTCATCTTACAAATGAGAAAACTCAAGAGCCAGGAAGATAACAAAGGACTTCTCATGACTCTGTCACTTCTATGTTTACAGCAATGTGGTGGCCCAGCCTCAAGGTCAACATGAGGGTGTGCTCCACATTCTAAATGCAATTTCTGAGCTTAAGAAACTTTAATCTGCAGGCATTTTGGAAAAACTTGACATTGGGAGAAGAGCAAGGCAGTTCAGTGGGGAAAGGTGTTCACCACCAAGCCTTATGAGCTGAGTTCAATCCCTGGGGCCCACATAGTAGGAGAAAAAAGTCCTCTGGCTGGGCGCCATGGTGCATGCCTTTAATCCCAGCACTCAGGAAGACAGAAGCAGGCAGATTGTTGTGAGTTCGAGGCCAGCCTGGTCTGTAAAGTGAGTCCAGGACAGCCAAGGCTACACAGAGAAACCCTTGTCTCAAAAAATCAAAAAAAGAAAAAAAGTTGTCCTCTGACCACCACAGTCACACAGCCATACAGTAATATCCTCTCTCTCTCTTTCACACACACAATATATATACATAAATATAAATATAATATAATAAAAATTTTAAAAGCAATAGAAACCTTAAATATTAACAAAATGGGTACATCAAAAGGGACCAAAAATTTGGACTCTTAAAACAAATAGAATAGACTGAGAATAAAATTCCAGCACTGTTTGACCTTGGAGAATTCGTTTCTCTTCACCTCCAAGTTTCATGTTTTGTACCTATGCAGTGGTGCTGCCCTGGGGGCTCATTGGCAAGCTAGAGAAAGACGACAGCAAGGCAGACATAGGACGTGAAGCTCAGCGCACGCGCAGACACATCAGTTGTTCCTTGGCTGCTCCCTGAAATCAGGGCCAGTGAGTGCATCAGCAAGTGCTCAGGGCTTCACATCCAACCATAATTATGTTCAGGAGCTCTCCACAACTGTTATTAGTGACAGCAAGCCTCCCTTGTAAGCTACAGATGAAACTTAGCATCTTTTGCTTAGGGCTTTGGGGTGTAGTCTTACTTTTTACCACAATACTTACCTATAAGAATTAAAGCATTAGTGGGTCCTAAGCACAAGAAAATGAATGCATTCCGAAGTATGACAGCAAGCCTCACATCTCAGTGGCATAAAGGCCATCGCTTAGAGGCAGAGCCTGCCCCTAATGGGCAGAAGATGTTCCTATCCCGAGGCTAGGTGAGCCTATTCAACCATCTTTTTTTTCCCCCAGCATAAAGACGGAAATGTAAGGGTTAGAAGCCTACAGTTAAGAATGGTTTTAAACAAGATTCTATGGCATCTGTAAGAACCCCTTTTATCTTTTGCAACTTCACTTTTAATGTCTGGACTTTCATGAGCTGTGTGCTTGAGCTTGACCCAAATCCTGGGTGCCACGCTCCAAATCATAGGGCACATGTGTTTCTCTGACTCAGGCTTACGATCATATATGTCAAACTCTTCCTCCAACATAAAGTCAACACACTCAAGGGAAAAAAAAAAGAAGAAGAAAAAGCCGCATCCAGGTCCTGTTCTGAGGAAAGGTGATCTTATCACATTCTCTGGGAACGAGCAGGCCACGACCAGGGTCACCAGGAGATCCTTGGCACCATCTTACTTCCCAGAGCTTCCTGTGTTTTCTGGAATAATCATTAATTGTGGTGAGCATGCAGCCCTAGCCTTACCGTAATCTCTGTGTGATAAGGCGGGATTTTTCCGTGGCTCACATCACCTCTAATAACCCCTGTCTCCAGGTACAGTTTCTCCTAGTACCCATGGGCTCTGGTGTAGACCATGGATTCAGCTCATGTTCTCTGAGCAACATGAAATGGTTTCTCAGCATCTCAAAACTCAAACATATACCCTCTCTCAAATTTGGAATGAAATCTTCTTTCATGGAACCAAATGACACACGTGTGGTGGTGGTGAGAATAAAATCTGAAGTTGCACACAAGCTAGGCCAATGCTCTGCCTCTAAGCTCCATCTTCAACCCCGAAAATATTCTAATAAAAACTTTTTTTAACTAGTAGGATGCCAAAGAAGCAGGAACAAGGGCCACAGGAATTTTGCTCTTTTGTGTGCAATTAAGTGCATTTCCAGGCAAAAGCAGTAACATTCATATTCGTATTCTCTCTCTGTGGGTATATGTAAGTATATGTGTGCGTGCCTGTTGCATGTTTAGTGGGTGTGTATGTGTGTGTGTGTTGATGCATGTGTGTATATGTATGTGTGTGTGTTGGGGTATGTGTGGTGTGGTATATGTGTGTATGTATGTGCATGTATGTGTGGTGTGGTTTGTATATGTATGTATGTGTGATTGTGTATGGTGTATGTGTGTGTGTGTGTGTAAATCAAAGAAAGCAGTGAATGCAATATCTGGTTTAACCTAGGACAGAATGAAATAATGAAGGAAAAAAAAAAACAACAACAACAGGATAAGGAGACACCAGATTTTAAAAACAAACTTACAGATTTGGGGAGGTGCTCAGCCCTAGAAGCAGCTGAGCACCCTGAGCTTTCCTGACAGCTGGTTTAGCTCAGCCAGAAGCTCACGGGAAACATGGCTGTCCGCTTGGTGACAAGTAGCAGGCTTGCCTCTCCTTCCATAGTGCCCTCTCGGGGCTATGCCAGGCAGGCAGGTGAGCACCCAGACAGCTATATGATGGCACTTCCTGGGAGGCAGCTGTGGTGTGAAGACTAATGACACACGAACAGCCAAGAAGAAGTGGGAGTTGAAAAGGATGGGCCCCACTACTTGTAAAATGAATTCCACAAGATAAAAACAGCTGTGCTGTTAGGATTGACTTGGAATGCTGCCCTGGGACAAGGAGGTAGTGCCTGGAGACAAGGGGTTATTAGAGGTGATGGGCACCAGAGGGAATATCCTGCCTTATCACACAAAAATAATGTCTTTTAAAATACCAAATTAACAGCTTGCTTCACAGCTGTTTAGTTTACTTAGAAAACAAAGGACCAAATGCCTCTCATGTGCCACACAGGCACTGCCTGGTCAACAAGATATCCAGGACCACAGGCAGAAGAAAGACAAGGTGGCAACGGACCCTGAGAGAAGCTCCGGCCTGGTGGCAGGGACTGCAGCCAGTCCTAATGCCTTTGCCTGTACTCCCAGCACCTAGAGAGCAAAGGTAAGAACACTGTGAGGTCAAGGTGAGCCTGCACTGTGCATGCAGACTCTGTCTGAAGACACAAAACCAGAAAACTCCCCTGCCTGCCTGAACTCCTGGATTTCCTTTTTAAAAGGAAATATTCTCTTTAAATAACATTTTCATTATTGGTGACCCGGAAGATAAATGAATTCGAGAAGTAAAAACTATGCTGCATCTAAACAGACTAATTATATACAGCTGCTGCTAAGTTGGCATTTTCCCTCAGCAGTTGGGCTTTCTCAACTTAGTTTCCTCCTGTCCTTGCTTTGGAGAAAACCTGCAACCCACTGGTGACACACACCTTTAATCCCAGCACTCGGGATGCAGAGGAAATCGGATCTCTGCAAGTTCAAGGCCAGTCTGGTCTACATGTCTGGTCTACATAGAAAGTTCCAGGACAGCCAGGGCCAGGTTTGTTCCACAGAGAAACCCTGTCTCAAAATAATAATAATAATAATAATAATAATAATAATAATAATAATTCCCACAATTCTGTAGAAAACATAATTTTAAAGAGCTGTGTCTTCTAATCACAGAAGTATTCAAATTTATTTATGTTTGCTTTAGAAAAGGTCTGAAGTGCTCTCAGGAATAGAATAACAATCACCTACAACTTTCCAACTTTCACTACTATCTAGATTTTGAAATAAATTCTACAAGATCACATAAAAATATAAATATACTGCCTTGCTAATAGGGGTTAGAATAACTACATTGAAAGAATCAAGAAAATAGTGCCTACTTTTTAAAGTTTTATTATTTATTAATATGTGTGCTTGTGTGTGTGTGTGTGTGCATGTCTGCGTTGTAGGTATACCTGTGTGCCGGTGACTCTGGAAGAGAGAAGAGAGCATAGAATTTCCTGGAACTGGAATTACAGTTCGGAGCTGTGTAGCGTGAGTGCTGGGAACTCAGGTTCCATCCTTTGAAAGAGCACAAGGGCTCTTAACCTCTAAGCCATCTTTCCAACCCCAGGTCATTATTGTTTTGAACCTGTCACATTCAATTACTAAGTTTTTAAATGCTATTCTCAATGACAATTCTTCTATAGGTGTGGTTTATGCCTATAAAACATATATCAGAGGACCTAAAATTATTTCATCCTCTGAGTGAACACTAAAGGTTTATTTATGAATAATTTGTAATCTATTTGTTTAATTTTTTTTTTATTGAGAGTCTACTCTATGTCAGGAACCATTGAGGTTCTGAAACACAGAGGAGAAAGATCTCTAGTTACTGTTTTTGTTTGTTTGTCTTTTATATAGATATTAGATTATTTTCCAAGGGTACATCCACAACAGTAAAAATGCCAGAGCTGGGGAAATGGTTCATTGTTTAACTGCTTGCTGCCCAACCCTGTGGACTGGAGTTCAGATCCCTACCACCCCTAAATGTCAGGCAACCCAAAGGCAGAGATAGAGGATCCACACAGCAAGCTCGCTGCCCAGACTATTCATATTGCTGATCTCTGGGTTCAGTCAAGAGACCTGACTCCAGAAGGAAGTGTTTATAAACATGAGCCTCTCGGCAGAGCTGTCCAGAGAGTTCTGCAGCAGGTAGGTGGACTTGCAGTAGGTAACTTCCCATAAGACATGTGGAACTCCATATTGTTCAGTCTCTGAGTCCCTCAACTTGCTGTGCTTTGCTTCCAGGAGAACCAGTGTGTGGCTTGAACTACTTAGGACAACAAGAAATAGAGATGGATCCAGAGCCAGTTTCATGTGCAAGAGTATGTGCATGTGCTCCTGTGTGTGCTCTGGTGTCTGTGTCCTGGGTGGGACAGTATGGGGGGATTCTCTTACACAGGCATGTACCTAGCTCTAGAGAGAGAGCTAAAAAGGAGGGGGGGAGAAACAGGAAGCAATGGTACAATATGAATGCCTGCCTCAATGAATAAGGTGGGAAGCAAACAAGGAAGACCCCTGAGATTAGGCTCTGCCTTCTACATCCCTGAATACCACACATATGCACACATACACACACAGCACACAAACATAAAACAACTTAAAATGCTGCAGACAGTTTGTTTTTACTCCCAAAAATACAGAACGAAAATGGCCTTATCTAACACAAACAATAAGTTTCTAACAACTTATGAGTTTTGGAGATGAGCAGTCATTTGTGGGAAAATAGCTAAAATTGAAGTTCTATTTTATTGTTTTGTTTGTTGAGATGGGGTTTTCCTGTGTAGTCCTAGCTGTCCTGGAACTCACTCTGTAGACCAGGCTGGCCTCCAACCCAGGGATCCATCAGTCTCTACCTTTGAGTGCTGGGATGAAAGTTGTGCGACACCATGAAATATGCCCTATCAAAACTATCACAACTAGAGAAGACCCTCAGATAAGTCACAGTTATAGAAGTGAAACCCAGCTGTGTACTCAACCCCAGAACCACGCTGTTTTAATCCCGGGTCTGTCTCCCATTAGGGAGAACCTTTGAGAATGTTCTACAGCCTGTGTTTTCATTTCTTTATCTATAAAACAGACATGATAACTAAACCCACTCAAAGAGCTCAAAGATACTATGTATTCGAACTATATAGTACCTTCAATAGAAAACACAGCACAATTAGAATGGCCACGAGGTGAGTATATGGACAACACAAAATGAACTTGGTTTGATTTTTTTTAATTATTTTCCCCTTCTTTTTATTGGGGGGAGGAGCTTACAGAGGAATGGAGCAGACATGGGAAGACTCGGAGGTAAGCATGATCAGGGTGCATGATGTGAGATTCTCAAATAATCAATAAAAAACAATTTAAAATAAGAATATCACTGAACATCTCTTATGCACTCAGTAGGTCATTTGTAAAATAAAGTCTAATTCCTGTCCATTTTGGCAATCAATTTATCAACAAAGCAAAATACATCTAAATATCTGACTCCAAAAATAACTTCAATTCTTTGACCCAGAAAAACATTAGAATGGATGATTGCACGCTAGACTGGCAAGCTACCACGCTTAAGGTATCCCTTGTTATTTGGGGTCTTTGATGATGGGACAGAACTCAGGGTCTTGCTAACACTAACCATGTGCTCCACCACCAAGCTCCACCCCAGGCCTTCCAGCTTCAGTCCTCGTTCTTTCCCTTCTTCACTTACTACTTAGCCCACTCTTCATGTAGGTCTTTAGCAGTTCAAGTCCTTCATGGCCTGGGGACCATGGAATGTTCTCTGCCTCCTCAGACTGAATATGACCCCACAATGCACAGAACACAGTAGGAGAAATACCCTAGGTGGGGTGATTTTCTGAAAAATTTATCTAAATCAAATTATCTAAAACTCTTGGTGCCATTTACTTGAAGGAGAATGCCCAAATCCAGACAAAACTGGCCTTTGGAGTCACATGACACAGACACATAGCCGACAGAAGGTGGATTTCAGCCTTGACTCCTGAAGTCCCGTCATTAGTGATTAATGACATGGGGAAAACAAGCCAGCAGGTACTGACATTAAGAGAGAAAGCTATTTTAAACATCCCCCTTTCTAATTAAATATTTCTTCTCAGAGCACTTGCAAACTAAAAATAGTTTGATCTGTCCACTGGGGGCCACATCAAGTCAACATGGAGTTTAATTAGATTGCTTCAAGCAAGAATGCTATCCCCAAGCTTTTTGACAGGGTGCTGACTCTAGGCCTCAGGTCCAGCCTGCTTGCCACCGTGTCTGCCCAAATGGAAAACTATGTTTGTTCACAGGGTTTCTTTTTTTAATTAATTAATTATTAAATTCTGACTGCAGAGAAGACTGAGAAAGAAGCATTTGTAATTGGTTTTTATAATTGGTTTCATATTTATAATTAGTCTACGAAGGTCTTAAAAACCCATAGTTGGTGATCAAGAATGTATTTAATTATTTAAAACAGAAAATGTTTGGTATGTTTGCACCATGTTGTAACCACAACATGGAAGTCAATGTTACGTTTCAGGTGCCTTTGCCCTCATGGAATACAAACCCTGAACACATTATTCAACGTCTTCCCTCAAGGCTTCACTTTGACTGTTAATGTCAATTTTGTCAACCAGCTGGTGGACAGTTCATTAAACTGGTGGTTTGCAGCCTGGGCGTTCAGTACTTAAGCCACATACTACAGATGAATGTGGAGGGTGTCTCCAGTGAACCTGCTACCAGGAGCACCCTGACAATGTTTCCTCTAGCTCAGCACATTCCTTCATTCATTCATCTCGGCACTCAACCAAGTAGGTGAGTCAAGGTTCAGTCAGCCACGGTCCTCATCCTAACAGGACGACTGAGAAACTCGACATGGTCAGTTCTCAAATGGAACTGTAGACTCTAGAGCAAGGGTTCTAAAACTTCCTACTGCTGTGATCCTAAAATACCCTTCTTCATATTGTAGTGATCCCCCAACCATAAAGTGATGTCCACGGCTACTTCATAACTGTAATTCTGCTATTGTGTGGATCATAATGTAAATATCAGATTTGCACGATATCTGCTATGCTACCCACCAAAGGGGTCATGACACACAAATTGAGAGCTACTGTTCTAGATCCTACACAGCTTTGCTGGCCTCATCATGTTTGAACAAACACTTGACTATTATTTGTTTTTTATCTTTGCCAATGTGACAGAAGATGATTATCTCAGGATGCTTCATTTGTGAGTTATTTCATTACTAATAAGATTGGACATGTTTTCAAACATTTATTGACTAAATGCATTTCTTGAGGAATCTTTCTAGACTAATTAGCAAACATACATACATATATACATACACACACATATACACATGCACAAATGTAGATTCACACATTTAACCTTTACCCCAGTGGTTCTCAGCCTTCCTAATGCTAAGACCCTTTAATACAGTTCTTCATGTTTTGGTGACCACTAACTATAACTGTAATCTTGCTGCCGTTATGAACTGTAATGTAAATATTTTTGGAGATAATGATTTGCCAAAGTGGAAACAACCCACGGGTTGAGAACCACTGCTCTACAAGGTTTTTAGTTGGGATTCCTTGCCCTTGGTGATTAGAACATTCTATGTATTCTGTGCTTTGCCGGGAAATAATTCTGCAAAATTATAGTTATTCATAATTTTCCTATTGTGGAGGGAGGTCTGAAGTGAAGTTTTATTTTAATTATTACAAATCAGCTTTGTCTTTGTATTGCTGTCTCAGTTAAATGTCTGGCGGTATTGCAGCCTCTAACTTAAGTCTTTTAATGTTTAATTTTTTTCTCAAGTATGTCTCATGATGGATTCTGAAATGAGGTAAAACATGGGTTCTATTTCTATTTTTCTTCAAATTCAATAAGCTGCTTGAGTTTTTTCCTTAAATCCAAATGGTTCCACTGATGTCCAGAGAGACAACCCAAAAGGGGCCTCACTCAGCAGTCCACAGAATCCAATGACCGCCAATGGAATGACCACAAGGCAATAAACAGGCTCCATCATAAATTATGAAGCAGAGAGCCAAATATTTTCCCTCTGAGATTATTTTTAAGAAAAGTGTTTTGTCCCAAAGCTCTTGCAGAGGGACAAATGCCATCACAGAAACAGAGATATTTTCTGAGGATCACAGTAAGGAGTGTTCCGGCTTAAACCAGATGTAACAAATGACACAAATCCAGGGCAGGAATGAAACGCTGATCTCCATTTCTTAAGATCAGAAACAATTTTTCTCCTGAGCAGATTTAAATGTCAATGTATCCCGCTGGTAAATCCCAGAGCTAGCACAAAACATCTGTGGCCTTACCATGGCTGAAGAAGGGTCATGGGAGCTGTGGCTCAGTCTTTGTTTAGAAGTCTCTGGACCTAGAAAACAAAACCCGTGGACAAATACGGTCAGACTGCCAGCTTGAGGTCTAGGGGCTCTTTCTGAACAGGCTTTGGATGTCCTAGCACTACCAGTGTCTTCCCTTTGTTTCTTCTTCCGGTGCTTATTCCTGGTTCTCCAAAGCAAGATGGCCCAATGTTTGATAAGTGTTCAGCTAGCACCATATATAGCTATTCTTTCTTTCACCCCCCAAGTATGTAAAAGTTTTTTTTTCTCTCTCCACCAGGAACTCTTATATAATTGGGATGCGTTGATGAACTGTGGACCCCATGGGGCTTATATTCTAGACAGAGGTGGCAAGCTACAGCTTACAGTCTTAATTGGTCCCACAGTATATATCTCTGAGCCAATATCAACAAGTGATTTCTACGATTTAAGAGCTTTTAAAGTCAGATGATATTTGTGAGATATGAAATTTTACATCTCGGTGTTTGCAAATAAAGTTTTCCTAGAACACAGTCCTATCCACTCATGTACATAGTGTCTACTTATCTGTTTCCACAATGAGTAGCAGAGGTGAACAGATGTGACAGAGGCTGTATTCTTTCCAAAAACACTGAAATGTTTTGCTATACTAATAGGCATCAGACAAAAGAAGTGAACCAGACAATGAGAGAATAGCTGACAATATGCAGTACATGGCTGAGATTAAAAAGATGAGATAGTATCAATGATAGGAGTCAAGGAAACTATTTCTTCAAATATGAAAGTTGAACTGTGACCCATAGGAGGACAAAAGGGCCAGTGGAGAAAATGTAGTCAGTAGTGATAGTAAGGACTAGAACCGTAAAGAGGAAGCCAGAAAACCATCTCATGCTTGGGAAGGAGGTAAGTGTCAAGGAAGACATGATGAGTCATCTGAGGTGCTCTTCACAGGTCCTGCTGGAGTAAGGCAGAACATAAAATAGCTGCCTAGTCCCGTGGTCCTATAACGAAATGAAGGAGGGACAGACTATGCACAGATTATATCTGGCTAGGAACATGGGGAACAGTCTTGCAAGAGTGGTGTTATCAAACATAGACAGGAAATAGAGACAAGTTGGGTTCTGGAAGTCAATTAAAACAGTGCTGAACTGAAGAAGTCAATAAGGAAGTGTCAAGGGTGGAGGACAGCTTTCCCGTTCAAATGGGACCTCTGGTACCTCTGTAGAGCTGGAAAGACTGGGGAGTTAGTTTGCACAGGAGAGGGGAGAGAAGACTTTATCAAATACCCAAGGAAAGATGACAGAAAGGAGCATTGGATCTAAGGGTTAGGAACTCCACAGAGAGTGTGGAGACCTGACCAGCTCACCTTCGGAGGCCATGTACTTAAGAGGACTCACCCTGATCCTCCTTCTCATAAACTAAACCATTTGCTGCCCACAGGCTTAGGGCTGCCCACAGGCTTAGGGCTGCCCACAGGCTTAGGGCTTCTCTGAGCTGGCGGCAGCTGGACATGCCATTGTTCCCTGACTATAGCTCCCCAATACTCAGCCTGGCAGACAATCATCTGGCTCTTTAACAAACACTCATGAGCATTCTTTTATTCCCATTATCTCAAGTCACACAAGTCAATCAGTGCCTACTGTCTCCAGGCATGGTGCCATTGTTTAGACAAGGTTCCTGGAGGAAGGATGAGTTTTTATGACAAGAGGTCACCACACCTCATTATGAGGTGCCCATAAAGAAATATTTTCTGCCCAACTTGAAGCAACCTTATGCTGGGGAAACACGTCTATGCTTTCAGCAGGAGAGCTCAGCTTGCCAGTGGCGAGACTAGGGAGATTTGGGGGGCTACAGATTCTGTGAGTGGGTTGACTCTTTGAGGTCCCCAGAAGGCTAGTAGGAAGGTTACCTCACAAGCAACACTGACATTGAATCATCCCCATCTTCCTGGCAAGCTCCACCATGCAATATAGAAGCACAAATGACCCAATTTAGACACCTCTCTGCTCTTTCAAGCTTCAAGGACACCACACACCTCCCACCAAAATTAGTTATTAACTGCCTCTCAGTGTTCTGGGTAGAAATGAAGGCATGAAACACTTACCTCCACATGAGAAGTGGTCATATTAAGACCCTCAGCAGGACATTGTGAAGATGAGAAGATCCCACACACTAGAGGACTAGGTACCCACCTTAAGGATACTAACTCCACAAATAACACACCTCAGTGTAAAATTACAAGCACCTACTCTGTGGCAGATCTAACTCCAGGGCAGTCAACTTCTTTACAGTCTCCTGGGGTTGGAGGAGTTTATTAGCCTACTTTCTGAAGGACAAATTGCAGTCAGCCTCCCCCAGCTGTTACCTGCTGGAGCTGTAATCAGAGTCTGGATGTCTGAACCTCTCCTTGTCCAGTTCTTTGTGTACCTCTATATAGAGGGAGTCATGCAGAGACCTTGGGAGGACATGCATAGGACCTTGGGAGGAAAGGAGGATTTTTGTGGTTTGTTTGTTTGTTTGTTTGTTTGTTTGTTTCTGGGTAGGAAGGATCCTTCTCAGGCTTGTCTCTCCACAGTCCAGAGGGTGGTCTGGCCTACTCACTGTAAAGGTTCTTGTTTCCTTTGACACTAGAGGACCAGGCTCAGCAGGGAGTAGGTAGGCCTCAGGACATGTCCTTCGGCTTCACCCTTACAGTAGCTTTTCTCTTACTGGGAAGCTGCAGTGCAGAGAACTCTTCTTCCAATTCCCTTCTGACACTCTACTCCGGCTCCCAAATTTGCCATATTCTTAGAGAAAGCTAGAACTGGAGGCAGCTTTTGGCTTTGGGCAGCAACATTATCCACATTGCATCCCTCAAAGAAATACTGAGCTTGTACTTTCCTACTTCATGTCTCCCTGTTAGTTTTCTGCCCAGAACAAAGGGGAATCTTTTCAGTTCTGTTCTCTCCCACTTTTGCACATTCACAGCCCAATTTCACTCTCACAGGGCATGCATGAGTACCCTCCCCTCAAGCCAGCCACCTGGGAAGGAGTACAAGCAACAAGGGACAGGGGGTAGTCTAAAAGTGTGAGACTGTGAGCCACAGTGAACCCCAGGATCACAGATTCCCTGCTTTTCATGTCATCATCTGAAGTAGGTAGGGAGCTGAGCATTCTTCTGGTGGGGGAGGAAGTTGGGCACAATACTTAAGGCCTATAATTTTACTTATAACTTGCTGAGGATGGGGGAGATAGCTCAGAGGGTAATAGCACTTGCTGTGCCGGGATGAGAACCTCAGTTTAGCCTCCACAAAAAAGCCCAGGTGTGACTGCAGACATCCATAGCCCCAGAGCTGTGGGGTAAGGACTGAAAGTGGAGATCACTGAGATGGGCTGACTCCCAGCTGAAAAGCAGTGATCTTCAGGTTCACTGAGAGACCCCATCTCAAAAGAGTACATACATCACACCCTCCACATCCCCCACATACACAGTCGCACACAAATACTCTTTATGTCAACCCAGTGCTCTAGTGTTATTATTGCTGTTGTAGGGATGAAGGGATAGAGGCATAGAGGGGCAGAGTAACTTTTCCAGTGTTGCACAGTCAACTGGTTGATGATGTGGGACCTGAGACGAGAGAGGATCTCTCTTCTTACACAATACAGTCCAGTTTATTCATGGTGGTCCAAAACGATGGCACAGCACACCCACTGTCTCCAGAGTCTTAGCTGAGGATATGACTGTGTCCGCAACAATAAGCTACACTGCGTTGAGCACTCAGGCTATTGGTCTGACCTATACTCACTGTAGTAGATGATATCAAAGGCCATGCAGGTTTCTCCTATCCAGGTCTCTGAAATCTTCTACCCACCAGCCTGGCACACACACAACCTTGTAAGGGCCTGGATAGAGCTCTTATGCTAACCCTTGATACCAAGCTTAAAGGGCTAGGATATAAATGAGCAGCATAACACCTGCCTAGCATGCACAAGGCCTTGTGTTCAACACCGTACGGAACAAACATCAACAAAACAGATTCAGCTTAAAAGGCCTGTCAACTTGACTTTCCAAATCTGGTTTCTGGGGTCTTGTCTCAGCTACTCAGGGTACTAGGTCCTTCCTCACCACTGGGCCTTTGTCCCTGATTTTGTCATGCCTGAAGGTTTTGTACGCCTTCTTTTGTTATTTAGCCTTCTGTCCTCAAGCCTGGGTCACACTGTCATATTTTAGGCTTGCATACCTCTGTGTGTGGTAGGTAAACACAGGAAATAGCTTATCTTGGATCATTCAGATCTGAGGCACACACACACACTCAGACACACACACACACCCTTGTGGTACACTTGGCAGTGGAACTCCTTTACCTGCACATGCAATGAATGCATCCCTCTCTGAAAAATGTGCTAGCAAACCTCAAACCCCCTTCAATATCCCAGTTGCATCAGGATATATGTACTGCCAGGCTTTAACAAGGATATGAGTTTCCCTGCCTCTGATGACAATCATATGTAGACAATTTCTATTCGGGTGTATTCCAATATATCTGGGTATAAAGACTAGAAGGGCCATTTCGGCCTGACCTAGTTTTGAGTGTATGTGAGTGTGTGTCCTCTAGTAACCTTTTCAGGGGAGTCCCCCATTTACCATTTTATATTTATGCATAACTGAGAGTGTATATAATAAAAATCAGACGCCTCATAGGAGGTGACGTGTGCTGTTTAGAAATAATTATATAGCCTAAACTGATCAAAATCAAAGTAGAGAACCACACAAACAGCATCCCCCTAGTAGCTAGTTCCCCCCCTCTTCCTTAGATCCCATAGAAGGAGGCCTTGAGATGTAGCCTGGAGCTCTTGAGTACCATCACTCATGTGGCCCACTGTCAAGCTTGACAGCTCTCCTCTCTTTTAATCTGTACTATCCTTTTGCTCCACATAAATTTATCTTGCTTCTTTTGCAAATCTGTATGACCCCTTGTTTTCAATTCTTTGGCTAGGAGGCCACAAACCTGGAAACACCCAACTCAGACTCCAACCACTAGTAACACATGCACATTTCCTTTGAAATAGCACTTCCCAAAGCATAGTTCCTAAACCTCAGAGAGCCTTTCTCCCAAGACTTAGAGAATCTCAAAGGTCAAAAGTAGCATTAAGTTGCTAAATGTTAAGAAAGATGTAAGTCAAGTCACAGTTGGTACTCAGTGGGTGTTTGTTTATAGGGACTGAGGAGATGGTTCAGCAGGTAAAGGGATTGCTGTGAAATCATGAGAATCTGAGTTCAGTTCCCTAGTATTCACAGACGAGTCAATACTAGCAGTCAGCCTCTGGAGCCCAACTCTGGGAGAAAGGAGACAGACAAATCCTTGACCTCCTGCCCAACTATGAACCTCCTGCCCAGCTATGAACCTCAGGGCTACCCTGGTAAGGCAGAATTTATTCAAAATGTACATTGGTGCTTGAAGTCATTCTTGGGGCTTTGACTCACTCATTCATGAACATTTATTCTTTTTTAATTTAATGTTTTGATTTGTGTACATGGTGTTTTCCTGCACCTCTGTGTGGAGGTTCATGCACCTGTGTGTGCATATATGGATGCCAGAAGTTGTTCCTGAGTGTTTCTTACTGTTCTTCATCATCACTATTGGAGACAGAAACTTCTCACTTAACCTAGAGATTGGATAGTCTGGCTCCAAAGACCAATGTGTACTAACACGTGCAACTTCCCACTGAGCCATAATTCCTCTTTCGTACAGATACATCCTGGACAAGTCAAAAAGGTGGCTTAGAAAGTAACTCTGGACATGACAGTGGAGATGAACACCTACGGGAAGAACATGACATTCAGTGAGTCCTTAGTATGGCCTGGGTGCTGAAACTACAGCTCAGACAACTCCAGGCTGCTCCTCCTTGCCCTGTCCTCAACCTTTGATTCAACCCTTTCAGACATCTGGTACGAAGGCCTCCTCCCCACCTCATTTCCCATGTGAGCCTCTTCCCAGCACCAGTGCCAAACCAAACCACACACTCAGCCCAGGCTTGCTTCATGAACACCAATGGTGACATCAGCGACCACACCCCATGCTATCCCTAAGGCCTGAATCCTCATTTGCAAGTCAAAAGCTTCACAAATTCTCTCCCACTGTATCCTAACTAAACCCTCAAGCTGTAATATTCATGTTCCCACATTCTAGACAAGGAAATCAAGGGGTTAATGAAGACCAGACTTCTCTATGGTCATAGACTTGAAACTCAACCCCAGAACAACACAGCTTTACTCCCTAAGCTCACCACTACCCAGGAACACCAGCTACCTCTAGACGTGAACACCTTTTCTCTCAGATTGGATCTAGAAGCTTGTAGCTAGGATGGAGAGGTGGGCTCCAGACATGGTACCTACTTACCAGTGACAACCAGAGGCTGTGGTTCCAATTCAGACACATTGGCTTCAGTCACCTTGCAGCCATACCTCCAAATCAAGTTTTCAAATGAAATAGCCAACACCACCATCACAGGTTAACACAACCTAAGCAGCCACAAAGGCCACCCACCCCTGGAGAAGAGAAGTCCTTCAGAGCAGAGGGAACTATACGGATTCAGGTGTTGGTTGTGTTTTTAAAACTCTTCCTCCACTAGGAATATCTCCTCCTCCTCAGGGTTAGTTCAGTTTTTATCCTAACAGCAGTAACCAACCAGCCCATGAGCTCAGCAAAGCAGTGGGGGAAAAGGCTAGGCTGGAGCCCCCAACATGACCCAGTGTCCAGGGAGGACAGTCCTCCATCTCTGTCCACCTTGCAGTGGCATGCAGGCAGAGAAAGAACTAGAAATGGGAAAAGATGGCACAGAGGTCAACTTAACACACCCTCTGAAGGCAGAGGTCGCATTGTCCAACACACAGCCAGGAACCACCCAGAATGCTGGAACAGTCACTCATCTGAACCATGATGTGCTTTGTGAAATCCAGCCAGTCTCAAAAAAAAAAAAAAAAAAAAAAAAAAAAAAAAAAGAAGAAGAAAGAAAAGTGAAAAATGTTAAGATAATAATTTTCACATTAAACATGGGAATAATTTTGTACCATTAGGCTTAATAATTAGGTTCACTTCTTTTGCCATTTATTAGAGGCTACTAGAAAAAAATGTAAAGTGCATAGATGGCTGTCCTGTACGTGTAGGTGACAGCATGGTCCTGAAAAAAGGGCAGAGTCAGCATTAGAACGAGACTTAAGATAGAGTCACACCTTGATGTTCCTTCCTCCACTCCAAACCTAGTCTGCACCATCACTTGAACCAGCTTTATCCTCCTGGAAGCCTGCCCTTCCCTCCACCTAGAGATCACCACGGCTCCTCAGTTCAGGTCTCATCAAGCCCAAGGCCAGGACTTTCTCCCTTCCTGGCCACCCTGGTTGATTCACAGCACTGTCCTGACCTTAACAAGTGACCCCTGAGAGCTGTTTCCATCTTCTTTCATGCCTTCCGCCTTCCTGGCATGCCAAGGCCTCAGGGAGAGAACTCCCACTTCTGCCCCCCACTCTTCGTGGTCTTTCCCTTCAGAAGTCTGTGCGTAATTGTTCTTTGCCCTCCTCTTTAATGAGCTACTGGCTCCTGGGTGCAGGGTACATGAGCCCAGACTTGCTCCTGTCTGAAGCTGGTTACAGCCGAGCCACACCCACCTCGCCCTAGCACTAATGCTCAACACACATGAGGCCAGAGTCTAACCTCACACCCAGAGCTGCACACCTGCCAGTCTCCAAAAGTGGCAGCAAGAGCTCCTCGCTGGTGCCATCTTCCCTCACTTAGCAATGCATGCTCTGCCTCCCAGGACTCTCCCGCCGATCCAGGCTTCCTTTTCATCCATCCTCCGTGCCCTGCCCTTTACCAGATGCACTGATAGAGGTACAGGAAACCCCTACTCTGAGGGTACTTGATGCTCACGGGAGTGCTAAAGCCGTTCAGTAATCCTGGGCAGCCTCATTAGATATACGAAAAAATTAGCATCCACACGGGCTGAGCAGATTGCTCACTATCACTAGCCTGCCCCTGAACCCACAGGGCTTTCCTGATGCTTTTAACCATCGTGTGTCTCAGGAGCACTGAAGGACAAAGTGTTGAACCCCAGTGCTGTTTCCAGTCTGTTACTTTATGCAAGCGGTTGTCTTTTTTTTTTTTAAGGCAAGTTACAAAACAGTATTTTATAATGAAAAGAATAGCAATAGTCTGCCTGAAAGGAAGCATATAATTCCCTTCAGATATGAGATTTGTTTTTTTTTTTTCTAGACTATAAGGGTCTCAAGGCCACGACTGGGCCTCTAAATGGAAGAGAGAGCATTAGAGATACATGATATTGAGAGTTAAATATGGTCATGCCTTTGAGATGGCCCAGTCATTAAAGGCTAGGTTCACAACACAAAATATAAGCTGTTGTGTTTTTTAATGCACACATATTTATGAAGTGCCATACAATGTCTCCTTTTTGTACAGACATTGCTTCTCCGTTTTTGTTTTTGTTTTCTTTTTCTTTTTCTTTTTTGGTTTTTCTAGACAGTTTCCTCTGTGCAGCCCTGGCTGTTCTGGAGCTCACTCTGTAGACAAGGCTGGCCTTGAGCTCAAAGATCTTCCTGCCTCTGCCTCCCCAATGCTAAGATTAGAGGAATACGCCCTCACAGCCCAGCTCCACTGTATACTGCTTCTCAGCCTTGTGGCTAAGACAAAGTGTTAATTCACATGCACATAGAGTAATGATCAACCCAGAGAAATTAATCAATCTATCACCTCAAATGCTACCATTTTTCTACAGTGAACAAATCAAATTTTCAGATCTACTTTGAGATATCAGACTGTTAGCATACTTACCCTGCTGTGCCTGTGACCAGAGAACATATTCCTTCTAGCCAACTGAAATGCTGCACCTATTGCCTGACTAACCACTCCCCATTCCCTGTTCTGCTCAGACTCCAGCAACCACCATTCTCCCAATTTCTACTAAATAAATAAATAGATAGATAGATAAATAAATAAATAAATAAATAAATGCTCTGATTTCACATCAATGAGGGCATGTAGTTTGTCTCATAGCTTCTGACCTATGATGTCCTTCTGGCCTATCTGTTATTATCAAAGACAGGAGTTTGTGTTTTGTCATGTTATGTCTCCAGAGTAATCTATTGTGTCTTTTAGCCAGCCACTGTGGGCACACAGCATGCACTGACTCCGTGTGACTCCATCCTGACATCTACAGACAGTGCTGCACTGTGCATAGCGCTCAAGTCTCTCTTCAACACACTGACTACACTTTAAGCTTTTAGATGTCTCTATGCCTCCGTTAATTCATTTGCAAAACTAATTGGAAGTGTGAAAATTCAGGGTACTGAACTTGTGCCTATAGGTGGCATGGCATGAGCATCCAATCAAAGGTAGTGGCAATCCTCTACTTTACTGGGGACTCTGAAGAGGATGAGAGGAGTGTCTCTGTCTCCCTGCCTAAGTGTCTAGTGGTGGTCTGTAAGGGAACAAGGAGTGTGACAGACAGCAAGACATATTTAGAAGAATGGAGGTTTTACGAACTGAATGTCAGTGTCCCTCCAAAATTGATATGTTAATAAACGAACCTGCCTATTGATGCTATTTGAAGCTTTCAAGAAGTGATTAGAACTAAATGAGATCATAAAGGTGGGGCTCTTGTGATGAGGTTAGTGCCCTTATAAAAAGAAACATCAGAAAGTTTGTATTCCACCACTCTATCCCTGTTCCCATGGAAGGATGGTCATTTACAATTCAGGAAGCCCTCACTAGAAACACACCCTGATGGCACATGGGCTCAAGCTTCCTGTTTCTTGAACTGGGAGAAGGCACTTCTGCTGTCCAAGGCCCTAATTCATGGTCTTTTGTTAAGGAAGCCCGAGCTCAGAAGGTGTGGAGGGCTGATGCCCAGGGAGCTCACAACAATGGCAAATCTCAGGTTCCTCATAAGCATCCTCTGCGGCCATCAGCCTTCTGCAGCCAGCCGGGCCCAATCACCATGGACAATGACCATGGATGCTCTCCATAAAGTCATCACACCCCATGGAGTCTAGGCTATATTACCAAACCACCACTTTGCTGTCAGAACATTATAGACTACAAGACAAGTGCGTGATGATAGCATGAACGAAACACTAAGTGCTGAGAGGTAGAGCTCAGTGGCAGAGCACTTGCCTAGTAGGTACAGGACTCTTCCTTTGCCCCATGTACTGCAAACACACACACACACACACACACACACACACACACACACACACAGACAATAGGTGCAAATGCAACCAGCAGAGACCAAAGGGCAGCACTATTCTCTTGCTTGTCCCCCATTTTGAGTGCCAGTCTGAGGAGAGAAGCCTTTTGTGAGATTCCCTCCTGGCTCGGCTCCTGCTACGTCTATGTTTGCTAGGCTGTGGCCATTCTTTCCCCTCCAAGGTCATATCAGAGCTGTTTTTCCTTGTCATTAAAATTCTTTGTGAACCACATTTTAAGGGCAGAATAATATTTTACCATTGGGTTGTGCCATAATTTATTTAACCATTTCCCTATTGTTAGACATGTAGGCAGTTTCTGGTATCACACAGCCATAAATAATGCTGCCATGAACATGCTGCTACATAAATTTTTATGCACCCACCTATCCCTGATTGTTTCCTTATGAGGGATTCAGAGCAGTAGGAAGACTGGGGTAGCTGCACGAGCGCTTTTATGGCTTGTGCCCCACACTGAGCGGCAGCTGAGTGAGAATACCCACCTCACCGCGTGCCTACCAGCACTGGTATTATCTCTTTTTCATCTTTTGGTGCTGTGTCATGGCATGTCTTTGTGAATTACCTTGGCTATATATATATGAAGAGTCATAGATACTTAGGTTTTGATAAACTGGTTTGGGAGCTTAAAAAAAAAAAAAAGCAAAAACAAAACAAATAAAAACCAGAAGAATGGTCTATCTACTTCAGCATCGGCCAGGATTAGATATTTAGTTTTCAAGAAATATTGTGCTTGTTTATTCTGTTTGGCTGTGGTTTGTAACAATGACTTGTGGCTGGTTAAACAGTTGGAGCAGAGATCTGAACAGCATAGCTTCACAGAACAGATCCTCCCATGCGAAACAAATGCCACTCCTCTAGGAGCAGGCCCAGCTAGCAAGTTCCTCCCAGGATGCTTCATATTCATTCTTTAATCCAGTAAAGCAGTGCTACTACTGGGTCTGCATGCAGGGAAACCGAGGCTGGGAGAGGGTTTGGAATTGGGCTTGATTAATTCCCTTTGCTGCTGCAGCCAGGTCAGACACTGAGGTCCGGGACTGCAGAACTGATGATAGGAACGTAGGCAATCAATCCTGGCTTTTGCTTGCTTGCTTGCTTGCTTGCTTGCTTGCTTGCTTGCTTGCTATGGTGGTCCTACCACCAACACCAACCCACCCCAGCACTTGAAGTCACATCAGGACTGAACGCATCCTCTTCCCCTGTAACCTGACAAGGCAGCCCTGCCAAGGGAAAGTGATCAGAAAGCAGGCAACAGAGTCCATGTCAGAGACAGCCCTCCCTCTTCTTACATGAAGAGTGAGGTACCTATTGGCTGCATCTACATAGGGGGCCTAGGTTCAGTCTATGCATGGTCTTCGGTTGGTGCTTTAGTCTCCAAAATCCCTCCTTAGCCCTGGTTAATTGGTTCTGTTGGTCTTCATGTAGAGTTACTGGCCTCTTCTGGTCCTTCTATCCTTGCCCCAACACTTCCACAATATTCCTCGTGCTCAGCCCAACGTTTGGCTGTGAGTCTCAGCATGTTTTGGTCTGCTGCTGGTTGGAGTCTCTCAGAAGACAGCTATGTTAGGCTCCCTCTGCAAGCATAGCAGAGCATCATTAACAGTGTCAGGTGTTGGCTCTCTCCCATGAAGTGGGTCTCAGGTTGGGCCAGGCATTGGTTGGACATTCCCTCAATCTCTGTTCTATTTTTAGTCCTGCAAATCTTGTAGGCATGGTAAATTTGGGGTCAAAGTTTTTGCAGGTGGGTTGGTGTTCCCCTCCCTCCACTAAGGGTCCTGTCTAGTTAGAGGGTGGCCTCTTCAGTCTTCATGACCCCTGCTACTAGGAGTTTCACCTAAAGTCACTCCCATATCCTCCCAGTAGTCTACTATCATAGGTCTCCTCTCTCTCTCTCTCTCTCTCTCTCTCTCTCTCTCTCTCTCTCTCTCCTCTCTCTCCCTTCAAGCCCTCTGTCCTCCCGACCCTGCTCTCCCCAGGTCTGATACGGACCTAGTTTCTCTCTGTGCTCCCTCTCCTACCATGTTTCCTCTCTTCAACTGCTTCCACTGTTTATTCTATTTCTCCTTCTGAGTGAGATTGAAGTATTCTCCCTTGCGTCCTCCTTGTTACTTGGCTTCAAGTAGATTGTAGGTTGTAGTATGGTTATACCATACTGTATGCCTAACATCTGCTTATAAGTGAGTACATACCATGTATGTCTTTCTGGGTCTGGGTTATTTCACTCAGGATGATCTTTTCTAGTTCCATCCATTTGCCTCCAGTATTCCACTGTATAAACATAACAATTTCTTTATCTGTTCTTCGGTTGAGGAACATCTAGGTTGTTCCCAGTTTCTGGCTATTAACAACAAGGCTGCTATGAACAAAGTTGAGCAAATGTCCTTGTTGAATAGTGGAGCATCTTTGGGTATATGCCCAGGAGTGGTATAGCTGGGTCTTGAGGTAGTGCTATTCTCAATTTTCTGGGAAAGCACTAGATTGATTTCCAAAATGGTTGTACAAGTTTGCACTCCCACCAGCAATGGAGGAATGTTCCCCTTTCTCCACACCCCAGCCATGATGGCTTATTTTCAAGTTCTCGCAGCACTGGAGATGGAGCCCAGGCTAGCCAAGTGCTCTTCCATGGAACTATATCCCTACGTCAATGTGATTTTTTCACACAGGACAAAGTACCTCATACAATCTGTTTGTTTTACTAGGTCCTTGAGGATTTTTCCATAGCATTGGAGGGGACTTTGAGCAGCACTTAGCTAAGTTATCAACTATGTAAAACAATAAGGACTCACAAATAATCTTGTACATTTGTATGCAGCAAATTTCTTAAAATGTGCATAAAAATTAAATATAAAAAATGTCCACTAAAGAATAAGTTTGTGTTAAAGGGAGCATCAGCCCCAGAATGCAATGACTCCATATTTTAGGACATAAATGGCTTTTGAATGTCCCAATTTTTCTGTCACACAAATAGGATTACTCTCAATATACCAGGACATATTAAACTCTGGCACAGCGAAAAATAATGAATGAATTTTCTGAAATCACTTGGCATTGCCACAGAGCAGTAGATTGGAATGATTTAAAGTTACATACAATACCCCAGTTTCTTTCAGACAATATAAATCTTTTATCTCTTAAAGTTACATTCAGAGAATACAAAAGACAGGCACCCAGGATAGACTGGGTGGAAAGACCTGTTGGAAACAACTTAGGAAGGGCTGAACAGTGGAGAATGAATAAAAGATGGCTGCCATTGGCTTTGATTGGGTTTTGTTTTGTTTGTTTTCTTTTGTTTACCATCCAGATAGCTGGACAAATAGAAAATGCAAAACAAAGCAATAATGTCATCCTTGCACTAATATAATCCTCATAATCAGTCAAGAGAAAAGAACTCACAAACTCCAGGTATTGAAAACCAAATGCTGAAAACCTAAAGACACAAAGCAGTGGAATAACCAGACTAAAAACCATAAATCTCTAAAGCAAGTTTTGAGGTGTCCACTTTAGGCATGTGTTAAGTTTTCCTTCAGGAGAAAGATCCCAAATCAACAAATGAATAAGGAGCAATTACCTGCATCTTTGTGTCATTGGGAAAACTCATCATAAAAAGGGGATACCTCTTTCTCCACCGAGGGAGAAACTTACACATTGGCTGAAGACACATCATGCTATTAGGAGCACTGGCTGCCCTTCACCACCATTGTGGAATGCCATCTATCATGAATTCCATGGCCATTATTATCATGAGATCAGACCAGCCGGGCTCACCTGAAAGCAAGCACCACAAGACTGGGGCCTATTAACATTCCCTTGTAGGAGGGGAGGGTCATCAGATCCTCACCTGAGAGAAGAACAACTCCCCAATTTCAGCAGCATATAATTCTGCCCAGCTGTATACAGAACTCACATGGTACTAGCAGCTGGGCCCAATCTGCAGCTCAGGGTTACATGTACCCCAGGGCGCCAAAGATGAGAGACCCCTGACAGCTAGAGTATATAACAGGTAGTAAAAGGCTAGATGATAGGGGTAGCTCTATTTGTGCAGCTATGGGGAGGCCATCACCCATGACATTAGGGTAGCATTCTTCAAGTGATGTAACTGTCTGTGGGGGGGGATGTCACTCATGTCCTTCCAAATCATCTTAAGTCCCCATATATAAGTCCAATAAACTCATTGGTTCACTAAAGTGGAGTTGTCCTTGGTCTGACACTGTTGCCCAATGAGTAGACATTCACTTGTGTCTCCCCCAAAAAAGCCATGTAACACTTGGTACCTAAACAGGGACGGGACAGAACCAAAGATGAGCTTGGAAGAGCAGTCACATTTCTACCCCATGCGGGTAGAAAGGCATGAGATGGAAGCTAAGCTATATGAGGATGAAGTGGACATAGGTGTAATACCAACATGGCCAACCATTCCTGGGTGGTATGGCCCACTTTCTTGATATAGATGCTGTTGCTGTGTCTGCTACACACTTGCAAAGCTGTTGCGTGTAAAGCTGAAGTGTGCCTGGTGGAAATCCCATGGAGGCCATTTTCTTCTGTGTTTGTATAGAATGGCACATCTCCTTGATAAATGTGCTCTGCCAGGACAATATGGGAACATTTTGAGATCCCAAGGATGGCTGAAGACCAGAGAACATATTGCAATCCCTGGAAGTAGCACAAGAGGAATGGGATTGTTAGGAGCTGTAGAGGAAGCTGTCCTACCCCTGATACGGGTGATAAGACTGCAACTGAAGCTTAGCTGTCTTCCCAGAAAGAGTTTGCCCACATAAGAAAGCAATTATGAGAAAAAGGACCTGCTGGTGTCATCCGCCATGATTAGCCTATGACTTGGTAAGTAAACTGGGTAAAGGAGAGGGTGAGGTGGAGGGTCGTGTTTCTGCTTCTTACAGCTAGGGTGTGACAAAGGAAAGGGGCTCCAAATAATTCTGTGCAAACAGCCCTTTCTAGGATCCAAACCTCTGAGTCCACGGGAACAGGGAGGAAACGGGTAGGAATGATAGTGAGTGAGCAAAGCAGAAGAGAGCCTCTGTGTGGTGACCAGTTCCCCCAGGCCAGCTAGAACTCTTTGTGGGAGCGCTAAGAAGGAAGAGAGCTCAGCAGAGACTCAAAACTGGTATGGGCTTCTGTGACTTTGCCAAGCCCCCTAGTGGGTCATGATCTTTATGAGGTGGGAAAGGCTCTGGTGGATCTGAGTGACTTAGACCAGCATGTAAATCAGGTTTGTAAAGTACTAAAGCAATCAGGAGGGGATGAGAAAAAGAAAAAGCAGACGAAGGGGGGCTGTCCAGGTCACTTGAAAGCAAATGTGGCAAGATTGGTGTGGAGCCAGGCTTCCTAGGGAAAACCTGACAGAGAGCCAAGCGCTGTATTTGTGAGTTTCTGGAAGGCTTTAAAGCCTGAACAGTTCACCAAAGAAGTGCAGGTGATCCCTGCTGCCAGCTGCTGTGAAAGAAGCAGATCTCATGGGTAGGCACTGTGCCAACCGCTCCCCTACCAGGGAGGCCAAGGCTGCCTGCAGGCATAACACTCAGAGTGACCAGAGGCTTCACAGTCAGCTGCAGACTCATTGGTCCATCTCTAATGTGCATGGATGGGTTCAAGGTCCAGGTCCTACTTGGGTCCTAGTGGCCTACAGGGACATAAGGAGAAGTGAGTCTTGGTGATGGATGCGTAGACAAAGGATGCCTGTGTAAAAAGGTTTTGTTCTAGAAGAGGTGGAGTTCACATCTCCTCCAGGACAAGTCACACAGCACATGCCAATCATTACTTCATGTGTCCCATCCATTTTTATTTTAATTGTGGGAAGGCAATTCCCAGTCACCAGAAAAATAAACAGAATTAAAGGCTAATTTTTGCCACTTAGAGATAATAACTAGAGAACACTGGGCTGATTTTTCTTCAAAATACATGAGTCAAAATATACCTACACATTTCCATTCTAAAGCAAAAGATCTATGCTGAGTGCAAAGATGCTGAGTATCACCGAGTCAGATGCCTGACACTACCCCTAAGTATCCCATAGCCACGGGATTAACTATCAAGTCTTCATTGAGACACCACACAACCAACAGCACACTGATGGGTAAGGTAAATGCCTTCAGATGACTCCCTGGAAAAGAAAAGGAACTCTAAACAAAAGACCATCCTGGTCCCTAGACCAGATAAGCAGTAAGAGTGACATTGCCAAAGGAGATGGTTTGGAAACCATTAAAATTCCGCTCCCCAGCCACCACCCACCTTTCCTCCCCCTGCCTCAGAACCCTCAGTATGTTCTCAAGCACATTATCATATTGTTCACTCTAGCCACTCTGTGGTTCACCTCCGTCTCCCTACCAGCCCCGGAAGTCCGGCAGATCACCACTCACAATCCTGGCTATGAATGTGGCCAGTTTCCACTCTTGGAGTGGTACTCTATCAAGTATTCCTCTTTTTGTGTTTGGCTTGTTTCCCTTAGCTTAATTTCCTCCAGACTCATTTACATCCCCTCCCACAGCAAGATGGTCTGCCTCAAGACTGGCTAATATGTCGTTGTCTGTACCTACCCCTCCTCCACAGTCTGGCCATCCAGCACACTGAGGTTGCTTCTGTGTCTTCACTATTTTCAACAGTCTTGGCAACAATGTGAGTATGAAGTGAATGTGAAAGAGCAGGTATTTCTTGGGGACCTGCTCTTAATCCAGGATAGAAAGGAATATGTGATGGGCTAGGTGAAGGAACCAAGATGGAGCCCCCGTGTTCCACCCCACCACCCCACTCAACTGTCTGCTGATGTGCCAATGGGCACACAGGTGGGACAATCAAGTCCTCTCCCTAGGAACTTGTGTGTGTTCAGCCAGTGCCAACGACTGCCTTCCAGGCACCTTGTGGGCCAATATCATCTTGAGATCAGAGCAGCTTTGATTACCCACAAGTGCCCCTCCCAAGACCTGAGCCTATTAACACTCTAGTAGAAGGCAGGGAGGGTGCTGGGTTCTTCCAGGAGCTTAAGAAAATACAGATACCCCAGGAATCACTGTCTTCACAATAAGCCTGAATAACTAAGGGAGGGTCTTTCACTGATGTCCTGTGCTAACTTAGGATCGTTGGTGAAGGTTAATTTTTTAATTCCTTGGGCTGGGGTACCCCCTGGAGCCTCCCTGATTGTTCGTCAGGCATCATTCCCATCATTACTTTGTAACTGCACCCCCCACTCCCACCCCACAACTGACAGTCTGTAGCAACAGGTAACAGACTCTCAGCTAAGACATCTGGAGCAGCAGGTCCTGGGAGAATCTTCAGAGTCCAGCCTGCACAGCCCTCGGCCCTGCAGCTTGTGCCTTAGTACCTACCGCTGCCTCCGACCTGTGTGAACATTTTTCTCTTGTGTCAGTGTTACATGGCAAAGGAATATGGGGGTTGGGAGAGGAAAGCAGGAAGAAGAGGAGGAAACAACAACGGAATACCCAATACTAAGACAGTCTCAGTCTAAATCCTGAGTAAACTGTGTCTGACTGAAGTCGGTGCTGGCCAATGGGCTTCTTGTGCTGGTGGTTGGTGAGGAAGGCCTGGTTCCCTTTTGGATACTTACTGAGCATCTCACATATGTGGGCTCAGTTCTAGGCCCTCAATGTTCCAACTTTCCGTGATCATGGGGAATCTACAGCTATGCTGCCATTAGTTTTGTGGCTATTGAGCCCCTGGTATGTGGTTCAATGCACTGAAGAACAGAGTTCATTGCAACCGAACTAGCTCTCCACATCTGATGATGGCTCTTAGCGAGGAGGCTGTGTTAGATGGTTTGCCTAATTGTGCAGGGTAGGAAACACCGGCTCAGTTTAGTAAAGCAGGAGATACTCAGAGATGGAAAGTGGCATGCCTGGGGTCACAGGATGAGCCAGAGCCAGAATCCAAACTGATTCTGTGACACACGATAACTACTCCACACTTACACACATGGGCGTGAAACTTTGATAGGGGATAAAAATAAAACGGGACCGTCCCATCTCTCAGGCATGAGCACTGTTTTAGTTACAAAGCCAAAACAGAAAGCAAAGCCAGCGGCAGGACCCACACTATCAATTCCGCCTACCCATGTAGACTTCTGGCCAGCGGGCTTGGCGAACAGCTCTAGCAGTCCTGGCTCAACACAGGCCTGTGGTCGAGCATGTTTTATTGCATGCTGAAACTCTAAGACTGCTCAGCCTCCAAGAACAAAAGTGATTGCAGGGCAGAGAGGGAAGGGAGGCTAGACTTCCCCTCCTGACTCTGAGGGTGGACACCATGCCTGGCAAGTTGCCTTCTGCCTTCACAGCACCACACCGCACCCCACTTCAGAGAGGCCCCATTGCCTGGGAAACATCTCCACTGCCTCAGCTCCCACGCCCAGGGGAGCTCCCATCTCTAACAGTTAGGGCCAGCCATTCAAATCATATTACACTGTAAGTGGTTCTACAAATTGTCAGCCGTAATGAAATTTAGCCAGAAGCAGCAGGAGAGGTGCAAACAGTTAGAACTGGTTTCTTGGGTTTCCGAGACCCAAATTCAAGTGGTCAAAGCTTCTCATGAAAAAACGCAGGGGGTGTGGGTTTCCTGTGGTCATAGGGGCACCCTCTCACAATCCTTTCTTTCCCCGTGCCCCACCCCAAATGGTACTGAGTCAGTATCCTTCCCCACAAGAGAAAGTCTTGGTGACTTCTTTACCCAGCAAAAGATTTGGCTGGTAGAGGCCCCGAGGAAATGTGGGGAGAAAGAATAAAGCTGGAGAGCTTGATCCCCAGCCTCAAGTATGGATTTCAGGAAAAATCCTGAGAGAGGAAACCCACCTGCCAGGAATCCCTCCAGGAAACCAGCCTGTCAGACAGTACCTGTTCTCTCCACACTGCCAAAAGCCTGCAGGTGGCAAGCTGCAAGGAGGCTGCTCATTATCCTGCCCCTTATCTACCAGTCAGTATCACCCCCAGGTGAGCTTTCCATGGCAGATGGGTCAGGCACAGTCTCTACTTGCAGACTACTCACCACTTAGTGTTGACTGAATGACCACCTTGTCTGGCCAGTCACCTGCACAAAGCACTTTTGGGGAAAGCCTTAGGAGCCTATTGCACAATGGACAGGACTTGCCTCTTTCATATTTCAGCGGGAGGGGGGGAAGGAGGGAAAGGATAGATCCCAGGAAGACCAAGAAATGTGCTACCAATGTGTGAGTGTTTTCAAAACTTGGAATTTCAAATCATTGCAGACGGAAAGAACAGGTGAGGAACCTGGAAGGAACAGGTGAGACCAAGGCACGTGGGCAGAAGGACAAAAGGTCAAGGGTCAACTAATGTAGCCATGGTTCCATTTGCTTCTCATGTTCTGTTTCCTACCTCAGAATATGTTCCCCTCCTTGAGGCACGACTTGCTGAAGGAGAAATCAAACGCTTGTGACCCTTTCTAAATCACTGAGCACATGTCCAAGAATGAGAGCCCAGAGAAGACACAACATTTGCCCAAAGCCACACAGCAAAATGGTAGACAATGAAGAGCCAGAATGCAGATCATTCTGTTTGGGTAGGGTCCTGAAGTTCATGGACAGAGGAAAAGTTACTGCCTGTTGCTCATGGCACCCTCCAATGGCAGAAGAGGGAGGAACAGCTAGGTGACCTCTAAGGTGGAATCCTTATAAAATGTCAAGTTCCGGGAGTGTCTGGTCTTCCAGAGTTCTCCCCAAACCTGAACAGCCTAGGCACAGTGAATGTGAGCTACTGGGGTCCAGGACCCTGCATGGTGGTCCCTGGGCTTAAAGATGAGAAAGCTGAAGCCAGGAGGGGGCCAAGAGTCTGCCCAAGGAGCACGGCTTCTGCCCACAGCACATGCCTGGGATGCCCGGGCCAGGGCTGTGCCCCTGTTGTGTGTAGTTCCCACTAACCTGGTTTCCTACTTCTCATCCTCCACCAGGCCCAATGGCCATGGTCTCTCCTGAAATGAGAACACCTTCTGGGGCCATTCCTGTGGACACTGAGTCACCGAATGGAGTGCCCCAAAGGTTGTAGGGTGAGCCTGGGTGATGAGAAAAGGCTGTTTCCTCAGATTCCTGTGATGGCCACAGCAAAGAGTGCTTGCTAGGCTAGCAGGATCTACTATCACCCGTATCTCCTCACTATCACCCGTATCACTATCACCCGTATCACCCGTATCACCGTATCACTGTCACAGCCTCATCTATTACAGATGAGAGTATTTAAGCTCAGAGAGGTTAAGTAAGTGGACAGTAGATACATAGCTAATGAGAAAAGTTTGGAGCCAAGGTTGGTTTTGGTTTTTTGTTTGTTTGTGGGAGTGGTTATTGTTGTTTTTCTTTTTCTTTTGTTTTGAGCTGCAAGCTTTGACCTTTCCTCTGTACCGTGCCTATGCTGGGTGTGTGGGAGTGAGTCATTCCCCAAGTCTTTGAATCTCAGCAGCCTTCAAACCTGCTAATGCAATGAGAGCAATAGAGATTAAGTCTCAAGAGATCTCAAAGAGCCCAGATTTCTTCACTGGAGATGGAAGATCCCAGTCAGAAAAGCACATTCCATTCATCACCGCCTTCGGAGTAATGAGTGAGGACGCTTCTGTAGGCAGCCCTGGCCTCTCTGCAGGACCTACAGCAGAACCCTAAAAGCCTCCTTCTCCATCATTGGTACCAGTCCACCAATCTGGACTTGGAATCGTCCTCAGGTCTGTCCACTCCTCTCCTGTCTTGGGTGCGCAGATACTCTTTATGTCTCTCCAGGAAAAGTCACCAGGGGTCCATATTCCCTAAAGATGGGATGCCAGTATGCTTCAGGACTCAGCTGGTCTGCATTTTCTTCTGGCTAGGGGACCCACATTGAGTTTGGGGACACAGTGATGCCCTCGGGGAGTATCAGGACAGCCAACATGCTGGACAGACAGAATTACCAACTCCAAATCTCATATACTTACAGTAGGAGGATATAAGGAAACCACCCAGAGAATGCCTGGTGAGTGTGTGACCCTCCTCCACAGGGTGAGTCAGGGACCCAGGCCTCTCCACATGGCGGGGGGTGGGAGGAGGGTTCCATCACCTGCTGGTATTCAGGGAGGGTGACAGAAAGACACAGAGAGGATTCACAGCGGCTTTTCAAAAACCTGGGCTCCAGTCTCCCAATCCCTCATCTTGAAGTATCCAGCATCCCCAATCCCCCCACTGGATAGACCAAGTCCTCTCACTTTTGTGGGGACTCTGACAAAGTGTGTCCCAGTAGGAGGCTACGCCTGGTAACACCACCAGACTGCCTCTACAGGAGGACACTTGGGTCAGACGGAAGCCCTCCAAATTATCCATTCCTTCAGCTACAAATCAGAGTCAAAATACTAATTCAGGTGGTCCTTGAGAGTCTTAAGCAAAATGAAAGAATCAGGCCCAGCAGCACACACCTGTAATCCTAGAATTCTACCTTGGGAGGTGGAGGCAGGAAGACATTGAGTTTGGGGATAGCCCAGGCTACATAGTGAATGAGACTCTGACATGATAGATCAAGTCAGAGAAAAGAAAGTAAAGGACAGAGAGGAGGGAAGGAGAGAGAGAGAGAACAAGAAAGAGACAGAGGGAAAAATTACTTCCAACGGTACTCTTGACATTTTCAATTTCCAGTGTGTGGACATGAGATTGGTCCATGCAGGTACTTTCCAACTTGCCCAGGAAACTGTTACAGTTTTCCTTGGAGCAGCAGACACAGCAAAGGGGGGCCCAACTGCAGGCATCTCTCTTGCCTGCACTCCTGCCTGCACTGTCCTGTCCTACATAAATGACACTGTGAGTCCTGCAAAGGCCTAGTGGCTTTCCTGGCCAGGAGTGCTCAGTTCCTGGCATCAGGTTCTGAGTGACGGAATGTGCTTTGGGTGCCACCTTGCTTCAAACACCAGAGCACCTAGCAATTGAGCTGGATGGGGGAGGGGTGGGCTGGCTAGGACAATGCCATTGGTGCTCTAAGGTTTTTGTTTTTCAACTAATTCCACCTTTTAGTAGGTTGCAAGTCAGCCTGGGGGGGGGGTTAGATCACATCATTTAAATATCGACTCTAATTGGGTGCTGGCTTTTGTTCCTTGCTCCATGTGAGGGCTGAGATCATCAAGATTCTAGATGACACTGCAGGTGAGTGGTAGAGCCATTCGAACGTGTGCGCGCACGAGAGAGAGAGAGAGAGAGAGAGAGAGAGAGAGAGAGAGAGAGAGAGGGAGAGAGAGAGAGAGAGAGAGCGCGCAAGTGCACGAGTGTAAAGCACGTAAGTTCTTGACCTGCCAGATTTGTTTTTGCACAGGAAGTTTGAGGTTTTTGTTAATTTTCACTTCCAACCTCATTGGTAAGTGAAATGCACACTCTGATTATCTATCACAGTTGCTTTCACTTTCATGTGTCCCACTACCCACCCACTCCTAACACTGGACATCTAGCAGTGTCTGCAGATAAAAATTTGATTATCATACATGGGAGAGTGCTATTGTCATCTAGCAGATAAATGTCTGGAGTGGCACCAAGTGCCCCACAATGTGAAAAGAGCAACCCCCACGGGAGAATCACCTGGACCCAAAATGTCACCATGCTGAGGTGAAGAGCCCCTGAGGAAAGGGGAAGTACTCTGTTCAAAGCAAAACAAACAAAGAAACAAAGGAGGGGCCAGGTGGACCACGGGAGGGGCCAGGTGGGCCACGGGAATGGCAGCTGCTTGGACCTGCTATACAAGTGCCCAGCCCCCATTCTTCCTGGCCTTTAAGCCAGAAACCTAAATTTCAGTGTGAAACTATGATTCTTTTAAAAGTCCACATCTAATCTGCATACTTTAAAAATTCTATGCACGTTAAACAAAACAAATCTGGAGACACTGAAGTCAGGGGGTACTGAGTAGGAGCCAGGGCTGCAGCCGCGCCAGAGAAAGGCCCCTCCCCACAGGGAACAAGCATTAACATTACCTCTTAGAGGAACCCGCAGGCTTAGACGGTCCCTTGACTTACCGGACTCCCCTCCCAGGCAACTTCTGTTGTGCTATGTATATGTAAGAGAATCCTGCTTGTGTGCTTTCCCTGAACAACAACTGTAGCAGCTAAGTAAAGTTGTATTCTCCCATTTTCAACACCAGGGGTTCAGCTTCACAAAGCCATTCCTCAGCTGTTCAGGGTGGCAAAGCAAAGGGCAGTCTTAGCTCCAAGACAGCTTGCTGGATCTCCAGTGTCTACACAGAAACATCAAGAAGGGGTTTATCCCACTCTTGGGTCCCCACACAAGCATTAATACACATACCTCTGTGGTCTGATCACCCCAAGTTCTCCTAGCGCTCAGAACCTCAGCCCCACATCTAAAGCTGCATTTTCCCACTGGGAGTGAGGTTTTTCCCCAGGGCTCGGTCTGATGTTTCATCCATTAAGGCAGGTGGCGTGGACACTGAGCAGGTGGAGGCTGGAAGTACAGGTACTCCTGCGCAGGGCAGACTGACTCCAGAGAGCCAGCCACCCAGCCTGAAATTCCAGTGCTGCTGGGGTGAATGAGCCCTAGCTAAGAAGGGACAGTCTTTGGGTCATGAAATAAGCAACCAGCAGAACATTCCAGTTGATTTCCACATGCTCTTCATCTCAAACAACGCTTTATTTCTCTCTTCAGCTCATTCTTTTCTTTTCTTCTGGCCCTTCTCTCCATTCCAAATGTCTTCAGGGGAGAATCCTCTAGCACAATTCTTACATCTCAACCACAGCAAAGCAAATAAGAAAAGGAACAATTAACAGTTGACTGGAGGCCATCAGAAGACCAGCATTAATGTACAAAATGATTCCTTGAGGTTCAAGCTTAAAACGCTTTCATGCTGGAATATAAGTGTTTTTGTTTTTTTGTTTTTTCTGGAGGTTCTAAGCCATTATCCAAGCCCACATCAGACTCAGATGAACTCACCCTTCTCTGCTAAACACACACACACAGGAGCATGCTGGGTTTCATAAAATGATTTTAATAGAAAAGTACAAGATATGAACAAAAATAAATAATCTTTATCTCTTTTCTAGCTCAGCAAGTTGAAAACTGTATAAAAATTGGCCTAAGATGTAAGTTCCTCCTTTCTTTAAAAACACTGTGAGAGCTTTTATTCAACCTTCTAGATTGACTCTCACCAACCTTTAATGACATCTGCTTTATAAAGTTGGCTAACAAACCGTTTCCCTAACATAAAACATCATCAAATCATCATATTTAAGTTGTAAACTCCATAACAGGCAAATTAGAAGATCCCTTTTATAAGGTTTAATTCTTATGTCTCTAAATGTCTCTGCAATTAAAAAAAAAATCATCTCAACCTTCACAACATTGTATCTTGTTTACCACTCCACAAAGAGAGGGATGAGGACAAAATGCTTTAAGAAAATAAATATTTAAAGTATGCTTTACAGTAACAGTGCCTTAGAGCTGTGCCTCCGTGCTTGTTTGCATTAAATATGTACTTGAAGTTGCAAGCAACTTTGCAAGCAACTTTCTCTGCTTGTATTTCCAGACCCAACAGTTTTTACAGGTGGTGTCCACTACTGATCACTTTCATCAGTTAATACAGCTCTTGTCCACGGTTCTGTCATCCTGCTCTCAGGCCCTAGCTGAAGGTTCCAGGGGC
Source organism: Meriones unguiculatus (assembly GCF_030254825.1). NCBI lineage: Eukaryota > Metazoa > Chordata > Mammalia > Rodentia > Muridae > Meriones > Meriones unguiculatus. The sequence goes on along the minus strand of NC_083357.1, from coordinate 6,395,935 downwards.
TTGAATAACATTTCAGAAAAACACATTGGAAACTGCTATTGGAAAAATCCTCAGAGAAAGAGTGTGGGCAGGCAGCTGCTGTCATAGGAAGTGGCAGTCCCCGAAGGTCAAGAGCACAAAGAAACAGGACTGGAACAACACAGCCTTGACCCAGGAGCCCAATACTGACCATTTTGGACATGGTTTTGTTTGCCACTGTCTGAATATAAATGTTTCATTGATGTTCCTGTACTGGGAAGGTCTTGAATACGCTCCAGGATGGGAAGAAAAAAGATGCTGACATTGCTACATCGAGTATATGTTTTAGCAATAAAGAACACTGGTCAATATACAACTGAAGAAAAACTGAAACAGATGTGACTCCTAGAACCACAAGCGTTTGAATTTGGCCAGAAATGCTATTTTAAACACTCTATATGTTGGTCTACTGTTTTTTTTTTCTTTGTGGAATAATGCATTCTTGGTTTCCTTTAAAGGTTTCAATATGTTACAAGGTTATCCAGAAAGAGAAGAAGAAAAAAAGAAAAAGAAAGAAAGAAAAGGAAAAGGCTAGTTAATGTACCAGTCTGCACAGCCCTGGCCAGATTCTTGTCTACATTTCCAGAAAGCAGAAGGCCTTCTAGTACCGCACATCACACAGGAGCCTTTAGTTCCTGTTCTCTACAGACCCTTGCTTTCTTGCCACAAAGACTGCCTTCAACTGGGACAGAGAAGGCCAAAAGACCGATGGCGAGCTCACAGAGAGACACAACAGCAGCGGTAAACACAATGACACGTGCAGACATGCACATACACATGCATACGTGTCTGTATAAGCTGAAAGTCTGGTCATGGATGAAAGCATGAGCCTTTTTGGTTCATCTCTGGGATATTACAATAGCAACACACTCTAAAACAATTAAGTCGCGTGCATAATGCTAAAAGAATGTGAGCAATCCTGTGACCAGCTTTAAGCCATCTGCGTGATTTCTTTCTCTATTTGAAGGAACATATAGGAAAAGAGAATTCCACTTTTTTTTCTGTTACATATAGAGCTCTTTTGAGGCTTCCAAATTGTGCAGTTTTGGTAAAAATTGTCTGCTCTTTTATTATTTGAACACGTAGCTGCTGCCCTAAGCTGTCTCTTGTGGCTTCTCCTAAAAATATTTCTCCACATGAATTAGCTGAAGGACAACTGAAACCTCTTACCAATATACAAGTAACATTTTATTTTATATTCTATCTTCCATTGGCATAAGCCTTTCGATGTTTTTTTAAACCAGTGAAATATACAAATCACACAAGACAGAAATATGTACATTAAAAGTACAGAATAAAAGCCATAAAGGATATACAAAATATCTGAATGATGTGTAGAATATCTTACATTAAATAGTTTTTTAAAGCTAGGATTGTTAAACTCCACTCTGCTCATAAACATGAATCATTTAAAAAGAACATAATCTGATTTAGCAAATAAAAAAAAAAAGAGTACTTCATGGTTTTTGTAGAATAAAAACCAAAAAAGTGACATTTTAAACTAGATTAGTGCTTTTTTTTCCATTTCAAGATCTTTTGCTTGTGATTCACTGTAGCTGTGGGGAAATGAATATATTTTTGGGCAATAAGTTAAGAGCCACAGGACTGAGGTGACCAGAAGGCTACCAAGCCCATGAAGGGAGACATACATCTTTTCAAACCTTAGAAAAACGGTATCAGGCCGTGAAAACAACACAGCAGATGTCACTTTTGAAATAGAGGTGCCCTTATTTTAAACTAGCTATCTCTGTGATGAGCTGGTTTGCTTCAGGATCAGTCCTGTCAGAAAGACAGGCACAAGTCCTCACTGAGAAATGAGGTAAGCAAATGGAGGTGAGGCTGGTGCTCCTGGGTTCTGGGAGCTTCTAAAGGTCCAGGGCTGCGACAAACCACAGTGCCCTCCCCACGAAGAACACCAAAGAGGGTGGAGAACTGGGGGTGGGCAGGAAGCAGAAAGGCCACTTTCTGACCAACATACATTTCAGGACACCAGCCCTGAATGCTTCTTCAAAGTCTAGCTTGCTTCCTGGTGTTGGTGGTAGGATCCTGTGAAGTCGCAGGCCAATGTCAAGACTCAAAACATTTTGGGAAAAAAAGAAATCTCAATTGGCCTGCAATGAAGGACAACAATACTCCAGGCAGAGTGATCCCAGAGCAAACTGTAAATCTAAGTCATGGGCTGCACTGAGACGTAATTATATCTATATTTATATATGTATATTTATATATATGTTATGTACAAAGGACTGAGCTATCAGGCACCATTAAACCACATCCCCTCTTTTATAAACGCCACTGTTCAAGTACACTAGGAACAGTTTTAGCGTACACCTGCAGAATAATAGGAAAAGCACAAATGGATAGTCTCAACACAGGAATAGAACAACCCAACAGCCAGCTGTAACACCTCTGTGGACTCCTCTGGCCAAGTCACATCAGCCAAACCCATGAAGTTACTGTACCTCCAAAGCAAAGCCTTGGGGGATAAACAACCTCAGGTAGCTGGTTTTGTACTCCTGGGGACACTTCCTGCCCTACAAGCAATGAGCACCCACTGGAGCTGCCATTTGGAAGCACAGCCAGCAGAGTCCAGAGGCGGGGCTTAGGGTCAAGTAGGAAGGTGGCTGCCAAGGTCTCCTCAATGAGGCAGTCTGCCTTTCTGCAGTGCTCAGCTACATGGCAGTTCCTTGTTTCCCGGGTAGGGGGTCTGGCAAATGGGATTCATGGTAATTTTTCAATTTTAAGAAAATAAGATGGCTTTCAAAACAATGTTCTTTTGAGTCAGAATAAAGTCTGATATTCAGAACAAGCTGGGCTAACACCATAAGGTCATGTCCTCGATGTAGGGAATTTCAAGTTTTCTAATTTCTGGGCGCTTTCCTCCCCCAGCCCACCAGCTCCCCGAGTTTCCTGAACTGTTAGCAAATGACATGTCCATAAATGGAATATCCGTAGATGGGCTGTAGTGACACATGATATGCCTGCCTATGAAGATATGAGATTTTCAAGTCCTCCAAAAATACAGAAAGCAGGCACATAACCTCTGGAATGGGGAGTGTCTCATAGTCTATATTTCTGGCATATATGTATATTTAACACACCTATGTTTAAGACCTTTTGTCTTGGGCCGGAGCATCTGCCATCCATTTTGGTCACAGGAGCTGAGTCATTCATGGGTCTGCACCACCTCTTTCACCTGGATACCACCCATCCCACAGGACTCCATGTTTGAGAAGGAAACCGTTTCTATGCCTTCTAAACGTGAACCCAAACCGCACAGCTAAGTTCGAACATGTGTTATTTCCCCTTTATCCTGTAGCATCAGAAGAAAGAAGTTTTATACTAACTTTGCAAAGATCCGCAAAATAAATATTTTTCTTAGTTTCCCCCACTATTGCCAAACATTAATTATAATATTAATAAAAACCCACAGAGTTCCTAGATGGTAACAGAAAAAATATATGGTTCCAGCTGCAATTCCTGGGGGGGGGGGGGATAAAAAGAACCAGAAGCACTGTACTTTCTATAAATAAGTGGGTCCTGGGAGTGGGACTGGGTGACGGGCGAGCAGGCACACCACTATTTGCAGACGAACTGATCCACGATCTCTGTGCACTTCTTGCACTTGACATAGCAGCACCAGTGAAACTTGCAATGACAGCGTTCGGTCTGCACCGTCTTAAACTGGTCATAGCCACGACCACAGCACATGAGCTCGCAGCCGTCCATGCCTTCTGAGGTCTTGTTGCACAGACGTCCCTGTGTGCCCAGCGAGCCCGTGCTCTCATTGCGTACGCAGTAGTCCGGGCTGGGGTCAATATAGACCAGGTCCTGCGTGGTCGGGGAGTTGAAGCGGCTGTTGACCTGGACCAGCTTGCCTCGGCTGTTCAGCCGCATGGCTGCCGCACTGTCGTACTTCTCCTTGAGGGCATCGCCCACCTTCCGGAAGTCCGCCAGCTGCAGCCAGCATGTCTTGAGGCTACACGAGCCAGACACTCCATGGCACTTACAGGCTACATCTGCCAGGTTGTATACTGTCTGTGGGAGGAAAAGGGGAAGGTTACAAAAAACGCAACTCCCTGGAGGGGCTGAGGTGCAGGCATGCGCAAGGTGAACAAAGCTGTTCTTCACTTTCTAGAGGCGGCCACGTCCCTTGGCAGGATCAGGTGCCGTGCAGTTTTCAATCCTCATCTCTAGAAATACTGTGCTGCTTTCTTTGAAACACTACAGCTCTCTGGTTTGCATCTTTCCATCTTAGCTATCACATTCAGGTGGGAAAAGAAAAAAAAAAATCCAGTGACCTCCACTTTTAGCAGTACAATGAAAACTCTTTCTTTGCCTGTGTTCCCTGAATGCAGACCCACACCCAAGCCTCTGAGGGCTGTGCTGTTATCCTTCTCTTCACAGAGAAGGGAATGGAGGCCTGGAGAGATGAGTTCCTGCCCAAACACTGGGAAGTGGGGAGTGCCAGGATCCCAGCCCTGCCAGTAAGACACCAAGCTCGTGTTCAATGACTTGGTGTGTGCTAAGCCGGGAAGGGGTCCATCCCCAGGGTCACCATGGTTTCAATCTTCACCCATCCTCCCATATTGCTGTGTGCCTCCACTGTCAGGGCAGCTCGGACACCTGTGATCTCATCCAGTGACACTAGCAGCTTTGTGGCATGTGCTGAAGGGGACGGTAGCATGGTGACGTAGCAAGGGCTCTCACACAGGCCGCACAGCCGGGTCGTGGGGGATTTGGTCTGGGATTCAGTCATCCCCACCGCTATCCCCTCCCTCTACAGTCCCTGCTCCGTCCTGTCCCGCCCTAGGTCTCAAGGACCACCTTGCAGCCATGGACACAGGATGTCTGACTCTGCCCTTGAACTTAAGCAACTGGCTGCCCCCTTTTAAGCCTATTTGCCACCTGTGGATTCTACCAACTGTGGAACCTACCACAGTCAGGAGGATAAAACTGTCGGAGGCAGGGAAGCACTTGGCACTCCAAATCCACCCAGCAAACCTGGTCTTTCTCCAGGGTGATGGGGCCATGGCCCTGGGTTTTTGCCCAGTCACCTCAGGCCTCCCAGGAGCAGTGCTCATAGGCCTGGCCTGACAGCACTGTGCCCAGCAGTCTGGGAGGTGGTGGTTGCCTATTTATAGCCCTGACTTCCCACAGTTTCTCATGCCAGCGACCTTCCAGAGTCATCATGGTGTGGCAGTGCTAGCCAGGGCCTGTCCAGAGCTGGAGCTGCTTCTGCCCAAACAACTACCTTCCTCCTCCAAGGACTCATAGGAACTTTCTTTTAATAGGGGCCAGTATACTCTCTTGCCATAAAGACTTCCAGTCTGAGGAAGGTTTTGCAAATATATTTAACCTTTGCTCCCTTTTAAGGAAAACCAAAAGCTAATGCCCTACAGAAATGTTAATATGATTTCCTGGCATAGTGTACAACTTCTTAAGGTACCCAACCCCCACCTTGGAGAAGAGCTGGTTCCTGTGTACCTTTCTAACCAAGATCCTTCCTTTAGCTCATTGTGGCCATGATGGGTCAAAACCAAATAAATGGCACATTTAAAGATGCAAGTATCAAAAATAGCAAAGGCATTTCTCAACTTCTCCGGGGGTCCCTCTCACCATTTGGAAATGCTTGACCCTCTCCTGGCAGTGGAAAAGCCCCTCAGGATTTCTCTCTAGGAAAGTGGTCAGGAAGTTCCAAGTGGCCTGAGGCAGATCTAGTTGGATGTACCAGTCAGATCCAATACAGAGGGGAATGATGCCAGAAGGTGGGAACCTGGGAATGGGCTCTCAGGGGCTTCCAGAGAACAGAGCTGATGCTTCCCCCTGTAGGACAACCAAAACCTAAAAAGAGGTACAGTCCCTGAGGTGGATGGCCTGAGGGGACACATGCTGGATTTTCTCCCTAGCAATCACCTGCCTCCTCAGGGAAGCAGAAGCAAAATCTCATTGTACTTAGCCCTCCCCTGACACTCTCAGGTGTTTAATATCCATGTTAAGAAGTTAGCTGGAGTTATCTCCATGATCTCTGACTTCCCCATGTCCTATTATTCTGTGGTGTTTAATAATTAACTTATTATTTATCAAGTCCTGACTACTGGCTGACCTTAGGCTAAAAACTGAGATTGAACCAAACGAAACATTGTTGTAAGTCAGATTTCTTACGGTGTACCCAAATACCTGACATCACTTAGTCCTCACAATGACTCTTTACCATGGCCACTGGAAGGTGAGGAAATGTGGAGACTGAGGCTCAGAAACTAAGAGAGAAGGGCCTGACTTTAAACCAGCATCTCCCGTGGTTGCTCCGTACCTTTTCATCCCTAAGTTCAGATACATGTGTTTAAAGCAAGTTAACTGAGGCTTGTAACACAGATCCACTGCTTTTCTTCAGCGGCCACTAAGTGGTTCTCTTGGCCTCAGTTTCCCAATCTGTAAGATGAGGGTGTGGGGCCAGAGCATTCTGAGGCTCCTTCCAGTCCTCTGTGGTCTACTCTGTGATTATCTTCCTTTTTCCTCACCCCAAAATACAGAAGAGTGAAATCTCTGACCAGAAAGTTCCTGGCACTTACCTTGGGTTCTGTGAAAAAATAATGGCCCTGGTTTTCAATGCTGCCAAAGTTAAGAAACATTTTCACCCCTTCATTTTAAAGCAGCCATAAAGTGCCATGTGTTTAACCGCAGGGGGAAAAAAGGGTCTTTTAAAATATCTTGGAGTAGCTTTTCATATGCCCAACAGGGAAAGGAAAGAGCGGAAACCAGGAGAGGCTCAGGAAGGCTGGGGACAGATTGTCAGTTTCTCTTCTCTCAAGAGCCACCCTGGATTGGCCAGCTGGTCAGACTTGAGAAATGCCAAACTGCTAAAACTTCTTTCCTTTCCCTTAAAAAGGCCCGTTGGAAATGCTCTCAGCCCATCAGGTCTGCCACATAACACCAGAAGACAGACAGAAAAAGAAGAGCATCCAGAGCAGAGGTGAGACCTTGCTCATTGCTTTCCCCAAACTGAAACCCAGGCCCAAATGGGTGACCTCTACTACCCATTGGTGGGGATCAGATAAAAAGGCACACAACATAGTTCTCAGAAAACAGCTGGAGCTCCAAGACCCAGGGTCCATCAATGGGATCATTCAGCCCCCTGGAGGGGCAGGGTTTCCTGAATGTGTGCCTTTCTTCCAAAGAAGCCCCTCACAAAGAAAGTGACCTTAGGGAAAAACAAACCTGTAATCCCAGCACTCACTGGGGAGGCAGAGGCAGGTGAATCTCTGAGTTGGAGGCCAGCCTGGTTTACAAATCGAATTCCAGGACAGCCAGGGCTACACAGAGAAACCCTGTCTTGAAAAAGAAAGAGAGAGAGAGAAAGAAAGAAGAGAGGGGGAAAGGGGAGGGGAGGGAAGGAAGGAGAGAGAGAGAGAGAGAAAGAGAGAGAGAGAGAGAGAGAGAGAGAGAGAGAGAGAGAGAGAGAACAAAGAGCCCTGGAAGAGCAACTGAGGCAGAGGAAGATGAAGGAAGCCAAGTATACACAGAGCCCCAAAGTATGGGCATCCCTGAGAGACCCAGGAAGGACCCAGAAGCTCCTTCTCCTCTGGATCTGGGGGAGGGGGTGTGCGCGCGCGGTGAGGTGGGGGGTGGGGGTGAGTCAGGCTGGGAGTAGGCGGTCATGGGGGGTTGGTGGTGGCAGGGGGACCCTGGCACTCACCCTGCGGCCTGCTTCATTGTTGTGCAGGTTCATGAGGATGCGAGCGCTCTCATAGGAGCCCTTGGCGTGGATTCGTTCTCGTTCTCGCGCGTCCACAAATTCCTTGGCGAAACGATAGCCGTAGTCGATGTTGTCCCCGCAGCCGCCCCACAGCCAGTCCCGAGGCAGGTCCTTGGGGCGCGCAGCTCTGCTGCAGCCACAGGTGGATAGCTCGCCCTCGCGGCACGCTCGGCTCATGGCGTTCACCACACCGGCCGCGCTCACCGCGTACGTGAAGGCCGTCTCTCGGCTGCCTGCGGGCAAGGAGGGAGGGTCACTAGATTGTGCGTGTGTGCGCGCGTGCGCGTGCGCGTGGCTGGCGGCGGGGGGCACTAAGGCCTCCAACACACTGGCCTGTGCAGGCTGGAGAAGGCTGGGAGAGCACCAACACTCACCAATGCTTGGGGAGGTCGAGGACCTCACCACATCAGGCCTTGGACCCAGTTGCGAGGCTGAGGAAACCACTCCTCAAAAGTAAACAGTTCTCAGGCCTACTGAGGGCCGGAAAAACATGGACAGCAGCCCCCCACCCCCACCCCCAAGAGAGAAGTGGGAGCCTCAACACATGGGGAAGCTGGGTTACTTGGTAAAGGAAGAGGCAGGTACCTGCTTCTGCTGGGACATTTCAGAGCCCAGTCAGGCCTTCAGCATTGCTAAATTGATTTTCACTAACCCCTTTCCAAGATACTCCAAAACAACTTATTTCCAAAACTGTACGTGAAAGAAGTCATTGAGGGACAGCTCAGAACTGGGCTAGACGTTTTTACTCTGTTTCTAGTGTTGATATTATTTTCATCTCGAACAGAACATAATCCGCTAAGCTTGGAAGCCTCTGTGAATCTCAGGCCCCCATCCCCAGGCGGACATTGCCTGGGGGCCACTGTTGATTTTTGCCCAGCACCCTCCTTCTGCAGCTCTGTCTCTCCCCTCACATGGGTTCTTCAGTCTTTACCACCCAGTTCAACAGTTGAAATTTCTCATTTGAGAATGAGCCGGATTGCTCTCGGTACCTACCTCATCTAATCTTATCCCTCCCTTCCAGACTCTCCTGTCCTACATCCCTACCCATAGCCTTTGCCTCACACTGGTGAGAAGCCAACAGAGAGGAAAAGCAAACAGACCTAGGGAAAGGGGATGGGGGGGAGGGAGTAGAAAGTGTTCTTTCCTCAAACTGGTAAAGATTATCTCCCTATAAAGCACTCATAGGAGCCCTATTGATAGAGACTAGAGTAAGCTCTACTTGCACGCAGACACTTTTCTACATGTGACAAGAATCAATCTGATAAACATCTGCACTGTGAGAAAGAAGGGGTTAACATTCAGCCAGCTGGGTGAAGCTGGGCCTGGGTTTGGGGGGAAAGATGGGGCCTCACTTTCAAAATCAACTGTAAAATAAGGGTATTGAAATTGATGCTCACGAAATAAAGGTCTCTTCTGATGCTGTAATTCCCTATACCAGACTGGGTTTCTCAGACATTTAGAAAGCTTGTTAGCAATCTCTATGGAGCAGAGGCAGCACAAAGACAGATGATATCAGCAGGACCCAGCCAGCCCCTAAAGAGAAGGTCTAACCATGAGGGATGGTCCTGGGGACTCTGGTGCTCTCCCTCTCCAGGAATAAGCCTGTCTTACAGCTCCCTGGGGCCATTCATGATCCCTGGGAAGAACCATGGCTTCAAGTCACACAAACTCTTCCCTCCAACACTTAAAAAAAATGAATAACTTCAGGAGTATGCTGGTGGTTGGCAGGAGGCTACAACCAGAAAGCTCCAGTGGGGCTTTACATCTGCCTAGTTCAAATTAGACAGCAGAGTACATACATCGGGGAGCGGAAATAAATGAGGAGAGCAGACAGATTGGAGGGAGTTATCTGAAGATTAACACTGATAATACAGAAAATGCTGCGGCCTGGACCTGAGAGCTGTGGAATAAAAGCGTTGTGTGTAGGGGGAGAAGAGATAAAATGCCCCTGTGAGGACAGAGGGGGGTGAGACACTGTCCTTTTAAGTACACAGAGCATAAAGGGCTTTTATACATGACACAAATCACACAGCTTTTTCTCATAGGTCTAGCTCAATCAACTCCACTTTCATCCAGAACACAAAACCTGGTAGGAATCTCTAAGCTAATTGTTGACTGTGGAAAAACATCAGCTTGAAAAGTGCTCTTCGGCCGGTGGTCTGTGAGTCTGTCTAGTCATCCTGCTTGCTCATTTGGCTGTCTCCCTCTGCATGAAATCTATGCTGACTTGGATCCTCACATCACTTAAAAATGGTGCCTTCCTGACATCTTTTCACAGTGTAGAAACAAAGACAAGAGAGAGACAAAAGCTGGAAGGAAAGGGGAACATGATGAAAAATGAGAATGTTTCCAAAATGAAGCCCGGACCCTTCAGGAGGCGACTGTGTGCAGAGCCTCCAGGGCAACTGGCACCTTAGAAAAATGAGCCAAGAAAGGGGTCAAAGGTGGTGGCAGGAGCTTCTCAGACACTGGCCCCTCACAGGGTCAGAGTCTCACAGACAATTGTTATTCTCCACATCTCTGGGGTACTGAGGGTTTTGGAGTGAGCTGGGCACGCCTTGGGCACCAAAGGTGTTTTCTCCTAAGCTCACTGACCTCAAGCAAAGCCTGAGTTAGGAAAAAGAAGGTAAAGACATTCTTCTACTCTGTTCCTTCTCACCTAAAAAAAAAATCATTCTAATTTTTCTACTCTCTCCTTTCAAGTAGTAAGAAAAATAAAAATTAAAATAAAAAGACCTCTCGAGAGTCACACCCAATTTACCAGGTGGCTTTCTGCTCTGGAACAACCAGGTGCTTTGGAACCTCTGGCCAGTGAAAAGGCACCTGGGGCATCAGATGACCAGCTAACAACACTGGTCACTCTCCCACGACCAGGCTGTGGGACTCATGCAAGCCCCATCACCCAATATCTACCATGGAGTACTACACAGCCAAGGACCAAAGAGGGTACTTGCAAGGGACAACTAGGTACAAGCCTTTGGAGTGAGTGTTCTAATCAGGCCTTGAGGAGACAAGCACTTTGCATCTTGGGCCACATTTGAAATAAATCTTCTGCAGGGCTCAGATTCACTCAGCAAATGGGAGCTTATTCAGTAGACTCTTGCCAGAGAACCAGGAAAGGATGTTAAGTCAAAGCTGTGTCCAAGCGAATTCACAGTAAAAACACTTCCAACTGTCATCTTCCTCTGGCTTTTTCTAACTCCTGTCCCATGGCCTAAGAGGCAGCTGAGATGCATATAAGGAACATGTCCATAGAGTTTAGAAGGTTTTAGCTCCTCTCTTGAAGTGTCAGAAGACAAAAATAAGTCTCCACTATGTCCTCACTTGGGTACCTTAAGACAGCCTATATCCAGGGACCATTCCTGGTTCCTGAGGCTTGCTCCTCCAGGCTGACCCCAGAATATACATTAGCACATTTTAATCATTGACAGAAGGGACAAAGCCCCATGAACCCTGCAGGCTGGGGCTACAGGCTGTTCTCCCACTAGCATGGCTTCTAAACCTGTGTTAGTTTAGTTTATGAAGCTTCGTGGCTGAAGCATCCACTGACAACTCTTTTTTGTTCTCAATGAATGCACTTTTTAGGGTTTTCTTTCAAAAGTATTTTATCCATCTGTGATGGATATTAAGCCATCTTTTTTTCTCTCCAGTCAGTATAAACAGTTAATTGCCTTGATAAATTGACTCTTACTTTTGGAGTCACTGCAGTCATATTAATTATAAGGGCTTGTTTGCATAAAACTAAAAAGACCTAAAACATTCACACCAGAAAACACACAGGGCCCATCTGTCAAGTAGAATCCTAGACTATTGCAGAGAACCACAGGAAAACTGAACTTTCATTTTTTTTTTCTTTTCGTCCAATTTAAATTCTATCTCCTCCCTACATGGAGCAACAAGTTCAACAACATATTTAAAATTAAAACTCAAGCTGTAAGCAAAACACTTAAAACTGTTACTTCAAAGCTGGTTGAAAGCCCAAGTGTATATTTTTCTGCCGATTGTCAAAAATCACAAACATAAATTGTATCACTTCTTACTAAAATTCTTTCTGGGACTAAAAATAAAGTTTTTAACTTTATATATCTCTGTTGCCTCAGGAAATGTCTATATTAGGAAAATTAAAACCTTACTGCCAGCACTGCCAGCGTTCTGAAAGATGACAACTTGGGCCATTTAGATTGCGGCTTAAGACACTTATAACCATCAGAAGGGTTTTTAGATTTAAAAGGGTTTAAATGTCTTAGTTTTCCCCCATCTCCTTTTGATAAATCAAAGACAGTATCGTGCTTCTGCTTTAAATAAAACGCATTTTACAAAAATTAAGTGTTCCAGGCAATGATGGCATCTGTGATAGTGCCTTCCTGATTTGGTTCAAGAACTTAGAAATTAACAGTCTGAGGTGGGGATCAGAATTAATACCATTCTGGATAGTGACAAAAATCCTCAAGCCATCACCCAAACTGTAAAAAGTGGACACCTCACCAAGCATTCAAGCAAACATAAAGGCCAGTGCAGGACGAAGTTGAGGCGCACCACAAGCGCTTTCTTACCTATTTGCATCACCCTGCCAAAGACAGAGGTGTTGTCCACCGTGCTGCAGTTCCATCTCCGATGCCGAAACTGGTACTGGCATTCCTTGATGCCTGTCTTCGCACCTTCTCCGATGTACTGCATATGGTCCTGATACAAGTGGCAGAGTTTCTTCTGTCCTTGAGAAAGCCCTGCCAGTTGGCTGCAGAGAGGCTGTGCGCCTATGATATATACTTCTGACATCTGAACAGGGTTATTCATACCTAGCGACCTGCAAAGGGGAGGGAGATGTGTATTCAAGATTTACGTGAACCCTAGAGGTAGCTTCCCCCCTCCCCAGAAGCATGTCAGCAATACAGCACTTGGGGCATACAGATGCCTTTTCTCTTCGGTTTGTCCACATGACAAAGTATAAGAAGGGCTTCATAGAACTCCTCTGTTTAAGCTCTGCAGAAAACAGAGGTATTGTGTAGTCCTCACCCAGCCATCTGGCTCCCTCAGTTAGTGTTTTCACTGCCTTCTTTGCCAGTCACCACATACCTGAACCAATATTTTTGAGATTCCCTGAGAAAAGGGGGAAAACGTGGGTTTCCAGGGACTGGCCACAGACTTTAGAGACAGTGACTAGGTGCCCACAAAGTGGTCAGATATCCTCAAAAATCCAGGAGCATCAGAAGTAGAGACAATTAGATAGTGGGAGGCAGGGGTATCTTCCATGAATGGAAGTACAGAGGAATGTCTATACTGACTGACGAAAATCCCCATTTTCAGACACATTCAAAGAGATCCTTATGTGAACATGAAGGAGCCAAGGCAGGAAATCCAGTGACAAAAAGTCACATTTGACAGACTTTAAAAACGCTATTCTTTTACCAGGGAGAAAATATCCAGAACTCTGTCACATACAATTCCCCTGGATATACTGCAGTCCAGAGAGAAACCCTCATTTAGGGACATCAGACTATCAAGTTCACCTCTTTTTAATCCAATTTCAAGTGCAAATACTTCTCGACTTGGGTTTAGCTCTCTTCTAGGACTCTGCTACCTAAGACACTGTGGATTAATAACCTGGCAAAAGGTAAACTTTATAGATAGGCTGACAATTATTAGAGAAGTACATTTCCCTCTTATTACGTGATGCACGACTCCAAGTCCATGCCTCAACAAGGACCTCAAAGAAGAGGGCTGAGATTTATATATTCGGGTTCCCCCGTGGAACCGAGTATATAATTTACAAAATTAGCAGGTTACATGGAAATTCATGTTTAAAAGGCACATAGAAAACATACATATCTGTATTAGTAAATGTAACTGTACCCGTGTTCACGCTCCAGCTTCCAACACTGTAGCATAATGCAAGTGTACTTTTAAAAAAGGAAAGGACAGGCACACAGAATCAACTTACCACCAAGAGTTAGCTTCTATTACAACCTGGGCGAAGGAGAAAAACGTGGCCAAAGCCATTAGGAAGAACTTGGAAGACATGGCACCTCCAGCCGTCCCCAAAGCCACTCCCGGGGTTAATATTCCAGTGGGCTTCTGGAGAGGGAAGAAAGGAGCAGATGTTTATTGCCTTCAGATAATTTTCAAGCATACAAGTTTTAACAACGGAAACATCCGAAGTCTCTTAAGTTTACTGTTGATTGACTGCCCTTCTCCTCCGTAAGTTTTTTTTTTTTTTTTTGATGGCAAGATATAAGGCAGTTTCTTTTTCCAAATTAATCCACCCACGCAACCTCACCAGGAAATCTTATTTCGCTGGGATTCTGCGCGCGGGACACGCCAGCGATTACAAACATGTCTCCAAGCTGTGGAGTCAAAGCCCGGGCGTCAGGCTTCCTGCGACTTCGAGTCCCGCAACCCCTCGCTTCCCTCTAGCTTCCCGCCGCACTCGGTCCCTCCCAGGGAATTCACTCGGGAACCCGCCGCCACCCTCGTCTTCTCCCGGACCTGGGCCGAAGCAACAAGTGGAGCCAGAATTAATTCCATGGGCGAGAGGAGCGCGAAGGCGAGTGGAGCGCACTGCCGGAGGCTGCGGAGGAGGCGGGGTGGCCGGCGCGGGGGTGGGGGTGGGGGCAGGACGCGGGAGGGAAGGGCAGGGGGTGGGGGCGAGGCCCCAGGGACCGGCGCGCGCGCGAGTGCCCAGCTGGGAAATGCAGCTCCGAATTAACATCGTATGTTTCATAATCAGTTTACGGGGCCGATTTGGGGAAAGCTACTTCCAGATGGGGAAGAGAAGCCCGGGCTTCCTTTAGGATCTGCTGCAGCCAGTCTGGGGCGGGGAGGAGATGGAGTTGGGGGTAATGAATGGGAAGAGAGGTCCGGTCTTCCACCCTAGGGAATCCGGAAAGCCTGCCTCCTCCTGCCAGCCGCAGCCTCTCACTCCGAGCAGAGGGATAGGTCCCGCGTAGGAAAAAGGGTCCGGCTTCAGTTCTTAGAGAAGGGGCTCTTTCCCCTGCCCTTCCCCTCCCTCGAACCCCATTATTCTGACTCTTTACTCTCCCCCTGAGCCCCAGGTCCAACAGCTGCTGAGGGCGGGGGGGTGTCGAAACCACAGAGGGCCTGGTGTTTCCCCTGGAGCTGCCCCCATGTTTTCATCCACCACTGAGAGCCCGTGTCCTGAAGTACACTGCCACCCTGCCTCTCTGGCCCAAGCCGGGCTCAGTTCACTTTGTTCCAGAAGGTTGGCAAATGGGCCGAGGCAACAGGTCCCCCAGAGGCTCCAACTCCTAAGCACCAGCAGTTTCCCTGGCCGCCAGGGCGCAGGAAGCCGAGTGGAGAAGTTTCCTTCCCGGAGGTATCTGGGGGCAGAAATGTCTGTGGCTGCTCCCACTGGTGACTCTTCCACCTGCAGGCGGCGGCGGAGAGAGAGGAGTGCGGGGAGGAGGAGCAGGTTTCTGATAAGGGTAACTCTGTGATGCCCGCGGCCCCCGAGGGAGCCCCTTCCTTTGGAAAGGCAAGAGAGGCGAACCTCCTCCAGACGAAGGCCCCGCCGAGACCGGCTCGGTAAGGGGGTGAAGGGGACCCTGCCGGCCGTAGAAACGCTAAGGGGCCCGTGAGTCACCCCTTTGGCTTGGAGACCTCCGGGCTCCTGGTAGAGGAAATGCTTATGCGCGCTTCCCAGTGCTTCGAGCCCCGGCCGGGTCGCCCCCAAAGCAGCGCCAAGCTGGAACCGGAGAGAGAAAATCTGGAGTTCCCCCGGTCCAGGAGAGGGAAGGAAGGTTCCGTCTCCTTCCCTACCCCCGCCTCAAGTGTCAAGTTTCCTCCAGGGGAGGGGTGGGCTTCCAGGGTCTTTCTTTGCGCGCGGCCCGGGCTTGCAAAGCCTGGAGTCCCCAGTGGAAGGCTGAACCCTACACTACCGTGAGCGCGCGCGCGCCAACACGCGTCCACACCCCCCCTCGTGTACACTTACACACACGTGTGCACAGACACCCACGTTCCGAGGGGCTCCGGTTCCCGGGTCGCGGCGGGCCTCCCTCACTTTGGGAGCTCCACGGCGGGCGGGGCGCGCGGGGCACGCGGGGCGGGGCGCGGGTGGTGGAGAAATTGATAACAGATTCGGCGGATTACAGGGAATCTCTTTGTTAGAGCCGAAACCACACAAACCGAACCCTCTTCCCGGCCCGACGCCCCCCGGGGCAGATCCACCGGTTCCTAGGACCCCGGCCAACCGCCGGTGGAGCCGCCCGCTCTCCTCAGCTCCGGTCTTCTCGGGTGGTTTCCGAACAGGGGTGTCCCAGGGCGATCGACGGGGAGAGCCCGAGAGCAGGGTCTGCCTCGCACCCCCTGCCTGGAAACACCTCGGTTTTCTTCCCTCTCCAGTCTGTCGCAGCCCCGCAAACTTCAACGACTCGAGGAAGTCACAGCGAACTCGCTAACGAACACCTCCGCTCTAGACGGTAGAGCATCCGCCCGGTTGGGTTTACGAGGGGTCGGCAGCGGGGAAGGCCGCGCGGAAGGAGGACTGTCGGGGGCCTGCCGCAGCGGGGCTAAAACAAAAGTTCTGGTCGGGGTTACCCGGAGACCCGGCCGGCTGTTCCCCCGCGGGGGCTCAGGAAGGCGGACCGCGCGGACGGAGCATCTTCCTCGCGCCTGCGGAGGAGGCTGCGGGCGTTAAGGAGGCGCAGCGCAGGGGTGAGCGGGGTGAAGGAGCCGCGTCCGCAGGTCAGCCGGCCGACGACGCTGCTGCTTCCCCACCAGCCAGCCTTCGGGACGGGCCAGACGCAGGCTGGAGGGCTACTCTAAGGTGCCAGCGCGAGGGAGAGGGGAGCTGGTGGGGGAAGGAGGACGCCCCGGCTCGAGAGGAGGCGGCCAGTGCAGAGACAGGCAGTCCCCAAAGGTGAACACCAAAGACGCCAGGCAGTCTCTTTGGGGGCGGGAGCGGGGCGGGAGGCACGGCCGTGGCCCTGCCTCACTGTCTGGTCATTTCCTTTTGCTAGGTTCTGCATTTAGGGCCCAAGCCTGGGAGTGGACACGGTGAGAGATGCCAACTAGGCGGAAGCAGAGAGTGACCTAGGCTCCCGGTGGAAGGGCTCCGTTCCCGAAGGAGTGGGAAGTGAACTGAGTCCCCAGTCCGCTCTTTCTCTGAACCAAGCGGAAGGACGGAGAAAGCTGAGGAAGGGAAACTCGGTTGCAGGCACAAAGTTGGTTCCTCGGCTTCAGAAAAACAAAAATAAAAACAAACAAACCAGAACGGCCGAGAGAAGACGCTGGAGAAACGGCCAGTAGGCTGCCTGCTTAAAGGGGAGTAGACAAAGGAAGCAAGCGTTGCTCCCCACCGCTCCGGCCTGGACCCGGCTGAGCTATAGCTGCCCCACGCCAGGGATACGCGTGAGCACGGTGTGTGCGTGTGCAGCGGGCAGGAACAGCCAATGAGACACGCCAGAAGTTGTCTGGCGCTGCAGTCGGGTAAGGGACCCGAGTAGCTCCTGAGTGACCTAGAATCGTCAAAAGGTCGGAGAACAGTGACAATCCAGGAGACACCCCTCTAGCTCGATTCTCCTTTTCCAGAGGCTCGGCGGTGCTCCCCAGGGCTCCCCAGGACCAACACACAACTACCTCCCCTAACTCAGCACAGACTCTCCTGCCCCAAACCGAGTTTTGTGCCTGAGAAGGATAGAGAAATTAAAGATTAGCCCAGTCCCCAGTCTCTACAGAGGCGAAGTTTGCAGACGAAGTCACTGGAATTTTTTTGTTTTTGTTTTTAATAGATGAAGAAGCAGATACTGAGAGGGGGGAACACAGCACGCACCCAGGGCCACAGAAAGAATTGGTCAGACAGCCCAGGCCACACCCGAGGCCTCCTAAGGTGACACTCCCTCTCCTGTGACCAGAAAGAGTCGGCCTCCGTCCAATCGCCCGAGGCCCCTTTGCTGGGTTACACCTATGGCCCCTTCCCCTTCACAGCTCCGCGCGACACAGACAGTCCCCTGGCGGAGGGTATCCGAGGGCTCTCGCTGGGAGTAGGGGGACTCTGGTTGCCAGGGATGCCGGCTGGAGGAATGGGAGCGAGAGGAGCCCTACCTCCAGATGGCCAACAGGGGGCAGCCGGCACCGCGCGGCCGGCTAGGAAGGCCGAGCTAAAGTTGCGAGTTTTGCCGGCACGTAGCGCACCCCTGTGCACAGGAGCGCTCTGGAGGAAAATCCAGGGGCTTGGGCTGGGCCTCCTTCGGAGGGACGAAAACTAAAGCCGGCCTGTCCGAGACTTTAGAACAACTGATCCCCAGCCTCCCCCACCGCCGACCCCCAGCCCTCAGAGCAGAGCGAGGGTCCCCAGGAGTCCACCTAGACCCTACTTTCCTCCACCCCCCAGTCGCTGGGTACTCAGGACAGTGTCTCCTGCGCCCCCCCCCAAAAAAAAACCCTCCCCTGATGGAAAATGTCTTTGAAACCAAATCTAGCTATGTGCGCTAATATGAGGAGGGCAGAGGCTGAGGAGGTGCGAGCTCATCCATCACAGGGCCCAAGTTACTTCCCAAGAGCGAACTGGCCATTTAAAGTAGGAGCAGGGAGCGGCGTCTGGGACAGAGCGTGGAGGGTAGAGCAGGGCCCGAGAGCACAAGGTCTTAAAAGCCTCTCTGAGGGAAAAAGCTTGTTTGCTTTTAGGAAACATCTTCATCCCGATTTTCACCTTATTCTCTAGAAAACTGGGAACGAGAGACACGACGAATAAATGGAAATTGTTAGTGAGACGCGGAGGGCAGACGGAGGAAAAGTTGTTCGGAAAATTGCTAGTTACACTCCAAGACGAAACGTTAACTTTTTTGTAAAAGTGAACTCTCGGTGACCCTCGGAGTGTGTGACTCGGCTTTAACATACAACTGACAATTAAAACAAACACGAGTTCACAAACTAACCCCCGCCCGCTCTCGCTACGCGGAGGCCCCGGAGTCCCTGAAGCACTAGGCTAACTCCGCTCAGGGGGTAGGATTAAAGCCACTGGGGCCACTCCTCCCCGCCCCCACTGCCGCAGTAAAGGGCCTGAGCTCACCCAGAGGCCGCTAATAATGCTAATAACGCGACCCCGCTCGCCGCGCAGGGTGCGCGTTGGACCCCCGCCAGGCACTCTTAAAGGCACAGGGGCCGGAACGCTCGGGTTACTCGACCTGGACAGCCTGGAACCCGGCCCTGCTCGGAGGTTGGGGGTGGGGAGCGCCTTGCTCCGGGGTAGGTGGCCCCTGGTTTCCCTGGTCCCGCAGCAATTTCTCCTAACCTAGGAATCCCCTCGCCCCCGAGATCTCCAGCCACACAACCTCCGCGTGCTCGTAAAGTAAGCGTTTGATAAATATTTGATGAAACGAGTCATTCTCCTGTTGCTGAAATACACATAGTTAAACCACACTCTGGGTTCTCGGGGTGGAAAGGAACGCCGTCCGTGACCCGAACTATTTTTCCTGCCCTCTTTCTTCTCCATAGCTGAAAAGGTTTAGAGAAGAGCCGGTGCGAAAAGTCTCCAAGGACTTAGAGGCAGTGTCCCCAGGGCAAGGGGACCAAGAGATAGGAATCCCGGCCAGTGATACTGGAGTTCAGCTTTCTCTAGGCAGTTGGGGGAAAGGAAGGAATGGATGGAAGCAGTTCAGTTAACTTTCAAAAGAAAAAAAAAAGTAGTGTGCGTCGGTGCGTCCAGAACACTTACCTTCATAGCGAGGGGGAGGGGGCGCGGAGAGGAAGTCGCCCCCGAGCGAAGGCGGCCGAGGAATCCGGGCGCAGCGGCGGGGTTAAGCCAGGGGCGACGATCCAGAGCCCGGCTGCGGAGTCCTCCCGGGCGCGTCGGGTGGGCGCAGCGCCCCGGAGCGGAAGCGAGCGCTGGCGGCCGGGCTCGGGCCGCGCGCGGGGCTGGCGGAGCGCGGAGATGCGCCCGGGAACCGGGAGGGCGCCGGCGCGCGCGGGCGAGCAGCGAGCGCGGGGCCGGGCCGGGACACGGCGCCGGAGCCGCGGGTCCGACGAGGGCGCGCAGGCGACTGCTCCGCGGCGAGGCGCTCCCTCTCTAACGTCCATCAGCGACGGCGGTAATTAGGGCTTTCCAACCCCAAATGTGGGCGTGATTGTGCAAAAGACTTTACAACAAATAATAAAAAAAATTCTTCACAAGAAGGTGAAAAAAAAAAGCCCCACTACTCAACCGTGGCCCGAGGCGGGGAAGGGGGGAGGCGAGCCCTGTGCCCAAGCTGCCCCCAGTTCATTCACACCAGGAATTCTGCAGACTCCTGGCGGCTCACGCCTCCTGGTCGTCAGCTCCTCCTCTCCGGGTCTGTGGCCGAAACGTCTGCTTCCAGGGGTTGCTGCTGCAGCCGAGTTAGTTAGTGGACGTCTGTGTGCACACGCCGACAAGACTCACTCACTCACACCCACACACACACACACACACACACTCACGCAGACACGCGTGCACACACAGACACACAGCAGCTTTGGGGCCACAGAACAATCAGGCACGCCTGGCTTTTTCTCCGGGACATGCCGCTGGAATCGCACAAGTCGCCATCAGAACTCCAAGAGTCAGCGCCAGATTTTGTCCTTTCATTTTAGGGTCTAGAAAAAAAAATCGGGCGCAAAACTGGGTTCAAGTCGGGCCTGAACTTTCCGCCGCTTGGTGGCTCGAGCCGCTGATGGACAGCTACCCCGTGGGGAACGCTGGCCTCCCCCTTCTGGTCCCCTTCTTTCTTTCTTCGGGTTAACCTTCCTCTCTCCACCCCCCGCCTCTCCGGGCGAGCAGAGCGAGGGGACGGCGGGCGCGGAGCTCCGCGGCGGCGACTCAGCTCCAGAGGTCCATGGCGGCCGAGGTTGCCCACCTCCCTGGTGGCGGCTGGGGTCCGAGGGGCGGTCGTGGGGCCCGGCGGAGGCGGCGGAAGGAGCTCGCGAGGCAGCGGCCGCGCGAACCGGGCTCCGGACGGCGGGGGCGGCGCCTCCGAGCCTGCAGCAGCTTTCCACGCGACGCGGCGCCCCGCACGCTGACCGCCCCGGCCTGGGGACCGCGCGCCCCCCCCGCCCCCCGGCCCTCCTGGCCAGCTCCCTCACTTTCGCCCTCCCTCTTCCCAGACTCCTCTTTCCCTCGGTTTTCTCAGCGAAAAAATAGATATATATTTTTTCAAAGTTGCAGAACCAAACGCGGCTGGAGAAGCAAAAGGGGTGGGGGGGGGAGAGAAAAAAAGTCAACTTTGCCTATGCGCATGCGTGGTGAGGCTGTCCTATGACAAACTTCGCAGGATTTTAAAGCTGTACTACGGGCCCGGCCGGGGTGCCGGGAGGCGGGGTACGCTCCCCCTTAGGCCCCCTCCTCAAGGCTCCCCATCCCCCAGGCATCTGTTGAACGAGGTACGCTCGGCCACCGTTGCCTACCCGCCTCCTGACTGGCTCAGCTTCCTCCAAAGCCGTCAACCCGTTTGGGAGGCTGAACCCAAGCTTTTGGAACCGGACTCCTCGGCTCAACAATCCCGACCTCCGCTTACTGAGGCCGCTGCAGAAGATCTCCTTGACGTAGATCCTCACAGGGACTTCTCCTTCTCACGCCCTGGGGTCTGGGCTTGGAGGGTAGGGCGGGCTCGCGCATCCTGCGAAGTCCCGGGTGTCCTAGAGACCCCGCGGGGCCAGGCGAGGACAGAGGTCACGCTGCCCGCGCAAATCTAGGCAGCGGCTCTCAGGTGAGAAGACTGCGAAGTTTAGGGGAGCCAGGATCCTGCCTCCAGAACTTCTAAACACTTCTAGACACCTGAAAAATGTTAAGACTTCGAGGGGGCAGCGTTGATGGACGTGTGCCACCCCCAGCATCCAGCACACCGTGGGTGCCACGCGCAAACACTGTCTCCTGGGATGGAGCAATTCTTGTCTCCATCTTTCCCATCTTCCAAAGGTCAAGGGTGGAGAAACATACACACACACACACACACACACACACACACACAGACAACACACACACAACACATTACACACAAACCACACACACACCACATGTATACACCCCAGCCTACCACACATACACACACCACAGCACACATACATCCTACATACACATACATAACACACACACCATACACCACACCCCCACACCACACCATACACACACACACTCACCACACACACCACATACCACATCATACACACACACACACACACACACACACACACACACACACACACACCACAGGAGTCAGTTAATTCATCTCCTGGCTTGCCCTTGACCTGAGCTTGGTGCTGAAGGTTTGGGTTTGCTGCTCCGCTCCTCACTCCTTCCCCAGTCCTGGCAGCCCACCTTAGAACATGCACAAGCCACAAGTTCAGCTCCCAAGATGTGACCGCTCCTCCATCAACTCAGACACCTAGGTACCCTCTGACTGAACGCCTCCTGATGACTGCATCTCTGGCCCCTTTGCTGAGAACACAAACTTGGTTTTGTGAGCTATGTGATCTGCAAAAGATGGATGGCTCCCAGCCATTCCCCCACTGGCTCTCTTTTGCTAAGGATGCTTGCGGCCCCAAGGAAAGGTAGAGGTTCTCAAAACTCCCTTTCATGTCTTGGGTCTCCCTTATCAATCTGTGGGCATTTTGCAATTTTTCCATGTAGCTTTGGATCTGCACACTTGAGGAAAATGAGTAAAAATGAGGTGGGTTTGGGGGGTTGTTTTTTTGTTGTGTTGTTGTTGTTGTTTTAATCAGGAGAGTTGCTTCCAGGCTCTCTGTCCCCCTTCGCTTTCCTTCCAGCTATTCCACTCTGTAGCTACAGCTGCAAGAAAATTCTCATCACCTCCCCAGCCCAGGTGTCCCCAGGCAGGCATCCCAGCTCTGCCCTGGGGTAGCACATCTCCAGAATACAACTCACCAGGGGCTGTTGAGAACAAGCAGGGAGTAGTTATGAACAGAGCCCCAAAGGGCAGAGAAGCCACCTGGCTCCCAGGTGCCCTGGGTTCCAGAGGCAGGCCACTGGTCCAAGCAAAAACACTGGCTGCCCAACCCTGAGCCTTTATTTTACTTAGCTGTCGCCTGAGTTACCTGGGTGATTGTTTTTGTGGATTAGATCCTGCATCAATGGTTCATCCCTTGATCCTCTAGTGGAAGATGGAGCCTGGAGTCCTTTTCCCTCCCTGCTACTTTTCAGTTGTTCACAGGCCTCTCGGCACTTGCATGTCACCTGAAACACACACACACACCACAAACCGAAGCAAACAGGAAGTAAATGGTGCCCAGAAGGGCACTTAGAGAGCAAGCAGCAAGAAAGCACTAAGGTGCTCACAGACACTGAGTCTGGGCCAGACACTTGCCTGTTGCTAGACACCGACTCTTCTAGGAAAAAAAAAATCAGCTCTGAAAATTGAGAGCTTTTTTTCTTTTTTCAAACCCCCTTTGTGGCATGCAAATTTTGACTAGATCATTTCTAGCCATTCATTATTTCACTGCCAGAGAATGTTCATCCTTTTCACTGAAGAAATACAACATATTTGATTATTGGCTATTTCCCCAGAAATCACCAACACTATTTAAGTTATATACTATGTTTTATTGTTCAAGAAAAAACTTTGGCAAGATTTCCAGCAAGCCTATCTAGTCCTAATGACTTCAGATAAAAGCACGAGAGCTTCATAGCTGGCGATTTTAATAATGGCGGCACAGAGCTATGCCACTGGATCCCTGAGCTCCAAGTACTAAGGACTTCAGACATGTGACCTGAACAAACCAGAAATCCCCTTGGAGCCCTTAGAGAAGGACTGCAGGCTAGCGCCCTGGAAAGCTAAACAGCATTCTAAGCACCAGTCCCATGGTGGGTGGAGGTTGGTTGGTGGGACTGGGAAACAACCAGATGGAAGGGAGAGAAATCCATGCCTCTCTACCCGGTAAGGTAGAAGTCCCTCATCTCCTGGCAAACTCTGCCTGCACTGGTGTGTCCACAGATTAAGTCATCCGAAGACACACTGGCAGGGCATCACCATGCTTCTCTCATTAAAAATGCTTTGGACTCCACGGAACAAATAAATCAATATTTTTTTGGCCGCTTTCCCAACAGGGTTCTTTCCCCAAAGCACAGTGCAAGATAAGGAATTTATGAACGACGGCATCCGTGTGCCGCCTTTCCCAGCGGGAGAAAGCAGGGCCTGGGTTGTCATTCTGGGAAAATCTACCCTCTTTTTATGCCTGGCAAATAATGTTTTATGGCCCTGGGTTTATGGTGGGTGTTTTAATGATCTGCTGTAGAAAGCAGGTTTTCTCTCCAGTCACTAGAATTTGTCAAGAGGGCCTGGAGGCCGTAAAAGAGGGCTGGGCCCCAGGGACAAACAGGCTCCATCTTCTGAAATAAACTAATAAAGGGTCCCAAGATGTTTACCTCTGTGCTTCAGAGTCAAGAGCAGCAGGGCTGTGTGAGGGCCCTGCAGATGGGACACTAGAAAGGGGACAAAGAGGCCGGAAGGGGCTGGAGGGGGGAGGGTCCTCCTCAGTACCACATGGCCACAGTCAAAGTAATCCTATCACATAATACTGAACTGGCCACTAGCCTGTGGGGGACAAAGGCTCCCTTGAGGGTAGAGGCCATTTTTGGTCTCTGGGCAGCCTCAAGGACATGCTTTAAGGATCTGAAGCTCAGCTAGGCATGGTTGCCATGGTGGGACATACATTTAATCTCAGCCCTCAGAGGCAGAGGCAGGCAGGTCTCTGAGTTCCAGGCCAGCCTGGTTTACAAAGCAAGACTGGTACAGCAAACACAGAGAAACCTTATTTCAAAAAAAAAAAAAAAAAAAAAAAGAGGGAAAAAAAATCTCAAGCTCTATGTTCCCTGGGTCTGCTCTCAGCCAGAGCCTTTTTTTCTTATGCTCAGTGGTACTTGCCGATGGTCCTGAGTGGATATTTTGTTCCTGTATCCATTGTTATGTGTTTTGGCTCTTTTTGTCTAATGTCCCTGCAGTAGCCTCATGCCCCATGAGTTGTTTCCTCACAGGAAAGTGGATCTAAGGAAAGGATCAGAGAAAAGCTGTTCTAACCACTGAGAATGAAGGAAAGGCCTTGGTCCAGCTTCTGCCAGTGGTGACGGCTCGTGAGTGGCAGATGCTGTGATATCATCGCTGGCTGTGACCAGGCCCCTGAGTAACATTCTGAAGACGATGGGATGAGCTGCTGAAAAGGAAGTAAGTCTGGTGGGCAATTTTAGTACTGTGTGACCAGCTACTTGGTGGGGGACTCTATGAGGATGAGTCGGTTAAATGCTGGGATAATGGTGAGGAATGAATGAGAAGTCCCTCCGGGACATTTCCCTCGCTATTCCTGCCAGATGTCAGCACTGCCTTAGAGCATTCTCACTGTCTCGCTTCGTCTCCCCCCAACCCCTGTGAAGCAGATCATAGTAGCTGCGGAAGGAGAAGGGAGGAAGGTAAAGGAGGTAACAGATCCTCAAAGCCCACGTTTCCGTGGCAGGACTTGCTTTGTTAGCAGCTTCTGATTCAGTCTTCACTGAACAGCAACTATCAAATCAGCCGCTCCAGAACCAACTCCCCGTGCCAGCTGGGCTTCATGGCGGTGTCTGCGCTTCCTTCTCCTGGGGATTGGCAGGCTTGGAAGCCCGAACTCTCCTTTCCTTCTTCCATCAAGATTAACACATCTAGACTCCCCCCCTCCCCCCGCAAGCACACACTCCCCCAACTTCTTACCTTTCTTTCATGCTCTGTGGAAACAGCTTGGACTGGGGACAATCCTGGAAGTGACCCCTGGCGGACATGCGTGCTTGCTCTCTCTATGTGGCTCCGGCCGTGTCTCTACCCTGCTTAACATTCTTTAGGGTCTCCTCAGACCTTATGGGTCCACTATGAACAAGTGGACAAGATTCCTCCCTCCCCGTGGACTGTTTATGTCCACTCTTCCACATGCGTGAGATTCTGTTCCTTCCTATCTGGATGACCCCATTCTCTTTGGTCACCTCCTCCATGAACACATTGATTTGAAGCAGTCTCTGTCTCCATGACTCCTCACCCCTGTCCCTGCTGTGGGGATGATTTTCTCCCTTCCTTCTGATGGGAAATGACTTCATTTAAGTTACATGCATAGTTGACTATTTTCTCTTTGCCTGCACCGGAATATAAATGTAGGAGGGCGGGGGTCTCTGTCCTGCCCAGGGCAGTGATTTCCCACGACTGACCTGGCGAACATGCACTGAAATAGAAATGAAGGGCTGTTCAAGCCATGTTGTTGCCTGAGTGTCAAGAAAGTCGCCACTAGGGTTCAGCTACCTGTAGCACTGCAAAGACAAAGCTAGCCCTTAGAAGGTGTCTCCCGGGTTCCCAAATGCTTCCCCAACTTTTCTCTCAGCCTCTTTCCCTGAAGTGGAAAGGGTCCAATAAGAGAAATAATTTTCCTCTACAAATAGGTGGCATTTCGCTGGCTTGTCTCATCACCATATCCTGGCATTGCTTCTAAAAGGCAAAGATCATGGCTCGTTCTGGAAGGCCACTCAAACCAACCAGCTCTGTATTCAGTGGAGACCACCAAGCAGTCACTAACTAGATGGAGAAGAACACAGACTGACCATTTCCAGGGAGCAGATGACCCTTTTCTGCACATAACAGAAACTGGATTTCTTAGAGTGATAGAACAAGAGTCTGGGTGTTTATTTTGTTCTACTTTATTATTAACCTATTTTGCAATTGTTAGTATTGTGTGTCTAAATCTATGCAGTAAGGCTTTGGAAGTCAGGGTGGAGCTTTCCTCATCAATTCCTTTAGTGCCCCTCAAAAGCAACACATAGCCATTCCTGGGTGTGTAGCAGCAGGTTGCTCTACCATTTAGCAAAGCTAGAAGGGGCCCCTAGACACACGGGGTTTATTTCACACTTTTCAGCCTTGAACATGCTGTGTGTCACCTGTGGCAGAAGCATCAGAACTCTTCAGAAAAGAGCTGACACATGTGCAGACATGGTTCTAACTAGGGTTTCACATCTGACCCTTCCAGAGAGGAAGGGATGATCAGGCTTCTCAGGTCTACCTGTCAACATGTCCTGGAGATAAGCTGAAGCAAATGCTAAAACAGGCTCCGCCTGAGAAAATACACTTCCCAGTGCTGATGAATGTAAGCTACTCTCCTCACCAGTCTCAGCCCTGAGACATAATCTTTAAATATGATGCACAAACATTATTCATTTTTAATTGACAAATAAAAATTATACAGTGCAGTGCATAAATGTTGTGGCATTCATATGTGCTATGGCTGAAAAATAAAAAGGTACTTAACAGTTACATAGCTATCATTGTCTCCTGTGCAGAGAACTTCTTCATCTCCTTTTGTGTCTGCTGGGGCTCTAACCCAGGGCCTTACTCATGCTAGAAAGGTGTTCTCCACCAGGCTATTGCAACAGCCTAAGAACTCTAAAATAATGCGTCTTCATCGATTCTCAAGCATTAAATATGTTCACTATATTAAAAAGTGCTTACATCCCTTGAATTTTTCTCTTGTATAATTGAAATTTTGTAACCTCCCCAGGCTCCTCTCTCCTCAAGCCTGGTCTTAGTCAACTTTTCACTGTTAGGATAAACTGTCTGTAAACTAAGGAGGAAGGTCCACTTTGGCTATTTGGAAGGGTTGGCTGCTTGGCCTGAGGGGGATTTAGAGCGTCATCACAGGGAAGGTGTGGTGATGTAAAGATGTAAAGCTGCTCCCGTGTCTGGGGGGGAGGTCAGCTGGGACAATGTGGGCCTCCAATGGCCTCCTTCCTCCAGTGAGGTTTCACCTCTTACAGTTGCCACTACTTTCCCTTCAGCTGTGAACATGACAGGTTAACACACTGGTGAGGTTAGAGAGATCACAAGTCCAGTCACCTCTGAACACTGCTGCACTGGAGATCTGATCTTCACCTCACCAACTTTTGAGGCCCATGCGAGACACAAATTATAAGACCTTATGGCCATTCTCTACAGAACTTTTAGACATATGAATTAACAAACAAACACACACATACACACACACACACACACACATGTGTAAGTAAGATCATGTAAGAACATGTAAGATCGTGTCTTTTTGTGGCTGCTTATTTCAATTCACACAGTGTCCGCTAGATTCACCCTGTACGATATTTCTTAAGGCAGAAAAGTATTTCATTGTGCATGTGTGCGATATTTTCTTTCTTACTTATTTACTTTACAGTGCTGGGATTTAGAGCCAGAGCCTCACACACACTAAGGAAGTGCTTTGTCAGTGGGGTAGATCCCTAGCTCACACGACATTTTCCTTTACAATTTATCTCTTGATGACTACATAGATTGATTTTTGTATTTTGACTACTTTTGTTGCTCTGAACATAGAAGCTCAGGTATCTCTTCCAGTCACTGAATTCAGTGTGTGTGTGTGTGTGTGTGTGTGGGTGTAGGTATGTTTACTGAATCACATGTGTGGTGCTTTGAATAAGAATGACCCCCCCCCCCAATAGACTCATGAATTTGAATAGTTGGTCTCAGTTGGCGGAACTGTTTGAGAAGGATTAAAGTTTTTGGCCTTGTTGAAAGTATTTGGGTCTCAAAAGCCCTCACCATCCCTGGTTAGCTCCTCTGGCTTCTACTTGCAGAGGAGGATGTAAGCTTACTGGTGCTGCTCCAGAACCACGCCTGCCTGCCGGCTGTGCTCCCATGTAGTGAGAATGTTTCTTTAAAAACCTAGTTGTGTTATGTGAATATGTTTTTGTTTTAATCCCAGGTGTGGGATATGGAGCTGCTTAGGTTTGTCTACAGCTGTTAACTATGATTGTCTCTTGCTCTAGGAGTGGCGTGATTTTTGCCAGTTGAAGATAGTTTAATTCTGAGGACTCTGGAGAGGGTATAAATGGGAGAGCCCTGAGAAGGATTGCAGTGGTAACGGCAGCTGTTTGCTACTGTTGCCGATCCCAAATACTGCTAGTGGTTCCTGCTGCTGTGTTTGCTGGATTGCGGGATTGCGGGATTGCGGGATTGCGGGATTGCGGGATTGCGGGATTGCGGGATTGCTGGATTGCTGGATTGCGGGATTGCTGGATTGCTGAATTGCTGGATTGCTGGTTTGCTGGATTGCTGGTTTGCTGGATTTCTGGATTTCTGGATATTCTGATGACA
This sequence comes from Meriones unguiculatus, assembly GCF_030254825.1. Classification (NCBI taxonomy): domain Eukaryota; kingdom Metazoa; phylum Chordata; class Mammalia; order Rodentia; family Muridae; genus Meriones; species Meriones unguiculatus. Next base: position 6,367,078 of record NC_083357.1, on the reverse strand, counting down.
AAGATTGGATTTGCCTCTAGAAATCCAACCCTATTCAGCAGTAAGTAGCCTAAAGAGGCCCATAGTCCCTTTTCTCTCTAACCTTCTTTCTCTCCTACTTAATGTTGGGGGTTGGTAGAAATTAGGGTAGAATAAAGGTTAGAAGGGTGGTAGATATAGGATCCCATAAAGTAGCCCCAAAATGTATGCCTACGCTCCCACAATGACATTGTCTCACTCACTGAAATGGTGAGCTTCAATAAAACTTATTTTTTGTAAGTTGCTTCAGTCATGGTGTCTATAGAATAATGGAAAAGTAATTAAGACAGCACAGTAGTTCTCTAAGAGAACTATTTTCAGGAACATCCTTATTGCTGTCTGTCCTGGCTATATGAATTTACATTCCTATCAACAGATGCGCCATTTATTTATTTTTTAATGTTATCTTTATTTATGTGTATTTGTGTGTACCTACACGAGTTTATGTTCACCATGAGTGTAGAGGTTCCTTTCGAGGTCAAAGGGCATCAGATCCCTGGAATAAAAGTTTCAGGCAGTTATGAGCTGAACTGAACCCAGGAGCTCTCCAGGAGCAGTAGGTGCTCTTACCACTGAGCTGCCTGATTAGCCCACAGTTAAGTTGTAAGATTTTAAAATGTGTGCACAGTTGTAGTACATCCACGTGCTTGTGGATGGGGGTCCAATTGTGTGGAGGCCAGAGATGCTAGGAGTCTTCCTCAAGCCAGCATCACCTTAGTTTGCGAGAAAGGGTCTTACACTAAACCTAAGCGTGCCTGTTCGGTGGGCTGGCTGGCCAGTGAGCCCCAGGGTCTGTCTCTCCTGCTTCTTCAGTGCTAAGATTCCAGGTGTGTGGTGCCTGGCTTTCTTATGGGTTTTGGAGATTGAACTCAGGTCCTCATGTTTGTCCATCTCCCTAGTCATGACTTTCCTTTAATTTTTGCTTACCAAATCAGTGGTAGAAAAAAACTGTTAAAAGAGGGTCACCCACCAGCAATATTTTGGTCAGATATCTGGTCGCCTTTACCCCCACCGTTATGTAAAGTATCCAGGAAGGTAACTGTATCTTAAAGCTCGTCCAGGATATTATGATTTACCACATCAATTTCATAGTTAATTGAATTTTAACTTGAGTTATTCTGATAGTATTTTTAGTCTATGTGAATATTCCCAGCCTCCTTTTGGAGAACTTTACATAATTCTAAGTAGCAGACTGAATTCTGAGTTATTTTAATTTTGTATACTTTGCCATTGTCATACCCAATCATGTGACTTTGTTATGAATTCCCAAGCATACATCAATAAACAAAAGAATTTTGAGTAAAAGCTGCTTTTCTTCACTCAGTTTAATCCCAGTGCAGTGATCTATATGTGCCCATTAAGGTCAAGTGACAATTCATTGACTTTGAAAAGCATGAATAACATTCCCTTGTGCAGGAGATCCCTGTGTAGCTGCATGTATTTAATCTAAGTGGTTTTGAATTAAGCAAAGATTTCTACTTCATCCAGAGGAAAAGCAGTTGCTCCTTGGTAATGCCACAGAATTTGAGAAAGTGAAATGAAAAATAGCCAAGGATTAGATTTACCTATTCCAGCGGGTACATATATCTACCAAGTATACACAGGAGCGTGATGGCTCCACTCATGTGTCATCTATGCAGAACCCTCTTTTCCTGAGCCCGGGGGCACAGTCCTACCCCCATGGCCCTCACTCCTTAGTCATGCAGATTTGTCATAACAGAGATTAGCTGGTACATAAGCGCCATCCCTCTCTTGTCTTGCCTACTCAGGGAGGTTTGAAAAGATCTCTTGACTCTTTGAAAATGGGATTCAAGTCGCAGCTTATCAGCCCCTATTTCAAAATTCACCAGCAAAGCATAAAAGCAAATCATAAATTTAGAGAATCAGTTTGTTGGGACTAAGTTACAGCTACAAAAAATAAATCAAAGAGCGGCTTAAAACACATGGAAAGAAATGGCCACAGATGCCATGGCTGTGCCATTTGCTATTCATTCATGTATTTAGTGTTAGCTAATCCAACACAGACTTCCGATCTTCAAACCCTCACTTATCAAGCACTGATGGAGCACCACTTATCCTCTTGTTGCTTTAGGGCTGGATTGGGAGATCCTGATGGTTTGTTCATTTTAGTCCATCAATAATGATGGAGCAGTGACTAAAGGCCATAGGCTGAATGAATCGTAGAAGGAAGTCTCAGGTTCACGGATGGAACTAAAGTTCACAGAAGTGGGCACACACACTCGGCGTGTTACTATGCATCGGTAAGTCTGAGGCATTGAGGTCCTAGCTAAGCAGCAGTGCTGAAAAAACGCTGAAAACGCTCATAGTGCAAGTTCAACATTAGGGTCCTCCTTTACTTTCTGGACAACCCTAAAAAATTAAAAAAAAAAAGAAAAAAACAAAACAGTCCATTTGTACAGTGGATCTGACACCCTAGAGATTCTGTACAGTGGCCATTTTATTGTTACTTACCCAAGAGGAGGCTCAGAAAAAGTGGTACTTTGGACACAACAGAAGCAGTCTAGCTTGAGAAAATAACTTATAGTTAAAGTCTCTCTCTGTGTATATGTTTGTGTGTGTGTGTGTGTGCCTGTCTGTCTCATTAAAATTTAGACCTCTGTAATAAAAATAGATTAGCTTCCCACTTTTCTCCAGACATACTTTCTTGTGTCAGTGAGGTGAGGAACATTTTACCTACAGAATGTCTTTGACCACAACCACTGAAATTAGCAAGAGGCCTGGCCATTCTGACATTACAGGGGAGCAAAGGAAGATGAAAAAAGTGAAGAAAGCAGCTCAGCTAAGGAGCTGCAAGAGCTATTATTCAAGAGTCCTCAGGGCTGAAGCAGAGGGAGGAGAGGAGGAGGAAGAAGGGGGGAAAGGGGAAAGGGAAGGAAGACAGCAGAGGAGAGGAGGATGGCTACAGCATGAGGGACAGAAAGAACAGAAGAAAGGGATGGAGGAGGGAAACCGGTACCAAGACAATTCTCCCTGAAGAATGGCAGAAAGTCCATCTTCATGATTATAGATGGAAAACACTGGAGTTTAAGTCAGAGTCATAAGTGTGCATGTGTTGCATACACATGTCTTACACACATGACAGTCTTCACACTGCTGGGATTAGATAGTCTTTTTCTTCGGAGGCCAGTTCTGTGGTCGCATCATGGAACACTTTTTTTTTCAGCTTGCATCTGTGTGCCACACTTTCATGACACTTGTCACTAGCCATGGTATGGAATTTTCATCTGTATCTATACCTCCAGACAGTGTCACCCAAGATAGGGTCTTGATTCACAGGTGGCTCATCCTCTATCTGTTAGGCATGGGAATTACATTAAATACTGGTGATGCAGGGAGGGGTGGACTGGGTTCTCCGCTCCAAGGCTCAAAGTAAAGAGGCATCTGGAGACACACAGTGATGGTGATGGGAACAAGACTCTTTAATGTCACACGGTGAGGCACCTGGGGGACAGTTCAGAGAGGGGAAGCTGATTTGCTACTAAAATGGGATGAAAGGTAAGTGTTAACGTTAGGCAGGAATGGTAGACTTTTGTAGGAAGACAGACATCCAGCCTGAACAACTGCTCGCATCATTCCCCCTTTTCCTGAATGGAGTTCCCAGAGCATCCCTTCCTCTCAGCCAGGTGATTGGGGGAGCTGGGTCCACCCAGCTTAAGGCATTGGCATGTCATTTAGGCCTGTCACATAATTCAAGCTTCATGGGTGGTTGATTAGGTCAGCAGAGAGAGTCTCAGTAGTTGGGGTCTGGCAGGAGTAGGATGGGAACCACCTCTACTTTGAGGCTGGTAGCCTGGCTGAGGAGCACTGCAAGGAGAAGGTAGCTTTGGATATGAACACAGTATGCCCATCCAGAATGTACAGAGAAAAATGAGACTTTGCCTTTGACCTGTCATAGCCTATGGATCCAGCTATGCTAAGACCGTGGAGTTGGTTTGCATTGGGCTTTATCGTCTGTAACTGGAAAAGTTCTTGCAAAGTAAACACGTTTGCTTGTTTTATGGACATTACCATTTGAGTAAAAGAGACATAATCAGGTTTAAGGTTAAGGAAAAGCTACCCGTTTGCTCTGAGGGTCCAGGCCTGCCACACAGGCAGACACCAAAGAAGATTTTCTTAATATGAGTCTGTCAGCACATTATCTTGAGGGAGAACATGGCCAGGAAGAAAGTACATCTAGCAAACACTAATGTATATACCAGCTGAGCCAAATGGGAGGGGATGCTACATGCGCCAGGACGGTCTACAAACTAAAGTAAAAATCAGGTACAATACTCATCCTTCTGAAAGTTACACATCTTCCCTGACTAGGAGGCCATCTTCTCCTCTAGTAGAGAACGGATTCACACATTCAATTACTTGCACAAAGCTTGTGTAACCATGCATGTCATGTATAATAAAGCTTGGACAGCAGAACCTTCCAGAAATGAGCTCGTTGAGGGCAAACACTCTGGCAAATGAAAAAATCTAAACTTTAAACTTCTGCTGCATCCCTGAATGTGCCGCGTTGAGTTTACTACCTTTGCCAAACTTGGATACAGCTTTACTTTTCTACCGCTGTGATGCACTGCCTGGTATGAATACCTTAAGAGAGATAAAACCAGCTTTAGTTCATGTTTTTGGAGAGTTTGGTCCATGTTCTTGGGATCATCACAGCAGCAAGAGCGTGGTGAACTAGAAGAAAGTGGAGAGCCAGGGAATAAAGGAAGGGACAGTGTGTGACCCACTTCCTCCAACTAAGCCCCGCCTACTAACCTTTCATCATTTCTCAGCAATGTCCTCACACTACAAACCCATCCCCGGTTAATCCATTCACTTAGTCAAAGCCTTCATGAGCTAAGCGTCTCTGGGCTAAAAGATACAAAATGTAAAATTCACAGATGATGTGCACTTTCTCCTACCGGACGGCACTAGTGACAGCAGAACTCTGGGGTCAGGGAAGAACTGGAACCCAGGCTCTCCTTGGAATCACTGGGCAGCTCTGGGTGGCTTGTATGACCTCATCAAATCTTCGCTCTGTAAACAGGACTACTAAAGCTTCCTACCTCACTGGGCTTTTGTAATAATGAAACAAGAAATACTCGGAGTATTCAGTGTAACCCTTGGGATGTTACTTGTTCTTAGTCAATATGGTACTGCACCCGGAAAGTCAAGAGATCAGGCTAAACCAGTCATGACAGAAAAATGTAACGCGGGAATTTGCACAAAGCCCCAACAAAAAGTTTCTTTTTTTTTTTTTTTCCTTTTGATTTGTCATTTGTCTCAATCATGTGGCTGTTGTTAGTGGGTGGATGTTGTCTGGCAAGGTTCTTGAAAGGCACACATTCTGAAGGGGGCAGCTGGGGTCGAGTGAGGAATAAGCGGTGCTCACCCACCTGGCCGCACTAAGGCAGACATACAGGGGCTATCACATTTCATGACTGTGGGGATATCTCCCGATAGACTGTCATATGCTTGTGCTCGGTATCTGGGAGGTACAGGGAGATCACGTGATATGGGTAGGGTCACCCGGCCACAGAGTGGCACAGACAGGTCTCAGTACTGGTCTGTGTGACTACCCCACCCCCACCACACACACACACACACACACACACACACACACACACACACACACACATGCACACACGTCAGCCTGTGCTTTGCTAAGGCAGAAATGCTCTGAGGAATTCTGTGTATTGTCGAAACAGAGGAGTAAGCATGGCTTAAGGCAGCAGTTCCTCCTTGTTGCACCAACAAGCACACTAGAGGTTTCAGGGTGATGAGAACCCTGCTTTCAGAGGGGGCTGTCCCTTAGCTATGAGGATGAAGAGACATCTCCCCCTGTAGTAATGATTCACAGAGCTCAGCCCTCCCCAGCCAAGAATGCTACCAACCAGAATTGCCAAGGCAGAGGAACATTTTCTTTCTTGAGAGTTTCCCAGGACTTTACAAACATGACCCTATTAATCCTCGCAATACCCGGATGAGATAGGTAGTTGGAAGTTATTATTATTCTCACTTTCAAAGTAGAACATCTGAAGCCAAGAGAGATTAAGCAATTAGTCTGAGGTCAAATGGTGAACCAGGGACAGACCTGGGAATGAAACAATTATCTTCTGAAATTCCAATCGAATGCACAAACTGACTGGCTTTTCATCAAGACTTCTACGGTTGCAGCTGGCTGGACTTGTATGGGTTGCTTTAATACCAATATCCAAACTGACATCAGGTTTTCCTAAAGCACTGCCTGAAAACAAAACAAAGAAACAGGCGAATTCCCCACGTGATGCCTTGCCCCAAATGGGGTTCCTCCTCTGCATAGGTCCTAGGTCTTTATCTCACCTGCATGAATTTGGGAGGACTAGGGGCCAGAGGATGGAACCCTTCTTGTGGGTTTCCCCTCCAGCACTCACAGCCACCCTTTTATTTGAAAACAGGCCCTCCCTCCCACTCCCTGTCCTTCTCTCTTCCACCTCTCTCTTCCTCTCTCCCTCTTTCCCTCCATCCCTACTTCCCTTCCTCCATCCCTCTCCATTTAAAAATTTACTTTTTGGAGAATTTCATATCATATATTTTAATCATATTCCTTCCCCTCCCCAACTCCTCTCAGATCTTCTCCCACCAAACCTCCTATTCTTTCCTCCCTTAAAAATAAAATCTAAAACCAAAACCAAACCAAAAATGCACACACACACACACACACACACACACACAAGCACAAACAAAACCATAGAATCTGGTTTGTGTTTGCTTCCTACCCTTGAGCTTAATGCCTACTTTGGAGTATGCTTGATACACTCATGGACACTCTGCTGAAGAAAACTGATTTCCTCTCTCCAGGTGGCTATCAATTGCAAACAGCTACTTGGTTAGGGGTGAGATTTTATTGTCCCTCTTTTGGGGTTTCGTCTGGGTTTATCCTGTGCATGTCTTGTGCACACTGTCACGGTCTCTTTGAGTTCAGATGTGTTATCAGTCCTGTTCTATCTGGAAGACAATGTTTCCTTGGAGTCGACCACAAACTCTGGCTCCTACATTCTTTCTTCTTTCTCTTCCACGTAGATTCCTGAGCCTCATCAGAGGGAGGGATTTAATAAAGACATTTAGGGCAGAGCACTCCAAAGTCTCTCATTTTCTGCCTATTGTCCAGTGTGGGTTCTACATTACTCACCATATACTACAGAAAGAAGCTTCATTGATAAGGTTTGGTGCATGCAATGACTTGAAGTTCTGGTTGAAACTCCAAGCTCAGAATCCAAGCACTCTCAAGATAAGGTATTACTAGCTAGCTCATACTGACTTCAACTTGTGATTATCCTACTTCAGTTTCCTGCACTGTGAGATTGCAGGAATAACCTAGTATGCTGTGTTCTTTTATTTGGGGTATGTGTATCTGCATGTGTGCATGCATGTGCATGTTTCTATATGTGTGCGTGGTATGTATGTGCATGTATGTGAAGGCCAGAGGTCAGTCTAGAGTGTTGTTCTTCAGGACTACCTTGATATTTTTAGTTAGTCTGTTTGTAGTTGTGTTTGTTGTTATTTTGTTTTAAGAAAAGTCTCTCACGGGGGACTGAGATGAGCTGATTCATCCAGGGTGTGTTGCAGTGTTCCCCAGAGTTCTTCTTATTGTTGCCCCTGCAGAGTTGGGGTTACAAACCCACTTACTGCACCTGGATTTTGTGTGAGATGTGAGGAATTGCACACAAGTCCTCATTGCTTATGTGGCAAGTGTTTTCTCTAGCACAATGTATTCTTTCTTTAGAGATAATCTGTGCCACAAAAAGGTTTAGGAAATATTTTGCAATTTCTCTGATGTTGGGACAGAAAAGATGAACATAAACAATTTTAAAATTGTGTAAAATCTATAATTCACCTATTCAGCTTTGAGCTCTACTTTAAGTCTTTAAATATTTGTTAGTCTTGGGGCTATACCGTTTTGACAGTAGGTAACAGGGCCCAGGTGAGAGGAGAAGACTTCCAGGTAAGCCAGGAGAAAGCCCTGCTTCAGGCAAGCACTTTCTAAGGGCATACTCATGGGAAATCAGTCCATGGTGCACAGTAATGCTCATGGTCTCTTCTATTCAGTTCTGCACAGACCCTGGCCCTCCAAATACCTGGGATGATTTTTCCCCCTTTTCTGATTACTTCAACCTTTATGACCGATTGGCAATCAACCACTCTGTTAGGATTTTGTCTAGTTTGGGGTAAAGTGAAATATACATGCGCTCATTTGTATTGTGGGGACACAGTGTTGTTTCTTTCACGTGGTGGGAGACTCCCTTTAGAAGTGGCTGCTTGTTTTCAGAATTCATGGTGGCCACTCCCGGCTCTGTTGAATTTCAGGCTCCTTGAGAATCCTCATCAGACATCCAGAGAAGCTCTCCCATGCCTGCACAACTTCTTAAAGTGCTGGAGTCCCCCAACTTGTCACCCTAAGAACATCTTTTGTCCCATCACTTTCTTACCCCTCCTTGGTTTTGTCACACACAGACACACAAACCGAGCCTGTATAGGAATGATGCTAAGAAGAAAAGAAAACAACTTCCTAGCTCATACAGCATAGCCATTGTCTCCCGTCCAGGAAATGAAGCGCTAGGGAAATCCTAAGGCAGGACGATTCCTTCCCTGGGTGCCTCTACCTCCTTTTCTTCTAAACTAACAATACAATGGTCAGAAGGCAGCCCATCACCAGACAGGGTTTGGGGCCCAAGTTCAGAAGCTTGCCAAGGATTCTCTTGGGCATTTCCACATGGAGCTGGGGTGTCAAGGTATCGCAGAGTCTTAACCACTCTGTAGGCTATTTCCATGGGATATATAAAACTAGCCTGTGTGAAAGATGTCATATAATATCCATGCACAAGCAGCTCTGCTTGGGACTTCCCTAGCTCCTAGACTCAGGGCAACTGTGCTACAAAATCAACAAATCACACGCAGACTATGACTGCAGGTACTGATTGCTAAGCAACTCAGAACGAATCTTACAGATGTATAACATCTGTATGGGATGTGTTAGGACATCTGTACAGGAGGAAGGCAATGGAAGCACCCTGCAGAGCAAGCAGCACTCTACTGTCCAGCCTACTACCATGTTTTTCCCCTAAGCAAGCTCACATTTCTTATCACGTAAGTCGAGCAGATTTTTCCTCCTGCTTGTTTTAACCTCAGTGTTTTATTGTCCCAAATCCTTGCTCTTGACTTGAGTTCATGTGTTCCGTGGAAGTACAAGTGGTAATTACACAAGTCTTTCCTTCCCTGTCATTGGCAACAGTCACCAGGGAAATTTACAGCCCCCAATATTCAGATCTGGAAACTGGTTATTAAGCATGGTTGAGGAAAACCCTGACGTGGCAAATGGCATGTGAACAAGGACCAGCTCAAACAGCTCTTGGGAGAGAATGGCTGGGAGTGAGCCAGTGACCAGCAACGTAATTTCATTACATGCTTATTATTTATGATATATTATGGCTAATAATAGCTATTATCTCCATTTTGTTCATGACCCAGCATTGTATCTGGCATTGTGTTAAGTGTTCATTTGGTCCTTTTATTATTATTTTTTTGTAATACAAACTTCTAGGTTTGAGTGATAATTTTAGGATGAGTTAAAAAAAAAAAAAAAAACAGCTACTCTGCAGGCCAATGCTGACTTGTTTGGCATGCAGTAGAATTGGAATTATAAAGAGGGTTGTAAACTCAGGCCCACTCATATGCTGGCAGGCAACATAATGGGTGGGCTTGGCCAGGGGTCAAGTTCTAGAGGACAGTGAGGACAATGGAGGGATGCGCACTGCTTCCCACGCTCACTCCTAGACTCTGAGCCCTCCATGATTGCACTTTCCAAAAATATTTCTAAAAATAATTTATTTTGAGACAACTGAAAATGTACTGAAAAGCTGGAAGAGTATGGAAAGAATATCTCTATGTCTGCTTTTAGCATATCACTTCATCAGCTGCTTGGGCTCTTTCTCTTTAATGTCAGTGTATAAATCCATTATTATCAGTTTCTCTGAGCTGTGCAACCATAAGCTACAAACCCTCTAAGTTCTCCATCAGACATTTCTCCTAAACAAGACCACCCTGTGTCAATGGTAGCTTCCAAATAAGAAAGCCATCTTGACACCACACTGCTGCCCAATCTCAGGTCCTCTTCAAATTCTGAAGCCCATCTCAACAGGTGGCCCACTGTCCCATCAAGAATCATGTGACACTGCGGGTCGTGTCTCTTTAGTTCTGTTTAATCCGGGTAATTCCTCAGGTTTTCAAATATTGGGGACTGAACCTAGGATCCCATGCTTACTAGGCCACCCCTCTACACAGAGATGCAGCCTCGGTCTTAATTTCTAATCCCTCGAGTCTAAGACTCTGTGGGTCACACAAGAAATGCTTGAAGCTTACATATACTCCCTGGTTTTCTGACCTCTGTGATGTGAAAATTGGTGCACACTGGCCTTAACAGTTTTTAGGGCAAATGTTTGAAATGAGGGAGGACAAACACAAAAGGTACGGGAGCATGTTGCTTAATAAATGTCCACAAAATAAACCTAACTTTGTGAATGATTTCCAGTCTAAGAATTAAAATTCTTATGCCCACAGGTGAATCTCCTTTTTTTTTTTTTCCTGAGCTTTATCTGAGTAGAATCAGAGGGAAGGTTCTTTTCAGTCCAAGATTGTATGAGATGTTGCCATGTCAGCTCACATGGCAACAAGTTTCCTCTGTGGAACTCTTGCTCTCAGAGCAGCAGTTTGCTTCAGTCCCTTTAATGGCGGGTGGATAGCTCAGCAGCTCAGTAGCAACTGAGCAGAAGATGCTCTTCTCCAAGCACAGCCCTAGCCCTGCTTAGGATTCTTCCCCCTCCATGGCTGGTAGCTAGGAGTTACATTGTTTCTGTTGGCTCTGACCAGAGCAGAGGTCACATTCAGTCAGAATGTGACATACTTCTACAAAAGCAAGTACAAAAATATAGAGAGAGCTACACGGTAGAGACTCAGGAGCAGCCACCCGGCTTGCCTGACTCATGCTGTTTAACTGAGCCGTGGTCTTTGGGAGTCATGGTCTAATGTAATATAGCTCTGCTTTGAGCTTTCCTTTTTGCTATATGCATGTATGTTTGCCTCCTATCACTCGTTTCTTGCTCTTATTTGGGGCTGTGTATTTTCTCCATTTTTCAATAGCTCTATCCCTTGGGCAGGAGACTCCATGTCTCGCTAGGAGGATGACGAACCTTCTCACCGTCACAGAGGAGTATAATGTCTGAGTTCTTATCTGTAGGGCTGAGGGTACTCAGGGATATACACCTGTGCACGTGTTTATTTAGACTGTGTAGCCCATGCCTGCCTTGAGCTCCCAGACCCCACGCCCGCCTCAGTATCCTAAGCACAGGAATGGCAGTGCTCACTTGTGCAGTTATTTTTATTCATGATACTTTTTCTTTCATTTTCTTCTGTGTGTAAAGAGCACACCCTTTCAAAAGGACAAAATGCCTAACAGATAGGTTGGGTCTAATAAATGCCCATATTTCTTCGCACAAGGGCAGAGGCATAGCACCCTCATGGATGAGGTGCAGGATTTATAAGGTCTGTGTCCCTGAGTCTTCCCTTAGGGAAGGTGCAGCTTTGTGACAAGCATCACCCAATTCTGGCTCTCCGCTGCGCTTGGAAAGGGGTCTAGTCCTCTCACACTGGCTGTTTTTATCACAGGTGCTCTCACAGTCTGAGTGGGGAGATGAGAGCGGAGGCAAGAGAGAGAACTCAGCCAAGCAACAAAGCTATTGATCAATGGATCTTGCTCCTAAAAACTGGGATTTTTAAAAATCCTCTAGCTACTGCATCTTCCATGTTGCTACCAGAGCATTCTCAGGTGGCAAGTTAATCATTTATCCCTGTACCCTGTGCATGTGGTACATGTCTATGGACCTGTGTGCAGGCCACAGGTTCCCCTCAGGCATCTTCCTTTCTATCACTTTTTTTTTTTTTTGGCAGGGTCTCTCACTAGATGCAGAGCCTACACACAGCTAGAACTGCTGGGCTGCAAGAGTGAGACGCTCCCATTTCTGCTTCCCAGTGTGGTGGTTCAGGTGAGTGCCACAACACCCAGCTTTTGACATGGTTGCCAAAACCGGGTCCCCATGCTTACAGAACTGTTTCTCAAGGCCCCATTTCAATACTTTGAAAAGTCCAACACAGGGGGGAGGACAAGAGTGACCTTGGTGGCAAAAACTGACAAACACTGGCCTAGCCAGAAGGGCAAGGCCAGTATCAACAATGTTAAGTCATGTTGCAAGTATGGGCCCTCCTTGATAAGCTGCCCTAAGGATGGCCTTCCTTCCAATAGCCCTTGAGTTCTCCATGCTAAACCTGAACAAAAGAGAGCAGCCAAATCCCAGCAGAAAGCTTCCCATAGTACACCGGGTTAGTGACCTATGAAGCAGCCAAGGTCATGAAGACAAGGACAGTGGGAGTGACCCAGGGCTAGGAGCTTATGGCAGCATGACAATTAATTGCAGCTTGGTGCCCTAGATGAAAATGGAAAAGAAGCATGAGGATAACGCCAAGGGAATATGAACAAAGGATGCACTTTGTCCCTAAGGTGTGATATTGTTGCAAGGAAGGACACATGCATCACTAATTTACCATCTTAAAGTCAAGAAAGCCACATATCTGTGGGCATGGAGCCACGTGTATGCTCTGTCTAATAGACTCAAATTGGTCTTTTACAAACACAGTTTATGCTATACTCCACCACTGAAGTGTTATGAGGGATTGCTAAAAGCCAGAGATCAAGTTGGGTTCTAGAAATGGTTTGTGGACAGGACTTGTTAAATAGTCCCTTAGAGATAATGCTGAAGTCTTCTAAATCAGGATCAAGTGGGATCCTAGGTTTAGGCTTAGGAACCCTTGTTTAACATTGTCAATTTCTCTTTTGATTGATAGACTTGACTTAGGGCTAAATGTACCCCTCCTAAGAGGGGCTCTTGTTAGCACTAGGTTCAGGCATGGGAAGCCCTGAAGTAATGCACACCAGCTCCCTGCGCTTTTTACTAGTCTGTAAAATGGGATCCTAAAACCACCTGCCTTATGGGATGAGTAAGTTCACACACAACACAACACATAGCATCTAGTATGACACAGTGCCGAGGAAGTAAACTAGAGCTGCTGCATCTGGTCATCTCTGTGAAGTGTGGAGACATTACACACATTGTCACAGCAGTTCTTACCTCTCAGAGCTGTTGCCGGGTGGATGAGAATAGATGCTGTGAAATCATCCATCTCACAGCCCTGCTCTTAGCAATTCCTCAGTAGGGTTCAATTATTCCTGACCTACGTTTACCGATCATCAGTAGGCCCACTGTCCTGGATCCAAGATTAGGCTGTCTTCTCTAAGAGCATTTCACAGACAGTAGAGGCAGTCACAGGAGACTTGGAGACCCAAACACAAGTGTGCCTAAGTCTAGGCTGTGAGGCCCGAAGGGGCTGGGGATTCAAAGTCCCTGCAAACCTGTACCCAGTCTAACACCTATGGTCTGCTGTCTTCCTCACCCAGGGGCTGGGTTTGATGGGAAAGACAGGGGTTCCTGCTGGCCAGCTGAACCATAAGCAATTCTGAATAAGTCCTGGCTGCCTCTGCAAGGCTATGATGTAAGAAATTCTTCGTTGATATGAGTTCTTTTTCTACAAAAAGACAATAAAATGCAGAGGACAAACAAGGCCCCCAAATGTACCTGACTGTCAGGGAAGTCAAACCCATTAAGCCAAGGTGTGGAGGCCAGAGATATTTTCTGTGTTGACAAGGATGAACTGGAGAAAGACCTTGGTCACCTTTTCTCCTTCCCAGACAGCCCAGGGACACACACGCCTGTCTAGGTGGCCATGAGTTTACCACATCTGCCTGGATTTGTCAATTATAACTGGGCCTCAGTTTCCCCATCTGATAAAACTGTTTCTAGCAACCACTCAATAATTTCACTGGAACTGGAAAGTCCATTGTTCTAAGGCTTTAAAGGAAGAAGGGCCTGGTTCTGCAGGCTTAAAATGGACATTTAGTGAGAGGCCATCATTGTGAGGGGACATTGTCTATGGTCCAACTCAGGCTGCAAAGGCCAATGAGTCTACGCCTGAATGGCTGTGTATATCCAAGTGGTGGCAGTGCTGGTTATTATTTTTCTGCCTAGTTTTTCATCTTTCTTCCTAGAGTGGAATACATGTTTTCCCAATCAGAAACGTCCTTCCTACAGGCAATATGGCTGCCAACCACACAGCCTCACCCTCTCAGCTCCCCCCAAAAAAGAAGGGTTCAAGAACCAAACAGAGCTGAATCATTTGACCCTTTTGGGAGCATCTGCAGATACTGAAAAGGGAAAGACCTCTTGTCTAAAAAAACCAAATACTCAGAGACATCTTTGGCACCAAGGGGAGAGTTCAGCAGAGACTAAAGCCATCAACACAATGAGGAATGCAAAGGAAGAGAGAGGATGGGAGGAGGAGGAAGGAGGGGAAGAGGAGGAAAGACAGGGAAATGGAGGCTGTGCATGAAAATAAGGGAAAGGGAGAGGGAAGGAGAGGGGAGAGATGGCCCCTGATTTAACTTCCTGATCTGAACCTGTATGAGCAGCTGTTTATCAAGGAAGAGTTCTGTCTTGGCTTTTCCAGTTAAGGAAGATAATGATTTCCCTTCGCCCCTCTTCCCAACTTTTTTTTTTTTTTGTTTCTTTTAGCCTGTTATGTTCTTCAAATAGTAACCAATGGCTCCCAAAGAGTTGGAAATAGTCACACAGCATATTTGTGAAAGATGGAATGAACTCACTTCGGAAAGAAACAAGGTTTATTTGATGGATATAAATAAGACAATCGGCACAAAGTACTCCTCATACACATGATAACAAAGTTATGAGCTGTACATACCTTGCACATGGTATTTCTACTAGACACGAGGTTACAATGACTGGCTGATACATGCCCATTGGTAGTTTCAAGGGTTCCTTAATTTTATTTATTTATTTATTTATTTTCATATCGATGTCCATAATCACATGGATCAATATCACAACCCACATGCCACTCACTTGAAGAAATATTACAAGAAGCACTATCAAGCAAGGGTCTCAGGGAATTAGACACATGGACCCCTGGCAGCATTCAAACGGCACTCTACACAAAAACACTGTGGCTAGAGCTTAGGTCAACACACTTGAGGTCTCATCAAAAACACTGTTTAAGAAGTAAAACCCACTTTCAAACGAAAGTCGGCACGCTCTTAACGTGCATACTCAATACACAAATCATTAGCTACAAAATTGAGACTGTATATAGAAATCAAAGGGGGTATAAATACAAGCCTGCTTTTGCACACAGTAAGACGTAGACCACTTTCTCCTAACTGTCAGCCCAAACTTTTTGTTTAATTTCAACTACACTATGATTAGAAGGGAACCTGCTAGAGTTTGCACAAAGGAAATATCTTCTGAACATCACAGTGTTTGTTGTAAACCCAGACACTATTTTCAATGTGTGAAAAGGGATTTTTTTTTCCTAACCCCAAAACTTTAGAGAATATTATACAAAATGGGAAATGATATTTCGTTAGATAGAATTTTATTTTTCAGGGACCAAATGATATGCTTGCATGAAAATAAGATCAATAATACTTTCAACCCACAAAAGCAGGGCAAAAGAAAAATGATCCCCAAACATTAGATGTGACCAAATTGGCACATATGTAGAAATCGCTAACTACACATGGTTGACCACTGTTTGCTACTTCAAGGACCCCATTTACCATCCTGCTTCTCCTACTGCATATTTCAAGTATTTAGTTGCAGAGTTCAGGTCAGGACCTGGTGGCAGGAGGCTGTGAGGACTTTTCTGAGGACACCCAAACTGTACCTGGGAACCGGGGTTTGGCTTGGGTTTTCATTGCAACACTCTGCCAAAATGTACTAAATAAACTTGCAAAGAACTCTGTTCCCTTCTCTAACAAAGACCTAGATCCTTCTGATAGTTAAAGGACAAACTTTTTAAACATGAATGTATTTGGATCATTTATGTAACACGTAAGCTTTACACAGTTTCACTATTTGCTGACAAGAATGAAGCCCGAAGCAAGAAACCTGCGTTAATATGTTACGCCCGATGCACCGGGAATGAAAGGTGCAACGCAGGAACAGTTTCCTTTCCCCAGCAAATAAGGGGTTAGCTTTTAAACATCTCTATGGCTCATGGGAGAGGCCCAGAGTTAATTGCACCAACAGTTTGGAAAGTAATGATGATTAGAGTCAAGGCAAGATTTCAGCAGCTTCTGCTTAGAATCCTTTCCACAGCAGCAAAGAAAGACAATTGTATTTATTAAGGCCACTCATGCTTAAATTCACTGTTTGTCCTTTAGGAATGCAGGTGGGAGGGTTCCTCCCATTGACAAGAAAATGGGTCAATACAAGAGCTGCACCCCTTGCCAGGTTCAGTTGTGTGGTTTTATGAAGTTGTAATGACTAATCATTTTTAATCTTCAGAGGAAGCAGCAGGAGTTGAATTCTCCTTAGTACCTTGTCACTGTATTCAAAAGACCTTGGAATGTGGTCTCTTTCCCTGGCATGTGCTTCAAGATAAGAACTCTGTATCCACAGACAAGTTGTATAATGCTATTTACAGACATACAGCATTTGTGATTGCTCTTCATTCATCAATGTTTCCATGTTTGATGCTGAAAATGCTTTGGAATCCATGTCGGAGACATTTTCTTAAAAAACCAAAACAAAATAAAATAAAACAATAACAATAACAACAACAAAAAAACCCTAATGAGAAATGACCCTCCATTTACAGAAGACCCAAGCTCCCAGAGCTTGCCCAGCATTTGGATCTTGAAAATGAAGGAGTCTCGGCTTCGTATGGAGACCTGCATGTGTGAGAAGGAGAAGAGCCTGAGGCCAGGTCCTGCCCCAGCCCTGGGGTTCAAGGAGCATAGGCAGCATATATGCGCGTGCCTCAGGCTTTTATCACTCTCTGGTACACGAGCAGGACAATAAAATTATGAATGACCAATTTAGATGTGCCATGCACTGTCAGAGACACACACCATGTTCTCATAAGGCGATTTCTTGGCAAGTTTTTAGTGGTTTAAAAAATTGATTTCATTTCCAACCTGGCCCAGAGGTAACAACAGATAATACCATCAAAATGTGGTTCCTCGACCAACAGATTACAGAAACAGAGGAGGGTAAAGGCTCTCTCAGATTTTGGTCTTTTGCTTTCTTTGTCAAATACTCCATGCACCATGGACACCAGCAGCAGCACTGAGCAAGTTTAGATTGTCTGATAATCTACATGTTAGGACCACTTAGACTGAGCAGCAGGATCATGGGTGATGGAGCTAGCTGTCCAATAGAAGCTGAATCCACACTCTGAATCCTGTGTAGCGCCACTGTATCCATAGGGCAAAGCGACAGAAATGAAACGTTCATCACACAGCTTTCAGCAGAGATGGTCACTTTATAAAGGTCCAAATCCTGGTAGAAAGTGAAGAGGCTGTCATTTTCCTCCTCCATCATACCCTTTATTTCCCATACACCCAAATCTGGAGAAACGAGGTGAACAGAATCAGGCAAGAAAGTGAAGGTAAGAATTCTCCTTCCTTTTGGACCTGCCGCTGTGGCCGCTGGTGGACAATGAAGAGAGCCGCGCTGCCATAGATTATCAGGACATTGCTGCGGTGCTGAGCTATCCTTTTAGGCAACCCTTCTGACAGCTGCAACGAGAAAGTACATGATTTAACACGGAAAGACACTGGTGGTGGTATCTGGCACCACAGGGCAGAGGCCCCCCTGCCCTCTCCCCATCCCGGCCACGGCCATTCTCTTTGGCTGGGGAAAGGGAGGAACGGAAAGGGAATAAGGGAGAGGGCCAGAGAAAAAAGGATAACTGGAACAGAAAGTTCAACTGTGTCTTGCACAGGTATCTTTAGCAGAAGCCCTTTCAAACCATGTCCTGTTCTCACACATTACTGATAACCACAAAAAAGGAAAGGGAATATATCGGGTTCTCCTAGTGGTCACTTTGACACAGTCAAATTACATGCCACTTTTTCTCACCACAGTTTTCTACAATAACTACGGTTTTACGTTTTTAACTCAACTCAGAGAGATTTGAATGTTCAACACAGCCAATATGCCAAAAACTTTAACATTCACTTAAAAACCATGTGATGGCAAATATTTCGAAGACCGGTAAACCATGGGAGAGCAGTGGTTTAAGCGACTGTTGGAGCTGGCAATTCCATTCAAATGTGTACATGCAAAGGAAACCAAAAATCCGCACTCAAACAGACTCTTGAACACAAGCCCTCCAAGTGTTGTTATTCACAACAGCCCAAAGTGTGTGCCAACAAGTAAGTGCACGAGCAAAATGCAGCGTACGCATCACACAACCGCTGGAGCCACAGCTGTGGCCATCTTCCCTGCTCACACTCTGTGCCCTTGTCTTCATCGTTCAGCAGCTTGGGTTGCTGGGTGTTTCCGAGATACAGACAGAGGTGGCTATCTGAAGACTGGCGGAGAAGGGGGGGTGCAAGCACACCCACACGCACGCGCGCGCACACACACACACATTTTTGTTTCATTTTATTTTTTGAAATAGGATTTTGCTTTGTAGCCCTGGCAGACCTTGAATTCGTGATCTCTGATCCCTTTGCCTCAGCCTCCCGAGTGCTGGGAATGCAAGCGTACCCACCATGGTGTGCAGCGAGCATCCTTCTTTATATCTGCACCTGTGTGTCTGACCTGGCCGTCGGTCCACCGCCCTGCTCAAGCCCCCCCAGCTAAGGAGGAAGTGAAAGATCTCCTCTCAGATAAGCACCAGCACATCCTCAAGCAGTGTCAACGGAACGTACGGCTTGGATGAACTCGGCCAGTTCATACTTTGAAAAAGTCTGGTGTAATTCTTCTGGCTAAGAAACTTGAATCAGGACAAAAAAGAAAAAAAAATGACTTTTGCAGAGCCAGAGATTTAGGGAGTTTCTAGAGCAGATCATATTACTCACCCTGGCACATAAAATCTCTGCAAACTTTGTATGAAAATTGTAAGTCTGAGCACGCTTTCTGTTTCATGAGCTGTGCATAGCTCTCATTCTTTTGTATGCTAAACATTCCTTAATCATCCCTTTAAAGGGCTAACCAATACATTAAAAGGCCATATAGTGAAGAGAGAAAGGGAGACCTCGGAGAGCACTAAAATACTCGGGTTTTTTTTCTTTACAGATGGGAAACTAAGTGAATAATTATGGTCGATGTCCAGTGTCCTTGATATTTTTCCAAGATAAAGTAGCAGAGACCAATTGTTTACTCAGTTGTGAGATAGGTTTCCAGCTGGGCACCAGGTCACAGGACAGAAAGCAGGTCTTACAGTGTTCTGCTTGTGGAAAAGTAATAGTTATTTGCCAATAATTAAATCATTATTTTAATTGAGTTTATTAATTTATTTATTAATTCTGTAATATAAACATAAAGACAAACGTAGTTGTTATTTATTAACTAGAATAAATAATAGTTAAACCATCCCTGATGGTTTCAATACTGATTTTAAAATGTCAATTAAAACAAAAGATGCAAACGACAGAAAAAACAAGTAGCATACTGTTTTGCATTTAGTGAGGACTGCCTCAGGGCCCTTAGGCCAGCTACATCTTCAGCTACGTCTTTTAGGCCCTGTGATGCTTGTTAATTTTTTTTTTTTTTTAGAAAGACAACAGAAATAACCACTACCATGGATATAGTCACAGAACTGTCTTTAACAGTCTACCACACAAGCGTATTTTGCAAATAAAATGATTTTTTTTTTATGTGTTGCTACCCTTCAACAAAATGGTTGATCCACGAAGAGGCTTGGAGGAGTATGCAGAAAACCAAACCAAACCAAACCAAGCCAGACAAGACACTGCCAGCAGTTACAAACAGAGACCCTCGCTCCTCGAGGGGCATGTGAGGATGCACTTTCACCACATTTAAATGGGATCCAGGCCTCCAGCAATGGCAACCAGGGATGATACCTATTGTAAGGCTCTTCCCGGCCTGGCTGAGCCTCCCTCAAGTCGATGCTCCCAGCAGCTGGTCCTGACCTCTCCAGGATCCACCGGCAGGACCAGCTCTGGCTTCTGGGGGCAGCGACGGCTCTACTGTGATGGAGATCGCTGCTCTGCTCTAATGTACAGCTGTTGTATTGTGCCATCCTTGTCCACAGCTCTTTGCAATCCTGCCGCACTGGAATGGAAAACCTGTGGACTCCTGGCCAGGCTGGCAAGGTCTCCGCCAGCCTCCCTCCGCCCTGATGCTCTGGCTTTTCTTCTCCCTATGCTGTACCCTTTGACTTCACGACGTTGTTCTTCTCCTAATTGTGTCATTTTGTCCACATGCACTTATGTCATTTCTCCGGTGGATCAATTCTCTTTCCTCTTTAGTCTCAGCCCAGACAGTGTGCGAGCCAGGAAGTCTATGATCTCCACATTGTGAATTATCTAGACTTGCCCTACCCAATATGGTAGTGGCTGGCCACAGATGGCTAGTGAACACTCAAAACATGTCTAATTCAAATTGAGACATGCTTAAAGTGTGAAATGCAAACCAGATTTTGAAGATTTAATATGGAAAAAAGAATGTATACTATCTCCAGGAATCATTTTTAAGACTGACTTCATGTCAAAATACTTTGGATGTACTGAATCCCATAAAGTACCTTGCCCTAAATTCTACCTGTTTCTTAGCACTTGAAGCATGTGACTGCTAGGAAACCCAACACTATTGATGTGGCTTGCTATTTTAATCCCACTAGACAGCAAAAGCCCGAATGGTTAGGTTTGGTGGGAGCAAGGGCAGGATGCTATTGCTCACTTAGCATCCTCTGAGCTTAGTGGGTTGGAACAAGGTGGGTTTCTCTTCTATCCCACAGATATTAAGGAGTGGTTGGAGTACAGAGCATCTTAAAATCTCCTTCCTACCTGGCCTCCCTTGAAACAAGCCTTTCTATCCTGACCCCTGGCTTTTAAGAGTGAACTACGTAGACCATGATTGTATTAACTCAATTGGTGTTACTAACCAGTTTGTTTTAAATGAATATTCAGAAATATTTATTTATTTAAATGAATATTCGCCCAAACAGATTTAGTTTAAGGACAGGGGCCCTTCATTAGCTGATCTCTTTCTCCTGTCGTCCTTACAAAAAAGAAATTCCAAGTGTGAAAGCTGGGGGCCTTCCCTGTGTTGAGAGAAGAGGATCATAGGGGCGAGGGATGACAGCTTCCTTTAACAGTGGTCCTCAACCTTCCATGCTGCGACCTTTAATACAGTTCCTCATGTCGTGGTGACCCACAACCATAAAATTATTTCATTGCTACTTCATAGCTGTAATTTTGCTACTGCTATAAATCATAATGTGAATATCTGATATGTGTCCCTTATGAAACGACCTCCAAAAGAGGTTCTGATCTTCAGGCCTCTCCACAGCACCGCTGATGGCCCGCAAGCAGTAAGAGCCTCAGTCCTACACCCACAGTGAGTGAAATCTGTTAGCAATGTGAAAGAGCCTGGAGCGCAGTCCTCCAAGAGTGCTCCCGTCCAAGCCCTCTAAAGGGCAGCTTTGCCTGGGGTTATATGAAACCTGTATAGAACTCAGAAGAGACCTTCTGGACTCTGACTGTTGCAAAGCTTTTAGCATACCAAAGCACATGCTGGTATTCAGGCTTTCTCAGCATTGCAAATACCTGTTTCAGAGGCCAGGCCAGCATCCTGGCCCTCTCAGATCTTCTCACCTCGCAAGCTGCCCTCCTCCAGCTTCTCAGTCCTGCTATTTTGGCCATGTGCTGTTTTTTATTCTCTCTCTCTCTCTCTCTCTCTCTCTCTCTCTCTCTTGTTACCTGCCCCCCCATGCCTGCCCACCTACCATGGCCCAGTCCATTTTGCTGGCCATGTTTAGCCTACTTCTTTCTCTCCTGCTCTGGAGCCTTCCACATGCCTATGGCTCTAGGCCCCTCTTATCTACAGTATGAACCTTCCTCTCAACCAAACCTTGGAGTGGTTATGTCCTCACTTTCCAAATGGACCTACCATAGAGGAGACCTATGGGGTGATAATGGGTGTTGCTTGTAAGATGCTGTGTTTCCATTCATCTGGTTTGCAGCAACAGGGAACTAACGTGGGAGTGTGAGCAATAAGCCTGGTGCTGGTGGCAGTGACAGTAAAGGACACAGACACAGCCCACATGCGCACTGAACCTGTCTTCTCATGGGGGGACAGACACATGCAGACCTATAAACCGACACCTGAAGAAAGTCTTAAATCTTTGTGCCCTGATTATGGACAACCAGGAAACAGATATCTCTGATTTTGGATGGGAAAAGATGCCTAAAAGTTTCTGGTGGAAGAGAAAATAAAAAGCAGATTGACATCTTATTTATATAATTTGATCTCATTTTTGTACCCAACCAGAAGTAAATACAAACATTTGCAAAGCTATGCATAGTAGGATACTATTGATGTTTATCATGAAGCTATTTAATTTTTTTCTCTATTAGAATACTTTTCAAATTTTTTGTGAACATTTTAAACCGAAGAATGTGAAACTTGTGTCAAATTAGAATGCAAAGCTAGTTCCTTCGTGGAAAGAAAAATCCCTATTAGGTGGTACAGCAGCATTTGGCTTGACTTTAGGTAGGGAGCAAGAGAGGCAGGAGACAGTCGGGCACAGCAGGGAGATTCTGGCTCAGGACAGATACCCCCAGGAAAGCCAGCTATAAATGTACTTCAGACTGTTTTTCTTTGGAATAAAGACACCTGCCTAGTTATGGCTTTCTTCTCCTGCCCTTTCAGTAGTGATTTGCAGAAACAGGCTGGGAGAAAGGGGTCTTTGGTAAACACAGAGGGGTTAAAGGGGAAACTGTTTAATAACAGTAGTAAAATGCAGGCTATTTTTGACATCTGGGTTAATGTCCATTCTGTTCCATGTGTGTTCCAAATGTGTGCAGTGTGCTCCAGATACAAAAACAGACACCCATTCACAACAGCCATGGATGCCCTAACCTATTGCACATGGTACCCACACAAAAGGCCAGCCCCTGATAGGCTAGTTAACCATGGCAGAGAGGAGGGCTCCTTCAGCGCCTCGGGCAGCCTAGAGAGCTGCTTCTCTGGGCGACTGTTCCCAGGAAAGCCCAACACAGTTGTTTCTCCCAAATTTGTGTGTGTGTGTACATGTACATCTGTGTTATTACTTAATATCTTTTAAAACGGGATGGAATGGGTTTCTCATTTTCATCATGAAGATTTATTTATTATTGTTGTGATCAAAGTGGCAACAAATTATGTTAAATCATTTAATTTTCCTGATAGGAGCAAACCACCTTGAAGCCATAATTCAAAAATATGAGTGGAAAGCAACGTTTTACTTTCAGAGTGGCCTCCTACCGCTCCACAGGGCAATAAAATGTAACACTTCAGAGCCCAGAGGGCTGTAAGGGTGGGGGTAGGGCTGGCCCGCCAGCCCCACTCTGGAGCTGTTCGGATGACAGAGCTGCAGGAGGCAGCCATGGAAGGACTCCGCATTTCATCTCTGCTGTGTTCCTGCTGGGCGTGACTCACCATATTTTAAAAGAAGGCATTCAGACTGATATCAGTGTATACCTGGAAATGGCCACATGCAGGGCCGCGTCTCCTTAGGATTTATTTTTGTAATTAGGACTGTGGTCAGGAATATTAATGGCTTGTAGGTGGAGCGGGCTGCTTGCTCCAGTATCTCTGAATTAGTTACCTCAGAGGAGGCTGAGGGTACCACACATCGGCTGGCTTGAGCAGAACCCTCCCCCCACAAGGAAACTCAGCTGAGGGGAATTGTTTGCACCAAATTCCTAACTTCTTAGGCCAGAATTTCTAAAACTTTGCTCTTTGTCTCTTTCCAGCTTGTATAATCTCTCTAACACTGACAGTATCTAATACCTTTCTTTCTCTTGTGAACAACACATCAATATATATAAAATAATTTTTATAATATTATATATAATTATATATATTATTTCAGAAAGTTTTACTGTAATACTTTAGTGGAACCAACTCTTGTCTACTACACACATTGATAATTGCCTGGCAATCATCCCCCCCCCCCAAATCTGGTGGGTCACACCCTGCCAGCACCTTGCCTTTGACCACTCCTGACACTCAGCAATGACCTTCACTCAGCGCCTGATAGGCCCATGCTGGGTGCAATACCTCACTGGCCACCAGCATGTTCTGATATCACCTTGGTTCACATCTGGGGCCAAGGTATCGTGGACTGAGTTACCTCCTTCACAAAAGCAGAAGGCAAGAGAAGGAATACGCCAAAGTCCCCCATTCAGTACCAGGGGAGGTACTCAATCTAATCTTTAACACACTGGTTGAGTAGTAATGGCGTCTGTTGTCATTTTTTTTTTTTCTCTTAAAAGAACAGGTTCTTAGTTGACTCACATTTGAAGGCCTGTAGTCCGGGGCTCCTCAGTCTCAAAACTATGGACATTTGTGGCTTACCAGTTCTTTGATGTGGAGCAATGAGTTCAGTAGAGGAAAGCTTTTAGTCTCCTTGGCCTCTCTTGGTTAGATTCCATAGCATGTCCACACAATAAAAAGGCCCCAGATATTAGCAAATATCTCAAGGAAAAACACAGCTAGCTCCAGGTGAGAATCCTTGGTTTAAATGATTGTTATGTACCACACTGGCTGACTGGACTTTAAATGGTAGAGACATGTGTGCATACATACATTGACCAATCCATAGACGATATGAAACATTTTGCAGAAATAAAGATTTATTTCTACAATGCTTCGTGCTATTTCAGATACAGCTGACTAGGCTTAAAAGTCCCTGGAAGTAGGTACAACCGAGTATTAAACATAATGAAAACGTACAGTTATCTGACATGGAATAGACAGGCTGCCGTGCTGAGATAGCAAGGCACCTAAGACACTTGCTGAGCTAAGTGAAAAGGTAAAATCTAGTTTAAATTTATAGCATTCCTCCAGTGTCCCTCTAGGAGTTTGGCATTTTGCCAGGGTTCCTTGTTAAAAATTTGTTAAACGTGTTTGGCATTAACGCAAACACAAAGTGGTCATTTGTTACAAATTCTATTGGAATGCATTCATTTAAGGCAATGAAGTAGTTACTAGAGAAGAAAGAAAAGTTCATTAAGAACATTTCAAAAATACAATGATGTACACAGTGTGTAACTGCGGCGCCCCTGTGGCTATATAAATCGCCAACAGAATAACCACACATTGTGTTCAGTTTGAAACTGGGATCTTTTAAACATAACAGATAGAACAAAACCTCGTTTTGTTTGTTGTCAAACTGATGTGAGCTTTTCTCTTCTGGACCAGTTTAAATAACCCAGAGTTTGGCATGCATTCTCTAACATCTCCAATCAGGAAAACACACAGGGTAAAATCATGCTCTGGGAGTCTTTGAGGGGTGCTGCCAATAACACTGGAGATGAAGGGCTGATTCAGCAAACAGGACCCCTGTGCTCTGGAGAGAAGGGAACTGTCCCAGGGAATCCTGGAAAAGTGGAGCTCTACTTCCGCACCCTCCTAGTTGCAGGAAGTTATGAAGATACCCATAGAAGAGAAGCCATAAGCTTTCATCACAGAGGATGGAATCCTAAGCCTGTATACAGAACAACCATCTTTCTGCCCCACCCAGCCTATTCCCAACCAAGGCACTACTGCTGAGCAACAGCTGCTCTTGGCTGGCCATGAACAGTTCTGAGGCTGAGCTTCAGGAGAGAGTGGCCATGGCTCATTCTCCAACTCCTGGCCCTGTAATGTAGCTTGCTGAGGATGTCAGCATGAGCCATGTCCTTCCAGAGCACACTGATGCTTACCTGTGGGTCTTAAATCTGAGGTAAAAGGTTAGATGTGCTCAGTAATCTTTAGAAAGCCCAACTGAACTACTCTTGTTTCTGAATAATAGAACCAGCCACTGGGAGAGTACCCCAGCAACAGGATCCCAGATCTTATAAGACACTGGAACAAGCCAAATGTGCAGAGCTCCCAGGCCTATCTGGTTCGTTTTCTTTCGTTTTTCTCTCTGAGCTTGGTGTAACCTGGGCTATAACCTCAGAGAGGACAGAGCCAGAATCTCTTGGTCCCAACCTCTTAAAACGTTCTCTCTGTTCAAGTGGGAATATGGAGGAAATCTAGAATTCTGTGTGTGGCCTGGATGAGTCTGCTTTTCCATTTGTAAGTGCCCAGTAGGACCAAGAGACAGGAGTGAGCAGAGGGTATGTATCTCCAAAAGAGACAAGAACTTGAGAATCAAAATGAAGAAACGAAATACTAGAATACTGTAAAGCCCAATTTCATTGTGTATGTTTCAAAGTACATGCCATTTGGGAAGACCTTTCTAAAGAACACACATACACACACACACACACACACACACACACACACAAGGGTTTCAAGCTTGACAAAAATATACAGCCATAAGGACAGTACCTCTTAGAGTCTCAGGAAGATCTGTATACTTGACAACTTTGAAACTGAAAACTCCCTATCTCCATGATAAATCCCCACTCCCTCCATGACAGGCTTGTTCTTGAGACAGAGTTTTTCAAACTCCGACAAGAATAAAGTAAAACATGTTTTAATTCCCTTACACAAATTCTATATTAGGATGGGCTTGTCACATGTACATAAGGAAGACCTTTCTCTAACCTGGAAACTAAGATGTTGGTCATGTTCAGCAAAGAGATGCTCCCTCCAGGTAAGAGGGCTGGGAAGCATTTCGGAGAATTAAAAAATATGAAGGAACAGTTTGACAGCTTAGGTTTGACGACTCAAATGACAAGTGTTTCCAGACAAGTGTTTCGGATCCTCACCGAGCCACTGATGGCAATTAGTCTCTGGGATTTGAAGGCGCCCTTCCAGCCTCGCTGAGGTGGAATGCCATTTTCTCTTGTGCTGGTGACTAATTAGGGGTCTCGTTTGAAGATCAAGGTTTTGCTATCCCTGCTTCTTAATAACATGGTTTGCCTGTCGGCCACCTGGGTCCAGGCAAGGCCTCCCTATCCCCCTCCCCAAGCTACTAAGCACTGCCTTAGGCCAGAACAAGTGTGGGCAGGAAACCACAGATCCAGCCTTTTGAGAAATTTAACCTCTTCATCACCAACATCCTACAATGCTGCCCTTGATGGAGCTGCCCCAAGATGAAGAAGCCTGACCTTGCTTCTCAGGCAGGTCGAAAGGCTTGGCTTCAATGCAAAGGAAACCCTTGAAGGTGCAAGCCCTGTGTAGCATGCTTCCTCACTGAAGAAGAGAGTGGGGGAAAAACTCCATTTTTCCAGATGAGCAGAAAATCAAGGGGCTCTTTGCGTTCGCTTCGGTTTGACCATTTCCGGAATGTATATTTAGAAGTGACTAGCTAGAGCAGGACGGAGACAGAACCCCATCCTTACCAGTAAAGAGATCCAGAGGCTTGAAGCTGAATGGGTACACTCCTCACCAGAGCCCCATGGCCACACAGACTGAGCCTGGGGTGGCTGCTCCCCTCTTTAAGATAGGGCAGGGAGAAGCCACAGCAGCAAGACGAGTTAGCTTCGAAGCATGAAGCCCTAACAAGTTGGGCAAAGAACAAACAGCCTTGAGGTTGGTCCTTTGGCTGTTGAC
Organism: Meriones unguiculatus; assembly: GCF_030254825.1. Taxonomy (NCBI): domain Eukaryota; kingdom Metazoa; phylum Chordata; class Mammalia; order Rodentia; family Muridae; genus Meriones; species Meriones unguiculatus. The sequence continues at coordinate 6,339,395 of NC_083357.1, read as the reverse complement.
ATACTCTGGTCTGGGTAGGCTGTGGTCACTAAGCCCATTAGTGTTCCGATGTGGCAACAGCTAATGCAGCAATTTCAATCTGGTTCTGTTTAATTTCTAAACGTCCGTGCGTGCTGCCAGTGATGGCAGTTGAAGGCAGGCAGCCCCACCACTGTGAACACAGTCATCATTGTCGCCAGTGTGAAAGTCATTCTAAAAACTATTCGCTTTTGGCAGATACAAGTTTCACATTTGATTAATTGGACTTTGATTTCAATTTACTGCAAATTGCTTTGTGTTTTCTAAGCAACCGCCAAGAGTTTCCTCCAACAAAAGGAAGTAGCCTTCCCTGGGGGAGGAGAAGCTCTTTGGTAGGTGGGAAGGAAAAGAGAAACAAATACAGGCCAGTAACAAGCCAGGGGCCCAGACTTTAAGGGTATGCAGTGTCACTAAACGCTAATAATCCTCACCTTCAACAATTACTGCTCAGGACAAATGCTATCTCCTTCTGATGTAGAGTTGAAAGTGAAATGCATTCTGGGATGAACTACAAAAGCAAACTCACTCTGGATTTTATACGAGCTCTATTTGTGAAAAGCACAAAAGTTAACCCCTTTCATTTCCTTCTCTCCCCTTTCCTTCCTGGGAATCCTCCCTTTCCCATATACGGGGCTCTTCCCTTTTCTCTTTCCGTTTACCAGGAGCCACGCTAAAAGAGCTCCAACTTCCTGCAATGTGCACCCAGTGGCATGCCAGCCATTACTTTCAGCAAATCAGGATAGGGAACATGTGATTAATTAAAGTCACGTATTCACGCTACGTATCGAAGCGGAAAGTGATCGGCTCATCTTCACCATGGTTTTTAGTGGCCCCTGCATCCTGAAGACATCATGGTTAACCTATGCTACTACTCACCCTTGTGGCAGATAAAGCATTGCTAATAGGTGGTGGGATGGTGCTGTGAGCTTTGTTCCCAGGCCTGGCAAAACCTCAGCTTCAAGTAGCACCCCTGCTCCCAACTGATCTGCAAGGAAGGTGGGAAGAGTTTTCAAGGAGGAAGTAAGTTTTTGGTCCTGTTTTTGCATGGCGTTGGCAGACAAGTACTGGGGATTTCTCTGTGTTTCCGGGTTGTTGTTGTTTGTTTTTTGTTTTTTCCTGGATACTGCTTTTAAGCAGATTTTCCATCAGTAGTCTTAGTATCCCAACCTAAAATAACCTAGAGCTTTCTTTAAAAGCCTCTGCTGTAGAGGATCAAGGCATAGGTCTCTGCCTTTCCCCACAGGACTCTGCACTATGCTTTTCTGGCTTCATGGTATTCCAGATGATTAATCACTTTTAAATATGAAAAAAATTAACATGTCTGAAGCATTCTTCCAAACTGTCAAATGTCTTGCCTTTACATAGATCCCATGTCTCCCTTTCCCAGTGAGTCCAAAGCAATACATTTGCTGTTGGAAAGTCAACCCTCAGAACCCCATGCAGAAGCCCCCAGCAATATATCTTAACATCTTAATTTCATTTAGGAGGAATGCAGCGATTGATCATTTATCATCCAGAGATTGAATGAATTATCTGGAGGATTCCAATCTATTGCTTCTACACAATTGATGGGCTAGCCATCTGTCTTCTGGATGCATGGGGGCTTTAGAGTCCAAGTTATCTTTGAAGGAGCAGAATGCTAAAAAGATTACCGAGGGAGTCTGCCTTTAAAGACAATGTGTAGCTCCAAAGCTTGACTTGTTCCACTCTGGAACCTCCCCCGGCTATGACCAGGATGTCTGCTGCTGGGTAACTCCCTCTCTTCCCCTTATGCAGAAGCCTGTCTTCCTCCCCTATCCCTTCACAGACAACCTTGAAATGCTTAGAGAAGCAACATGAAAGCCACTGGCATTATGGGACTCGAGCTCTCGTCCATTAGATGTCTATTGGATGTATAGCTACTTTGTTCAAAAAGAACTTTACTGCAGCAGAAACTGAATGAGGCCTTCCTGGAACACAGGGTTGAGGCCACTGGCATTACAGCTGCCATCCTGGTTCCCACACCATGTATCATCACTCATCACAGTATCTTCACGTCAGTAGACAGAGCTGGCCGAGATGCTGTAGCATAGTGCTTCAGAGGCACCTGCCGTGTTCCTGATCTTGTTGTACAGGCATGTTAGGAGCAAGAAATAATATCCTCAAGTACGTGAGTTCCACAATCGGGAGTGCCCACTGTGATTTCTGTGGGCTACAAAGTTGTACAAAATATACAAAGAAAAGGGTGGCTCCAGACATCTCTGAAAGTGCTTACCTTCAGACTGTCTTCATACAGGGAACCCACTGCCCAGTGGACCACTGAAAAGGGAAACAATGACATCCCCCTCCAAAGAATGAGGAGTGTGATAAAGGCAGAGGTTATTTTAGAGGGACTCTAAGGCCAGTCACATTCCCTCAATGCCAAAAAGCAGACATGCTCTCTGGTTTAAATTTACATTTAAGTCCCATGACAAAGTCTGACCTTGGAGGTCTGCACACAATACACAGGGACCCAGGGCTGCAGCCTTCCATCTCTCATCTCTACTCCAGGTCAAGAATCTAAGTGAACTCTGTAATTGTCCTGGGATGTCAAGGCTCCTAGTACCAAAGCGCATTAACAATGGGCCTCTCAGATGGGACTTTTCTCTCATCATTATGGGGCTTCCTGTTATCACAAATGTTTGACACTTAGATTTGGAGGTTCTCTGAGAGGGAATTTCTACACAGCTTTTTGTCACTGGTCACTCTGAAGAGCAAAGAGGAGCAAGTGTACATGATACATGAACTAGCTAGAAGGTTTCTTATTAAATTCTAAGACCCTAGTAGTCATAGGCTTGACCACATTCCTCTCAGGCAGGCTGAGCGCCCAGAATGGGAGTTGTTTGGAGACCAGGGAGATGAAGTATGGAAGAGTTAGTGCCTAATACCAGTGATTCTTCCGAATCCCTACTGTTCAGCGTAGCTGGATGCTGAAGTCCCCTGGCAGCCTCTTCCTTGGAAGCCAGCCCTGAGAATGGGCAGCACACTCCCACGCCTGACAGATGCCTTAATCCTCTGCTTGGGTACTAGTCAATGAACGGAAAGCCCACTAGGCCTTTGTACACAGCTCCTCTGGACTTGAGCACGGTGGCCCTGGCCCTTTACCTGGCCACCCTCTGTTTATTTACAGAGGTTAGCTCCAGGGCCTTTCTTCGCTGTGGTTCCCGGTCTCTGCCAAACCCTTTCCTAGCACTCTCTTGCCAATGTCTGCCCAGCAACTCCTGATTTACAGGGAAAAAAGACACTACACATCTGTTATCATTTGACTGCTGCCTGCCTGCTGGAAGTGGCCTTCCTGAAGAAGGCTGGGTATGTGTCACTCACTGCAATGCTTCTAACCTACTGAGAATGGACTAAGGAGACAGGTGAGTCCATTGGCTGTAACAACTGTTTGCTCGGTGCTTACTATGTCCCAGACAGTCTTACTGCTGAGTGCCACGGCTTTCAGTATTTTGATCTGAAGTGTTTGCTGTTGCCCTGGTCCTTAAATATGATGTTATGACACAGGGTCCAACTGTGTTTGTGCACCCCCTCTTGCCTCTTCTCCTTTCTAGTTTGGGTGATCCTGGTAGATCACTGCCCTCTTTCAGTCTCATTCACTCTCTCATCACTAGTGTAAAGACAATAACTCTCACCAATTCAGGTGAGGAGATAAAGCAAATGAGTCCTTCTATAATGGCTAATATTGTCAATCTGGCAGACTCTAGAATCAGCTTGAAGACAAGCCTCTAAGCCTAACTGTGAGGGATTAACTGTGATAGAAAGACATACTCTAAATGTAGTGATACCATTCTGTGGGCTGGAGGCCAGGGTCGTACAATAGTAGTGAGACAAGCGTGAGAATTCAATGCTCTCTGCCCCCCAGCTACCCATGCTGTGTGACTAGCTGCCCCCACCTGCTTTACCCACCACGATGAACTTGCAGTCTTCAAACTGTGAGTCAATATAACCTTGCTCCCCTCACGTGCTTCTAGTCAGGTACTTTGTTATAGCAACAAAACCAGTAACTAATATGCCTGCTCACATACAGTCTCCTGCTTGCCATAGCCCAACCAGCAGGAATCCTTATAATTTCTGCCCCTGAGCTAATCATATGGAACAAATAGCTGGCCATCAGGACCGGCTTGATCAGGGTATGGAAAGTATCAGCCTGGGGTGTTCATACTTAGGATGTCCACGGGCTGGTCATGAGCCCTGTCACCTTCATGAAAAAGTGGGCAGGATGGAGGGGCAAGGAAGAACAGTGGTAGAGGGACCCCAAGCTTCCTTCCAAATTACGTGGCTCCCACCTGGGGTGCTCCAGCAAGCAGCTGTGTTGGCTTTCTCTTGAGTTCTTCTTGTTGGCATGAGCTACTCTGCTTCACAAACTTTCGGTGGGGGGTTTCATGGTTCCAGCTGTCAGATAAACTTTTAAGGATAGTTCTGTGCCAGGTACAAAAAGGAAGCCTCAGGAAGAAATGTTAAGTTAATTATATATAGACATTTAAGCCACAAGAAGGAGCAATTGTCGTAAGTTTTGGGGAGGTTAGACTCCAGTTTTAGTTGTAAATGCGAGCAAGCTCACTGACTCACTCATGAAAGGGTGCCAACAAAATGATATACTTTACATTCTTTCACAGCTTGTTTTGGCTAAACACAATGAAAAAAGAGAGGGGGAAGAATTACAGCTTTCAATTCTTTAGTGGGCCGAGGCATTCAATCATGTAAAAGAGTAACACCACATATGCACCAAAGCACAAGACATTAGTTTAGGTGGCCTATTTTCTCAGTTTTGAAGAAAGAAATGGAGCTGAAAATTCAGAAGGAGGCCCCAAGCTATGCCTCAAGGCCTATACTGGACATTCCTGAAGGGAACTAAGACTCCTTTAGAAACTGCCCTACTGCCCCCTCCCCAATTCCAGCGAAGCCCTACTGCCTGGACCATCTCTGAACAGGTTTTTCGGGCATGTGCCACTGGTTGACCTGGGTGGTAGAGAACATTAGCAGAGAAGCAGAAAAGTCCCCCTGTTTCTACAAAATGAGCAAGACGGCTGGGATACTCTTATTATTTTCACTTTCTACTTTTTAGAATGTCTCTCCCCCCCCTTTCCACCTAAATACAAGTGCTTACTCAATACAGCAGCTTTTTTTTTTTTTTTCCCATCATGAAGTAGGGCTGGAGAGCCAGCAACACATAGCTCCTGATAGCTGAGGTTTGGAAAAGTTGGGGCCAAAGGGAAATACACAAGAAATTGCCATATTGCCTGACACACGAGCTAACTGGGGTGGGTGGGTGCAAAGAATGGGATGTCAAGGAGTAGCCTAAGAGTCAGAAAAGACTGGCTGAACACCAAGGCTGAGATGGAATGGATAATAGGCTGGGTTCCTGAGGAAAGGACAAAAAGGAAAGTTCTAAGGGTAGGATCAACAGATAGAAAGACCAGAAGCAACACAGAGTACTGCCAGGGCCAGAGGTAGCTGCCAAGGGAGTCTTCTCACTGAGGTGGTACACAAGGCAGAGAGGCAACCAAAGCAAGTCCGTGTAGAGCCTATTGTTACATTATGAGGGTGGGATGTTTCATCAGGGCAGAGTGATACAGTGGGCAAATGTGTGGTTTAAGAAAGGTGTGTATATGCCAGATGGAGACTGAATCAAAGGCAAGATGGCTTCTCCCCAAGGGACAAACAACACCACTATGAGCTGAACTGTGTCCTTTGCAAGACCCTTCGAGACTGTTGAGTATATTCTAGTGTCCCAGCAAGCCCTCAGTTGAGCTGGTGGCGGACATCACTTTTTGCTGACTTTCTCCTCAGTAACTCACTCATCCATTGATTACCTAATTCACTAAGCACTGGTGTTTGCTGGCCATGAACCTATGAGGGTGGCTTTATTTAGAAACAGGGATACATATATTGAGGCATGCTGGATTAGGATGAATTTCAAGCGCCTGGTGCAGGTAGAGGGCTCCTGCCATCCCAAGAGGCAAGCAAACTGGAAGGAAACATCTACCTGGCAGAGGAAGGACACTAACGAGTGCCAGGAAGGACCTTTTCCAGAATGTTAAAGAGAGCGTAGCCATGACTGCAACTCCACATTGGACCTCTGCGCCCCACAGAAGCATGAGAGAAAGAATATATTTTGGCATTGTATGTGCTAGTTAGTCTCTGTCAATTTGACACAAACCTAGATAGACCTGGGAAGAAGGGATCAGACTGGCCTGTGAACATATCTGTGGGGGCGTTCTCTTGGTTGCTTGGTTGCTATAGGAAGGCTGTACCACGCCTGGACAGGTGGACCAGGATTCTATAAGAAAGGTAGCTGAGCAAACCGGAAGATCAAGCCAGTAAGTAGTTCTCCCCGCTTCGGTTCCTGCCTCGGATTCTCTGTAGGATGAACTTGTAAGCCAAGTAAACCTTGTCTCCCCAAGTCGCTTTTGGCCGTGTGTTTATCTCAGCGATAGGAAAGCAAAGCAGGATAAACGTGTGGAGCCACGCACCTTGCAGTGTGCTGCTATGCCGCTCTAGGAAACCCCCGTGGACGTCCACGTGATCCTATACTCTGCTCCCAACAAGACTTCTGGGGCCCCTGTGGCTAAAGGTCTTCTGGTATTCAAGAGGCATCTCCCCTTGTTCCACACTCCAGTTACACAGCGTGTGCTCAGAGGCCTGGTTAGGGCTCTCTCGAGGGTGGCCACCTGTGAAAGATGAATCTGGACCCAAAGTCAATATTTGTTGCAGGCAGCTGTTGGGTTGCAATATGAAAGGCCCAACAGGTTTGTCTATCAGCCCGTGTGGTCACTAAACCATGAAGTACCCTTGTCCCCAGGAAACCCCTGAAGATAAGTCAACAGGACGGTGTCACAGTGGATTCTGGCAAGCAGCAGTTCAGGAAACTTGAGGGGACAGCTCAGGCCAGGGAAGCTGGGCACACAATTGAGGTACTTGTACTGCGCTGGGATGCAGTGGGAGCCTTCCTGCCCTCCCTTGCTGCTGATCAGCTGCTCCCAGCTGGACGCAGTAAGCTCATCCTCTTCCCAGGGACACTAGCTGACACAGCTGACAGTACTGTGGGCCAGCAGGAGCACACATGTCACTCTGCCTCCCAGGAGGAAGAGATTTTGGCCACCGTAGTTCAATCCTGGATGTGGCGTGACGAGGAAGCACTGTCCTGGCTATTTCATGCACAGTAAATGTTGCTGGGTAGTTTCCCACAATGGAGGGCGAGCTCAGTCTTGGCCTACGGTGAGCTGTGTAACCTTGAGCCAGAATCTATGCTTTTCTGCCTTGTAAGACAAACACAGAATAATCTAGATAACACATAGAGGTTTTGAGAGAAGTAGCAGACACTGTATATGTTAGTGACTTTCATGGAGAGTTTGAGAGTAATAATAAAAATACAAGCATATACTGTGTTTGCTTTTATCATGAAAGCATGTGTCACTGTCTCAGAATAAAAGTAGCAATTTTTCAACTTCACACTTGGGAGTTGGGGAAGAAAAGGAGAGGGGAGGTAGATAAATTTTTATAGGAACCCTGCTTGATCTTTATTGGCCACCATGACAATGCCGTGTCACCTCCAGTTCTGAGGAGGGAATCTGACGTTGAAAGTCAAAAAGGGATGCAAAGATGAGAAAAAGTAGTACATAAAATGAAAAGAAAAAATAAGATACCAGCCAGGAACCATCCCTTGACCTCACTACAGACTATAGACCCTTCCCTGGTGACTTCAGAAAAGATTCCATTGCAAATGATTTTCAGGCATTGCAGAAAATCATGAGCATCAGTTCCTGGTAGGTTTTGGAAAGCCCCCTCCTTTCTCTGACCTCTGTCTCTAAACCTGCAGTTGCCAGATTCGAGGAGGAGTCATAAGGCACAGCCAGAAGCGTCTGACTCACTCCCTGGAAATTAATTTGCTGAGCCTCAGTTTCCTTATCTGTCAAATGGAGATGGCAGCTCCAACGCCCACAGACTTCCTGAGGCTTGAGGGCAATGTGCACATGAAAGGGATATTAGAAAAGATGCTGCACAAAACGATGGCAGATTGGAAAAAAAGAACCGGAAGAAAACAGACCAAGATAAAAATGCATTAATATTAACCAACAGGTTTCTTCAGAACAACAAAGCAATGAAACAATAATTTTAGAGAAACAAAACCCTGCCTAAGAGAAGTCTGCCAGAGGGAAAGGAAATGAAGGCACAACCAAGTGGCCCTTGGCTTACCTATCTGAAAAACACAGATGAAACAGATTCTTTGTAAACCAATATTTGTAAAAGCCCCACTGGGCTTTTTGCCTGCACAGACTGCCTATTATCTTGGCAAAGGATGAAAACAAGTGAATTCTTATTTTAAATGAGCATGAAGCAAAGTCAGGTGAATTTCTTGGCATGACTCTGAGCTACCAGTCTTTGAGCCCTACTGTGTGCTGAGCCCAGAGCTAGGCACTAGGCAGCCATATTTCAAAAGAAACCTTAGCACTCTGATAGGAGATGTGTAAAATCCAGTTACTCATGTGGTCATACATAGGTTATTTGCCCCACATAAGTGTCTTCTGAGTGTATAACATATGCAGACTTGGCACTTATGGTCCAGATACAATAATGAACAAAGTCTGGTTCCTCACAGCCAGGTACGGTTCTCAGCATCAGCATTTCTGACTTGGAGGAGAGATGAGAGTTCTTTGTTTGATAATTTTGTTTTTAAAATTTTTCCACTTACTTATGTTGTGTGTGTGTGGTGTGGGGGTTGGGGAGGGAGTGTATGGAGCACCAGTTAGTGCAAAGGTCAGAGCACAATTTATGGAAGCTGACTTTCTCCTACTATGGGTCCCAAGGATTGAACTCTGGTCCCCAGGCTTAGCAGTAAACCACCTTATCTGCTAATGTCTTATTACATGTCCCTGGGGGCTGGAGTGAGGATGAGACAGCCCCTGCTGAGAACTGCTGCTTTTGGTTAAGAGATGAGGAAAGTGAATCTCAGGGAGGCCACATCCCAGGTGGCACTTGCAGTGAGAGAGGCATCCACACCAAGCAGAAGCCAGGGCTGATCTTTGAAGTCTACACGCCTTGCGTCTGCATGATGAGATCCACCAAAAGGTGGGAGTTCCTGGGCCTAAGCCAGCACCATTCTATCTCCTTTACAATCAAGGCATGTCTACCCTTCAATTATGCATTTGGATTCTCTGGCTTTTTTCCCTTTCTGTCTCTGCCAGATCACATCAGCCACAAACATTTCATTCTTGAAAGTAGGAGGAAACTCTAGCTTGCCTGCGTTCTGGATCCCAGAAATCCTTGCTTCTTGCCATGAGATGTGAGTTGATCTCCAGCAAGCTGCTAGATTGCCTTTGTAGCATAATTCATGTTTTGACTCCTTAAACAGTAAGTCAGTTGGGGCTTATGGAAAGTCCTCAAGGAAAGAGAATTGGGCTTATTATATTTTCTCTGTGTAGCCCTGGCTCAAATATCTTAGAATTCTTAAACTTCAAGGTTGTGTTCCAATTCCAAGAGTGGTCTAACTAACTTATGCAAACGTTGCTCAGCAAATATACATAAAATAAAGGATTCCTCAACAGAATGTCTGCCAGGCTCCTTAAGCCTACTTTCATATCTAATTTATAATCACCCTTTGAAAAACAAAACAGGTTCCCCTTTCAAGGAGATCACATTACCCAGGCCTGGCATACTGCAGGGGAGCGACAGGTGTAATTTATGTGAATAGTCACCAACAATCAGCTGCACTTAAGGACCAACAAGGAACACACACTCTTGAGAGGAAGAAACTGCTGAGTCACATGTGCCCTTGCTACTCCCCAAAGGGTGCCAAAGCCATTGACTCCTCCATACAACCAACAATATGTCTGCCTATTATGATTCCAATACCCTGGACCCGAAGACCCCAGTTCCGGTGCCAATCTGGCCATGAGTTCATTGTATGGTCTGGGAGGAGAACTTTCTCTTTATTGGGCCTCGGTTTCCTTTTTGGGAAAGTCAGGTCTAGGCTATCTTAGACAGGAGGAGTCCTTCTGATTTCAACGTCAGCAGTGATTGCCAGCAGTGGCATCTTCTGCTCAGGAGATGCCTAAGCGTGTCTAGGTGAAGATGTCATCCCTGGGAAGGAGAGCAAAGCTGACAATACCGTCCCCCTGCAGGCGCTCCTCTCCCGACTTACATGCTTCTCCTGCAGCTCGACCATGCACTACCTCTGCCACCTAGGTGGACTCAAAGCTGGCTCCCTTGGAGCGTAAGAGGCTTACAGCTTTGTGCTATAGGCTGGAAGTCAGGGAGTGAGCAAAGTCAATGAGCCAGAGAGCCAACAGGCCTATTTCTTGCAGACCTCAGGATCTCTCTCCCACTCCTATTCTGCAATGGTAGCATGGAAGTAGCCACAGATACTATGTGAACAAGTGCAGTGCATGCTTATAAGATAAAAAAGTTGACAACCCAGATTGTGGCCTGTTGTGTGGTTCCAAGCACCTGGCCTGGGTCTTCTCAGTTTCCAACAGCCCCAATTCTCTAGGCCTGGAGAATGACACAGGCACTTCCTCTGAGACATGGATAGACTATAACAGCTCCATCTCTCTCCGGGTTTATCCTCCTGCAGAGGGAAGAAAACCTTCAAGAAGCCTGTCTACCTTTGAGGAGCAAAGGCTTTCAGGATAATTGCCATCAAACCCCACACCATCTCCTTTCAGTGGACAGGGGCTCCAACTCCCAGAGAACTAAGAGGAATGGATGTTGGAAACAGCTCTTCTCACAGGGACTTGGCTTATCCTCTCTGGAAAAATCAAATCCAAGTGTGAGGAGAGGTCCGAAACCCAATTGCTGCAGGCAGCACCTGGAGGTGGGGGTGGGCTTGTCTCCCACCAGAACACCTTTCTGGCTCACACGTGTGCACAATTTGGATTAGAAGGAAACAGTGAAGGAATGGTTAGATTGTGAGGTCATCGCGCAAGGCTCCAGAGCCCGACTGACCTTTTGAAGTCTGTGCTCGGGGAACCTAATTATGCTGCATTTCTGACTCGATCCTGCCTCTGATTTTTCCCGAGTCCCTGCCCAGTGTTCCTTTGATGGAGAGATTTTTTGCCTTGATAGAGAGGCACAGGCTGAGGAAAGAGAGAAAGAGTTACGCAGGAAGCAGGAGGAAAGACCTGTGTATTAAGTGGATAATCCGTACCAGGGGCTCTGGCTGGTTACTCCTTAGATTGGGCTGCTGGCAAGGATATCTTTAAGGAGCTGTGGTTCTCCAGAGGATGGGATCCTCATGGGATACCAGCGCTGCTTCCAGTGAATGGATGGGAGCTTCAGGTCATATAGGAACCTGTGCCATAGCAAGCTCATAGTTCCCAACAGTTCCCGATCCCATAAAGCAGCAATTGGGAGTCACTTCTAGAGAAGTGAAAGTTGGTCCCTTCCTGGGAAAAGCCACTGTGCCCTTGTTACCTGAGCATTCCTATTTGTTCAGCCCACTGTCTTTGCCTGAGGTACATTTGTGTCCTTGCTGATATTTTTAATGCCAACTTCCTGTTAGCAGAATGTCATAACACAGAGAGGTCTCTAGGATGATAGACAGTGGCCTGTTATAAAACCACACACACACACACACACACACACAGATTGCCTAGGCTCACCATCAAGTCATGGAAGGAGGTAGCTCACTTGGATTGTAACTTGTTAATGGAAGGCTCATCATAACTCAGGATCCCCCTCTATCGCTGTCCTTTCTGGGTGCTACTAGGCCTTTTACTATGCCAACACAAGGAGAATAAGACACATTTCTTCTCTGCTATCATTACATCCTCAACATACTTGAGTTTCCAGGTATAAAGCAAACTGGTAGAAGGAGGGCTACTTGTCTCTTTGAAAGGTTTGAGAATTTCAGTAATCAGTCGTGATTGTAAAGAGGCTGGCCAGATAAAATACTGTCCTCAGTTTTGCAGAATGATAGTCTGCACCCAGAGAAGCTTTATGCCCAGATCCCAGGGCCACATGGGAACCTTCGGTTTGTGCTGTTTCATTCTATGTATCTCTGACTTTCCAGAGTGCTTTTGTAGTTGAAATCTAATGAGGGTCATTTCAGAGGGACTGACTAGGAGAGCCCCCGACATGAAAGGGAAGAACCTGGGGCTGATTTCCAGTCCTGCCTGAACCTGTTCCCTGTCCTAGCTTTCACAGTAACACATGGAATGATCTGGGCAACTTGCTTAACTTTTCAGTGACTTGATCGGGGCCCCTCCAGCTCCACCTGTAAGCTTTGTGACCAAATAATCTGATTTGGTAGCTTTTGTCATTCTTTTCATTGCCTGAAATAAGGGATCTTAGTGTATGCTAGGCATGGGCCAGTCCTGGGGTGCAAAACCCAGTATACCCCTCCTGGCCCTGAAACAAGCAAACAAACCTCTTTTTCTAAGGCTATCTCAAGGGTGTGATGACAATGATAATATTGATTGCGCTTAGTCTAGGTGTCAAGTGTGTTTGCTGAGGCTTTCTATATACATGGACTCATTCAGCTCTTCCCAATTCCAAGAACATACCAAATTCTTTCTACCCTCACTTGAGACATTACAGTACTCAGGAACTAGAATATCATGACAATAGTTCAAAGACATGGCCAAGAGGGCCAGGATCCAACTCACAAGCAGGGCCCTTGAAAGCTGGGCTCTTATTTCAAGGCAAGAAAGGTCATATCAGGCCCCTGCTCACTATAGCAGCATCGTCAGTTAACAGATTCATTTCTTTCCATTTATTTTAAACCATCCTAATGGACTTCTCATAGGATCTCCACCCAAAATGAAGTTCTGGGATCCCAAGAGCAGCAGAGGAAGACAGTAGCCCTATTGTCACAGGGCTCACATAGAACAGCAATGCACTATATCGCCTTCCTAGATCCAAGCCTTAGTTCCTGAAAGTCCTCGGGTGAGAGTCAGAGCATCCTGCCAGCCATGGAGGTTGGCCAGCCTTCAAAGCCAGGAAGGACGAAGGATAACCAATGTACACTCCTCTCACGAGAGGAGGGTGTTTTGAGCAGCCAATCACAGGAAAAAGATTGAGTGGTGGCCAGTGTGTTACAGACAGGAATGGCCGGACAAAAGCTCCTGACACAGAGACTGAGTCTAAGAAGGGTATGTGGCATTGGATCATTTTAGAACCCGGAGTGGAAGAACTTATCTGTCCAGGGCTCTCTCAGTGTCCTCTTATGTCCTTTGCTCTAATAATATTCTTTACATATCATCATGGGAGCAACAGTTTGTTGAGTGCCCAGCACCAGGCATGAAGCTGCCCTTCTGATACATGCTATGACTCCAAGTCCTCACCACTGTCCTCTCTGATAGATCCGTTTCATCCTTTTCCCAACCTGTAGCCTACTTCCCATGCACCTGCCATCCCAGGCCACAAGAAGCAAAGGAGCCAAAGAGCACATGGCTGCAAGAAACACAAGAGAGAATGAGGAGGTGAGCAGAGAAACTGGAACAGTGAGAAAGTAGGTGTGGAAGGTAAAGTCTGTGGTAGTGTGCAAACTGCCATAGGATGCAGTGTGAGAGGGACACACCTCCTCCAGGGAATCCTTCCCTGTTCCCAACCTGAGTCAAATAGCCTTGTGCTTTCCCACTACGCCTCAAACCTACCATGGTGGCACTTCCATGATAGAGCTCTGTATATTCCCAGCCAGAATGACTGTGCATCATACAAGAATAGGAACCCTTTTCTCAGGCCACAGCTGTGCCCCAGCACTGTGCCTGAAGCAGCATGTGTGTGCATGAGAAATATATGCTAATCTCTTGAACTAAATTGATGTGGGGTCTAGAACCAGACCCAGCCTAGGGCATGCTGAAGGCAGTTAAGTCATAGGCAGAAAAAGTGCATAATATAAAAGCTGCAATTTACTGCAACAGTTTGTTGGTACTGAATATGAAGTTCTTGCTAGTGAGGGGCCATGCTCTACAGGGGGTTATGGGAGATGGCTATGTGGGAGTCCGCTAACCTCTTACTCCAATATTAACAGACCCTGTTAGAAGTGGGGGCAGCCCTAGATGTTGAGGCATGCTGATGGGCCCCCAGCCCTTCCGCACAACAGGAAGGGGCTGTGAAAACACAAGCTTTTGCCTTGAAACCAGAGGCATCTTAATCCATTGCTTAAGAACTTTTGCCACATATAATTATTGACCTGAAATATCAGTCACTCTCAAGAATTCTATGCTGACAGAGGGCAAAAGAGAAGCGGCTAGAATATCAAAAGGCAAAGAGTCCAGATTAAAAAGGGAGATGCGAGACGGGCTGTTCCCAAGTCAAGCCTCTAATTGAGTCCAGTCTCTGCACCGCACCTTGGCCCCTCTGTCCTCATGCTGGGAGGCAGCTGGGCCCTGCTGACGCCATAACTCACTGCAGACTCTGTGGCCAGTCGGTCACATTTCCTGGAGAAATCACTCCTTACTGCCATTCTGAGTGCCATTAACAATCAGTGTCTGGAAGTGACAAGGCCGTTGAAAGAACAGAGGAGGAGGTAGACGGGTGCCCCCCTGAAGGGACAGACTCCAGAAACCATCTAGAATATCAAAAAGAGCAATACTAGCCCAAGATGAGACCATGTCTGGGTTGGTGATGCTTTCAGTCTACGGCTATGGGTTGAGTGTCAGAAGAAGCTAGCTCCTCTGTCAGGATCCTAGTTTGCCAATCTGAAGGGTTCTAGAAGGTGATTGGTATCTCTGTTCCCTGTGCCCATGCTAGAGCTGAGTCACGCATTAAATACAGAATAAAGTCCTTTTCTTACAAAGGCAGCAGAATTTGGGGTAAAACGAACAGTTTGGGGGCAATGCCTAACTTCAGATCAAGGCCACTTTATTCCCTTTCAGATATAAAGAAATCACAGTGTACCTTGGAGAGAAATTAAACAGAAAGAGCAATTCCCACAGAAAGCCTTGGAAACCAAAATCCTTAGAGAACACAGGCCATGGGGACAAATGTCTTAGCTTCCAACCGCCCCCCTAACCCCTGCCCCACCCTTCTTGCCCTTAGCTTCATTAGCATTTTACTTTTCTGCAAAAAGTCCAAATGCTCAGACCAAAGGGCCTTTGAACCACAAATGAAGGCGTGGCTACTGGTCCACCAAAACACTGCCTCCTCCCATAGTGCGGGGAGCTTCCACCAACCTGCTTGTCCCTTTGGAGGCTTGGGGAGACAGGAGGGCACGCTCTGCATGGTGAGTATGCCAAATCCTTTAAGGTTCTTTAGGGTGGAAAAGGAGTGTCAGGAAGGGAATCCAAACAAGTGAGCTGTTGAGTGGCTTGCAGGCTGCAGGCTGTCGCCTCCTCTTCTTTGGGTTTTTGTCTCTAGTCTTTTCTTCTCCCCTGAATTCCCCACCAGCCCATGAGACTGCTGAGCAAACCTCAACGCTTGCCCTGTCACCAGGCTGTGCTTATTAAATGTAGGTGAATGTCAATGTCACCCAGCTCATTAATAATTGATTTCTAGCCCTGTCTCTATTTGCAGAGCAGAAGCCACTTACAGAGTCTATTATTCCAACTCTGTGTGGGGGTCATGAGGCCAAAGAGGTTCCACCAGGGGTAACCTTTGTTGACAGCGATCACCATGACAACACCACACATCTCCAGTCTCAACTCCGATGGCCTGGAAGGTGCCAAGCCAGCCCCCCACACTGTGGACTGGGTTAGAGTTTGCTGAGCTGAAGAACTGTATGTAAGAGCAACGCAGCTGGCAAAATGGGATTTTTCCGTTTTAATTTTGGTCTTTGTTGAACAGCATTGCATTCTTTAATGAACATTTTTGGAAGCAATCATGGAAAAGAGCAATTTTCTAATTCAGAAAAACAAAACCCTGTTTTTCTTCCTGCCTCCTTAAGCAAAAAAATAAAGAGAAGGTAAGCCCACCCCTGGCTACTTGTGGGTCATTTTAAGTCCGTGAAACCATATACTCTCAGGATAACTGTCTGCGTCTCTCCACCTCAGCAAGGGCAGCACACTTAGACAGGAATTGCTGTTTTGCATTTACTATTAATGTTTTGTCCTACCAGCCATGCTTCCTTCTGCTTCTTCTTAGAAGATTCCCCCAACACCAAATTAATGTTTAACAATTACATGAAGCCAACAGAGTTTTAAAAGGTCCACACAATTATGATCAGGCAGCTGTGAGGAGTCTTTAAGTAGGAAATGTCTCTCAAATTATGGCCTAAGACCTTAGAGCTAATTACATAATTTTCTGCACCTGAAACAAACAAACAAAAAACAATCTGAGAAAAAAATGTGTGAAGAATCACATTAATAATGAGAATGAAAAGTCTACAGGTATTTCCATCCACAGTCCTAGCGAATGAAGCTACTGAAGCGACACAATACTTAAATGAATAAGCACAAACCTATGTATGTGATGGGAGCCAGGATCTGCCCTGTGCTTGACCAGCTGGAGAAGGGTGCTTCATGAAACAAGATCCTCTTGGCCAAATGCACTGAGGAAATGGTCTATTTCAAACGAATGCTTGCAGATTTCATGACTTGTAGTTTCATACTTAGGGCTTTCCTATGCTCTGCAATAAATGAGTATGTTGAATTTTGTTTAGCATAGAACAGGCCAAATGTATGAGGATATATATATATATATTATATATATATATATATAATATATATATATATTTTAGAACAACAAATTCTTAAAGTTTAGGTCTATCTGTACTTCAGAGCTTGCCTAAGGTGCACAAAGCCTGGGTTCGATCCCCAGGACTAAAAATTTATTTTTTAAAAAAGAGATTTAAAAAGAATTCGTAGTTAAGGAATGTTTATTTAGATAATAAAGATTACTTACTACAAATAACGCTGATTTAATACATCCTGTGTAAATATTTTCTTGTGGGTAAGTCCTTCCTGGTTCTGTGGAACCTGTGTTTCCTGGAATATTCTTTCAGAAAGACTGATTGAATTTGGTGACTTATAAACAAAGACATTCAGGTATAGACAGAAAAGGAGATTCCTTAGGATCCCCAGATATCTTTGGAGGTCTCAGGAAGCTACATTTCCAGGTCAATACTCTGTGGATTAGACCCCATTATGGGCTACCGGAAGTCATGTCCTATCCCAGGATGTTCTTGGAGCCCAAGGTTGGGACAGGCTGATGCTCATGTCTGACAATGTTTTTAAAGGATGCATTTGTGGGCCTGGAGTGTGGTTCATCACAGCTGGTACCCACTGAATGACCGCTCAGGCCAATCATTTCACACCTCTCTTCTAGCTGATAGCTTGATGTGAGAAGAAAGGTTCAGATTGAGAGCTAGGGTTCTGGGCTGATGGAGCCTAAGATGGACAGTTTCTGTGGGGAGGAGCGCTTATGCTTTAAGAAAGTAGCTCAGATAAAAGCTTGGCCACTGACTTTGTGCAAAAGCCCAGGATATACCTTTCTTAGAGTCTTCAACTCTCCATCTGGAGAAGGGGGGAGACATCTGGAGGATCCTGAAGGCCCCACCCAGCTTTTCCATTCTTTATCCTTCTCTCCTGGGAATGACACTCCAAGCTGAACTCACACAATGACTGTACCATGAATGGCTGCTTTTAAAATCAAAATCCTCTTCTCTAGGAAAGACTTGTCTTTGTTCCTTTAAGAACAGAATCACTTGGGCCCGGCACCCCACAGTCCACTTGCTCATGCATAGCTCTTACCATTCTTGGGAGGTACCTAGGGCAGTTCTGGAAGAGTCAACTGTCCCCTTTCCTCAGAAGCTGTCAGACCCTCAGATAACAGCTGACCCAGCCATTGTCCTACTATAGGTTTCTACCCCCTATGGAGCAAGCGAGAGGTGCAAGTGTGTGCAGACGTTTTTTTTTTGTTGTTGTTGTTTCGGTTTTGTTTGTTTTGTGTTTTAAATGGGAATTTCAGAAACTGACAAGTAAGAATTGGAGTTTGGGTTCAGCTCAGGTCTTCCTCCTTAGTAAAATGCTTTATTACTGAAACACTATTTGGGAGAAAAAAGAATTATTCAGGACATCAGCTGTGCAATCATCCAGTTTTCAAAATATCAACTTCCCAGACCACCACCCATTATGCAAGCTATGTGCAATCGGTAATTTTTTTTGGCCAAAACGACAAATTCCATGTTTTTAAAAGCAAGATGGCAAATAATTGCCTTTTCCAAAGGCTTTGAGCCAGCCATAAAACAGTCTGGTCATTCTTAAGATCCAGCAAGATCACAGCTTTGATGGGAGGCCTTCCACTGTCAAGCCATGCCACCAGTTCTTGCTGGGGCTTGGAGCTCACCTCGTTCATGAGTCCAGCGGGACCTCAGAGGAGAAGCCACAGGCCTTCCATCCCAAGTCAAAGCTAGGAATGACCACGCGAACTCTTAGTGCTTATCTAGCTTGTGTATCTGATTATCCCAGGCAGGGAGATTTCGCAGGACAGTTTAATAATTCATCAAGAACAGTTTGCGCAACTTTACACTGCCTTCTCCAACATGAAAACTGTCCATTTCTCAGCACATACCATCCACACAGTCCAAAACACTGTGAGCTTAAGTGTCTACACAAGATGAGTTGTCTAGAAAGCTAGACAAGGCCTGTCACTAGATTCCATATTAACAATCCAAGCAGGAATCTTTTTGCCCTGGTTAGTTTCACAAATGTTGAGAATAGATAAGCCTTTGTGGTCATGTGCCAAGCCAATGTGCTTGAATCACTTCAGCCCAAGAAGGCTAGGTCAAGTGACCAGACTTGAAAGAATCTTAAGGATGTTTTGCACATTCTGCCAAAATGTCTGCTATCAAGCATCTCCCATGCTCTAGGCACTGTGAAAATTGATGGCACACCCCATCTTTAACCCTCTGTGTAGCCCCGCCTAGTTAATATTGTAAAACCCATTTTAGAATCTGGGAAATTGAGGCTTAGAGCTCTAAGAATTTAATCCAGGATCAAGTTTTAAATAAAGACTTGGATTAAGACCAGAGCTTGTCTGCGGTGGAGCCAAGATATGAAACCAAATGTGCAAAGCCTGGCTCCTTCTCTGGACCCTGGAGATGTGAGTTTGTTATTCTTTTCTTTAAGGCTGTAGTAGAGGTCACCACTCCTTGCGCTCCAGTTCTGAGATCATCCGACAGAAGCTCTTTGGAGGCCCTCTGGAAAAAGCTGGGAGGTCATGGTGCTGGAGAGTGGTGGCATCTGTAGCTGTACTTTCACACTTCACCTATAGGTCTGGGAAGTTAATCTCCACTTTCAACTTGAATGAACTGATATGCACTCAGGCAGTTAAAAGCTCAATTTTGGGGGTATCTGGAAGGTAGACATGTTTCTGAATACGTCTGTGAAGGTCATTTTAGAGCAGATTAAAGAAGGGATGGGGAGAACTGCCCTCATAGACTGGGGGTGGTGGGGGATAGAATAAAAGGGGAAAGAGAATTAGTGAGGACAAGCATACTGTCTGTTTCCTGGTTGCCATTGGGTAAGCGGCTCTATTATACAAGGCCCACCCCCATCCCGACATGCTGGACTAATGCCTCTGAAACTGGGTCAAAACCAACTCTTCCTCCTTTAGAATTGCTCCCACTGTACGCCACAGTAATGAAGTGTTTAGCTATAGACACTAACACTATCAGAATACCCACCTCCCTCTGTTTCTCACATTTTGAACATGTGATTCTATAACACCTAGCCCTGAGTTTCCTCTAAGGACGTTGACCTGCCAAGAAGGTGGTGCAAAAATCCTCTCAGGGGAAAACGGAGAGCCTGGATGACTTCCCCCATTTGATCTTTCTCATCAGCCATTTTGGGACACCTTTTCCATTGAAGTTTGTGTATACTTCAAGGTGACTTACATAGCTGCCTGAGAGTAGACCAGATATCTATGCTTGATATGCAAAGGGATGTTGCAAGATTCCTTGGCCAAGCCTTCTCACAGAGTCACTGTAGCCAGTATCTCCCCCCCGCCTTCTTTCTGATTTGCACCTAGAACATCACATAGTCTTCTCACACAGTACTTTATTCTGGTCCCCAGAGAAGTGAATTATTCATAGGGATTCCTCTTGTGCTGAGATAGAAGGCAGGTTTTCTAGAACATAAACTTAGTCAAAGCTTCTGTCGGTTTTCTGCAAACCCAAGACTTGCTGCTTCTGGCTGTCTTCCCCCTTCCTGGACCCACTGTGTCTAACACATTCTTGTATCTGTCGCTGAGGTCCCCGAAGTCTCATCACTGAGGGGAGCGGAGGAGCAATGTTGAAATAACAGGGCCGCGGAGGAGTGGGAGAGCAGGAAAGCAGCAGCAAGAGGCTGGCCACATTTAAGCAGTCAAATGTCTGAACCCGGAAGGAGAGCTGAGGGCAGACAGAGTTTATATCAGCCAGCAGTATAGAGGGCCAGAGCAGGGACACATAGGAAGAAATAAAAAATGGGAATGTTCGGCTGGACATCAAGAAAAACATCCTGATGAAAAGAAAAAGCTCCCACGAGGGGAATGTTCTCATAAAGATGTGCAAGTGTCCAGGTCATCCCCCCAGACCCTCCTAGCACAGCTTCAGTGGCACAAACAAGGCCTGGCTGACCTTCCTTGAGGTCCCTTTCCCTGTCCACTACCATGGAGGTGGGTCACGCAGATGATGGAGTGGAGTGGGTGGTTAACTGTTCCCTGTATGTCTCCTTGGTTGTGAAAACTGGGACAGAACTTAGGCTTTACCATGGCAGTGGTGGTCTTGGGGAGCGTTTGGCCAGTCTGTTAGGAGTTAGATAAGTGTTAGGAGGTGAGCCAACAAGAAAGTCCTTGATACTGATTGTGTTTGTTGGCTCCACATGCTGTTGGCTTCTCTCTACGGACACTCTTCTGGTTCATACTTTTTGCTTGCTCATGACTTCAGCTTATGGGTCGTGGCTGCTTGGTTCCCCTTCTCAACTCTGGCAGCCCATCTCTCACAGCTAATCAGCTCTATCTCTGCTCCTCCATTTATAACCCCAGGAACAAGAACCTGGATGTCCAGTCCATCTGCTTGTGGAGGTGAGATCATAGGCCCCAGCTAGGAGACTGGTTGCCAGTGAGCGATTCAGGTACCAGCCTTCTGTAGTGGTGGTGGCCAGGGTGGTGCTCATCTGGCTGTCTGAGCAGCTGGAGCCGCAGATGGGAAGTTCCTTTAGAATATGATATGGGTCTTTAGGTCTCACCTATCTACGCCTTTCCTTTCCCATGCTCCAAGCACTTTACTCGGTCTTCTAAACTTCAGGTCTCAGTTTCCCCTTTATAGCTATTCTCTCCTCTGAGCTCCAAGGTGGTCCTGCTTGGGTAGGTGACTGCTCACCAGACAGAAGAAAGGCCACCTTCTCCCTCACACATGAATGTCCACTTGGTTTATTAGGCCTCAACAACAGTCATTTATTGGGGACTGATGTGCCATTTGTCCTCCCTAACCCCATGCCAGATTCTACACATTTCCACCCTTTACCCTGGCTATAAAAAGGACAATATTTCCCCACCTGTTATGCCACTGGCTACCCCACCTCAGAACCAATAGTGGGGGAAGGGAAGGGACATCCTTATGTGAACTGTCCCGTAAAATACTTTTTGTTTTCCTCACACTTATCATAGTCGAATGTCTTAAAGAATTCAGTGTATTGTGGAATAGCTGAATTAAAGAAATCACTTCTGAGTCTCATACTAAGAAAGGAAGGGAGAGAGAGGGGGAATAAGGGAGGGAGGGAGGGACAGAGGGACACCACCACAGTCATAACAGTAATCATAGAGTACATGCTCTTCATCATACGTCAGACAGTATGCTGAGGCGGGTACCTCACTTCATCCTCAAGCAACCCTGGGAGCTAGGACTTACAACCTTCTTCAGTAAACAGGTGAAGAAGCACATCTCATAACGTTTTGCTTTCTTATCCAGAAACTTACGGCAGCGAGTATCAGAGATCTGACATCCATTTAAATACCAAATAGGTATACTGTTGTTGTCACTGGCATGTCACTGTCAAACCACATGCTGCGGCTTCTGCTCTTCTCAGGGTAAAACTGCACTCTCACCTGTACGGTAGGCTGTTCTCTCTTGACCATGGGAGTGTTTCTGCCTCTTATATAGAATCAATTATACCAGGCCCCACCCCTCCTTCCCCCTCTTCCTCTCTCTCTTTCTGTGTGAGTGTGTGTGTGAGTTTGATGTATATAAACACGTATTAGCGGATGTATACTCTTATGCCTGTGCCGAGACCAGAAGAGACTGTTGGGTGAGTGCTCTATCATTCTCTACATTATTCCTTTAAGACCCAGTCTCTCACTGAACCTAGGACTGGGCTGGAAGCCAAGAAACCTTGGTAATCCTTATGTCTCCATTCCCAAAAGTGCTGGGATTATAGACACAGGTGCAGTCATGCCCAGCTTTTTAAATGGGTGGCAGGGACCGATCCCACGCTTGTATAGCAAGCACTGGTATCCACTGAACCCTCTCCTCAGTCTAGGCTTCTATCTTTAGAGTATCTTTGCAAACCTATGTGGAACTTGTAGTCCAGCTTTGTAGGCCCAATGGCCACAGCTCTCTCCTGAGCTCCTTCCAGGGATCCAGTGCATCACGGCCCTCCCTATCCAAACTGCAAACAAGCAGAAGGCTTTTTCTAAGAGGCAGATCCAGCTACTCTGTAATGGAGGAGTTAGGATGGAGGTAGAAGGCACATTCCTACAGCACTATGGGAGGTCTAGGCTGCTGGGTGGTACTCGGGTAGCATTTGGGGAGGGGGGATCAGATGCATGTGCCAGACTTCCAATCAGAGAAGTCTGGTCCCCGAGCATCTCAGGAGTGCTCATCCTGCAGGTGGACTCCCAGGTAACGGCTCTCAGCAGCAACTGTCTGCTTAAGAAGCACTTGTGTCACTTACTGCTACCTTTCAGGAAGGTATCACAGAGCACAAGTGACGCAAAGAACAGGGCGGGGTGAAGACATCAAGAGCAGCAGCAAGCAGGGAATGGCCTGTAGCTCTCAGGTGTGCGTCCTGGACTGGGCTTCCTACCTGGGTTGTAAGAGTTCTAGCCTTAGGAACCCCAGGAGGAACAGCCCAGAGTTCCTCCTGAGACTCAGAAAATGGCTTGGTGCCTGAGAGCTCCTATGGTTGCCAGAGAAGCCCAAAGGACAGGGGAGCTAGGGAATCCTTTGAGGGACCCTGGGACCCACCCCTCTGCTTTTAGAATCTTCCTTAGGGCCTGTGAGCATGCACAGGGGCACTCAGTAGATACCTGAGAAATGAACCAGTTGACAGTCCCGAGACAGTTTCAGCACTACCTACGCAAGCACAGGCGAGCATGGGAAAAGCTTCTATTTGGGGAGAGGGCGCAAGACACTTGCTCATTAATGTTAATATAAAGCAAATATTACAGCAGAAGCTACTGAGAGCCAGGTACCATGCAGGGCACCATGTAGGTGTCTCCATACACCTACCTTCTCTGCGGTTCCCCCCTTGCCTGGGCTTACTCACCAGGGCCTCTGCTCTCCCTGTCCTTTTCCAGGAAAACCCTGGCCTTGACCCTGCTAAGTCCAGGCCCCCAGTCTCTTTCTGGGAGACCCTTCTCAATCACCTTGGAGACGCTATTCCTCGGGTCCATTCTCCCTATCCTTTATTCTGAGCATCACTTTGTCCCAAGTCACTCACATTTTCTGGTACAGGGTTGTCACTTTCGTCTGATTTTTTTGGGGTGGGGGTGGTATTTGCTTCCTCCAAGGGAACTCAGGGTCTATAATAGGAAAGATTTTAATGTCTGATTTTCTGCCACATTTCCAAGGCTCGCGTCAGCACCTGGTACACAGAAGCTATTAGCATGCTGCCTAATCACCACAATGCCATGAATCAACATGGTGTGCAGTGACCCTTCTTGTTTCATAGCTGGGGAAACTGAGGCTCAGTGAAGAGCTACCGGGGCCAAGTAGCCAGCGAGGATCAAGTGAGGAAGCTGTACACAGAGCGAAGCCCTACCTCTGTCCTCTCAGCTGATATAGAACACAGGGACCGAGGTCAGAGAGTCTCATTAACTTTCAAGGCTCTCTCTCCTCAAGTCTGGAACTCAGTTCAAGTTCATAAATGTTTCCTCACAAGAGGCAGAGCTGCAGGTGGTTTGGGGCACTTCCCGAGTTTGATAAATGTTTTTTCTACTCAGCCCTCGGGCTTGGGGCACTTCTCAGGGGCTGGTAACAGCACCCAGCACACGGATGTTAGCAGTGGAGACCATGTCTGTCTGCTGCTCGTCCAGGAGAGCTCGCCACTCCCCAGGGCTGAGCCTGTGGCTGTTCCTCCAGACTGTGGAAGCTCCTGCTTCCTTTATTCTACCTCAGCTTGCTTTGGACCGTGCAGCCTCTGAGAGGCAGGGCAGGGCCCGGTGGGCCATGCTTGCAGCCCAGCAAATGTTCCTGGAGCCTTGTTTTTTGTTCTGTTGCTGGGCCATTTGTTTTTATAGCTTATCATTCCTGCAGGGGGGCTTTGAAAAGCTGCCATTGCTCAATAGATGTTTCCGGTTCGCCTCCATCAAGCCACATTTAATGAAAACCAGTTTAAGGTCGTCTTTCTCATAAAACGTCTCAGCGCTGCTCCAGCAGCTCCTCTTCAGGAATAATGAAGATGAACGCTCCCTTCCTCCTCCGGCTTCTTCTCCCGGGGTAGCACACAAAGCCCCAGCCATGAGGAAATAAAGGAAAGCCACCCTCTAGGGGCAGAGGAGCTAAGCTCCAGAGTCTCAAATGTTCCACGCTGAGGAGCGGGATTTGGCATCTTCAGCCAATCTGAGGAGTTGGCAAATCACAAATAAATTTTGTTACACGCCTCAACAAACCCTTGAGAGTCAGAGGACTGAACCCTAGACCTAGGGTCACAAGGCAGAGCTGACTTCCCCAGGGAAAGTTGAAAAGAGAAGTGGGTGGCTTACACGGGTCCCATCCAGAGTTCTTTTTGCTCTGGAGGCCCCCACGAGAAAGCCGTGGGCTCTGCTTTGGTGTTAGCCAACATGGGAGATACCTGATGAGCGGTAAGTATGACTGGCCTGCAGCAGACCCCGAGGAAGGTGCTGTGGGCTGGTTTCACAGACAAGAAGAGGTCCCTCTGATTCTCCATGCAATGTCTGGGTACCAGAATCCCCCAACAACCCAAGGTTTCCCTTTGCCCTCTGGGTATGGCCCAGCCATTGTACATGACAGAGGCCCAATGGAGTCCTCTCCTCCTACACCACACATGAGTGGGACCCATGCTTTCTTCCTGGAGCCAGTTGTTAGTTTTTCTGATTTAAGATGATTTCTGTGCACTCCTGCAATCTTAGCAGTGGAGTGGTAGAGGCAGGAAGATCAGAAGTTCAAGGCTATCCTGTGGTACACAGCACGAGGCTTGCGTGGACACAGGAGACCCTGTCTCAAAAAACCAAAACCAAAACCAAAGCCAAATCCCAGATGGTCCCTGTGCTACCGAGGCCCTTCAGCTTCTCTCCTGGTTGTCTGCTTTGCAGTGGCCACGGGTGATTAAGAACGCCGACTGCAGCGGGCTGATACAGGTTCTTTGCCTTGCAGACATGGCCTCTTCTCCTCTATATGTGTCTCCATAGCCATCACCAGCTTGCCTGTCCCTCCACCTACCACACACGCTTCATGTTGTACCTTCGAGACAGGAAATGAAGGCTGAAGAGAGATGGCCATTGTGATGATGACTTAGCTGTGACCATGACATTCTGCTGTTAGTGAGTCGTGTGGTCCTACCGAGTGTGGGCGAAGACCAAGCCAAGAGAGAGGCTATCCCTAAGCACTATACCCTAGTTCTGGCATTCAAAAGCTGTGCCTCTTCTGGGAGTCACTGGGTTCTTCTGGAACTCATTTTTTTTTCCTATTTTCAAATGAGGTGCCCACATGGAGGGTCTCTACTGTGCCCTGCTTATTTGGATGACAGGCAGGCATGAGTCATGTAAGGAGAGGAAGCAAATTTGGCATTCTAGAGGGACAGTTACTTCTCTTTCCTGCCAACGTCAGTCCAAAACTGGAACTCTTTAGTGGCCAAACCCCAATTTTTATCAAAAGAAATGGAAAGTTGATTTTATATAAGCAGACAAACTCCTAATGTTTAGGAACAAACCCAGATGTACAAGACACCCAGCATGCTGCAAGTCCATCAAAACACATGTGCCGATCTCAAAAGTAATAGTTTTAAAACTCTTCATTCAGGATGGCAGGATGGCACAGTGAGTGAAGGCGCCTGACACCAAGCCTCAGGACCTGAGTTTGACCTCCAGGATTCCTCTAGTTATCTTCTGACTGGCATGCATGTAGCCAAAATAATAAACAAACAAACAAACAAATGTGATAGAGGAACCCAAAACCAAAACAATTCTAGAGTTTGACCTAAACACATAATTGGCATTAGCCGCTTAGTCAAAGAATGGGTAACTTTAGTTCCCAGGGCTACAGAAAAGGGACTCTATGCGTCTCCTATGGTCCAATCAGTGTGGGATGGGAGTGAAATGAGGTCTGTTTGTCGAAGTACTCGGTGAAGGGCAGAGAACTGTGCCCTGCTTATTCTCATTATCTGAAGTTGCTTGTCTGCACCGCTGAGCCCCTGAGCACCAACCTGGAAGACTGTAGTTCTCTGAGGCGGCCCTCCTGAAGCAAGATGCCTGAGACAATATGGGAACCAGATGCGTGCACCGTCTTACCTCTCCTCCCCCCTTTCCCTGGGCTTTTGTAACTTTCAAAGCTGTTCCACATTCATAAGCTCTGATATCACTAAGCTCCCAGCTGCCCTGCCAAGATGTTAGAGCGGTTATTACCTTCCAGATGGGGAAACTGAGGCTCAGCGATAGTAGGAGGTTAAGAGGTTCAGAGAAAGTAAGTGGGTGAAATGGAAGGCCTGTGACCTAGACAGCTGCCCACTAGTAGTCCTCCCAAGAATGCGACGGAAGACCTGCCCTCCTCATGAGCTTCATCGCTCATGCGCAGAACTGTCCTCCCAACACGTTAAGGAAATTGAAGCATCCTAGTAAATATTACTATGAGAACAGTAATGAGAATGGAAAAGCAGCAGCTGCTTCTAAACACTTTCTTCTCTCTCTGCCTCTCTCTCCTTTACTTCCTGCCTCCTTCCCTCCTTCTTTTCCCTTCTTCCTTTCCTCCTTTTCTCTTAAGGGCTAGTACAAATCCTGTGCCCATTATAGTTTATGATTTAGACCATAGACTTCCACTTGACTTCCAGCCTAGCCCAACCTGGTCTCTGTACCTTTGACCTCTGCTGCCCTCCCTGGCCTTATTCATACATGCATGCTCCCTCCCTCTTCACCAAGGCCTTCTAGTAAAGATAATCTCACCTCCTTCTTCTACCTTACTCATTTCCTCTGCAGTTTCCATGCTCCAGCACTCAGGGGGCTTCCCTGAAGTCACCAGCTTGGTGACAATCATCTTTCACAGAATTGTGGTCCTTTCCCTCTAGGCTCTTACCTGAATGATTTCATTTAGCTTCATCTTTTCCACTTAAACAGAAATGGCTAGAAAGC
This sequence comes from Meriones unguiculatus, assembly GCF_030254825.1. Taxonomy (NCBI): domain Eukaryota; kingdom Metazoa; phylum Chordata; class Mammalia; order Rodentia; family Muridae; genus Meriones; species Meriones unguiculatus. Next base: position 6,311,915 of record NC_083357.1, on the reverse strand, counting down.
AGAGGTCGCATCTCAGACAAGGTCATAGCTGTGTATAAGGGATAGTGTGTAATAAATATTCCTCAAATCAATATGTAAACATGTTAACTAGGTTTGACCTAGGCCATCCCTTAATTCTCAAGCCTCATGAGCTCTATAGGATACTGTGTGCTGTGAAAGATAGGCTGTGACTGACTCTGAGAAGGTCCTTCATTCGTCCAAGGTCCCACAGCAAGGCAAAGGCTCAGACTGGCTCAGCCTCCAGTCACATTTTCAAATGTTCAAACTAACACAATTTAAGAGGTGATCAATGTAGAGAACCTCTGTGTCAGTCAGGGAGATCCAGAGACGCAAACCCAAGACATGTTAAAGTAGAACAAGAGTTATTTCAGGAAACCAGTTCAGGTTTGGCGGCAAGTCCCAAATCTGAGAGGGACTAGCTGGCTGGAGCCCTGGAATCCTAAGCTGGGGTACCGCAGACGGCGAGTTCAGACTCGGTTCTGCCAAGGTCTCCACTAATTGTAAGAGGCCTAGTCACATTAAGGAGGGCAAGTTTGCTTTGATCAAAGTCCACCAATTTAAATTTCCAACTCATTCAAAACACACCCTCAGAGAAACATCTACAATAATGCTTCAACAGCGATCCCAGCATTGTAGCCAGGCAATAGGACACAGAAGTTAGCAGCACAACCTCTGGATAATCACCGCTCCAGTCTACCATTGTCAATAAGTTGCTGCACTTGCCTCACCTTGCTCTTTTTCTCCAACCCCCGACCCCCCTTAGTGAACTGTTTTTGAACATTCCCGAGGCCTCATCACATATTTTTAGCTGCTTTCCAAGTCCAGCTCTAGAGATCCCACAACTACCAGAGCTCTGCCTGCAAACTGAGCCTCCCTATGCATAGTAGGCTTCCTGGCACTTAGGCCTTGCTGTACCGCCTGGCCTGGGGTCTGACTCACACGTGATTTCCATGGCTTCTATTTTCTCTCTACCTAGGAAAGACTTTTTATTATTTCCATCTTGGCCAGCACAAGTAGGGAATCTGTTCTCTAGTTTTCCATGGTCACCCATTGTTTTCATTTTCACCTTGGAACTGCCTGCTCCCAGTTATTGCTTTCTCTGCGCTCTTCTCCTTCCTGTAACCCCTGCCCATACCACTTCCTCTGCCTCATTCTTCTCTGCCTTTGAGGTGTCTGGACTCATGCACACCAAAGAAAGGGACCTATTTAATCTACCATATTTACAAGCTCAGTAAACAAGATCTAGTGGCTGAATCATGGAAAAATGTTCCTTACATAAAAAAGGTCATTTATGACTTTGTTCTATTAAAACTGTCTTGTATAACTAACCCCACCCAGCAAATTAGGAGAAAAGAAAGAAAGAAAGAAAGAAAGAAAGAAAGAGTGCCTCTTAGTGTGCCTCTATAATATCCATACTTCATTCTCACATAGGCATGGCCATGTCATTTCTGGTGATTTAAGGCCAGCTGAATGAAGTTCTCCTCTAGGGAGGAGATAAAGGGTCTGTCTCATGTTGCTTTCAAATAATCTCTCCCTTAAAAAAAAAGACATTACAATTTTGTCCAAATGGACTTAAAATAAGGGGGTAAAATCTGACCAGATTAATTCTTTTCTTGAGTAGCTGGATAATTTAGAAACCTTATTCTCACTGAGACTCATATTGTTTGGCCTTTGCAAGTTAATAATTGTGCTTCTGCACCATTACTGTGGGGCTTCCAGCTTTTACTATTTTCTTATGCTGACACAATGAATTATTAAAATGTGCTGAATGCCCTATATTAATAACTGCTAAACGCTATAGGCAGCCCCATGAAGACAGACACAGAACTTCAGACAGTTAAGTAACTGGCCCCATGTCACAGCTAGAAAATGGTGGCTTGAAACTCAAACCTCATTTTGCAACCTCTGCACTGAATTGTGACTGTCAAAGAAAGAGGGTGGGAGCCCATGACTATATGCATACTCATAAAACTGAGCAGGAGGAGATGGGGATGAAGATGCGTGCAAGTTTTTCTTGGACATGTGTTACAATGTCTAAATATTCTATGGTGAAGAGTGGAATAGTGCTTTTGTGAGTGGCTTCTTGAGAATACCAAGTAACCTTCGCTGGGTTTATCCAGAAAAACCATGTGTGCTTACAGATACCTGAGGACAGAGTTGAAGCACCACACTATATTCTTTCACATTTACTTACTTATTCATTTATTGCTTTTGCTGGGATACAGTATATTGTACCTGGATAATTTTATTATCCATGAAATTCAGGGACCTTTTCCTGGACCTCACCTGTTCCATCTTCTAAATGAGGGTGATAGATGGATATGTTTTCAGAGAGCCCTCCAGCTGTAAATTTCCTTGATCCATCTCATTATTCATGAAAAAAGTCTCTGAGGTCCAAGATGGCCTCCTATTCACCAAACAGCAAAGGACTCTGCTTGACAGGAGTCCAAGACATCTTTACCAGGTAGATAGGAGTTGGAGCCTTCAGGAAAGAGGTTCAGAGAAGACCCCAGGGAATCAGTGACCTGGCTGAGGTTGCCTATTAGGAACTCAGGCCAGTTTTCAGGGTATAGGCCTGTTTTCTGGGTATACCAAACAGACAACTCTCTCTTGGGATATAGATGCTGGCTGTAGTGATTGGCCCTTTTCTATTATGTAGAGACAGTCCCCAAATCTCCAAACTATTTGTCCTTGCTGACGAAACACAGCCATCTATAAACACCTTGCTGGAACATTTCTCTGCTGCTTGCTAGAGACTGGTCTTCATGTAAGCCCCCTACTGTACACTGATTCTGGTTTCAGGGACAGCGCCAGCCTTACCACTGAGTTAAGACCTGCATTTGAAAGCTTGGCAGATATCCCTCTGCTCAGAGCCCAGAGAAGGATGCCTTCAGTACACAAGAACTCTGGGAAGGAAGAAAGGAAGGAAGAAGGAGAGAGGTGGACAGGGGTGGGAGGGAAGGAGTTCTTGGGCTTTCGGCTCTTTGAAACCAGTCCAGAGCACTGGCTTCCAGACACAAATATCCCCAGGGATCTGCTGGTTCCATGTCCCACCATCATGCCCAGCCACCTCAGGGAAGTCAACATTAGGTGCCATGGTCAAAAACTCAAAACGCACTAATAATAGGCGTAGCTCTAATAGCAGAGACCTGCCGCCCCTGCTAACGGGACCATAAAGGGCATTTGTTTCTAATTAAACACCAAAACCCTAAACCTTTCAACTCTGCATCCACAACTACTGTAAATGTTTATGAAAAACGGGAAATTCTCATTTAATTCAAACCATGCCAGAAATGCGTTTGCGTTGTCTCAGCCTAGAAGCCCTCTGAGCTCAGCTTGAGCCCATCTGAGCTTGAAATTAAGAGAGCCAGGGGCCTGCAGTGAGCTGAGTCCTTGCAGACCTGGGAGGAAGCAGCAGCCTCATCCTGCCACTCTCAAGGAACCAAATCCAGCTGACTTCCTGAAAGAGACACAGCCAACTGAGAGATAAAGCTTAGGGGAGAGTCACAGACATCTAGGAGGTAGATTAGGTAGCCCAGAAAAATAATTAGGACTGGAAAGTCTAGAATCAGATAAGCCATGCCAACAGCTCACCGCTGAAGGGTTGGGACAAAGGAGTTTAACTTTTGTGGTCTTCAGTCCTTCAGAGATCATGGAGGAGATGAAGCCCCAGCAAGGGAGTGCTCAGGTGCAAAGGGGCATGTAAACAGTTACCTCATCCCTGCTCTGATAGGTTCTCTGCTCCTCACACCTGCTGAGAGTCTCCTACTCCCTCAGGAAGCTGGTACTGAGGAGTTTCAGCATAGCAGCTCTTGCAGCAACTCCAATGTAGCTGTTCAAACGCCTGTCTCCTGAGTGCCAGCCACATGGCCATGGCACCTGGGAGCATCACACCCGAAAGCAGAAAGCTGCAGAATTTCCCAGGAGAGGAGGCAGCTCTGCTTCTTACTCAGAGGCTGGCTGTGCTCCCTGCAGAACAAACATTTCATTTGGCTGAAATGGACAGGGTAGAGAAGAAACCTCAGGTGCCAGTTTGACATAGTTCCTAAGTCTTCATTAAGCCTTTCACAATGGAAATTTCTTGGGCAGGTCTCTGGAGAAGAGGGTTAGCACACAAGATCTGAATCTTCATCACTCTTTCCCAACTGAGTACTCCCAAACACTGCCAACCATGGTCCTTCAAAGGCAGAAGGGCTGGTTTCCCTGTGCCCCAGATGAAATGGCATCACAGCAGACAGGGTAGAAGGCATAGCCACACAGGACCTGTTCATCCTACCTACAAGAAAGGGAACCAAAGCTTCTACCTCCACTCCAAACCACAGGTAGATCTATGACTTTTCTTGGCCAATCACAAGTCACACTCCTTGGACTTCTGTGACTCAGTATCCTACACTCTGAGATTAGAGCACTGTTAAAATTATGGAAAACTGCTTCATTCTCATTGCACGTTGGGGCAAAGCTGAGAGCCATCTTGCCTGCAGCTAGAGCCTAAGGAGTAACCAACGTACACAGGAAAGTTCAGAGTGGCATAGAGGGAAATCTAGTCTTAACTATCATCAGAGTCCCACTATGGGTCTCACTATGACTGAAGGTAGATCTCAGTCTAATTCCATTAGCCCTGAAAACTCCTCACCTGTATTTGGGGGTTGGTTTTTCTTTTACTTGCAACCAAACATATAGGAAGGAAAAACTTCTGAACACGTGACTGGAAGTGAAGCCTATAAGCAACATCCAACAAAACCTGTCTATCTTTTACAACCTGGCATCATTCTAGGTCAACCATGAGGACCACAGTTGTATACATTCATATACGAACAGTTTGTACCCTTTTAAAAGATATGAAGCCAGGAAGTGGTGACATACACCACTTCCAGCACTCAGGAGGCAGAGGCAGGTGGATTTTGTGAGTTTGAGGCCAGCCTGGTCTACAAAGTGAGTTCCAGGACAGCCAGGGTTACACAGAGAAACCCTGTCTCAAATATATATATGTGTGTGTGTGTGTGTGTGTGTGTGTGTGTGTGTGTGTTCAAGTAATGATAACATAAAGAGAAACATGCTGGCTTCAGTGACAAGGGCATAAAAAGTTCTGATGACAAGCAACTGAAAGCCAGGAGATGGACTCACGGAGGTAGCTTGTAGTAACAGTTGCAAATGACAGGCAAGTTAGGCATAGGATGTAGCACATGACATGTTAACAGAGTGGGCAGTGTAAGCAAAGTTGAAGCAGTCGTGTCTAGAATAGCAGAGATACTGTTGACAGACATGCACCAGAGAATGCAAGCAGCCATTGGAAAGGGCCCTGCAACCCTCTCACATACCCTAGATGCCGCAGCACATTCAGGCTGGGTTTTGCAATTCCACGCTTCTCGGCATGCAAAGGATTCTAGATTTCATTTCTTCTACCTTCCCCAGGGAAAGTCACTTGTGTTTGAAGTTGCTGCCCTATAAGCTTTGCCACCATGGAAAGTTAAACAGCTTGTATAATTTCATGTGCTCTAAAGGCAGCTTCCAGCATGAAGCCATGTGGCACAGGCAGGAAATGCATCTTGGAGAAGATCAGAGGAGCTCTGTTTAATACCTCGTACGACCTTGCCAACCTCTCCTCATTCCGTGTTCTGCTGAGTTCCCTAAGGCATCCCTTTACCAGGCCTTTGCCTGCTTCTCCTTCTGTCTAAAATGTCACCACTTTACTGACTCAGCTCCAATTTATCCCTCATGTTGAGATTCAAGTACCACTTTATCATGGAAGTCCTCCTGGACCTCTAAGATTCAGCTCCTCCTAGTGCAGGGTGAAGAGCAAGACTTCCTAGATACAGAATACCTGGGTGCGAATTCCTGTGTTAGTATTTGCTAAGCTGGGCAGCCTTTCTGTGCCTCTGATTTTTTATCCAGAATGTTGATACAAAAATAGAGAGGGCTAGTGATGACATCAGTGTTCCCAGACAATAAACCCCAGTGATCAGAAGCTATCACTGCATATTTCAGAGCAGCTCTTCTTGCCTCAGAACCTCTTCACAGTCCCAATTTAATGTAGCCATGTGCCCTTAGGATTGACATCTGCCTTTGCCAACTGATTAGACAGGCAGGGCATTATTTAGCTCTGCTTACCAATCAAATTTTAGCACTCAGAGCACTACCTGGCACATAGTAGGTGCTCAGTAAATTATTAGGGAGAATGAGAGAAACCAGAGGAGTAAAAACATATCCAAATATTCTCATACTTTGTAGAAACCCTAACCTCCAACTGTCCCTCCAATTAACCCAAGAGCATGACTGCCAAGGTTGCAAATATCTGTGGTTTCAGAGAAAAAGGGTTCCAGAGATGCTCTGCCATTGAATTTCCCTCTAGCGACAACTTTTCTCCTTAAAAGTAGAACAAGGCTCAGAGTAAACATGGCCGGCCAACCAGATGCAGCAGTCCGAACTGTGCAGAAGTCAGTCTGATGTGCATCAAATGACTCTAATCCCTCTTCCAGAGTCCTTGACAGTTCCAGCGAAGTGTCTGTGTGTGTGACCTTTGGCTCAGATTTTACATAATATTTTGCTTTGCTTGGCAATGCTATTGTCTGAGAGCTTACATGTTTAGGGTATGTTTTTAATATGTGCCTCATACCATATAATGGGCTAAATTCTCCTCTGAGAGCCACGCTGGCTCTTGGAAGTATGGAATAGGTTACAGATCTGGGAAAATCAATGCTGTCTGTGCCAAACTCCCCATCCATCCTAACTCCATGACCCTCCAGAGATTGGGGCTCAGTTCGCAAGTGGCCAAGAGTGAACATGGTTTACAGGGAGATACTACTCATATTTTGTTCTACAGAACATGCTGAACACATTCTTCATGAGTCTGCAAAGCCGACGGGCAGGCTGCCACTGAAGTCACAGAGGCAGGACAGATCCCCTTGTCCTTTTCCTGTAGGTGTGAACTAGGCATGCTTCCCTCTCTGACTCTTCAGCCTTCTTCAACCTGCTTGTTCTTTGCAATCTCCCATCCTGTCCACAAAGACATGGTTCCTTGACTCTGATTCTGGTCACATGACACACTCGTGGTGCGTAGTTCTGAGTGACAGTCCTCAGCACCATAGCTCCTAATGAAGAAGAAAGTGCCAAAGGATGATGGGAGTTGCTTGCATGAACTCATGCAAGGCTCACATGCGGCACTGGGATTGGAGCCAATGACTCCAGGCTCCAAAAGTGCATCCTAGCACCAACCTGCAGCCACTGTCAACCTAAACTGCCAATTTGATGGGCTCTATCTCATCACCCTCTTTCAGACCTGTTTGGCAGCTAAGTTGTTGGTTTCTTGTATGCTAGAAATCAAATTATCTACACTAGACAACACATATGTCCCCAAGAGGCCCAGTGTGGGAAATGAGGCTTAAAGGAGTCCCTAGTAAGTGGACCTATGTCTGAAAGGTTGCTAAATTTGACAGTATTGTCTAGATCCTTGTCAAATTGCTGCTAAAGAGGCCTTGTGGGAAAATACCCTCAGCCTATCCATTAGTGCCCTCCTACCTTTGACCTCTCTCCTCTGGCAATGGAACACAAAGAATAAGAGACTGATTTCTTTTTGATCCTTTCATTCTAGCAAGGGCATGACCTTGGGCTTGGATCTGTTTCACCTTTTCCCTGGGCAAGGCCATATTTCAGGATAACTCATCTGGAAGAATGGAGCGCTACTCCATGATGTGAAGTGGCCTTCCTATTCAGGACACCAAGTATGTTCAGACATGACCTCATCATCCTACCTCAGGAATACAAGAAGGTGGACAGTTGTCTCTGGTAAGCCATAGAAGGAACTCAGCCCAGGCCCCAAACTTCTCCAGGGCATGGAAATACCAGGACCTGCTGCCCTTGTGCCAGGCAAGTTCTTGGCAGCCCGCTCTCCATCTGGGTAGGTAGATCACAGAGTGGTGGGGTTCTCTTTGAGCATGGAGTGGCCAGGGACTTAAAAGGTAGCTGTGGGCACATAAATGGACACGGCTCTTTTCCAATAAAAATCTATTTATTTAAGAAGGAAAGAAAGAAAGAAAGAAAGAAAGAAAGAAAGGAAGGAAGGAAGGAAGGAAGGAAGGAAGGAAGGAAGGAAGGAAGGAAGAAACAAAGAAAGGAGACAGTGGGTGATATTTGATATCCTAACCACCTCTCTCTCCTATACACTCAGATGGAGCCAGACTTCCCACTCTAGGAACTACCAGGAAATGCAAAATAAAAGCAGGAATTATCTAATTTCTAATATCTGCTTATAAGTGAGCATATACCATGTGGGTCTTTCTGCTTCTGGGATACCTCACTCAGGATGATCTTTCTAGTTCCCACCATTTGCCTGCAAATTTCATGATTTCCTTGTTTTTAATTGCTGAGTAGTATTCCATTGTGTAAATGTACCCCAATTTCTGTATCCATTCCTCAACTGAGGGACATCTGGGTTGTTTCCAGGTTCTGGCTATTATGAATAAAGCTGCTGTGAACATGGCTGAGCAAATGTCTTTGTTGTGTACTTGAGTATATTTTGGATATATGCCTAGGAGTGGTATAGCTGGATCTTGAGGTAGCACTATTTGTAATTGTCTGAGAAAATGCCAGATTGATTTCCAAAGTGGTTGTACAAGTTTACATTCCCACCAGCAATGGAAGAGAGTTCTCCTTTTTCCACAACCTCTCCAGAATTTATTGTTACTAATATAGGATAATCATACTAAAATCTGTATACCTAAAGAAGCTAAGCAACAAGGAGGACCCTGGGTAAGATGCTCAATCCTCATTCAGAAAGGCAAATGGGATAGACATCAGAAGAGGGAGAAAACAGGGAACAGGACATGAGACCACCACAAAGGGCCTCTGAAAGATTCCATCCAGCAGGGTATCAAAACAGATGCTGAGACTCCTAGCCAAACTTTGGGCAGAGTGCAGGGAATCTTATGAAAGAAGGGGGAGATAGAAAGGCATGGAGGGGACTGGAACTCCCCAAGGAGAGCAACAGGAACAAAAAATCTGGGCCCAGGGGTCTTTTGTGAGACTGATATTCTAGCCATGGACCATGCATGGAAATAACCTAGAACCCCTGCATAGATGTAGCCCATGGCAGCTCAGTCTCCAAGTGGGTTCTCTAGCAAGAACAGGGACTGTCTCTGACATGAACTCAGTGACTGGCTCTTTGATTACCTCCCCCTGAGGTGGGGGCAACCTTACCAGACCACAAAGGAAAACAGTGCAGATAGTCCTAATGAGGCCTGATAGGCTAGGATCAGTGGAAAGGGGAGAAGAACCTCCCCTATCAGTGGACTGGGGGTTGGGGCATGGGATGAGAAGAGGGGGGGAGGGCAGGATTGGGAGGGGAAGAGAGAGGAGCTACAGCTGGAATACAAACTGAATAAATTATAATTTTTTTAAAAAGCAGGGATTACCAGCCTCCACACTACTGACAGTGCGGCCAGCTATCCACTGCTAGCCAGGGAAAAGAGGGTTGCCCTGTGTGCATCATCTATAATTCACAAAAATTAAGAACGTCTCCAAGCTTTGTCAGACAAAACTAAGAAAGCAAAATGGTCTGTGGCAAAGAAATTATCTGGCATTTGAGGCCTTCCATGGTGTCTCTGTCTAGGGTTACACAGCCTCAGTCTGCACATCCGCTGGCAGAGCTCTGTCTCCCTGGACCACTCCTTCCATACGGCATCACACTGACTGCTTCACATTGCAGCTACCTCTCAGCATTTCCTGCATGCTCTACCTACCTCTCTGCCACAGCCCCTTCAGTAATACCACGTTAAAAAAGAAAGAGAACAAATCCTCCATCTCTTGTCTTGGCTGTGTGATCTGGGACCTGAACTCAGAACTCACCTTGTTTGGGGGTAAACACTTGGCCCAAGTGGAGAGCCATTCACAAACACTATGACAAAGGCTGGTGGGCCCCAGAACCCATGTAAAGAAAACGAGCACAACAACAACCTGGTGGCATAGGTCAATTCCTGGGGCCTGTTGCCCAGCCAAGCTCATCTAATCAGTGAGCCTTAGATCATAATGAGAGACCCCGTCTTCAAAAACAATGTGAACAACTCCTGAGAAAAGAAACGGCACTGAAGCCCTCAAAGGTCTGAAAGGAGGTGATGAGACAGGGACAGGAGACTTGGCAGTTTCATTTAAAGTGAAAGCCAAAACCAAACCATGCTTGCATGTGCCAATCTTCATGTTTTGTAAAGAACCTTTGTTTAAAAGTTTCATTCTACGCTGAACTTTCATTCTCTACTCTGAAGGTGAAAAAGAAATGGGGTGACAGTCTGTGCATCTATGTTATACATTTTTCCTCTTAGGCAAGTACACATGGTGGGCCACCCTTTCTACCGTGTATCCATCCCTTCTCAAAACAATAGAATCCCTGGGAACATATCCTTCCTCTGCTCTCATCTCATGTCCTACATAAGTGGGAACACTTGAGCAGACTTGGCCAACTGTGTCAGCCTCTCCTTCATCAAAAAAATGCGTAGGTATTAGGAATCGGGGAGGGGGCATCAAGATTCCAACCAAACCAGCATAGGTCTGCCCTGAGCCATTATCAGAACATACAAAAGATAGTCAGTTACTCGGTCACAGAGTCCAAAATGCCAGCCTGGAGATGGCATCAGCCCATAGCCACTTCGGTGTGAAAACTAGATTAAAATAAACCCACACCCAAACCAAATCCAGCTGAGAAATGAGGAGAGCCTGGTAACTAAGAGAGAGGGGATTCCAATGGCATCACATTGGCTCCTGACTTTCTAGCTATGTAAAGAGTAAAACTCTAGCTCCTCTCCTCTTGGAATTAAGCCAGTTTGAGTTGAGCACTTGTCATTTGAAGCCAAGAGTCTCAGCTAACAGAACAAGTCACATCTTAATTGAGTTTAAGGATGTCATCAGGGAGAAGCTCGTATGTTCTGCTCTGCACACACTGCCACAGAGAGATGAGCTTCCCAGGCTGGTGGTGAGCACACTCACTGGCCCAGCTGCCTTCCCACTTTTTTCTCCAGCTGTATCTTTCCTTTTTTTTTTTTTTAATGGAGCTCATCTTCTCCAGCCTAGACATCCCAAATGACAAGATGGTGCAAGGCATCTCTAGCCATGCTAATACCTGTGTTTAACTGTTTTTCATTGTTGGTTTAAAAAAATGATTATGATGCGATAACAAATGAATGTTGGAGAATTACCAAGTGACAGGCGTAAAATTTTATGAACACGTACATTCCAGAGGAATGTGGAAATAAGCCATCCACTCTAGTCCAGTTTGGCAGGACTATTATAAAAATATAAGTTTGGCATATATTGTAATTCATTTAAAGATGCTTAAAAACCCATCCGTTAACTGTACAGAAGGTCAAAGAAACACATGAATCCCAAAGTAACAGTGTACAAAGCAGAGGCCTGAACATCAGCGCTGGTTATCTTAGAGGATGCACACATGAAGAGAACAGTGGTCAGCTTGTTTGAAAGACAGAATATCTACAGTCTTACTTAAAACAAAACAATAACCATCCATCAGCAGTAAGAAAAGTGGGTAGTTGTCCTGGAATGACCATCTCAGTCTTGTTCCTTGAAGAGTTAGGTTAGTGAGAATGTTTCCAAGAGTCTGTATTATATTTATTTCAAGGACCTTTACAATAAAAGGAGGAAGAGCATATAATTGGCTACGAGTGTCCGCCTGGTACCAACGCCCACTCTACCCAGTCATAAGCTTTGAGGAGTCCACTTGCTTCTTCCCAACCCCAATACTGAAACTTAGTTAATCAGATTGCTCAGTCTTTGGGCCACAGTGATTGGCTCAAAGATGGGCAATGTCCGGCCCAACTCACCCATAAAATGGATGGTCTGTCAATGCTGATAGAGAAATGGAATGACTGACAGAGGTGGATTCGTTTCCTCCAGGGTCCTGAGCAGAAAGGAATGATGAATGTGGAGAAATGGCTGCTTTCCCTGAGGTCACCATGCAGAGAGAAGCAGAGAGAGCAACACTGTGGGCGTGGGAGAGATGGAGAGATAGAGAGATGGAGGCAAAGGTCTGCGGTCCAGCTGTGCTTGCAGGCAGACCCACCCCTGCCTAGCCTTTGGAGGAACATTAGCCAATAAATATTCTTTTCAGTTTCAGCCAGTTGTAGCTGGGCTTTTGCCACGCGGAATGGAAAAAAATTTCACTGACATAGCTACCCACCATATTTACAGCATGATCAGTACCATAAAAGAAGTTGGATAGAGGAGAAGAATGACACAGTTCCTACTTCAAAGAAGCTTACAGCCGGAGTGCAGTCTGGTTTGCTAGGCACCTCCTCAGTTCTAGGCTGAGTGAGGCACTAGTGATGCTACAGTGAACGTGAGTCAGCCCCACCTCTACATGCTTCCCACATTGTCAGAGAAAGGGTGGCTTTTCCGATAGTTTGAAAGGGAAAATGTGAGGTTATCTGGAAGTAGAAAGACACCATTTTGCTCTTAAAGAAGAGCAAAGACCAAGGAAAGAGAAAAGGCTTGGGCAGTATGGATGTGGTGATGATTTCCTTTAGAAGAGTAGAAGCAACAAGAGAGATACCACCAAATATCCACTCATTTTTAATGTCCTCTAACCCCATGCTTCCATGCACCCCTGTATTTTTTAACCTTTTAGGACACTGAAGTGGTTTTTATAAGTTGCACAGGTGCAGCAAGCAGCTCTAGCTTCACTGTGTAAAGAGACAATGGCCATCCCCATCTTGAAGGATCCTTGCAATAAAAATATTCTAGGTATACAACCCACTTCTCCTTCCCTGCTTTTGACTATGGGATCTTTGACTTTTACTGGACTCCTGGCTACTAGAGAAATGACTGCATTTCCCAGCTTCCCTTGAAGCTCCCTGATGTGGACTGCCACGTATCATGGTTATTTTATAAGACTTGTATGATTAGGTGAGAATTCCTATTCTTCAGGGCAAAACTTAATACTAACTAAAATCATTAAGAAATAATATAGCTTTATGATATGATTCTGTAATGTAATATTATTATATAACAGAACATATTTATTTCAAAAAATATTTTGTTAGTGTAAGCATAAGAAGTGGATATTAAAGGAACAAGGAATTTATTTGTGGTAATTAGACACCTTTATTTATCAAAGACAAAATATTTTATCACCCCAAAGTTGGAAACTCAGTGGCTTAAGTTCAACAGGCACACCAAGCCTGCTGGGCAGAGGTATGGGCTGGAGGCTGAGGGGCAATTAACCCTTTCCACCCTGAGGAGTTCTCCTCACCCTAGATGAAGTCTGTGTTGCAGTCCTCTCTCAGCACACTCTGCCCTCTGTTAGATGGGACGGGCACGCCTCCCCTGTTCACAGCCATGCTCGGAGTAAAGAGCAGTGCTAAGCTTCCTTAAACATCATAAAGAAGATGTGACTAGCGAGAGCCTAGGAGGCTCACTTGGGTTTGAGCTCCCAGGCTCGGCAGTAAGTCACCCTCTGGCAAGCAAAACCACATGAAGCACAGTGTTGAAAACTTGCTAAATCATTTGTCACTCGGAGGCTTTTAAAATAAAATACTCTCAGAAATAGTCATTTGATTTCAGACGCTGCACCCCAGGCTGTGCTGCGCAGGGAGTAAATACTCGCTGTGTAGGCATTTCCGGCAGAGAAGCAACCACGGGGAGCAGGGCTCTGCTGCTGTGAAGTCCCCCATTCAGAAGGACAGTGCTCTCAAATGCCACAGTTCTTCAAAAGGCTCAAAAGAAATCCTTGCATCCAGTGAGGAGCAGAACTCTCTGAGGACAGTGTCCTAGGGCCTGAGCTTTCTGGCTATGGAATTAAGCAGGCACCACAGACTTTCTGTGGTGTCCATTCATTCAGCTTACTGTGTATCGAGAGCAGCCATTCTCTTGTGACTGCACGGCTGAAATCCCAACCTCGCTTCATGCCCAGTATATGGCTTTGGGAAAATGCAGACTCTCCCGGCTGAAAAACAGGTTCCAAGGAAAATTGAATTCATTCATTCACTATGGAAGCAAGTTTAAGCACCTGCTCAGGACCAGGTTCCATTTAATTTAAGAAGAATAAAACAGCCAGGTATCCTGCACACACTAGAGAGGTGGCAATTACTTAATTAGCATTTCTTGTTATACTAACAGTTTAATGCCTGCGTGCATGCATTCATGTGTGCATGTGTGTTGAAACATATTCTACATACTGGACATCTAAAGGAAGACAAAGTCCCCATTCCATGGCATTTGCATATTGTGGGAAAGGAGAAAATATATGGGTATATAATCAAGAGTACTTTCCACAGTCACCATTGCCACAAAACAGTGAATTAAGGGGAGTAATTGGTTTTGAAAAGGGCCAACTGGTCAGGCAGGAGAGGGTGACATGCGCTACCAAGTACGGACCTTGGGAGCACGCTCCACGCTGCGGGCTTGACCCATGAAGCGGCTCTGGGGTAAGAAGGGTCGGTCTAGCACACCACATGGAAGGCTAACAGGTAACAAGGAAGAGGAGCATGGGGCGGAGTGGGAGAGGTGGGTCTGCCCCAGTCTACAGGACGTGGGTGTCCTGGCTAGCCATTTGGATCTTATCTAGATAACATGAGATTCTGCTGGAGGGGTCTCAAGGAGTGCTTGATGTGACTTTCCTTTCAAAGCTCAATCAGAGTGGACTTCAGAGGACCCTTCTAGGGGATGATGGTAGTAGGAGCTGGGGGGGGAAGGTGAGATAATGGGAAGGAGACAGTGGTAGGCTGATGGGAGGAGAGTGAGAAAGTGATGGTGGGTCAGAGGCTTTTCAGGGGGACAGCATGTCTAAAAGGAGGGTTTAGAAATAGATTTCCCAGCAGGCAATGAAAGTGGGTCTGGCACCCTGACTGGGGCCTAGAGGTATCACTCCTGGATGGGACGTCAAGTCACAGGAGGGATGAAGTCATTCGGTGAGTAGTGGAATAACAGACAGCAGCCTGGAAAAGTTCCTTCCGGCCCTTCCCTCTCTACGGTTTTATCACTATCTGGCGAGTTCCATTCCTGGTGATGGCTTCTCTTTGGGCTCTTTCTTCTAGTCTGTTTCTTTTTAAAGGTGGCTGCTTTTGGTGGTTTTTCATTTTTCTCTGGACTAATTTTATTGCTCCGAGTCTGCTCTTCAGCTGCCTTGGCAGGAAGATAGCGTATATTAAAATAGTTATTATTTTATTTTATAGCTCAGTCAAATCCATATTCAGCTCATTACAAGTGCACAGGCCCTTCTGGCCAAGTACATTTTGCCATGACAGACCCTTACCAATGAAGAACTTTTTTGTCTCCCAGGTGAAGAACTGCACGTGGACACAACTGCCCTGCAGAATGGGTCACTGTGGTTGTACTACTGTTCAAGCCCAACCAGGCCACATGGAGCCTAAATTGGGGGGTAAGGCAGCAAGGTGTTACCAGAAGTCAGCCAGCATCCCAGAATGAAAATGTTTAACTCTTAACTCTATCCTTTAGAGAGAGTGGCAGTATCCTTCAATGCAACTGGACTAGCCTTGAACTCACAACATTACACCAGCCTCTGCTTAAAGAAAGGTACATACCACTACTCCTGGCTTCTCACTTCTCTTTCTTGCTTACCACCTCACCTTTCAAATCACAGGTTCTCCATTACAGGTCCATCTACTTCCCCTCTCTCACTGCTATCTCCTGGGCCCTCCTCTGGGGTCTGTTTTCTGGGTTATTTTAAAAGCTTTCCTGTTTTTGTTTGTTTGTTTGTTTGTTTGTTTGTTTGTTTTTATCTCTCCTGGCTAATCTCAATAAGCCCGAGAACTCTCATCAAAATGATCCTAGTTTGGGACTAAAATCTGCTTGCCTCTTTAAATGATTTACTTCGGCACTTACTTTATTGAGGCTGCAGGTGCCTCAGGCCATCTGGCCCTGGATCCTCCTTAACTCACTCAGCTTGACCATTCCCTCTGTGCTCGCTGTATTCTTGCTAAATGGCAAAATCACACAGGAAAAAAAAATACAGCGGATACACCTTCTTCTCAGGGCCTTTGTGTGTACTGCAAAAAAAATACAGCGGATACACCTTCGTCTCAGGGCCTTTGTGTGTACTGCTTTTCATTGCCAGGAGTGTTCTTTTTCCATATACCAACAAGGCGGACTTGGCCTCCTTCAGGTCCTCCTGTGCATATGGCATCGCTGCCAGGCCTTCCCGCTGAGGATTCCACACCACATGTCTTTCTCTGGCTGTTTCTTAAAAACACAGAAGCATTTACATCCAACAAGCACTATCCTGGGCTTATCTTTTTAAACTTTCCCTTTCCCTCTAGGGAATATAATGGGGTGCAGAAGGTCAGAAACCACAGTCTGCTCTCCTCAGGGATGGTCTCTGGTGATTCCTCTGAAGCCTGACCCATGGAGAGGCTCGGCTAACTCTGAACAAATGAATGAATGAATGAATGAATGAATGAATGGACTCTCTTTAAAAAGTTGAGTATTTAGCCAGTTGTGGTGGTCACACCTTTAACACCAGCTCTCAGGAGGTAGAGGCAGATGGATCTGCCTCTGTTCATAGACAGCATGAACTATACAGTGACTCCCAGGTAAAAGAAGATCCTATGTCAGATAGACGAGAGAGAGAGAGAGAGAGAGAGAGAGAGAGAGAGAGAGAGAGAGAGATTTTGTAGGGCATGAGCTGATGGCCCCATCTATAGGCTTTCAATAGTTTTATACAGTGCACATCATTTCACATTCAGCTCTGTCTACCTGAGGGCTTGCTGGGATGGTCACTTGGCTCCATCTCAATGAAGGGTTCAACTGTCAGGAAGGTAGGCAAAAAGGGGCAAGGTAAACACCTATGGACCCTTAAGACTTCTCTCATCATCTCTCCTCATAGCTCACTGGTTAGAGCAAGACAGACTTCAGGAGCAGCCATGTGCCCTGGAATGAAACTGGTGGCCCAAGTGACCACCTGTGTAGCCAGTCTATGTCTGCTTTCCTTATTCTGTACAGCCCCGCCAGCTCTTTCCCCTTCCTTCCCGCCTACACTCTTTCGACACAGTCCTTTTTCTTGGCAAAACACATACACACAGCCATCAAGAGTTGGTACCCACAGTCAGAGGCCTGGCTTAGCAACTGGCGCCCCAGAGTGTCAGGTGATGGCTCAACTGGTGAAGGCTGACTGAGGACAAGGTGGGCAACCCACGGGTTATTTCAGTTGTGTCAGGCAGCAGAGACACAGGATATCCTGCCTACTGGCCAGAACACAGCACTGATCTCTATGACATCATGAATATCCAAGGAAGCTGCAGATCTCAGCTTTCTGTAGCTTATAAAACAAAAAACAAAAACAAAAAACCAAAAAAAAACCTCTCTTTTGTTGTTGTTGTTGTTTAAGAAATCTAGCAGACCCATAATGGCTAGCCAGGCTACATGACTAGCAGAAATTCCTTGTTTTCCTGACTATTGCTCTTCATGGGGATGTTGCTATGTCAGTAATTTTATGAAAACAGGAATCTCTATTTGTCATTTTGACAAACTGTTACCAAGTATCTGCTGTGTGCCAGGTACCTAGCGAACGAAATCTTTGTCCAAAGGGAACCAAATTCTAGAGGGTTAACAGACAGTGAATAATATAAATATGGCGTCGCTCTGGTGTGTTTGCATGCATGTGTGTGTGCATGTGTGTGTGTGTGAAGTGATATAGGAACAGGAGAGGGGAGCTGAGGAAAGGGCTCTGGAATGTGGCTAGAGATAAGTCTGTCATTACAGAAAGCTGAAGAAGCAATCCCGTGAGCATGGTGATGCGGGAAGATGATAGTAGGCCATCTATCACCTGGAGTCCCGGAGGCAGACAGAGAGCTACCGACTCAGGAGCACTATGGATAGTGCTCAGGAAGACACCACTGCTTCTTGTGGTTTTAGAGTGGTCAACATGGAGTGAGTTTTCCATTTTCTCCACCTTTTAGTCCTTTTTCCTTTAGACTATTCCAGAAGTTCCAGGAAATATGACTGAGGAGAGAAGCTAACAGTAGCTTTTCTCACTTCTGGACAATATCGCCCAAACCTCAATCCATTCTTCTTTTGTGAGAACAGGTACCCTTGTCCCTGTGTGGGGTAAGCAAAAGTTTTCCATCTTATCAGGTTAGACAAACTCTCGCAAAGACCATATTTGGTAGCAACAGAGGATCAAGAATTCTTTCCTGAATATCTTGGACTACATCTAAAGAAGGAATCTGCATTCATTTCCATAGGATGGTGAGATTTGGTGGCTGAAAAGGCTGTAGAAGAAGCTGGGTCCGTGTGCAGAGGGGAAGGGACGAAGCATGCAGGGCCCGGTCCGGGGGAGGAGAAAATACAAGGAGGGCAAGATAAGAGCCAGACGTGTGGAAATATTTCTCTTTGAGGATATTCTTTGTACCAATTACTCTTCAAAGATATCACGTTAGCATTTTTGGCACAACTTGACAATTAAATTAGATGAATGGTTTTCGATGTTTTTGTATCTGCTGTGCCTGAACCTCTCCTTGAGCTAACATTTTCAGCCCGTCACACACATTTTTTAAACTTTGGCAAATCGTATAAACACTGATTTCAATTAGGCAAAGAATTTAAAAACATTTCACTATTCATCTTTTTCAAAAACTGACATTGCAAGTAATTAATTGGGCTTGATTATCATTCTCTGGTGCCCACGGTTTGGGGACAGAAAGACACACACAATCAACAAGCCTCCTGGGTGATGCTTCTCAAGGTGGCTTCATTTCTTGTATGCAGAGAATGATCCTTTTCTCCCAAGGACTAATTCCTTGGTGCCCCTCCATTTTTTTCCCTCCTGCCAGAGGAGCTTTCCGCCTGGCACTTCTCCCGAGATGGCACAGAGCGTGGGCAGCAGGTGAAGCCTGGGACAGACCCATGGAAGGAACCCAGTCAGCGTGTGGCCAGAAGCAAAGTCCAAGTCTTCTCTTATCTCTCCAGTTACAGATTCCCCCACTTGCTGTTGCTGCAAGTAAGCTTGATTTTCATAATGACTTCCAGATGGTTTCCAAATGGTCTGGGACCAGAAGGTGAGTGCAGAAGGTGGCACGGGGTTGCTGATACTGAGAAGGGTAGGGGCGGCCATTATGGGAGCCCCATGTTCAAAGGTTTCAAAGGGCCCTGCCTGTACTATTTCTAACTCCAGGGAAGAACAGATGGTCTATGCTCAGATAAGTCACCAAGCCTTGACGGTGATTAGGAAGTTCAAGGAAAATTCCAAACCTTGGCACTTCCCTTTCTTCTCTGCCCTTTCTCCAGGCCGGCCTTTCCTTTCATCAACCTGATTTTGCTTTGTGTTTTTCCTCTCTTCTAGATGTTCCGGTTCAGAATTCAGTCAGTCAGTTTTGACTAGCACCAGTCATAGGGAAAGATGCTCTGCTCTCCATGCCCACTTAGAGATGAAGGCTTTCCCTCATCACCCTGTCCTCATCTGATCCCTCAGCACACTTGAAAATGCTCAGCCATTTGCTGTTTCCTACCTTGCTTTTTGAGGCAGGGATTTGCTGAGGTTTGTGTACTCAAGATCTAGGGCCTAGCTATTTTATATATCTTACTATTTGGATGCTCTAACATCTGAGGCCTTAGTGGCTGGAGAAACTGTGCCTTAAGGAGTAGCCAATTCCTAGACATGGGCTTGAGACAGCTGGCCTCAGGGGTCACCTTTTACTTGCGAGCAATCCATCCAAAGCCCATACCTAAAGCATTTCTTTCAGAGAGTGGGAAGGGATCTGCAGGACGCTTACACTTAGAGCCATCTTTCCTTGCCTCAGTGACCCTGAGCCAGGTGTTAGATAGCGAGAGGAGTCCCTCTACCCCAGAGGCTGCGAAACTATCCAAATGAGTCAGTCCTTGGCCTGGCTGGCCTGCCCCGCAGAAGCCACTACAAAGGTTCTCGCCGTGCTTTTCCTGGCTCCCTCTGCCCTCTGCAACTGGGTGCTTCCCAGGTGGCCCCTGCATTGCACGCTGTGGCTCCTCCTCTTGGGACTTTGAAAAACAAAGTATCTTTTCAGTGGTTCTTGTTGTCTTGTGGTATGCCGGCCTCAGCACATCTGAATAATAATACCATCCACAAATGCAAACACTGCCACTGCACTACACACATAGTAGGCACTCAGCTAACCACCTCCAAGGCTTGAGGGCTGAGAGGCCTGTCCCTCAAACACACAAGTTCACAGCAACTTCCTGGCTGTTGCTTTCCCAGGTCTCTTCCTTTCCTAGAAGATAATGTCAGCCGCTGGCCACCCAGTAGGGGGATACTCAGGTGGTCCCTCTCTCTGCGCCCAGGGAGCACCAATCTTCCATCTGTCCATCCATCTGAAGGGCGTGCAACCCAGGAAGGCGAGACTGATGGAGCTGCTGAAGGGAGGTGGCCCTGGGACACTGAAGGGGCTTTTCCTCACTGCCTGTCATTGTGAGACATTCCAGCTCAGAAGAACAAAGACAGCATCCAGGGAGCCTCGCCTTTTATGGCTCCATCCTGGCAGTGCTTCAGAAATGACTTGGAGGGTGGGGAGGCCAGGCAGGTTTTGTCACCAGTTTATGTGGACCTGGGCCTCTGGGTCAGTGGTGGGAGAGGTGCTCTTGCAGAGCCAGCAAGAGGCCAAGGATCCGAAGCGAGAATTCTACTGCTGAAGGTACATCATTCCTGGTAACGGGCTTTTCCCACGCCCATCCCGCCACTGCCATGGGCCCCAGGTGGCCATCAAAAAGAAAAGGCTGAAGCAACCCCATGCTTAAATCACTCTCTCGGCTATCTTTTTGACATTTGAGTTGGGGTATTTGGAACCTTCTAGAAAACAATAAACCAAGCGGTCATTTTACACCAGGTGCCACACGGAACACTGTACGTGTGTTATGACTGAGTGCCAACCGCCCTGCAGAGGAGTCACTGTTGTCACTTTTAGATGGCAATGGGGAATCTGACCCGGGTGAAGCCACCTGCCCAAGGTCACTCAGTGAAGGGTAGGTTAGGTTTCAACTTCTGTTTTCTAACTTTAAAGCCCATCCATTACTCACACCGATGCCCTAAAGTGATCAAATTCTGTTAAATAACCAAAAGACAAATTCAGGGTCCCTGCTTTCCTCTCTTTACAGTGTGCTGTTTGACCCTGGGACCTTCTCTGTTCTATGATTTCAGCTCAGACAGCAGTGATTCTAAATTGCAAGCTTCCTCCAGAAGCTAAGAAAGCTATAGGGCCTATGAAAATTCCTTGTATATTTAGACTGTGTGACTTTGATCATGTTGATTGACTTCTCTGAGGCTCACCAAAGGGAACAAACAGTACCTGAATCAGGCTTGAGTGCCAACTAAGCCCCAGCTTCATTCTACTCATTTCCCACTTGTTTCACCTCTTCTCCACTGACCTCCAGCCCTCACAGTAAATACTCCTGGGATATTATAGAATCACTGGATATGGCGTGGTGAAGGACAGGTTTGGGTTCTGGGACAGACCCACACCTATCACCACTGCTGGTTAGTTAAGTACTTCCTTTTATCTGAGCCTCAGTTGCCACATCTGTCAAACGGGCACTGGTGGAAGCAGGGCTGCAGAGGGCTACTCAAGAACTGCCTCAGAGGAGGCTTTCTGCACAGAGCGGGCCGCAGGAGGCGCTCAATAAAGGTCAGCCGTTAAGGTGCTCGTTGAACTTTACGATTCACTCAACTCCTGACATGCCTCTGCATCTGGAGAGTCGCGGTGAAGAGCAACAGATGCTGGAGGAGTCAGGACACTGGGGGCCTGCGGGACGGGCCCAGCAGCAATGTCACAGTCTGCTGGAGGCATGCCGTGAACGGGGAGGAAGGCTAGCCGGGCGACCCGGTCCTCCTCATGTAGCCTTTTCGCTTTTGATTCCTTCTTCCTCCATTCATCCAGCCAGGAGCTGTCTTCCTGCTCTGGGTTTCCCTTACCACAGTCAGCTGCCTGGACCTTCCTGAGCCCTCTCTCTGGTCTTGGCTCACTTTCTACCTCAGTGTCATCGTGCAAGGAGAGAGAGGATGCCTGTTGCTCACCACAGTCTGAGCAATAGGTCTGTCAGCAAGCTTTTGGCAGTGAGGAAGACCCTCAGTCTTCTTAGTCCTGGGTGGTCTGACTCGACCTCCCTACTGCTCCTAAAAGAGGAAGCAGCTAACTTTTGACCAGTGTGCTCAATGCAGTGTTTGTTGTCATCGGCTGAGGCCTGTTAATTAACACAGTGGCGTATTAGAAATGAGGGAATACACTCCTTTATGTTGGCAATTGGGCCTAGGTTAGATGTTGCCACATCGACAATAATGATTACTGCTGTGATGGGCAGCTCACTGCAATTACACAGGCCAAGGACCGCACATATGTTCTTCCAGTCTTAGACCAACACTCCAGAGTCAGTTCAGACATGCCCTGCTAACTGAGGCAGAGACGGCTGTCTAGCAGGCAGCACCGACTCACTCAAGGCTACACAGCTCTATGGCAAAGACGCTGGATCTGAACTGCCCAATACCTTCTGCTCCATCCACATCCTGTGGTGGCTACTGTTTCTTCAAATTCCTGATAGAAAGCTGTCAGGCTTTCCCTTTGCCAAAGTTGTCCTGAATCATATTTTCACCTGCTAAGTCTTACGGTCTTCTATGAGGCTGCAGAGAATGGACCTTTCCTAGGGGGAAGAAAATTCTAGTCATGAAACACAGGAGAGGATACCCTAAGCCAGGGTGCCAAGGAAGATGCCTGTAGCTTTAGGAAGAACCAAGGCCTGTCTTGCTTGTCAGTACCAGGCCTGAGTGAGGACTTTGAGTGAGGCATGGGCTCAAGGCTCTGCTGGTTCTGACTTTGCATGTGTGCACTAAAAGGTTAGACACAAGAGGATAGGGAACTGTGCTCTCTGTAAGCTCACAGTTCAGAGAAAGGACCTAGAAGGTGCCTCCACCCCACAGTGTGTGGTAACTTGTGTGGTTATAGAGACGCCAGGGCTCAGTAAACAGAGCCCATGCTGCCTTGAGTCTGTAGTGGACTTGTGCTGATTTATCTAGAACGGTGGATCCTGCAGCAACAACCTGAGTGGTCAATTTGCCACTATGTTGATACCGTGGCTATGCTAGATGCCGCACTATGAAAGGTTAGTAGAGGTCACCTACACCCATCTGGGTTCCTCAGACATGTTACCACTGTTTCTGTATGCAGGGTGTGAGCTTGGCCTAACGACAGCTCCATTGGTCCCAACCACTCTCCAGCCAGCTTTGACCCAAGGCCTCTGAATTCTGCCCAGGGCTCAGCACAAACGGAGGAGAAGGAGGACACCCAATGCTTATGCCTCCCCTGCCTTCCCCTAGCTGAGAACCCAGCTGCAGGGGAAGGTCAGACGAGTAGGAGCCAATCTGGCTATGGTGGAGCTGTGGGCCAAGCCCTGGGCTGTGCACCACATACCCAGCTGCTGCTTTCTCATTCTGACCCTGAGCGAAGAGGTGTTTCCACTAGCCCAGGGAGACAGAGGAGCGAACCTCTGAGATCCAGAAAGGCTATGGGTGTTTGACTTGAAGACCACACAGCTGGGATGGAACCAGACTCAAACCAAGCTCTGGGGGATGCTCCTATCATCTACTTCTATCAAGCCCTTCTCCAGCTGAAGGGTTCCTGTTACTCGGTCCCCATCCTGTACCAGGAACTGCTGGTGCTTTACCCTTATCAGCACACTTGACACCTGGAATCACCGCATGGGGCAACTGGGACACTTCAGATAAGTGAAGGTCAGGCCCCAGGACAATGTTGCTGCGGTGATAGAACCTAGACCTGCCTGCTTGTGAGCCCAGAGCGAATTCCTTGGTCTCTGGTTCTTGGCTCCTCCTCGTGGAATGGGGCTGAAGGAGAAGCCCCACCCTTCTTTCTGGTTTTGAGCCAAAGCAGGAGATGGAGAAGGCATTGCTAAACAAGTTTCCTACCTGGCAATCTTTTTCCAGCTGACTGCCCAGCTTATGCAAACCCCCCCCCACCTGCCATGGCTCTCTCTGGCCTCGGCTTCTGTCGGCCTCCTCAATCCTCAGTTTCCTGTCTTCCCTACCTTGTCAGAACTGAACTAGTGATGAGAGTTAGTCACACAGCATCCTGCAGAGCTTAGGGGAAAGAGCTTGAAGGAAAGGTCACTTTCTAGGCCCCTGGACCCTTTCCTCGGCTTGTTGAGAGTTCTAGGACCATGGTGTCCATGTCCAGAAGAAACATACCATGCTTCCATCCAAGATAACTTGAGCTGATAGGAGATCAAAAGACAAAGGAGGCTCTGGCTGCCAAATAGACTATTTATCGTCAGCCACTCTCCAGGCCCCAGAGGCCTTCAAGAGCCACTCTCAGCAGATCACCTTCTCTTTCACAATTGATTAAAAAAAAAAAAAATCCCCTCCTGCTCTTAATTGCTTGCTGTGTGTTCCGATTTCCTGAAGTTCATGAACTGCTGTGAAATTCAAGACAAGTCTGCATTCCCAATGGTTGCTACTTTTTAATTCTAAATTCCACCCACCCTCCCTAGAAAAAAAAATGCAAGTGGAGTCAGAGAAAATTTATGTCAGCTGAAAGGAGAGGGCCAGCACTGAATAATACCACTAATAAAAAGGCAGTGAAGAGGGGGTGACTATACTAGGGCCGCATCCTCATAAAGTGTCTTCCGTTTTGATTCCCCAAAGTTAGCTCATCAGGGCATTCTTAAATGCAGCATGTGCTCCCCCGCCACCTCATCACTCGGGGTGCCCCATAAACACTGGAGCGCAGCAGGTCCCGGCACAGGCCTTCGAGGTGGGTTGGTAGGAAGCACAAACCAGAGGAATTTTACAGAGGCAAGAAGGGGAGCCAAGAAGCCTAAAGACTTCCCCTTGGTCACAGGATGAGTCAGAGGATCCCTAAACAGAGCCCAGGCATCCACCCCGAAGCCTGGGAGAGGAACCCACTGGGCGGTGGCTACAAGCCATTAAGCGATGATCAGTAATAACAAAAGCCTCATCTGGAGCTCTTTCTGCAACTCCACAGGCCTTGGAAAGAAAGAAAGGAGAGAGGATAGGGAAGCCATCACAGTTACAGTTGGTGTAAAAGCATAAGCTTTACCAAGGCAGGACTTTCCCCAGAGCTTACTACGCGCTAGGCAGTGAAGTTGGAAAGATAGTGGGGGTGGCCCCTAGCACCTCCCCCAGCGCCTTGAAGGTCACCAGGTTGATAGCAGCGGGTGTTAACAAGGATGAATACAGCTCCAGCAGCAGGCAGATGGGGGGGGCTTTGCTCACTCCTGGACAGATGGGTTTGTGTCCCAAGTACCTGTCCCTTGACCTCTGACAGGGACTTTCAGATGGCCTTCCTGTATCCACCCTTGCCAATGTCTCTCCTAGGTATCTAAGTTCACTGTGGCTTCTTCAGTACCCTTACAAAAATCCAATTTTGTTGCCATAGCCTAGGTGCTCCCTACTTAGTCACCAACATTGGCTTAGCCTTCAGCACACTTCCTTCTGCTCTGGCCTTGGCTCTTTCTACAATCAGCAGCATCCTTTTGGTCTTGCTTCTTATTTCAATTCTTGTGGCCCAGGCTTACTTACTTTAAGGAAGGAGGTCCATCCTGCTTGAACTTCTTTCCCTTATAGATTTACCTTCATATGTACAACCCTCCTGTGCTAGTTAGCTATGGTGTGAAACAAGCTTTTCCCACAACTCCTTGGATTAAAGGAGCCCACCAGTTCTTATTGATCACAAGTCTTGGTCAGTAGGGTCATTTGTCTGGCCTTGGCTGGGCTAACCCATGATCTTTTGCATGTTGATTAGGTGGCTAATCTTGGGCTGATTCTCTAGAGTGTTTTGGGAGTTAGCTAGGTGGGATAAATAGTTTCTCTTGAATGTGGCTAGCCTGGGCTTGCTTTCAGAAGACAGGGTTCTGAGAAATGAAGACAGGGTGTCCTGCATGAAACACGAGTCCATGCAGAGATCACAGGCCTCTGGGGTCGGGGGCTCAGAGAGTTCATTCTTACTACATTCTCTAGGACACTGTCTCAAGGGACTCCAGACTTACGTAGAGGGGAAGCTGAATTTTACTTCTTTAAAGAAATGACAAAGTCACCGGGCAAGGAACAGGAACATAGAGGACCTGAAGGAGCCAGAACAATCTCCCACACAAAATAAAATAAAATAAAAAACAAAATCTACTAGTCTCTCCTCCAAAGCAAGTTCTATTACAGAAGGGTCCTCAGTGAATGATGACAACACACTGCAGACATTTTCATCTGTCTCTTTACATAGTACGCCTGTGCGCATGCGTACATGTGTGCATGTGGGTACCTGTGTTTGTGTATAAATATATTTTTCTCATGAAGTGTGGTTTCCAGTTTGAAAAAAAAGCAAAAGCAAATGGCAAGCCATTTTATCACACTGGTTTCAGGGACCAGGTTGTGTTCTGGGTTAGACAAGTTACAGCAGGCACCCGCAGCATGGAGCTCTTCTATGCTGGGAGACGTATCTGCCCCGTGGGATATCAAAATCCACGTAATAACAGGTCATGTTATAATGAGGTTTCACTGCACATGCTTGCTCTCAATTTGGACAGCAGGCCCGGCCAGGTCTTCCTCCAGCTGCTGGCTTCAGACCTCTCTTTCCAGAAGGATAAGAACTACCTGTCAAAATGCAAAGCTCTAACAATGAAATATACAGCGCACGCTGTGGGAAAGCTGACGGTTTACTTCCACAGGCTGCAGCTGGTGTGCATGGCTGAAATGATTCATTCCTCCAGCTAGCAAAACAAGTCTGCACATAGGGTCTCCTAAACAGAACATGCCTCCCCTTTTACATGCTCCATGCTCGCTGCGTGATTTAACCTCCTTTGCTCTGAGGAGCAGCCGGAAGGAGGCTAGGAAAGGATGCTGCTCTCTGCTCTGAGGCAATACGCTGCTAGAGTTCTAGGGAATCAGAATGTTTTAAATCCTGCTTCAAGTATCTACGCATTCCATGCTAAGCTGCAGCCTTCAATTTAGTATCTCCATGGCACTGGTAAGGATTTCAAACAAGAGAGTCTACATCCACAGGGACAGGGAAGAGGACTCAGAAAGTGATAAAATAGGTTGGGGATGGTTGTAAGTATGAGTCTTTGATACTGGCACATTCACACCTGCTTCCTAGCAACAACAAGGGCAGCCTGTTCTCTCTCTCTCTTGAGGAAACTCCAACACCTCAGGACAGCACTGCTACAGGCCAAAGAATGAAAAGCATCATTCTGCTAAAAATCTAAGAGCAAGAAACCCATTTAAACCACAAACAACAGCAATGGCTTTTCAGTGTCAGTGAACCCTGGAGCCCAGGGTTCTGGTGACCAGGAGACACTGAATCCGTTTCTTTTGGAAACCACTGCCTGGATGAGGGAGCCTCAGACTTGCTACCAACTCCCAGGAGAACACTGGAATCATTTCTCTGAATCAAAGGTGCTAATTGCTTTCATAAGGGTGGAGGCTGCAGCGCAATCCAAGAACTTGGCAAATGTGATGTTCTCCTTTCTCTGGGCCTGAGTTGTGCTTGTGCTTTGGAAGACAATCTGTTGACCAGGTCCATGCATACAGATGACCCCAGACGTGCTTGTCTCCGTCAGACTGGAGCACTGCCAGTCCACAGCTCACAGCATACTGAGTGAGGCCTGGAGAGATGACTCAGTGGACAAAGGGGCCTGCTAGCAAGCCATGTGGTCGAGCCCCAAGCCCCACGTGGTTCTGAACAGGTGTAAAGAGGAACTGACTCTTGCAAGTTGTCCTCTGACTTTCAGAAGTCTCCATGTCCCACCCCCGTCCCACACAGACATAATAAAATAAATATGGTTAAACTTTGCTTGAGAATGCTGACTGAGTGCCCCAACTGCAGACAAAGAGTATTCATCCAGGCACAGCCAACCCATGTGCTTGACCATGTGAGGTTTATACACAAAACCAGGAGCCAAGCACACAGCTTGCTGGGCTCTTGGGAATGGCAAGAAGCACTTAACCCAAAGGGGAGGGGCTATGTAAATAGGGCAGGTGAAAGAGGGCTCGCCGAGCAGGTGGCTCTGGAAGGAGGGATGAGGTAATGAATCAGAGCAGGCGCTTGTCTGGCAGAAGAGAATTCCTGGCAGAAAGCAGAGTTATCACCCAGAGCCTGGGCCAGCAGGTGTCTGGGCAGCTGAGGGAAACTCTAGGAAACCACTGGCTGTGGAATGAGCTGGTGGGACAGAAGGGGACACACTGCAGGGATCTTGGGTGACTCTAGTTTTAAGGAGGCAGCTCTGGGTGACTTCCACTGGTTGGCCCTCAAAGGCATCAGTTTTAGGGTGAACAGTTCAGAGGAGAAATAATGGTTATCTCCTTCACTGTCCATTTTGTCCTTTTCTCACACCTGAGCCCTGCTTTTTCCCAGTGAATCAACCTTAACAGAGTGAAGTAACTGGGAAAGAAACCTTTATCTCTAGAAATCTAGAAATGCCACATGGAGGAGAGGGTGTGTGTGTGTGTATCTTCCATCAAGGTGAGTTCTAGACTTGCCTTCTTTGAGGCGGTAATCACTCTGGTGGCTGATTAGCTTATGGAAGCCGGAATGCCCAGGAAGAGTGCTGGGATTTATACAAAGTAATTTCCTGTTGTGGTCAGAATTGTTTATGAGTGGGAGTCAAGGTGAGGGTGAAAGGAGCCAGGAATTTTGACCATTGGTCCCGAAGCTTATGGTTAGGCTCTTGAAAAAAAAAATGATTTGTAACATTTTATGTGCTAAGTATACTTTCTTGAAAGAGGGTCCAGACCCCCTCAGAAAAATCTGTGATCTTCTACAAAATGAACACCCCTTACATTCACATGGAACAGCCTCTGCCCTGACTTTTCTTCCCACGGGGTAAGGAGAGTCAGCAATGATAGCTTCCTTCCTGCCCCAAGGAGAACTCTGCCACCAGGGAGACAACACCCACACACACATCCTGGCTGGAGTCAGGAGGCAGGTACCCCACGGTGTTCATCTGTAAAGTGCACATGTCCTGTCTCCTCCCATACTCCTATTGGCTAGAACACAGACCACTCCTTAAACTGCCCAAAGGCTCTCTCTGAGCCCCACCCCACCCCCACTTGGAACACTCTTCTGTACTCTTAGCTAGCACACAGCTAAAATGACCGCTCTATGCTCTAGAAGGCAATGTCCCATGGCCAGCTTCATCATGGGCCTGGCAGTACCCCTGTGGTCTCTATCACCCAGCTGCTTAAATCACGGATTGCAACCCTGTATGGGACCATGTACCCGAACATAGGGAATGTGAGCCATTTTGCAGTCTTCACAGGCTTTTGAACTTCTGCAATAACAAATAATAACAATTCAAAATCAAGTGTATAAGGAATCTGTTTGTGGTAGCACTGCTGCTGTCTCATATGACTGCCCTACTCCTTGGGCTCTGGATAGGCAACACATACGGACTTTGTACTAGGTGTACTGAGCAACTGGACAACGCCAACAGTTTCCTGAAACACCTTGGTTTAGGTTTGAGATTCCTGTAAGTTATGAGTGCAGTGTTTCTACTGAATGCTCTTACAGAAACATAATGGCTTAAGAAGGAGAAACCAAGGTTTCCCCACCATCATTCTTTAGTGTGTACGTATGATAGCTTATCGTTGAACTGTATTGTGTTAGAATGTTTGATTTTAAAAATTGATGTTTGAGTTGCTGATGTAAGTTTAAAGTAAAAAAAAAAAAGATTACTGTGTGAATTTTAGTTTGAGATTAGAAAGGTATTTCCATCAATTTCTGAAATGGCCCTAAACACACCTCTGCTAGTTTGTAGTACATATTTATGTAAAGTGTTTATCTTGGAACTCATGATTATAAAGTCAAATTATAGATCAACTCTGAAAAATGTTGAAGACACTCTAGGTCCTGCAGAAGCCACTGTTCAGCAACAATTAAGCCTCTTTGTAAAAAGAAACAAACATGCCCATTTCACTGGTATGCACATTTGCTTTCATCTTCAATGAGTGATAAGTTATTTGTATATTACTCTTTAAAAACACATTTCATTATTATTTATTATCAGTAGAGATTTCATTTCTATACCTATTTCATATACCTATCTATATTCCTGGGGTGATGTAAAAATTTCTCAGGCAAAAGGTGTTTCAGTGGAAATGTTTTAGAAGCCCCATTGCATTCTCCCCACTGGAGTTAACAGTAAGCTCTGGATTCACAGAAATATTCCCTGCTGCAAAAGCGGCAGTGCGAGGGCAGAAGGGGCACCCTCCTCCATAAAATCAAGCCCTGAACCAACCAGCCCCTAGCCAGAGTGGGGGAAGGGTGGTTTATTACACCTAAGACTAGGTGTTCCCAAGGACCAAGCGGGAGGGTCATATCCATGAAGTAGACTCTTCTTTAAAAAATATTGATCTACCTCACTGACTCTGTTTTGCAAAGTTGATTGAGTCCTGTCATCCAAACTATGCACTGCCATTTATTTATTTATTTATTTATTATCACATGCCTCTTCAGGACTCTATTTAACATTTCTGCTGGGCTTTACATACTGGCTGTCCTTGTCTAAAGGAGTGCTTGTTGAGCCTGACTTGAAAGAGTTAAAGTAGGTGACAGATGTAGCCTGGGAAAATATTTTAACTTTGTAACATACAGCAGAGAGACAGTAGCAATCCATTCATTTTCTCTGTGCCTCAGTTTCCTGGCACATGATCAACCTAGCATGGGGTTTTGGAGAGGAAACCCTGGTTAACACTTGCCAGCCAAGGAGCCTTCTGCATGCAGGTTTTTTAGTCTATGTTTCTTTCATCTGACAAAATAAAAATAATAAAGTTCTATTGATCAAAATGGGACTTTTAGCATGGAGTATGAACATAGTAAGTAACAACTAGTTATTGGCTTAGTATCACTGTTGTATTAGCTTTACAGTTGTTATTATGCTATGGAGACCAAGAGTGTGAGAGACATCACTACACCTAAACCAG
This sequence comes from Meriones unguiculatus, assembly GCF_030254825.1. Classification (NCBI taxonomy): domain Eukaryota; kingdom Metazoa; phylum Chordata; class Mammalia; order Rodentia; family Muridae; genus Meriones; species Meriones unguiculatus. The sequence goes on along the minus strand of NC_083357.1, from coordinate 6,281,002 downwards.
AGAGATGATAGCCAAGGATATACCAGACAGTATCAGTTTCTCTAATAATTTACTAGGTACACTTGTATGCTGGTATATTCTTGGTACTAGGGTAGTGTCAGAAGCTGGAAAATTTGCTCAGCTCAAGTGAGGGGTCCAGCCAAATATATGATGGGAGAGTCCCAGCTCCTCCCAAGCATTCAGGGATACAGCGACTTGTTTTCCTTTTTATGATCTTCAAAGGGCAGCAGAGTGCTTATAGGAGCCCTTGCCAACAAGTAAGTCTCACCACGCTGGACTTCTGGCCCCTCCCTAAAGACACAGGGGCAGGATTCTAGTTCCCAAGACCTCGTGGGCTAGAATCTTGGCTCCTCCACTTGTGTGTTATGCATCTCTACGGGTTTTTACCCAAGCCTCTGCTTTTGTGATTGTAAACGTGTAACAGGCCATGTGCCAACTCCTGAGAGGTGCTCCTGTAACAGTTCCTGGCTTCAGCACTGGCAGCCTCAGAGATCCCACAATTCAGCGGGCTGGGGAAGAGGTGACGTTCCAGAGCCCAGCCACTGAAGTTTGAGGCTGGAGTACTACTTCTTAGTTCTGTGTCGCTTAGGGTGAGGTACTGATTCTTTTGTAGACTCATTCCCCATCTGCAAAGTGGAAATGAAAACATCTCCTGCAGTTTGGCTAGAGACTCAGTGAGCTCCCAAGCATGAAGTCCTCGGAGCCATGCCTGGTGTAGATCTGGGACATAAAAGAGCATCTGCTCTATCAGATCTTTGTGCTGGATAGTCAGGTATTCTGGATTTACTGCCTGGCTCCAGCCTTGCCTTGCTGGGACTGAGAAGAAAGGCAGATCTTCCCTGCAGAATCCTCATTTAGATGCACTCTCTTACCGCACTTCTCCCGCCTTCCCATTCACTTCCTTGAATGAGGAGATCCAGAGACCCCCCAGCTCAATCGCTTCTATCACCTAAGCCTGGGCAGAGCAACCAAGGCTCATATCTCTCTGCTTACGTCGTTGTTTTTGCACGAGACATTCAAAGCTGGGTGGGGATAGAGTTTAACACAAGACAGAGAGCCACAACTCTTGGGAAGATTGACAAGATATCCCCACAAGCAAATTGGAATCACCCACAGAGCACTTGGGCAGTCCAGTCCTGAGAGGGAGGGTATCCAGATGAATGGCTTGTCTTAAGCTAAGCAGAAGCCCAGATTTTATCACAGAGTCAAGGGACAACAAGAACCAGACCTTCCTACAACACACCCTGGGAGTTACAAATCCAAATATGGTCTTGTCTTGGCTGTTCTGGGAGCCTGATGGATGTCAGTCCATTTGGTGGGAAGTGGGGAGGAACTCAGGTGGACACTGGCCTCTTTCTGGATGGCTGCTCCTCCCCCTGTGGTACCCGAGCCTCTGTGATTTGAGCTCTTTGGTTTAAAAACAGGTTCAGGCAGTACCACCTGTCCTGCCAGGTTCTCTGTCTTGCTCTCAGAAAAGACCCCAGAATGTTCTCTAGGGCTGCTTTGTCCTGTCACTGAACAGCATTTTGTCAGATGACTGAACCGCTTTAGAAATACCTCCATCAGGGTCTCAGCTTCTCCTGCTTTAGGACTGGTAGTTTATATATCAAAAAAAAAAAAAAAAAAAAAAAAAAGCTCCCTTCCCCATGTCATGTGAAGTTAAAAGGCTAGGCTTACCACTGCTGGACTGTGGCTTCATTCACTCAGATGAGCTCCAACAGGCTACTTGACAATGTGGCCACACGCCCAGTAGGTCTTCATAATCTAACCAAGGCCCCAGTTATAAATTATCCAGAAGAACCCCCACACCCATGTTTTTGGCCTTTTGATTTTCTGGGGTTCTAGACTTTAAGATCTTAGGCATGAGATCTTTTATGTTACTCAAAAATGATAGGCAAGATTTCTACCTAAGAGAACCTAAGGCAACAGGGGTACATAGAATGTACTTTGATCATGCATGAAATGTCATGAGGCACATTATTATGCGCAATTAACATTTAGTAGCAAGAAATCAGTCATGATTTTTTTTTAAATAAAAGGGTTCTATATAAATTCCTTACTAAGGATTTGTTTGAGGCATAGGCAGCTTGGAAGGCAATAAAGCTACATGGTTACTGTTACTAGCTGTTAGGGCGAAGGACAAGCATGCTATAGCTTTGAGGTCTTTCTGACTCCCAGGCCTTCCTCTGTGGCCATGTGACCGACTACCTTCTTGATTATTAAGAACATAGACTGACCTAGAAAAATCCACAGGTTTCATGGAAATAAAGGCTCTACAAACAGACACAGCTGGGTTCAGCTTTGATGGTGAAAAACAAAGTGAAACAGGGCGGAACCACAGAACAAAAATCACCGACCAGACTGGGAGAAAGAAAAGACAGCCTCTCCCTCAGCCTGCAGCCACAGGAGGGAAGGTTCCAGGATGCTTTGGAAGTGGCCTCGGGAGCTGGGTTTCCTGAAGAAGGGAGGGAACACAAGGGCACTGTCATGGTTCACTCAGAGGTCTCCACTGTAGGCTGAACTCGGAAGCATGCTGGTGTCCCCCCCCAAAGGCCTGGCAGGAGAGAAAGCAGCAGCTACAGATGGTTAAGGAACATGAATTAACCAAAACTCCCCAAAGAGAGAGGACTGAGTGGGTGGGACCAAGTGAAAAGAGAACAACTTGTTCATGCAAACGGGAAGCAGAGACCTCAAAGTTCTTCTAAGATGCAAGAGGGACTCTGGCCTCTAAATGCTCCAAAGACGCCCTGGGCAGTCGTATGTAGGACACCCTATGGAGTCAGGACCCATTTACATACTTTTCTATGTTAATTTACCTTTTCTTAAGTTTTATTTTACGTGTATGTGGGTCTTGTCTCCATAAGTATCCATGTGCCATGTGCGTGCCTGGTGCCCGCTGAGGCCAGGAAGGGGGGGACTCTGGCTTACCTCCTAGGCTGGAGTTACAGACAGATGTCAGCTACCATCTGGGTGCTAGGAATTGAACCAGATCCTCTGGAAGGGTAGATAGTGCTCTTAACCATTGCACCATCTCTCCAGCACCCCATAATTTCTTTTAAAATTAACATTTATTTTTATATACCTGTGTGTAATATGCATGTATATGCATGTGTTATATCACGTGTTTAGAGATCAGAAGAGAACTTTGGTGTCAGTTCTCTCCTTCCACCATGTGTGTTCTGAGGACTGAAGCTGGGTCATCAGGCTTGGGGCCTTCTCCCCTGAGCCCAACTGTAAATAATAAATCGCCTCAGTCTAGGACAAAAGCAGATTCTACCTACGGTGTGAAAAAACTTTCTTCACAAAATCATAGTGCTCTGGGAGAAGATTTATAAGTGTGTATATGTTATAGGTGCATGTGTGTTACATGCGCATGTTACATGTGCATGTGTACATGTGTGTTATATATACACGTTACGTAGACATATATAGTTGCATGTTATATATGTGTGTGTATTATATGTGCATGCTTATGTGTTATGTGTGAATGTATGTGTTACATGTGCAATTGTGTATTATATGTGCATATGTGTGTTATATGTATATGTGTATTATATGTACATGTATGTATATGGTAGTGTGTGCATGAAGAGACCAGAGAAGGTATCCTGATCTATCATTAACAATATTATTCCTCTGATACAGCGTCTATCCCTGAACCTGGAGCTAGGCTAGCAGCCTGAAAGACTCAGTCATTCTCCTGTCTCTGCCACTTATAGGCACATTCGGTCATACCTGTTGTTGTTGTTTTAGGTAACTATTGAGTATTAGAACCATCTCCCCAGTCCCCAAGCGTTTGTGAGTAAAGTAGAAGTGTGCATTCGTGTAGCTGACTGTCCCAGCACAAATGCAATTACACCTGAGCGCCTCTCGCGGGAAACCTTCACAGACACAGGAACAAAGCTGAGCTGGCAGCAGAGCTAGGATCCGTTCTGTCACTGTGAATTTCTTTAGCCAAGCACACCTGAGACAACTGTGAGTTCTAACTGCTCTCTTTTACTAACGGGCTTCTTAGCTCTTGCAGAGTCCTCAGGATCTAAGCTGTCTAGCCGACCAACCTGGCCTCTTTCTTCTCTTCGGGAGAAGCTGGACACTGTTGTTATTGTTTTCATCATGTATTCACTGTACTAAAAACTAAGTTGTATTTATTAAAAAATGTATCGCAAAATGTTTTAAATATGCTGAATAAAATTAAAAATATTTAAAACATCTATGTCCCCACCATCCAGTGGAGTAAGGGTTAACATTTTGTCATAATACTTTCACATTTACTCTGCTAAAAATAAGAAAAAGAGACTGAACGTTAAGGCTTCTACCTTCTCTATTTTCATTCTACTCCCTTTCCAAACCACTGCACACACATTACACCAGGGAACATCATGCCTATACACATCTATAACGCAGCCAATATTTTACATCCTACTAATTCACTCACAGATGATTATATTATGAATCTTTAAACTTAAGCAAATGTTCTCATAATGCACTCGTCACCATATACCTGCTTCATTCTTTAGAGGAAAGAGAGACTCTTTATCGTATGGTGCTGAGAAAACTAGGTATCTCCATGAATGTGAATGAAACTTGATGAGTATATCTGATTCTGGACAAAATCAATTAGAACTGGATCAAAGGCCTTAATGTATGACCTGAAAGTCTGAAAGTGCAGGAGGAAAACATAGGGAGGGCACCTTAACAGACAGGCTCAGTCAAGGGGAATCCAAAGATTGACAAATAGGATTATAAGAAATTAAAAGGCTATGTAGAGCAAAATGAAGAAGCAACAGCCTCCTGAGAGAAATGTTTATCTACGACACACATGACAGAAGGTTAATATCTAGATTATATAAACTCTCAAAATATAAAACTAAAAAATAAAATACCACAACAGATCACCAAATCAATCAATTGACATATTAATTGAATGGCCAGATTGTAAAGGAAGAAATGTGATGCTCAATAAATATTTAAATATTTTTCCATACTTTAAGTGATTAGGGAAATGAAAATTAAAACTTCATTGAGATTCCATCTCACTGACCTGGAGAACAGGTTCAGCAATTAAGAGAAGTTGCTGTTCTTCCAGAGGACTGGAGTTTGGTTCACAGCATCCATGTATGGCAGCTCACTACCACCTGAAACTCCAGCTCCCTTTATCAATGTATATATTTATCAATCATATATGTATGAATGATAGTCATGAATAGCCTCCTATCTACTACTTTGTTAGACCTAATGCTATGAATGTGAGAACTTGAGTACAGAAAGCTACAGTGCCAGGGCAGAGCCCCAACGCTGGATCAGGTGAATGAAATCTGCTCACATGCTTTGTTTTCCAGATGTGGACACTGAGATGAGGGCATAGACGGGGCATGGAATATGCCATTACTCACGGAGGCTGGAGTGACTGACAAGCAGAATGAACACAGACAATGCAAGATCTGCGTGATTCTGGCCAGAGCAGCAGCTGCCGAGGTCAAACCAGACATCTGTAACAAAGATGAACCATGGTCCCTGGAGCTCTTCAGACAGGTTTACTGATATCCTCTTTGTCAGACACCTTGTCAGCAAATTTATCTTCTTTATTCTCATCCTTAATACACCCCAGAAGACCCAGAGCAGGCAATTCGGTCATGAAAAGTCACAATGACTGTAAGTGCTAGAAAGAGACATGGAACCCAAGTGTACCTTCCCAGTGCTGTGACCTATGTCTTCTAGAGACTCACTTTTCTGTCCCCAAGGGCTTTTCATGAGAATATTTATGGAAAAGACTAGTGCCTGAAAAGATGCTATTACAAAGGTGACCTTGTGAGGAATGACATGTCAACTATTCCATGCTGTCTGCTAAGGACTCTCCCAGGTCAGTCTCCTTGGGTGTGCTCTATTTTGCAAGGAGGGGAGGGAGCTAGGGTTCAAGGAGACATAGTAGATAGGAGGGGTACCAGGCAAGGCTTCCTCAAGCTGCCTGGGTTAGTCCTGCTGAGGCCTCCCAAGGGAAAGAGGGACAAAGCTGTGCCTGTGGATACAGTGCCCTGGGCACCTTCTCCATGGCCTCCTGGGTTCATGCTTGTTCACTCTGTTTCTCAGCTGTTCATAAGCTTCTGAGTGATAAGCTTTTATTTTGGAAAGAAGCACCCTGTGCAATCCTGTGCTCTGTGGGCATGCCAGAGTGCCTTTAGGTATGAGCCATCTCCCCTGGCTGTACCTTGGAGCAGATGTTTCCTCATTGCTGTCTGGGGATTGTACTGGCAACAAGGAAGCTAGGGAAAGGCAGAGAGCCAAAAGAGGGACAGTGTTCAGGTCAAGCAGGCTTAGCTTCCTCATCTGGACCCTGCTCCTACTTCTCTCCCTTGCCAGAACCTCAGCTTCTTGTCTATGATAACGAAGTGTTCTTGTTTTCAACAGTCAGAGTGAGAAACAATGAAATCACCTCAGATCAGATTGCTGAAGGTATAAGAACTCATTTCTGAAAGGCAAACTGCAGGTGCAGATATTAAAGTGCTTAAAATCAGAGAAGGTCTGGCCAGGCCCCACCCAGCTCTGCTGAAAGCAACCCCCTTCACCTACCTGCCACTGGCAGCTGATATTTGACCACTAGGCACTCATTACTTGCACTGGCACTGAGTATGTTAACACGCACATGGGAATAATAGGCCCTTCCACATGAAAGGACAAGATTTTGGAAGTTTTCTCTCTCTCTCTCTCCCCTTTCACTTTTCAAATAAGCCCTACAAGCCATTTTATACATGTCTGGTTTTGAATACCATGCTGGTTATACAATGAAAACAAGGAAGATGTAATGACACCCTCTGCTATAGGAGGGCACAGGAATAGGTGGGCCAATTAGGCTTGAGACTATATGCCATGTCCCTGACTGCTGACCCTCTTGTTCCTTCTCAGCATATATCATCCCTCTTCTGTTAGCCACCTAAGCAAAAGTGGACATGGGTGACAAGGAGGAAAGACACAGAGGAGATGTGGGAATCCTGACAGCCAGATGCGGGCTGTCAGGGTGCCTACAGTTCAGTGAATAAACCCAGAACCATAGTAGGAAGAGAATTGGAGGTGGCAATGCAGAGATGCACTGTTTCCCCTCACAAGGCTCCTGGAAGGTGTATTCATGATTGGTTAACTTCCTCTGTTGTTAAAGGTGGCTGTTCTTCATGTCTAAGCCAGGATCTACTGCCTCCAGAACACTTCTTTTTATAAAAAGTGTCATCTGAGTGAGAGGGGCAAGGCCATCCAAGAGAAGCCTTACTTCATAAGAGCCCTTGTGTCCTCGTTCAGCCATACAGGGATGCGGGAACACCGTACGTGCTTCTGGCTTCTGAGTTCCTTCCCCTCTTCCATCCAGGACCGATATCTGCCTCTTGTTGCACTTGGACCTTCACTCCCAGCTTCCTTTGGTTCTTCCTCTTGGTTTACAGAGACACTGCACTGCTTTCCATTATCGAAATATGTGTTTCTACTACACAGCATCCTCAACTTCTTTCCGCAATGCCTGTAGATGCACTCCTTAACAGTGTTGGTCCTGGACTGTCAAGCCCAGAGTAAGAACTCTCCCATCCCTCCACACTTCATCCTAACTTTTACGCTCAGAGCTTCCCATCTATGAACCTTGTCCCCTTTTTGTCCCAGTGACACTATGGTTGACATTTTCTATCTTGATGCTGGCCTTTGCTTCTCATGCATTATCTTACCATTTATATCCAGGTGATTCTAGAAAGAAATGTGAGCAAAGATATTACAAAGACATGTCCAAGGATACAGAGTTCCAGAATGCCTAATATCATGCAAACCAAGGTTTAGGAAGACAGATATAATCAGGAAAAATGACACAGACTAATAATCCTTAGCATTTCTAAGTTAATCTGCTTTCCAAAACACAACTGATGACTGAGCAGGAATTCTGTGGCTTGCTCTCTGTGGTAGAGTTTTGTTTAAGACTTTGTAGTGACTAGAATTGTCCAAGTAGAAGCTTGGAGACTATGGACAAAACTTTGATAACTATGCTTTTTCTCAAATTCTTTGATTATAATGATAACTTCCCAGCATTTCTTCAACACCTGGCTATTACCATGACCACAATCTTCATCACCATTATTTTCAGCACCATCAACATTCTTATCACTAGCACCTCCGCCATTGTCATCATTATCTTTTAAATCACCAGTATCCCATCATTGCCAAATTCTTCCTCTCATCTCATTTCATCATCATCATCATCATCATCATCATCATCATCACCACCACCACTAGTACCATCACCATCTGATGGTATTGGAAAGACATGTCCTATGAACCAATTTCTGTGTTGTATACTCTACAAAAATTACCCTACTCGATGACGACATCAACTCTAAAACATTGGTTTCTTATCTTGGTGTTAGATATGAGAAAAGCAAAGCATTCATCAACTCATTCTTGACCACACAGGTCCTCTACCCAGAACACACATGCTAACTCTGCTGGATAGATATGCTTCCCCATCACAAAACTACCTCCTTTTGACAGAATCAAGTGGATGAACCAAGCACATATTCAGCAAGCCATCAAAAATGCTTTAAAAATGAGCAAGCCATAAATTAAAGATATGTTGACACAGAGAAGTTAACATCCTAGTCCCAATTGTATTAAGGCAAGTCTGTCTTTCAGCACATGCACATTCCAGCTTGTTAAACTGAGATGACTCCACGTTCTTCATGAGAATTTGTCATATTTTGTAGATCTAATGCAATGATTGGAAGATAAAAGGCTTCTCTCTTCTTATTTGCTTAGAAAGACCTGGCAGTTTAAATGCGTTGTCTGGTAACATATACAAGGGAGTTTATTAATGCAAAATCAAGTTATCTGTTTAAATGTCAACTGAAAGATTGAGGAAAAAGACAGAAATGACTTGCTTATCTTCAGCAGGATACACTGAAACCAAATAGAGGTTTAAAAGCATCATTGTCTTCGGTAGATGACTCTGCAGCCTTACTTTAGGCTGAAATTGTTTCTATCTAATACTAAAGCTCTTCAAAGACTCCAGTCCCACTCTTACCAGTTAGGAGACAGGGAGACAAGAGGTGGTGAAAAGCTCTCTTATAAATCTCCCCCCCACCCAAAAAAAAATCTTTGGCTGAGCAAAGACATTTCTGTTTAAGAGCAGGTGACAGAAAGAGTTCTCCCATAGGCAGCACATTAAGACTTTTCTTAGAAATAAACAAATCTGTTATGATGAAAGCTGGACATTCCTCACAGCCAGGATCTAATGAAAATGTCAGTGTTTTATGCTGTTTAAAAACTGACAATTCCACAGCTTTACAGGAGCTATTTAATGTTTATCATCACTTACAAGAGCTCAGATGCAGACAAAGAAAAGGGAAACAGAAGAAATCAAGTCACTTTGCTCAGAATTGCAAAGGGCCATGATTCCATGACTATAATTTTTAATTACCAGAGAGCCTTGGGCAACAAGGTGAAGGCCTCCAGCAAAGGATGTTGAGAATGTACATTCTTAGATACAGTCATTATGATGAGCATGTTTTACACTTTCATTTATACCTTACTCCATTAAGGACTCAAGGCTTGGGGAACCAGAATACTAGAGAAGATCTGTAAAGCCAATCTATAGGGGTTCATTAAGCGCTTTGGGGGTTTGCCCAATTCAGCTCTAGATATTATCTAAGCTACTTAAAAGAGAAACAGAATATGCAATTTCAAAAACAATAGAGGGGAAAGTACAAAGTGTTAAGGCTAAGAAAGCACCAGCAACTCAAATAGGAAATTAAAGGAGAGAAATGGAAGCAAAGAAAAAAAAAGTATACCAAAATTTGAAAAATAAGACAAAATAGTACATAATAAATATGAATAGCTTAAATCCATCTATTAAAAGGCAGAGACACTAGAAATATAGAAACATATATGCAAACCAAAATGTTGCATCAGAAATATCATTAGACAAAGTTTAATTGTAGAGGCATCAGTAGGAAGAAAGGAGGATTTAAGGACAAGTCATAAAAAGCGGCAACATTAGATAAGAAGATTCCTACAGCTATTAAAGTATGTTCAATAACAGAGAAATCAAGAGTTAACAGGATTACTGAAAAATTAACCAAGATCCTCAACCATTATGAGGATTTTCATTTTTATCTCCCCCAGAAACTGAGCAGTTATAACGATAGCATTAGTAGGGATTTAGAAGAATTCAGTTACATAATTTAGTAAGTTCCATCTAAAAATATGCATTATCTTTATGTGCATGTGGAGTGTTTACAGAAACTGAAAAGTATATCACACATCCTAAGACATGGAACAATATACTCAAAATTTGAACTGTGTTAAAACTTTAAATTGGTTATGGTAGAACATGTCTACAATCCCAGTACTCAGGAGAGTGAGACAGAAGAATTAAGAGTTAAAAGCTAGACTCAGTTCAAAAACAAAAACAAAACAAAATCACAAGAAGTGAATACTAAACTTTAGAACTTCACACATTAAGATCAATTCACACAGCTCTCTGCCTACAAAGCACATTTTGTTGCCTAAGGTGTGTCTTTGTGTTTTAGCTCTTCATGAAAACCATTCCTGACCAGCTTAGGCCCATTTGCTCCTTGGTCCTAGTCATTCCACAATGTTTTCCTCATGTAAGTTACCCAAGACATCACCATCCTATTTACTTCCTGGTTCACTACACTCAGTCCCACTGAAATGGAAGTTATTTGCAATATCTATCTCCTGGCTTGAAATCTTGTGAATAGTGGACACTCAGTAAACATTTGCAAATGCCAGCCTGACTCTCTGTAGCTTGTAGTGGTCATAGTCTCCAAAGAAAGACTTTAAAACCTACATGTTAGAGTAGGATTATTTGTGATGCAGTTTCAAGAAGACATGGTGAATGAATCTGTCATCATGCCTGCAGTATGTCCTAGGTGCCAAATAAATGATTAAACTACGATTTCCATGTGGCAGCAGCTACCTGATACTTAACAATTCATGTTGTCGCTTTAAAACTGTATCTTTGTAACAGAAGAGTCTGTTTCCTGTCTGTGTCTCCCATGTGGCTTCCACCCCTCATTGTATCACACCCTGGATTGCTGGAGGCTTCAAACGTAGCCACAAAAGACAACTTGTAATTCTCTTTTCACTAACCTGTTCTGTTAATACTATCTAGATACTGGACTTTGTCAAAGCAACTAAAATTGATGCATTCATTTCTTTTAAGAGCTACATGTCAGAACAATGGCTGCCCTGTCCAATTTAAAAAAAAAAAACAAAAACAAAAAACAAAACAAAACAGCTTAATAACTCAAAATCAGAGTATGTTTATAGTAGAGGAGGAGAAATCACTGTGTGGCTCTGGACAAATTGCTCACTGGTCTCAGCCTTCCTTCTAAGTCTACAAAATGGTCATAATGGTGCTTACTTCCGAAGTTGCTATGGGGACTAATGAATTACTCCATTAGACTGCTAAATACAGTGTGCTCTAATGACCTTCACAAATGTCGCTAAGACTTCTGGACCGGGCACAATAAACTCATAGCCACTTTGTAAGAGTTTCCAACTTTTCCTTTAGAAACTATCTTTCATCAGGGCACGGTGTAACCCACCTGCAACCCCATTACACAGGAAGCTGAAGCAGGAGGATTCCAAGTGTGAGGCCTTATCAGACTATGTCACACACTGAGACCTTGTCCCAAGAGCTAAGGGCTGTGAGTAATTTAAGCGGTGGAGCTCTCCCTTAGCACACGCCTTCATGACACTGCAAAACAACCACAAAGCTCTAACCAGTTGTTTTGATAATTTGTCTTCCAGATCTCTTCTAGAGATTTACCACTAAGATGGAATGAGTCTTGATGCACCTTTGAATCTGATGTAATGTAATCTGCTCCTTACTAAAATACATCCAGATCAATCCTAGCCAACACCACATATGTTTGTTAAGCAGCCTTTTGACTGAAAACTTCAAGAAGATGGGGATGGATGCTGGAAGGGTAGCAGTTTGTCTGGGATGTTCTTCTCTGGCCTGGCCCTCCTTCCTCAGAAGCATCGTTCTAGAATGCAAACTTTCTGTCAGAAATTTCTGCTTGCCAGATCTGCTCCAAAACCATGGCCACTGGTGGGAGCCATCAGCCACCAAGGAGTCCCCTGGATTGTTGACTACCCAAAGAGTAGAAACAAGCCTTACATTGGTTTCTGAACCCAGAAGCAGGGCTATTTTGATGATGTCTCCTTTTAAATGTCAGACATTTCTAGAGGGCTAGACCCAAGCATTACCACCTAATCTTGTTTTTACCCAAGCAAAGACATCAAAGGTGCCAAAGAGAGCAAAGGTACTCACTGATGCTCTTAAATGCTGTTTTAAAGTTGGAAATGTTTTCCATTTTCAGAAGTCACAATACTCCCTATACACATAGTAGAGAAACTGACATGCAATTTCATCTTGGTGGCTTTTATGTCTTTTGCTTTTCAGGGCTGATCTATATTGGGAGCCGCAGGGATGGAGCAGGCCCTTGTAATATTCCACACCTAGCAGGCACCAACAGTATGGCTGCTGACATACCACATCCATCTCTGGGACTCAGTTTCCCCATCAGTGACAATGCTTTTGTGGGGGTACTGATACAGAGTTGTAGATCCAAAGTTGGAAACAGAAGGGGATTTTTACCATTTACCACCTATTAAAAGCACACAGTGATGGGACCATGGCCGCTTTAGAAGCAGTGACCAGTTGAATAAGTAATAAATTTTGAAAAGGAGGTCATCAGTGGAAAAGTTATAAAATTGTAAATTTATCCCAAAATATGGAGATGTAATCTAGCTCTCCTAGATGATGGATGGATGCAGGAATTAGATACCAGGAACCTAAAAGATAAGAGATGCTCTAGCAGACAAGGCCCGAACTAAGCAAAGCAGAGATAAGAGCATGCAGATGGAAAACACATGCGCTTAGGGAATACCAGGCACATGGAAAAGAGACAAGCACTAGGAATAACTTGGCATAAAGAAATAAAGAGAAACCATTCATAAGGCTCTAGTAAGCAAAGAGAAGATGCTCTGAGGAGTACAGATCCAAAGCCTTCAGGGAACAGCAGGCCTGGAAGTGCTACCCATCACGCAGGAGGCTACGCAAGCATCCCTTCCCCTACCCATTAGAGTCCTACTTTCAGCTAATCTACTTGGGGTTTGTTTCCCTTGGCTGCTGGTATGTACGTGACGGTCTGAATGAGAGTGTCCTGCCATAGGCTCATGTGCTGTGCGGGCAGGTGTAGCCTCGCTGGAGGAAGTATGTCACTGGGGCTGGGCTTTGAGGCAATGGCTTCATCCCACTTCTAGTTCTCTTTCTCCCTTGGGCTTGCTCAACCTCCTGCTCCTGCTGTCATGCCTGCCACCTGCTGACATGCCTTCCTGCCGTGATGGACTCTGACCCTTCTGCAACTCTAAGCTGAAACAGGCTCTTTCTTGTCTAAGTTGTCTTGGACACTGTGTCTTCTCACAGCAACAGAAAAGCAGTTCCTCCTCGGAGGAAGCCTGCTCAGCCTCAGTTTGAGTTCTCAGACAGCAGAGGCATGGCATATCTGCTCTGTCCATGTGCGATCACCACTCAGAGGGGTGGGCTGCTTTTACCTAGCCCTAGTGAGGCCCCACAGTAGGATGGTTTATTTTAAGATACTGAGGAGACTTTCTTCCTCTTCTCAGGGAGGAGAATTCTAGGGGGATGGAAGCCACACTCTCTCTAAGGCCACACCTCATTCCTCCCCTCTATACCTTCAAACTGACTCTTTGCTCCTTTGTAGAAGATCACAAATAGGAAGCATCCTGACAAGATGATGGCCAAAACCAGGGATGACACACGCACAGAGCAATAGCCTGCTAATATGGGGACACAGCGGGGGAGACTCAACACAGAAACAGCACCCAAATCCACAGTCCTTATTCTCAGGCTCGAAAGGTCTAGATGTTCAAGAACCCCAATTCAATTTGAAACCTCAAATCTCCAACTTGCCTTCTAAAAGACAAGTCAAATGTTAAGTTTTCTACTTTAAAAAGAATCATGAGATATGATATTTTTACATTACATAAAAACCCAACTGTTTCTTTTATTCCCAGAGTACATGGTACCTTAATGCTGTAAAGATCCATTTTGATCTTCATCGTTTTTAATGAAAAGGCAAATTCTAACAGGCATGATCATCATTTTTACTGAAACTAAATTAAAACAGCAAGAGCCCTTCATCAGCTTCATCAATGTAGCGGTGTCTCCCACCCATCCATTCAGTTCCCACTCTTCCTACCCAGCCAACTCACAGAGAGAAGCCAGGAAAACTCATGACCCTAAGAAGAACTATACTAAGCTTCCTATGTTCCTAATGACTTGACAATTACCCTCAATATGAGGCTCAGTATGAGGCTATTATCCTGATATATTATTGCATGTGTCTATCTTTATACTGTATATGAGTATACCAACATATCAATGGGGAAAGGAGAATAAGTGTATTTTATATCATGAAGAGGAGTTAAAGTCTCTTACTGACGCTTTACTAGTCTTTGCTACCTCCTTCTCATCTATGCCGCTGCCACACCACACTTGAATGTGTGTCTGAGAATCTCTAGGAGGGCTGCATCATACTGATGAGCATTGAAAGAGGGAGAAAAGTGCTAGATAGGAATGGAAGGTAGACAAAGGAGCAATGCCAGGCCCTGAAGGACTTAGCCAAACCTTTATATTCATTAAAAGAACAAAATGAAATCCCTTAAAGAGGTTTAGGAAGTGACTGCATGATGTAATTTATATTATATTAAGATTACTCTACATAACTGGCTGATGGATTTATTCCCTTGATGGATGTCAAGCTCCTGGAGAACCGTACTTGGCTATGACCCTTTAATGTCTTCACTGGTATAACCAATGAGTTTGAGAGTATTGTATACATCTGAGTACCAAAGATACCTCCAAGCACAGGTTGCTGGGCCCCACAGAGAGTTTCTGAATCACTAGATCCAAGTGACTCTTTTAAGGGCTTAGATATCTAAGGCACTCCCATGTGATGCCAAAAGCAGGCTGCTGATCCAGGCATTGTACCTGTGTTAAATCTATAGCATGAGTTCGTCAATGAAGGGGCATGATGACTCTATACGACAAAATAATGGAGCTAAGCAGTGGCTTAAGTGTGACCTAAAACACCAATAACTGATTCTAACTATTTGTCTTCTTTTCCAAATTATTCTCTTTGTCAAGTTCTATGATAATAACAGCAAAAGAGCTAACACACCCCACATAGAAGTATTCTGAAAGGAAAGATCATAGTGATTAGGCTTAAGTGTGACCTAAAACACCAATAACTGATTCTAACTATTTGTCTTCTTTTCCAAATTATTCTCTTTGTCAAGTTCTATGATAATAACAGCAAAAGAGCCAACACACCCCACATAGAAGTATTCTGAAAGGAAAGATCATAGTGATTAGACAAGACAAGACACTTCAGAGACTGCACTGCCTAGCTTAATTATATATTAAATTCCATTATATATATTTGCAAATGAATATGATTTATTTGTGTAGGCAGTTATTAAACTGACTCAGTCTAGAGAGAATATGACATGGTGATCCATCCATTGGTACTATTCCAAAACTAACAATCGAAGTAAACTTTCCTTAGAACTCGGTAATAAAGATCATGGCTCACGCTGTTTGATTCAAGTACATGATGTTTGTGAACATACAAACTACACAACAAAGTGGATACAAACTTTTTCCTAGAAGGGGAAAAATGCCAAACGTAGAGTTTATTTCACTAAAAAAATAGAATCTCAAGAATGCAAAGTAAATGAGACATAGAATCTGAGGACATTAAAAGGACATAACTAAGTACTGTAGGGAGATGCTGGGTGCAGGCCGGAACCCGAGAAACCACAGCCAAGGACCTGTGGCTGCTATGGGTTGACTCTGCTCTTTGTTGTAAAGCTGTGGTCTCCACACGGAAAGGGGTTGATCTACCCAGAAATTATTTCTACAGGCCACTCAAAAACAAGCAGCTGACACTAACAGCGTAGAGTTTGGGGGTTCGGTAGGAAGGCATCTTGGTTGAGGCTGGAAGCCTCATGGGTCTATGTTCTTCTTAAGGAAGAAGCTGGTTAGACATGTTTCAGGCTTGGACAAGGCTCTATTTGAACACAGAGGGGTGTTCCTAGTGAAATTATTTCTACTCAGCAGTGATTCAGGATCTCTCCACTATGACAGCATTTGGGATGCAGGTGGAAGGTTGAAACAAACATCAAAAAAAAAAAAAAAGGCCTTGGGAGGAATATATATATATATAAAATCAGTGTAGCACTCACTAAATAGCACCACCAAGTGTCCCTCCTCTCTATCCACACAGCCAGATGCAGAAATGGTGCACAGCTACCACAGGGCCATTGTGGACATTTATAATGTGTGTCTGCCGAGCCTGGATCCATAGTCCATACTGATGGGAATCAGGGAGCAGTCTGGCTATGAACTAAATATAAAAATAGATTATAATCCCTATATGACATCAAAAAAGAAAGTACAAATGAGTCCCCAAATCGAAGGTCATCATCCGGTTTCTCTTAATCCCAGCACTCCACATTAATTGCAGTTACCCACCTCCAAAAGGGTAAAAGTAAACACTGGACCCGCTCTGATGTTACGATGCCACCGGATCCTCCCCACTGTCTCCCTCCTCCTCTTCTTCTTTACAGACAGGTAAAGTTGGATCTCTTGAAGGAACTGGGGGCTCCCACTCTAGGCAAAGGTTGGACAGGTGATCAATGTACAGCATGAGATTTGGCTGTGCCTACACGTGCCTCCGACAGAGCTGGATCATCTAGGGCAATGAAAATTGTAAGCGACAAGAGAGCAGTATTAACAGCATGGGTTGGGAACCACCGGCAGCACACACAGCACCCTGGGACTCCCGGAAAGCATTCTTCTCCTCATTCATTCACTCCATACACTCAAGCACTGTGCCAGGCTCTGGGTGGAGAGGGGAGTCAGGGATACACACACAGGTGCTGCCCTTGTGGAGGTTCTGGGGTGCTGGGGAGACACTGCGACAAAGAATCACAGGACAGCAGAGTCGAGGACCTAGAGCCAGCTGGGAAGCACAAAGGCAGCCCGTCCAGATCCAGAAAAGTGTGTGAGTAGTCAGGGGAGGTATCCTGGAAGTGACATTTAATATTAAACCTCAGACATAAAAGGACTGGGGCAGGTTATCATGCAGAGTTCTGGAGATGAAGGACAGGGAAGCAAGGGAGGGACCAGAAAGGCCTTTCTTCTCTATCACTCTCCAGCCCAAGTCTACACCCATCTGGAGCACACAGATTTGGCTTCTGTTGTCCTCACCATGCGACGTTCTCCATAAGCAACTGCATTCTACCTCTGCTAGGATCTCAGTGAAGCAGAGGTCTTGGCTGTAAAGCTCACCTAAAGGAGGGAAGCTTCATCTGAGGTTGCTGATTTTAAAGGTCTGACTCAGAAGCCCCAAGGGTTCCTGCCTTTGGCTCTCCTGTTGTGTCCTCATTCTTCCTCCCAAGTCTGTGGGAATGGGCAGAGGGAGCACTGTGTGCCTCCAAACCTTGGTGTTTTTCATCTCTAAAAGCTCCTCACAGGCATTACCTCCCCACTCGCCTAAGGCAATTAAGAGAAACTAGATAGCTGATGAAGATGAAGCCAATGAAGCCTGTGTTGTCAGGGGCCTCCACGTGGGGAACAAAACAAAACAAAAGCTTGTCAAAGTCTTAGTAGCTTGAATGTTGCCCTGGGGTTCTAGCTGCTGCAGCTGCCATAGGGTTCTTTGGCTTGTGCCTTATGAAAGAAACCATTGTAAGGTGTAGTTTAAGAAAAGGCAACTAGCCCGCCTCCCTCCCCATAATCATACCAGAAGCAAGCAGCCTAGAGTGGCTTTCCTTTATGTCCTAATATTATCATAAGACACAGGTCTTGAAGACATCCCTGACTGAACGCAGAAAGAAACAAAGCTCTCACTGCTGAGAAGGGGAACAGGCAGCTCCTTTAGTGACAAAGAAAGGATGTCTTTTTAACCTATGACAACACGAGTTTGTCTAGGTTTGCCCTCCACTAAGTAAGTAAGCAATTAGGTTTTTTCCAATAAAAATATCCCTGTGCATGTGCAAACACCAGAGGCAATCATATAATTACCCTGCCCAATCAGATTCAATTGCTGACAGTTGAGTTCCCACTGCTCATTAACTTCAGATCCCAAGGAGGTCCTACGGAAGCTCTTGTCGTCCCTTTACAAAGGCTCCTATACACAGGCGCAGGGCTGGCACTACCTCATGCAGGATAATCACCCCTATGCCACCAGTGCCAAGGCAAGCCCACTCTGGCTTTCCTCTGGGGAAAAAAAAAGGTTAAAGAACTTTGAAGCCCCACTGGTATAAATGCCCTGGCTTCATTTGGGGGAACCTCACTGCTAAATATAAGAGTAACCTTTCACCCCCACACTTTAAGTGGCATAATTACATAATTAAAATCAATTATGTCATTTAACAGAGCCGTTTTCAAGCCAATTACCTCAATCACTGACCTCAGAAGATTTCCCACATTGACCTGTGACAATGAAGATTGGGATAAATTTAGACACTGGCTTCCGAAAGAAGGCTGGCGCAGCTGTTTGGGTGGGTGAGAGCCAGTTCGGAGGCTTTTAAGCTGTAGGAACTGAACGGAATTGATTTGGTCTAATGTCAACATCACTATGTGTTTGCACAGTCGTTGCGATATTCTAAGATAGTTGATTTTTCATCCTTCCGTGACAGGAACGTCTATGCGTGTCTGAAAGGGGAAGTGAAGAGATCCCTAAGTGTCTGAGTTAGGCGGCAAGCTGACTAATGGTGGGGTGGGACCTTTGGTAAGTCTTTGGGCTGCAGAATCCATATTTACTAGCAGCAAGGTGTGCGTGTGTGTGTGTGTGTATGTAGTAAGCTGTAATTATTCTCCTGGGCACCTTGTTTTCTCTTCTTCACTATTTCACTACAACTGCCCTTTCGAGGCAAACAAATGTCGGACTTTTACTCCACATGCATCCATGAAGTTCCATTCCAGCTCATGGCACACCTAGGTCATAATGACACCCATGGTCTCTTGGAATCCTTCTCGCCTCAGCACTGGGTCAGGGATGATCCTGAGCCAGTGAGACACATGGAGCCCTTACTGGGGGTCTGGAGAAAGAGTCTCACTCTTGCTCACTGTGCTTGCATGGGGAAAGAAGAAAGCACTGGTCTTCGGCAGTCCTCTCTGCCCCAGTGAGAGAGTAAGAAAACGGAGACAAAAGATAGAGGAAGAACTTGGTTCTGGAAACAGCCTCCATGAACCAGTTCACATAGACAGCACATTTAGAAAACGAGCCAGTTCTAAAGCACAGAAGAGAAAGGATGAGGACCTATCACTACCTGAGGCTTGGGCAGGCTTGCTAACGACGATGAGGATGGAATTCATGGAGCTCGGCTATGGGCAACAATCTTGCCTCCCTACTCACAACATGGTTAAATGCCGCCAGTTGCTGAGTTATTTAAAGAACATACCATTTTATGGGCAGGAAGAAAGACTTTAATCTGCAAAATGATTTTTATCACAAACTAAACATCCTTGTAACTCTTTGGTCCTCTGCTTTTGTCAAAGTTGTCTCTCCTTAGAGCTAAGGCAGCTGTTGGAGCTGAGAAGACCTCCCTTGACTGTGCACTTTGCCCAGCTCAGTGGTGCCCTGTTCTCACTAACGCCTGGGCCCACATGGCATGTAAGAACTCAGGACGCTGAACTCATAAAAATCGCAGCGTCCTCTCTCTCTTTTTCTTCAGACCTTGAGGAAAAGAAAAATGAACAAAAATTCCTTACACGTCAGGTTATCAACTTAGTATTATGTAAGCGTGAGACAAGAACATGATTTGCTATGAGGAACACCTGTGTACCCTGGGTTGAACTAGTATCCCCCAATACACCAGGTGCCATTATCACCCATTTCTCGGCTTGAGGCAATTGAAAATATTAGCAAACAGGGCCAAATGCCCAATGATGGGGGCCAGGACCAATACTAGTTAAGAGCTACTGCCTTAATGCAATATTTGGGAAATGACCAGATCTCACAACAACTTTGAGAACATGGTGTCTTGTAGCACTGTGGTCTCAGTAAGAGGGAAACACCACATTCTTCAGTCAAATAGCCCTGGGGTGAGGTAACTATAAAAAAAGAAACAAAGAAACAAAAAAATGAAACAAAAACCCAAGGTAGCCATACCGTTATCTATTACAGGCATGGAGCCTTGAGTCATTCAGAACCAGAGCAGAAATTGTAATTCTTAAATACTAAAAGGAAATGGGCACAGAGGAGGAGGACATTGGAAACAAAGGCCAGGCCTCTGTAGGGTGAGCTACAGAATGAGTATTTGGCTTCTCCGGGAAAGAAAACAGAACTTTAAGATCATTGCTGTGCTCCTTACACATAGGTTTGGCCAAAAACATGAAAGTGGAGTGGGTGTTACAAAAATGGTCAAGTCAACAAAAACCTAAAAGCCACCCACTTTATAAAAAGAAAAAGAAAAAAAAAAAAAGCCAAACGTGGCTAACACCTTACTTATTTGGACATATGTGGGAGAAGACATTTAAAAGCAACAAAATGGATGGTTGTGAAGAATTTTTTCTTAAGAAAGGCACCTGGCTGCGCTGTAAGTGATTAAGAGGAGACTGGTCCAACTGCCTCTCCCAGGAAGGTGTGGGAACATGAGGCAGGATTCACTGAGCTAACACATCCATTGCCTGAGCTAACACATCCATTGCGACACTGTGAAGAGGGCCTTCAATTCAACTTGTGTCTGCCCGTCAGTGGGGACAAGCTATCAGCTCTGTTCAGCAGAAGGCAGCCCAGGGAGGTTCCCCAGAGATCTTGCTTCTAGGTACAGATTTCTGTCTCTCTCAGAGTCCTGAGCTCAGATCAAGTGAGTCAGAAGAACCCTGTTCCTTTATGTGTGAACGTGGATGTTGTTGGGATGAAAACAGCTGGGTCTTACTGTCTAAGGAGAAATTGTCCAAGGTGAAGAGCTCCAAAAGAGTTTAGGTTCCACAGAAGGGATGTCTCAGCCCCCTCAATTCTCCAGCAGCCTCAGCTCCAGCTATCAACTTATTCAGTTCTATCACTCCTCTAGTCCAGCTGCCTCCATGTCTCACTGGCTGCTACAAAATCTGATTACACAAGGAGCATGTCTCAAGGGAACAAAGAATGTGAATAAAGGGTCTCTTAGGGGCCTCGATGCCCTTCCTGCCTGCACCCCTAGCCCCAGCCAACCTTCCCTTAAATAACGTCTAGAAAAATTAAAGAAAAACAGGAGAACTTGGCCTAAGGTTCTAGCACAGCGATTTGACCCTCACAGGGGTCCCATATCAGATATCCTGCATATCAAATATTCATATCATGATTCATAACAGCAGCAAAATTACAGTTATGAAGAAGCAATAGAATAATTTTATGTTTGGCGGGGCACCACACTATGAGGTGTAAGCAGTGGCGGCTTCCAGAGGCTGGAGATTAACTCTAAAGGAGCCAGGCCTAGGCCTTAAAGATTTCCACAGGCCATGCTGTTCTTATAGACTAATGTTTTTACCCTTCACAGGTACACTGCTCTTGTAGACCAATGCATTCATGTATTTATTTTAATTTATTTATTTTCACTTTTTCTGTGAATGAGTGTTTTGCTTAAACATATGTATATGTACCACATGTGTGCCTGGTACCTGGGGAGATGGAAAGAGGGTGTTCAGACCCCTTCAAACTGGAGTTACAGCTTGCTCTTAGTCCATGTGGGCACTGGGAACTGAACCAGAATTCTGCGAACAGAACGTGCTTTTAACCTCTGATCTCTCCAGATCCTAAGAAAAATACTTCTATATTGGTAGTCAATCCATATTTTTTCCTTCCAAAGTACTCTGCTGAAAATCTATTTGTTGTTCATCTGAAATTAGGATATAACCAGATGTCCCACACCTTGAAATTTCTGTTTATTGTTACTATTTTTGTCATATTTGTGGATATTGTCAGTGTAATTTAGGACCTGGTGCATACGAGGCAATTGCTCTAACACTCCCAAGCCCTCCTATTCTTGTCAACTCTGGCATTCCTAATCCAAGACCAAAGTAGAATTAATCCAAGAAATGATCGTTCATAGCTCAGAATGAATGGGTCATTCTAAAGGAACCTGAGCTATTTCAATAGATTTGAAGCATCTAGGCTCTAAAATGGTCAGAACTTGGCTCTGGTTAGAATTCAGCTTTGGAGACAACTCAAGGAATCCATGATCCAATTGATGTTTTACAAGCAGGCCTGGGACCTTGGGCACTCAGAGGATTATATGCTACATTTGCCTTGAAAGGTTAAAGTGGATGTAATTGTTAACCTTGCAACTCTCAATCAGAACTAGAAAAGTGACTTTTAGGGGCACAAATTATAGGGAAATCATTCTTGACCCTTTTGGGGGTCACAAACTTCTTTGAGAACATTTTGTAAATGTTGTGGATCTTCTCCATAGAAAAGTTCTTATATACACATTTACAATCTTTTGCAGAGGACTTCTTTTGAGGCAGAGAGATCTTCCATAGATCCTATGATATCCACGGACCATTTAGGGGTCCAGGAGACTTCTAGTGGACAACAAGAATCCCTAAGTTTTCTCCCTTGGTATTCCTCTCTCGTGTTTGAGTGGGAAAGGAAGAGGCTGGTGTCGTAGTGAGGAACTGTAAAGCAGAAAGACATGGCTGGGTGCTGTGGGCCATCATCAGCGGAGCAATGGTACAACTCTCTGGGCTCCACCGACTTTGGTTTCATTGCTGGGGAATGAATAGCCAGCTTGACTGTTTGCACAGGTCATGTCCTTCTGACCCAGCAGCCAGGTTTCTGGGAAGGGCTCTTTTAGGTTCTGGAGTACTGCCCAAGATTGTGTATTAAAAAAAAAAAAAAGTTTTAAAACACTGGCTATGTGGTGACTGAAGTCAACAAAGCACTCTTGGTTCTAAATCATCTGATTATCTGATCCTGGATTCTGTAGCACAGAGGTCAGGAAACAGTTGGGGAGGTTCTGGGACATTTTACTTTGAGTCTAAAGAGAAAACATTTGGCAGGGACAGAAGAGAATGGCATCCCAGCCTGACCACTTTCCCATTCACTATTTCTTTCTCTTGCCAGCTGCTCTTTCCTTCTCAGGGCAAGCTGTCTACTGTTCCAAACTGCCCACGGTTCCTCCAACAAAACACAAAACATTTTCTTTCAGTTTTATGAAGTTAACATTCTTCTGGGTAAACAAGTGACCCAACACAAACTATTGTATTAGTTAATAGCCTCAATGGCAAAGGACAGGTGTACTCAGCTCTAAGTCTCATGGCACCACAAAGCTACCTAAAAGAAAAGAAAACAGGGCAGGGTGGCAATAAAATGCCTTATACAACTTTACCCACATAGCTAATATGGAGTCTATATTTATACCAAATTGAAGAGATTAATCATACAGCCTATAACTGAAGCTAAACAAGAAATAATGCATGTTTTGTTCATTTTTTTTTTTCAGAAACCATCTACCACTTTAAGGAAGTTTATAATGTCCACTGACATAAACCATAAAACTAATTTGAATGTTTATTGATACTCCACTGACATCTAAGAAAATGTAGTATGTTCATGGTTATCACCTCAAAGGAAAATAAAGTACTTCGTTTTTCAGGTTTTATCTTTATCCGGAAACAGCATGAGAAACGCATATCCTCTGTTCTTGCCTGTCAAAGCATACTAGTGGCCTGCTGGGAAGAGCATGCTGGGAAGTAATGTTCTACACTTTGTGTTAAGATTTAAGAAGAAAAAAATAGAGAGCTCGTGTAAATTACAGACAAAGTTGACAAATTTCACGGCTTAGTCATGGTTAACATATCGGATTTCATGGTTTGACAGAGATTAACAAGAAAATCATATTAGAGTTACAACTATTAGTCAATTCTTGGGCATTTGGTAAAGAAACTCAATGTTCTCCAAAATCCCACTGCCCATTCGGTACTACTTTTGTCTTTCCTGCCATGGATGCCCACCCCCTGCCAGGCCAGAGGGAGCAAATGGGATCCCCCAAGCTCCTGAATTATCTCCTAGTCAAGGCAAGGGCCAGCCAGTCCTTAACAGGGACAGAGGGGAGCTCTCAGCTAACATGGAATAAGGCAACCCAGTTCATACAACACCAGGGATTAAAAAACAAAACAAACAAACAAACAAAACCAGCCTGCTTTTACACGGTCTGTAAGCCTAGCTGCATGGACTAGGGAGGGAAATGAAGTCTCACTTTTTTGACCTATGATATCTGAAAAGTAAGTTTTCCTATCTTTATGAGACCATTCAGTTGAAGCCTTGCTGTTAGAAGTGGCATGCAGGCAGGGACTTCAAAAAGCCTGCTGCCTGCCATTTGGCCTCAGGGCCCTGCATATCCTCTTTCTGCTAAAAGGCCTGCTTGCCTGTCAGCTTTGCATAAAAGATGCCAATTTGTCAGCCATTTGCTTTTCTTCTCTCTTGGAGTCTTCCTAAGGAGAAAGCCCCTACACCTTCAGTCTTCAACACGGGCATGTCCTGCTAGCAGCTAGAAATCCATTCTCTCTCTGTCCCAGACCCATTTCCTTCCCAGGCAGTCCTCCTGGGTCTTATAGGATGTCCTTAATCAGAACCACATTACTCGGCTAGAGGAAGTCCTCCAGCAGAGGCTGGCAAGACTCTAAGGCAAATTAGTTTCAGAATGTGGAGGGTCACATTGGGAATAAAAGGCACAGTTATCTATTGTGTTTTCTTTAGTTGAGAGAATTAAGGCAGGGTGCCAACTCCGAAGAAACCCGGGTTTGAATAAGGAGTGGCTGCTCAAGAAAGGAGGAGAACCATTGATCTCCAGCACAGCCCTCAGCTGTGGCAACTACAGTCCTTACAATGCAGGTAGTAGCTTGGGCAGGAATAAAGATCTTTCTCTCTAAGCAGACAGGGCCTTTATATATTAGTAATACCCCACGTGGGTAAGATTAAAAAATAGCTGTTTTCTTTTTCTCATTGTAATTGTCACATGACTATGTGTTTGCTCCCCCCCCCCACACGCACACTCCATCTCTGTGTCCAATAAAGCACATTTAAATAACAGCCACCAATGATTGTCTCATGTGCACTCATAAACACTTTGTACAGTCAATGTTGAAAGCCTGCTTGGAAGAGACCATCTTTGCCCTCATTTTACAGAGAGTAAAACTGACTCAACCTCAAAGTTAGGGAACCCAAGATCAAACTCAGAAGGACCTGACTCCTCAACCAGTGTGTGGTGGGGAGGGGTTGTTTTGTTCTTTCTTTCTCTCTTTTCCTTCCTTCCTTCCTTCCTTCCTTCCTTCCTTCCTTCCTTCCTTCCTTCCTTCCAGTGTGTTTGTGATAAATGAAGGGTTTTTATGCATGTACACATTTGTGAGGCTGTGTGTGCATGCATGTGTGTGGGTATGTATGGAGACCAGAGGTCAACATGAAATGTCAATTGTTCTCCACCTTAATTTTTTACATTGTATTTTTCGTTTGTATGTGCATGTGTGTGAGAGTGTGGCCATATGACTGCCGTAGCATGCGACTGCCATGGTGAATGTGTAGAAGTCAGAGGACAATCTGACCTTCTACCGTGTGAGTTCCTAGAATCGAACCCAAGTCATCAAGCTTGATGGCAAGTACCTTTACCCACTGAGCTGTTTTGCTGCCAGGCCACCTTACGTTTCTGAGACCTGGCTGGTCAGTGAGTTTCAGGGACTCAGCTGTCTTTGCTTTTCCTGGGAAGGGAATGCAGGTGTCTGTGGCTGTGCTTGGCTTTTTATGTGGTGCTGGGGTCAGGTCCACAGGCCTGTGCCACAGTCACTTTAATCACGAGCTCTTCCTTACCCTTATAGTCTGTGTTTAAACTACCTAGTCTAGATAGCTGTGGAAATTCATACAGCTTCCACTAAGGAATGCCACATTGATACCGAAAAACAAACAAACAAACAAAAAACCCAACAACATCAAAAATCAGATTTTAAGCCACTTGGGTAAGGCATGAGTGTTAATCAGGTTAAGCTTTAGTTGACTGCAAGGCCTTCCTCACAAGAACGTAGGCTGCGGGCTGCGGGCAGATGGAGAAGGGAGAAGTTGTATAGCAGGCCAACATTCCTTTCATGAATTTCTCCAAGTCCAGCTTGGCTAGAGACAGAGAGAACCAGAGGGCAGGGTGCTTTGTGGAAATCTGCCCCTATCCACTTTCCAACTGCTGGCACTCCTGGATCATGAATGTGTGTGTGTACTCCAGAGCTGGGGGGAGAACATTCCAGGGTGCCCCCACCTTCACTAACACCTTGGGCCATCCAACAATTAGAATGAACTTTTTCATCAAACACCCCTCCATAAAACCATTTCCCAGGAAATGGAACCCAGCATGGAACCAGAGGACGGCATTTTCCATCAGCAATGAGCATTGTGGGGAAACAGGTACTGCATTTAAATGATTTTCCCCCAGCTTTCTGCCAAGTCTGTCTCTCAAGGAGACCCACATTGCTGTGCTAAGGTCTCCTTCCCCTCTGGCCATCAGGCTCGGAATAGGGAATAAGCCCCTGCCTCTTCAACACCCATGTGTAAACCGCCAATAAACAAACCAGCAAAGACCTACAGGCCTAATTGCCTTTTAACTCCACCAAGATGATAAACTCCCCTAGCAAGAAGGAAAGCCTCCCAGGGATTTAACAAGTTTATCTGTGGCCACTTGAACGTTTTCCGTCTGCCTACACTTCAGAGAATTCACTAATAAAAGGAAAAAAAAAAAAAAGGCTGGAGCCTCAAATCCTTCAATGACTAAGAAATCCCAGATTTAGAACGTATGGCCAGCAAAAATTAACCCATTAGCCAAGCTTTTGTAAAGGCTGAATCCAGGATTCAGGGCCTGCTCATTCCCAGAACTGGTAATTCCCCTTCACTGACTGAAGACTCAGTCTTATCTGCAAAGAATGCCAAGTCTTCTCATAAGGAAACTGCAAAAGGTTTCCGTTCTGGGGTCTGTAAAGTTTAAGTCCAGGGACTGCAGTGAGAAAGGAAGGCCACACCGGTGATGGGTGAGAATTCCCAGTGCTTCCACAAGGGCATCTTTCCTGGGAGGGATTTGTTAGTTTCACTTAGTGGCTGTTTCTGTTAATTTACAACACACCACCCAGAAAATAAAAACAAACAAACAAAACCCAAGGGTTTTGCACTTACTGGAGTTAAACTGAAAAGAAAAAAAAAATCAGAGCTAAAAGACTTTCAAGCAACTAGGAAGGCATGGCACACTGGAGACCGGAGACAGCCGGGGGTGGGGGCTGCCTGGGAAGCGGGTTCACAACATTCACCTTCCTCAATGCCTCAATGTGAAATTTCACTTTGTTACTGTGTTCTAAGGAGACGATAGAGTAAATAAAGGTTGAGTACAAGGAGCTTCAGGAGGGTCGGGGCATTTTAACAAGTACGTGTTTCCGCGTTTGGTAGCGTAACTGCCGGTGACGTTGGAGGCACATAACCGAAGTGGAAAGGCATACAATAAGCTCTGTGAAGTTCAAAGAGCAGCAACAAAAAGCTTTCATAGTATGACCTCATTCTTTTCCATCAGGCTAGAACTAAAGCAAAACCATGGAGTTCCCTGAAATGCCAGCGTTTCTAGGTGTGGATCTGAGGGATTTTATTTTCTTACAGAGAGACTTGAACTAACTGATAACTGATTAATTTTTGCAGGGCTGGGCTAGGCAAGCCCTCTGTCTTTGAACTTTTGAAATTGTTTAAAATTTCTTATTTTATATTTATTTATTTGTGTGTGTTTGTGTGTGTGGCACGGGGGAGGGGAGTGCGCTTGCGCTGGGAGGTCAGAGGACAGCTTGCGGGAACTGAGTCTTTCTTCCTACCACACGTGGCTTGCAATGATCGCACAGGTCTTCTGGTTGGCAACAAACACCTTTCCCTGCTGAGCCATCTTCCCAGCTCCAATTATTTGAAACTTTTAATGATAAATATATATTGTGTGCAAATTAGTTTTATGTCAACCTGACACATACTATAGTCACTGGGAGGAGGGAACCTCAGTAGAGAAAATGCCTTTGAAAGACTGCGTTGGTTGCAGGCAAGCCTGTAGAACATATTCTTAATTAGGGACTGATGTGGGAGGGCTCAGACTTCACCATGGGGTGGTGATCCTGGGCCGATAAGAAAGCTGGCTGATCAAACCATAGGAAACAAGCCAGTATGCAGCCCCCTTCATGGCCTCTGCAGGATTCAGCCCCATTTGAGTTCCTGTCTTGGCTTCCCTCAAGGATGGGCAATGATGTGAAAGTGTAACCCAAATAAATAAATCCTTTCATCTTCCAGTTGCTTTTGGTCATGGTGTTTTTTTCAGAGCAAAAGTAACCCTAAGACATACTGCCTGTAGAAATAAGTTAAAATATTAAAGCTACCCCCCCCAAAAAAAAACAAAGGGACACCCCCCAAATACGCTACCCCTTAGCCAGCACCACTATGTCCGCAAGCAACAGGAAGAGAGCCACATCGGAGATATCAGGGAAGGCCCTCCTTCCTTTCATCTGAGAGACATGGACATAGGACACACATGGTAACATATGACTTTATTTGGAACACAAGCTCCAGTGAAATGAAAACTAAATGGAGACACTAGCTGCAGGCTCAGATCGCAGCAGTGACCTTCCTGGGTAGCTCAGGAGGCAAACGCCCTGAGGTCCTCAACCACAGTGACCTGCTTCATTTACTCAGGCTGAAGCAAGCCTGAAGTAGGGAGATTGCCAAGTAAAAAACCTGGAGCGCTAGTTTTCTATTAAAATCTTGTCCACGTTTTTTCTATTGGAACCTGGAAACAGGACAAATTCTGAAGGGATCCAAAGGAATTTCTTTAGAAAAGAATTCTGTTAACACCAAAAGCTCCCCAAGCGCCACACAAAGCAAATGCTAGACTTCATTAGGCTGAGATGTACAAGCAGGGTTCAAACCCAAAACGATCTGTCCTTCGCAGCAGGCTGGGCTTCATCAGGGCTTACGCGTCTGTACACTGATCCTCTCACAGGCCTGCATCTCCCTGCTTCATCATTTCATAATCACGTCCAGATTTTCT
This sequence comes from Meriones unguiculatus, assembly GCF_030254825.1. NCBI lineage: Eukaryota > Metazoa > Chordata > Mammalia > Rodentia > Muridae > Meriones > Meriones unguiculatus. The sequence continues at coordinate 6,251,839 of NC_083357.1, read as the reverse complement.
ATCGCTCCCACAGTATGAGCCATGGATTTGGGAGATGTACTGTTGAAGGTTATGGAAGTACACAGGAAATCTGGACGAAAATACAGTCCCAACTGAAGTTATGAATGGAGCACATAACTTGGAACCTAACTGGTCCCAGGAAACTGTTAGAATACGGATGTGTGCGAAGATTGTATTTATAAATGGTCAGGACATTTCTTGACCAATGAATGGAGTAAGGGGAAGTTAAAAAGATTCCTCTGAGCACAGATGCATTTGGTGTTTTAGGTAAATCTTGCCAGAGCTCTAGAATGCTTACTGAAGGATCAGATTTATCAGGGGTAACCTTCACCCCTGAAGTTCAAACCCAAATGACCTTTCTGTGGATTTGAAGGACCACTCTTAAATTCATTTAAGAGAGTTTCCTGAACTCAGATGATGGCATTCCACAGATAATACAAGCTCTGCGTGGCCAAGCGAGTGACAGTCACTTTGGAAGCCTGCAAATCAGGCTTTGGCTGTTTGGTCTTTTACCTTGCAGACAGCTCCACTCCATTGGTCAGTGAGTCCCCAGGGCAATTGTGTGCCTGACTGCTGCTATCAAATGTATTTAAACTATGCATTGTTTTCTACCCGAGCCTTGTTTTAATTTCTATCTTCAGAGTGGTAGCCCTGCTTGCTATATTAACACATCTCTCCCAAGAAGATAATTAGGAAGTGAATCAAAATTTAAAAATCTGAAGTTAGTGTTTCAACTGATTTGAAGGCTACGCAGAGTGTTCTGACTTGTAAACTCGTTTTTTTACAATTCTGCCTTCAGTTTCCCATACTCCAGCACCAGAGACAGTGAGGCGCTTTCTCCCAGCCCACGTGGATCTTGGGACCAGCATTTACTTGTTTTTCACAGTGACTCTGCACATTCCAAGGAAGCCTGGGCATAAACACACAGGCTTTCGCCCTCTAAGCCCACTGGCCTGCTTCCTCGGCACCCCATCAGCTATAACATCTCTTCTTCACAGGTATCTGGTCTTGGATTTGTCACGCTGAATGTGAGACTTTACAAGGCCAATAAAGTGACAGCTGTACAGAGGGGACTGGGTGGCTTTTAGCAACTATGAAACACCACTACCTTTAACTCCCAAGGATCAGGAACTTGAAAGCACTGAGATCCACTTAGCTTGATGTCTGTCGTAAAGTTAACGCTAATCCGATTTTCCCCAACTCGCAGCTCTATCTTAAAGCCTCAAGCTTCTCCTATGCAGACTTAACTGATGGAAGACTTGATTATGCCTTCTCAGGCCATAAATTCTAGATATTTATAACATAACTGTTGTCATTTGGGTCAATTAAGATGCTTTTACTGGCTTGGAACAACTACCTATGGGGCTTGTCAAATACCCTGACAGTGGTTTATGACCCTGTATGGTGATTTTATCTTACAGGGATATGAAAGATGGCTGCATGCAAAAATCACCAGGAAGCTTCCGAAGTGCTTTTCCCTGCTTCATGGTAACCTATACCTAGTCTCTACTCTGTCTCCTTTTCTACTCACACAGAAACACAATTTGACTTTAAGTCCTCTCCTAGAGTTGCTATCTTTGATCACCTTTTCTCCTCCAAAGACCTAAAAGGGAGAGATTACACCTCAGGAGACACTCTATCATTAAAACACAAAACAAAACAAATATCTAAGGGGTGGGCTGGCTAAACACCCAGCCAGGAAATTCTGGGCTTCCCAATGTCCAACATTTCTCTGACAAGAGTGCTGACTTTCACTTACCCTCCCTCATGAAAAGCAGAAGAGATGACAACAAAGAATGGAATTTATTAGGGGGTTTCACCCAGACAGGTTGTAGCTTGGGCCTTTGTGGTATATTGCATCCTGCTGTGTCTCCCTTTAAAGGGGCCCCAGGCACCTAGTGTTTTCCAGGCACTGGGATAGGCCAGGGATAGAGAGCTCAAGCAAACCTGGAGCTGGCTAAGGGGTGCAGAAACAGACATATTCTTAAGAAGTAGGCTAAGTGTTAACAGGCTCCAGTAGATTTATGTGCACAAATGCTGAAGAGATTGAAAAGTAGTCTTACTTCTTTGGTGGGAGGAGATGTCAGGGATGGTTGCTTGAGAAGAAGCATTTCTAGTTTGAGCCTTCACAAATGCAAGGGGACAGGTGAGCCAACTGAGTGGAAGAGTATTTCTAGCAGGAAAAGCAAAGCAAAGGATGGATTTGAGAAGGTGGGGCTGCAAGGGGTCTTCCCACAGCACTTTATATCAATGGTCAACAGTGGGGTGAGCTGAGGCCAAAAGGATCTTACAAGGCATTGTATTCCTCTGCTGTGAGCATTCTCTTTGCTCAGTCAAAGGGGAGGAGGTACAATGGCATGCTTTCCCCAAAGCCAACTGGATGGATGGGAAAGGACCAGTGCCCCACGTCTGTCTTCTCCACACCCAGTTAAATCAATCCTGCAGGCCAACTGGATAAGCATCATTCTGAAACTGTCACACTTCCTGGGTTAGAGAACACATCACTTTTTATTATCAAAACAGCATTATTGTAGAAGCCATAAGCACCTACAGTATCACCTGGTAAACACACAACATGCTGACATCATGCAAAACACTGTTGTGAAGATGAATCGGAAGGGGGGGGCATGGCTTCCAAGTGCAGCGTGATTCTGAGGTACTCAGTGACATATGCTGGATTTTAAAGCTCAGTGGACTTTAATCTTCTTGTTTTGTTTTTCTTATCCCCTAACATACCTGATAATACAGCTTCATTTGAAATGAAACACCAGGAACAAATGCTTACCACAAAAGGAAGATAGTATGTGGAAAATATATCACAGCAGGTAAAAGTGTACATCACAGATAATGCAAGCTACTGGATACTGTTAATTTCACCAGCTGCTTAAATCTGCTATGTAAACTCAGGGCCAGAAAGTGAGAACGTGGCTTAAAGTCCACAAGCCACCAAATGACAAAAAAGTTAATTTTCAAAAATATTATGAAAGTTTGCAGCTATTAAAAGTGTAAAAAAAAATCAGCTCCGTTTGTTCATACTCTATTTTGGTCCAAGTAAGATTAAAGCATCTAAAACCAAATAGAAGAGGCTCATGTTTCTAAGGAGTGGGGAGGGAAGGCTGGAGTTATATCCACCATGCCAAAGCCAGGCTGGTTCTGAATGGGAGGTAGACAACACTCAGATAAACATGGAAAGCTTTTAAAGCCCAACATCAATACCCAGCTCTCCAGCTCTTCTAGCACCAAGGGAGGTGCAGAACCCACTACTGTAGAAAGCCTGAGAACAAAAGACTACTTTCTCTCCCTTGTTCCTAAGGCTCAAGTGCAAAAAGCCACAGAGCACAGGGGTCAAAGTTCCTCTGCTTGCTTCATGCTGGGGTGTTGATGAAAACCCCCCTGAAAGACCTTTCAGCCTCCTCCGCTTACAGGTGAAGCTAATGTCAGACTTTGGGCTCAGGAGTCTTGTGAAGAGTCTAGTAAGACATGCGCATGCCCATTATCCTGTGCACCACTCAATAAACAGCAGCTGTGTTATTTTCTAGTCCTGTGGAAGCGGAGCCAGAAGAACAGGGTACAGAGCACTGCCTTATCATAAAACCCCACGCAAAATCACATGAGAGATACTGGAAAAATTAAGAGGAAGGTCTGAGGAATACTGGCCTCTAAACTCTCAGAAAACTGAACTAGGACTCCTAGAGCTTCAACAGGTCAGGAAAGAGAGACAAGCCAGCTTCAAAGACTTAGAGGGGGCTTCCAAGGAAGCACTTCTAAATTGAGAAGGATTTAGGGCCATAATAAGGGTATTTCAGATAATGGCAAACCATAATCACAAGGACCTGGAAAAAGTAATGAATACTATTTTTAGAAGAGAGAGAGGGAAGAAGAAGAAGAAGAAGAAGAAGAAGAAGAAGAAGAAGAAGAAGAAGAAGAAGAAGAAGAAGAAGAAGAAGAAGAAGAAGAAAAAGAAGAAGAAAAAGAAAAAGAAAAAGAAGAAGACCAAGACCTCATTATCTGGGAGTGGTAGAGAAATCATTAAAAAAAAATCTGCAGGAAACCCATGAAGAAGGGAATCCAAGGGCCAGGCACTGGAGACTGAACCTGAGCAACTAGAACATGGGAAGGGACTGGTGGGTTGTCACAACTGGCCCCAGAGTTCTTAGGGGAACTGCCCCCAGAAGCTGGAGGTATGTGGGTCACCCTAAAACTTTGCTAGGACAGACAGGAAGAGGCACTCTGTGGGGCAAACTGGCTGACTTCTGTTGGTGATGATACAGACAGTCTAGCTACACAGATCTGGCTGGAAGCTCATGCGTGTGATGTTCAGTTGCTCAGTTCTGCCACCCATCAGCCATGGCTCAGGGCACTGACTCACCATCAACATGGTTTCCCTCATGCAGAATGGGGCTAAAGAGTGCTTACTTCACATGCTCTTTTGCTGGGCTCATCCTAAAGTGGGCAAAAAATGTTGGCTCTTTTGGTGGTTTCGGTATGATAAATGGCCAATCCTCGTGTCTCTCTTCCAGGCTTGCTAACATTTAACAGCAGTCACTCAGGGTCTGTTAGAGAAGTCACAGTGTCAACAGAAACAGAGACACATTCCCTGTGTCCCTGTGTCACCCACCAGGCCTACTTCCATCTCTTTCTGAATGTGTAGTTCTGGAAATTTAAGGCTCAAGGAAAACGGTGATGTTTTTTTTGTTGTTGTTGTTCTTTTTTTCATTTAAAAGAAATAATAGGTTGCTTTTTAAAAATAAATAAAGGCTAGTCTTTTTGCCTTATTTCCTACAAGGAGGGGGAGAAAAGATGACACATTGTACTAGTGATTACCTGCCCCCTTTAAGCCCTGTCAGCAGCACAAAGGCTTAGACTGAAGCTAAATCCAGGGCATATTATCCCTCTAAGCCCACACCTTAACTCGAGAAGAGTAAAAGGCATGCCTGCATTTCTGCAGGAGGTTGTGGTAGGTTAACATCGGGGGCACCCTATTCTCTCACGTTCCAAAGAATCTAAATCTAAACCTAAAATGGAATTCTGCTTTAGTTACCAAAATCCATTTCTCATTCCTAAGTTTCCCAAAATCAAGCTCACCCAGTACAAACTGCCAAGATGAGCTGGGTCTAACCTGGTAAGTCTAGAATGAACAGCTAAGCAAGTGGATGGCTGGGGAAATTCTTGCTCAGCATGCCTTTTTGATCCTTGAAAACCATTACTGAGCTTGGGCCCTGAGCATACATGCCTTTGCCTCCCGATCAAGCTTGTGGTATTTTGAAATGAAGTTTTGAGAAAACCCACATAATCCAAGGAGATCAGGCAAATGACCAACTGTGAATGACTGTCAGTACCTGACCCTAGGGGTCAGTGGACATAACGACTTCAGCTGTTCCAAGTAGGAGAGAAGTGCTAAGGCACCTTCTTTAAGCAGATGACATGTCTTCTCTGAGAGCCCTGTAGCCCACCCAGACCCTGCGTGGCTTTTTTCATCTCTTACTAATGTAACAGTGATGTAACATCAGCTTTTACAAGCCGGGTTTGCTTCCTTGATGAATCAAGCCCAAAGTCAGGACTGCTTTGATTACAGAGGAAAATAGGTGGTTTGCTGAGTTTTCTGGATGGATAGCACTGGAAAGGTAACTTCTCAAAGATGACTAGCATCAAAGAATTACTACTGTTATCAGAGGGAAAAATCCATTCACCCTGCAGAAGCTCCACACGCTCTCATGACTTGCGGTCTGTGTAGGATATCACCTATTGAAATGTTCTTGGTGCAGGGATTCTGTGACCTTGGAGAAGTAGCAACAAGTCTTAGTCCCATTTTATAGTCTCTAAAATGAAGCCACCAGACAGGCACTGAGTTAGTGTCCTGTAGCAACCCAGTCTACAGATTTCCTCTATTGCTATTAATACAAAGCTAAAAAAAAAAAAAAAAGAATCACATCTTCTGCAAATCAAATTTAGTTATTCAAAGCTATGGGGAAATTCGTTTGAATGGAGAACTTTCCTTTAGTAACACAAGAACAAATAGAAACTTGGGTTCAATTGCATTGTATTACTGGGTCAACTGCTTTAGCAGAACACTCCTCTCCTCTGGATCTACAAAACAAAGCAGACTGGCCATTTGGGTGACCCAGTGCTGTCCCTTTATGAGGTGAAAGCTGTAAATTATCTAGATGAATGAAGAGACAACATCTTAAAGTGACAAAGCTGCAGGACCACCAAGCCCCTGGGCTAGCAAAGCTTCTGACTCAGACATTCCTTGACATTTCAGTAGAACTCGCTCGAACATCATCTGGACCTGCTGCCATATTTTGGTGCAAGGAAAAGACAGCACAGTCATGTCATAGCTACAGATTCCATTCTTTTCACGATTGACATATTCTCTCTTATTTTTACTTAATTTTGTAAACTTTAAGTAAAATTCTCACTGAATCCAATTAAAAACAAAAAAACAAAACAAAATAAACAAAAAACCCAAATACAAACTGGAGGAATGGTTCAGAGGTTAAGAGCACTGGCTGCTCTTCCAGAGGTTCAATTCCCAGCAACCCCATTTTGGCTCACAACCATCTATAAGAAGATCTGTTGCCCTCGTTAGGCATGTAGGCACACATGCAGTACACAACGCTATATATAATAAATAACATTTAAAGACCCCAAACACTAGCACAACATTCGCATCTTCTCTACTTCCATTCTTTTATATAAAGAGGACAAGGGGTAGACTTGTAATCCTAGGAGAGCTTTCTGTGACAACGAAAATTTCACTGTGCAGTGAGGACAGAACCCGCCAGCACTGTATAATGCTGAAGCACTAACTACCCACTTGATGTGGCCATTGAGTTCCTTGGAAAAATGACCAGTGTGATAGAGAAACTAAATTTTGGTTGCTATTAAATTTTAGTAGGTTCAAATTTAAGTAGTCTTATGTGGCTTATAAAACCCTCAAAGATTCACCTTTTATTCTTGTGAATTATCTCTTGCTATTTTATTGTTGATGTTTTCTATTTTGTATACTTATGTCTTTGATTTATATCTTTTTGTCTGTATTTACTCTTACTGTTTTTATGAAGACCAGGCATTCACCAAGAGACAGATTACAACAGGATCTGTCTAGCCAAAATCCCTTCCTTCCCAGATCCCAGTCCTCAGGCTTAATAGAAAACAACAACAACCACAACTAAAATAAAAACATCAACAAGAAACCAAAAAACCTGGGGAAATGTGGTTGGAAAGAGAAAATCAAAAGCTAAGGGATCCCAGAGTAAAGCAGGCCCTGGCTGTTGCGATGGTCTCTCTTACCCAGAACGAATTATCTGAATTCAGTGGGAGCATAAGAGGAAAGCAGAAGTGCCAGGGGTGAACAGGCTGTGGACTTGAACTCCCACATAACTGGATTTATCCCAAGAATCCAGATGATGCTTTGTAGGGCGCCCTGCTGGCCCTGATGAAATGGGGATACCAGGGAGCATTTTTATGTGGGGAACTGTTCATGTGGATGGAGGTGAGAATTAGAAGGTTAACCTCAGATGGAAACAGCAGGAAAGAACAGGCAGTTGACTATAAAGGGCCTTGTAGAAGGAAATGGCATTCAGGTTTGCAGACAACATAGCTCCATATAGCAAGCATCCAGGACAGGCCGAGGCCTAGCTGCCTGATTCATGCCAATAGCAATCTCCATCATGAAGCTTGGTATCAGTAGGGCGTGGGACAGCAGGGGTGGATGAGAATTATGTTGGCCAGAGACAATCAGAAGCCCTGAATAATAAACACTGGAGTGTTCAGGTTGTTTCATCTTTGATGCCTGAACTTAGGTGGTATTGGAAGACTTACTCCAAATCCTAAGAAGCAAGAGAGAGCAATCTCAAGGACCCCACTTAAAGTGATATGAGGGGTACTTTAGATGAAGTTAACTTGGGCTTTTCCTGGATTCATTCGTACTTTTTCATAATATTCTTCAGGTCTTACTACTTCTGGATTGTATTCTAAATGGACAAAAGAGTCCTAAGCACTTGCATTATGTAATTTATACAAGACAGTAATTTATGACATAAAAGAACCAGCTGTACAGTCAGGTACTAGGCTCACAATGGTAATCTCTACAGAGGCTACTGAGCACAGGTGCCGATGTTGAGAAGTAATAACTCCTATGGTAACAAGTACTAAGGAGAATTCAAAATAGGGGACAGTGACAGAAAGGACCTGGACTATGTAGATGCTCCTGGGTTGGTGTGCTCTAGGTAAGTCCCTTTAGGAAGCAACAGCCAAGCTGCGACCTACACAATGGGAAACAGCCAGGCTTTGGAGACAGAGGGTATGGTGAGCTCAGGTGTAGCAGACTGTGAGATTCTAGGGTAGTAATACACTAAGTACATTGGCAGGAGGGCAGAGAGCAAGCTGGAAGTCCAGGACTAGGTGACTATAATGCATGGTTATGTAATAGGAGAGGATGGACATATATGGGTTCAGCTGGAAAGTCCCTGGCAAGCCAGGGTGAGGACTATGGAATACTAAAGTGAAAAGGCTCCGAAAATATGTAGATCTCCTTTCCTTAAGTATTCTGTCAGCAACGACACTTTTTATTCAGCCTTTCTCTCTCCAAGAAAATAGACCCTGACTGATGAGGAAGAGTTTCATCAAAGAAAGGAAAGATTACGCTAGTACAGTTTGTTCAATGAGCTGGGGAAAGACTTCTCCCAAATACTCACCATGTATCTCTAACTGTCAAAGTCACTCCTGAGAGGCTTCAAAGAAAAACAGGGGCCTCCATGGTCACATAATCACACAATCAACCCGCTTGAAGGCCATACCAACCTCCGGGTTTAATACAAATATTTTTCCTGACACAGGGAAAGCACAGAAAAATAGGCATGCCACTTGAAAACTAGATAGAAAATGAGTACAGAGAGCATCGAACTGGGATCTAGATAAGGCTGGAGGATCTAAGAATGGGAAGTCACGTAACACAAAGAAGAAAGAAGGAATTGCAGCAGTAATGATTGCTTTGGAAAAAAAAAAACCTAGATGGAAAGAATTTGGAAGGTAAGAACTTCCAGATGGTCATGCTGGTGAAGATAGCTATATATAGAGACAGAGGGGCTAATTAGTTCCTGGGCCGAGGCCCCAGTTTCTGTTGAGTGAGTGCTTGTCTTGTGGTGGTTTAGTTCAATACACACCACATCGTGAGTAAATTAAGTATTTGAGGGTTTTTTTTTTTTATTTTTTCCTCAAGCAATGGGAATTGCCCAACCTTAATATAATTAATTAAGAGTCAATGAATGTTTAATTTAGTTCTGGTACTTGTACCAGCAACACAATGAGCTCTTTGTCTTGGCCAAGGTTCCTAAATATTGGGAAGGGGAGGAAGGCTGGAAAAGAGCAAGGGTTAGTCAATAGTTTCCTCCCAAATGCTCTGGTGCACAAGCTGCTTCCCCAGGGGAACAGCCCACCAGGGAAACCCCAGAGTTTGCCCCTGAAGGAGGCTGGGGATCCTCATGCCTCTCTGCTGGCACCAAGAGTTACAAGTTACACTTTCAAACTCCAGTTTTGTCAGCTGACTGGACCATCTTTAAGGCCTACTACATTCTCCTTTGACTTGACGAGTTCTTTTTTTTGACTCATAAACACTCAAAAGGTGGTTGAGAAAAGCTAAGAGACAGAGATAGGAAGAGTCATCGGACTTTTCTTTCTAGGATGCTATAACACAATGAACAGCTTTTGGCTACTTCTAACCATTATCTGGCAGGTGACTAGAGAAAGACGTGTGGACTTTTATCACCGCAAAATTCCAACTATTGGCTCCTGAGAAAAGTCTGTTAAAAGCAACAGCAAAAGGTGCTTCCGCTCGCCGTGCCTATGATTGACATTCCCTCGGCCAGTGCCCACAACAATGAGAGCCAGCCAGCATTCCTCCCACTCCCCACGGAGCACGCAGAAGCCGGGGCTTGAGGGGTTCTCACGGTTAGCAAAGGGAGACAGTGGGACCACCATACAAGATGCTTGTTCTCGCAGGCTGCACTTGTATTCGCACCTGACCCCGCTGAGTTATTCTTCCGCTGGACTCTCACCGCGTGCATGTGCTGCGGAGACTACCAAACAGCGGAGTGCTTTTGTGTGCACCAGCAGAGGCAGGCTCAAGTTATTGTATTTTATTTTTATTTTTTATTTTACTTTATTTTTTATCCAATGAAGAAGTACATGCTATGTGCTGCTTCTACACCAACCTGTAGGACTGGGAAAAGATAAGAATGATCCATGGCTCTGGGAGCCACTGGTTTCCCATCCATATCAAGTCTGACTGAGAACTACCATGCTAGAGAAGGGAAGAAAGAAGACCCAGGGTACAGAGAGACACAAGGCTCAAGTCATTTCCTCTCTGGAATCTAGTCTCAAGGCATTGCTGGAAAGCTGTGACACTGTTGTGAGGTCAGGTAGGAGTTCGGGAGGTCAGGCCTACTGGTCTACTCACTTGCTTCTCTGTTCTCCTAGTGGAAGCACAAGGCCATCCAGCTTGGCCCAGGGTCAGCCTCCATTCCTACCACCTCCTCTAGTGGTAGGAAGATCGAGATCTTCCTAATGCTGTGATCCTTTAATATAGTTCCTCCTGTTGTAGTGACCCCCCAGCTATAAAATTATTTTTGTTGCTACTTCATAACTGTAATGTTGCTACTGTTGTAGACGTAAAGTATAAATATTTTTGGAGAAAGAGGTTTGTCAAAGAGGCACAATCCACAGGTTGAGAACCATTGCTGTAGGGGTTAACATCTTGAGTTGATTACAGGTCTAACCTAGAACTTTATAGCAACACAATGGAAAAAGTAATTCATCGAAATAAATGTTGCTCCACAGACTTTATAGGCAATAAGATTCTTGGGAATTTAGGCAAAAATAAGTTTTCCTCACTAATACCAATTTGCAGCTAAGATACTCAGTGCAATTATGGAGAAGGGGGAGGAAAGAAGAGGGGACCTTGGTTAGTTTCAATTTCCCACTATTTAAAGGACGTAAAAGTGATCCCAAGTTAGTGATCAGGACAGCCGCAGACATCCAAATTCTTAGCAGACACTCTTCCTATTTTATATTATGTCCCCAGTTTTTCTGCATACCACTATTGTCTATCTGCTCACCTCTCCATCTTATCCAGACAGAGTCTGTATTGCTCCCATGTGCTAGGCCCTGAAAAGGGCAATGTAATGAATGCTCCTCTTTCACAGGCTTTAGGACAAATAACCAAGGAGGAGTACCTTGCCTGTCTCACAGAAGCACTCAGTAAATACTTGTTTAAAATATTCACGGAGATACTTCACTCAGGATGAACTTTTCTAATTCCCACCATTTGCCTGCAAATTTCATGATTTCCTTGTTTTTTAATTGCTGAGTAGTATTCCATTGTGTAAATGTACCACAATTTCTATATCTATTCCTCAGTTGAGGGACATCTGAGTTGTTTCCAGATTCTGGCTATTATGAATAAAGCTGCTATGAACATGATTGAGCAAATGTCCTTGTTGTATACTTGAGTATATTTTGGATATATGCCTAGGAGTGGTATAGCTGTATCTTGAGGTAGCACTATTCCTAATCGTCTGAAAAAGCACCAGATTGATTTCCAAAGTGGTTATACAAGTTTACATTCCCTCTAGCAATGCAGCAGGGTTCCACTTTCTCCACATCCTCTCCAGCTTGTGTTGTCACTTGAGGTTTTTTTTTTTGTTTGTTTGTTTGTTTTTTGTTTTTTTTGTTTTTTTGTTTTTTTTTTTTTAATCTTAGCCATTCTGATGGTTGTAAGGTAAAATTTCAGGGTCGTTTTAATTTGCATTTCCCTGATGACTAAGGACTTTGAGCATTTCTTTAAGTGTTTCTCTGCCATTTGATATTCCTCTATTTAGCTCTGTACCCCATTTTTAATTGGATTACTTGATTTGTTGCTTTTTAACTCACTTACAAGTGGATATTAGACATACAATATAGGATAAAATATATATAAAATATATACTAAAATCTGTACATCTAAAGAAGCTAAGCAAGAAGGAGTACCCTGGGTAAGATGATCAATCCTCACTCAGAAAGGCAAATGACATGGACATCGGAAGAGGGAGAAAACAGGGAACAGGACAGGAGCCTACTGCAGAGGGCCTCTGAAAGACTCTACCTAGCAGGGTATTAAAGCAGATGCTGAGACTCATAGGCAAACTTTGGGCAGAGTATATGGAATCTTATGAAAGAAGGGGGAGATAGAAAGACCTGGAGGGGAAAGAAAATCCACAAGGAGAGCAATAGAACCAACAAATCTGGCCCAGGGGTCTTTTCTGAGACTGATACTCCAACCAAGGACCATGCATGGAGATAACCTAGAACCCTTGCATAGATGTAGTCCATGGCAGCTCAGTGTCCAAGAGAGTTCCCCAGTAGGGGGAAGAGGAGCTGTCTCTGACATGAACTCAGTGGCTGGCTCTTTGAACACCTGAAGGGGGAACAGCCTTACCAGGCGGCACAGAGGAAGACAATGCAACCAGTCCTGATGAGACCTGATAGGCTAGGTTCAGTGGACTGGGGGAGGGGGATGGAAGGAGATGAGGGAGGGAGAGTGAGATTGGGAGGGAATGAGGGAGGGGGCTACAGCTGGGATACAAAGTGAACAAACTGTAATTAATTAAAAAAAATAAATTTTTAAAAAAGATAGTCACAGAGGAACCAAGATAACATAGGCCAGGGAAGGACACTGGGGAGCTGGTAACACTTCAGCAGTCCTTAGAGTTCCTGGTGCAGAGTGGCCACCCACAGCACTGGCTAAAAGAATGAATGGTGAACTAGTGGATAGATAGGTAGAAAAAAATCCATGGCAGAGCGGGTAGGCTTTTTCAGGGACACTAGGCCCCAGTGTCTGATTCCCTTGTGTGGGGTCTTGTCTTAATTCAGGAGCTGTGATCTCAGAACTCTGGAATCAGAGGGACTTGAACAGGAATGTTGCTATTCCACCTAATTACCATACATAATTACCCTGGGGCAAGACAGTTATTTGTCTTTCTAAGAGGACAAATTAAGAATCTCCCTCTCTAAGTTGCTGGGAAGATTAGAAATTGCTAAAGTAAAATGTAGAAGAGCTTCAAGCAAATCCTAGCAGGAATGTCTGTCAGGCCTAACTAAGAGCTTCTTCCACACACCACCCATCCATACTTCCTATTTGCCAGGCATTAGCTTAGTGCTCTAGAAATGTCAACACACTCATGCTCACAAAACCCCGTGAGTCAGGTGCTGTTATCTCCCATTCTGCAGATAAGGAAAATGGGAGCAAAGAGGGTAAACAGCATGCCAGAGTCACACAGCTAGGAAGTGGTCTAGCAGGGTTTCCCACACCAGCACCCGGGCCAAGATCTGTGCCCTCACCCCTGTGGTGGGCTGCATGGCTACAAAGACTACAGGCTCACTTCATTCTCCTGAGAGAGAAAGAAAAAAGAAAGAAGGAAGAAAGAAAGAAAGAAAGAAAGGAAGGAAGGAAGGAAGGAAGGAAGGAAGGAAGGAAGGAAGGAAGGAAGGAAGGGAGAGAGAGAGAGGGAGAGAGAGAGAGAGAGAGAGAGAGAGAGAGAGAAAGAAAGAAAGAAAGAAAGAAAGAAGAAAAGAAAAGAAAGAAAAGAAAGAACACATTGAAGAATGTTTTCAGTGCTAACCAAACATAGTCCAGATGTCAAGGAAATTATGCAAGATAACACATGTTAATTAAAGAACAAAAATGTAAATGTCAAAATGGTCATATTGGCATGTTTGTTATCCTGACAAGGTGTAACTGAAGCTAAATAAATGGAACACTCATTTCTAGACCCTTTCCCTACCCTGAAGCTGTTACTATGCCATACTGATATGACTATTTTGACAATTACATTTTTGTTCTTTAATATGATAAAAATGTATTCCTTAGCATGATAAACCTGAACTTTTATATGATATAATTTAATTTTGTAACAACTCAAGGACTTAGGTGTTTCTATCCAAGATTTGAAAATGATACGTGGAGAATTTCCTTCACTTCTCCACCTAGGCCTCTTCCCAATGCTGACACACTTTTGAAGCTCAGTAGAGCCAACCCTGAGCCCACCTTCCTGAGGTTGGGTAATCAAGTTTTCCAAGCGGAGGGACCCTGCTAAAGGGAACACTGGGTTTGAAGGAGAAACCACAGCGCTAGGAGAGCATGGAGTAAGGGGACCTGCTCATGCCAGAAGGGAAATTTCCCTGAGGAAACAGAGGGCGGGCATAGTTCAGAGCTGAAGATCCAGACAATAGGAAGAAAGACTGAGACCTTCTGGGTTCACCCTGCCTGTCTGTGGTGGTCTTACTGGGAGTCAGATACACGTAGACTCTCATCTCATTGAGCCCTTCATAGGGCATGAAGCTCATGACCCTCTCAAAACAATAATCGTTTTAACTATGGGAGAGATATTATAGGATGGCAAATAAGTATCAGATATACAGTGATTCTTTGTTTCCTATATTATCTACCATACACGTTTGGAAAGCGAGTGACTGCTCTATACTACTTCATGCAAGAGCCCAGTGGACAGACAGGCACCTGTGGGGACTTTATAATATAACTCCATGTGCCTTGCTTATGGGGACATAAGCCATTGGCTCACATATCTAACTCCCTTTGCTGGGTTGAGCACCTTAGGTCAGCTCCTATTCTCATTGCTGGCGAAGAACAGGCATTTAATATAAAGTGTGCTGACCATACAGGTGCATACATGACTCCTCACGGCTTTGCTTTATGACACACTCGTCAAGTATTAATTAATGTCTACCATATGCCAGGCACTGGTCTAGTTCCTGAAGCTACAGAAATGACGAAAATCGGTTGAGTCTGTCCTTATGGTGCTTATATTCTACTGATCCAGACAAAACTTACACATTTCTTCTCTCACACTTCAACAAAGGCACTACATTTTAAAGGGACAGTGCACTTGAGTCTCTTTTAGAAACATAAAGATGACGTCAATGCCTGACCCTCCTGTCTCTTGTTTCTTTCTCATCAGTATACAAACTATGCCTGGCAGTTAAATGTACTGGGTGAGAAAGGCCCCGTGTTCTGCTCACCTCCCATGTGGCCTTTTGGAGGCTGCATTTGAGTTGTAAGAGCTGGAGATTTAACATGGAGTGCTTCAGAGGTTGTGGACATGCCAGCTGAAACCTCTGTATTCTGCATCTAAGCACAAAGGTCCCCTCCTCTTCCTAAGTGTATGGCTTTGAAGCCATACATCTGCAGGCATGGCTAGGATGGGTAGTCACGTGGCAGACTACATGAAGACAGTTTATAAAGATCTGCTCATACTATAACCAACGGATAGAAGCCAAGAAAACAAATTGCCACTAGTATTACATGTTTTATATCCTTGCATTCTCCTGCTATGTCAAATCCTTACACAACCTTGACACTACGTGCATAGGGTGGAAATGTCCAGGCTTCTAGTAGTCACTGGGACCAGCTTGCTCAACTTCCATGATCCTGCCTGAATTCTACTTACACCTTGATCCTTACTGAGATTTACATAAAAGATGTAATCTTGACAAGCAATTTAAAATCTCTTCTGAAAAAAAATGCTGAAAGCTAGTGTTCTTCCAGGGGAATGGATGAATCTGATAAAGATGTCCACAGGTGAAGGGTAAGCCCATCTGAGAACCTGCCTGTAGAACCTCTGCTCAGATACTGAAGTTAGACTGTCCTCATAAATGGTCTTGGAAGGACGTATGCTTTGTTCTGCTAAGGCTCTGTCTTCTGTTTCCAGTTAGAAACACCACCTTGCATTTATTGTGAGGAAATGCTGGCAAAGCCGTGTCTAGAAGGAGCATTAAAGGGATCATGAGATTCGACTCTGCAGAGGTCCCTCGCAACCTGTTGAAGCAATTCCTCCCCCTGGTACTGCAGCAGCAAGAGCTCCCAAGAGACAACCTGCCTGAATTTATTATTTCTTTCTTTTAAAAAACATCCTTTTTTGACCTCTTATC
Organism: Meriones unguiculatus; assembly: GCF_030254825.1. NCBI lineage: Eukaryota > Metazoa > Chordata > Mammalia > Rodentia > Muridae > Meriones > Meriones unguiculatus. The sequence goes on along the minus strand of NC_083357.1, from coordinate 6,235,855 downwards.
CAGATAATCAACCACTGATTATTTTAAAAGTATGCTAATATTTAGACAAATCCTTCTAGATCTCTGTCAGGTTGGAACAGGAAATGCTTTGTGTCATTTTAATGTTTATCAACATTACTGGTGAAATCATATCATTCTGAGAGAAAGCATTTTCAGAGGGTTTTTGATACAGCTTTATCAATGGAGATGTGAGGTGAGGACCAGGCATGGAGAAAAATCACCTAGTAGGGGCTTGACTAACCCTCTCTGAGGAGCAACACTTTCTAGCACAGATTCTGTTTTTAAAATTCTTTTTGATTTTTTAAAAAATTTGTTTTCCCCATTCTCACAGTTATCCATACCAAACGGGGGTGGGGAGAATAAAGCAGACGTGAATGAACACATTATTAGAGGTGGGGCTGGCAGCACAGCATTTGGGAAACGACCACTCTGGTTCAAGTCTTTGCTTTGGCCTTTGCTGGCCGATGACGATGGGCAGAGAACTCAGCCTTTATTTTGCCATCTGAAAAATGGTCGTAACATCTTCTGGCTACCACCAGGATTGAACGTCACACCTGAGACTCTGTAGGCCTCTCCCAGGGCATAGGGCATCTTAGAAGATCCATGGTCATCGAAAGGAATGAATGGTTCCACAGATTTATCTGTTCTCACCAAACCAGTAATGTTCCAAATCAGGGTTTGGCAAGCTAGTCTTGTGAGAAGCCAGAAAGTAAATACTTTAAGCTTGGCTGGCCATATGGTTTCCATCATAATGACTTAATTCTATGATGCTGCATTAACCCAGCCACAGAAAACAAATTAATGGGAGTGGCTGGGCTCCAATAAAACTTTATTTACAAAACAGGCAGGCAGGGTACTAGACTTCCTTTGTAGGTTATAATTCTACAGTCATTGCTTGCTAAGATCAAACCCTGGTCTGAACATACATACTCAGTGATGGCCTATAGGTTCATTGATGGGCCAAACCCATGAAAGAGAAATGAGGAGATTAGTTTGTTATGCCAGGTTCATTCACAATACTCAGTACTTTCCATTATATTTCATAATGTATAGATTATGATAGCCACCTCCCTCTCACTCTACCTCTATATAGCAAACCAGCCTGTTGTATACCCAGGTCCTCCCAGACACCAGGCCTGGCTCATACCTTGGCAGGTCATCTCTCTTGTAAGGCTCCCATTCTCTTCCTATTCAAATCAGTGACAGCCCTTCTCTGTCTAAATATCCAGAGATGAGTAAGTTACTCTCTTGCCTGAGTATAGGCAAAGGAATGCAACTCCTATTACTTCCCTTCATCTGGGAAAACAGAGCACTAGCTACCCTGTGGGAGATGGGCAGACATGAACAAAGCTATGGAAGGGTTGTTGATGTGACTCATCTTCATGCTAAACAGCTACACGGTCCAGGCTCTGGAAGAGCTACCCCAGGAATGAGCAGAGCTCAGAAAACGCAGTTCTTCCCCCTGCACAAATAACGGGGACAGAGGTGGGCACCCAAGTTGTGCTGACCAACTCCAAAGGCCAAGACACTAAAACCTATGGTGTACTCATACGTGCTAGGGATAACAGCCCACTCCATATCTTATGTGGCCAGATATTCTAATGTAATACAATCTGCAAGAATTTTACAGATTAATGTATATGGTTTTTGGTGTGTGTGTGTGTGTGGAGGGAACTATCCTACTAGAGCATAAACATAAAAGAACTGATCTCTATATCCATTATAGTTTCTGCTACATTGAAGGCTTTTATTAGCATTTTTATCACATGTAGAATGAGACTGTAGATAGTAGTAAAGGCACTGGGTGAACAATTTGGCACAATCACCTCTCTGACTCCACAAGCTGGCTGTTGTGATTTCCCCCATTTTACTGACGATAAAACTAAGATTCATAAAGGTTAAGCCTTCTAGCCCCAAGGTCAGAAAGCTAACAAATGGCAAAAGCAGTAACTGAACTCAGTTCTATTAGGCTATATCCTAGACTCTTCTTATTCCATTCAGTTTCTCCCACACAATGAGTCTCCTTGTCCTAATCCAGACAGTGACCCCATTGGCTCTCACAACAAGCAGAAGTCATCATTCTCTTTTTCCGCTGACCATGTTTGTTGCTAGAGCCTAAAAATTGCCCTTACCTATAAAACTAGGATATTCCTCCATTGTCAATACACATCCTAGCCTCCCCCGAGAGATCCTTGTATGAACTAACTCCATTGCTAGCATTCATTATGTTGTTAAAAAGTACAAGTAGCTTTTTCTTCATCTTTCTATGGCTTCCCAAACGGTGAATGCTGAGTTCTTTCTTGGTGCAAATACAAGGAGCTCATAACTTTTCAATGGATTATGAAAGTTATTCCCCCAGGGGCTCAGCAGAGCAGTCATCGCTAGGCATAGCCTTTATATTACGTCAGTGAATTCAGTCCTTGCTAAGCTAATGGTGGTTCTTAATATTATTATTGGAATTATTATTACATTCAATTAAAAAGCTGGCCATGAATGACTTACTACTTCAGAGAGACTCCCTAAAGAGTCACATTAGAATTTAGAATCTTTTTACCAAAGGGTACTGTGAGACCAGGAACTAGAGTCCCTGCCCATCCCCCCTAGTAAACACATTATTTAATAAATACACTACATTCAAATACTTTTATGTTGTTGGCTGGTTACCAGGTTTTTAAATTGGCTTCCTTAAGGGTAGATAGGGTTGGCTAATCAGCACCACTTTGTTCCAAAGCATGCAAGGAAATCAAGAAAACTTAGAACATTTATTCAGCAAGGACTATTAGAATTTTATCAACAGTATCCCTGTGATCCTCACAGCACCATACTCTGGAGATGGTGGGCAGCACAGGAATGAGATTTTAAGACCAGATGATGAGTGGTCTGTGACAGTACTACCTACTTCCTCCCTTTGACCAAAGCTTGGAAGCCAGCACTGCTCACTGCATTCAAGGTCTGTGTGTTCTTATTCTGCCTGTATCCTTACAACCAGAGGGAGTTCCTAAAGAGGAAAACAGGTAACACACAGGCAAGCCAAAAGCAGGCTTTGTTGTTCCCAGAATCTGATGCCCAGGCACCATAGAAATAGGTCCCCAAGCTTGGCAGATGAAGTCCATGGGCTGGGAGGAGAGCAGTGCCTTCAGACCTGATGCAGTAAGAGGAGGGTAACCTCCTGCTATGGAGATGGATCTTAGAGACCCAGCTGTAGAACTCTAGGAGATGGAATCTCTGAGGTCAGGAAAGACCAGAGACAAAGAAGCCAAGGGGACTGCGGGCAGGAGAAACAGTGCAGGCTCAGGACTAAAGATAAAGATGCAGGGACACACTATTCAGATAGTGATAGAAAATATAGGTAAATATTTCTTTAATAAGTGAATGAGTAAATAGCATCTTGCCTGGCCCCAAAGTGTTAACCAGCTCTGCCTCAGTACCTGCACTAACTTTTACGTTCCCTTCCTGTCCCAACCAAGGCCAAGGCACTTGCAGGAACAGATGGCACTTTCATGCCTGTGGAGCTTGAGACTGCAGGTATGTAAGTGCACAGGCATGCACACGGGCTCAACTTCTGTTGTTAGTAAGATGGCTTGCTTCAGACTCAGGTCCATTGAGTTCACAAAGGGCAGGAAGCAGAGGGAAGGATGGGCTAGCGCTGCCTAGCAGGCATCACTGCTGCCCTGATCTGTAGTTTCGGATCCCAAGAGAGTGTGTCATATCAAAGGAGGTAACTTACGAGGGTCTCTGACAAGCCCTGCCTTGCTTGATATGAAGGATGCTGATAGTGCAGATCCTGTGGTTATATTTAACATTCCCAAGAGGAAACTGAGGCTGGATGGGTAGCTTTGTCTTCTTATCCACATGCTCAGTTTCCTTGGCTGTACTGATCCTTACCAGCCCTTTCCTCATCTACCTGTTTTCGCCAAGGAATGAAGTACCACATTTACAATGCTGCTCCAGCTTGAGGGATAGCCTGGCAGCCTTCTTCTGCCAAGACCTTCACTGTCCTGACACACACACTGCTCTTGCTGAGTACGTTCTGAAGGTCCTGCCCGAGCTGTAGCCCTGGAGCAGAGCCCACAAGTGGCTTGATCTGCCTTAACTTGCAGAACTGAAGCAAGGGGGGACTCCTGCTTCAGGCGGCCTGTTTTGATGTGCCCTCATGACCCAGATCTGAGATAACCAAAGATCTGCTTCCTGCCAAGAAATGGAAGCAGTTGTTGACCACCGAGGGGATGTGCTGAGGCCGGGGCGCAATAGAGGTGAGGGAAGTTAGGTAAGCCAGTTCCAGGTGTCCATGCCTACGTCCAGTACAGCTGTGCCGTCCAGTTCCTGACCACCCCTCTCCCCCCGCAGACTTTCCATTAGCTCCCTGCAGGGATATATTCTGCCTTCCCATAACTGGCATGGAAGTGTTCCGTGGCAGCATCCTGATGACTCTCTCTCTGGAGAGTCACTTTGCATCTTCACACTTCAGTCTAAGACTCTAGGGAGGGAACGTGATGGAATGAAGCAGGCTAAGCAGGCTACTTCATATCTCAGTGACAGGCTCACAGACCACAGACGGGGAGTGTGACAGAAGCTTACATAGTAAGAGACTCCATCTCCCTGGGAGGATGGTAGGAGGACGTTGTCTCCATCCTTCTGGGGTATCCACACTGACATGTACATGTTGCAGGGGGGAGTGCAGCTCTCAGCAGCTATTTACTATCTTATGTGAATCTGAAGTGAGTCCGCCAGAGAATGAAGTCCCCTGTGGAGTATAAAGCCAAAGATCTCAAGAAGCAGACCGCTAATGACACCTTTTAAAGGCCCTGAATCCAGCCATCCCTAACATCCCTGAACTCATCAGACACTGCTTTTTCAGACACAAAGTTGATACAGTCCCCTTCTTCCCTTTTATTACCAATTTAAACAGGTATAAGGGGTCTTCCGCATTCAGATGGGTGGGAGAGGTTCCTGATATCTCCATCTCCACTTCCTCCAGGTTCTTTGTGAAAACAAAACAAAACAACAACAACAAAAGCATTAGACTAGAAAATTTATTTTAACTCGCAGCCAGTGTAAACAGCATACTCATCATGGGGCCGGCCGTATTTTCTGCCAGCCAGCCAGTCTCCAGTCTCAGTTTGATTCAAGTGCCTCCTAGAAGCTGAAATTACAGGCATGTAACACCATGCCTTGCTGAGGACTACTCAGTGTTGACCAACAAGATGTGATACTAAGCATTAATTCCACTCAAATCCCAAGGGCTAGTGTATGGTGGGGAAGCGGAATTTCCTCTTTCCCAGGTAGAGGAGCCAGCTCAGGCAAATGGGCATAGTCCAGTGGACTCAAACACTTGCGTGCCACGCTACCCCCAAAGGAGGCACTCAGTATTTGTCGAATGAATGAATAACGAGGGGTTGTAGATTGGAGGCCATGCACTATTCGGAGACTGTTCTTTTACTTTCCATAAAGAGGCTTGGAATGTGAATGGCTGCATCCCACTGCCATGCAAGATGAGCTCTTTCTCAGTAAAATGTCAAGACTAGCTTTTGCTCCATTCACTGAGAAGTCTCTCCTTAAATATTTTACTTATTACTTATTTTGTATGTACGTCTGTGCATTTGTGTGCCTGTGCACGTGGAGGCCAGAGAGGGCGACAGATTCCCCGGAACTGCAGTCGCAAGAGGTGATGACAAGCCCAATGTAGGCGTGAGGACTGATTCCCAGTCCTCTGAGAGAGCAACGGGGTCTTAACTGCCGAGTCATTTCTCTAGCAGAATTCCCTATTTGGCTCACACCTTTTGCCAATACACTCTTTTCAAAACATAGAGTACAAATCTTTGGCTACCTCCATCCATTGCAAATACTCCCTTTGGGAGGATAAAGAAGGAAGAGGAGAGAATTGGTTTGATGCGTAGATTTATCCATGTTTTGCTTTTAAGACTAAGTTACTCAAAAAACAGATGAGGTGTACCATTTCCTTGATGAGAAAACAGGGCCTTGCAGCACTGAAGCCTGTAGGTGGATTTATTTGCCTGAAGGGACTAACTACAGAACTTTGTTACCACGTCACTTACCCAGACTTACATTTTCATGAGCAAATGTGGCTCCTGAAAACAGCTCTTGAGAGTTTTAGGCTGAGAAGGAGCGGCCTGTTGACTTAGGGAACCTTCTCTGAGGGGCAGGGCTGCCTGAGCTGACAGGTGGGGCTCAGCAACAGGTCCTCCTGACATCCAGCTAAGCAAGAAGTTGTGTCTGTCACAAAATACACAGCAGGCCTCATCGACAAAGCTTTCTGGGTCTCCTCTTGTCATGGATCTCTTTCAGTCCTACATGAAGCCTCGAAGCCCCTCCTTTGGCTTTAATACCAATGTTTTGTGGCTTTCTTTAAAAAAAAATTGCCAAGGTGAACTTTGTCCTGTGAAGTTGAAGTTTCAATTGCTCCTGAAGGTTTTATTCGATCAGTACAGAAAATAAAATTAGATGCAAGTTTCTATCATAAACTATCTTTTCATCAAGGTCATAGTGATTTGTTAAAAGGATTGTTTTGAAAGGTTAGAATATAAGTTAAAAATCAGGATTGGCAACTTCCAGACCTTAGAAAGTATTTAATAAAACAAAACAAAACAAAAAACCAAAACCAACCAAACATACAAAAACCAGAAAATTGCCCCTGGAGTGCTACTTAAAATCAACAGTTATCAAGATTTTTCAAACTTTTAGTTTGATTGAAGGGAATCCATTTGATCATCAATCATTCTTATGTGGCCCACTGCCTATAATCCAAGAGTCTCTACATCTTGGCTAGATAGAATGAGAACCTCCCTCTTTAATAGACAAAGCTCTTTATTGGAGGAAAATTGGAACCTGGATGAGAGCACCTGCCATTTTAACAGGACCAATTTCATAGTAATTACCATTTTCATAGTAATTAGTAGAGAGGAGATTTGGGATTTCATCTTAGAAATGAGACAAAATTTGGGGAAACAAGTATACATATATTATTTTTAATAGAATCTCCACAGATGACTACTTTTATAAGGAGGAAAGAATAAAACAGTTGTTGGCTTATTCGGCCCATTTTTTATTTCCTCAGCCAGATTGTTTGAGGGCTTGAAGTGCCATCCTTGTCTTCCATCAGTGCCATCATTCAGAGAGTAAAAAATAGTGTAGGCTTATACCATTTTCCCAAGTGTTGCCATAAGCCTCCCCTATCTGCTCACTCACTCTGAAGTCTCTGGGTTATCATCAAGCTTATTAAATTTGCTACTTTTAATTGATACCATTTGATAATGAGTTTGCTAGGACACAGACCAGACTTCCAATGTCTCTTTCATCGGCTCTGTGAGAACTCAGGTCCTTTGAGACCATCATTGCTTTGCTTTGCAAGTGTTGTGCGGTCTACTTTCTCTGTGTATTTGGGTGTTGAAAATACCCAGATAATCCAGAAAATGACAGACACAGAGTTCACCATCAACCTGGTGGGAGGCCTAGCATCAAATGGAGAAGGAGTTCTGGGGAGGGGGCTCATTTGGAAAGTAGCCGATTAATTAATGCATGTTTTAATGTTATGTTTGGCTTCCTTGCAGTATTTTAACACCAGCCCTGAACAATGAGTTTCTGATAGGGAGGGCCTAAGGAAACCCGTGTGTAGTTAGTGCATGCTACAATACAAGGTGGGTGCAGGGAGAGGAGGGCCTTTCCAGTCAGTCTCCTCCTAAAGTGCTGTGGCAGACAGTGGCCCATGAGAGGGGAAATAATACATTTCAGGCAAGTGTAGGTTAAATAAGCCCTTGAGGACCAGTCCATGAACTCCACTCTAGTGGAAAATGAGGCCCACATTCCAAAGCAATTTCACAACACACCCATCCCCCCTTTTAATAACAGCCCATTTTTATGTAGGGGGTTGCCTATTCTGCAATTCTGTAATAGTGAATTTGCGCTCATTGTGTTTCTGGATCACAAGGTGCGCCTGTTTCTCCCCTGGCTCAGCTTGCAGAGAGTAATTGCCCTGCAATTCTTAATCCCGCCTGCCCTTCACGCATTCCTTTCTGCACTGTCCCAGTTTGTCACGTCTGACCTGTCACCCAAATGCTGATCTTCCTCAGCTAAAATCCATTTGAGAACCATCTTTCTTCTTCAAGATGTCTGGTATGAAGGTGCAATGTTTTGACTAAATTAGCAAAACATTGTCTCCCCCCACCCCAACCTGTTTGTAAATGAAATGGTAGCTCTTGGACTTGGGACTCCTGGAATTACTATTTTGTAAAAATGACCTAATGAAAAACAATTGTAATTTCTTTTTCCTTTTTCTGTGCCACCCACCATGCTAGGCATTTTACATTTCCAATCTTTTTAAATCTCCCTGATAACCTTCCCTGTAGGGTTGGCCTCTTCTATGCCCATGGAATGTGGTGCCATTAGGACCAGGAATGTTGTTCTTTTGTTTATTGTTGCATTCCTTTATCAAGAACAACATCTGGAACAGAGGAGGTACTCCACAAGCATCTTCTGAATAATAATAAAAAAAAATTCCCACTTTACAGATAGAGAAACTGAGGCACTGAGAAGTCACTCATAAGCAATTTGTCTAAGGTCAAAGAAAAAGTAAAATATTAGACTTCAAATAAAATCTGACAGCAAAATCTACAGTCTTAAAAGACACACGTGCTTCTCTGTCTCTGTCTCTTACAACACACACACACACACACACACACACACACACACACAGCACCGCATTGATCCAGAGACTCTCAGAGTCTTGCCTGATCCATCCTTACCTGTGATCACTGGTCAGCGGCTGAAGGAAACAGTCATATCCATTTAACTCAGTCTGTCCTTCCTCTGTGGTATATTTAACTGGTTCTTGGTGCTGTGCCCCTGGACTACGGACTATTAATTATTGACACCACGAGGTCTATAACCAATCGGCCTTGGAGAGAGGCTTTTTGGCAGCAGCCGTGGAGGCTGAACAAAGTTATTTGGAAATTAATCCGTTGTCTCTCAAGCCTGGCTTTGGGAGGAAACAGATGAAAGGAGCTGTGCTGTTGGTATGAACGTGGACATAGATATATCATGCAGGTACACCCACCAGCACGCTGACTGAAAGTTAAAGTATGATCACCGAAGGATAAGAGAGACTTACAGCGATGGTGTAAAACATCAAGAAATATGTCCTGGATTTCTGCATTCTGTGGGGTTACAAAGTATGCTCTGAACTTGGGAGAGTTAAAAGAGAGCAGGAGTGAGCAAATTGAAATATCTTTAGGTGGACTTAAGTATAGCGTCTGAGATTACAATTCAGATCAGGGCTTGAGATCCATTTCAACATTCTTCAACCGCTAGTCATCTGACAAAGGCCTGAGAATAGGGAGGAGGTAGGCTGCTGCTGCCCGGGAAGGGATGCTTATCTGATCTCTGCCCATCTTTCTTCAGGTTCCAATCCCAGCCCAGCTGGCCTCTACTCACGGAGAGCCCCAGCAAGCTGAAGGCTGCTGCCTGTGTGCCTGCATAGAGCCTTCTTTATGGGATGGGCCTGACAGGGGAGGTGGTTTGAGACACCCCAGGAGGTGCTGGCGGGCAAGGGCCAGGCTCTATGATGGGGTGGTACCTACCTGTCCCCTGGTGGCACAGAGACAACGGCAGAATGTCCACAGGGCCACAAGAAAACAAGACATGATAGCACAAAGGTGGCAAATCCCTCCCCTCCCCTCAGGGCCAGGTAGACTTCTGAAACCAGAAGTGTGAGGAGAGCCCTGAGGGGCAAATCTTCCTTCACTCTTTCATTTAGTAATCCAGCCTTCGCTCGTCCATCCATTCAGTGATTAACTCACCACCTTCCCTCATTTAAAGTATAATGGAGAGTTAGGGTTTAAAAGTGAAGTGCCCAGGGCAGGCTCATGTTTTAGGCACTTGTTTCTAAGCTGGCAATACTGTTTTCAGGTTATAAACTTTTGGGACATGGGCCTAGCTGATAGCTGCTGGCTTCTGGGGATGGGTTTATGCCACAGACACACTTCTTCTTCTTCCTCTACCTGCTGACTCTCCAGCATGTGAAAGCTCCATGGCAGCCACAGAGCTGTCCCACTGTACCTTAGCCTCCATGATATTCAGAACTTCTAGAACCGGGAGCCCAGGTACATTTTCTCTTAACACTGTTTCTGTCAGGTGTGTCACCACAGTGGTGAGAAAAGTTAACACAAGGAATAACCCAGTGTCAGAACCAAATGCACAGACTTGGGTGGACCTTTTGTGAGAATTCTGGAGAGCTCCCAAGGCTGACCGAACTCCGGCATCCCTCATCTGTACAGACGGAACACCAACACAGCTGACCCCTTCAGGGCATGCTGTCCAGACGCCCTGAGTAATCTCCAAACCCCGGATGCATTGCTTGGTGCTAGGAAGTTCTCCCCAAACAGCGGGACACAGATGCAGCTGGTGGTTCCACTGTGGCGCCAAGGGAGAAAAGGACAGAGAGACCTTAGCCCCTCAGGATAACTTCACACACTAGCTTTGAGACTGTCCTGAGGGGCCCATGTCCTGCAAGGTTCCACCTACCCCCTGGTTGGCATTCCAGGCCCATCGGTCTACACCCATCTGACACTACCTGCAGGAACACACATCAGCCTTTACCCCTGTCCTGGGGTCTGGCAGTTCTCGTTTGCATATTTAAAACCCGAGAAATTCTACAACGGAGAATTTGTTTAACTGGCTTAGTTCAAAATTATCTGACCTTGAGAGAATACTTATACCTTGAGAGAATACTTGTGTCTTAAGACATATGAGGAAGTGTAGGTCCAGAGGAAAGCAAACAGGACTTGGTCAAGGTCACAGTCAGGGACCAAGATGAACCTGAATTCTTGTACTGGAAAATAGCTCCTCGTTGTCTCATGCAGCAAAGGTACCCCCTCATGTGACATGGAACAAATGATGACAATGCTAACGTGTCTGTCAAGTGTTAGTCACTCAAGGTGACTGCCTTTTAACAAGTTACTGAAAACAAACTGCAAAAGTGATCTCTGAGCTGTCTGGTGGGAAACAGGGCAACTGGGGGATGTGCTGGTGGGTAGAGAGGCAGAGGCAGGAGAGGAGATACTCAGCACCCCACATCTGGGCTAGCCTCCCACTGCCCTCACTGGCCATGCCTCAGTTTCCTCATGATGAAACAAAGGAGGGTGCCGTCCTTCAGTTCTCCCCATTTGTCACCCTTATGGAATTCATAGCAACCGTCATTCTAGGGAGCCGCAAACCCACTCCTGAAATGCCACCTCCCAGCATGGGTGATTGTCCTGCTGCCTCCTCCCTCGGTCAGCACAGCGTTCCCTGGTTTACAAACGCCTGTCGCTCCCTATCTGTCCTAGAACATCAGTCGGCTTGCTGTAGCCCACGAGCCTGGTCCACCTCTTCTGCATCACCTCACAGCACCTTTCCCTCGAGTCTGTGGATTATGTCTCCTCTGTGCTGGCTCCTTCCCAGACTGGGAGTCTTGTCAAATCAGCCTTTCAGGAGACCTTTCTGAGAGAGTACCCCTGCTCTTGTCTCCTCCACTCCTCATCCCTTTGTACTCACCACTGTCTTCAATGCCCTCCCTTGTTCATTTACTTGTTAGTGTCTGGTTCAGGCTTTCCCCCCAGGGACAGGATGTTGCCAGCTGCTCTGTATTTACTGCTTATTTACCTGGCACAAAGACTTGGTAAGACACAGGTGCTTGGCAAATTTCAATTAGAAAAAGGGGATGGTCGATCTCTGTGAAGAGACAGTCTGCTTGCCCCTTCCAGGCCCGTGGCAGACAGAACAGGCTGTAACCTCCCCGGGTGGAACGAGGAGCCATGCTCCAACATCCCTTCTTCCAGTCTTGCCTGTGTTGCCTCATCACAGCACACTGTGTGCACCCTGACCTTGCTACTATAAGGGGGGGGGGGGCTGTGCTTGTGTTCTGTGAGCCCCCAGCCTCTGCTGGACTCCATAGGTCCAACATGGGGATAGGCATCCAGACTGCTCTCCTGAAACCACAGTCTCTTCACCATGCCATCAAGGGTTTCCTCCTATTGAGGAGGGATAAGACAGAAAGAAATGGAAAGTACATTGAAATCCCTGATATCTTCCCCTCCACGTGCATCACCTGGGAGAAAGAACATGGAGAAATGCCAAAGCCTAGCAGAAATCATACCCGTAGAGGCTGCGAATTCTGGGTTCTGGTCTTGAGTCCAGGCCTTCCCGAGCAGGCCTTCCCACTTTTCCAGACATCGATCTCTCTAGTATATGGAATGAACGTGAAACACCCTCTCCCTTGTTTTCTTTCCGAGGCTCAGACCTCCATGTTTTCGCTCTAACAGTCCAAAGGCGTGGGTCGGTTAGGGGTGAATCTGAAAATTACAGCCAAACAAGTTATTTTGCCAAGGAAACCTCACACTCAGGGAAAAGGGAGAGCAGGCAGTACTCTCTAATTGGTGTTTCAATTCAGACTCAACCCGCCATGCACAAGCTTGTACCAAATGAGAGGATTTTCATATCTGTTAAAGATTCAAGACCTTCTACAGACTGCAAAAACGTTAAAATTATAGCAGTGCTGACCCTCACCCGTCTCATCAGACCTTCCTGTACATTAGCAAAAAGCCTGCACAGTCAGCAGACTCTGCTGCTGGCCAACAGGGCTCAGATCTTTACAAATCCCTGCAGGGCCGCAATGCCAAGGTTCTGTAGAGGAGAAGGCCCATTCCCTCTCCTGAGAACACACCAGAGCCTGAGGCCGCCTTCCTTCAGATCCTGTAGGCCTTCACTAAATCCTATGACAGCTTCAATGTAAATAGGACACATCTGCATGGGTTAAAAAATAGCCACATGCCATGCCGGGCAGTGGGCTGTGTTTATTTATCATCCACAACTGGAAATCGGGCTCTGTTCTGGGCCCAGGACAGCTGATGGTTTGGGAGACTCTCTCAGGCATTTTGAGACAATTGCAGCTGATTATTGACTGCTGGGAGAAGAGGGCCAGCATCTGCAAAGGTGTCTGCAGTTCGTAGACCAGGACCTGCTAACCCATGTGTCTGATGGGACCTATCCTCTTGCTGGCATTCATGCCCCTCTTGCCTGCTGTGGCTCTCTGCTCCCTGCCTAGAGACACTTAGTGTCAGGTAAGAGGGCTTCTGAGGTATCCCCTGCTCCAGTCGTCTTCTTCTTTATGAAAGAAATTTATTGGATAGAGGTGGAGAGATAAAGAGGAAAAGGAAACAGAGAGACATGGTAGGAGTCCCAGGAAAGAAAGAGGCAGAGAGAGCAAGAGAGGAGAGGAACAGTCTCCAGTCTTCTTTACCATTCAAGTGAGTACGAGGGGTAAGAAGCACAGAGAGATTTAAGCACATTGACAAAGGCCATATTCTGGAAAGTGTCAGAATTGGAACCTGATACCATGGCCTATTCCTCACCATCTAGAGTCAAGATAGACAGACAGGCAGGCAGGCAGGCAGACAGACACCCACACACATACCCATACACATGCATGTAAATACACACATGCCTACAAAGAAGTCTTGCCAGCGGGTGACGAAATTCCTTTAGGAAAATTAATCCATTATGAAAGTGACATATTTAGTTTTCCTTAGACATTCCATTTCATCCCCTAAATGCCATTGTATTATATATACACATATACACTTTACATCAAAAATCCTTATTTTTATGATGTTTTTCTTAAATTCCTACATAATTTCTAAGTCTATTGAATTTAACAAGTAGATGATGAAAGATAACTGACTTGTGATGCCACCGACGGTGTGTGCTGCGGACATTTTGCATTGTTGACAATAGGTTGGCATTTGGGGGCATGACCCTAGAGGCCACAGGAAAAAGTCAAGAGAGTACTGCAATCTATTACCTCAAGCAATGGCCAAGATTGAAAATTATATATACCCATAACATAGGACTACAAGAAAGACGCTTACAAATAATTTCTGTAGCATAGCTTAAATCTTGTAAAAAATAGTGTGTATGTGTGTTTGTGTGTATGTGTGTGTGTGTGTGTGCATGAATGTACATACATACACAGCTCTGTGTGAGTCTTGAGAATCAAGACTGGCTGGGAGGTGCTTAGAGATGGTGAGGGAAACTTTCACTTTTATTCGTATTCATCTCTAGCCGACCCAACATTGTATAAGCTTGTCATTTAAAAAGCAATTAAGAGGGCAGTTTGGAGTATTTTTGGGCAGCTGGCACAGGAGGAGCAAGCCACCTGTGGTGAGTGCTGCACGGGGACTGTGTCACGCTGGCTCTCTTGGATCCCTGCCTGCTGACTCATCTCTGCCTCACACCGTCTGCATGGTCTTAGGGCCACCTACCTTCTTTCCTGGTTTTGAGCCATTTTCATTCCTGGTTACATAGCCCAATGGTCTTGCCTTCTGTGTACAGGATAGTAAAGGCAGTTGAGAATAGTTTGCATCCCAGGAAAAGCTGCTTTACTGAGTCCTGGTGATAAGGGAGGCTAATTCCATACCAGTCAACCAGAAGGTGGTCAAGGAACTCACAGGTATCAGGGCCCCAGCTAAGCAGTACCCAAAGCGTCACTCCTCTTTTGTACCGGCCATCCTGCTGGGCCACCCACACTCAGCATGCACAGTGTTTCAGAAGACAGATGTCCTGGCCCATCAGCAGGACTCGGACCCCGTGCTGGGTAGTAGCACCTGACAATCAAATTGCCTTTCTGGTGAGCCTACTTTCCCCAAGCTTTTAGAGTGCAGTTTCCAATCTGACTTTCATGTTTTAGGCTGAAGTTTCAAGGACGCATCTGGTCAAAATATGCTTTCCATACAGGCCAACAATTTATTTATTTATTGCTTATGACATTGTACTTGGCAGCTAAGAAGACATAAAACAATTCGAACCACTCTGGAGAAAACGGGTGCAGGGCTGTCCCCAGAGATCCTGATGGAAGATCAAGGGGCCAATGGAATGGTGCAGATCTCTCTATAATTGACAGGCAGAGGTTTGAGAGGCAAGCCCAGCAGTGGTCATTCCTGGAGGAGCTCCCATAGCTTTCTGCCCCAGCTTCTGCTTTGGCACAGAAAGGAGACCAGACACATATGTTGGAAGCTTCATTTGATGGTGCAGACTGAGGCTAGTTTGAGGGCCATTGCCATCTGCTTCTACTGTCAGGGTCTGAAAACTCATAATGCAGTGCCAATTTTGCATCCTTCTACTTTCCTCCTAACGCCAAAGGTGCCTATCTGGGCCTACTCTCTCCTCCAAGAACAGAGCTCAACCAGTGGCAGACAGGAGTAGGAAAGGATGTGTATCCCAGCTCCTCTCTCTTCTGATGGATGATGCTCAGACTAACACACCTCAAGACCCCTAGAACTTCTCAGCAGGCCTCTCTATGTGTATCATCCACTTACAGTTAGGATTTGACAACTCCCCATCACTGCCTGACTCCCCCTTCCTGCCCTGTTCTTTTGGTTCTTCCTGGATCACACTTTGCCATTGCCAACTGTTTGTGTCATAGGATCTGTTTATGCGGGCCCTGTTCAGACACTTCCTACCACAGTCCTGGCTAGCTTTTAAGACAAGGGCTGTAAATTAAAGCCCTATGATTGTTCCTGGCATACAGGCACATGGGCCTACACAGTGTTTAAAAGAATTTAAATCAGTGTTCATTTGAAGAAAAAAAAATAAGATTTTACAAATAAATCTAAATTCTTAGTTTTTCTTTAAAAAATAAATAAATAAAGACAGTTGCTAGGCCTGTATTTCTCATGGCACATAGGTTAGAGCTCGCCTTCAAAGCTTCATTATCTAGTCCCTAGAGGTGAACCTATCCCATTTGGGCCACTTCTTCAACGGGCATTTTTGCTCTTGAATCCCAAAGCCACCTAGGTGAGCCATGTTAACTAGGAAACCAGGTGGCCTTTTTCTGTAAGACTCTGCTTTGCTGAGGGCCCAAGGCACTGAGTGGAATAGTAAAGTCTAGACTATACATAGGGAAACATGTGGGCAGAGTGATGGCTTGGCATCACTTGGAAACCTGCTCATGCCTGGCAGGTATGTCTATGTCATGTGTCAGGTGACTGACTAAGCTCTTCCCTTTTCTGTTTGGTCCTCACAGACAATCTACATGGTAACTTCTGCTACTTTGCTCATGTTTTAAGAAATCTCAATGTCAGAAAGCTGGAAAACTTGTTCAAACTACAAGTAAGGATGAAGCTGGTACTCTAGTTCAAGCTCCTTATAATTTCAGTGTGCATATTGTTCTTTCTGTATATAGAGTGGCTGAACTCTTATCCGGGCAATAGTGAGTTCGGGGGAGACAACACTGTAAAATAGGTACCATGACATCATCATCCAGGGCCGATCCTGAGTCTAGGAGGTTTTAAAGCTGCACTTGTCAGAGTGAAGGGGAGATCCATCTCCAAAAGAGCAGCCTTCAAAGTGGTTAGACCTCATCAGTCAACACCGCAAACCAGGGGTCCCTGGGATTACTTTACTGCAGCGGATATATGGACCCAAGTACTTGCCAGCTTCAGCCAACCCCGCCTCTCCTTGTGGGAACTTGCAGGGAGACTTGGTTAGGCTGTGAAAGCCAGTTTCATTTACAATGGCTTTGGGCCATGCAGAGGCAGGAATGAGTACGCATGGCAAGCGCGGTCCTCTCCCTACAGAGGCACGGGCTTAAATATATGAGCAGAGGCTTAAAAATGGCTTACGAGTACAAGTGGGACAGATGGTGATGAAAAGGAGCGTGGCGTGGTCCAAAAATGTGGGGTATCAGCCAAATTAGCCGTTTGAGGGCACCAGACTGAGGGACTCACTGCACTAACTCACAGCGGGATGGCAGCTTTCACGGGAAGCTGCATTCTGCAGCCCCACCTCCCCACTCACCACCCTGTAGGGATGGTTTGGTTGTTGGGAAATGCCAGGGACCAGTGCTAACACGCATATATCCCACAATACCCTCTCTGCCCTTGTTACTTTTTGCTCCTTTGGTAGGATGATGATTCTGCCGCATCCATTTGTTCCTTGTCTCTATATTCAGGTCACTCCATTTATTCCATTTTGCCATTCTAGTTCTTTAGGGCGCCTGAACAGATCTCTACTCTGATCTATTCAGCTGTGCTCTGAAAGCTGCACAGTCTTGTTTCTCTTATTTTCAGGTCCTTGGCACACATGCACACGCATGTATGTATGTGTGCTGTGCATGTGTGTGTGCGCATGTGTGTGTGTGTGTCTGAGTATGCGAACTGATCTGCTCTGACTGTGCAAAGTATTTCCTTTGTCTCCCTGAACAGAGTGTACGTTACCTGAGAGAGAGAAGCAAGACAGTAAATTGGTAAGACTTCACGGACACAGGACACAGTACACTGTACCTTACAGCCTACCTCTATCACCAACTGTTATTATTAACCTATATCATTAATTTATTATTATTTCATTTATTAAGTTCCTAAGTCAAAGTTTTCTTCTCTGGAAAAGGCAGATAGTTATCTAACATAAAGATTTGTTCAAAGCATCAAATGATCAAATGAAATAATGTGTATAAAGTGCTAAGAAACATCAAAATAGGGGCAATGCCCCTCAAATGGAATCTTATTTATTATCACTATTGCTATGACTACACTAAGTCTTGCATTTTCTTTATAGTTCTGAGGTGTGACTCCCCCATGCATTTCAGCAAATACTTGATAAGCGGACTTGAACTAATACTAATACTAATACTAATACTCAATAATGGTGCAATTCCTATTCTTCTAGACCCAAACTGGGTTATGGTGTCTAATTGGCTTCTATAGTGAAATCATTGAGAAGTAGGCTCGGTTGGGCTCAGAATCTAGGGTCTGAGATGATGTCTATCAAAAGCTGTGTCTGCTACTAATAACCTGTGTCTACCTCCCTCTTTGATGTTTATCCTCGGGCAGATTTTTTTTTTTTTAATTTTGTTTGGTTTATTTGTTTGAGACAGAGTTTCTCTATGCAGCCATGGGTGTCCTGGACTCTCTTTGTAAACCAGGTTGGCCTGGAACTCACAGCTATCCTCCTGCCTCTGCCTTTTGAGTAATGGGATTAAAGGTGTGCCCCACCATGCTTGGCTTCCTCAGGTAGATTTATCTTCCTGCTGTGGCTCCTGTAGACTGTGACACTCCATGTTTTCTCATCTCGTTTTCCAAGGATATCAAAGGATATTTCAGAGTTGAGACTTAGTGGTCAAGCTACGTCATGTGCTCATCGTTGGCCAAATCATGATGCCCCAATATCTTTCTTGGAAGGAGCAAACCTAGTGAAAGTAGACTCCAGTTGGCTGACTTGAGCCAGCAACACAAAACTGGCTGCGGGATAAACTCTAGAAGAGGCCAAACAGAGCCTCTTAAGGAAAACCCACCTGCTAGTATCAGGAGACGGAGTGAACAAATGGGCAGGTTGAAGCAGAGGACAGCTGTATACCACTATTATACACTGAACACACTTTGTACAGAAACTCAGGAACCCCTCCACCCCCACATTAAGTCACAAGGAGATGGGAACCATATGAGTACCTTTCACCTATCAGCCTGGGATGAGGCTTAGCCATGGGGTTATAGCAGTCACAGGACTGCAACCAAACAAGGGCCACTAAGCTCGCTGACCTGCTGACTCCGGCTGGCGGGCAGCCCTGCCGTGACATGTCAAGCCAGAACCAGGCCACCTGGTGAGACATCATCACGCCTCTGGTCACATAGGACAGACAGATTGCAGCTGTTCTGACCCTTCCAGAGGCTCACAGAATACCTTGCCTCACTCACGTGCCACCCTCTATAAGCGAGCAACCTTCTCCTAAGGAAACATGGGCATGCAAAGCACAGGACATTTGAAACTGTATCTTTCCCTGTTTCTGTGAGGATTTGGGCTATGTTTTCTTGAAAGCTTTTTATTCTTCTGTGGTCATATTCAAACATCTCAGAGACTAACCTGCTCTGAAATCCCCAAGAAGCCAATCTACAGAGCTGCCCCTTGCCTGAGAAGGAAGACCTGTTTTTGGGCTGGTGCCATGGATTCTTCTCTCTCTCTCTCTCTCTCTCTCTCTCTCTCTCTCTCTCTCTCTCTCTCCTCCTTCTACCTCATAACACCTCAGCCTCACTGGTCCTTCTTTGTACCTGTCTCCGCAGCCCTGCTGTCTTTCTCAGCACTAATGCACCAATGCATCGGACCCTCTACACATCACTCTCTCAGCAGTGTCCACCTCTCCTGGTTCTACCCCCAGGGAAATCGTTCTGAAGCACAGGCTGTAGATTCATGCCACTGCTCAGTGTTTCCTTGCACATTCCTTATATGAAAACTCATTCTCTTCTAAATAGTAGAACAGTTTTCTCCTATTTATCCTCAAAGGAACTGGCCACTTCCTTAAAATTCTGTCTGCTACCCTCTCTTCAATGCATTTGAAAACTGAATCAAAATCCATGTCAACACAACACACACATTATGTGCCTGGTTTTTGTTATTTCTGGAGTTGACAGGAGTTTAGCTTGGAGCTTTTTCTAAGTTGTTTGCTTTCTTTGGCCTTGGCCATTCTGTCTCTTTGCCTTCTGCAGTCTAGATATGCTCATGTACATTTATATGCTTCCATTTATGTCACATATATATATTCCATATATATCATGCCATTCTTCTCTACCTTCCATGTGCCAGGCCAACACTTATTTTCCTTTTACCTCCAGCTCAGGGATCTAGCTCTGGCATATAGATGCCCTCCAACACTGATCTGCAACTGCTGGCTTTTCTAGCTTTCCTTCACTAGCTCAGAAGATAAGTTAATTCATCACTGTATACTCAGCTTCCAGGTCAAACCCTGGCACAGTATAAAAGACCAGTTCATATCTTTTACACGTTTAAATACATGAATGAATGAGAATAAGGAGGTGCCACGTCACATGCTCAGACCGTCTCTGGATGAATCTAAGATCATATTCTTATAGAGATAACTGAGGTTACATTGGCTCAGCAAAGTCCTCCCTCATGAGATAAAATGGCAGCAACACTGGGCAATTATTTCACTTGACATTCCTTTTGGTTCCTGATGCTATGTCCAAGGTATAAACATGTCTCTATTTCAGATTTCACCCCTAGAATTGAGTGATTAGTGTGAGGAAGACATAATCTTTGACACAATCTAGAGTTGAAGGGATCCCCAAGGAATCGAGAAGAAATCTGAGCATGCATGCATTATCATCAATGTGAAGAGCCTAGGGAGGGAGGGGGGAGGTTTCTTGTTTCTTTGACCATCTAACTTTGAACTTCTTTCCCTCCTTGCTCAGAATCTGATGCTATAATATTCCAAGGGCATTAAAGCAAGGTCAAATGCTTTACATGATGAAGGGCATTCTTGATGATGTTTGCGAGAGTTTAACACATGGGAAGACATTAGTTTCATATTTACTGGAGCGCTGTATACTCTATTCATGTTTGAGTCTGAGTATGATGTACTAGAGATGAAAGCTTGAGTCACAGTCCTGCCACTTGTCCTCTGCCTGGAGCCCTAACCTCTATGAACTTTGCAACCTTTACAAGTTAAAAACAATAAAAAAGTAAGATAAATCACAATAGAATATTAAAAAGCATCAGTTCTTGTGGGGCTACTGTTAAGAATAAAGTGCAGAAAACACCCACTCTCCCAGGCTGACCATACCCAGACATGCTAACACTAGCCTTCCCTCCTTCAATGGCCAGAGAGAAAAAAAGGTGTCAGCCTATCTCACCACCCATCTCTGCTCTGCCCAACACGAAGATGCTAGCCCAACTGTGCGCACTACTTCGCTGTAGCTGTCATAAAAATTACCACATATTTAAGAGCTTAACACCACCCCCCACAATTTATCATTCACTCCCGAGTTCTTTAGGACAGAAATATGGCAGAGTGTGGCTCAGCTATTTGTCTGCTCTGTGTCTCATAAGGCCAAAGGCAAGGTGTCAGCCAGACTGTCATGTTTTCTGGAACTCAGAGAATGAATCTACTTTCCAGCCTTTCAGGCCATTGGCAGCACTCTGCTCCATGTGGTTGCAAAACTTCTGGGTATTGGTGGTTGGCTGGGAGTCATTCTCAGCTTCTAGAGGCCACCCACAGCCTCTGGCTTAGGGTCCCTTCCTCAAGGAGTGTCCTCTTTCTTGCTTGGAACTCTCTGACCTCTTTTTATTCTACAGCTCTCTTTTTTGCCCTTCTGTAGTTCCCCTATTTGCTTTCTTCTTCCATTCTATTTTCTCCTTCTGTGCTAAGAATCAAATCCAGGCTTTAGTAATGTAAATCACGTGTTCTCTCATTGAGTATATACCCTTAGCTTCAAACTTTTCCTCCACTTTTTAGGGTTAATATCTACCTAAATGATCCAGAATATTGCATTTTAAACATAACAGTACACTAAAATGAAGTTTTCATTCTATCTGCAAAGACCCTGTACCCCAAGAATGGCTGAGTTTTGACTAAATAACCAAAGGATAGTGGGATCTCTAGATTCTGCTGATTATCCCCTACACATTGCATTTAAGAGCTGAATCTTCTTTCCTCCAGGAAGAATGAAACTACCTCCTATCCCTGGGAGAACAAAGCTCAGTTCAATCTGGACTTTAAAAAAAAAAAAAAAAAACATCCACCAGAGACAGCCTCTTTGTTCTTCTCTTTTCTACTTTTTCTCCAGTGAAGTCCATACAATTTCAAGACGTTTAAATATTGTAAATGTCAAGTTTTTAATCTATGAAGTTTGACTCCAGACTTGAAAGTCTCACCCAGTGGGGTCTCAAAATGGTGGGTGGGAGTATACACCCTGAATTAACCCCAAAAGGACAGCATGGGCTGAGAACCGTAAGACTCCAATCAGAATGCTTCTTTCTACTGGCAAACAACCATGTTATCAGTTTATCAGACCCATCTCATGTGGCAAATTACAATCTTCAGTCTCTGATAGAAGAGATACTTGCAAATGTGCCTAAGATGTGCATACTGAGGTACTTGCCCCAGTCTTAACTGTCGTATCAAAAACGACAAATATCTAATAACTGTGAACTTTGACGCTAGCCTTGGCAGAGGAAGTCCGTATTATAATAAAAATACTTAGTGTGGCCTTTACAAGACAGTGAGAAGGATCCAAGCGCTATGAGGGGGAAAGTTTACCCAGATGAACTGTTAGAAGAAAAGGGCAAATTACCAGGAACCTGCCTCATACAATGTCATACACGCTACATGCAGTGCATATGATTACATATGTTGTAACACCCACAAAAGGCACATGTACTGACCACCAGGGGCCTGTTGCTGCTGAAGAGATGTGTGAAATCACTGGTACACAGCCCTGGAGCTGAGTTCTGACCAGACAGGCAGTAGGAGAAGATGCTGGCATTTAAATTCAGCACACAGTAGGTACTCACCACACACTGACAGAGTAAGGCGAGCCTTTCTGTTCACAGTGAGAAAGCAATGTCCCCCTCGTCCCCCCACCACCAATTCAATTCATGACTAAATCCAGTATATACAAGATTCAATCCAATCTTGACTATGGATGGGCAGGAAGGAAATGCTTTTCATTACAGAATGCAGGCAAGGAAGATTTGGAATGTAGGCAACCTTGCTGTGTTTTAAAAATAGAACAAAACAAAGAAGGCTCTGAAAAGCCAGACCTACAAACCAGACCTGAACCATGTGTAGCCCCCCCAGGATCTGCCTCTCATACTGCACATGGCAGAAGGGCTCAGAGGCGCTGATTCTCTGCAATGGCTACCCCTCGGCAGAGGAATTCGTAAGTACAGGCTGAGCTCCTGAAACAACCTCCAGGCCACCTACCTACAAGAGGCGGTTCTGGTGGCCCAGCACCCTCAAAGGAGCTGGAATATTTCTTCAACTTCAAAGGCAAAGGGTCTTGGCTTTGCACATCAAACATCAGCGCAAGTGAAGCCCCTTCCAGACCCCGCAGAGCACTTTTCCGGAAGCCAGGTTGCGGTGGCCTCTCCGTTTTAGAAGCAGGACCAGAACCGGAGGCAGGCTATGACAAAATGTCCTCAGTGTTTAAGTAGCATTTTTAAGCTCTTTAATGATTTTTCCTTTTGGAGTTTCCAACCCCATGTGTGGCTAAGTAAATAAAGCAAACAGAAATGTTCCTCTGACCCCAGGATTTTCAGACTAAGAAAGCAAGGGACCTGCTTCGGAAAGAGAGATGCTTCTCTTGGCGGCTAGTGCTTTGTTTCTGTCTGTAGCCAGTTACATTCTGCAGTGTGACTACCCTGTAAACCATGAGCTGGTTTCTAAATTGTACCAGATGCTCATCTACCAGCTCGGTCTCGCCTTTTCATCAGACTTTCATGGGGTGTGTGTGTGCGTGTGTGCTTGTGTGTGTGTGTGTTTCTAATATATACCCTTGCCATTCAAGTGTGGTCCTCACATCAGCATGAATATTACCTGGGAGCAGAGTTGCCGGAAAAGCGCAGGACACACAAATGTAACTGGCTGTACTGTCTTCACACTTTCCACTTTTCTTTTCCTTTCTC
The DNA here is from genome assembly GCF_030254825.1 of Meriones unguiculatus. Taxonomy (NCBI): domain Eukaryota; kingdom Metazoa; phylum Chordata; class Mammalia; order Rodentia; family Muridae; genus Meriones; species Meriones unguiculatus. Next base: position 6,212,392 of record NC_083357.1, on the reverse strand, counting down.
TCCAAATCTGGCAAATCTACCTGGGAGCTTGTCAGAAATGCAGACCATCAGGCTCCACCTAGGCCCCACAGGAATCAGAATCTACATTTAACAAGATTATGGGTGGTTGTAAAATCTATTTGAGTCTACTTGAGTCCTACAATGTTAACCTTTTAGGCTCTGCTGCTAAATTCTGATCTCACTGGGAACCAAAGGCAGATGAAAAGAGTCATCTGTCAACATGTAAGCGTGTGTGGCTCCTCCACCAGAACTTTATAATATATTCTATATGCAAACCTGCATTTTTTCAACCTGGGCACATGGGGTACTCCCACTTTCAACCCCTGTGAGTCAGAACTGGTCCTGAGCTGAGAATCCTCATCACTACCAAAAAGCCGCCAGGCTGTGTTAATTGCTTTCTGGGTGGTGGGGAAGGGGGCGGGGGCAGCATCTTGCCTTTGATCAGGAGGGAGAAGTAATGGTTTTACTTACATCCTGCTTTGTCTCTGCCCAGGCCTAGAGCCCAGGATCCATTTCAAGCTCCCTCTTTCTTCCTGGTATTCTATTACTGCGTACATACCTCCACCCGGGCCTTGGGGTGTGGGAAGCAAATGCGCTTTGTGGTACACTCACATGACAGGCTTCAAAATGGAAACAATATTTAAGTTAAACCTGGAAGATCAAGTTTGCTCAAATCTCACAACACAACAATCTTTTGAAAACTTTAGCAGCAGGTTCCTGTTTGATGGAGAGAGTCAAGCCTTGATGGAGAAATGAGGCCCTGTTAACAGATGCCAAAACCCCCACGCAGCTGGCACCCTCCCACTTTATTCTGAATAAATACTGGGGGCAAAAACAATACACCTGGGCAGGGCCTGAAGAGTTTCAAGGTGACTTTACTTTTTCAGTACATAAGGAGTATTTCTGGAAACAGGTGAAGATGTAGACACAGATACAAGAAGGATTCCATGGGAAAAATGAAGGTAGAGCCCAGGATAATGGACTACAAGCTTAAGAACAGCAGAGGAGACTGCCCACAGGCCACCAGAAAGCTAGGGGCACAGAACAGAAAGAGCCTCTCAGCACTAGGACACCACTCTGTCCACATCTTGGTGAGCGTTTGTGGTACTTTGCTGTGGCAGCCACGGGAAGGAAAGATGCTGAGAGGAAGTTTCAACCTGGAACAAATGCTGACAAGGTTTCCTGCCGCTCAGCACTGGGCAGCAAGCTCCTGGTCATGTCATGGCTCAAAAAGATTAACTTCAGGGGTAGGGCCCAGGGGTGAGGACGCGGAGGCCAGAGGATCTTATGGGCTGAGGTGCTCCGTCAGGATCACACAGAGAACACACGGCCACAGTGGGTTTATGCTTGGGCAGTCTGAGTCCAGACCCCATTTTCATAGCTACCTGGTATCACAGCTTCAGGCCCAGTGGACAGAAAAAATGACCACAGTCTCCAGGATACTTCCTATCATATACAAGAGAGTGATTTTAGGAACTACCACCACCACTGTAAAGTAGAAACTAACATTAGATTGCTTATATGTTGTAGGAGAAGAAACAGAGGCCCTTAGACTAAATATGCATCCCAGGTTCTGACAACAGCTAGCGGTGGAGCCGGCTTTAAACCAGGCCTGTGACCTCAGGGACCGCCACAGTCATTGTCTAGAGCAGGAGCTGGGATCTGCTATGCTCTTGTGTCAGGTGTCTGTTTCTTCAGAACGTCACTGCACCCTCTGCACCTTCACCCAACAATACACCCCAACGGGTACCCCATCCACCATGCCCCAGGGTGCACTGTATCCCAGTGTGTTCAGAAAGATCCCCTCCCTTCCTCTGTTCAGGGAAGCAGCCGGCTTCCTGACTGAAAAGCTTGTGAGGTAGCTTTACAGCTACTGGGTCAAAGTTCAACAATGGTCTAAGTGAATTCCAAGAATTCTTCCTGGCCATGCATGTACATTGCTTCCACACCTGTGTATATATATATAGTATTCTCAATTGGGGGTAACTTTGCCCACAAGGGGGCAGTCAGCTATCTTTGGGATCAGTTTAGGTTGTTACACTGGGAGACAGGAATACTCCCAGGATCCTGTAGCTAGAGGCCCACAGATGTGCTTTACTGTCCCATTATCGCATGCAAGGCCAAGAAGTGTCTAGTCCTGATTGTTACTAGGACAAAGGCCGAAAAACCTGGAATACTGCATTCTGGAGGCCAACTGCTCATTCATAGAAGCCAGCTCCATTGTTCACAGTCTGCAACTTCCTGGGGACAACTTTCATGACCTCCCTAGGGTCTAGTTATCTTGAAAATAGAACTGCCCAGAGTGTGTTAGGGGGCAATCAGTTAGTACGTGGCAAAATGCTAAGCTGTGAGGCGATAGCTCAGTGAAGTTGCCCTTATTACTCCCAAAGCTGGAGGTGAAGCATCAGACTGTGGGCTTCAGAAGCTGTTCCTTGCTATGGTTTGGTCATTTTAGCCAGGACAGGGGATCTGAGAACTAAGAACAGCTGACCTAGGCACTTAGCATGTTTATACATATGCAGGAGGGTTCAGCAAAGAAGAGACTCTTGTTTTAATTGAAGGAAAGCATAACAAACAATTTACATGACCCTCCTGAAAACCCTTCAAAGGATCCAGCAGTTATCTTTGGAATATTCTTAACAGTTTCCATTTATCAAGGCAGATAGCATGTTGCCTTCACAGCACTACCCATTTTACATGGTTTGAGGATTTAATTCACAAAGCAACCTCATTAAATGGACATTAGCTTCCCTGCTTGTTTTGTTTTTGTTTTCTTATTAAGCAAAACCGGTTCTAAAATATTTGAGCCTAAGATCAATAAGGCTTTCTGAAGTCTTCATTCAGTGCTACTGTTTTTCCTACTATAGTGCTCCCTACCATCCACCTTTCTACTTTCAGTCCTTTCTGTAAGCAGAGGAGTTTTAATAACTCGACAAAGGCTTTTGTTGCTCAGATGGAGCGTTTAGCACACGCTTAACATACTCTACACTATGTGTGTTATATAAGACATATGGTACCCAATTTCATATATGTACACATTCTCTCACTCTTGGAGTTTCTAGCTGACTCATGCAAGTGAGCTGATATACAAACTCTGAGAAATTAAACTGTGTGAGGACAGTTGTTTTTTGTTTTGTTTTATTTTGTTTTTGCATGAGGTTTAAGAGCTGGGTCTTCAGAACCCTTCCTCTATGATGCTTCCTAATGGTCACACAGTAATGACGGTGGGGTGGAAAGTGACTAAGTTCCAGACAGGCTCCCTCACCTCCTTAGAAGGCTTATTTCACCTCTCCTCTTCAACTCAGGGCTCATATGCGGATACAAAAGACAAATAAGTACAGGTTTGTATGGACAAAAGCAGCCTTTGATGTAAGCTAGGTTCTGCCCAAGACAAATGGAGTTCATTGTTACAATTCTGGTTCCATCGCTATGCAGCTCACTAGACTCCAGTGGGCTCTGTCAGCTCCTCCTGTCCCATATTCTAACACTACTGTCATTTCCCTGTCTTTCTTTTACTTCCTCTGTACCTTATCCTTTTCCTCAGACAGTCCTCTCTGTCACCTGCTGCAGGAACTGTTCATGCTCATACCTGAAAACATACTTGGTGCTAGGTAATGTAATGTGAATTTGCCTGATGCTAAACAGGATGGGTTTGAATTCTTATGATCAGATCCTTAAATTGACAGTTAATTAAGAATATTGATTGTGTCCGTCAAGGTAGTGTATGCTGGTAATTTCAGTGCCTAAGAGGGAGGGGCAGAAGGATCCAAAGTTCAAGTTTAGCGTGGCTGCATAATAACTTGACATAGGCTTTTGTTGTTTAGATGGAGTGCTTAACCAATACCTAATGTAAACTATACAATGCATATTATATAAAATATATAGTATACAAGTGCAAAAGCATCCTGGGCTACATGAAATCTTGTCTCAATGAAAGAAAGAATAAAAGTAAGAAGGAAGAAAATATAAAAATATTTTATTCAAGTAAAATATTCAAAAGAAGGAACTTTGTCTAGTTTCTCTTGAATTGCACACAGTAGGTTCTCAGACTATATTGGTTGAACTAGCTGTTAAAGAGGTAGGCATTAGCTAAGCTTCATCTGTTGTGGTGTGTGACTTTTCCCCCTTCCAGTGTCGTCTTTCATTTCTTTTCAAATAATCTGACTGATTTGTAGGCAGGGGCACAGGGCTTTAGCCTTTAATCTCATCAACAAAGGACCTTCCAAAGAGAAGACATTCTTTTGGCTGTGGTTGTTGGCATTTCACATATGATTACATTTTCGCCCTAAAATTTCCCAATGAGATTAAGGCTTACATACAAAGTCTCCTTAACCCTCTTTCAGAATTCTACACCCCCCCCTTCCCCACTTTCACACAGCTTCTGAGGGATGCCAGCTGCTGGCAGCTGTGCAACACAAGGCACAAAGCCCTGTCATCTGCCAGAATATACCCGGCTTGCACAATCCCTCGAAACCTCTCCGAGAATGCGTCACCACTGGCGAGTGTACACATGCTTTTCTTCAGGCAAAAGAGACAAAACCCAGCCTTTTTTTTCCCACAAGCTGTTTCCAATATTTCCTTTATCTACTTAGGATCCGGGGAGACAACACCACCGACATCTAGGAAAAAGGCAGCCTAAGAATTTTCTTTGTAATTTTGCTGGGTTTATGGTATGTATTAGAATTTCTCCTGACTTTGAAACAGAGATATTTCTCAAATACCTGGAAGTTCTAAGCCTCGAACCTAATTCCTAATTCCAGCATGCCACTGATGGTGAGAGTTTACTGTCAATGGCTAGGCATAGGGTTTAGAACCTGTGAGTGTACAGTTTTTATTGCCTAGACTGCTTGCTCACCCCTCTGAGCATTAGAAATGACCCATTCTTGGCACGGAGAGCCACAGGAAGATGGGGCTCATTTTTCTCTGTGGCATGATTTGTCGCTGTGAGGAATGGCAACAGGTAGATGAATGCTCATTCTCAACACATCATAGGAGATGGGAAGTAAGGCATGTAGATCTTTCTACTGTCAAGTAGACACTTGATTAGTACTTCCAGACATTTTGACACTGCACTGCTAAGAAAAGGAATAAGTGTCAGAAGAGGGGACACTTGAAGAAGAAGCTAAAAACAACACATATTTATTTCCTTGGTGAAAGGAAGAATTTAAGGTGGGAGAAGAAGAAAAGGCTACTTCTCCCTTTCCAGATAAGGCTGCTGAGATTCAAGGTATTAAATATTGTGCTGCTAAGGGCAAGATGCTGAACGCATAGGTCTTGTTCTCAATTCCCCAAAACTTCGACAGACAATATGACTGTTCTATCCATGGAAAAAGATGAACACGAAAAGGAAAAGGTGTTGGAAGATGGTGTGGGAATACAGAAATAAAGTAGTTAGCAGGAAAGAGTCTGATGGCGAAGAGGAAGTAGATAGGAACCTTGTTTTATTTCATAGTCTCAGCCAAAAAGTCTGTCTTTAGCTGCCCATGGGAGGAGGCTGCATGGAGAGCCTGAAGCAGAGATCTGTAAGGGCCATGTGAGGAATGCAACTCGAGCCAATGCAGCAAGGAAGATAACCATTGAACAGCTTTGGAGATAGACATGCCAGGTTGCAACCCCAGTTCTCAGTTTCTGAACCCATGTGCTGAGCAAGTACCTTCCTCTCCTGGTTCCCATGTTGTAGCTACCAGGTGAGGAGGTGAAAGCCCTCAGGACGGGTTACAGACAGCAGCACACTGGGTCAAAACCAGTTATGCTTGGCAACCAGTAAGGGGTGGAACTTTTTAAACAATGGGGGAAAGAAAATCAAAAGAACATTTGTGACTAATGAAATTCCTATGAAATGCTCATGCTACTGTCCACCAATACAGTTTATACTGGAACTTCACCATGTTTTCCTCTTACCCATATGACTGCTGGATGCTTATGTACTACATCCATGTACTACATACATGCTTATGGTAGAACTGAGAAGAAACATAGGAGACCTCGTGTGACCTTGTCATTCTTTGTACCTCTTCCCAACCGCACCATAAGAGCCATCAAGGCTGCCTTGATGACATTTTAAGTTAGGCTTCTATCACCTCTAGATAACACACCACGTTCCCTCACATTTAAAGCAAGGTCTAGGAAGACAAGATGCCCTGATATGTAAGCGAAGTATTTATTTCCTGTCGTTCAGAGTTCTTTCTGCCTTGAGGGCATTGGCCCATTCTGTACCCCCAAAGACCTGCAATGTAGAAATCTATGGTTCTGCTTAGTTCCATTTTGTTTTAGTTTATTTAGACCCAGAGTACCATTACTATTATTTTAGAATAGAAAACAGACACTTCCTTCTCTTTCTTTCTTTCTTTCTTTCTTTTTCTTTCTTTCTTTCTTTCTTTCTTTCTTTCTTTCTTTCTTTCTTTCTTTCTTTTTCTTTCTTTTCCTTCCTTCCTTCCTTCCTTCCTTCCTTCCTTCCTTCCTTCTTTCTCTTTCTTTCTTTCTTTCTTTCTTTCTTTCTTTCTTTCTTTCTTTCTTATGTATATTGTTCTTTTACCTGTATGTATCTGTGTGAAGGTGTCAGATCCCCTGAAACTGGAGTTAGAGACAGTTGTTAGCTGCCATGTAGGTGCTAGGAGTTGCATCTGGGTCCTCTGAAAGAGCAGCCAGTGCTCTTAAACCCCGAGTCATCTCTTCAGCCCCAGAAACTCTTCTTATCCAATCAGAACCCTTAGGAAACTACAAGCCAAGCAGAAGGAGTGCCTGACCACGGGTCTTTGTATGTTCACACCTGAATTCTCTGCAGCCCTGTCTTAGAAGTCCTGGACAAACCAACAGTCTCAATTTCACTTGGTTTCTTCATGGAGTTGGTATGGACACCCTTTTGCCTGTCTCATGGAGTAGATGAGAAATTAGACAAAATCAGAACATGGGACACTTTCTCTACAAGGGTGGACAACATGGATTTCTCAAAAGATGAGGGTCTAGATAGAGAACTCATGGGATAGACTTGCCTCCATGACCTTAGGAGACAGCAGTGACCTGCACTCAACCCTCCCAGAGCCTGACCCCTAACTCCTGTGAGATACCTACCATGGAACACAAGCATGTATGGCCCTGCAGGCATTGGTACGTACATGTGGATGTATTTATAATTTGTAAGAATAACAACATGGAAAAAAGTTATATGGGTTGTCTCACACCACTACCTCATCTAGCATATTAAATCTCCCAAGCCCCACGACCTCTATTAGCAGGCACAACGCTGCTCCTGGCCTCTGGTGCTGCCTCCTTTCCCCCTTTTTGACTCTACATTCCAGGGAAGGAAAGATAATTCTCCGCTGTGTCTGTTCTACTGAGGGCCTGGGTGCCTGAACGGCATTGCACATTGACAGTGTGAAGGTAGCAGCCATGCCCTTCCCTCCCCAGAAGAACGCAGGGTGCTCTCTGGTTTCCCAGCGTGTTGCCCATCCTCGGCCATGCGAGAGTGAGAAGGATTTCTTATGACATGTTTTCAACATGCTCCCAAGCTAGGGCCTGGTGCCAAGGAATGAGAACATAGAATAAATAAAACTGTAAAACCAACCAAAAACCAACAGCAGCCAGAGCCAGGCTAGGGGAATCAGTTTACAGTGCAGGCCCATGAGGCAAAGGAGACTCTCTCTTTATGATAACAGTTGCCAGCAATCAGGGTTCACACAAGGCAGGAGCTAGGTGATCATCAGGCCTATTCATTTTACTACAACTGATTCACAGCTTGCCACAGCCCATCTCATACCCAGCGGGAACAAGGACACCTCACAACATCGCCAGGAACAGCTCAACTGGGCAGTGGCAGTTTTCTCTGCTCCTCATTTGCCTCGAGGGACCCAGGTGCCAACCTCAGCCGGCCTACCTGGGTCTGCCTTGTCTCCCTAGCCTGTCTGCTAGCAAAACAGGTACCGAATTTATAAAGAGATGCCAGTTCCCCCATATGGGAAGAGAGGCAAGTGGAGGTGATTCTGGGACAACTGCCACAGGAGATGGTGTTGCCTTCAAGGCCTAAGAGCGGAGGCACCATGTAAACTCAGTCTATGCTACTCCAGGGCTTAAGTGCTTCTCAACTATAGTGCCTCTGGAACTAAAGAGCTGACCTCCTGTGGCACCACGCACAGCTGGCTCCTGCAGCACCATGCAGAGTCGGCCTCCTGCCACCCATCATAGTATGTTACAAGGCCTTAGCCCTACCTCAAAATTTCAAGGCTAAATAAATAAAGAAATAAATAAACTTTTTATATAATGCTTTAAGATGTGTTTTTGATTCTTTACTAAACTTTCTGATTTTTTTCTACTATGTACAAAAATGTAATGAATGGCAAAAATGAATAGTGGGTGTAGTAAGTGAAACTTGTCCAGTAAAGATGACCATTAAAACTTTTAGTCTGGGACTCAGTCCTGGGGTTTCCTCTCAACAAAGTTCATGGGATGCCTTTGGTCACAAATAACATTTCTTTTTACTTCTGGGTCTAATGCGTTTACCAGATTCATTTAGAGAAGTGACCTTCTCTCCCAAAGAGTGTAACAATCTTTCCAAGAAATCAGTTGCTACCACTCTGACAGAGATCCTAAAATTCTGCTTAGGGACAGGCAGAGTCTGAAGTTGTCTGTACCCCGTGACCTCTGACCCACACACTCAAAGGAGGGCCTGACTTATGAGCATGCACAGTGTTAAACAAGCCAGGGTAGCCCTAGGGTTGCGTGGACCTTCATGAATGTTGAAGGGGATTGGAAGGGTACCTCCTACAGACTCTTCAGTGACTTTGTCATGTTGGGACATGCAGTAAGGCGAGTGTGGTCCCGTGTTCATAAAACAGCATCTGCTTAGGGATATGGGACCTGAAATCCAGACCCTGTAACCCCACAAGGATGAGCCACTTGGCTGAAGGCCCAACTCAACAGAAGCTCTCAGCTGATATATGCTATTGATACTCCTATTAACAGTGTTCATTCTGGAAAACAAAGCTAAAGGGATACAATTCCCATCTCACACACTGTCGTGGACAAACACCTTAACAGAAAAGGGAATGGAGGACTTCACCTGAGAACACCTGGTAAGGGAGGCATGAAGCAGAACAGAAGGCAGCCACCCTGGCTGGTGTGCCCAGTGGTGCACAGAGATACTCATTCTTATTGTGGGTGGTGTCTGGCTTTCCCATTTGTTGGCGCTTGTGGAGATGTTTGAAAAGGAGGCCAAGCCAAAAAGAGAACTATGCTCTAGCCTGTGACAATGCCCACCAGTAAGATGGCTGCAAGACTGACCTCTGGGAGTATCTAGGAGCAGTGGTGAAGGCTGAGAAAACATTTCAGGAGGGATCCTGAATACTGTCACTGAAAATGCCACACTGACCACATATTCTAATACTGATGTTGTGGGGGAGCTCGGATCTATATGCAGGGTAGAATGAAGTCCTGTCCTCATCTAGGGCCTGTGTTCTGTAAACTCCTCACCTTTCTGGGAACTGGGGATCCTTTGAGAAACAGTATGTATAATGTATAAGGTCTTAATTATACAAAAGCTATGGGGAAGGACTGTCACCAATGGTCACACCTATTGTTCTGGTATTTACCAACACAGTAAGGGCTCACTGACCCTGGCATCTCTCTGCACTGACTCTGGTGCCTCTCCCTGCTCTGACCCACGGCACACTGTAGGCTGGATTCTACACTGTGTAGAGTCTTCTTCTTCTTCTTCTTCTTCTTCTTCTTCTTCTTCTTCTTCTTCTTCTTCTTCTTCTCTTTTTGAAATTCAGTATTTCATATTCCATTTACTCATATCTGCATCTCTGATTAATTTCACCAGATGTGAGCATCTGGATTCCTCCAAGATTTGTCCCCTTCCTATCCTTCTTTAGGACATTTGTATGATTTTTTTTCTTAACCTCACTGGTGTTTCCAACACCTCTCAAATTAGTGTTATCTGTGGGTTCCTCTACTTGCTCTTTTTTCCTCTTTACAGATCATTAATAAAGAGGTTAAGTAAGACCAGACCACCACCACGCTCAGAAGCAAATGACAAGGGAGGGCAAGAGGCAGAGAGCTCCCTGTGCACGAGCTCTGGCTGAGGGAGGATGCAGCACAATGCCACAATGCTCTGCTAGTTGCCTCCTAAGTTAGCCCATGGTCACCTATTACTACTACCTGTTTATGTCTCCTCAGCCAGGTTCCAGGCTCCGAGAGTGCGAGCATATCTAAGCCACATGCACAACTGTGCCAGGTGCTAGGTAACATGGATGGTCCCAGAAAAGCCACAGCACAAGTATCCTATCGCCTCTGTCCTGCTGGGGATTGCCTTCCTCAGTCAGCCTAAGCCACCACACTGGAGTGCAGGGATTGCTGGACTGAGAAAACATGGCCCTCTGCTCCCTCCCAACTCACCCAGGCCGCAAGTGTTCATCAAATATTCCCTGGCTTTTCATGTTACTACTCATTAGATTTTTCTTTTACCTGAAAGAAAGTCTTTGTTAAAAGTTTTTAAAGCTTTTTTTTTTGTTGAAACTTAAAAAAAAAATTTAAAAACTTTTTTGTTAAGCCTTTTGTTAAAACAAACCAAAAATTCTTCTATAAAACTCAAGTATCAAAGACAGGACAAAATAAGAAAATCAAAAGATAATTGGAAAGGGTGTGTTTTATTTTTTTGGGGTGGTAAACATACCTGCTAGAAAACATGGAGGTAACTCAGGTTTTTCTGTGCTCACAAGAATTCATTTCCCAGTTTGATTTTCCCTTTCTTCTGCCTTTTCTCTCATCTCCTCAATTCACTAGCCCCACAGCCTCACTCACAATCTTTAGCTGGCAGATGGAGTTATATACTTACAGGGGCCCCTGGAGCAAAATGTACAGTGACACTCTGGCTAATATTGAGCCCCAGGCATGCTGAGGCACCATACCTACCTCAGCTTATCTGTCCCACAGCCCTTTGAGCCATGTACAATGTCCACCAAAAGAGGAAACAGACAGCCAGATTGCTAAAGTACCTGCACAGGTCACCCAGCCTAGCCCAGCAGGGCTGGGTCAAAGCCCAGGCCTGCCCACATTCAGAAATCATGCTGGGACCTGGAGGTGCGCAGCTCTTCCCTGAACCTCTGAATGTCTACTGAGGATCACATATGCTCTTTGGAAGGAACAGGCCCACATCCACATGGGCATCCGTTGACCACGGCAGCACATCTGTACACTCTGCAGGGTTCCTGACAATCCGTACATACAATGTCCATATTCTAACTCTGAACGGTAGCTTCACTTTCTGCTCAGACAGAAGACAAAAATATACAGATGGCTTCCAGAAGAATAATTAAAACAGAGATAGTAGCAATGGAGACAGAAGTGAAGCTTAAAACACCTCACTCTGTTCAGAAATTGATTTTGCAGCTGGAAGCAGAGAAGAGTGTCATGACCATTCTGCAATATCTCAAAATTGCTTCTGGTTATTTCCCGTCGTGGGTCGTGACAAGAGAGTTGAAATTTTCTTCTGCGGGACAGAAGAAGATGCTCAAGTTCAAGATGGAAAGCCAAGCACCAGAAACAGCAAGATCCCATGAGACAAGCTTTCCTGATCAACTGCTGGAAACCTGCTGATCTGAGGGGGGCAGCAAAAGACATCAGCACTGCTCCCCACTCTCCCTGGACCTGTTGGCCTCCTACAACCTCTATGCTTCCTTGTCTATAGAACAGCCTCCCCATACGCATCTCCTCAACCCATTATTTACTATTATTACTACTATTGTTATTTTGCACGGTGCTGGGAAAGAGCATACTCTTATGAATAGCAGCGTGGCCATTAGCATTGAGTTAGAACCTTAGTCCTTATTTGTAGGTTGTTTTTTAACTACTAGAGGTATCACTAAGTAGCCCAAGATGGCTTTGCAATGGTGATCTACCTGCCTCAGCATCGCAAATAGCTGAGATTGTAAGCCTGTGCCACAAAACAGCATTGTGTTTTCACAATCATTGGTAGCTAAGGTCTCTCCTTTCCTTGGGAGAAGCCATGGAATTAAAGTTGGACTTTAGTCATACTTTAAACTCAGCTTGCATTCCACTATAACCAGAGCCCAAAGACTCCCATATGCTGCCACACAGGCAAATGGTAAAGAGCACAGGTCAGAAGCCTACATGGATGTGCCTTGGCCACGATGATCGGACGCCTGGAGAAAAAAGGAGTCCTGGATCCCTACCCAGCCCTTTGATACCTACAGAGGCATTCAAAGTTTCATCCTTTATTTGGCCTCTTCATCCAGTCCTCCTGGCTTCATTTCCTAGTGCTTTTCTCCAATTTGCGCACTTGTCTGCATCTGCACTGCCACTGGCCTGGGTCAGCTGCATCAGTTCTCTCAGATGATAGGATGGGCTCTACTTCTGCTTTTTTTTTTTTTTTCCAGGAAAAGGTAGCCTTTGCATAGCAGCCAGGGCTGTTGTCCATCTACCACAAAAAGTGAATTATGTCGTGGCCCTGCTTAAGCTCTTCCAGTGTCTACTCATTTTTCTCAGGCTAGAGTCTGAACCTTTTATTTGGCCCTAACGGTCTTATGCTGTCTGGCCATTTCCCACCTCTCTGCCGCAATCTCTGTTTTGTGTTCCACTCAAATGCTTTCCAGAAAGGTTGGCCTGCTCTCAGCTCTCTGTGTACCTGCTTCTACCTAGTGAATAAACACATACTTATGCATGGTATACTTTGACTCTTTCAAGACTTGGTTTAAAACCCACTTTCTTAGAGGAAAGTCACAGAACACCCTTATCCAATGAGGTCCTCTTACAATCAGTATCTTCCTGGTTTCTACCCAAGCAACGATCAAAATTTGTAAGATAACCAGTAACGTGTTTAATCATTTATGTTCTATTTTTCTTTACATGGTAAGATTCACAGGGGATCATTGCATTTACTTTATTTACCATTATTATCCTTGCAGGTTACCAAGAACTTAACCATTTGATGAATAAGTAAAAGCAAACTTATGAATGAATGAATGTCTTAATATCCAATGGTACAGGGTAGAACTCGATCAGCCTAATAGCCAGAGAGACCTAAACCAAACAGAAGCAGCAGCAAGTATTTTATCAGAGGAGGCAGGGGAGAAAACCCTGGAGGAAGGGGAGGAGCAAGAGGCTGCTTGCAAGACTTGCTTTCAGCCACTCCGTCTCTCCAACTCCAGGATAAGCATGGGCCTTCTGTGTGCAGGGAGAAGCAAGGACTATATGAACTCCACAGCTGCAGTGAGACACCTTTTGATGTGCTGAGGTCCCCTGACCCTTACACACTTCCGTGTGTAAAATCCTCTGCCTATGTTTAAATGTTGTGTCTGTTGATGATGTCACACCGCTCCCATTCTTCATTTGTATCACGATGTTTCTACCAGCGCCACGATCCCACACCAGAACTTGCTAATGTTGCATTTGTGTTCCTTTTTTATCACATATGCTTTCAATAGAGAAAGGTGTGCCTGCCTTTCTGATGATTTGAGAAATAAAAACGATGACCTCTGCATGCTCAATTATAAGATAGCAAGAGTTCAAAAAGCTTAGGGTCAAAGCAAATGTGGCAGTAGGTCTTAAGGTACCCTAATTTGGTCTCCTAGTGTCCCATTTTCTTGAGTGTTTACAGACAAAAGCACTACTAAGAAAAGCACCTTCATTCAATGAAGATGAAGAGTTACTGGTTGATGCCTAAGCCTGTCACGCCGGGGGGGTTTCCCTAAGGAAATCAATGTAGAAATGAACAGCTGCCTTTTCTGACTTTATGAAATAAGGAAGGTGATGTAGTTAAGGCTCCTTCCACACATCTTCACACTTAAAAGTGCATGTGTTGAGGGGGAAAGTCCAGTGGTTGCAAACACACACCACAGGAATGCCCACAAGGACAACTTGGTGGAAATGCATCGCCAGGTAGTTCCTAGGTACAAGGAAACAGGGAGGCTGAACCAACTGGTTGGGGTGGGGGGCAGTGAGCAGAGAGCAGCAACCAGTCAGAGGGTGCAGGAATACATGCTATACACAAACTGCCCTAACTTTGCTCTTTGTGGGATCCATTGCAAAATGAAAACATAGAACCCATGGTTAGGAAGGCTTAAGCATCTCACAGTAATGACATAGACCTTAAACTAGGAGTGGATCCAACCCTTCGAAGTACAGGGCCCTTGGAGTGCACAGGCTGCCGCCTGATGAAGCCAGGTTTGACCAGGAGGATTAAAGGTGGAGCAAGGTTAATTCTAGGGACCATTGAAACTCCTTAGAAAAGCAAACTTCCCTAGTACACTTTGCTCTCATAAAATACCACTCTTGGATGATCACAGGAAGACAAATAAATCAGGCCGGGGCCTCCCATTTAGAAGTGGCGATAGAAGGAGGAGCTGCTGGGCTGATATACTAATTCCAATTTGTTATAAATTCTAGAGCAATTTGACTTAAATTATGATTCATTTCAGCACCAGGACTCCAGTTTCAAGTGAAGTCCTCTGATGCTGTTATGAGCATATAACTGGTGCATACACAAAGAGCATGTTGTAATGTTTCTTTTATAAGTGCTATAAATCAAAGCATTCAAAACAGTTAGTTTTTAATGCACCATTATTATTCATCTCTAGTTATAAATTTAATGTCTCTTTAGGCCTCAGAGATTGTAATACAACCAGAAACATGTGATGGTTGTTCAAAAATAGAAGGTTACCCCACTACCTCATTATTTCAACTCTTAAAGATACAGCTTTAAAAGTCTGAGCACACTTGTTTAAAGGAGTCCCAAAGAAAGACAGCAGTTTCCCCCAGAAGTCTATAAAAATTTATTATAACATATTAAAGTAGAATATTATATCTGAATTTTCTGAAGACAGTTGTTTTCTGGGATGCACAGTGTTGGGGGAACTTAACAGAGCAATAAAGGGATAGGGACTTAACACTATTCTCTATATTTGCTTTGATCCAAATAAGATTTTCTATGGGTCTTAGAGCTGGTTCTGTTCTGAGAGGGGCACAGGAAACATCAGAATAGATGTCCTAAATCCTGTGAAAAAGCAGTCATCATTCAGGAAGAGACACAAGTACAGCCTAACTACCTAACATTTGCTTATTGCAAAAGACCACTTCACAGAAGAGCCCCAAGTGCCAGGCCCCTTCGTAAGACCATCCCCAAACCTGTGGAGCCTTCCTGTGCCTACACTTTCTTGGTGTGTTTGCTGGTAAATGTTCTCTGTTTGCTTTTCGATGTTAAAAACCCTTTCTATTTAATATTATCATAGGTAAGTATATATTTTGTTTGCTTCCCTATGTCAAGTCTTTCCAATGCTATGTCTTCATGTTTTCCCTGGAGAGGCTGTTAAGTTTTTGACTCTTGCCTATGGTGGTACCCTGGTGTCACCACCTCCTTATATGGGCAAGCTTTCCTCTTGATCTCCTCAGCATCTAGAGTGTTCATGACAGTACTGCATCCCTATTTACTCAGGAAGAAGAGACAAGAACTCTGAATGGTAGGTTTTACTGGCATGACATGGCTCCTGGGGTGACATCTTTACTGTGCTTACAGATGCCCTACCCCAAAACTAGTGCCTATACATTTCCTGCCACAAGAACCATCAAAGCCAACTGGCACATGCATGAGACTTACAGTAGGTTCAACAAAGAAGTGAAACACAGTAGTGAAACTAACACCCAAGGGTGAAACATACCAGTTTGGGGTTAAATTTTCAAGGACTGCACTGCCATGCTATAGAAAGGCAGAATTTGAGAAAATACACACATCTAATTATTCTAAGAGTTGTCTCAATGTCGGTTCCTTAGCACTGTGATAGTTCATGTTTATCCTAGAACAAAGATCAGCATGGGAAATACCTGCTGACCAGAAAAAAATTACCCCAGTACAAAGTCTACCAGGTTTCTTGTTCTGAACAAAATGTCATATGCAGTGTCATCAAGTTCAACAGCATATCCATGTCACCATACACACACTAAACTCCAGGGAGTTCTGGCTTAATGGTAAACATTCTTACTGTGTTGGAGAAGAACAATTCCTAGCAGGCAAAGTTCAGTGTTCCATTTCTAACTGTGTGTATTTACATACACCCTTACTCAATCACAGTGAAGAAGACAAAACAAAGTAAAATAAAAGGAGGGTTCTTCACTGCCAAGATCAGCTTTGAAAAGAAGCAGAAGCCCTCTATAAAATGCAATGCACATAATTAATAATGCAAATGCCCTTAGAAGTTCAAGTTTTAATCAAAGCCACAGATTAAATGCCACTAAGACCTCCTGTAGCAACACATCCATTCTAACCTACTGCAAGAATTAGTTATACATTCACCATGATTATGCCTTGATCCTCGTGTCTTCTTCAGAACCACCACAGAAGGGACAGTACAATCCATTCAACAGGCTTCTTAGAGATGACCATTTCAGCTTCATGAAGATACATACTTTTATTTTCCTTATTCCTCACCAAACATTTGGCACAACCAGAAAGACATGAGAGTCACGCCACACTGGTATAGCTGGTAAAGCAAGCAGTCGGCTGCAAACCATGACTGCAGAATTGCGACATTTTTTGAGTCTACAATCATGCCTTAGAAGAGTGTACATGAATCCTAAGGGCATAGTTTACATCTGAAAGACACAGAAACATTTGGATTGTGCTAAACCCAGCCCCAACAAGGCAGAGCAACAATGTGGTGAGGGTAGGAGGGGGGAGGCAAGGTGGGAGGGTCTGGGTTCTTGGGAATGGTCAGAGCACGCGGCCATTCTGCGCTCATGGAACATGGTAGCGAACACAGGACACAACCACAAACGTTAGCGAGCACAACTGAGCACACACACAATACAACACTAGAATGCAAACTCTTTTTTTTTTTTTTTAAGAAAAATGATAGAAAAGATGGTTTCTCACCCCTCAAAACAAAACTGGAACTTTGGTTTACAGGCCCGGCTATGCCCATATGCCCTCCTCGTCATCCTGCGGCCGGCCCGAGGTGGGGAGGTGCACAGAGAGGAGGTGCGCCAGAATGAAAGAAGAGAAGGTTAGTCACACCGACATGCATGGAAAGGCACATGAATCTGCACTTTCTGTTTCATCTTAAAGAGTATGGGAAAAAAAAATCCACAGTAACTTAAGTTCCACATCACTGGCTTGTCAAAGGCATAACCAAGTTTTGTATCTATGGCAACCCCACACAAAAACATTCCACCTACTCAAGCTGTGACTCTGTCAAGACTGGATTAGGAGATTAAAATTAGTCTATATTAGCAGATGATTATTTTTCTGGAAAGCATGCAATCTGAATTGCATATGCCTAAGGTGGATTAAGCCTTTAAAGTAAGCAGAGAAGTAATTATAGTAATCAAATACCCTTAATTTCTTTTAAGCTTAAAGTATCAATAAAAGCTGAAGAAGAATTAAGAAAAAACCTAGTTACTTAGGTGGAATAAGCTCTTTAGCATGCGATAGCTCACATTGGTTATTTTATAATGTTTCCAGCACACTGCAGTCGTACTTGTTGGCCTCTATTTGGTGCTCATGGAGAAAGGTGTACATACGTTGAATGACTGATTTTACAATAAAAAGTTTAAAAGTGTAAACTTTC
The DNA here is from genome assembly GCF_030254825.1 of Meriones unguiculatus. Taxonomy (NCBI): domain Eukaryota; kingdom Metazoa; phylum Chordata; class Mammalia; order Rodentia; family Muridae; genus Meriones; species Meriones unguiculatus. Next base: position 6,194,819 of record NC_083357.1, on the reverse strand, counting down.
ATTTCAGCAGAATGCTTGCAGAAAGGATGTTGTTTAGTTTCACATTGTGTTCAGCCATGGATAAACAGAAACTAGTTTGGTTTGAATTCTAGTTGACTATGTTTCCACAATGGCTCTGGCTAACTTCCAGAGAAGTGGCCAGTAAGCAGGGAAATAAAATTCTTGTAGACAGTAGTATATGCTTCATGGCAAAGTCACAGCTGTGCATCTAAACAAGCAGGTGAGGCGGAGTGTCCACATGCTGGCCCCACACGTCTTCTGAGAGCAACTCGCCAATGACAGTGGACTTGGTCAGAACTGTATCTTTGTTTTGAAAACTGGAAGTAAGGAGGAAAGTAACTGGGAACGCTTTTCCACACTTGGATCCGTACTATAGCAGGTGTTGGAGGGAGTAGTAGGTTGGGGTATATGGAAACACCACTATCCTAGACCTCTGAAACCAGGAATTTCACACAATTCAATATGTGCTTTCATATCCTTTAGTAAGCCAAGGTAATTTTTATCTACTTTAGGGTTTATATGTATACTCTTTGAACTGATTCCCAATACAGTTTTTTTTAACTTTGTTTCTCTTATGCATTGAAAATATTATTTTGAGAAAAGGTCCAGAGACTTCAGACTGCCAAAAGCATCAGTGTTTCAGAAAACACAAGGATCCCCATGGGACCTGAGTCAATCAAGAGCGTTTGAACGGGATGAGTCAGTATGAACCTTCAGAAATTCTTTTGCAGAAAGCAAGTACAGAGATCGATTTGGAGGAGTGTATGTACTTCCTAGCCAGTGTTCTGGCAATACAGTCCTTTATCCCTACAGGACTGAGGAAAGTACGCTGTCACACTAGCTGAACTTTCTATCTCTGGAGAAAAGCAAACTTGATGTTCCCTTTTAAACCTTCCAGCAGGACAGCCCAGGGCAGTATTAAGGAAGCTTTGAGGACCTAGCAAGCTGTAAGACTCAATGCAGAATTTCAGTGGGTATGTCTGTAAACATATTCTCTGAATAGAGGCCCTGACCTTCATCATAAGGTTATTGACCCCCAATATCAGGTCTTTAAGAAAATTCCCAGGCACAGAAAGATGCTACAATTTGCCAGTTACAAAACAAAATTGGAGGTTTTCTGTAAAATGCAGCCCACAGCCCCTGCTGACCGCTTTCTAAATGGCTGTCAAATAACTTTGCTTGCAGAGCAATTTATTTCATTTTGCATTTAAAACACAACAGCACATTTACATGGAGTTTGTTCCAAGTCCATTCATATAGGGTTTCAATTTCAAAAGGAGAAGAAAGAGAAGCCAATGCCACCAAAATCTGCCACTACTTTCTGAACAGTGAACTGCGGTCTAATGCAAATCACTTTTAGCAAATTAAATATATTAAAGAGTGGTAATTAATTATGATTGAAACAGACAGGAGTTGTAGCTTGAAAATATACACTGCCAATATCACTACTGTTCTTCATCCACCATAGGAATAAAAAGGAGCTCCCAGATGTCGAGGGTTATTAAAAACCAGATGTTGAGCTCGACGGCTTGTACACTAGTGGATAAAGTAAAGAAATATGACAGCCCAGCATAAACTCAGCTAACATTTAACATGGTAGAAACGTGAATACATTCCTCTCATGAACTGAGAATATTACGTATTTTTAAAAGTTCTTCATTTTCAAAAATCAACAAGGTTTTAGAGGAAAATACAAAAGTAAATGGTGGCTATTTCTGGTCTTTTTTTGTCTTCAAAGCATAAACATGAACTGACCCTCATCACCAAGTTCTTTGGGTCAGATAGAGTGTCCACTTGAGGAATAAAAAGCAAAGATGCAGGAGCTAATCTGAGAGGCAGCTCCATGTCTTCCAAACATATGCAGCTGTCTGACTGCTCCCTGCTTGCCTCTCTTTATGCAAATATTAGGCTTTTCAGAAACCTAACCCCACAAAAAAGTAAATTTGAAGATCAGAAAAAAAAAATTAAAAACCAAGTACAAACAACAACAAAACAGATAAAGACCCTTGATCCCTAACTTGCTACCACATCATTTGGAGATGCTTAGAGTTTTAAGATGCATTATTGAGTCTGTTTCCTCGTCTGGAGTTTCTGCTTCCAGATCTACTCTGTGGTGGCTTTTCTAGATGTTGACTGCTGTTTGATCCCCGGCGTGTCCTCTGTGAGCAATTGCTCTGCTGGAAGTTGGCAAAATATCTAGATGGGAAGAGGCTGCTCTGGTCCATCAGCCATCTGTTTGCTTTTGTCTACAGCATCTGAAACTGGGAATGGGCTCTGTGTATTGGAGCCCAGAGAAGAGAGACTACAGACAGCCAGTTTGGAGGTTAGGAGAGGCTTAACTGTCAAACAACCCCAGAATGCAGCTACAGCTTCAAGGATGATGTGATGGACAAGAAGCCTTGATGGAAACCCTACAGTCCAGATGCCGGGCTCTAATGGGATTCTCTAAATACTGAGATAAAACAAATTCCTCTCTAGGTGGGCTGCTCACCGTGGGTTCATTGATGACAAGATCTAGAAACAAAGGAACTGAGTCACTGTTGACAAGACAAAAGGCTAGCTGGTGTGTGTGTATGTGTGTGTGTGTGTGTGTGTTTGGGGGGAGTGTCATTTATTAGCTCATCAAGGAAGCTCTGAACAGGAACCTGATGGTCTGGCATGATAAACAACCCATGGTAAGGCTTTACTTGGTCTCTATCTTGAAGTGTTAGGTAAAGCAGGTAGGCAAAACCAAGCTGGTTAGGTTTTCTAAAACATCTGTAGTCCTTCTTGAGTAATTAGATTGATTTTTTTTTCTCTTAAAACTAGAGTATTAAGTTTCTAATGAAGACTTTATTGCCATACTTATCTTAACTAGAAAATGGATGGAATCAAGGGAGAGCCAGTGACTAACTCATGGCTTTTGTGGGAACTTAATACTGTCTACAAGAAAGTAAGGCTTGCCTCCTCTTCAAAAGATTTTCCTGTGTGGGAACAGGTCAGTTTGAGCAGTCTCCGGACTTTCCCTTACCCATACTTCTTTAAAACTTTGAGTCACAAAAGCAGGGCTATAGTGTAGGGTCCAGGACATACACTGAGCCTGGGTTTCCGAAAATAACATCCTCTTGACATTTCCAGCTGCAGAGTGTGTGAAGGAAAACAGGCTCAGAGAAAGCCTGTTCACGTCCAAACCTTCCCTCTAAAGACTGCTTATTCATTTCTTTTATCTGTCCTGTTTTGGATGCGTGGCTCGTGGATATAATCTCTACCCTGGTGATGGAGTCAGGTGCAGCTGTGACTTGCATTTGCTTCCACCTACAGGACCCAGCAGCAGCATCCCAAAGAATGAGAAAGCCTCGGCCAGCTCCACGTCCACGTCCCTGGCTGCTTTAAGTATAAACGCTTTCTCATTTCTGAGCGGTTTCAAAGCTGCCTCTTCTGGGTGCCTCTTCTGGGTCAGAGAGAGTGCTCACAGCCAGCTGTTTTTCTCTGCTAAGTTTCTCTATAGCCCCAGACACAGGTGTCAGGTAGATTTTTGTACAGATGTAGGAAGCTGAACAGAGAGGAAGAGGAGGCAAACCACCAAAGAACACCTGGCCGGGTGCTGTGGAGCCAAGGTAAAATTCCAGACTGCGCAAGTACAAAAGTGTACAGCTCTGACCCTGCCAGAGCTGAATCCTAGAGAGCACATTTGAACCTCCCTCTGTGGTGTAGGCTGACTCAGTGTAGCTCAGCTCTGTAGTACTCTGGACCATGCACTGCCCTCCTCCCCGGATGATCCCACCTGATGGATGATGCTACAACCTAACTAGATCCTCTGACTCTTGGAAGAAAAGGGTCCTCACAGACCATGGGACTTATTCACATAGACATATCAGCAGTACCTCAGCAAAAGTTTCAAGGTCTCTGTGGGGGAAGGACAGTGTCTTCACTCTTTTCAGGCTGCCTGACTGATTGGTTCTCAGCCATAGGAGCCATGTTGCTCATGTGAATGAGCAGCATTGCTGCCGGTTCTGTTCTTGCTTTTTTTAAATTTATTTTTAATTTATTATTATTTTTTAAACGAACCTTCTGAAAGAGAACGCTGCCTGACTTCCAGAGTTGCTAAGGTGAGGATCACTTCATGTGTCCACAGAATGTTTTGCCCTTTCCACCACATCAGCTCCATCCTTCCCTGCTTCCCTCTTCTTACCCCACCTAGTCAAGGAAGAAGCGTCCCTGCCTGGTTTGGGGGATGACTGGTGTGGCTCGCCTGTGACTGGGGCACTTCCCAGGGGAGAGGCAGACTGGACAGCCCTTGGAGATAGGTGGACTCATCTCAGGAAGCCCGAGGCAAGGCCATACAGGAACACTCTTGCTGAGCCACCAAGAACATTACAGACACTACGGTGGCAGCCTTTCTCCTTCAGTTTTAACTTGACATCTTTGGGTACTCACTCAAAATTTTAGTAGCATAAAAGAAGTTTGTTTGTTTTTGTTTTTTTCTTTCAAGGGAAGGACCCAGTAATTACAATCCAGTAACGATCCAGGAAAACTGCTGGAAGACTCTCCAGTGAGAGTCTTTGTGCCCCCATCATTATTTGGGGTCACATCTGCTAAAAGCCAAGCCACTGCCAGATAGCAATGGAAAAGGGGCAGGAGTGAAAACAGGCTTTAGTTTTTCTCCTTCATCTATCAGTCATGAACACTTGGCTTTGTTAAATAGTAAAACTTTGTTTTTAACATAGCTCTTGTTGGATTGTTTCCTGGCTGGTGGGCCACCAAATCTAGATTTTTGACTTTGCATTCCTCAGTTGCTTACAGAAAACTAAAAAGGAGGGGGAATACATGCAGTGCCCATACTTCATGGGGTACTGTGAGAATTAAATAGGAGAATGAAAATCAAGCTGCTTCTAACTAGGCACATCATTTGTATTCAGAGCATTCTGGAGTTGCTCACTATGACCCAACAAATGACTGATGTTACACTAATGTCAGTCTATATAATGCATGTACAGAAACAAGCTAACACAAAAGAGAGCCATAATCATTTCAACATCTCTAGGCTGCTCAAAGCTAGAGTTTTCTAAGCTCATTAGTAGATAGACACCTGAATGCAAATGTGTATCATGCCATTATTTCGTGAATAAGTTTTTTTTTAAATAACCTGCAGACTTTGTGAGTGAGCACAGTGTATATTAAATGATGCTTCCAGCTCCTTTCCTTTTGCTGTTCCCTTATCTTTGAAGAGCTGCAAGTGCCTGGAGTGTGTAAGTCAAGCATGATCCTTATTACATCAGTTAAAGGGGGAAAAGGGAGGCAGTGGTATTCAGCAATATAAAATGGATTTCCCTGCTTCCCGGCACTTCAAGGTTGGCCACCCCCTTTCAATAGAGAGTTGACATGCTGCCTGTTAGACAAATGTGACTGGATTAAAGCAGCACGTTGAAAGGGAATCCAGCCTCTGATGTTGCCAAGCCTGAGTTCCACCTACAGACAGGCTGGGGAGGGTAGGCTGGGCTTGAAAGCCCTGCTGACTGGAAAGACAGGGCAACAAATCTCTTAATGAAGCCCTAATACTGCAAACACAATGCGAAACTAAAACAAACCAGTAAAGAGAAAAAGCCCTGCTATACCCCAAACAGAACAAGAGCAAAATCCTGAATAGGTGCTGGCCTCCTTTGAGGAAAACCCTTTTCTGTCTAGAGTGTCCCAGCACACCAAGCAGCTATGCTCCTTTCCCACACATGAATACTATCTCTGCAGGGTTTATCAGGGCTTGCCTCATGTGCTTACACAGGAGGAATTAACATCACGCCCAGATTAAAGAGCTCTGGCAATAATCTGCAAAGCCAGTTTCCCAGTGCCTGCTAACCGACCTCCTTTCCTGGGCCTGGAACACTTGGGTGAGCTTGCAGCTGCCATTAGAGGGAAGAGGCCCTGAAGTGCCCCCCACAACAACAGCATGTGTCCCATCTCCCTCTTCACCTGTGGCCCCACAGAGTGTCACCCCAGAGCTTCTGCTCTTAAAAGGAAGCAGGCAAATAGACTTCCACTTTCCATTCCCAATGGTGAGAAATGGCAGAGGCCATCTGGTATATATTTCAGTGGCTCTGAGGATTTCTGATAGTCTTTGTGAAGATGAGGGGAAAAGTGGTATTTATGCCAGCTCTTTAGCTCATACATATATTTATTTATTTTTTAAGCTGCTGAGTTTTAAATACAGAATCTTCCAATTTATTTATGACCACAGAGACGGTGGGAAAGTAGCAAGTGGCTCCCAGAACACAGCTCCGTGGACACACTAGGTTTTCACTGGCTCCAGCTCTGAGAAGTCTGGCCCAGGAGCGGCAGTGGTAGAAATCTCTCAACCCTTTTCCCATCCAATAAACATCAGCACCCGGAAGAGAGAGAGCCCTTCATGGGCTGTTGGCTCTGAAGCCAAAGGTCAAGGCTTCTTTCAGAAAAAGGCCATTAAATCAAATTTGCAACACACAAAACAAACAAACAAACAAGCAGAAACAAAACAAAAGGAAAGGTCTTCCTCAGGAAAACTTTAGGCATGGTGGCAAAAATGGATAGTGATACTAAAAGCTAAGGACATACAACTTTTCTCGTCAGGTTACTGCCTGGACAACTAGAAATTATGGTCTTTCTCCTCTCCTCTCCCCTTCCTTTCTCTCCCCTCTACTTCCCCCCCTTTTTTTTCTCTTACCCTCACCCCTGCTGTTCTATAACTACATTTTTTGTAAATTTGATATACAGTGGTTAATTTTTCTTCCATGTAATAAGCATGAAAATACATTTATACACACATATATACAGGAGAGAAATTTCTAGTTAAACATGATCGTGTGAGATTCTTCCATATGTGGTGAAGTCCTTGGTACATCCTGACACATAGCGATACATACATATATACACACAGGCCTCTGTGTATACATTTGTCCCACACCCATTTAACGTCAAAACATAAAATACATTCTTTTTTTCCTTTCCTAAGCAAAGGCTAAGAATAACAACTTTACATATAAAATTCATCTTCTGGGGGACTTGGAACACACTGAACTCTGCCAGAACTCAAAGGGCTTTGCTCTGCCTAATCTACCATTGAAAGCACATGGATACCAATCATAGGCCCCCATCTTACATTTCCCAAAGGGCAGAGGGATCTCAGGAGCTCTCTGATGGCTTTGTCAGAAGTCATAGGGACCAGAGGCAAATGGGAACTGCTGCCTCTCTTTGGGGATATGGATGCTATCGAATTCTTATCGACTACACACAAAATCTAAGAGGAAAGCTTGTGGGTTTTTCCAGACAGAAAACTTATGGGGCCTGGATGGCCACCTGCCTCCAGCCATTACCTCAGTGAGGGTCTACTTTTCTATTTGGCTTCAAATTTCTCTTCCATGGGAATTCTTTGTAGGAGCCTGAGGATTCTACATAGAGCAGGTCCTCAGGTGTGAGGTGTATATGAGGTGGGAGGGCAAGAAGGTAGGAACTCTCCTATTTCCAAAGGTTAGCAAACCTAGAAATCATTGGCTAGTGGAAAGAGAGAACCAAGGACACATCTGGGGTCTCGAAGCCTCAAAACTAAGGCTATAAATGCTGTAGTCCTTGAAGCAGGTCATAGGTCCAGTCACCTGGGCATCAGCCTCTGTGTAAAGGCATCACAGCTCAAAGGCAGGGCATGTTGTATGTATACACAGCAACCAATGGCGGCAGAGAGAGGAGCAATGATCACTGAGCTGAAGACAGAGTCTGGAAACTTGCCAAGTGAAGTGGGTCAAATATTTGTGCAATCGATTTTTGGGGGCTGGATTTGCAGAACAAGCCCTCTAACGTCAAAATGCAAAATGAAAAGGCCAGCATCTGCTGGGGGCTAGCCTCTACCTGAAAGTATCCCACTATTCTAGTTGAATACAAGACAGGCCTGTACCAAGGAAAAAGACTTTGCTTCGGGAACCTTGCTTTCTTTAGGCTCCTGTGTGTGCCAAGGTTCAAGGGTGAGTGTGCAATGGGATATGGGTCCTGGTAGCCTTCTACTAAGAGTGTTCCATGGTCCACAGCTACACTCCTACTCTGGGTCAGGTTTACTTCTACTGGAGAATGTCACTCTGGTGCCCCCATGGCAACAGTAGGGCTTGCAAGAAGCCTTACTTTCATCAGCAAAGTGACATCATGAATAGAAAAGCACAAAGGTGATCAGGGAAAAAGGTATGGAGTGGGATGAGAGTAGAAGGGCACAGAACAGAAGCTTGGACAGAAAGCAACAAAAGTTGGAAAAAATAAGCAAGGAATTGATGAGGTATTTTAATTCAACTTTTGGGGGGAAAGATCACACTATTAGATAAAGTGTACTATAATTCAGCAGGGAAGAAAAAAAAAACACAATTGCATTCTAGAAACCATGGGTCTGATTTGGCCATGCAAGCATAAGGTAGGTGTATATGCACAGAAAAAAAAAAATCCAAATGAATAGCCAGGGGCTTTGCAGCCAATGCACTTAGAGGCATGGGCCCAGAAGATTGTGAGTTTCATGTGTTTATTTTTTTAATTATTTTAAAAACTAAATTCATTTTATTTATGTGTGCCTGTGTATGTATGTCTGTAGGGGGGCACGGTATATGCACATGAGTGCAGGTCCCTGTGGAGGCTATAAGGGGGACTAAGATCCCTCGGAGCTGGAGTGGTAAAGTGTTCTAAGCCACTCAACTCAATGCTGCACATGGAACTCAGGTCCCCTGGAAGAATAGCAAGAGCTCTTAATCACTGAGACATTTCTCCAGCCCAGCTATATGTCTTTAGATCATGAACAATCTCTCCAAGTACCAGTTCTTAACCTGTATAACAGGGACACATCTACCTGTTCTTTTCTTTTTCATATATATTTTGGGAACAAATTACTCAAGAAACATTTGTTAATGTGCAATCAGAAGTCAGGTGTGCATGTGCATTGTAATATGCAAAAAGATCATTAACACAGAGTTCAATCACCTTCTCTCTATAGATTTTTTATATTTCTAGTATTATATCTCCATACTTCTGGACTCCATATCCCTCCTAGAGAAATAGGATTTCTGTATGCAAATTTAAAATTTCAAGATCTATAAATTACTTAGGTAGTGAAATGCATTTAGCCTCCTGTGCTTGGGTGTTTCCATTCAGTGAACGGGGCAGGAGGAGACAGAAGACTCCTCTCCTGTTCTCCAATAAATGTTGCCTCCTCGGGGTCTTCCAGCTCTAAAATGCTCAGATTCTGCATCCCTGAGGCTCTACCAGCACACTCTAACCAGAGTGCCAGGCATTCAGAATGAAAAAGCAATGGCATCTGGGCCCTTGAGGATCCCACCTAGTGCCCGTTATAGAAGTGTGGAGATTCCTAGGCACACAAGGGGCAGGCTGAACTGACCTGACTGTGCTGCGTCTGAGTGTGCACGTCACTGTGCTATATAGCTTTCTCAATGATGGCGTTAGTTCATAGTCGGGAGGCAATGAAAAGAGCTTACTAAAATATATCTTTTTCTGGGACAGTAAAAGTTATAAGATTCCCACAAAAAAAAAAAAAACCAAAAAACAAAAGCAGAGAGACTTGGTATCACCGATACGCTCTAAAGCAGGGAAGGATAAAATCTAAAGGAAATAACAGATGATAATTATGACTAAATGCTTCTGCGGGGCCTTTAGGAGAAATTGTGTTTCTGCTTGGTTTTATAAAATCAATCTTGGTAACTTCAATAAAAGTTGAACCACTAGTTGCTGGCATGTCCCATTTACTTTGGTCTTTATTATATCACAAGAGACACATGTCATGTACATTGTGGCTACTTCTTGGCCTAAGGGGGTTTCCTATATGATTACTCTGTTGTTGGGATGTTCCTTTCTGCTCGGATGTATTTGATGACTGTAGTCACCCTGGGGTTCCTGGCCTCTAGCTCTTAGCTGCTATTTTCTCAGGCAAGGTTTATATGGTGTGACAGAAACACTGCCCTGGCTTCTCTGGTCACTTCTCTAAATCCTCCCATGCCCCTCTGTTTGCTTTACCATCACTGAAGGGCTCTGTATTTATGACTGTGCTTCATTTCCATGTCCTCATCAGAAATGGCATCAGATCTTCAGGGTTCTTGGTGAGGCCACTCACTGTCCAGAAAACGAACTGAAGAGGCGCTTTCACCCTCCACTGGGCTAATCACCAGGGAGAGTGCCTAAAGTCTCCTTCTTCCCATGAAAGCTCAGCTAGAAGTAGCATCAGTCTTGTTTTAAACCAGATAGTCTCTTACTTCACCTGATAGCCCGAGAACACGATTTCTCAAAGCACAGATGTTACTAGAAAAAAAAATTTAGACCATGATCAAATAAGCCTGGGAAATGCTGGATTAAATAAAATTATGGGGCTTTCTTTCTTATGAGCCATTTTAGATCCTTTGATCTGCTAATAGCATTGGGAAGCTAGGAGATAGAGTTAAAATGTGCAGTGTTTTCTCGAAATTCTTGGCCCATCAAGTCTTTGTCTCAAGACTTCCTTCACGGGACTAATGTTCTAGAAGTTACTTGGGAAAACGTGAGTTTAGACTTATAATGCTTAGATTCAGCTTCTTTCAAAAAAGAAATTTTAAGAACTCACAGCAAAGGGCAAAGAGACAGGAAGAACTGGAAAAAGAATATAATTCTGCAAGTGCCTGGCAATGCTTGTGTTTCCTGGGGATGGGGAGAGTTTCTCTGGAAACCTAGCAAAGTGATCGATTTTTTTCATAGCTCCTTATTTTTGTGTGTCCTGATCTCTTCATAAACCCCCGGAAGCAAGGGCAACAGTTTGTGGCCACTGTGTAGGAGACATGGTTGGTTGACCCTGATGGCTATCGGAAAGCCAGGGCTGAAAGCCTCACAAGAAGAGATCATTTCCCTTTAGGTCACTCAGCTTACTCAGCACAGTGGACACCAGATAGAACCGGATCCAAATTCACTCCCTGGAGTGACTCTCAGGATGCCACATTCTGATAAGAGCTCTCACTTTCTGTTAGGAAGTAGCTCTAGCCTTCAGGGCATCACTCTTCATGCCCTTCACAGTCCTGTATAGGGGTTGTAATCAGCTGGGAAAGACTCTGTGGGCTTTCATAACTGCTGCCCTCCACAACTGAGTTCCATAATGGCACTGGAACTGACATACACGTTGGTGATCCCAGCATAGGGGAGGGCATCATTTCCTAAATTTGGAGGCTGTGGTCTACCACGGAATCTGGCTCAAGAGGTCTAGTAATTCAATTTCTGGCACCAACTAAATAGCAGACCAGGGGTTCATGCTTAGCTCTCCTTTGTACCCTAAAAGGGTGAAGTCTGGCAGCTTTTGTGATTCCAATGTAAAAGACCCCTCCTGGGTAAGGCCATTTTGCTTCTACCATAAACTGCAAGTTCAGAAGCCAGAGCCCTAGTCAGCTTAAAAGTTTTATCAGTCTTTGTTTTGACTGACACAAACAAACAAAACAAAGCAAATAAATAAATAAAAAGAAAAGGAGACCCTAAGGACCTGGGTTGTTACTCTAGGACTGAACAGTAAGCACCTTATCTTGCCTGCATGCTCCTCTCCAGGCTCTGCATAGGGATAGCAAGTTACGTTTGCTTCAGGGACTAGCTGGCAGAGCAAACAACCATAGTGACCCAAATCTAGTGAGGTAGTCTCTGTCCTGGCACATGGATTGTTCCCTGAAGAAGGGTGCAGCTTCCATTTCTGTGCCTAAGAGTTGCTCAGAGCATTCACTGATGGCAAGGAGGACAAAGATGTGTCCAACGTCATAAGGACATGTCTTAGGCAGATAAGGTTCCAGGGATGTTAACTAATTTTGGAGCCCCAGCACTGCTGCCCCATGGCAATCTTTAGTGAAGTAGACACAGGAGGGGCCAATTGAGCAGGCAAGATCCTCCACTGCCAGTCCATGGAGCAGTGTCAGGAGGCTAGAGTTTGTGAGAAATAACCATTCCCAAAGCAGACAGATTTGATCTGGCCACCATTTCCAACAGGGCATGCTAGGACACATGTCACTGTTACATCATCAGGTCCTTGTGTGACTTACTCCAAGTCTTCCTGGTGTCTTTCCAGTTCTCATCGTTACTATGTCAGGGAGGGACAGTGGGGTGCAGGGTGGCCTTCTGGCATTCATGGCTCAGAAGGATAGCCAAAGTGAGGTCTGCAGAACTCCCACCAATGAAGCCTCACACTGACCTTTCATGGGAGAATTCCGAGGAACAAAAGGCAGTGTGCCAAAGGGCAGTATCTAAGAGGAGTGATCTCACATATGCTGGGCTGAGCAGGTGTGGGTATGTGGTGGTAGTGGCAAAAACGGAATACATAAAAGCAAACAAAAACAAGGACACATACGGTAATGACATATAATTAATCTTTCCACTTTCCAGGTCATCGAACCCCAGAGCTGTCTCAGGGGGCTGCAGTCCATGAACTGGGGCCATGAACATGGCTTTGGAAATCCACAAGTCCTGTGAGGAAGCCTTCTGCGGCGCTGGGGTCTCTGAGGGTAAATTCTTCAGGGTACAAAGGTCAGGATCTCAGTGGTTTGTGCTCTAAATAACTGGCTCCCCCTGGAGTTTTATTTCTGGCAAAACATCCTAAAGACTAGACCTAAGCTAACTTCTCTGGGATGCCAGTGAAGGCAGACAAGAGATGCATCTGAAAATGTTTCAGGAGCATAGTAAGTGCACCTTCCCAGCAAATACTGAACCCTCTCTGCAGGCAGTCTTTCCCTATCACAGTGTTTCCTGCTGGTGTCCACAGATGATTCTGTACCTTTTCCTAATGTCCCACATCTACTGGAATTTATTGTACAAACCATATTATGATCCTACATTACAAAAGTACAGTAAAGAAAGAAAGAAGCCTACTTATATTGACTATATGGTTCTGATTATTAGCACCAAATTTTGTAATTTGCATATGAATCACCTTCAGGACTCTATGTTTTTTGCAAGTAGTGGAGGAGTGTGAACCCAGTTGAAAACTACAGGCATTTTTCTTTCTTTCTCTGTTGGTTTTGTCATTTCATTTCTTCACTTGGTTTACTTAGTCAAGGAAGAAGATGGGCTCCAAACCAAATAAACTGGACTCCTTGACTTTACTGACTAAAAAGGCAGCGAAATGGAGCTCTCCTCTTGGTGTGTCGCTGCACCACTAACTTGATCACTGGGAGAGTCTCCAGGAGAGTGCTCAGCACACTCAAGGTTTCTCTGGTTGCCAGGCGCTTGGGAATAGTGTGCTTTCTTTTAAAACTTGGAAAGACACATTTCAAAGTAACTAGCCATTAGATATGAGCCAGCAATAGGCTGCATATCATTAAGGAAGACAGGAGGGGAGGAATGAAAATGCATAATATAAACAAGAAAAGACAAAACCTTAAAGAGGAAGGAGAAAGGAAAACATTTAGATTCCTTGAGTGATGGAAATAAATACCAAAGCTATTAGTTTCAGTTCAAAGAACGTATCACTTTATGCTGTTTATTATTTCTTGAGGATTATTTATTTTATCTTAAAATATCCAAAGCATAAGAGGGGTCCTAGAGGTGAGCATCAATGAAACTGACCTGGTCTGGAGAGGGCCTGTGGTTGGAATGCTGTGACCTCCCAGGAGATCGGTGGTGGTGGTGATGGTGGTGGTGGTGGTAATGATGATGGTCCTCATCATAGTTGTCTGCCATCAGCTTCATTCTATTCTGGGTCTGTGCAGAAGGAAAACCAGGGAAGATTCCATCAGGAGCTAGACAAGCCCAGTAGACTCAGGGCACGAGGACAGCACCCACAAGGAGGGCTGGCTCCCTTTACTTCAACCAAGAAGGTCTCATTTTTATACACACTGAAACTTAATAAAGAGGCTATGCCATTAGCGTTGGTGAAGGAAGCTTTAGTCACAGTCTTGAAGCTAGCTATGTAACATCTGTACATGTCAATGTACTTTTTAAGGGGGAGCCAGACACATCCTAAGGTATAACCAAAGAGATACAGAGTGAGCTTACAATCACAGGGTGCCCACAGTTACATCCTCTAGAGAAGGCCAGAAGGAAGGCCTGGAAGGAATGCCAGGAGAGTGCTGTGTGGAGACACAGAACGACAAACAATGCTCTCACAGGACAAGGCAGGGAAATGCCAAAGGCAGTCCACTCCAAAGCTACCAAAAACAGGGAGACAGCTGGAGACACTGCTACAATGATGACATGTCTGGAAAGGTTGTGTGTGGATATTTTAGCTGCCATTGTTCTTTGAGAGAACTGGAGCAAAGTCAGTGGAAAACAAGCTGACTGCTCTAATCATGCAGTGTTTGTCATACGGGAGTCTAGGAGTCATAGTTAAATACTGAGACCCACAGGCCTATAGTTCCTTATTATGTAGGGCAAGAAATAGAGCAGGCATGAACTGACTTAACAAGGCCACAACAACATAAACAATGCCTAAGGCCCACTGAAAAGAGCAGAAGAAATTAGCAAGCCTGGAAAGTATGGATTTAAGGACTCAAATGTTGTTCTACCTAATTTTGCCGGTTTCATTGTCCTAAAATGATTAACTGTTCCCAAGCCTTGACTTCCTTACCTCTAAAATGGGTGTGATCCTTCCTGGGATTACTGAGGAGCCAGTGTCAGTCAGATGCCTGTACTAACATTATTGCTGTTATCTTTTCTGTAAGAATGTTCTCTTTTGTGCACGTTGTGTCCTTTGCTTGCAATTCCTCTGCCCTTTTCGTTCATCTTAATTCCCGAGTCTCACTAATTCACAGCACTTTCTCCAGCAGCCTATTCCTGTCTGTCTGTCTCTTCCTCTGTCCCTCCTCTCCCTCCCTCCTTCCTTTCTTTCTGTCTCTCTATTTTCCCTTTGGCAGTGCTGGGGATTGAACCCAGAGTCCTGTATGTACTAAGCATACTTTCTACCATGATCAGCTATGTTCTAGGAGCTTTCCTTATGTCCACCCTTGAAGCTTCGGCCACAGAGGTTGTCAGCTGACATTACTGCACTGACTGGAAGGATGAAGGGTGCCGGCCATGCTCCACAGGAGAGGCATGTCTTTCTTCAGTAGAAGAGGTCACCGAGAGTTGAGGACATAGTGTGGACTCTATAGTGGTCCCCCTGGTGGTTCAAGATGACAGTGGTCCAAATGTCTCTCAGAGAGTCAGCAACTGGAGGCCATCAGGGCTGCCAGCCAGTCAGAATTTTACTGTGCAATATAATAATTATTTAATAATAAAAGAGCATTATGCACCAAAACTGATGCATGCTCACAACATTTTTCATGTACAACTGTGCTCTCCAAGCTTTCCTTGGAGGAATTATTACTACCATAATTTGGCAGCCAGTAAGGAAGATATGGACTTTAATCCCAAGAGCCATTTCTTGACCAACACATGGACATTTCTTGGTCTTGCAGTTTTCAGTCTTTAAGCCCCCTTTCTTCTCTGGCTGCCAGTAAAGAAGGCAAACAGCTGAACAGGTAGAAATAGCTATCCCGTAAGTACTCAGGGTCTGTTAAGTTTTGAAAACACCTCATGTTCCAGCTTTACCTGCCAAAGGATGCTTCATGATTTATTCATTCCATCTTTTAAAATGTGTACAATATTTGAAAGGTCCCAAAGAGGGCATAAAATGCATGCATATGATAAAAACAATAAAAATATAAGACTCAGTTAAAAACTAAATTTAAAAAAAATCTCAGGCAACCTTTGGCAGCTGATAGCATTTCCAGTCTTCATTTGTCCATTTAATGAGGCAGAAGACCCAATGGATGAGTTAGGCCTGTGGGAGAGAGAAGCGCAGAAAAGCGCTCGTGGACCAGATCCTCCTCAGTACTCCCACCATCAGACACGAGAGGCTGAAGTTCAGCCTTCACACCTAACAGCCCAGTATTTCCATGGGAGACTGTACTTTTGAACTCATGGATTAATAAATCTGGAACAGTTTCTTCCAAATAGAATTCTAGGGCCTGGAGGGAACTACAAGATCTGTGACAGTGGAGCAGGAAGGGGCTAGCTCAAGAATGAGTGGTGGAGGCTAAATGAACAAATAATAACACTGCTATTATAAACATCGTAATGCCCCTATCCTTCAGGGGAGCCCCTGTGACTTAATGAGGTCACCCTCTTACCAGTGACAGTGCTAAGCACCCCCTACCTCTGAGCTGTGTCCCATAAAAGAATGCACAAGCTAAACAAGATGCTATATGCAGCCCTAAATGTGTCTGCCGAAATGAGGTGTTGGAGAGTAGGCATGTCATGGGATGAAGACCGTAAATGAATGATGTCATCTTTCCAATTTGGTGCTGAAATATAAATAAACCACATTGTCCATATGAATGCCAGATCTGGGAGAAATGTACACAGAGCAATTGTGAGCGAAAGAGGCTTCTTTTGATTAGTCTAGGATGAGAGAAGAGTGTGAAACAAGGGTGAAAAATTGAGTTTGGTCTGATACTTCAGACTATTTTTATTTATCTTGCTTGTAACATAGCTCTTAAACTGTGACCGATTTCTTACAGCCTGGGTGATCACGTTATGTCCCATAAAACAACTGAGCAATCTGGCTCCTTTAATGTACATTGAAAATGGACCCTTTGCACAGCCCTTCCCTCCATGCAATCTGCACTGCTTAACCCTGTTCCTGCCCAGTGATACTGCTTTTTTTGTTTGTTTGTTTGTTTGGTTGGTTGGTTGGTTGGTTGATTTCTTTTTTTTTTTTTTTTTTTGTTTTGCTTTGTTTTATTGCACATAGAAAATTCTGGGAGGATTAAAACATTGTCAAAGAAAGAAAACTTGAAGAAAGTTTTAACACAGATTCGGACAAGGATGCTAGTTGTTCAAACTCTACACAGGTTCAACAGGTGGCTCAAGTAGGATAGCTCATGTCCCTATACCCAAAGGATACACGAAAGGACCATCACAAGGTAGCAGGTTTTCTGGGCGGGCCTAACTGGAAATCCAGAAAAACTGATGGGAGTTGGAGATAGACAGCCTTTCCATAGCATAGGACTTAGGAACACGAGGACTTATTTAGTAACCCACTGGGGTCGATTTTCCCTCCCCCATGCCATCTCTGTCAACCTGAAGTTCCCATCTCTGCTCGCCTATGTCAGGTTGTTTTGTTGCTGTACACTGAACCATGACTGCTGAGACATGACTGTACTTCTGCACTTTCTGGACTTCCTTTCTTCTAGAAACTGTCTTGTTTCTTTAGGACCAGCACTTTTTCACTACTTTCCTGCTGCATGCTTGCCTGCTACAATATATATTCTTCAGCCAATGTGATGTTAGATCCCTCTTACTCTCTTGATTTTAATTTCCTCAGAGGCTCCCACAGTCCTCAGGAAAGAAGCTTTGATCCTCAATATGCTTAGGTAACTGTTTGTTAGAAACGATAACCTTTTTAAGCTCTGCTATCTTTTGCTTCTCCAGCTTTATTTTGGGGTGGGTGTGTAGGCACTATTTTATGTGTCAGTCCTGCCCTTCTTCCTCTACCCCTTAAAGTGAGTTGTACCCTTGAGTTCTTATGCTCTTAGTTCCAATGCTATCACCTCTAGTTATGCCTTTCAGAAGCCCATGTCACAAGGGACCAGGTGTTCTGTCTCCCACAGAACATGTCACTAGCCTATAGTGCTGACCCCAAAGAGTGGCAAAAGCATGCATGCTGGCTTAGCTTTCTCCACTCTAGTATAAAAATCTCTTGAAGAAAGTACTATGGATCATCCTTGTACTCATGACCTAGTACAGAGTCTAGCAAATGTGTGACATCCATGTAAATGAATGTGTGAGTGACTGAGGAGGACATAGGTTACTTCTGAACAGATGAGGGAAAACATGCAATGGGAGGAGGCTGTGGTGACCCAGTTAAGCATTCAGCATTTGTACTCTCCCTGCTGTCCATGGCTTCTTTGTTGTTGTTGCTATTACCTTTCTTGAGAGTAGATGGAGTGGGATAAATGCATGGCCCTAGAGCTACTAGCCAAGTAACTTGTTCTTCTTTAGGGAATATTCTATTTCTCAGTAAAGAGGGCCTGGTGTCTACCTGCCCAATTACGTCATTATGAATAAGTAGTACTTAGGTGTTATGATGTGCACTTTCTTACTGCCCCTCAGCTTTTGGAGGAGCAGGGGACTTTGGAAGACTTTTACTAGCACCAAAAGTCAACTTGGAAAATCAAAATTTTATCCATTAACTAAAATCCTTTATGAACACTGTGTGTGCAAAGGTGCTAGATTGTCACTTCTGACATTTCTAAATGATTTATTCCAGGCACTTCTAAAACAAGATGAAAATATTTGATTCACTAGTAGATGCCTGAACTTAATGACAATATGTAGCTATTAAAGTAAAATATTAAGAGTTTACACATATCTCAACAAGGTGGCAATAAAAGAATAAAGCTTTGATCAGTCATCCAGATGCTATTAACATTAAAATCTAGGTAAGAATGGTTTTAAAAAGGAAGAAAAATGTATACAGTAAGATCTGTGATGATGGAAAATAAAGATAATTCTGCACAGCGGTAATTACAACTTTTCTTCTGTTGGGCTTTCCTTTCTCTCTCGTTCCCAGCAGGCTAATCTAAAACATTCCAGAATTTTTATGCATGTTTCTTTTCACCTAATGAGAGCAAAATGAACAGTTCCCATCTGCAAGTAAAAGGTGGAAAGCAGGTTGATAACCACAGAAGAAGAAACACAGACAGGCGCCTTTTTGAATGGCATGACACTTAGACGACAGTGAATCTTAATGGAGTATGATCAGTTGTTTGAATGATGAGGTCACAGTGGAAAATAAAGTAAGCAAGAGATGGAGAAGCTCTACCTCACCACACTGAGGCTCTGTATGTGAGTAGGAAGAAGTGGGGTCAAGTGTCTACTATAGACAATTGCTCAAAAAGTCATTTAGTATTCTCTGAACTACAATGACTAGGCTACTTACATGGCAGGTAAAGTGTGACTAACATGTACTATCAGAACCTCACTTTGTGCGGCTGGGAAGATAGCTCAGTTGGTGACGTACTTGCCATGGAAGCATGAGGATCTGAGTTTGATCTCCAATATACATATTAAATTCTAAGTGTGATGGTACATCCCAGCTCTGAGGAAACAGAGACAGGAAGTGCCACAGGGATTGCTGGTTGGCCAGCCTGGCCTAATTGGTGATTCCAGATCCAAGTGAGACCCTGTCCCAAAATCCAAGGTAAATGCTTCCTGAGGAACAATATCCAAGTTGATCTCTGGTCTCTAAGTTCCCATGCATACAAGAAAACCATACATAGCCATACCTCCGAACCTCTAACACACACACACACACACACACACACACACACACACACACACACCAGTTGAGACAGCTATTCTGAGTTTACTTGTCTATAAAAGAGAGCTCCTAAGTAAGTCCCTAATTGTTCATCTAGTGAATGGAGGAACAGGACAAAAATCCAGGTTTTGGTTCCAGTAGTAACATGTCTGAGGGTAGTAACATAAAGAGTAAGGTCCTAGGCTAGCTGCAGAGGTCAAAGCAAAGGCAAACAAGACATAGGGAATTGGAGCCAACTTATAGCACAGTGTAAGAAGAGAAATATCAGGGAGGTGGAGGATTTAAATGAATAACTAGAGGCAGGAGAGAGTCCCCCATAGCTGAAGGAAGACTCGCAAAGCTAGACTCTTTTGCAGTTAAGAGTTGAAAGTAAACTTGTCTATGAGCATAAAAGAAGACAAAGATAGACATGTAACACAGCAAACTGGCCCTCCCATGACCTTGAACAAGAAATGCAACTCAAGACACGCTATGTAGATGTTTCTTTCTTTACTCCTTTATTAAACGTGGAAGAAGCAGAAAAAATATTTAAAAAAAAAATGAACCTCTCTCTCTTGGAAGAATCTATCAGTTTGGGGTGTAAATGGAGGAATTTAGGATAGAACCAAAGCCATATGCTATGTATGTGACACTGTGACATCTATGGGAACTGGGCCAGGCTCTTGGCATCTGTTTACAAGTGTTGTCTGACCCTTTTTCCCTCCTATTCTCACTTCCTCATCCCGCTATTGTACTTTTGTTATTACTTCCTAAGAAATGCAACAAATTCTATCAGAATTTTTTCAGAAATCTCATATAAAGGCCTCACTGGATCATCCTCAAGTTTAAACCTTCCTTTTGAATAGGATTAATGTACCCAAGGACACTGGTCACCTTTCTACACTGTCTTGAATGATAGCTGCCATATTCTCTGGAGAAACAGCACCTTCCCGGGGCACAGTTTGTTCCCATCAGATATTCACCCTGAGTCCCAGAATGAACCAGTTCAATGAGGCTCGGTTCCTGTCCCTATGGAATGGATGACCATGGGAATGAAATCTTCAGCATGGACCAAACACAACAGACAGATGCTAACTCCTCTTCTGGATTCTCCAGAGAGAAGCATTTGTAGCTTTGCAGTTCCTCCTCTCTCTCTCTCTCTCTCTCTCTCTCTCTCTCTCTCTCTCTCTCTCTCTCTCTCTCCCTCTCCTGTCTTTCCTGCTGAAGTCAGAAGAGGAAGATTATTCTCTTAAGCAGCTTTCTGCTGCCATCTTAGGAAGCTGGGAATTCTCTGGAGGGTCATGGATAAGGCCTATTGCCAACATCATCTCTGTTCTGCCATCAGCCAGCACAGCTTACTGAGGGAAGGGTAGTGACTGACATAGAGAGAACTCTGCCCATAGTATGGAGGGTGCGTTCCCTCACAATTTAAGGAAGAATATGGGCATTTTAATAGGGAACTATTTGCTAATGTCAGTAGTCATCTCTTCGCTTACCCGGTCCTTGCTGTGTCTGAAATGATGCTTTGCTGTGTCATCTTAGTCACATGGCACAGCAGCCCTATGACACAGGCTGGAATGGAGGGTTTACTTTAATAAGAACGGGAGCCTGTGATAGTGAAAGAGGCAGGGAAACGTATTATTGACTACTAACCCACAGAGGTGATTCTTGTCCTGGCTTAGCTGAAGAGGAAATAGAGGCAGAGCCTCAAGCTCAAAGAACTGGGACTGTAGCATTCTTGTAGGACTTTGTATACGACTGCTTGAATCTTTGTGGATTGGCTCCCTCATAAAAAGAAAAAAAATATCAAGTTTGGTCTGGAAATGAGCTGAGATTCTGGACAGACTCCAGTCTGAGCATAAAAGAAAAGCAGCTCACAGGAGTTTAAAGTTCCTGGTGAGAAGGATGAAATCCACAGTCTCAACTGAGGTTCAAAGGAGTGTCATGTTGCTGACTAACCCTACTGTAAACTCACAAGTCATCCAGTGCAGTCCTCAAGGTTCAAAGGAGTGTGTGCTGTTCACCACCCCTCGTATAAACTCACAAGTCATCCTTTGCAATCTATACTGCCCCTTGCTGCTTCAACCAGCACTAGAGGTTTGGATCTGGCTAACGTGCTAGCAACTGCAGACTACCAAGGAATTTCTAACATCCTGAGAGCTGGTGCCTGCAGAAGAGTGTGGGGGAGGGGGCCCTAGAAGTTTCCACCATCAAGCTACTAGGCTAAGCACAGGTCTGTGTAATTAAGTAGTGGGCAGCACATGCTATACTTAGCTTTTAAACACTTGTAAAGTCCTCTTCATTCATTTATCTTACTTGTCACTGACAAGCTCCTCAAGGACTGTAACAGTATGCAGAGCATGAAGAGCCTGGGTAAACAACACATATTTTATGTGGAATCTAAACTGTTTCAAACCAGAGAGTCAATAGAGGGTCCCAGAAAAAGCCAAGGCTCTTCTACTGAACTATAGAGGGTTCGCGCTAGGTCTGTTTTGAGTTTTTCTACAAAGTAGACTGTGTGTTCAAATCTCAATTAAAAAAAAACCTGAATATAAAAAAAAGAGAGAGAAAAGTTGGGAAGAAAGGAGGACAGGAGACAGGAAAGAATGAAAGATAGTGAAAAGAAAGGAGGGAAGAGAGAGGGCACAAGAGGTACTAAGGAAGGAAAGTGAAAAAGGAAGAGTTAGTGAGGAATGGGGAAGGGGAGAAGAAAAGCAGTAGTGAATGGAGGAAGGAAAAATGGTATTTGTAAGTTTTATGACTTAAATTTGTGCTGGTGAAGATGGTTGAGATCTTCATTCAGTGCATAAATTAGCAAATACTTGTCCTCACTGGCTGAGATCTGCCCCAACAGGTCATCTCCATCCGGTGATGAAAGCCAAAGGAGGCCCTCAGGGTCTGGCATAACTGAAGTGACCAAGCCACTGGGCACCCATGAGAATGCATCGGGGGCCCTTGAGAATGCATAATTAGCAGTGTAGGACGGGAGCAGGATAGTCTTCAATAAAAGAGGGAGATCTAGAGAGAGAAACAGCACCTACAGAGACTTCACAGAAGACTGGAGAGTCACAGGGAGCTACATGTTTACTTCAAAATGCACCATAACAAACTATAACACATACCACAGAGAGAGTGTCTAAAGGAAGGACACCTTGGTGCTCAGAAGACACGGAGAAGGGGGTTCTCAAACTGACCGACACTTGAAAAATTCTCATCAGAACAAGAGTACAGTTACAGTAGATGCTCTGGGTTGCTGACACTAGAGCAGACATTCATAGCAGTCCATGGAAAGTGAACAAACCCAGAAGAACCGTTCTGTGTCAGAAGGACATCCTTCTATGCAGGGAGCCAATGCCATCTGGACCTGCTCCTAGTTCTGAAAGTGACCAGGCAGAAAGGCAAAATCTAAGACCTTCTCTGCACCTCGACCTTTGAGATCAAGCAATGACAACACAAAAGGAAGAAAGACATGGTTAGCAAGGCAGTGCACACAGTAGTGGGGCTGCTGGCCTTGCCAAGCACAGCCTGAGCCAGGGGGAGCTGAGGAGTCAGGAGGGAGAGTTTGGCAGGTCAAGGGAACCTGGCAGCTAGGGGAGAGAGAGAGAGAGAGAGAGAGAGAGAGAGAGAGAGAGAGAGAGAGAGAGAGAGAGAGAGAGGCAGAGAGACAGAGAGACAGAGAGAGAGAGACTCAGAAACTTAGAGAGAGAGAGACTTAGAGAGATGGCTAGCGCCTTGGACAGGGAACAAATCACTCTCCCAGCTGGTGTCCAATTTGGGTAAGACAAGTGGAAGAAATGTAAACATCCTCATCCATTTTCTAATCAGTCAGAAGACAAATGGGAAGAAAGAATTCACAGCAAGTGTCCCAAATACCGAATCCCTGAGGCAAATACAAATGCCCCCGAGGCATTTATCTTCCTCTGGTCGCTAGCTGGCTATATATCCCTTCTTTCTGTTTGAACTGTGATATCCTTGCTGGCTTTATATGGCATACTGCAAACCCACCCTGACCAAGGCTGAGTTAGTCCTAGGTGGCGGGAGAGTCTGCATCACTATTCCACTCAGGGCGCATCTTTGTGGGTCATCACTTGCAGGTCTCACAGGCTCACCCTAGCTGACATCCCTCTAGCACACAAGCATGGAATGTCATCTGTAGCCATCACATCTCCTCGTCTTGCCACGTTAAACCAGAAGCAAGGTCCAGGCTTGTGAATCTAACAGAAATCCAATTTCCGGAAGGGATGAAATGACATTCTACTCCCAACATGTTCATTTTCCTCACCAACATATCAGATTACATCCATCAAATGAGGACATTAAAAAATAATTTCTTTTAGTTACCTCTTTAAAACAGAAATCCCAAGTACTGGCTTTTTATAGCCCTGCAATTGAAAAAGCACAAGCCCAAAGCTTAGACTTACACACACACAAACAAAAGATATTCAAGTACATACATGATACATGCATGCTCACAGACATGGGGAAAGCTGACTGGAGAATGGAGGGAAGTCTTTTTGAAGATTCTAGAGAATTTGAAGTTCTCGAAGCTTATCCATGCTCCTGGAGACTTTCCAGAAGATAAAGTTATTAAATGTTACTGGTTCGCTATACTTTTAAGTGAGAAACTCAGTTCACTATGGTCTAGAGGAGAGGCCGAGGCTTCCAGATGGTGAAAGTTAAACCATCATTGACAGAATCAGGACTGAGCCAAAGACTCTTCTCTGTAGGCCCCACACAGCTTCTATCTGCCTTCCTACTGCTTTGCAAGTGAGGGCAAGTCTACCTGCCTAAAGCCTATAATAGCATAGGCCCACTGGAAGACAAGTGTGTGTTCTGAGTGCTGTAGTTGAATTCTGATTCTATTCCCACAGTCTGGATGGTATTAACCATCCAATCTCTTTAATATGGATGGTTACAGACTGGTTAAAGACTTTTCCTTTTTCTTTGAACTATGAGGCTTAGCTTTCTAACTGCAGTACTGATTTAGATTTCTAATTATCTTTTTTTTTTTTTTTAACACCCATATGTTTTTATATTATACAAGTCGCATAGTCAAGTAGCAAAAGTAAGCAGGGCCAGAAGCTGGTTAAAAACAAAAACAAACAAACAAACAAACAAACAAAAACAAAAAGAAGAAACCCCTAATATCTACTCCTGATACTGAGGTTTCTTGGTTACTATTTCTAGAAATGTTGGCTTAATTCAAGCAGACATACACACATCCACAGCCTGTAGAATAAAGTGTCAAGGAAATAAGAGTATTTGGGAGACGGCTCATTTGCTGTATAAACTGGAGGATCTGAGTTCAGACTCCAGCAGCCACAGACACACTGGGCACAGCCTGGTGCGCACCTGTACTGCCAGCACTGGCAGACAGAAGCAAGAGGATCCTGGAAGCTTGCTGACGAGCCAGGCTGACTGCAAACAGAGAGCTGTGGTTCTCTGAGAGGAACTGTCTCCCGAGTGGAAAGCCTAGAGTGATAGAGCTGGGCGCCTGGCGACTTCTGGCACACCTGTGCAAAGGTGTGCACACATGTTTACATTAATCACACACATTATAAATAAAGCAAACAATTAGTGAGTGCAAATGACCACTATGTCTTCCTGGTGCTGCCTTGATGTATTAGGGTGGAGACTCTGGGAGGCCAGGGATCTTCATTTTATTTAGGGGATAATTCAAAGACCCCAAGTGATTGGCTGCTTTATAGTAGACTCACAGTAAATCCCGAAAGAATGAGTCACTTATGGACATTTGGATGGTGTTCAGCTGTCCTTTTGCCGGTAATGCTTCAAAGAATACGCTGGCAAGGAAACAGCTTGCCTACTGACATGAGTTTGTTCTCAGCAAGGATGGATGCTTCAACATACCACAGCTGTCTCCATAATATGTTAGGAAAAGAGAGATTCAAGTGATATCCCTGGAATAGAATATAAACATTTTAAACTTGGAAGGATATCACCAAATTCAACATCCAGTCTGTACCTCTTTCCCTGCAATGTGCTTATATGAACTTTCTTCAAACCTTTCCATCTTCAACTATCTTGTAGGTAAGAAAGTGCCCTGCAGGTATATTTCCCTAATGCAATTTAAACTGGGAATTTCCTGATTCTCTTGGTGGCCATTACTATTTCATTAGCTATAAGATGTCTTTGTGTGCTCTTTTTCACTTTTGGGTCATTTAGAGGAGACTTTCTTACTTCTTAACGAGAAGAGTTGTATATGTTAAAGACATTAGTGGGGACTGATTTCAGAAAGAGCAACCCAGAAGTGAGGTGGGAAAGGCATGTCAGGATAGGGCATTCGGGAGCATGCAAGGGGAGTAAGCTCTGAGGATGGCCAAGTTCTGATTACTGGGATACATTAGTGTATGACAGGGTCACTTGTGAGGGTAGAATCAGGGAGGCATCAACTTGCTGGTAAGCCAGAGTATAACTAACCCCCTTCTCTTTATGCTGTACCCAGGATGGGTGGTAGTTATTGGTGGACTATTGGGAATTCTGGAAATATAATATATATTATAAGATATTATATATATATCTTATATATATTATATATAAATGATATTATAATTCTTATTATATTATATAATAATTATTATATATAATATAATAATTATAATAATATTTATAATATATATTATTATAATAAATAAATTTATTATAATAAATATTATAATAATCATTATATATTATATTACAATAATTATTATTGATATATAAATGATATTATAATTATATTATCATTATTATAATAAATATTATATATATCTTATAATATAATATATAAAATTACATATAATATATAAGATATTATATATCATATATAATTCTCTGAAAAATACTTTTGGGTTCTGACAAAGTCTAGTTCACCCATGAGGGTGTCCTGTGCATCTAAATGCCACCCACTACATATGCATTGGGAGAAAGAGTACAGTCCAAACTTTTCCCCAGGTGAGATTTTCTATTTGTAGTAGCTTTGGATAGTGACCTTGTACCTTACACATTGCCATCAGAGATGGTAAACTCAGCACCTCAGGAGACAACGATTTAAATATGATGCCTTCAGGCCTTGCTTTTACTCAGGTGGTCATTGCTAAATGCTTAGATTTCAAGGTTACATTTTCTCCTTTATTCTCTTTCATATGATATGGATATTTAACGCATGTCAGCAAATCATACATGAAATTACAATGATTTCTCTATACAAACACAAAAAAATAATGAGACAGAAATTGTTTCTCAAATTATAAAATGCTGTGGAAATCATTTCAATTCTGGGGAAAACAGGATTTTGATTTTGGGGAGAGATGGTGAAGCTTAACTTCTGGGGACTCAGGCTCCTGGTGTGTGGTGAGCTGAGACAACACAGCAATAAATGGAGGCCCCTGACTAACTGGCCACAGCCACACCCTTTTTTCTCTCCTCCTCTCCTGCTTCAAATTCTGATGTCTCTTAGCAACCAGCATCACCAATATTTTTGTAGTTTAGCAAAATAAATCGACTTCCTCCAGGAGGTCTCAGAAATCTGGATCCTTTCAAATACTAAGGAATTCCTACTTCACAACTGTACGGAGAGGCATGGCTGCAGATATGCACACACAGCTGGCTAGAAAAGGAAATGTTCCCAAGTCCATGTTAGGCTCTGAACCAAGGCTCCAGTGCCAAATTCAAATCCTCCCCCAAGAGCTCAGGGGACCTCAGCTGGATCAAGTCACTGTCCAACTGAATTTACCATTCTAGGCCAGAGATTGGGAATATCTCTTTGCAGGGTCTTTTCAAGTTGAGAGTACAGCTCCAAGATCAGGACGTGTACAACACTATAGTAATGTATAGGCTAAAGTCATGCAAGAAATATTTGCCTCATTCCCACACAGTCAACTGGGTAATTATATAGGAACTTGGACATTAAGGACCCAGACATAAAGGGCGGGGTTAAAAGTGTAATTACAGCTCAGAAGCAGCATGTGCCTGGAGACATTATACTACAAAACAACAACAAAGGAAACGCATACAAAAATCAAGTGGTGCATTAGGGTCCCCCCTTTACTATTTTTGGAAAAAAAAGTCCCATTAAAGAATAATGCACTATAATGACTATTCAGAAGCTGACAGGAGTTGGAAACTGTTAATAAACTAGGTCTTTAGCTCTCCAGCATTTTAAGGTTAATGGACCAAAGTTCTCTCTGCCTCTGAACAGTTTATTTGACATTTGTCCCACGGAGAAAAATCCTTCAGATACCCACATCTTATAATGGCATACTAAAGGAAGCTATTGTTTTATTCTGGGGGTGGCTGGGTGGAGATGCTTTAACAAAAGAGCCAAAGCATACCCAGTTGACTTCTATGAAGTTTCTACACAATGAGAACATGCCCTGGGAGGTGTCTAAGATTCAGCAGGCTCTCATGAGCTGAAATGACCCTACCATCTCAGGAGACATTTTATCATTAATTGAAAATTCTGGTTCCAAGCTTGCTGTGTGTTGACAGTTTTCACATAACACTCCTGCTTGAGAGAGCACAGAAATTCCCCATTGTCCTGTGCATCAGCTAGAAATGGCTCAGTTGTTGGGCAGGGCTAACCCGTCTCTCTCTAAACTACCTACCTCCTTCCAACTTCCTCCACAGAAACTCTCTCGAAGATGGAAGATAGTCTGTCCCTAATTGCAAACATTTATAGAATCAGCTCCACCCTGGGGCTTCTGGGTCAGGAACAGACCCTCTCCACAAAACCAGCCTCTTCAACATCATCATAGCTGGGCTCAAGATGTACTCTATTAAGAAAATTGCTGTAGCTAGGAGTATCCTGGTGAATTAAGAGAGCTACAAGTCCTGAGCTTCTTTGGTAGTTGTACTCTGGTAGCCTACTGGGAGTTACTGAGACTCTGATTCAGTTCTGATTGCAATTATTCTTTATCTGTCTGTGTACCAGATCAAACCTGAGAGGCACCCCATCAAGCCTGAGAGAAGCTGAAATTCAAAACCACTGTGCTCAGTATGTCTCTCTCCCCCCTTTCAAATTCGCATACCCCCTCCTCAGTAACCCCTCTCTGAGGGTATTAAAGTTTCTTAATCCTAAAGATGTTGGGTCTGAAAACTTGCATGAACATGGACCAATTCTGACCTGAATAAATGTGTGGTGGCTTCTGTTTGATTTATTCTAGAATTAGCTTAATTCGTTTGCATTTCTCCAGTGTAAAGAGATATCCTAGTATCTTACTAAAATTCAAGAGAATGTTATATTTTACTAAAATGAAACTTCTGCTGTCTTTTGCTTTCTTTGAGCTTGACTTTAAAGAAAACAACAAATGAAAAAAAAATGTAAGTGAGAACTAAGAATCTGCTCCCAGTGTCTTTAAGTGAGAATCGTGATCCATCAACAAGTAAACCATGCAGAGGCAGGAAGAGGTGCTGTGCATGGGTGTTTTGATTCTTATTCTGGGTTCCAGGAACCTTCAAAAGCAATGGGTCTCTGCAGGAACTGGTTCTGCTTTTAGGTTCCATTTTCACAAGGAGACAGGAAGATAATTTGGAGTTCTGTTCTTAGGAAAAGCCGAAGAACAGGTACAGCTAGAAGGCTACCTGTGACCACTCTCCAGACAAGCAGGGATGAAGACTGTAGGTTCTCCCAAGAGGATCCCTCACTCTCTAAATCTACAAAGCCACTCTGCTAAAGCAAAGTACAAGTTATAATCATGAATTCAACAATCTAATTCCAATAACTGTGCACCCAGAACACCAAGCGATCCACTAAGCCCCAAACCCAGACAGAGCCATCAAATTTGATAGATTTCCATGCATTAAGAATGAATGACCACTGAACTACGTGAGATGCAGATCAAAGAAAAAGGAGAGGGATAATTTCTTCCGACCCAAGCAATTTAAAATGCTCAACAGTGGTTTTCAGTATGCAACTGTCTGCGGCCAAAAGAGAAGAACCCATTTCTAAGCATTTTTTCCCCTTTTTGGTGGACTCAACACCAGGAGTCAAAATGATAGGATGTGCCTGAGGGGATGCTTAAGCAGATGACCTGGTTCAGGAGTATGGAATGCCTGGCTTACAGCCAGCTTTGGGCCCTTTCCTTGGAAGACATAAGACCAAGTTTAGTAGACCACTCTGTCTGCTCCTGGCTGACTTTGTCTGTGTTCAGTTGAGTGGCCATCAAGTAGACTTGCCACATAGCCTTCAAACACTTTCCTCAGAGAAGCTGTAGCTTTCTGCTTTCTCTACTCTTTTGGTCTTTGGTCAAAACATTAATAGTTTCTCAACAGCATGGTTTGAATTTTTTCTTTTTTTTAAGTGGGAAGAAATTTCAAAACTCAGATATCCTGGTTCATCTCAAAGACTATGCTCTCAGCCACAGCCTGATACTTTCCTCCTGTGGGGGTGAGCCATAGTTGGCTGTGATTCATCTGTTTCCACCAGCTAACAATAAAAAATTATGTCCCATTCTAAAGAAACAAAGAAAAATTAGAGTGGAGCTGTGTATTTCCTTTCCTGTCCCCAAAGAGAATCTGAAGAATGGATTCAATATGCCAAATTAAGCCATGAGAACTTATCCATATCTAATAGGGGTTAGAAATATCGTAGCACTGAATATGGCTTCAACTTAATTTATATTCCCTGGGTTTAGCACGGTCTCATTGCAGTCCTGACTGAGGAGCTTTTGTACTGTGTCCTCGGCGAATCCTGATCATACGTATGACAAGCTGGAGGCTTCTCCTTTACACAGCAGCAACACCCATGATCCAGAACTGGTAACTGACTTTGAGGAACTACCTACCACAGTGGGAAGCATGGCCATTTCCTTGCAAGTCCAAGCAAATTGTTCTGGATGCAGAAGGCTTGATGTTGGAATCCAGTTTGTCTCTGGCCAAAGTTATGGGTCCACCTGCAACTTGGAGGACCCTAGAAGTAATTCTAAATCACATAGTTGGAGCGGGAAAGATTAAAGCTCCTAAACTTTGGGCTAGCGGCTCTGGTTGGGTCTGATCCACTCCATTTCTTATCTAGACTTGCCAAAAGCACAAAGAGACAACTGGGACATTTGCTCATAGTATCTGCTATTAAGATAAATCAGAAACACTTAAGTGTCCCAGCTTCATAAAAAATAATCCCTTAGAGATACCACCTCATTCTCCAAAATAGCAACTCTTTGCTCCCCTGCTGCACCAAGAGTTGCATCACTAGAAAGCTCAGGAATGCAATGCTCTTCCTGCAAGCCAAGTCCCAGCTCATGAAGCCTCAGAAAGCCCTGGCTTACAGGCCGATTGTTGCCTGGACATGTATGATCAGGGAAGGGAGATGAACATCCCTTTTCCAGAAGGAAAAGGCCCATCCCCATCTGGGTTATTAAAAAAAAACAAAACAAAACAAAAAAAAAAACAAAACAGGAAAAAAACAGTGTGTGTTCTCTTTGCTTCATGTATGTTAACTTTGATAATTCATGGTCTGGTACCCCCAAAAGTAAAATAGATGGCTCTATTTATGAATGCTTATACTCAAAATCCTCCTTGGTCAGAGATCCATCAAGTGGACTTTGGCTTCTGTTGAGAGACTCAGTACAAACTGGGATTATCATTCCTACAAGTACAGCATTTCACTCCATGGAAGCACACAGCAGCTCCATCTTTATGTTTCAAACTAAGATCGACACCCACGTGTCTGTAGAGTCCTCGCAGCTGGTAAGAATCACATCCCACAATAAAAGTGTTAAATAATGCTTCTCTGTGAGGCAGGCAGCAAACAGTAGACCCATTCTTCAGGGAGGCAAGTTGGTTTGCTCACTCTCATCCAGTTAGCAAGTGGAGATGAGTCCAGATTACATATGCCAAAGGAGAAAGCTTTGGATCCTTCCTATTCCCAACTATCACTGAAATCTAGATTCCTCAAAGATTGCTTTTAAGGAAGATGCAGCTGAATTCTGGTGTGAAAGAAAAGAAGTGGTGAGCAAAGTCTCTTTGTACAGAGTAACTGTACTGGCATACCAGAACTATGACTCACTTTACCCACCTGCCAATGGGCATGGCAATGATAATATCTCCTCTTTCGATTTCTGTAAGGACTGCAATAAGTTAAACAGAAAGACACCATTCTCCCTGGCATATTGTCTACTTGGGAGATGTTAGTTGTGCTAATAGTCTGCGGGACAATGCGTCCTTCCTAGTCAAGTGGAAGCTCCATGGAAGTAAACCCTGCCCCTTGCCTGGGAACCCTTAAAGTCACAGTCATCTGCCAGGTGCCCCACATGATCTAAGCAATATTAGATCACCAAGGCTCTGAGGACCTGGGAGCTTGGGGAATTCACCCCTTCACCATTCAGACAAACACAGAGTCCCGAGAGACAAGTAAGATGCACTCTCCAAGTCTCTCAGAGTCCTGGGGTCAGAACTGGACTAGAGCCCTACCTCCCAGCTCCACTCTTAGCTCTTGAACCTTCTGTGTCTGCCAGGACCTTCTTGGTGAGGTCACCCATCTTGTTTCACTGAAACATTTTTTTTTAAATATTTATTTCTATTATTTTAATTATGTGTATGTGTGTATGTAGGGGTTATGTGCACATGAATGCAAATGTCCACAGAGGTCAGAGGTGTGAGAACCCCCTCGAGCTGGGGTTACGGGAAGTTATAAGCCGCCTGATGTGGGCGCTGAGAACTGGACTCCGGTCCTCAGGAAGTGCAGTGTGTGCTCTTAACCACTGGCCTATCTCACCAGCTCCTCACTGAAACTTTTAAAAAGCCAGCCCCAGAACCACAAGCCCAGGAAGCCTGACAGCAGGCATTGCCTGGCCTTGTGACCCCTAGGACTCCCTTTTTCTCCAGTACAAGAAGGAGAAGGCAGAGTTGATGGCTGGTCAGCAAGCTGTGTTTGTAATTCTAAGGGTGGTTGCCCACGAGAAAGAGGAAGTGAAGTAGCCACAGGACAAGCAGTTAATGGAGGTTTCTGGGCACATTAGCATAGCCCTGTATTTTGGCCTTCTGAGGTGCCACTCTTGTGAATTCTCATTGTTTTCTGGAAAGAAAGCTTTCCCTCTTATCTGAACTTGTAACCTTTCACATAGTTCCATTCCTAGACTGTGTCAAGGGTCACTAGGATGCAGACTTGGCTGCTTCTGTCCAAGAGGCATTTCCTAAGGACCATATTAGGACAGAGCTAAGATAGTAGAGTTTGGGTTGTTGTGCGCATTAAAAAACAAAACACAAACAAACAAACAAAATCCCAAATCTCATTTAAACAGTGGTGTGGTAGGGTTCTGGCTCCCCCACCTTGTCAATTTAGTAACTGCACTAAGAGAGTAGTCTGAAGAAAAGACTCAAGCCTTCTGGCTGAGCTTATTCACCAACTGCTCCCTCCCTGCACCGTGCTCAGTGAGTGCTCCTTCCCCACACAGTGCTCCACGCGGAGTACCCTTTCTTTTACATACGTTTTCCTTCAGCGTATCTTTTTTTCAGGGATTCCCCGCCCTGAAGTTCTTCAGAGAATATCACCATTATTTTTTCCCATTGCACTAGCCATTATTCCACACCTCATATGTTTGATATGTATAGGTTGTCTCTCTTTTGTAGCTACCACTAGAGGTCAAACTCCCTCAGATCAGGAGTTTTACTTGTTTTGCTCACTGTGGCTTCCCCACAGAGCAGTCCCAGGAACATGGAACATGCTCAATTAATATCTGCTTGCTTTCCCACACCTGACCCCCGAAACCCTCCCACTGCCATGGGCTCTCTTAGCTCTCTGACCGCTGGAAGAACCCAGGGTAGTATCCTGCTCACAGTGGTTAAGAGCATGTGCTTAGAACAGAGCTCGACAGCATTACAGTAAGCAGCTGCCTGTCGGTTAGGCATTAGCAGGTGTATTTGTAGGAGAGAGCTACTTTTCCGCTCTCTAAAACCCTCAGTAAGCAACCCTAGCTTCAGTAATTCAGCTCTGGGGCAACAATCATACGGGAAACAATTTGAAAATGCTACATATTCAAATGTTCATTATAGTATGATTATAAAAGTACAAACTAGGAACAAATTAAAACCCCAAGTGTACGGGAATGATGACAAGTAATCTGCTTTTGATGGCTTTCAGGGACTCAGGGAACAACAATACAAGTGCATAAAGAGATAAGGGAAACCCTCATTCTTCGATGTGTCACGTAGTCGTTCAAGTGACTGCAGACAATGGAATGTAGGAAACCGTAAGTATTAGTGACAAGCACTTTGAGTGCTGGCTTTATGAGTGACAAGGGATTTCTTTTTCTTTAAATTTTAAAAAATGTTTCTTATGAGTTTTACTTCTATATCAAAATATGCTTTCTACCACGGAAAAGTTCATACAGGTACGGCTATAGAGTTAAACCATGATTAAATTTTAACATAGCCTCTGATCAGTAAAAATTATCAGACATGGGTGAGCCTGAAACTTGTAAATTTGCTTTTCAACTTATTGTAGAATAATAAAACAAAACAAAACAACAACAAATCCAACCAGTAACACAATCTGCATCTTCTCAAGATGGAAGTAAGTGAGTAGAAAGAGAACCGAACTGCAGCTCCACATGCAATCCTGTGCTCGGTGGCTGTTCGTAATTGTGTGTGTGAAGCCCAGGACAGCAAAAAATGGTTTACAGACCAATGAAGGTTTGGTGGCGGGAGCGTGACCTGAACACAGTTACTGTGGAGATGAAGCACAGAGCCAGTGAAAAGGCTTTTCATCCATTTTGAAGTTCAGCCTCAGGAGCACACAAGGGCAGGAAGTTGTTTTTTTTTTTTTTTTTTTCATTCATTTTAAATGATAAGGTGAAGACAGCCTGAAAGGACTTTTAATTATGAAGAGCAGGAGTTTGTAGGGAGGGAGCAACAGGGAGTAGGAGAGGGAGAGGGACAGGCAGAGGGAGGGAAGGGAGAGGGAGAGAGGGAGAGAGAGAGGGATATCAGGATCAGGAGAAACATGTTTTTAAAAATATGTCAAATGATAAAATAGAAAGTGGAAAATAACAAGAAAAAGATCTTCCAAGCCATTGCATCAAGGCCCAGACCCTGAGGGCTATGGGCAGGCCTGTACCAGCATCCCAGGAATCCAAGAACTCCCTTTGGGAAGGGGTCTGGTGAAACAGGAAGCAATATACCATCCTCTATAGCCTGCATAGGGAAGTCTCAGATCACCAGGGGCCTGTTGGAGCCAGATGAGAATGCGTGCTAAGAGCCACAGAATGAGCAGTCCATTTAGTCTACTGATTCTCATTCAGAAGGCAAACAGGATAGACACCCAAAGTGGAGGAAGACAGGGAACAGGATGGGAACCTACCACAGATGTCCTCTGAAAGACACACACACCCAGCAGGGGACCAAAGCAGGTGCAGACACCCACAGCAAAACTTTGAGTAGAGTACAGGAAGTCTTATGGAAGAGCCGGGGGATAAAAGGACCTGGAGGGGACAGGAGTTCCACAAGGAGACCAACAAAGCCAAAAATATCTGGCTCCTGAAGAGATTGATGCATCAACAAAGGACCATGCACAGAGAGGATCTAGACCCCCTGCTCAGATGTAGCCCATAGGCAGCACAATCTCCTTGTGAGTTCCCTAGTAAGGGGAGCAGGGGCTGTCTCTAACAATAACTCAGTTGCCTGCTCTTTGATCATTTCCCCCTGGTGAGGTGACCTTGCCAGGCCACAGAGGCAAAGGATCCAGGCAGTCCTGATGAGACTTGATAAGCTAGGGTCAGATAGTAGAGAAGGAGAACTCCCCTTTTCAGTGGAATAGGGGAGGGGGAGGGGGAGAGAGGGAGAGAGGGTGGGGCCTGGAGGAGATGAGGGAGGGGGCTACAATCAGGATATAAAGTGAATGAACTGTAAAAAAAATATTTTAAAATAATATATATTTTTAAAAAAGAGCCACAGAAAGAAAACTTTCTGTGTTTCTTTTTTCTTCGTCTTTCTCGCCTTCCTTCTTTACTCCCTTCCAATCCTTTCTTTCTTTCTTGAACCAGCACCTGTGAAGAGAAGAATATACAGGAGTTTTGATTTGAGACCTACTTCTACCTTTCTCTAGAGCTGGCCCTGCACATTTCCAGGCCTTTGTCTCTGCACCTCTAGGTGGGTTATTAGCAGCTGGTTTTCAAGGTTTCTGTGAGGATTAAATGAGGGTATATATTTAAAAATCCCTACTCCAGTAAAAATTCCAATTCAATTACTCCAGCCTAAAATATTCATATTAAAGCTATGATGAAGAGAATGGGCTCTGTAGACTGTGTACCACATAAGCCCTGAAGCAATCTTACCCTAAGATCCACGAGTCAACACAATGTGACAGTTGGATTCCTTCTCCTAAAAGCACAGGCACCTCGACAAACCCAGCACTCCTGATAGGGTCTCTTTCTCTTTATGGAGTGGTCTGGTGATTCGGGAACATCTTTAGAAAGTTCTCTGATCTGCGCTCTACCCTGGTAGCTGACTCGTATTTGTTGGAGGCAGTAATGAAGAGGTTAAAGCTGAGGGGATTTCAAACATGTCTAATCCAATAAGAGACTTGGTAAAACATGCGTTATCACTTAAAGAATAAATGTTTAAAAATAGAGCACAGATGTGCAATTTGAATGAGAGACAGAGAGAGAGAGAGAGAAAGAGAGAGGGAGAGGAGAGAGAAGGATAAAGCAAAGGGGAAAGGAGGGAAGGAGAGACAGCATGTGAGAGATCTTGGCATCTGCATGAAGTTCTCCATTCGGTCATCTAAGCACGCTCTTCCAGTGTGTTCTACCAATACATAGGTACTATTTGGGGGCTTCAGATATCTGAAGTAAAGTTGGCAAATTGCTCAGATCCAGTCTCCAGACACATATTCCTTTCTCTTCCTCTTATTCTCCTCATTAATATTTCATTTTTATTTTGCTTTTGAAACATATGGCTCAGACCATCCTGGAACTCATGATCCTTCCAATCCACCCCCCCCGACACACACACAAGTGTCCAGATTACAGAAGTATGCCACCACACCCAGCTCTCTGCCTTTTCTAAAAGCAGGGTAGCATAATAGTGAAGTTTTTCCTCTTCAGGTTGTTCTACTGGAGAAAACCAAAAGTAAAAGCTAAAAGCATATATGTTATTTCATTCTTTAACTATTATGTTAAACCCTTTGTTGTTGTGACAAATACCAGAAAGAAATGATTTTAAAAGAGGAAAGATTCAGTTGGCTCACCGTTTCAGTGTGTGTCTGTTGGCTGCACTGTTTCTGGCAAAGGGGTGAGTGGGGCAGAGCTGCTCACAGGGACCAGGATGCAAACAGGACAACAGAGAAAAGGTTCATATTAAAGAGCAATCCTCATGTGACCTACTTTCTTCAAATAGGCTCTGGACTGTACTTCCTGATTGCCTCCTAACAAACAGGCCACTACATTACAAAAGGCAGAGCCCTTGTTTTGATGTCACCTCTCACCCTTTATGGAGTGAGCTGCTGGCAGCTGGAGACCAAGCTTTTAACAGGCTAGACTTTTAAATGTGGGGCACCTCATAACCAAACACTATCAACTAGAAATACTTATTCTAGGAACCTTTGAACATAATGGAGAGCAACCAAGTTAGATAGACATTTGTCCCAAAAGACCGGCTGTAAGCTTCCTTTCAGACAACTCTGAGATTTCTGCTTCTGCAAGAAGTATTCTTTGACCCTGTGTCCTCCTGTCTTTTTCATGAGCCAACATCAATGTTACTGATGGTAGAAACCATCAATGCACAATCAATGTTCAAGGTCAAAGTCAGTATCTCCATACCCAGAGTGCCAACATATGCAGAGGGGTGCCACCCATGCTTAGAAACAGGAGCTAACATGTTTACAATGTGGTTTTTCTAATCAGTAGAGTCCCTTTCATGATTTAGGAAGATGTCCTACTAAGAACTGAGAAATACATGGAAAATACTTGATCCCCACAGTCTTTGAACATACTTAGAGTCAGACTGGTGGGCCAAATGGATTTCTTGAATGTTGGGGTTGAGGCATCAGCCTAGGATAAGGAAAGTGTCCAGGCTAAGACAGCAGACCGGGATCCCGTTCAAGAACAGGATGTTAGCAAAAAAGGAATTTTTAGTAACACCAGCTTTCGCATTGTTAGAATCAGCTCACCTTCAACCTATGGAAAATAGATCAGGGTATGCTTTAAAGGGGTTTGCTGGAGCATAATTCAGATACACACAGAGCACTTAAGTCAAAGATGGAGATGTGGCCACATCCTACCGGGGGACCAAGAACAACTTGACCCAATGAGAACGCTTGAACAACAGATGTGTTTACATCGTAGCAATTCGATCTGGAGTGGGTCTGTGATACCTTACAATGCTGGGATCAAATCAAGATTTTCTGGCACTTATCCAAGCACAACAAGAGGTTACTATGGGAACCCTATTGCATGGGGCTTTACTATTGCCATTTAATTGTGCCTTCCTCATGAATTATAATAGTCATCTACATACAATGCAAGAGATATAAGTGGACAATAGAGTTCCTTGGTCTCAATGGAAAGGGATAGACCTGGCTGATCAATGAGTTAATGCTGGCTCTCAACACGAATCTACTCGTGCTCATATCTAGTTGTGACTAGCATCCCAGGTTCATGAATATCTCTCCTGGACACTTTGCAGGATGGCCTCTGTCTCCTGCCATTCATGACCATACCTGCTTAGCCAATCCTTGAAGACAGTCCTGACTTTGAACCTAGGGGAGGCAGGGATATTGAGTACCCTGTGATGGCCTGGCATGGCACTCCCTGCCAACTCTTTGGGAAACCCAGTGAATGAGTGGACCTGTCTTCTCCTCTAGTGGCTTCCTGCTCCCAACTGACCTGCGTATTTCCTGATGGCTCAGAGCAATGCCCAGATCTGGGAGGAAAGGAAAACAAAACTGAAGCATAATCTATCTCTCATCTCAGAAGTATTCTAACTGGTTCTGAGAAATAAGCTGGTTCTAATTTTCACTAAACAATGGTGTCTGGCCCTCATTTAAAAAGGCATTTTCATCAAGGATGTGCCTATCGGTGCTTCAGCAACAGGGAAGCATTTGGGAATAAGGCTTAGGGGGTAAGATTTAGATTTAAGCTTTCTTCAAAAACCCTTTAGCAGCAGGCAAATCCAATAGTTTCAGAATTAATTATTTTGAAGTCAGTCCTTTTTTCAAGGGCAAAGGAAAGGGGTTGGGGGCTGGGGCTTGATTCAAGACACCAAAGACCAAAAGATAGTAATTTTTCATAATTTTTAGAACTCCCTAGAGGAAGAAATCACACACACACACACACACACACACACACACACACAACTCATTCCCAATTGAGAACCACTCCCAAAACTGCACAAATCTGGAAGCCAGATTTTTTTTTTTTAAGGAGGGGCTTAGAGTTAGAGGGGTATGCTTGTGAAGGAGTGGAAATGGGAGGGAAACACAAGTTAGTTTGACTCAAATGCCTCTTCTACTATACTATGTTTAATCTTTCATTTTATTTAAACACACACACACACACACACACACACACAAGAAGGTTAATCTGCATAGCTCTCTTACTTCTGGAAACAACCTAATGTCAACACTCAAGGAGCGTCATAAAGAGGCTTTCATTGTCAGGCATAGTTGGAATTTCTGAACTCGCTGCATATCACCTCTGGATTTCCTGACAGCTGTTGAAGAGGAGTTAGGGTATTTCTCAGCAAATTGATTTATGAGACACTCCGAAGTTGCCAGAAATGGAACGGAGGGGTCCCTGACTAATGAAAATTCTCTGCTGCATCTGGGATCTGAGTGCTATTTGGCTCCAGAAGGATCCAAGACACTGGAAGGAATTAAAAGGAGAATAGGTTAAAGAGATTCAGGAAAAGGGCTCAAATTAGCCACCCTTTCAAATGCTATGGACATGAGACAAGGCCTGACCAAGGGCTGATGATGTAGCAGGAAGGGGAGCGTCCACTGCGAGCTCTACAACCCTGCGTAGAGCTCAGGATATTAGAGTGAGACTCACAAGGTGAATTATTGCCAAAGGGAAGGTGATACCACCAACGTCCCATGTTTAAAAGGTGCCTTGGTGGTTCTCTCACTTTTTCGTACATTCAACAAGTGTTTGACAAAAGCCTACTACGAGCCTGGAATTGTGCAGGGGCTAGAGATGAATACAGGTCATGTTCTCTTTTGGAGATCATAAACTAGCAGGGCAAAATTTCATCTTTACAAGGGTTCAGAAATAGATATATGCACAGTATAAATGTACAGATTGGAGGATGTGATCCAGCTGAGAAGGTTCCAGAAGGCTTACTTGAAGAAGTGATTTGGCATTGACAGAGTAGGTAAAGGAAAGAGAGGAAAGTGTTGCAGGCAAATGAAATGGCATGTGCAAGGCAGAGAGATCACTGGTCTCAGTATTCCTTTATCCTGATGTCAAGCAGAGGCAAGCAAATGTTTCAGCAGTGAATGTTGGAGGGTGGTGAGAACAAAGCGAGACATCTTTACAGAAGGTCCTGTTCTGCTCATTGATGCAAAGAATGGCTGGCCCAGCTACCCACTACACTCCAGGCCTAGATAAAACCACCACAGAAGAAGGTGTGCAGCAGTCAGACTGCAAGCATAGTGCCAAGGCTGAGAAAGCGAGAGGAGCATTCTGCCAAAGGGCTTTGCTCTAGCACTGGCTGAAAATCCTAGGAGATGTGACAGCCTGGTATGATTCTTCACTGGAGCTTGAATGAAAGTAGCGATGTTTCTAGATTGTGAGCCAACAGGGAATACTCAGAGGCTGCAACAGTGGATGCTGACATGCATGTGTGGGGGGACCTAGCTCTGCTCTAGGGCTGTGTTAGTCTACTTTGTGATTACTGACAATGTCTAGTCCAGAGCTGGCCTCTCTTAGCAGACCCTGGAGAGTCCTGCACAGCTCACTTCACCCACACAGCTTGCTCCCGCTACTGTCTGCCACACTCTTGCTTCGGCAGCTCACCTTTGTTCTCTCCCGGAAGCCTACTGGCTTGCCAGTGCTTCCTGAGTCAATCCTGTGTTTTACACAGGCTGTCCGTTCCATGTCATAGTCCTGCCTTGGGGTTCTGCAAGGCTCCTTCTCTCCTTGCTTTACCTTTGCTCAAGGCTCTCCTTCCTTAGGAATTCCTTCCCATTTGCCTTAATTAATTTCTGGACCCAGCCCCCCTCCCCATTCTCCTGTTCTTCCTTACTCTGGTCTGTATTTTATTTTGTTCTTTTACCCTACAGTCCCTGATTTGGTTGTTTACTCCCTTCATTCAATGGTTAAAACTAAGTTCTGTAAGAAAGGTGTCTTCACTAATTTTAGTCCCGAATAGATATTTCAAAATCATCTAATACTCTAGGACAGACTAAGTTCTCAGTAAACACTTGCCACATCAAACACCTGCAGGGAACCTGGTCTCAGTAAGGAAGAAAGCCCTTCTCTCCTCCATTAGATGAGGTACTGGAGTTAGCTTCCTTGGATGACATCTGTAAAGTGTGAGACTAACAGCCTGGGCCAGGTGAGAAGTACACTAGTTCTGGTTGCCTTTATTCTAATTCCTAGGAGCACTAACGAAGGCCAGTCCTATCACAGTGTTCAGCCTAGCACGAGCTAAGTCATAGCGCTCCAGCTCTAGCAGCCTCGGAACCTAGCTCTGCACTGTAGGCAGGATGGATGCTGTGGCACTGGTTACGTCATTTGTTGCTACCTTTCTCATATGGTAGCAAAATAGATGACTCACCCAGCACCTAGCAGAGGGCGTGGCATAAAGAAGATAAAATGACTGCTAAAGAGAGAAAAAAAAAGAAAGACATGAGAGAGAGAGAGAGAGAGAGACAGAGACAGAGACAGAGACAGAGAGACAGAGATGTACTTCACTGGTGCTTCGCATCAAGCATACCCACAACAAATGTTCTTTGAGTGCCCACTTTATGTTTAGTAAGACTCAATGACTATGATGATTGATGAAGGAACTCTGCCTGTTCAGTCACCCAGGACTGGGCAGTGGGCAGACTTTCTGGGAAAGACACACTGACTAATATGGCAGTTTGTATAACACGGTATATCTCACAAACCAGAAAGTATCATTACCTACCTGTTCAGACACAGAGGTAGCTGTCCCTGCCTTCAAGAGAGCTGTGTTCTCCCCTGCCAGCCGATAAGTGAAAACAAGAGAGCTCTCAGCTCATCTTCCCTGGCTGGTGTCTATCTCCACAGGCTGCACCCACAAACCAAGCAAATTTAGTGAGTATTATGGGCTGAGATTGGGATCTAGGGCTCTTGATACATCTGCTTGATGTTCTCCAAGGGCTTGAGAGTTTGGGGAAGGGGAATAGGAAGGCTAGGGGGCGGTATCTGTCTGCTCTCTCTACCACACTTCAACAGTATGCTCTCTGCAAGCTGTGACTCCATCTGTGTGCAGGACAATGGCAATAAAATAAAAACCCAACTGCCCCTGGGGACCAGTGGTGCTGATAATTAGTAGTTGTGGTAGCACGAGCAATGAAAGGAACAGATCCCATGTATACATATAACAGTTGTTATGTGCAGGGCACACACAAAGTACTTTGCATACCTTGTGCAGCATGCACAGTTTATTAGCCTGATACACAAAAAAAGAAACTGAAGATCAGAGAGAAATCTACAGTCATCCAGACACCTAGTCTAAAATCCAGATTCAAAGGAAGCAGTTCCAGATGGGATATTTTTGGTAAAATCCACGTAAGACTGTACGGCCTAAGCAAACTGCCTGGCCTCTCTGGACATCACCTTCAACTCTCTAAGGGCATCACCCTCCCTTCTTTTCCAGTTACTGGGGGTTTGAGGAGTGAATGCACGCAAAGATCTCAGATTCATTCCTAGCTCATGGTGGGAGCTCACAATGACTACACATTACTTATGATGTAATCAAACTAGCTAAGGCTAAGAACTCCAGGATGGCATCATTTTGACATCTTACCTGGGTATTTAAGCAACTGCTTCAGGTTTATAAAGTGTAGAAACTTCACGATTTCTAGAAATACCCTTCCAATTGTCACACAGGATTTCTTCCTGCATGTGGAGGGTTCTATATGGGGCCATGTAGCCATAAAGCCCAAGGCAGACTAACAGATGTGGGTCTTTGGGCTAAATAATTCTACACTCTTGAACCTGAGTTTTGTCCCCTTAAAAAGAGGAAATTCTGGCCCCTATGTGTAGAGTGGCTATGATGATTAAGAAAAAAAAATCTCTAAGGGACCCTGAACACAAAGCCCATACCACAACAACAAAAAAAAAAAAAAAAAAAAAAAAAAAAGGGAGAGAAAACTGACTTTACAAGTAAATTAACAATTATTCTTAGATTCATAATCACTTGCAATGGCGGTACTTAAATGTGTG
Organism: Meriones unguiculatus; assembly: GCF_030254825.1. Taxonomy (NCBI): domain Eukaryota; kingdom Metazoa; phylum Chordata; class Mammalia; order Rodentia; family Muridae; genus Meriones; species Meriones unguiculatus. The sequence goes on along the minus strand of NC_083357.1, from coordinate 6,152,213 downwards.
ATTTCTATCACTGTCTGTAGGTGGGACTGGAAGAAAGATTTCAAAGCTAAGTTTATCCACCCTACTCCTCCTCCATGTTCTCCTTCTCCATAAAAACCCTTCCAACTCTGCCTCAGTCTAGGTGGGGCCTAACTCACCAGTCCTGGATCTCCAAGCTGAACCTGTCTCAAGAATGAAGGCTCTGTACAGTTTCCTCCAGTTCTTACTGTCACTGGAGAATGTACTTTTTATAACCCCGAGAGAGAAAGAAAAACAGCTTAAAATGTCTTAGATGGCAAAATAGACGGTGATGTGAAGAAAAAATGTACCTAAAAGATAGAAAGAAAAAACAAGCCCCATGGGATTGGTAGTGACACTTTGACCCCCTCCGTGGCTTGGCAGCCTGGCCAAGCTATTTGACCCTGAGTGGTGGCCACCAAGTTTGGAATCACTGGGGAAAGATAAAATATAAGAAATGATACTGCACAAACACAAAATGAAGCTGTCTTATGTGGTACCAGACTTCGTAGCCACCAAGTCCTAGAAATCTGCACAAGAGGTGACAATCAGGATAAGAGAGTGGTTCTCCTGCGCTCCCACCCCCCTTACTCAGTGGGGTCTGTTTCCTTGTCAGCTGACTGACCTGAGACCTTTGGCTCATGTATGCATCGTAGCTGGACCCGTGGTACTTGGCCGTAAAATCTGGGCTGTAGCCAGCATCACAAGTGCACGGTACATTTGAGCACGGGGGCTGTTTCCTAGACCTATAAACCTGTGGGAGAAAGCTACAATGGTTAGGTGCAGGAGAGGAGGGTGCTGGGTGCTCAGGAAAGGTATTAGGGGGGAAGCAAAGGATGCTCATCTTGACTTTCTGAGGCCAAGTGATTAGAAAACCCAGCGTAGAAGATGCATAGCCCCAAACAAAGAGGCCAGATAAAAGCCATTTCTGCGCCTGGGGGCCAGTGCTAGCAAGGCATGCTGCTCTGTAGAATGATCCCATGTCCAGCAGCAACCGAGGCCCTCCCTCTGCAAGGAGAAGGAGCCCAGGCATGGCAGTGGTCTCTCTCTGTCTTTCAGCAAGGCAGTCCTATAGGAAATGGACTCACGCTCAAAGAATGCCTTTTCCTTCCTGAGGTGGGAACGAGTTGGCATTCTGCAGGGTGAGGACGCTTGTTCCCAGGTACTGTGGTTAGGCCAGTTCATCTGAGCGGTCCACATGTCAATCCTAGGGCCTCAAATCCATGTAGATACATGCCATTTGGAGAAATTCAGGGCCACAGGCTATAGTTGAGATGCGGCAGGCACCTCATGAGGTCACACACCACTGAGCTGAGTAGGCTTTATAAAGCAAGAATCTGAATGACAATTTTTAATCACTGCTTTCCCAAAGATGTCACTGAATATGGAAGTGATTTCCGCACCCTCCACACATGTTGGGGAGAGAACATGGGGATAGACAAGTTCTCTCTACCACTGAACTACACCGTGGTCCTTTCCCAAGTTATATATGGAGAAGAACATTATCTGTAGATTCCTGTGATGGCTTTCTAGTATACTTCAGATAAAATTAATTTCTACTTAAGCTGCTTCCAGAAACCCCTCCTCAAAGCAAAGTGAATTCTGTGAAAGTTAGGACTTTCTCTCCTTCCATTTCTCTAAGACAAGCACAATGGCCTAGAGAGAAGGAAATAAAGAATAATGGGGCCAAAGGGGTGACTATGAATTAGAACGAATCATGACAGACAGGTCTCTAAGCCTAGTCTAGTGGGACTAGAGTTGGGAGGTGCTCCTTCACTGAGAGATCCGGAGGAAACAGCTGAAGAACAATAGCTGGAAAAGTAGAGAGAGAAAGGAACTTTTGGAACTAGATGAGGGGAGTTCTTCACAGATCCCATAAGGTGAGCAAGATTGAAGGGAAAGATAGTCCCCAAAGTTTAATTGGGTATTTCTAGGATCCAATTAGAAATGGAAGTCTACTGAAAGGAAGAGAGCTGAGAGCTATTTCTGCGAAGATGACGCTGATATAAAAGAAAGGAAAGCAGTGCCAGCTGCAAACCACGCAAGCCCAGCTGCATGCACACCATCATGGAGAAGCAGTGACACGGTGTTCTGGTGACAGTGCAGGGGTTTTGCTCCTACCTGGTTGTAGCTGCTTGAGCCTGCGGAATGGACATGGGAGAATGGAGAATGGCAAAACCCAGGAAAAGCACCGAGGCCCCTGACCCAGCAAGACACACCTTGCGTGCAGGACGCCCCACCTGCTGCTTTAACTGATGCACCAGTCGGTCTTTCTCCCGCTTCAGAGCCATGACTTCCTCCTGCGTCTTTTTCTTTTTGGAGGCGGACAATTCCAGCAAGGCAATGTTTGCATCTTTTTCACTGATGGCCGCAAGCAGTGCTTCCTGTCTGGTAAGATAAACAGCAATTGTGACCCTTCTTTGCAAAAGGAAAAGCAGAAACAATCCTCTAAAAAATCCTCTAATAAGTGTCATTAGTAATTTAGTTGAGCAACCAACTATTATCTCTGTGGAAAAAAATCCCTTTAAACAGTACTTAAGAAAAACTACGCTTTGTTCTCAGATGGACAAGGTAGCTGGGTCGGCATCATTAAGAGTGGGCATTCTATCCCTAGAGAGAGGGTTCTTTCAAAGGCTTCAGAAACACAGCTACCAATCAGAAATGGGGGGGGGGAATCACGATAAACATCGATTCCTAACACAGTTCTATCCATCCATCAAGTTCTACATTATCTGCCAGTAAGGCTCTATGACTCCAAGGCACCCCAGAAACACCAGGCAGCAAATTCATTAGCACATGAGATTTTTTTTTCATATGACATTTCTCTTCCAATGTCAGGTAGAGATCTTCACAAGGGTCTCCTTTCCATTTTCAATTTCTTTAGTGAATGTGGACCTTGTTTTCATGTCAGAGGCATTGCCTTTGTTACACGGCTTCCCAACCTCCAGATTCCAGGGAAAATGTGTCTTCATCAGAGAAGTTTCTCCAGTTACCATCTCTCACAGAGATGCCCCACCTGCCACCCTGAATCCCAGTTTAAATTCCGTCACATCATAGCACTTAATTTTCCCATGATACCCTTCCCCACTTGACAGGTTAGTGAATATTTATTACCTGTGACGTCCTATCAACTTAAGACCTCATTTATCCTTGGTAGCTGCAGCTTCTAGAAAGAGCTATGGGTGATCAAGCAGATTGGTTCTAGTATTAAATGAGTTCACTTTTAATTTTTATAAACTTCAAAAACATAATTGGCCTTCTTCTTCAAAATAAGAAATCTGGACAGAGCAAGACAGTTCAGCGGGTAAAGGTACTTGGGTCATAGCCGACAGCCTGAGTTCAGACTCCTGGAATCTAAGTCCACAAAGTTGCCCTCTAATTTCCACATGCACACTGTGCTCCCCAGGCTACCCTCACCATGACGCATCAAGAGTGCGCATGTGTGTGCATGTGCGCATGCACACACATAGAGAGACACTAATAAGAAAGAAAATTAAATATTAAATATTTTCCTCTGGATATATTTATGACCACTGACTACCTGGAAGTTTCAAGTTGTCCCCCCGCCCCATCTTTACAGTCACCTTTTAGAAACATACTTGTTACAAATTGCAACTTGGGATGGTCTCAGACAATTTTTGGATAAGCAGACGCTTTCCTGAGCACGTTTCATGGATGTCTTCTCTTCTTCATAAGTGACCACCTAGATGGCCACTCTAGATACTTCGGAGGACATCATAGCTTCAGGAGAGCCTCAGTATTGGGACTTTTGCATGCGTGTAAGTCCTAACACTGAAACCTGCTCATGCTCTTGGGCTGTATTTTCTTGTCCCTATCATCAAAATTGCTTTCTTCTAGATGTTTGGACAAGAGAGCAATTATTTGAATCTCTGATTCCCCTAGCTAATTTTCATGACAGGGATATGTATGGGTCTTTTGGGCCTCTACTAATGCTTGGCAGTAAGAGCTTCTGCCAGAAGCTCAGGATGATGTTTGCATGAGTCGAACATATCAGGAAATGTTTCCACTTTTCTTTTTTTTTTTTTCAATTACACTTTATTCATTCTGCATCCCCCCATGAGCCCCTCCCTCCTCCCCTCCTAATCTCACCCTCCCTCCTCCCTCTGCATGCATGCCACTCCCCAAGTCCACTGATAGGGGAGGTTCTCCTCTCCTTTCTGATCTTAGTCTATCAGTTCACATCAAAAGTGGCTGCATTGTCTTCTACTATGGCCTGGTAAGGTTGCTCCCCCCCAGGGGGAGGTGATCAAAGAGCAGGCCAATCAGATTATGTCAGAGGCAGTCCCTGTTCCCATTACTATGTAACCCAATTGGACTCTGAACTGCCCTGGGCTACATCTGTGCAGGGGTTCTGGGTTATCTCTATGAATAGTCCTTGGTTGGAGTATGAGTCTCTGGGAAGTTCCCTGTGTTCAAATTTTCTGGTTCTGTTGCTCTCCTTGTGGAGACCCTGTCCTCTCCAGCTCTTACTATTTCCCAGTTCTTACATAAAATTCCCTTCCCTCTGCCCAACAGTTGCCCATCAGGCTCAGCATCTGCATTGATAGTCTGTAGGGCAGAGGCTTTCAGAGGCCCTCTGTGGTAGGTTCCTAGGTTGTTTCCTGTTTTCTTCTTTTTCTGATGTCCATCCTCTTTGCCTTTCCGGATGGGGATTGGACATTTTAGTTAGGGTCCTCTCTCTTGCTTAGTTTCTTTAGATGCACAGGTTTTAGTGGGTTTGTCCTATGTTGTATGTCTATATGAGTGAGTATATACCGTGTGTGTCTTTTTGCTTCTGGGACAACTCACTCAGGATGATCCTTTCAAAGACTTGTATGAAAAAAATTTCAAATCTCTGAAGAAAGAATTAGAAGAAGATATGAGAAGATGGAAAGATCTCCCATGCTCATGGCTTGGAAAGATTAACATAGTAAAAATGGCCATCTTACCAAAAGCAATCTACAGATTCAATGCAATGCCCATCAAATTACCAACACAATTCTTTACAGACCTGGAAAGAAAAATTCTCAACTTCATATGGAATAACAAGAAACCCAGAATTGCTAAAACAATCCTCTACAATAAAAGATCTTCTGGAGGTATCTCCATCTCTGATCTTAAGCTGTACTATAGAGCAACAGTTTTAAAAACTGCATGGTACTGGCATAGAAACAGAATGGTGGATCAATGGAACCGAACAGAGAACCCAGAAATAAACCCACACACTTACGGACACCTGATCTTTGACAAAGACGCCAAAACCATTCAATGGAAAAAAGATAGCATCTTCAACAAATGGTGCTGGTCCAACAGGATGTCTACATGTAGAAAAATGAAAATAGATCCATATTTATCACCCTGCACAAAACTGAAGTCCAAGTGGATCAAAGACCTCAACATAAAACCAGACACATTAAATCGGCTTTGAAAAAAAAGTGGGAAATACCCTAGAACTCATTGGTACAGGAGAAAACTTCCTGAACAGAACACCAACAGCACAGGCTCTAAGAGCAACAATCAATAAATGGGACCTCATGAAACTGAAGAGCTTCTGCAAAGCAAAGGACACCGTCATCAAAACAAAGCGACCACCTACAGATTGGGAAAGAATCCTCACCAACCCTTTATCTGACAGAGGATTCATATCCAGTATATATAAAGAACTAAAGAAGCTGAAAAGCAGCAAACCAAGTAATCCACTTAAAAAATGGGGAACAGAGCTAAACAGAGAATTCTCTGTAGAGGAATACCGAATGGCAGAGAAGCACTTAAAGAAATGCTCAACCTCACTAGCCATTAGGGAAATGCAAATCAAAACAACCCTGAGATTTCACCTTACACCCATGAGAATGGCCAAGATCAAAAACTCAAGTGACAACACATGCTGGAGAGGTTGTGGAGAAAGGGGAACCCTTCTCCACTGCTGGTGGGAATGTAAACTTGTACAACCACTCTGGAAAGCAATCTGGCGCTTTCTCAGACAACTAGGAATAGCGCTTCCTCAAGATCCAGCCACACCACTCCTGGGCATATATCCAAAAGAGGCTCAAGTACACAAAAAGGACATTTGCTCAACCATGTTTGTAGCAGCTTTATTTGTAATAGCCAGAAGCTGGAAACAACCCAGATGCCCCTCAACTGAAGAATGGATGCAGAAATTGTGGTACATCTATACAATGTTTCCACTTTTCAAATGAAAACTACTATAGCTCAGGCCACAAGAGTTACTAGGTATCATCTTGAGATGTCAGACCTCCCCATCACTCTGCTACGGCATGTTCCTCTAACATGCTGTGTTGACGAGGCTGTGTACATTGCAAACCAAAGGGAGCCCATGTGCTTGAGTTCATATCTGAGGCTTATACCTCATGGACTCTTCACAAATACATTTTTAAAAAGTGATGATTGAGAACTGTAAATATTTTTTATTTTACATTTTTGAATGGCTGAACCAAATTTCTCCAAAGGACAGGAAAAGCTTAACTATTTTACTTCAACCTTGCAATCTGTTCCAATGTTAGTAATTTTCTCTAACAGGCCTAGGTATAACACACAGGTCACTGCAACATTTTACTACTACGTTCTAAGCTGACGTCAACAATGTTATTTTTTTCCATAGGTGTTAGGAAGTTTGTAGTAAATTGTGCTCTATTCCTATGGATATTTCTTTATAGCTATATGAAGCCCTTAAAATGCTGATACAAGTCTTCATGATGTAAAAATATTTAAGTTTTCTGGGAAACTGTTCATCAGGAGTCTTGTGTTTCTGTCCATTTTAGAAGCAAAGGTATTATCTTCTCGTCTTGCCAGGATACTAGTATAGCAATGAGCCTTGGAGACGATGGTGGTCTCTCTCTACGTCAAAGGGTTGGGTTGCTTACTATGCCACATCATAGTGATGAGCCACGGGCAGGCATGCTGTTGCCTATAACAAAGTATTCAAGCTCCATAAGAACGGAGCTGCTCTCCTTTACTACAAATCGCTGCACGAGTGTGCTCACCTGGGGCCTGTGGGAGCAGTTGCAGGGGGAATAGATGCAGAAATGCCAGCAGTGATCTCTCTGTGTCAGCAATAAAATATGTTGTCTCTGGCACAGAATCTCTTCTCATCTCCTACATTCAAGAGGGGGGAGGGACAGCCTGCTACGTGCAGTAAAGGCAGTCCCAAACTCTCCACAGTTTTTGAGATAGGAGTGGACAGTCAATAGGAGCCTGAATGGTAAAGGGGAGAGATGTGGACACACATTTACTGTTCTCTGTTTATCCCTTTCTATGTCATTCCTTCCTCCCACAACATGCCATCAGACTGAATGTTAAGTACCATAGGAATCCTTCACCTCACCAAGAAACAGCAGGCACAAGCTTCCGAAGCTTTGTACATTTAAACGTTTTCAGGAATTATTTATGTTCTATCATTCTCAGCCTTGATGTTTAGATAGGGGCACCTAGTTTTCACATGTCAAGTCCAGGACAATCTAGGTTGACTCCCACTAGAAAAATGTCAAGAATCTCCTAACAAGGCTTTCTATGTCTGCTTTTGCCCCCTTTGCCGGTTTTCCTCTTCCAAAGCTTGATACTACACAGCTTTAATAACAACCCCTAAATGTTACCATAACCCAAAGACTGACCATTCAAAGCCTCCCTTTCCCCAGGAGTCGATAATCCAGGGTTCTTAAGGGTTTAATACTTTCTTTTCCTTTCATAACAACAATAATGATAATAATAATGATATAATCATGAATATAATAATATCATCATCGTTATTATTGACAAGAATTGAACTAGGGCATTGTGCCTGGTAAGGACTATATCACTGAGCTATAAACCTAATCTCAATAAATTAATTTTTAATTCTCACTTTAGTGTTAAAAATGCATATTAGTTTCTAATTCTTTATAGATGTTATCACCAAATATAGCTCATAAAACAATTTTTATAAAAACATTTTCAAGGCCACTCACCAACATTAGTATTCATAAAAATAATCTACGTGTTTCTTCATATTTTTTATTTTGGTTGATCAATATGCCTATGTATGCTTGCACTATATAATTATAAAACTCTCTAGTAAAGTTCATTTAATGAAAATCATAGGTATTTGAAACCCTCATCTAAATATTGGTCAGAAACTAATAAGATCCCCTTTAAAATATATTGAGATTAATAGTAAGTAATTGTGATCATTAAATTAAAGGAGCAATTATCAGAAGATAACAAAAACATATAAAGATAAGTATGACCACGTCATCCATCAAGGTTTCTGGAGAGGTTAAGACTGTTTCTGGCTGCTCTTACACAGGTAGCTATGAGAGGCCAAGGCTCTGGGTTGGCAGGGTCGTTGCACTGTATGTTATACAACCAGCTTTACAAAATCCACAGACTTGTTCTGCTATCAACAATAGTTTAAATCACTATGAGCCAGATTCTGTGCAATTATTCCCATTATTTTTGCTCTAAAAGTATTCCTTTATGGTGATCCTGAACACAATTTAGAAAAGATGAGCTTCATTTGGCCAGCCCGACATCCTACCTGTCTCCTTTTTCAGTTCTTGGGAGCCCACTTGATAACACACTGCCACAGAGCACCCACACTCCGGTGCTCCAATGAAGCATGTGAAGTGTGCTTGAGAGAATAGCTGGAGGCTCAGTTAACTATTTCTGCTTTTCTGCCCATGCGGAGAATTCTTATTTTTTTCAATAAATACAATGCCTCCTGAATCTAAGGCCAGATTTGCTCTGCTTTAGAAATTGGTTCTGTTCCACCAACAAGAAATGTTCCTAGATCTTTAAATCATGTTCAATACTCAATCCATTCTTTTTTTTCTTATTCACAGACAACATAAGAATTGCATATAAATACATTCTTAGTCATTTAGTAGGGTTAAGTATATAGTGGAAGCCTGCAAGATTATCCGTAGAGCACTGCTATACTTTAGTATACAGTTACTGAGGTAATCTGTCTGCACACCAAAACAAAGCTCAGAATATGAAAAGGAAGCCCAAATATGCTAGCAAGGAAGATAAGATAATGCAAAGAGAAATAAATCTGTGGAGTCTGCTGTGTGCCAAGCTAAGAAAGTGGAACACAGACAGCATTTCATCAAAGTGCAGCCTAAACATACGTCAAAGAGAATAACTTCTTTAACAAATATGGGCAACAATGGAGAGGAAGGAGGAGGAGTTCTGTGCCCCCCATGTATTTAGAGGGGGTTAACAATGGATAAAAATATGCACAGGAACATACTTAATAACCCTAAACTGTCATTCACTTTGTAGGAGGTAGTCAAGACCCAGCTAATAAAACACTGAAAAAAATGGTTTTAGCCACCCTGAAAAACATCCTCCAGAAACTAGCACAAAAGAGGGCTGAAGGCTACCTTCTGCCATGATCAATGTCTCCTTTTGTGTGTCGCCCACGGCTAACCTAAGCAGGAGAGCTTCAGGATCGGCTGACGGTAACGCACAGCTATGACACTTATCACCTTCCATTTAAAAGGGTGCACTGTAAACATTTCTGTTTCACTCCCTGCTGCTGTCATTCCATTAATGATGGTTTGAGCTTGGAGAGGGAACCTAAAATTAATTTCAAGAGTTACAAGTAAAATAAGCCAATTAGGGACGGTTATAAATTGGGACAGAGCAGAAGCATGGACACTTATTCTTTTCTTTCTTTCTTGTGGGCTCTTGTTTTAGTTAGATGACCCATCTTTAGGCACACATTCAATTACAAAAGCAGATGCTTGGAAAAATGCATTCCATTAAGAAGCATTTGGATAATGACATATGAGGGTGGACCTACATTATGTATGGTGTTCAGCCCCAGGCAGTCATGCTCCAATCAGACTGTGGGAAAAAAAATCTGCTCAATCAACTTTTCCCAGTTAATTGTTGTTTTCTTTCCCTTATGACCCTGAATCTTCAACCATAAGTTCAGTAGGAGGTGACTTAAGACAGACGGCGACGAAAGATCTTGTTCAAAACAGCTCTCTGGCCCCTGGGTTGAGTGCTGTGACCACTTCTGGAAAGGGATGCTCATGAGCCTCTCTTTTAAAGATATCTTTTCAAACAGTAACTGGAGATAGAAGTGGCCTTTCATGTTAATTAATATGCACCATGCCTACTGACACAATGATGTGTAATACCAGCATAAGAGCCTTCACAAAAAAGTAAAGTATCTCACTCAAGGTATGACCTACAAGGTGAGACATATTTTAGTTTCATCAAGGACAAAAAAACAGAGCAGATGATAAAGGCCAGGCTCTGGCAGGCCAGATTCTATAATGTGGTTTTCTCTGCACCCACCTAAACCTGACCTCAAAAAAATAGCTCATTCCAATTACCAAGAATTCATTCTCTGAAACTTCCTAGCACCTGATTGGAATTTCCTGTAACAGAGACCACAGAGTCTTAAGGAAGTTCTCTCTATGTAGCAACGCCCACCCGAAATTCTTCTAGTTTGACTCATGGAGGCAGCTGATCTTCCTTGAAGGTTGCTCCAAGCGCAAATACCCTAGAAAGCTACTTCTCATCAGGGACGCCGGTGGCACTGAGATGGCAAACGCTAGCACACTTAGTATTATGTGCCAAAGGAGTGTTGGTGAACACAAAGCCAAATGATTTCCCTACATGTACAAGGCCCAAAGCCAAAGGAAGTGATATGGTAGGAAGAGCTACTCCCTTACCCCAAATTATCCAGAAAATTTCTATCCCTTTGATAAGTTGAATAAAGCGGCAATGAAGATGCGCAGGAAGGACTGTTGTCAAGGTCCTAGTAGAGAGGTATGACTAATTCCTGTGTGCTAGATCCAAAAGCAAGAAACTGGGGCAGGGGAGGACAGGGGAGAGCAGGGAAAGATAGGGGAGGGCAGGGGAGAGTAGGAGTGTTCAGGGGAAAGCAGGGAAGGACACAGGAAGGCAGGAGGGGAGGGAAGGCAGGGCAGGTTTCTTCTGTGTACCTTAGCTTCTTCAGAAGGAGCAGGGACTTTCTCTGGCATGAACTGTGACAGGTTTTCTAATCACCTCCACTGGGTGGGTGGGGGGCCACCTTGCCAGGCCACAGAGGAAGACAATTCAACCAGTCCTGATGAGGCTTGATAGGCTAGGGTCAGATGGAAGGGGTGGAGGACCTCATCTATCAATGGCCTTGGGGAGGGCCATAGGGGGAGAAGAGGGAGGGAGGGTAGGATTAGGAGGTGACAAGGGAGGGAGGCACAGCTGAGATACAAACTGAATAAATTGTAGTAAAAGATAATAATAAAATTTTTTTTTAAAGAAGGAGCTTATCCTTGAGAATGAAATATCACTGGGGCCATTTAGAGAACCTACTCATCCTCAGCACTTGAGCTTTGCAATCAAATGTTCTGTGGTATGATCATTAGTAGAGCTTACTGCCTTTGTAACTGGGTAATCATTTACCGTCTCTGAAACTTAGATTTGGTTGTAAATGAACCAAGAATAACTACAAAAATTAAATGTGCTAATGCACACAAAGACTCTTGTTCAGTTGCCATGGGATACACACGAACAGTTATTCTTTCAGAACACAGATACCAACAAATTTAAAGACTTGAAAGTTTTGCATTATTGTGTACCAGGCCCCTCTTGCATTAAATATATCTAAACATATAACGAGTCTCTTACTTTCAGGACAGTGTTTCAAAGAAACCTCTAAAATTGGTTTCTGTTAAGCCGAACATTTGACTTTCATGAGCTGACATCTGTTTCACAAACAAACTTGAAGGAGAAAACAGATTTTGAGTGTGGAAATGAGTTTGTGTACTACAGACAAGCCCATCTCAGACAGCCAGGCCTGACTTGGTTAATAACTGTTCAATATCACTCCAGCCAAAAGGCCACACAGAAATGGGTAGGATGTGATTTTATGCAGCATAAGAAATTGGGAAACGGAAAAGTGTTCTGAAAGGTAACCCTTTAGAAGTCAAGGTCTAGTACACAGTCTAACCAATGTCGAACAACTCCAAAACAACAATGAAAACCTTCCATTAAAACATCTTTACATTAAATTGGTAAGCTTGAGAGGCGGGGAGGGTGATTGGAATGGACTTCCGTTGCCCACCACATCTGTACAGTTAGATGTCAATGTTTGATCATTTCTGCCATTCCATTTGTCTTCTGTAATGAGATGGATTCTCTATTGGATTTCCTTCCTCTATGACTGATCTATGTGAAATGTAACACCAGAGACCTTGGGAGGTTACTGATGACTGATAGTGAAAAATTATATCTATCTGAATGTCCCTGTGGGCAAAGCTTTGCCTAATATCTACCTAAAAGAAATCTGTTGCTTATGATCACCACTTACTGCCATGAGATTTACCACGGTATTGACTTTTTGGTTGGTACTCAGCAACTGCCAGAGAATAAATCAGTTGACTTCAAGGCTTAGTCTATAGGGCACTTGCTCATTGGTTCTTTCTATTGGCAAGTGGGTACGTGTATGTATACAATTGTGTTTGTATAAAAGTGTCTAAAGATGATGTTCTTTAATTTCCCTATATTATCCATTTAGAATTATTCATTTACTAATTTTTACAGGAAGCAACAAAGTGCACTCCTGTATCTTGAACTAGATATTTCATGTTTTATTCAGATCTACTTTTATTTCTAATGTGTCTATGCACATATATATGGCTGTGTATGAATATACCTTGTTATGTATGTGTGTGGATGCTTGTGGAGGGCAGGATGGAGTGTGGGATTCCCTGGGCTGGAGTTACAGGCAGTTGTAAACTACGAGATGTGTGTGCTAGGGACGAAACTCTGATCCTCTGGAAGAGCAGTAAGTACTCTTAGTCATTGAAATGTCCCCAGCCTGGATAATTCCCTTCTTAATGTGACTATTGTGTATTAAATAAAACTTCCTTTGTTTATGCTATATGTATATCACTATTACTACAAGCAAACTATAGTGAAAAATACAATAGATCGTCATTCTACTGCTGTGAGAAGGACAGGTGGCAAGGAAAGAAAATATACCATAGAATTGTGTTATTATAATGTCTAAGGCAGAGATAAGGTTCTACAGAGAGGAACTCTGTAGATACATTTGTATAGAATTGAGTTTTCTGGAAGCATTTTATCTAACCTGCTTTTGATCCATGAGAGAATAAAAGGCACCAAACAGGGGGAAGGACACAGTGTGTCCCATCAGTGTGCTATGAGTGATGTTGGTGGCCAGATGAGAATCAGGTTGCAAGGAGTGAGTGGTCAGAAGACTTAATACCTTCTAGAAAAGGCTGAAAGAAATACCTACCACCTGAAAGCTGTTCTCTCTCGCTGTGCAAGCAATGCACTGGCTAACAATTTAGGATGGTCTAGACAATCTTTTTCTCTGGGAAGTCAATGCTTTTAAAACTTGGCTTCCTTGTCAAAGATGTAATCACTCATGTGGTGCCTCAGTTACTTTGAGAAGTCTAGATTTTACGTCTGCCATCTCGTGGCCATTGCAATAAATACTGACGTTTTCTTTTCTTCTCTCCCTGCTCCACCCAAATAGCTTTAAGTCTAAAGCTAAATAGTCTAAAGCTATTTAGACTTAAAGCTATTTGATAGCTACACTATCAAAAAGTACCAAAAGACACTTAATTTTTAAAAAGAAAGAAAAGGACATTGACACAGAATTCACTTTGAATTCTAATTCTGTTTCTGCCAACATTTTTTTCTCTTGATGAAAATATAGATTCAAAAGATCATTTGCCAATTACCAATTTACTCGTATCAGATTGGGCCCAACGCAGAATCAGTGAAAGGTGATGGACTTCAGTTGCTTTTTGTGTGTTTTAACTGCCTTTATTTTAGGAGGTCACAGAGCTGCTTCAACATTTATGTACTTACCATGGAGTTTGCTCAAAGAACATCCATAATGAAACAGATTTTAAGTCCTTCACATGGACACCAAGAGGAAGGGCTTTCTGAAAATTATTTATAGTCCAAATGGCTGAGAGCACTCGTACACACTTGAACACTGTGAAGCTGTGCATGCCATAGCTCAGACCAAAACCGAACAACAAAAATCTGCTGAGATGCCATCGTGAAAACACAAAGTGCCCGTCTAACGCCCATTCACTACCAACTGTGCACATCAACAGGAGAGAAAACCAAAGTATACAGTGATTTTCCTGATGATATTTTGCCAACATTTTGTGGCCTTAATCTACAGTGGAGGAGGGGGAACTTTTTCAATGGCTGTGAATGAATCTCAGAGCCCAAGTTCCAGAAGCATGGAATTGTGAGTCTGCCCACATATACCTTAAGTTTTGAGGTGCTAAGCAACTGAAAAAGAGACATCAGTAACGAAGAGCTATAAAAATCAGCCGATAAACCCAGAACCAAAATGGAAAGTTCTATCTGTTAGTTACCTGAAATTTCTGGATTCATGACCACACTCTATGGTACAATACTTAGAGAGCTCTGTGTCAATGAGCAAAGGAATCACAAACCAGAAAACCACCACAGGATGAGAGTCTGGTAAACTACCTGAATGTTTCACATCTGGAAAGAATCGTGAGGGAACCAGCCCAAAGCACAATGGTATAGAAAGCAGTCTCAGATTTACAGTACGGGTGGCCTTGTAGTTCATAGAAGTAAAATTTCCATCCAGGCAGGATGATCACTACAAGCAGGAACATTTCTGATGTGAAATTATGAAGTCCAGTCTGAACTGAACATGCTTTTCTGGGGTGGCCGTCTCCTGGCCATCTGAGCAACACTAACCAGATGGGTGACCAGAGTCTAGGTCTTTGATTCTTTCAATTTGTTTAGCATATATTCACCAATGGCTTCTGTGTACCAGGAACTGTGAATAAACACACAAACAGGATAGATTCCTTCCCTGCTTCAATGAGGATGGGATTTTTCATTCTTTATTCTCTGGAAATCTCAGAGACTCTCTGCACAGTCCTGAGGCAGCTGTGGTGGCAGAAAATGCCAAGAAATAGCCTATTATTATGAAGAACAAAAGTAAGATCTTATGGTACTTCCTACTTACCAATCCACTGACTGGGCAGAGGAACCCACATGGCATTCTACCAGCAGGTACCATGTGCTGAAAAGAGCTGCAGTAATGTTCCCTTAAGCCCTATCACCTGTATTCTGAATAGCTACCACAAAGCAGAGGCTCAAAAGCAAGCATAAAACTTTGCCTCCTATCTATAACTGAGAGCTCAGTGATATAAAGTTTACTTTTTTTGGGGGGGTGGAGGTTGAGGCAGGGTCTCTCTGTGTAGCCCTGGCTGTACTGGAACTCACTATGTAGAGTAGGATGGCCTCAAATTCATAGAGATCTGCCTGACTGTGCTTCTCAAGTACTGGGATAAAAGGTATGTGTCACTATGCCTGGCTAGGAAGTTCATTTTTTATGGGTCAGAAATAGATGAATATTGACAATTTCATATTTCAGTCTAACATCTTCCAAAATGAAAGAGGTATTATTGGCCTCTTGGCTCATTCAGCTGTTTTATTTATTTATTTATTCATTTATGTATTTATGTTTTCTGTAGACAGGGTTTCTCTGTGTAGCCCTGGTTGTCCTGGAACTTGCTATGTAAACTAAGCCAGCCTCAAACTCAGAGCTTTGTCTGCCTCTGCCTTCCCAGTGCTGGGATTAAAATCATGCACCACCACTGCCTGGCTTTGATTTAGCTATTTATAACACATGCCAACAGATAATTTTTTATCCTTCAAGATTTATTAGGCTGAGGAAATCCACTGTCCACCAATAGAGCCTATTGCCTAGTGTTTAGCGCAGCCTCCTACACAAATTGGGAGAGAGGAAGGGGACCAGAAGTCTACATAGTGACAGAACTCAGCCCATGATTAGAAGGCCCTAGACCTGGAAAACCACTTAGCGAGCAAGCATCCTGGTGACCCAAACTCCAACCTGACACGGATTTCCATCCCCTGTAATATTGATCTATTGACTGATTGCTTTGAGAGCAAATCATCCATCTCCCTTGGACAGCCTTGAGGCTGCTCAGCTCATGAGCAGTATCTCTCTTCAAAAGACGTAAGACAGGAGGCAAAGAAGAATCAGACTGCACAGCCTTTAAGTGGTCTTTCCAAAGTCCCACATGAAGAAAGACCCGATTAGAAAATCTCCTTAATGATGACTGCATGCCTGAAGATGAGGCCAGCCTGGAGTGAGTTCCGGTATAGCCACAATTACACAGAGAAACCCTGTCTAGAAAGAGCATAGATAGAAAAATAGATAGATAGATAGATAGATAGATAGATAGATAGATAGATAGACAGCTGAATAAACCAAGAAGCCAATAAAATCCCTTTTGTTTTGGAAGAGGTTAGATTGAAACACAAAATTGTCAAAATTGTCATCTATTTCTGACTCATTAAAAAAGTGAAGGTGCTGTCAAAAAGGGCAACCTAATATTGTCAACCAATATGCTAGTATTCCATATTCACAGAAAATCTGCTAAGCCCAGAACACCATATCATATGCTATGAGTGATAAGTAATGGATGAAGCTCATAAATTATTCTAGCAAGTAAAATGAAAGCATGTGAAAACAATGTAAAGAATTAAAAATTAGACAAATAATGGTTGACTTTATTAGGATAGAGGCTAGCAATCACTGATATTTTCCTTGTGGTTACTGTACAAATAGGCAAGGCACAATAGAGCACATTGTTAGATTTAGTCCTTTCAAGATAGTTAACAAAGTTAACACTGTCGTGGTTTTGAGTGGTGAGGCTGTGAGGTTTGAATGGAACACTCAAGATTTTACTGCTTTTAAAGGAGTTGGAATTTGAATCCAAGTCCGTTTGATTCCAGAGCCTGGACGTTTGGGCCTTTCTTTAAATGCTTGGTTGTAGTGAGAACGAAATGTCCTTCTGGTTTGGGGGGATGGAGCAGGCTTTGCAGAGGATGACCAGGATGCCTTAGTGTGGAGGCAAGAAGGACTAGAAAGGATTGGGGAGGAAACGGGAGGTAAGGTGGCTTCCAAGCGGTTTGCCTGAGGAAAAGCTAAAAGGACTCTAACACTTCAATTGTATTTCCCACTTATATACATGTTCTTAAGGTGCATCACTTTCAGGAGTGTTGGGGATCAGCAAAGGAAAAGTGTGGTCAAACTAGTTAATTTGTGTCAACTGAAAGACTGGCAATTAAGCATATATGCATACGTATGTGCTTGTGGGTATGAGTGTACGCATGCACACATGTGCCATAGGAGTAAGATTTAGCTTATTTTCTGAAAATAAGAAAATATGTTAAGTAGTATATTTTCTCGAGAAAAGAAAAGCCCTTCTATTCCAAAATTTGGTAATTGGTTTTCCTCATTTTTGTTGTTAATATGCTCTTTTCTTAACTATCACAAAATTTGGTAATTGATTTTTCTCATTTTTTTTTGTTGCTAATATACTCTTTTTTTTAAGTGATGTTAACGGCAGTCAATATTTGAATAGTGATATTTAATTTGAAAGCATAATTGGATTGTTAAGCACATGTTGTTTTCAAAAATACTGTACCATATTTTGGTCCATGACAGCCAAAGTCTAGAAAGCACCCATTCCATTTCTGGATGTTACTATAATTAGGATGTATCTGAGAAAACATGTTTGGTTCTTCTCTATCCTACACAGATGGATGCCCATATTTCTCTTCAAAGACTGTTTGTCATTTCCTCAAACATTGTTGAGGATGTCAAGTTGGCTGTTTTAAAAAATAATCTAAAGCTGTTTTTTTTTTTTCTTTTACTTAATTACGATTCCTGGAAAATGATATACCATCCTTAGGAAATAGGTAGACTAACTTTTGGTTCCACAAATAACCCCCATTAGGCATGAATTTCAGGACCCCTGTGAGTCCCACAGTAATCAGGCAGGGAAAGAAAAGCTGAGTAGGTTCATGTCAACACTCGGGAAAACCAAACCTGAAGGTGGGATGAAAAGTCCAGTGTGAAATACAGCAGCTACTGCCTCACCCTGTCTATTCCTTGTGGAACAATTGGGCTTTTAGCTCAATGCAATGCATACATTGTTGGAACTAAGAACAAGGGAATGACTAGTGCCAGGGAATCATATTACCACCTTACCTCTTTGCTGGAGTGAATTCTTGGGACCCCTTTCCAAGAGTACCCTAGGATTTCAAGTAGGTCCCAAGGATGGCAGTCATAGGTGAGTAAAAAGAAAGTCAGCCCCGTTACTTGCTGAGCACTACTCAATTTTGGGAGTGGCTGCTCCACCCTATGTCTTTGAAGGTTTTTCTGTAACAATAGAAAGCCATCTTAAGCCATCCCTAGACAGAATATTCTAGCAGAGGATACACTGTGTAACTCAACATACGTTTTTAATCATTTCTTGGGACTGAAGCTGGAACTCATTCTGTCTACTGATCAAGGTGAGGATTAGAAGGGTACATGGAGAGATAATATGAGGGAACTAGTGGGTGAGCTTTAGGAAAGTGGGTAATGAAGTTACTCCAGTAGCAGGAAATCCTAAACCTTTCTGGGAAAGACCTATATTTATATCATGACTTTGTGACAACCTCCAGGCCTAATGGAAAAAAAAAAAGATATTTGAGTTTTCTGAAAAAACAGAACAAAGCACCCAGTTGATCAAATACAGGTCAATTAAGATATGTCCTGGCATTGCTATCATTGGGAACACACTAGGAATAATAGGGTCACACCAAAACAAAAAAGACTATCCATGAGCTAGAGGCCATACTAGCTGGCATTTACTTTAGTCAGCCTATCGCCCACAAGGTCTTTTTCTCTGTTGTGCTGAAATTGCTTGTTAGGAGGTAGTGAGAAGCCTCCTTCCCACTCCAGAGAAAGGACTGTCCCTGGTGTGGGAGGAGCACTTTTGTGACGGACCTGTTGATCACTACCAAGTAGAGCTTGTTTCTCTACTGATTTGATTTATAGAAGTCTATTTGTCCATTTCAAGTTAGCTGTACAGGGTTGCCCTGAATTCGGAACACCTGTAGATCCTGCAATTGGAACCACATAGCCAACATCCATCAGCACAGGATGCTGAGTGCTCTGACTGTATTAACTCAACCCACTCGAGAACCCACTAAGGCGATTATGATTTTGTCCCATTTGACAAATAAGAAAGAGAAAAACAGAGCAGTCTGAGTCAACTTGGCTAAGTTGGCTAAGTCTAAATTGCAAAGTGAAGATCTGAACCAACCCAAGCAGGATGGACTTACTGTATTTTTAAAAGTTTTAAAATTGTTTTTAAAATGTGTGCCCTTGTATGCAGGTGCCCTGAGAACGGGTTTGGGTGGTCTGGAGCTGGAGTTCCAGGCCATGGTAAGTTGCCCAGTGTTGGTTCTTAGGACTAAATGCAGCTCCTCTGCCAGGTCGATACAGGCCCTTCAGTGCGGAACTATATCTCCAGCCCATTCTGATGTTTCCTAATTGGTAGCTGGTTTGCATTGTGGTTCCCCCTTCCACAACACAGAAAAAACAAAACAAAACAAAACAAAACAAAACAAAACAAAACAAAAAAACATTTTAAATCCAGGACAGAGCTCAGCAGGAGGTTCATCCCTCAATCACAATGCTACTGTCAGTGGAAAGAACCCAGCATACTGGACATGGATTATTGCTTGGGTTGGCCAAGGAAAGAAGCCAAATCTAAAATCTTCTAATCAAATTTCTTGAAAATAGTCTCAGACTGTGGTAGGCACAGTCTACCATAAAGTATCCCCACGAGGTCTCAAATGCCAATGAGAAAGCAGTGAGAACTCTGAGCCCCCAATCTACTTCTCACTAGTTTAAATGAGATGGCACTTAAAAATCAGAGCCCAGGGGTTCAACAGAAAGTCACCTGAATTATAATGTATAGTTTAGATCAGTCACTTGATTTTAGATATACTAGTTGTCAGGTCTATACAATAAAAAATGCTACCTAATAGCAAGTCTACTGATAAGGCCACATGAGCTGGCCCATGGAACGGCCTCTGTCAAACTTCAAGATCCTACAAAAGCTGGCTGGCATGACTCTCTGTCTCCTTCCTATAAAGCTATGTCTTCCAAATTCCAAGTAGGAATGATGATGGATGATTAATCTCAAATAGAAATGGTAGAGACATGATAAGTAGTAGACACTGTTTCCATCATTTAAACAAAACTTTTCAAGCCAATGGTAAATCAGGAGAGCGAATGGGCCAACAGATATCTCAACTAGGAATCTATGGAAGGAAAAGCAATGGGCAGTTCCAAATAGTTTTAAAGTATGATAAGTTGGTCCAACCCTCAAGATAACTCATTATGCATATGCAAATATTCTAAAACATGGAGGAAAGTTCAAAATCCAAAACACTTCAGGTCCCACACTTTTTGGATAACAGGTACATGTCCTACTTGTACTTCCCCTCTTATGAGGTGTTATATGAGAGAAAACAGGTGAACCAGATAGCATAGTTCATTTCATTTATAATAAGTACTTTTTTCTGTCATAAATGTAAACTTCATTATTATAACCATTATCAACATATTTCATAAATTTACTATTTTCAGCTAAATGACAGATGTACTGAAATCATCAACCTTTAGAAACCAGGACGAAAAAAAATGTCTCAAAGAAGGATCAGGGGACTTTTAAATAACAATAGTCTTAAATATTGTATTTCCTCTATACATTTATTCAATCCCAATGTTTACCACAGTATCAACATTTCATCTCCATATTCTTAATATGGAGTATTTCTTCAGAACATGTGTAATCAAGAGTCAGCAAGTTTGTCTGATGAATGGAGAGAAAATGAACTGCTTAATAAGACTGGTGGCATGTCCAAGACAGTGTTTTTCTTCTGAACTTTGACTTCCTCTCCTAATTTCTGAGCAGGACTATTTCAAATACTTTTTCTAATGAGATCTATTTTGAAGCCCATTTTTCTAATGAGCCATCACAGCCAAAATACATTCTAAAAGGGGTTGAAGAATTGGAAGAATGTTACTAGAAATATGAATTAAAAGAAAAGAATTCATGTGGATATAATAGTCACTCACTTTTACCTAAGGACTTTTAAAATATCTCAACATAATAGAAGAACTATCAACAGTCTGATATAGTTAAATAAACAAA
Organism: Meriones unguiculatus; assembly: GCF_030254825.1. NCBI lineage: Eukaryota > Metazoa > Chordata > Mammalia > Rodentia > Muridae > Meriones > Meriones unguiculatus. Next base: position 6,131,145 of record NC_083357.1, on the reverse strand, counting down.
AGACTCATCTGTTTATCTGTAGTTTCTCTTAGAACTCCAAATATACCCAGGACTCTCTGTTCTGTTTTAAAAAATCTGAAATTCTTTAGCCTTTCTATCCCAAACAACACAATGCGATCTGTGACTATTCTCAGCTCAAACTGAATTAAGTTAACCTATCGATTAACAAATACTAATAAAGCTAATACTAGAACAGCAAAATCACTGGATTCTAAAATGACAGTTGTGCTCTTCAGATCACTCTCTTTTTAGACAAAAGCAGGAAGCTGTCAGGTGACAATGCAGTTTTCATAATATAAATACAAAAATTATCCTCACATTTATGCTTTACAAATAACATGCAGATAAGATACTTCTGGCTGTATTGATTAGTGGTTCCTCATTCTCATCTTAGCCATTTGCTCCAAGATCCGTCCACACCTCATTTATTTACTTCCCCATGAAGACTGCTTACAATTCCCTTATTCCACACTTGAAATACTGCCCTGTCTGTGAATATAGAAGCCTAGAAAGAAGTCCTGGTAATTGGTGCTTTTAGCTGCCCACTTAATCTTGCTTAAATTGCCAGTGTGCATGAAGGGGAATGATGGAGAGGCCCGGGTTAAGTAACCACCCGATGGCAAACACAGGGGATGACGTTCATAAAGAACCCGATGATGTTCCCAGTCACAGGAATGAACAAGCCTGAGATGAAGAGCCCTCGCTGGCTGGAAGCAAGGTGACAGCCAGCTGTGGTAGTTAGGGCATTACTGCTTCTGTAAAGGCTCAGCCCAAGTACAAAGTGGACATGTAATCTCCAACTCCCCAAACAGCCCAATTTGGCCACTAAAGATGCTGTTTTACATTTCCAAACATTTTCCCCTGTCACTACTTTTTATACTTCAGTTCTCAGGTTGTAAGCATTTGTTACTTGCAAAGCAACCCCCTTTGAACACTGAATCATGGAGGCATTTGTAACTAACTGCCAATGGGGCCTGCCAAACAAAAACTCCCTGCTGGTGACATGACCACCTAGTGACCTCTAAAAATGTTGTAACAATGTGAAAAATAGCTCCCTCTTGTAGGAAACAGCAATTTTTTAAATTAAACGTACATCGAATGTTCACTTATATACAGATAAATGGTGGTCAGAGTCACCTTCTCTGTTTCCAATTTCAATCTTTTGAAACCCAGCCCAAACCTAAATAAATAAACGTTGATACTAAGAAGAAACTAAGAACTCAAGAGCCTTGCGATTTCGCAAACAGCTTTTTTCCATTTTCGAAAATCTAAACTCCCGGCCAGACAGAGAACAGGTAATGAGAAAGAACAGGCTTGGCAGTCCCTCTGTGGGTCTAAGCTGAAAAACACGTCAGGCAGCAGTAAGTGGCTATAATTTGGCAGGCTTAATGTCTTTAAAAGTTTGCAGCTTGCTTGAGAAAAAAATTTAAAAACAGTTATAACATTTACAAATTGAAACACAAACACTAAGCTAAAAAGCCACCCTGGCGAGATCTCATGATCCTTCGACTTTTAAAGATCATCTTCAACTGTACCTTCATCTCCTCCTCCAAGACAGGAGACAGTCATGAGAATTAAAGCTGGCCAGTGGAAAGCCACCTGATGCTGCTGTGTTCTCTGTGACAAGCATCAGTGCTGTCCATTTATGCCACTACATCAAGACATTCAAGACTAGTCTTACTTTAAGGGGAGATATATACCCAGTGAGACAAAGGAGATGGCAGTCCAGGTACGCCCGTGAGCAATTTCAAAGGTATGGCAGTGCTGTCTTCCTGGTTAGTTTCTCTCCTGAGAGTTCCAGAATCAGAAGTCTCGGAGCAACAAAGGTGTGGCGCGGCAAGGCTATTTAACTCTCACGTGTCTCTAGTTCATTCTGATGTCTTTGGATGAATCATTTGCAAACACTTGCCCAGGCCATAACAATTCAAATCGCTTCTGAAGCAATGTGACACCAGCTACTCTTTCATTTCAAGCACCTAAGGTATCCTGATCCCCCCAGCAAAGGCACAGGACTCCTTCTTATCCCTTGCACCCCATACCCTACCAAGGCAAGGAGAACATCTAAGAGAGAGAAAAGGAATTTATGGTCTTCTAACTCTGATTTAAAAAAAAATAGTAAGATGCAATAAGAAAATGTATGTTTACATTAAAACATGTTCATCCTTTACAAATCTTAGCTTTCAAACTTACTTTCTTAATCAGCTGACACACCAAGTTCAATATCTTTAGCTGAATATGGTATATACTGAATTAAATACTGATTCCACTTGGCACTAAACTAAGGCAGTACTCAGAAAAGGAAAGCAAATCATACCCATATGCAGGCATGGGGAATTACTACCAATTCAGTGACTTCTTATTTTGTGACATAGTTCCCAGCCTTAATTAGCAATTCTTAACATTTATTTTGTTCCAAGGTGAGGGGTTGGCCACTGTAAAAGAACATAGCCACACTAGTGGGCACACTGCAAAGATGGATTTCAAAGAGCATCTGAGAAGTAACCGAGGACCTGCCCTATAAACTGATCTATTTCAGTATTTGAAATGAGGACACTCTCATTGACAGTCTAATTTGATCAGTAACAAATCTAAATGTATGTTTTAAGGAAATCACGGAAATAAAATTATGTTAGGTGAGCCCAGTTAGGTTAAACCCTAGTGTCTAACTATGCTCAACCCACAGCGAAGACACTGTCCTAAGACTCACTCAATTAATGTCAAAGGGCTATGTTTTCTTGATTCTCAGTTGAGCCTAGTGATAATTATCTCACAGGACTGACATAGGGAATCAATGAGAAATCGCATATGATAAGTTCCCCATAGAGACTGGCACATAGTCAGAGGTCAGTGATGAGGGAACGAGAGAAAAACAGAAGGAACTAGAAAACTATAGATACTGTTTCTTTTGGGATTCTAATGTTTACAGTTATATAAACTATTTGTTAAATGAGCTGACAATTTGGGGGATGTAACCATTACTCTTAGGGAGGACTGATTATGTATCCACTCTTAGATCTTTAAAACTTTATCTAATGTGAGGGTCAGTTAATAGTTCTCTTTTGTAAGTGGCAAGTCAATCAAGTAAAGATAATAAGCACACACGTACACATACACCAACAAATGGTCACCCCTTTAAATTCTAATTTCCCATATTCAAAAGAGCTGCTTTTTCTTGTCTGTCTAGAGCAGTACCTCATATGTTAGATGGAAGAAACTGCTAGTAAATTTTAAGTCTCTCAAAAATCCAGTATTTCCCACCAAGTCTCTGAATTGTGCCAACTGAGAGTCTCTGGCATTTGCCAAAAGGTAGTTTCACTTGTTCTAGAACCATGAAGAAGAGAATGAACTTAGGTTTTACTAAAATTTCTTCTATGCAAAAACTCTATCATACTAAACATTCAGATTGGAAAGATGAGCTAAAGATGAGGTGGATGAGGACTCTGAAAATGGGATGAAACAGGTCACTCAGTATCTACCTTTCCATCCTCCAGAGACCAGCATCCTTGGGACCACTTCTTGGGTATGGTAAAAGGTAAGGAGAAAGATCCCCTGTCCTTTTCAGATCTCTGGAGACCCTGCATAGTCTTCAGACATCTTTGGCCTTTTCAAATCCCTATTTTTAATCTTATGACTTTCTGAGCCGAAATTCTGGTTTCCTAGGAGATGCTTAGCTTGTATCCAGACAAGGTGTGTCAGGCCTGTATCCAAAACTAACCAGCCAGTTAATCTAAAGAACTATATACAGGGATCTTTCTGTTCTTATTATTATATGCTAAAAGCTAAAAAAAAAAAAAGCACTAAGAAGATTACAGTGATTTTTTTTTTTTAAAAGAAGATCAACAATGGAGCTGGTTTCTGCCTTCCACCTTCCCGATGGTGAGTGCTCTCTGTCACAAACAATTCCACATTTGGCTAAGGCTGAGGATCTGGCTTGCTTCCATGTATGTGGACCTATCTGCATTGCCCACGTGGCACGCCTGGGTTGGCTACCCAGAGGCTATTTAAGCTGTGGGCTGGCTTTCCCCAGGGTCAGATGATTGTTCAAGGTTCCTGAATAAACTGCATTGAAAAAAAAAAAAAGAAGATCAACAAAACTGAATGGATAAAATGTCATCTTCAGTAAGTTCTCCATCCAAAAAATTAAGGCTTAAGCATATTAAAATAGTTGAATAATTCAAAACATATAGATTGCTAAGGTGAGCACTAACTGTCAGTTTCCACCAGATAAGATGTTTCTTTCCAGTTCTTTTTAGTTAGGATCTTATGAATGTTTCAATAATTTTAGTCCTTTATAGTGGAATTTCAATTTGGACCAACTTACACTCCCTAACAATTAAGCCAAACAGCAAAAGCAGCTGTTTTACAACATGGGCGACTGCCCCAGTTTACGTATCTGTGCAATGTTTCCTACCCCAGGGACCCAACGTAGAGCAAAGCACTGTTCACAGTGCTCTAAAAGAGACACAGCCCTGGGCTAGGTCCTGCCGGACCCACTCTTGCCTGTCCCCATGACAGGGCAATCTTAACTACACATTCAAAAAAGCAGGAGGATGGATACGTCTACTGTTCACTGAAACCAGGCAGCACAGGGGTTTGCCATTGTCTCCTCACCTGCCCCAGGAGCAGACTAACCTAGGCATTTTAAGTCTCCTCCATTGAAAAACAAAGATTAAGGTAAAATAAAGTAAACACGGTAACTTCTATTCTCCATTCAAAAGACTAAACAACAACAGCAAAGTAACATTAAAGTTTACTAAAGTATGAAGAAGACAGGTTTTTCTTAGTTTGTAACATAATCAAGACAGAAAAGAGGGGTTTGGAAAAACCTGGTCTTCAGTAAATCTAGTAGTTAATTTCATAGCTGCACATTCCTTAAGTTTGTGTTTCTAGCTATCTGAACAACTGACACTTTTAAGTTTTACAGTTGATTCTGAGGAGCAGTGCACTTAAATTTACACAAAGTCTATTTTTACTCTTAATGAAAAATAGTAATTAAGACATGTGTGGCTTTAATAAGGTCTTCTTTGTACTTCGGAAGTTCCAGCATGCCGGTTGAAAGCTTTTAAAAGAGTGAATTCCAGCATGGCAACTTTTTATAATACAGTTTTTGCCAAAAGGCTTAACCTTTTACCTACAGAGTGTCCATATCCATCCCTGACACAAACCCCACACTGAACAGTAGTCCAGGGTCAAGGTTATCATGCAAAAACAGCACCGGTTCAAGCCCATCTTCTAACAGAAGAAGAAAGCAGATCATAGCGCTGACACAGGAACAGGCCGACAGGGGAAGGCCACAGCCTCTCTGGTAAATTAATGTGCTTGTCACCATGTGGGTCAAGGAGCACACTGGGCTCTCCAGCAGCACCCTGCAAAGCGTTTTATCTTCCAAACACCATCCTTTTTACTGTCCATAAGGAAGCGAGTATCTCACTGGGGCGTTGAAAATTTGATTAGGGGCACTTTAGAGACATGGCTCAGTGTGTTTAATAAGAGTTAAATTGATCAACTTGATATCTTCTGGACAGAGGACTGTAAATAATCTTTAATTTAAAAACCATCAACAGGGTAAGCAAGTCTTGACTTACAGAGTCAAGACTTACGAGACACACACCTACACACTATAAAAGTTTTGTTTTTTTTTTCATATCCACTTTGGAGAGAAAGATAGGTGGAATAAAGTGGTTGACCATGAGTGGACCATAAGGGTAGACTGTCAGAAGAATGCCCTGAGGACATCTGCATGAAAGGTACATTCATGACTGGATTCGGCTGTCTCCAGACCGTCCTGCACGATTTATATGGCACACACGATCAAATACTATAAAATAACTCTCAGATAAATAACGCTATAATTATTTGACACATCTAGTGAGCACAAATACTGTGAGTTAACCAAAGAACGAACTATAGCTATGTAGTGATCAGGCATGCCCAGGTTCGGTTCTGGGATAGGAGTGCCTAAAGGGTATGATATAAACCTGTGAAACAAAGAACCACAATAAGATACACATTTTAGTCCAGAATGAGGATGCAAGCCCAAGGCAGAAGAGGACATGCTGAATGAGCAGCCAGGGATTCCGACTAAAGCCTTATGCTGGCTCACTGTGTGCAGCAGAGCCAATATTCGGAGAGACGCTTCAGGAGCAGATGAGTTAGTACACTGACAGAGCTAGTGCCAACGTCAGTGCCTGCTTCTGTCCCTGCTTTTACATGCTGTCCCCTTCACTATAGCTGTTAGTAATACTGCATTGCTATCGGCTAACACTCTCCACAAAAAAAACCAAGTAATTGAACGCTACGTTTTGTAGGGAAAGCTGCCAGGTGCAGGCATGTAGTGAAATGTGAACTTCAGATAGAGAGTAAACACTGTTTTTTTAATAGCATAAGTATGTCCAGTTAACCACTGAGATATTTAAATGGGAAATCTCAGTTTTAATTAATCAGAGTTTAGTTAATCTGAGTTTTGCTTTATCTTAGGCTTCTTACATTTATTTGGCAGCTACTATTATAGCCCTTGGTCTCTGGTGAAATGACTTGTGGCGTGAAAGCAGCCATAATGCACAGAAACAAATGGAGGTGGTTATGCTCTGATAAAATGTCATCTACGTAAGAGAACAGATGAGAGTGAAAGGTGACCCATGGGCCATACAGAAATCAAGCTGAGTCTACCCTGAATGAAACACTAAAATTTAACAAAAGCATGAGCAACTTCAGACATGGTGGATGACATATTTTATGTCAGCAATATAAATAGAATTAGTCCTTGATATTGCCTGTAACTATTCCTGAGTTTACATAGTTGCTCCTTTGTACTGGAAAAATGCTTCTTATATCATAATGTGCTGATGCCACTGGGTGGATGAGGGGAATCAACACCCACAGGCATGTATGTTCCTACAACATTGTACGTACAATAGAGATAAGTAAATGAGGTCCTATCCCAACCTTCAAGGGTCTCACACTGGATTGTCAGGGTCCATTACAAACAGTATGTGTGTGTGTAGTGGGGACTGGGATGATGGCTCAATCAGTAAAGTGTTTGTTGCACAAGCACTAGCATCTGAGTCCAAGTTCTCTACCCACCTTAAAAGCCAGCCATGATGGCATGTATCTGTAATCACAGGCGGATCTCTAGGGCCTACTGGCCAGCCAGCCTAGCCTAGTTTGCTGAGTCTAAGTTCCAGTGAGAGATTATGTCTTAAAAAACAAGGCTTAAGACATATGAAAAAAGAACAACAACTTCTAAGGTTGTGTTCTGGCCTCTGCAGACATGTGCACATACATGCTCATATAAATACATACATATCCACATCTGCTCAATCACATGTGTGCATGTGTGTATAACACACACACACACACACACACACACACACACACACACACACACAACTGTGGTAGCCAACACTGTAAACTAGATTGGCCAAGTAAATCCATGGTCAAGATTAATGAAAAAAAAATTCAAAAGGATTTCAACCTCATTCAGCTATAGGTGAGAAGGCTTGACAGCTGATTTTGATGAGAGATTGTGCAGACTTAAGAGTTAACCCATAAAAGAAAGAAGCAGGGAGGAAGGGGTAAATATTTCAAGGGTTAAGAGAGAAGAGACACAGCTAATTCATATAGATTTCAGGGGATATGAATTAGCTGAAGTAGATGAAGATGGAAGAATCAGAGTCTATCTCTATCCAACTCAACAATTCTCTACTGAGAACATACAGAATAGGTTCACTAGAGCCTGGCCACATGATGGTGATAATCTTACTGGGAAGAAAACAGGAAGTGCATGTCTAAGAAAATGGCATTATCTGGGGCTTGAGGAATGTCCATGATTTGACCAGAAGAAAGGCATGGGAGGCAGACCGGAAAGCATGGGCAAATGCCCAAGCACAAGAAGAACTTGGTATGTAGAAGAAGTAGTGATAAAGTCATTGTGGCTGGAATAATGAAGACAAGGTATCCCAGGGACCCTGGATACAAAATAAATTGAGACCCATTAGCAGATGCATAGTGATTGTATGGAGATGGAACATGGTTTGACTCAGGAAAGGGTGTCCAGCATCTCTGCAATGATGCTACCATCAAATTCTCCGAGGGCTTCAAAGACCCTTGAAGGGCAGGAGACTGTAAGGAGAATTCCTGCCATGGAGAAGACTGCATTGACAAGAAACCACATGTAGTATGGTTCAGACGAATTTTGCCACCTACCCACTGGGTGAGCTTGGGCATTGGGTCTGCAAGAATTTCACTGTCTCTGCAGAGTGAGAAAGATGGAAATCAAGGATAATTGTGCAGCACACAGGATGTATTTTATGAATAGGACACAAACAGACTTTCTGACTTCTTTACATTATGACATTTTTTAATATACAAGGAGATTAATATAATGAATATCTATGAGGTTACCCCCAAACTTCACAAATGTACCATACTTTCTCATCTTTCATTTATGAAATATTTTAAATTTGGATATCAGGATATTACTTTATGAAATAGAGCACTTAGTGTTTCTAAATTTTTTTCTATATAATAGAATCTAATCAAATAAAAACATCTTTACTTTAGGCTTTCTTTTTTTTATTAATTACACTTTATTCACTTTGTATCCCCCCTGTGGTTCTTGCCCTCCTCCCGTCCCAATCCCTCCCTTCCTCCACCCTCTGCATGCATGCCCCTCCCCAAGTCCACTGATAGGGGAGGACTTCTTTTCCTTCCTTCTGATCCTAGTCAATTAGGTCTCATCAGGAGTGGCTGCATTGTCTTCTTCTGTGGCCTGGTAATGCTGCTTCCCCCTCAGGGGGAGGTAATTAAAGAGCAGGCCAATCAGTTCATGTCAGAGACAGTCCCTGTTCCTATTACAATGGAACCCACTTTGATACTGAACTTCCATGGGCTACATCTGTGCAGGGGTCTTAGGTTATCTCCATGAATAGTCTTTGGTTGGAGTATCAGTCTCAGGAAAGACCCCTGTGCTCAGATTTTTTGGTTTTTTTGCTCTCCTTGTGGAGTTCCTGTCCTCTCCAGATCTTACTGTTTCTCAGACAACTAGGAATAGCGCTTCCTCAAGATCCAGCTATACCACTCCTAGGCATATACCCAAAAGATTCTCAAGTACACAATAAGGACATTTGTTCAACCATGTTTGTAGCAGCCTTATTTTTAATAGCCAGAAGCTGAAAACAGCCCGGATGCCCCTCAGTGGAGGAATGGATGCACAAATTGTGGTATATCTACACAATGGAATATTACTCAGCAATAAAAAACAAGGAAATCATGAAATTTGCAGGTAAATGGTGGGATCTGGAAAAGATTATCCTGAGTGAGCCATCCCAGAAGCAGAAAGATGCACATGGTATATACTCACTCATATAGACATATAATATAGGATAAACCTACTAAAACCTGTACACCTAAAGAAACTAATCAAGAGGGAGGACTCTTGCTAAAATGCTCAATCCCTATCCAGAAAGGCAAAGAGGCTGGACATCAGAAGGAGAAAAGAGGGAACAAGTCAGGAGCCTGACACAGAGGACCTCTGAAAAGCTCTGCCCTTCAGTCTATCAATGTAGACACTGAGACTTATGGGCAACCTTTGGGCAGAGTGCAGAGAATCTTAGGAAAGAAGTGGGCTTTCTTTTTAAAAAGACACTAGAATCTCATCGTGTAGCTTCCTGTAGACAACATTAGCCTCTTCACTAAAGCACATTTCAGTTTAGTGTTATGAAGTTCCCCAAACACATACTCAAGGACTAACATTCTTGGAGCCACTTTTCCTGTTTCTCTAGCTCCACTGAGCCCAGAGCAGGGTCTTGTAATGCTTCCCTTTGCATTTAAAATAGGGGACACATCATCTGCACAGTTCCATCATCAAGAGCCCTGCAATGCTCTCCAAATTTAGAAAAACCATTTTCCTCTGTGAAGACAGATAATTTTAACTGAAATTGTGTTTCCACAATAGCCATAACAGATGAGAAGCACATCCATAATTACTGCCCCAACTTATAAGCCACTTATTTTCTCCTTTAAACAAGCATTACTTCCAGGTAAGCACAAGGCACTCTCCCCTTTTTAGAATGGACTTCAGCCATACCTGCTGTAATGACCCCTGCTGCGTGTTAGGTTCTTTTCTCCTGGACTCTGCACACTGGATTTGTGTTCACCTGTCTCTCACCTCTAGCTGATGGGGGACAATGATAAGCCCTCAGTGAGTGTTTACCTACTGAAGGAGATACCTTGCCATCCTGGACAGGCTATCATTTTTTTTCTTCTATACTAAAGTAGTGTTCAGTTTATGTCCTATGGCTCTAAATTAACAAATTCCAAGCTAGTAAGATTTCCAGATTTTTTTTATTCAATTGTGCATGCAAATTTTGGCAATTATTGGAATGAATCTTTATATGTACCAGTGAAATATCTACTCAAGGATTTACTCACACACCAACTAGCACCTAATAGGATCAAGTACCTAAACAGAGCAAGGGACATTCTTTCTCTGCTCTTCAGTAAGGAGAGTACATCCACATTGGGCAGAGCTCAGTGTGACTCCAAGCAATGGAACACGTGCCAGTGAGGCCAATTTTGGTGGAGCCTTTCTTCCCTTCTGGCACACAGTGTTAGAGTCAGCTGCCAGATTCTACAGTCCTTCAACTCTGTGCCAAACTTTGTCAATTTTAAGAATGACCAATTAAAGTAATTTTTAGAAAATCAGTTTTCATCCAACTGAAGACAGTCATAGCAGTTGTCAGTGCATTAATGTGCTCCCAAATTTCCTCCTGGCCATGAAAGTGAGTCATGATCTAGTCACTCTCTCTCCCCCTCTTTCTTTCTCTTTCTCCCTCCCCTTCTCTCTCTTCCCTTCCTTCCTCTCTGTCTCTCTCTCTGTCTCTAAGCTCAATCAACTTTCCTTTTTTTTCCTGAATGAAGCTAGAATTCCTAAGCTAGAGATTTCAGACCAAGGCACATATTCATTGACTACACTATCCTCATAAATCAAATTATGCAAAACGCTCAAAATCACCCCCATTACCAACTTGAAAAAAAAGGAGACTTAAAAAAAAAAAACTTCTTAAGACCCAAGAATGATCTGAAATATACTTCTTGGCAGATTAAGTTGCCCATCCATCTCCAACTATTGGTACTTGTTCAAACTCGTGTAATGGTTCTACAAGGGCTGATCCTAAAGGGTCCCAAAATTCGTATTTAATCTAGAGATAAGTGCAGCAATCAATCTTTCCCGGGGTCTAAGAGAGCCATTGTGTTCTACCTGCTGACATAGCACATGCAGCTATTGTGATGACTTTCTGCCTATGACTCAGAGCGAACCCTTTCAGATAAGCCAAACTGGCAGAGGCATTGTGGATAGCAGGAGCTCAGCACTGCAGAGTGGGCTGTTACGGAAGGCTCTTCCCTGGGGTTGAGGGAACAGCTGTCACTGGAGGGATTAACTCCTGCAGACACACTACATGAATACATAACACTCCTGGACTATCTAGGGGTGGAGGCTATGAACTAGACAGAATGCCAGAGGGCCTCTTGCCTTCATCTCTAGCATCTCTGATTAGTGTCTGCTCAGGTGAGCTTGGCTTAAGTGCACCTTGATAATGAGATCCCACTCCTGCCTTGTCCTTATCAATCTCAGGAAAAAGATAACAAACAACAGTTCCTAACCTTCTGATGAATGAGAGTGAGAGGTACAGGATTTTAAAAGAGTTGACCTAGTGCCACATCAGAGGAAATGAGTCTGCTCAGGGTTTCCAAACTCTGGACATAATAGGGACCCAAACCTTAGAACAGAAATCAGACTGTGTGAATCTATAGTCCAGGCAACCAGAAGAGCAGAAAGTCCAGCCCCCTGAAGACCCACTCAGTGTCAGCCTCTCACGATAATGCATACTGTTGCATGGTCACCAGCTAGTTTGGAAAGGGACATTTGGCCTGTTCAAAGGCAGCTGGACACACAGAGAGGGAACAACACCCAAACCCAACGAAAGTGTAACTTGAACAGAATGAGAAGTCCAGAGAAGGCTGGCAAAGGAGATGTATCTTTAAGGCTATTTGTAGAAGGGATTAACTAAGATGGGGAGGGGGTAGATCTGCCAGGGACAGTGTAATACCATAGGAAGATCAGAAAAAATACAAAGATGGGGAAGAGCTGCTAGCACGGCGGCATTATTTTTTCTGTGCCTTCTCCCACCCCTCTCTTCCCACTCCCTTTTCCTTCTTATCTCTGTTACCTTCGTGGCAACCATGATGTGAATAGCTCTGTTCCACCATGCCCTCTCCACCTTAATGCACCAAAACCATGAGCCAAAGTTGACCTGTCAGCTCTTAAGTCATTTATGTCAGGTGTTCTATCATGGCAACAGAAAAAAAAATTAATGCAGAAATAGACATATAAATGTTAGCTTGTATGAATTTTAACTGAAGCAAACCACATGCCAGAGTTGTAGAGCCTTGAAAACAACCCAAGGAAGCAAAGTAGTGCTGGCTCCATGATGGAGGTGGAGTCAGCCAGAGTGGAGCTCATCCCAGGGACAGTGACAGGTACAGGGGTGAATAATGCATGGGGATAAACAAGAACCCTTACTGCAGGAGCTCTAGGAAGCAAGTGTTCATTTCCAAGTCTGCTTCTCATATTTGGCATATATTGGGAAGGACTGACTAAACTCGGGGAAATGCCAGGCATGCTAGTGTCTTGTGAGACACAGAACTCTGAAGCGGTAACCCATACTGTGCCTTCTCTAAGAGCTTGGAACTTGGAAGAGAGAGCTGCTCAAAAGTACAGTGTGTGTCTCTATGTCTAAGTACCTGAGCAGGAGACTCTGGGATGAGTTATCTGTCCAGTATTCCCCTTAAGCAGCCTAGCCTATCATGCTCTTCTGTCATTTGAAGTTCCTAGAGTATATCATTTGGGTTTTAGAACAGTTCCACTCATTCACTTAGTTAGCAAGTATTTATTGAACATTAACTTTGCTAGGCATCAGAGATAAAGTGGTGAGCCAAATCAGAGGGGATCCTGCTACCTTCAAGGATCTATAAGTGAATGAGGGAGGCAGTAATTAGAGAAGGGGTCTAATTAACTGCTTAGACATAGCAAAGTGTCAACCTTACTTAGGCTCTTGTGGTATAGTTAATTAGCATGTGGCAATTATAACATGTAAATCACCCAGAAAGTTTTGTGGGATCTTTTTTGTTTTGGGGGGGGAGAGGGCAGAGGTGCATGTTCCAAGCCACTATCACATTGCTGCATTGCTAACATGTCTCAAAGGGTGGTTTGAGGGGGCAGTCACAGACCACAGAGGTACCAGCAAGGCAGCAGGTTCAACTTGCCCTTGCTGCCTCGACTGCACATGACAGGTACCCAGCACCACTCACTATTCCTTCCACCCCTGCTTATCTTGTATGCTTTCACTTCCAAGAGAAAAAGTCTAGAGGGCTTTCAGGAGCTCTCTAACCAGATGTGATAATGACACCAAGATCGTCATAAGCCAGGAACAGCAGGTGGACTCAACTCACAGGCCTGTTCTGATCACGGATGACCCCCTTCAGGAGAACTGAGGGTCAAGGCACTGTAGGGATAAGCAGGGATGCTGCAAGATGAGTGGTGGAGCCATAAATAAATGCCTCATTCCCTGGGTTTTAGTAAACAGCTCCTGGAATCTGCATTATGTTCCACACGTACATGGAAGGGAAAAGGCTGATTAGCAAATTACTACATGGCTAAGCTGAGACCAAAGCACATCCGTGTGTCTAGAAGTTAGCCCTTTGCTTCACTCATCCTACTTTCTGATCACCAACTCTGTAGCCAGTGCTGTGTCCCCTCCCCCCGGAAATACTGCTCAGATCTCTCATCCAGGTACTCCACCCCAGGAAAACTGCTCAGGTGTCACTCATCCAGAAGTGCTCTTTTTACCTCTGATGCCAACAGTTCATGCTCTCCTTTTCTTACCTACTTATCACTATCAGAGTGTCACACTGCTAGATCTAACTACTTGAAATCTCTCAACTTTAATTGTTTTTGTTGTTGTTTGGTTTTTTTTAAGACAGTGTTTCTCTGTGTAACCATGGCTGTCCTGGATCTTGCTCTGTAGAACAGGCTGGCCTCCAACTCACAGAGATATGCACGGTGCTGGGATTAAGGCATATATCACCACCATCCACCTTCATTTTAAAATATTTTAATTTGTGAAAATGACTTTTTCATATATGCCGGCCTAATGTTTCCATTACTCACCATGTTATCCTCCCCATCCTGTCTTGAATACTAGCTGACAGTGTTAGTTTTGTTTAATATATTCTAACATCCAGAACGGTGCTTGGCATAAAGTAGACCCCAAACCAACACCTATGCCACGGACCGAGAAGGTAGCTATGAGTTTCTGGTTCAATAATAATGATGATGATGATAAAATAAACCAAACTGTTGGCAGGTACTCCTGGTAAAGGCAATTTTGGTTAATAATATCCTGGGATCCTTGAAAGCACACAGGGCAAAACCAAGTTTGTGTTTCGGTTCACTGGATACCAGGGATATACTGAAGGAACAAAGATTACAGAGGAAAGAAAGCAGCCTTTGTGTATATACTTATCCAATTTGAGATTCTTGTCATTTTAGTCCCCTCCCTCCAGATCTGGGCTGCTACCCCTGTCTGATGCCCAAATTATTCTAACTAGAAGTCCATAATCATAATCTTTAAAAAGCATCTTTCTGGTTGTTCCCCCGCAGTTCAGCATGGTGATTAACCTCCGCTCCCTTCTGAGACCCTCATGTAACCTCCACTTTCAGTATGCTATGTTAAGACTCCAGAAGGGCTTCTGAAGTAGGCTTCTTATTTTGAGGAAAGAGGAGACAAGAGGACACAACCTCAGAGAATGAAGTAGTTCAAGAATCAGTTAGCCTGGTTGGGAAGGAAGTCCATAAGATTTCATAGAGGGGTACTGTCAACCTCAGTTCTTCTAGTAAGAGTTCCACAGCTCACACATTAATTGGAAAGATCTTCCAATACACCAAAGATGGATGCACCTGATGCTATGGCCTGGCGTAGAGCAAAAAACACCCAGGGGCTCCTAGACCTCATGGTCTATAACAGTTTCACACGTTGAAACTCATGTGGTGTCCCTGGCGTCTTGGCTCTCCTGTAACCTTACACTGCCCCTCAGGGTCTGCCTTGGTTGGCAGGAGGGGGTGATACTGTGCTGCCTCTGCAGGTGTGGGTCCACAATGCAAGGCCTCCTTCTGAGGTGGTGGGGGAAATCTCTCCAGAACCTTGGCCCTCGGCATGGGTGGCTGCTACTAGGGAATGGGCACAGTGTGGCTCTGTAGCTGACAGGCAGCTTTCTTCTTTCCTGGTCCACCAGGGGTACATAGTCTGCCTTTTTAACTATCATCCTTTACTTCCCATTTAAAAGCAATTCCTTTGTTAATACTGGCTAACTACTAGTATTTGTTCTGACAGAGTTAAGAGAATGGCACATGTTGCTAGTTTTAGGGACATAAAACACAAGTCCTTTTTAGTTCTTACCTCATTAAATTTCTTTTGGGCCAGTGCTTACTCCAATAGTGATTCCAGTCTCAAGTATAGCTGGAGAAGACTTTTTTTCTTCATTGGACATTTTAGGACAGCCAGCAGCCTGGTAAAGGAAAACTGTGCTTTCGCTGAAAGGGCAGGCCCCACGTGTTCCCCAGCTGTCACTCCCCTTCCTCAGCTTCTAAACTGTCCGCTGTCAGGAGCTCTCTATCTTTAATTTACAATTTCCTCCTTCCCCTATGACTAATGGCAAAGGAAATGGGTAGAGTGAGGGGGAAAGAGGAAGAAAAAAAAGAAGAGGGAAAAAGAAGGGGGGAAAAAGAGAGGGAGTGAAGAAAGGAGACTGAATAAATGAGGACGGAGAGTGTGGGACAGAGAAAACACACCAAGTGTATCCTAGCCAGGCCTGACCAGAAATGTTCCTTCCTGGACTCTGTGTGAGGCTGGGCAACTCATAGCCCAGGAGAAACTGTAGCAAGGGTAACATGGATGATCCACCTCAGCTTGAGAGGAGAGCAGGCAGGTGAGCCTGGGCAGCAGGAGTACAGAAGACAAGGGGGTCAGCCTGGCAGTAGCCTTTGCCCACGTCCACGGAGGTAGTATGGAGAGTATTACCCACTGAACCTGGGCCAGAGGGGACCCTGTTCTGAGGGCCTTCACACTGCAGAATCAACAAACAACCTCTTTTCTTTATCATCTCTTCAGAAAGTGTGTTGTAAGACTAACAACTGTCCAGATGAACTCAAGTTACCACAGGTTCATAGCTAGCAAAACAGGGCTGTCACTTGTGCTATTATTTCAGGCCCTGAAACATCAGAGCCTGGGACCTACACCCAAAGAGAAGGGAAAAGAAATGGGCAAAAGTCACTACTGCTGAAGGGAACAGAGGAGCCTTCACTGCTTCCAAAATACTCTCGAGGTTAATAGTTAAAGCTGATGACCTCAGCCTTTGACCCAGACTTCTTTAGCCATAGACCATCCTTTTTTCTAGCTGGTACTCATTTCATTAATGAGGAGAAAGTGTGAGAATACATACATAGAAACAGCATAGTGCCAGACATAAGCACCACCACCAACACACACACACACACAGACACACACACACACAGACACACACACACACACACACACACACACACACACACACACACAGGCATTAGGCATTAACAAGATAGAGTTAACATTAGTTTTAGCACTAATTTGAAAGATTGCAGTCTTTCTGTGAACATGACTCCATTTGGTTGGAGAAGCCTCAGAAAGCAGAAGAAATGCCTGGAACATCCTTACCTCTAGCTTTTCTCGAATGCTTTGCTTACAAAGCACTGTCTCTCTTTTCTCATTTCCTCCCTTTGACCAAAGAACAGTTAAAAAAATTAAATCAACAATGGTAATAATATACATCATATCAGGAAGAAACATGATTTCTCCTCATGGACAATAGCAGTTGGCACCGAGTTTGTACCTTATGTCAAAATGTCAAGCCATCAAAAAGACTCTCCAATTAGCATGAAAAGCATGGGACTTGAGTGAGGCATCTAAAAGCCACACAAACCAGGTTCCCAGGCTACACCCTCTTGGAAACAGCCATTCCCAGCCAGAACAGGAAACAGATGCAACTGTTTCACGAAAATCAAACCTCACGGGTGCTCATTAGGCAGCTGAGGAGGCCCCAGCCCACACCCAGGGCACACCTGGCAGGCCATCTCTAGAAGGTCAGTCTTAGTGACAGAAATGGACACACAGGCACCCAGACCTGGGAAGGAAGGCGCAGTACAGCGCTGAGTCTAATCTGGGCTTATTTACCACAGTCTCCAGCTTCATCCGAGATGTTGTTCATTACCCAGAAAGCCAGATTTACGTGAGTTAATTTACAACTTAAAGAAGTGATGTTATGGGGCTAGACTTTGATTTACAGTAAAGTTCCTCCTGGCACGGGTTTTTATACACCAGGCTTTAGCTGATCCTCTGGCCGACAAATAATGCTCAGCAATCATACAGCGTCAGGCAAACAAGCTGCAGAGCACACTTCCATCCTTAATCCTGTAGATAAATTTTACTCTTTACACTTGTGTGGTTCTCCTCTGAGTGAGTCTAGGAATACGGTGCCCATTTGGCGTGGTGTTTCTCATGGTGAAATGTGACATAATTGACAGTTTCCTTGGTGAAGCACCTTTTAAAGTTAGTTTTATAAGGTTTCTTCATTTTTATTTTTTAAAGGGAACCAAAGCTTTCATGGTCTAGAAACATCTTGGTGATTCTTCCAGTAAGAATGGTGGCTTAGGTGGGGCAGGCATGGTATTCTTTCAAAGTAATGTATGCGAGTGTCTGTGAAAACATACTCTAAAAATTCACCCAGAAGAAGCTTTTAAATTAGTGCCATTTCTGTAAATGTGCAAACTATGTACAAGTAAATAATTATGTGGGCGTGCACACACACACACACACACACACACACACACACACACATATGGACACAAGATCACAGTGTTCCTTAACTCCTGACAGCGTAAGAGTGGAGATATCTACTCTACCAACTTGTGTGGGTAAGTCTGGCTGTTTCCAAGACTCTACTTCGTACATCATGTGGAATGGTGTGGTGAGGAAGAAAGGAAGAAAAAGGATAGAGAAGGAATATTTTGTAGACCCCTACTATGAGTGCACAATGGATGTGATACATAATGCCAAGTTACTTTATTTATCAACATTATTTTCAAGATCTTGGTGGTGGGAAGTAACATTCAGATGCTGTGAAGGCAAAGATTGGGAATCATATAATCTTAAAAAATAAATTAGGCTCTGTGATAAGGAGGTCTTTTGTGAAACAAAACCAACAACGTACAACAGCAACCCAAACTAACAGTTGTTAAGACTGGATACAAGTTGAAATAAATAAAAAATGTTGCCAAATAATTATCTCTAGAAATAGCCCTGGTGTTGAGTTAATGAATCGGAGAATACTTTTACATTTTCAAGAACAGACATATTGTTTTGGGCTGTTTAAAGATTTTCAGAAATAAAGACTGCTTAACAACTTAAATTTTAAAGTTGCAATAACCTTGCTATGTAAAAGAAGAAAGCCCTGGTGAATTCAGTTTGAGATACAACATAAAAGCTACAAGCCGTAATGCCTTCACAGGAAGTCCAGCAACACACTAGAGAAAGAAAAATAGCCAAGTAGAGTTTACTTGAGGAAAGGAAGGGCTGTTTCAGCATTCGAGTTCTATCGCCCAGCACTCTGATAAGTTAAGAGAAGGAAATACTATGTGTCCGTAGAAGCCAATACTTCTTAGTGACATATATCAGAAGCCCGGGTCTGATTCTTACTATAGAAATTAGCCTCTAGCAAGAGTCCTCCCTCTTGATTACTTTCTTTAGGTGTACAGATTTTAGTAGGTTTATCCTATATTATATGTCTATATGAGTGAGTATATACCATGTGTGTCTTTCTGCTTCTGGGATAGCTCATCAGGATGATCTTTTCCAGATCCCACCATTTACCTGCAAATTTCATGATTTCCTTGTTTTTTATTGCTGAGTAATATTCCATTGTGTAGATGTACCACAATTTCTGTATCCATTCCTCCACTGAGGGGCATCTAGGCTGTTTTCAGCTTCTGGCTATTACAAATAAGGCTGCTACAAACATGGTTGAGCAAATGTCCTTATTGTGTACTTGAGAATCTTTTGGGTATATGCCTAGGAGTGGTATAGCTGGATCTTGAGGAAGTGTTATTCCTAGTTGTCTGAGGAAGTGTCAGATTGCTTTCCAGAGTGGTTGTACAAGTTTACATTCCAACCAGCAGTGGAGGAGGGTTCCCCTTTCTCCACAACCTCTCCAGCATGTGTTGTCACTTGAGTTTTTGATCTTAGCCATTCTGATGGGTGTAAAATTCTCAATTCCTATCCAGAAAGGCAAAGAGGATGGACATCAGAAGAGGGAGAAAAGAGGGAACAAGTCAGGACCCTGACACAGAGGACCTCTGAAAGGCTCTGCCCTGCAGACTATCAATGCAGATGCTGAGACTTATGGGCAACCTTTGGGCAGAGTGCAGGGAAGCTTAGGAAAGAAGTGGGAAACAGTAAGATCTGGAGAGGACAGGAACTCCACAAGGAGAGCAACAGAACCAAAAAAATCTGCGCACAGGGGTCTTTCCTGAGACTGATACTCCAACCAAAGACTATGCATGGAGATAACCTAACACCCCTGCACAGATGTAGCCCATGGAAGTTCAGTATCCAAGTGGGTTCCATTGTAATAGCAACAGGGACTTCCTCTGACATGAACTGATTGGCCTGCTCTTTAATTACCTGCCCCTGAGGGGGAAGCAACATTACCAGGCCACAGAAGAAGACAATGCAGCCACTCCTGATGAGACCTAATTGACTGGGATCAGATAGAAGGAAAAGAAGTCCTCCCCTATCAGTGGACTTGGGGAGGGGCATGCATGCAGAGGGTGGACAAAGGGAGGGATTGGGACGGGAGGAGGGAGGGAACCACAGGGGGGGATACAAAGTGAATAAAGTGTAATTAATAAAGAAAAAAAAAGAAATTAGCCTCCACTCTATCTAAAGTGACCCTTTGTCTGTTTTAAAAGTACCCTTTAGGAACCATTAATTTTTTTAGCTTTATTTATTTTATGTGCATTAATGATTTACCTGCATGTATGACTGTGGATCACGTGCATGTCTGGCATACCCAAAGTCATAGGAGGTCACCTAGAATTGGTCTACAGACAGCTGTGAGCTGTCATGTGGGTGCCGGAACCTAGCTTTGGTCCTCTGCAAGACAAATTCTCTCAACTGCTGAGCTATCTATCTGGCTCTGAGAACTCAATATACATTTATTTGAAAACCATGGATTAAGAAAATATTCAAGAGACTTTCCATAAAAATCTAAAAGTTCTTGACACAAAATCATGGGCAACTAAGAAAAACATGCACATTTTAAAATAAGTGTTATTTCATATGAACAATAAACATCATTGTGGCAAACCACAGGCAGAATCCTTGTCTCCAGAAAGAAGACACAAGAGCAGAGATCCATTATAGCCACTACAGTTTCAGGCACTTTAACTAAAGCCATAAGATAAAAACATATCTTAATATATGGTTATAGATAAAGGGAAGTCACTTGTAAATATTTATAGATCATATAATTATCCATTTGGAAGGTATAAAAGTTTATTAAAAAGCAATTTGAAAAAAATCAAATTTTAAAATATCTTCTAAGTTCTCCTTTAGTCTGCACTGCCAATCTAAGGAAAATGGGAAAACTCCTCACAACAGCTACACAATAGGTGTAAGAACACAATAAATACATATAATAATCAATCATGATGGCTCATTTTATCAGCTCAAAATTTAACAAAAAATGTATCTTAGACTTAAAATCATGCAATAAATGAGGGATAGCATAACAAAATATAAAAGAACATCTCAATCACAAAAACTATTCTTTATTGGGGCTGGAGAGATGGCTCAGTGGTTAAGACTATTTCTTGTTCCCTCAGAAGACGTGAGTTCAGTTCCTAGAACTCATACCTAGTGGCTCACAACTGCCTGTAACTTTAGTTTCAGGGGATCCATCACCCTCTTTCTAGTCTCTGCAGCAGCTGAACTTATAAGCACATACCCACAGAGACATAAACATATGTATTTATTAAAATATATTCTTATAAAGTGATAGATTTCCCTTAAAGTTATGATTCATTGTTTGTATTATGTATGATTACCTTTGTGTGCAGATGAACATTTTTATGTATATATTTCATTTCCTACTCATAAAGTTCTCCTGTGTGGTACATGCCAATACTATACCCAGTTTATAGATGTACTTTTGCCCAAAGTCACAATGCTGCAGGTGCTGGGGCTCCTGGAACTGGGTCCATATGGTTCCACCATGCTTCTAACAACATCACCTCTTTCGTGCTGGTGCAATCCTGTTGTATGTCACAGGTGATAAGCCCCAAAGAGGAGCACCACATGAGGGATAAGACCTACCTACCTCACAGCTGCCCAGACATCCTAACTGGAAAACAGCTATGGGGCCTTCGGGAAGTCAGAATTGTCATCTGTGGCCTCAGGTTGTGGTATGTCACCCAAATACATTTAGACATTCTGTCCTGATGTTGATTTGGGCTTTTGGCTAAGACTTTGTGTGAAACCTTGGAGAAGGAGGTCTATCTTTGCCATAGTAGAGACTGTCAACATTCAAAATAATGCTGAGGCAGCAAAGGACGTCTAAAAAGAGATGTTCAGGGCTGTGATATTTTGCAGAGGACACACCATCTTCATCACTGTGCTTCAAGTTCAGACCTGCCATTGGGACTTTTCCAGGGTCCTGCATATGAAACTGTATTCGGCACAGAAATGCTGGCAGGAGAGGTACTAGAAAGGGAACTCTACTCCACAGCCCCCAAAACACAGGTCCTCCCTGGCAGGGCTGCTCTCCAGACTGGGTATCAGCAAACATTCCAAGATGGTTCCCTATGACCCCAGGGGAGACGTGGAGGTGGGGCCACTTGTTGTCTGTGAGTTTTCAAGTTCACATAATGGCCTCATTTCATTTTTTTTAAAACACTTTTTCTCATGTCTTTTTTTCTTATTCCTTTCTTTCTTTTACAAAGTCTAAAGTCATAAAACTCCCCTGTATCGGAATCATATGAAAGAAGGGGAGTTTGATGTGGAAAGGATAGGAGCTCCACAAGGACCAAACATATCTGGGCACAGGGTCTTTTCTGAGATAGACACTCAACCAAAGACCATGAGAGGATAAAACCTAGAACCTCTGCTTGGATGTGACCCGTGATAGCTCAGTAATCAATTGGTTTCCCATAGTAAGGGGAACAAGGACTATTTCTAACAGGAACTCGATGACTGGCTCTTTGACCTCCCCACCCCCCAAGGGAGGAGCAGTACTGTTAGGCCACAGAGGAGGACTTTGCAGCCAGTCCTGAAAATACCTGACAAAATGGAGTCAGATGAAAGGGGAGGAGGTTCTCCCCTATCAGTGGACTTAGAAAGGGGCAGGGAGGAGATGAGGGAGGGAGGGTGGGATTGGGGAGGGAATGAGGGATACATCTGGGATACAGAATTAACAAAATGTAACTAATGAGAAAAATAAAATTAAAAAAAAAAAAGAATAAAACCCTGTATCAAAAAGGAAGAGTTACTCAAAGGATGAAAGAGATTTAAACACTGAAGCAGTCCAGGGTTTCCAAGCTAGTCATTGAAGCAACTTTCCACTAAGCATCTAACCATGGGCCAGCAGTTTGGTGG
Source organism: Meriones unguiculatus (assembly GCF_030254825.1). Taxonomy (NCBI): domain Eukaryota; kingdom Metazoa; phylum Chordata; class Mammalia; order Rodentia; family Muridae; genus Meriones; species Meriones unguiculatus. The sequence continues at coordinate 6,108,343 of NC_083357.1, read as the reverse complement.
CAAAATACAAGCACTACTCTTTGAAGTCTGTCTTTCAAACCAGCCTTCACGCTTTCCTCCTGACTTCCAATCTTCTCAGAGCTATTGCTGAGGATGTTTTCTAAACACGGATTCCTAATAACCTTAATTAGTGCTCTAATCATGTATGCTGGCCTGGTAGGAAGATGCTGTCATGGCAAAATGTCGCTGTGGCAAGATGACAATAACAGCTACAGTTAAATACAGCTTCTGAGCATTAAATAAAAGGATTTTTCTAAGCTTCCCAGGGAATCAGCACTCTTCCCCTAATAAATGCTGCTCTTATCCCCATTTTACAAATGAGTAGTCAGTGAACATAAATGGGTAGGAATGGTAGGCACCTAAGCCAGGATTCCAAAATGTGGCACTTTCCTTAGGGTAGCAACTAGGTTAGAGGGCTAAACCTCCACCCACAACTGCAAGCCATCCTCCACAAAGGGCACCTAGAGGAATACTGGGGTGACTCACCCCCTTCTGCCAAGAAGGACTAATGATCCTCAAATGCTCTGTTTCACACAGAAAAAGTGTGCTGTGAAGGCTGATGTGACCACTCTCTAGAACAGAACCAGTCCAGGCCTCAGTTTTCCCATGGATGAAATAGATGCAATATTCACAGCTCCCAGATGATGAGCAAAAGTCAGAAGTCAAGGACTTGATCTGAGACAAGCATTCATACAGTGCCTGGGTGAGCTGGTAGTTTCTGAACTATTACATTAATAAACATAATTATTTTTCTTAGCCTGGCAGCCCATCATTGTTAAATACTCCAGTGTATTTGAGCCAGTGTCAAGAAATGACAAATGTAGAATTTATTGCTTGAAATAACGTTCTCTTTCCCGTAAAATGATAGTCCTAAAGAAAGCTTCATGATGATCCTATTTTAAAATATTATTATCAACTAAAAGTTAAAGTAAGGACAGACAGACAGTGTCTTCTCTGTATGCCAACCATTTGGACTTACTAAGGTTAGAAAATGCCATCTGTGACATTGTGAGAAAAGAGTCATCTGGCTGGGTGACAGGTGTCATCACTTGTCTCTCAGATGACTACACCAGATAGACATTCCTAAGGTTCCTATAGTGAGCTTAACACTAAAAGCCATAACTAGCCATTGTAGATTAGAAGACATGGTGGCCAAAGCCTGCAATCCCAGCAGGAGGAGGCTGAGGCAGGAAGAACATGAGTTTGAGTAGCCTAGGCTACTGACCAGACCTTATCTCAAAAATGATAAAAATGCTTTTTTTTTTTCCAGAATGAGAATAAAACAATCTAGAACTGTCACACTCCTAAGGTGCTATGATCCCTATAACATCTTGCAGGTTAGCATATATCAGTATTTCATTATGAACACATTAAAAGTAAGTTCACATAATGAGGATACTGTGTTAAACAGGGATATTTTCATTGTAGAGAGGAAAAAAGTAATTTTATAGAAGATGCAATTCATTTTGAGCTAGGAAATATTTCTTACAAATTATATAAAGGAAGGTGAAATCCTCTGTGCTTGGGTTTTCATATGTGTTTTGCTTTAAAAAAGAAAACTATTTCTGATTTGTCTTCCCTGCTTTTATAACTCCCCCCACACACCTAGATTTCCACAGAGCTGGAGAATAGGAATGAGAGGGAAACAAATCTTTTTCACAGGAAATTTAAAACTTATAGAAAATGCCACAGAAGTTCATCATTCCCATATTCTACAGAGCTTGTCAAATGTCTTTATTTTAGGTACCAATTTGTATAATTAAGGCTGCCTGGTGAGGGTACAGAACCTCACGGCAACAAATGAACTTGTGAGACTTAGAAGCATTTCATACACACTCATAAATTACTGAAGCAGGGAAAAGTTTCAATTTCTTTCATACTTTTTTTTTCCTTTCACGTTACTGGAGATCAAATCTGGGGCTTTGCATGTAGGAGACAAGCGTTTCACCTCTGAGCTATAGCTCAGCCCAGGAGGTGGTCTGTTCACTGTTTTAAGTTCCATCCCACCATGGAGCCCTCTGAGAGCTTTCCTTGCTCCTGACGCTTTAGCATTGAAGATTTCCTGTTCCTACCACATTTTCTATGTTCTCTGGATTCTACTAGCATACAATCTCCATGAAGTCCTCTTTTGTCTAATGCTATGTGTAAGGCATTGGCTCTGTGTTAATGGAGTAGAGTGGTGTGTGTGTGTGTGTGTGTGTGTGTGTGTGTGTGTGTATACAGATGGGCATGTGGATGGACCTCAGAGGTCATGTGTCTTCCTTAGTTATTCTCTGCCTTATTATTGACAGTGTTTCACTGTAATTGGGCCTCACTGACTTGGCTAGGCTGGCTGGCCAATGAACAAAGGAACTCTCCTATTACTTCCTCCCCAATTCTGGGGTCATAGAACCATACCTTCATGCCTGACATTTTTTTCTTTATTGACTTAATATTTTAAAATTTATTCACTTTATATCCCTATCATAGCCTCTTCCCTCATCTCCTCCCAGTCCCAACCTCCTTCTCTCTCCCTGCATATCCTTCTCCCTTAGTCCTCAGAAAGGGGGAGCCCTCTTCTACAAATGGACCTTAACCTATCAAATCTCATCAGGACTGCTTGGATCCTCTTCCTCTGTAGCCTGGCAAGGCTACCCTGCCAGGGAAAAGTGATCAAAGAGCAGGCAATAGAGTCCATGTCAGAAACTAACCCTGTTTCCCTTACTAAGGGATGCACATGGAGACTGAGCTACCTATAGGCTACATCTGAGCAGGGGGTCTATGTCTTCTCCATGCATGGTCTTGGGTTGGTGTATCAGTCTCTGGAGGGCCCCCTCCCCGAACTCAGATTGGTTGGCTCTGTTGGTCTCCTTATAGAGATTCTGCCCCCCCCCCCACCCTTCCATAAGATTCTTTGTGCTCTTCCCAAAGCTTGTCTGTAAATCTCACCATCTGCTTCGATCCCCTGCTGGGTGCAGTCTTTAAAAGAACATCTGTGGTAGGCTCCACCAAATTCCCTTTCTTCAACTGATCCCAATGTCTATTCTGTTTGCCCTTATGAATGAGAACTAAGCATCCTCCTTAGGGTCCTCTTTGTTACTTAGCTTCTTTACATCTGTGGATAGTAGTATGATTATTCTGTATTATATGTCTAATATTTGCTTTTAAGTAAGTATATACCATGCTTGTCTTTGTGGGTCTGAGTTACCTCACTCAGAATGACCTTCTCCAGGTCCATGTATATGCTTGCAAAATCCATCATGTCCTTGTTTTTAATAGCTAAATAGTATTCCATTGTGCAGATGTATCACAATTTATGTATCCATTCTTCAGCTGAGGGACATCTGGGTTGTTTCCAGTTTCTGGGTATTATGAATAAAGCCACTGTGAACACAGCTGAGCAAATGTCCTTGTTATATGGTGGAGCATCTTTTGTGGATATGCCCAGGAGTGGTATAGCTGGGTCTTGAGGTAGAGCAGTTCCCAGTTTTCTAAGAAAGTGCCAGAATGATTTCCAAAGTATAAGTTTGCATGCCCACTCACAATGGAGGAGTATTCCCCCTCTCCACAGCCTCTCCAGAAAGTGCTGTCACTTGAGTTTTTGATCTTAGCTATTCTGATGGGTGTAATATGGAATCTCAAAGTAGTTTTGATTTGCATTTCTAAGTATGTTGAGCATTTCTTTAAATGTTTTTGTGCCATTCCATATTCCTCTGTTGAGAATTCTCTGTTTAGCTCTGTACCCCAATTTTAATTGAATTATTTGGGTTTTGGGGCTTGAGTTTCTTTAAATATTTTGGATAATAGCCCCCTGTCATATGTAGGGTTGGTAAAGATCTTTACCCAGTCTGTAGGCTGTCATTTTGTTCTATTTATAGTGTCCTTTGCTTTACAGAAGATTTTCACTTTCATGAGGTCTTATTTATTTATTGTTGATCTTAGAGCCTGAGCTATCGGTGTTTTGTTCAGGAAGTTGTCACCTGTGCCAATGAGTTCAAGGCTCTTCCCCACATTTTCTTCTAAGAGATTTAATGTATCTGGTTTTATGTTGAAGTCTTTGATCCACTTGGACTTGAATTTTGTGAAGGGTAATAAATATGGATCTATTTGCATTTTCTACATGTATACCTCTAGCTAGACCAAGCATTATTTGTTGTAGATGCTTTCTTTTTTCCATTGTATTGTTTTGGCTTCTTTGTCAAAAATCAAGTATCCTAGGTGTGTGAGTTTATTTCTGGGTCTTCAATTTGATTTACTTCATCTACCAATTTACTTCCATGCCAGTACCACCCAGTTTTTACTACTGTTGTTCTGTAGTGCAGCTTGAGATCAGGAATGGAGATACCTCTAGAAAATCTTTTATTGTACAGGAATGCTTTAGATATTCTGGGTTTTATTTGTTTTTCCATATGAAGTTGAGAATCGTTCTTTCAAGGTCTATAAAGAATTGTGTTGATATTTTGATGGGAATCTGTAGGTTGCCTTTGGTAAGATGGCCATTTTTAATATGTTGATCCTACCATGAGCATGATCCATGAGCATGGGAGATCTCTCCATAGTCTCATATCTTCTTCAATTTCTTTCTTCAGAGACATGAAGTTTTTTTCATACAAGTTTTTTACTTGCTTCGTTAGAGTTACACCACAATACTTTATTTTTTTTGTTGTTGTTGTTGTGGTTGTGTGTGTGTGTGTGTGAATATTTGTGAAAGGTGTTGTTTCCCTAATTTTTTTCTCAGTCCTGTATACAGGAAGGCTACTGTTTTTTGTTTGTTTGTGTGTTAATTTTATATCCAGCCACTTTGCTGAAGGTACTTTGTACAACTTCCCTGGTAGAATTTCAGGAGTCAGTTATGTTTACTATTGTATCATCCAAGAATAGTGATACTTTGACTTTTTCCTTTCTAATTCTTTTTGTATTTTTTTAGTAATAGTTAGTTTATTAACTTTGTATCCCAGCTGTATCCTGTTCCCTCATTCCTTCCCAATCCTTCTTCTCCCTCATCTTCTCCCTATCTCTTTCCAAGTCTACTGATAGGGGAGGACCTCCTCCCCTTTCATCTGACCCTAGCTTATCAGGTATCTTCAGGCCTGGCTGCAAAGTCCTCCTCTGTGGCCTAGTGTCATTATTATTTGATTTAGATTCTGTTTCACTGACCCATCCTTTGGTGAGAGTGGGGTATTGAAGTCTCCCACTGTTAATGTGTGGGGATCTATGTGTGGTTTAAACTTTATTAATGTTTCTTTTACAAATGTGGGTGCCCTTGTATTTGGAGCATAAATGTTCAGAATTGAGATTTCATCTTGATGGAATTTTCATTTGATGAGTGTGACGTGACTTTCCCTCTCTCTTTTGATTAATTTAGGTTGAAAGTCTATTTAATTAGATATTAGAACCGCTAGCCCAGCTTGCTTCTTGGGTCCTTTTGCTTGGAAAGCCTTTTTTCCAGCCCTTTACTTTCAGGCAAAGTCTATCCTTGTGACTGTAGTGTGTTTCTTGTATGCAGCAGAATGATGGGTCCTGTTTATGTACCCATTTTGTTAGTTTTTATTGGAGAGTTGAGTCCACTGATGTTGAGAGATATTAATGATCAGTGACTATTAGTTTCTTTTATTTTGATATTGGGTGTGGTAGTGTGTTTTTGTGCTTGTTTAGTTTTGGTTTTGCTGTAGTAAAGTTATTTATATCCTGTGGGCTTTTTGGGAGGTAGTTAACCTTCTCAGGTGGGAGTTTTTCTTCTAGTATCTTCTATTGGGCTAGGTTCATTCATCAATATTGTTTAAATTTGGTTCTGTTGTGGAATATCTCATTTTCTCCACATACATGGTGATTGAAAAATTTTCTGTCATCTGTGGACTTTTAGGGTTTTCAAAATCTCCCCAGGCCCTTTTGGCTTTTATGGTCTCAGCTGAAAAGTCAGGTGTGATTCTGATAGGTTTGCTATTTTTTGTTACTCGGCTTTTTTTCCCTTACAGCTTTAAATATTTTTTCTTTGTTTTGTACATTCAGTATTTTTATTATTATGTGACAAAAGTATTTTCTTTTCTCATCTAATCTTTTTGGTGTTCTGTAGGCGTTTTATATGCTTATAGGCATTTCTTTCTTTAGATTGGGGAAAGTTTCCTCTATGATTTTGTTGAAAATATTTTATGGGCCTTGGAGCTGGGAATCTTCTCTTTCTACTATTCCTTTTATTCTTAGGTGTTGCCATTTCATGGTTGATTGTTTTTATACTGGTCTTTAGCCATCAGGTTGCCACTGGCATTGGCTGGTAGTTCCTGGTGTCCGCTGGAGTTCTTGGGGGTACGGGAAGAGCCCTGGGAAGAAAGCTGGATGCTCCTGCAGGGGTCCTCCTCAGATTGGTGAGTATGGTCTTGGACTGGCAGGTAGTTCTCAGGGAATTACCTATAGCTCTCCTCAGAGGTGGGATCCTGAAGCCCAGGGGCACTCCTCTCTCCAGGGGAAGTTGTAGAATCAATCACCTGCTACTGGCTTTTTTGCCTCAAGGTTAATGAACTTCAGCTGCCCAGACGCTCTGCTCAGATACTGAGCTCAGTCATTTTTACAGACCCTGTGAGTATAGAGGTCTGGCTAGTCTCCTTAGGGAAATGGGTAAGAACTTTGGAACCATGGCTTGGGCTGTTTCTGTGGATCCTGAGCTTCAGAAGGCCAGAGTTGGAGCCACTCACCCCTGTTACCTAGAAGGTAACCATGCATGGTGAGAGTAGGAGGGTGGCTAGAGGCTGAGGCCACTGAGAACTTTTTCTGGGATTAGCTGGGTAACCTCAGGTTGGACCCACTCATTTCCCTCACCATGGATTCTCCTCTTTACCTGGAAAGCACAGATGCTGGCATTTTGGGCTCCACAGCATTGCTTGTTGGTCACTCTGCAATCACTGCTGTCCCGCTGATCAGATCCCATGCAAAATCAGTGCTGCCATCTTGGATCCCCCCGTGCCTGGCTTTTTAGGTGGATGCTAGGTATCAGAACTCAGGTCCTCAGGCTTGCATCACAAGCACTTTACCTACTCACTGGACCATATCCCCAACTCCATGAGCTAGTTCTCTGCACACAGGTAGTTGCTGCCAAGTACCAACAAAGGAAAGATCTACTCTCTTGGGCTTTACTGTGTATTACTTGGCAATGAAAGAGATAAGGACTAAACACAGGATAGGAAGCATGGTGCTGTGCAGTGGGAGATATAAAGGGAGAACTTCCTTCCATCCTTAGAAAAGACTTCTTGGAAAAGTTGTCACAAATCTAAATGTTGAGGGGAGACTGAAAAAAGTATCTGCCCAATGTGAGTGATGAAGGAACATATGAAGGAGAAATGCTTTGATTATTAATGGAAACCTGGAAATAGACCCCGATTAGAAAAAATTGTTTCCTGAATCTCCAAACCCAGTCTTTGAATGTTTAGATGAGATACAAAGCCTCACAAAATTAGCATCATTCTTTAATTTCTAGATGAAACGCCTCCTGAAGCATGCCCAAACCACACTCTCCAATGATGCCACCTCGAAATGCCCCACAATTTATCATCTTTCCTCAACTAGGTCAGCTCTATGGATTAGTGTAGTCAGAAGCAACTAACTCTACCCCAGAAGCAGCTCTACCTTAGAAGCTTTGTTTCCGCTGTATCACTGAGTTCGTACTAATTGTTTCTGATGGCTTCTTTAACATATGAAGGTCACAAGGAATTCTAACTCTCTCTCGCAAGGTGACAGCTACTTCTGCTCCATCTCAGTAGTGCTGAGACTTTGAAATCAACCATGTGGTTAAAATATTGAGCAAAGACTTAGATCTTGAAATGTGCATTTATCCTTTCATTTATTTTCTTAATTTGTGGATTGACTACTGCTGTAGATCCTGCCTGTACATCTGTTTTAGATGTGGAAAATTTTAAAGCTCATTCATCACTTGAGTTAAACTCACCATATTATGTCACACAGAGCCTGAAAAGTGCCAACTTACAGTAGAACAATTATCTTTTCCTTTGCAAATCTAATAAGAGACTGAGCCAAGTTCCACCCTGCTATGGAGTGTGTGTGCATTGTAATGGGACAGAGTAGTAACTGAAATACAGATTATCCACATATTTTGGAAACTATTTCAGAGCCCTCTACACATTGAACCATGAAAATGATTCAATTGCCCACTTGGTGCCAATGTTCATGACTAACTGTAAATACTCAAAGAGTTTGGCCTCTATGTTAAAATAAGGACTTACAATTAATTCTATGTGTTTGTGTGTGGGGATCTGTGTAGGATGCTTCCTTGTTCTACTTCTGAGGACAAATAATCATATTTATCACTTTCTGATAATTACTATGAACTCGGCACTGTGCAATGCCCGATTACAATACGTAACTTTACATTAGCCTTCTAAACTAACTCATGTTGGATAACCACAACTAGGATCCCCATTTCAAAGATGAATAAACTAGGTTTGGGAAGTAAAAATCATGTGGTCCTACCTCTGCTTTTTGTTTTCTCACCACTGTTACCCAACACCAGCATAGGCATCCTAAATAACTGAATGTTATACAGTTTGTCACAGCAGGGAAGTCTGGCCACTGAGATTCTGACCATGTAACGGGAGATTGTGGTCCACCCTGTCAGACATCAGTGGATCAGGAACTGGAGGGCCAGAAGGGAAGGAAGGCAGCTTATACCCTCCAGGCTCGCCCTAGTGGCTCTACACCTAGCTAGGCCCCATGCCAAAAGGCTACCAGTATCTACCAAACAGCATCACCCTTGGGGATCAAGTATTCAAATACAGGAGTCTCAGATAAAAGGGACATTTCACATTCAAACCATAACCACTGGAACTGTCATTCTGAATACATGCAGCCAGGTTTGAGAGCGTTGGCTATGGGGTTTGGCTATGGATAGAATAAAGGGTGAGTTGAATAAGCTCCATCCAAATCCAAAATACTCATCTGGAGTGTGTGTAGAAGAGACATTTACTCAGTTAATGCTCGGCCCTTAGCAAGGTCACTCCTAGTATACCTAGTATTTCTAGTATGTCACAGAAACTATTTATTGCTACCCTGGATATATGTGTGGATATAACACAAGCCAGAAGACCTGCTTTCGTACCAGTTCTCATAGTTGCTGTCCGTGTGGCTTTAGGGGAGACGTGTCTTTGAGCATTCATTTTCTCAGCTGTAGAGTGTAAATAAAATAGCACGTGCCTATTGCTAGCTAGCATGGGTATTGTGAGACATGTTAGGAAAGCCCACTACCTGGTTGCTTTAAAACGAGTCCCACCGTTGTTGCCCTTATTCATGATAGACTTCATTTCGCTTCTCAGTTACTTCTTATGCAGCAGAATATTTCACTCTTAGCTTATCACTCATTTTGCCTTCTATAGAATCTTTTACTTCTTAACAATTATATTTATTTTAAGTGGGAAATCTGAATGAGAAGATAAATAAATCCTTTCCAATAAATTTACAAGGATTCAAACTGAATCTGTACTGATCCCTCAGAAGTCCCTGGGGAAAATCACTACTTCCTATCCCATCACACTACTCTTATAGGTTCAAAAGAGCTCCAAAGTCAAATCTTGCAAAAGAGATCAGGCTTAACCCCAAGGAAGTCTCACAGCAGCCTCCAAGAGGCAGGGGATTTCCAAGGTTTTAGGTCACAAGGGGGAAAGAACATCTATGTTCTAGAAACTGCCCCTTCACGCTCTGGAAGCAACCTCTCTACCCTGGGAGACTTCTGACATGGCCCAACCCCCAGTCACCAGTGTTGTTGACTAAGCAGGCCACAGCACATTCATTCTTTTCATTCTTTCATTATATGACCACACAAAGTAATCCAATGCTCCCAAAAGCTTACAAATTAGCTGTAGTAGAATAAGGGCCAGGAGAGAGTTCTTGTTAAATTGTAGGCATGCATTTTTTTTTCTCTATGCATAGGTGTTTAGCTTACATGTATATCTGTGTACTATACTCATGTAGTGCCTAAGGGGACAGAGGAGGGTATCAGAGCCTCTGGAACTGGAGCTACAGATGGTTGTGAGCTGCCATGTGGGTACTGGGAAGTGCACCTGGGTCTTCTACAAGATTAGCAAGTGTTCTTAACTGCTGAGGCCCAAGACAGTTCTTAACTATTTTCTTTTATACTCAGTTAAATTGATTCACCTTGATTATTGTTTAGGTGGCCTTACTACCCCTCTGCTATCATCTGGAAGACATGAGGAAGGTAGCGGAGGTCCGGCCATCTCAAACCTCAGATGAAGAGATAAATATCAGCCCTAGAGAATGAACAAGAATATTCCCAGATAACTACAGTGCTCTTCAAATGCTGGACAGTGAGAGCATGCCTTGACTACAGCATGAGTCCAGGCCACTTGCTTAGAAAGAGTTCATGTTCTATTTTCCATATTTCCCACCCATATAATCTTTACTCCAATAGAGAAACTGTCAGTGATTCAAAATAAGCCACAGGAGCACCTTGATCTTGTCTGTGGACCCTTCCTTAGTAACTCAGCCCTTCTCTGAACCTCTCAGGTCAGCATCACCTCCGCATTCCTGGAATAACTTGGGTTACGCAGCTCCTGCACTGGCCCTGGTAAATGTAACTCTCATCCCTTATCAAGGAAACTTCTTTTTGCAACAGGAGAGACTATTAGAGACCCACAATTAGGCAAAATGCAGAGAACAACCGACTGAGGTACTCAGCCCTAAGTAATATGTCTGCAATGTAACTTCTACAGTTCTACGCAGGGAGCAGAAGAGGGAGCAGAAAGACTGTATGAGCCAGAGGACAACGACACTTACTGTGGGAGATAGTGTGTTCTGGACATGACAGGGAAGCTGCACCCAAGAAATCCCAATGATACAGTTGTTTAAATAAGACCTGTATAATGAACACACCAGTCGACATGCCAACACAAATTTCACAGGATCCTACACCTTGATGAAGAGCTGCAGGCAACCAATGGCTGCAGAAAGAGGGTGAATATCTTTTCTCCAGAGTCAAGCTACTTGATAAGATATATATTCTCAAATGGTCAGCCCTAGATACATGGACATACAGTTTCCAATTTGGTTTTGTTTTAAATAAAAAATAATTGAGGAATAGCCTACATGTACACCTTTTCACACATCGTAAGTGTATGCAGCTCCGTGAATGTTCACAAAATGATCATCTAAGCGGACCCAGCGCATCTGAAGACACAAGCTACAGTTATACCCCAGAGACTTCCTGTGCCTCTTCCCGTCACGCCCCAGCTTGGAAAACCACTGGCCGGCATTCTTCCATTAGTTAATCTGTATCTATGTGTGCTTTTCAGGGTCCTATATCCTTCTCCTTTTCTCCTTGTTGTCTTTCACTCAACATGTTGGATGAACTCATACCTGCGGCAGCATGTTATAACAGGTTGTTCTCATCTGGAGTGCTGCACTACGTGAACACGCTATCAGCCCAAGGCTTACGACTTGCGGTTACTACCATATGCCTTCAATTGTATCCCACTTGTGTGGGTGGATCCAAGAGGAGATGCAGGAAGGGGGAGGGGTGAACATGACTGCAATGCGTATTACATTTTGGATCAAAGTATCTGATATGCAAGGTACCTGATATGTGACCACGTGTGAAAGGGTCCTTCGATACCCGAAGGGGTTGTGACCCACAGGTTGAGAGTCACTGCACTAGAGGTCTGCTCCTCAGCAGACAAGGCAACAAGGCCACAATGATGCACAGTAACATGACAGACTCATCCAGGGAGCCACCGCACAGCCAGAGCTGAAGAAAACACACCAAACACCATGGAAAGAAAATTCTTTGTGAGCAAGAACAGGGCTAGAGGCACACTGTGGGATTATTTCTGAAACCCAATTATCACTCCCCCAAACAATACACCTGAGAAGAATTTACCAGGAACTCTGTAAGAGAAATAAAATGTTTTACCTGGTGGTAATAAACTGGATAGAATTTTAAAAGAAATTTATCCACCTTTTTTTCTAAAAAGAGTAAGAGCCTCCCTATTTAAGAAATATGAAGCATAAACAGGGCTCCTGCATTTGCAGAAAGACAAAAGTCATTATTCACATCTCTCGGCAGGGCCAGGATACATGCGGGCATCAACAGGCAGCCAGTGAGGACACCAGTAGGATGTGCTGGCCTGGAGACAGGCAGTTCTCTGGTCACTGGAAAGCAGTGAGTGGGCCTAGCTGGTCTGGCTGACCGTAGCACAATCTCAGCAGGGCTTCCTCTCCCCAGCTGTGGTCCTCTCTGCATTTTCTGAAATGATGCTAGAAGGCTTTTCCCTGATTGCATAATGTCCCCACCTAAATCTCACCCATGATTCTGAATTCATATCATGGGATCAAGTCTGGAGTCTTTGGTGGATTTCAGCCCTCCCTCGGGGATCTGACTTCTGCCTAGCTGGTCCCGCTCATCTCTCTCATACTCTAACCAGATGAACATTTTCATGCTTCTCTCCATCACAGGCTGCACCAGCTACTTCTGCTTGCCTCTCAGGTCTCGGGCAACTGCCAAGTTTCTAGGACAGGCTCCCTGGAAGTCCTTCCACGGTCTGTAGCCCTTCTAACACTCAAATTACTGATTATAGCTTGGATTCCCATCACAACTGCCTTGGCCAACAACTTACCTTCACCCCCTTGGAGCTCACTAGCACAACACTTGGTAGCAGAGTCCTACAGTGGACACCCATGGTTCCAGCTCTGCTCTCAACAAGCTCTATATGTACAAGTCAGGTGCACCGGACATTACTGCTCCTGGGAACAGCCTTAGCTCACGGTGGAAAGAAGACAAAAGGGTGAGTACCTCACTTTAAATCCAACCCAGTCACCAGCCCATCTCCCAGCTCCACGGTGAACTCAGTGGAGCTAGAGGCTGAGACGGTTCATCTGTCAGTTCAGGTGATTTGTGTGTGTGTGTGTGTGTGTGTGTGTGTGTGTGTGTGTGTGTACAGATCCAAGAAAGGAGTGTTGTATTTTTTTTTTCTTCCAGATCTCAGAAGCACTGATGGTAGAAAGAGAATGATGATAAAAACAGGAGTGTGTCAACAGTCTTTACAGGGTTATATTTCTGTTTGATAAAGATTATTTTTAAAAATCCAGACTTCGGGAGGCAGAGGCAGGCAGATCATTGTGAGTTTGAGGCCAGCCTGGTCTACAAAGAGAGTCCAGGACTGCCAAGACTGTTGTGAAACTGTCTTGAAAAACAAACAAAAAATTATCCAGACATAATTACTACATACAAATAGACCTATAGCTCAGTGGTTGAGAGCACTGTCTGCTCTTCCAAAGGACCCAGGTTCAATTCCCAGCACCCACATGGCAATTCACAACTGTCTGTAACCCCAATTCCAAGGGATCTGACACCATCACATTGATGCACATAAAATAAAATTAAACAAAACATTAAAAAAGAATCATTTATGGCACCTTACACTTTTTAATCAGAAGCTGAGGGAGAGATCATGAGATTGAGGCTAGCCTAGGCTACAAGGTAAGGCTCTGTCTTTAAAAATAACTATACAAATAAATAAATGTACATTAAGGATGAATATATATCTATAACCCCTGCACATATACAGTAGACATGAAATAAGACATATTATGTATGAACATTTTAAGTTTTTTTGAACTTTTTATTTTTAATAGCTCTAGACACAAACCTGTGAAGATTAAGAAATGCTTAAAACATTTTAAGATCAAACTAAAATTAACTGTCATCTCATTTTCTCAATACTGTTCTTGTTGGCTAGATATGTAAAAGCTACATTAGCCCACCACATTAAAAGCTTTAGCTACAGGGCCAGAGTAGGAAACATAATAAATATTACAATATGATCTAAAACAGCGAGATTTTTATTTGTGGGTGATACTGAATTAACTGAACATTTTTTGATACCCTTAAGTTTAAGGACCACCGTTAACAGACAAAATTCATGATTAAGAGGAACTAAAATTCACTTTCTTTCCCTTTACCTCTCTGTTACGTTTCTTGGGAGGGAAATCTCAGCTCTCGGTAAGAATGAAGAGGATGTGAAAGTTTTCACCCCAGAGTTCTCAAAGTCAGTGCTTCCAGGGCTGGGCTTTCTCTCTCGACCCTCGCCCACGACTGTGTATCTTATGTATCCATGCACATGGAGGACATAAAATAGATGTCAAACAAAATAAAGCAAGTTATTAAGTACAACAAAATCCTAAATCTTACTGGAAGTCAACAGATAAACAGACTATAACAGCAGAATAGTCTAAATACACAATGCATAATTCATGGCTAAACCAAGGCTGGGCTTGGGCAATATTTCACAGGCTCTCCCTTGCAGTGTTAGAGGTTAGGACTGGGTAAATTGCACCGCCTTTCTAACTCAGCAAAACTATGGACAATTAAAAAGGAAATCTCCAGTCTTGGGAGCAGGCAGGGAAGCAGAGGGCTAAGATAGGGTTCTTTTGCTCTAGTAAATAGACAGTACAGTCTCTTCAGATACTAGGCCACCAACTGCCATCCTGATAAATCACGTTACTGTTGACAAATGTCTATGTCCTGCTTAGAGTGCTCTGCTACTAAAATTAAGAGAGCTGACCAACCTGCATACTAGCAGCACATCATACCCACTGGGCTCAGTTCCCGTAGGACTCTAATAGACACCGCTGAATAAATGTCCTTTCAATTTCAGTTTCTTGACTACCGGATGCAGCAGTGAAATGTGCAGACAAGTTAGGGCATCTGTTAGCTTATACTGCTAACTTGACAGTACTGAGAATCACATTGAGATATGTCTCTGGGCACGTTTGCGAGGAGTTTTCTAGGTTTGTTTAATTAAGGTGGCAAGGCCTTCCCTAAATATAGGTGGCATTCTTCCATGGACTGAGATCACTGACTGCATAAAAAAGAGAAGGCTAAGCTGCGCAAGGTGGAGCACAAATTTAGTCTCAGCACTCAGGGAAACAGAGGCAGGCAGACCTCTAGGAGTTCGATGCCAGCCTGGTCTGCCAGTGAGTCCAGGAAAACCAAGGCTACACAGAGAAACCCTGTCTTGAAAACAAAACTAAACAAAACAGAGAGACAGAGACAGACAGCTGTAGAGTGTAGACCCCAGGTGAAATGTGACCAGCAGTCTCTCTCTTACACTCATGCAGCCTTGCCTTCCCACCCGGTGGACTTTCCTTTGAGGGAAAGCCAAAACAAACAAACAAAAACAAACCCGTCCTTGCTTAAGTTGCTTCAGTTAGACACCTATCTCAGCAAGGAGGAAAGTATCTAAGGCAGCATCCAAGCAACAGCGGTAATAGAAAGTTGAATAAAAATGAACATACTTATGCAAGCTGAGATCCTGACAAGCTCTCCCATTTATTATTTCCTAAAACATAGGCCAAGCGAACAAAAGCTAAGACGGCAAAGCAAGTCTTTGGCAGATAGCCAATGGCCTTGGTGAATCTCCGTGCTGCTAAGAACCGTGTCTTACAGAGATCAGAAAACCACATGGACGCCAAGTTACAGAGTAGAACATCCTTTTTTTGAAACTGAGAAATGAGTGCAGGAAGGCGAATGCCAAATTACTACCCAGAAGCTCCTATATTTTCTGACGAGGGGAAGGAACTAGGCTTGGTAGGGCTATAAGTCTGTGCTTTGAGGAGGAGAAGGGTTAGTCTGAGCTGAGATCACTAGGTGCATTTTCATGTTTTCCAGGCACTCTACAAACACTAAAGATAGCAGAATTTACAAGAAAGGCACAGGCAGAAGAAAGGGGGGAACGCCAATGCTTGGACAGTCAACATCTTTCAGATGTGCTGAGGTAAAATGATCATGAAAACATGCTAATTAAAAGTGTCTCTAGTGGCAGTTACCACTGACTGATGTGGGCTCAGAGTGAGAAGAATATACTAAGATTTACCCAATTCCAAAGGGAGCTTTCCTCTCCTAACTTTTTAAGCAGTTTTGAGAGACTCACCAGTCCCTTCCCCTGACAGTTTTCCTTTGATTATTATACAACTCAAGTTTCTTTGACATATTAATGACATAAATAAACAGCAGAACACTAATGTTAATAAGAACAGTAAAACTTAAAACTAATAAGAAAATTAAAATAAAGAGCCTTCTACCTGACATATGAGCTAAGAGGGATAGTGTTTTCCCTTCCACTGAGCGGCCACGTTCTTGAAAGCCTCTGTGTGCTGTGAATGAACTTACCCCGGTACATTATTCATGAATCAAGAGAACAAGGGTGACAGAAAAACCTGAGTGCTGGCTTCTGCTGTCACTAACTATAGAAGGTGATGGTGCCTTAGAAGAGTGGGCTGGGCAAACTTTGTGGGGAATTTTCCCTTATGTCCAAATAGTGCCAGGTCTCAGCAGCATCGATACACAAATGTGAATTTCTTTCTAGACCTGTGAAATGGGTATTGAAAGCAAAACCACACATCTTTCACAACGTAGAAATAAAACTTCCCACTCTCAGTGGGCCTTCCCTGGACTGCACTTTAATGACATGAATTCAGCTTGTATTTGGGAGTTGCTGCAGAAGACGGCTCTAAGATAACCACATGTGCACCAGCTGGAAAGGGCTGGCGAGGACATTATCCACTATGTGTTTCAATACTCCTATAGAAAACAAGGAATAAGAAACTCCTGACTGTCTGGTGCCAGGAAAATCCGTATCTCCACGAACCAGTCCGTTTCCTCCTTTCCAGTAACGAGAATGGTTCAATTTATTCTGTTGCCCTTTTTGCCCTCTCTGCCAGGGATTTGGGGGACAAACCGGATGGCCAACTGCGATGATTATAATAGACTCTGTGGCTGAATGAGTTGTCTCCTCCAGGTTTCCAGGGATTCCGTTCTCAACTTCTAGTTTTGTGAATCGTGTTTCGTGTATCTGAGTCTGTGGGAGCGCACATGGGTGCGCACACACGTGACGAGGGATTTAATGATAACATTCGGTTTTCTTTTCAGAAAATGATGAGTTCTGTATAATCCATAAAGGTTAAAATGTTAAGGGCTATGCCACAATAAGTATCCTTTCTTACTATAAACAATTTTGGTAGATGTGAGTGAGCACACAGGCCACATCTTTCTCTCTAGGGATAGTTAGTTATGGCTGCATAACTTATGTGCTTGTTGCCATTATTACACCTAACACATTTTATTCTGCTTATGCATCATTACTTTGACACAATAATACATCCTTATTTATAGTCAGTACCTTCCAGAAAATTAATGCCATAATTCTGTAAAACTTTGTTAAGCTCACAGTTATTGTGAGGTCCTGAGAGTTGCCTCTGATGGCTTGGCTGAACTCAGAAGAACCACGGCAGACAATTCCTTTATGTTATATTCACTGGATGTTTGAAATGGACCATCATGTCATTTTCATTTTACTTCAGTGTTTTTTTTTCTTAAGTAATACATATGAAATTAATGATTGATTTGCTTCTAATGGTCTATTTTCCTGCCCTGAGCCTGTTCTACTAGCCAGGTTACATTTAAACATATTTTAGTCATATAGATTTTCCAATGACTAATAAGCAAAACACAGCTTTCCACAATCCTAAAAGAAGTAAGTTAACTTTAAAATTGTTGTTTCAAAAAAAAAAAGTTCCACATTACATTCCCAGGCTTGGGACAAACCGGAGAGACCCCACGAGTTTTGAAAGCATATCCATTTCCTTGCACATGGGGGCTGCACATCCTGGATGGTACAGTGCACTCAGTCCCCCTGTCAGTTAGAATTTAGGAAGTCATTTCTCTTTAATGGTTGCCAGACCTCCTGGATAAGCTGGGGCACTTTGCTCCGCCCTCGATCTCCGCTGAGAATGGAACCTTCCTACTTACTCTCCCTGCACCACCCCAAGAACACTGAGATCCCGCTGGCATGAAACTGTTTTGACCCTGGATCATACTGCTGTACCTTAACAGTGGGGCTGTTGCAGTTTGGTAACTGATCCTTTCCTGGTTAACTTGAGTCAGCTCATTTGCCTCATTCGATACTAATGCCTTGCTTCTGTAACTCCACCTCGCCACCCCCCTCCTCTCACTTGCTTGACCCAGCTCCAAGAATAGCTGGGGAGCCTTGCTCTTCATCCTTGCACAGGGCCAAGACACAGGGACTGTGCATCTGCAGAGAGATCCACCTCAGATCGAACCTGGGGACAGCCACTTTTTAGCAGTCATACTTTGGGGAAGCTACTCAATTCTACAGAACCTATGTTAACTCTTCAGGCAAGTGATATTCTAATTACAGTGCCAGATTTCTGAAGCTGCCTCAGCTATCCAGTACAAAAATTATCTAGAGTGTCTGCTACCTCAGGTACTGTGCTGAATGCTTTTATGAAGTGAGAATAAACATGGTTCCTGCACTCATAACCTTTCCGTCTGGAAGCTGGGGATCAGACACTAAGTGAATATGTGAAAATTATAGTCACACCTTTTAGGAACCGCTATAAGCTAGCTGGAGTATGTGAGAAGCAGAAACCCCTAAAGCGAGGATGAGTAGGGATTCAGTGCACAGGATGACTTGTTCCAGAGTTTAGAATAGACAGGGGTCAACAAACTAGAGCACGAGACCCACCGCCTGGGTCTGTCATAAAAGTTTAATTGGAACCCAGCCACATTCATGTTTACATCCTGTCTCATTGTTTTTACACGAATATAGCAGAGTTCAGGAGCTGCAGTAGATACACGTGTCCTATCTGGTCCTTTAAGAAATTGGTTGTCAATTCTAAAACAGAGTAACATCTAATAAATGCTTAAAATAAAAAGTCACTTATGTATTCTATTTAAAACTGCTTAGGAGAATAAATGTCTATTGCATACCAGAACTTATTAAGAAAGTAGACTTTTAGTTTTTATGTTCATACATGTAAAGGGAAATTTACAGTCAGTAAGTAATGGGCTTGAATTTAAAGAGATTGACCAATGGCTTAAATGAAAAATCCTAGAACAATTGAGAATATGCGACTGTTATAAAATTAATATAGACAGGCTCAAAATATTTTAAGACTTTTATGAAGTTATTTTATTACTAGTGTGTGTACATTCTATATGAAAAATCGGAGACTTTCATTGCCTACCTAAGTCTAGGTAGCTGCTGTGAATGACCTTCTTAAAACAAAACAAAACAAAACAAAAAAAAACCAAAAAACCCCAAAAAAACGTAATTGGGACTGCAGTGGTGAGCACACCAAACTCAGAAGATTCCATACCAGAGGAAGACAAACAGGAAAACACCAAGTGAAACCTCAAACCTGAGCTCCAACCAGAACTGTGAACTGAAAGGATGAGTAATATACAGGATCATTCAGGAACCAAAATCTAAGGTTGCCAGGACAACTGAGGTACCGGCCCTAGCCAGTTACAGGAGATTAATCCTGAAGTCCTGACAAACAGCATTTCATGGGAGCTGAGTGATCCTGGGTGGACTCCCTGCTCTCAGAAGGAGCAAACGTAAATTCTCTTTGGAGGAGAGCACCCATGATTTTCCAAACATAACAAAGTTCTCATAGATCGTCATGAAGGCAGATTGGAAGGAGTACTGGTAAGCTGAACAAGCAAGAGTTTGACTTGAGGCAAGACAGCAAAATTACTGACAGCAGAATAGAAGTCATTTTTAAGAGCTTAAAAGAGCAAAGGTGTATAGCGTATCAGAAGCTTCTCAAAGAAGTTTATTTTAGGTTTGTTCTCTTTACATACATAGAAGAGAATAGGAAAAACAAAGAACTTAGCAAAAAGTAAACATGAGACAAAGGTGATCAAAAAAGCTAAGTCATTTTAGAACCCCAAATTAAACTTTGAGGACTGAAAAAAATATCATCGATAATATGAAAAGCTCAAGGTTGGTGCTCAGCTGTAGGCTTAGATTTTCCAAACACCTACTTTATTTAAGGTTCTTATAGGGTTCTACCTCCCTTCCACCCCCCCCCCATCTTAGGTAGGAGATTAGTAGGGAAAGGGCTGGAGATCTCTTTTAGCTACTTTCTGTTGATTAAGGTGATTGGGTTCTTTGGGAATAAACCACTCTCAGTCATCAGGATACCAACTGTCCAGTCAAAGAGCAGAGTAGCAAACCACAGCAGCAGCAGCAAACAGCAAGCAACAGCAACAGTGGTGACACTCTTCAGCAAAAGCAGCTAGATTCCACCCAAATGGCAGGACTCCGCCCAAATGGCAGGATTCTGCCCAAATGGCAGGCGTCCACCAAAGTGAGGAAACTCCAAAAAGCAAGAAAAAAAAAATCTCTGGAGCATTTCTCTCTGTAAAAATCAGCAAAGTGATGCAAATCATTGCAAAATGTAGAGATGCAAAGAGCCCTGTCTCATTGTCTGTAGGCTTCTATTTATCCTTCCTCGGCATCCACAAGAGGATGTTTTCCAGCTCACGAAAACCATGCCCCTCACACGAGGAAGTAATTTCCTGATGACAAGCTCCAGGACCTTTTCATGGGGCCTGTTTTCCACTAGGGCTATTTTCTGTGAGGGGAAAACATTCCCACATCCCACACAAAGGACCAAAACAAAAAAACATAGTCATATGACACAACTGAGTTTCCAAAGAAACCAGAAACTTCCACTTCATTCAGCCATATTTTAGAGACAGTTGAAGAGAGAACAAAGGAACTAGAAAACTGACAAATAGTCCAAAATGAAACTCAGAGAGAGGAGAGAGGAAAAATAAAAATGGAATGTTACATGATATGGAGAATAGAAAGGAAAACTCTAACACGCAAGTAATTAGCATTCCACAAAGAAACACAGAAATTGAGAGAAAGTGATATTTGAAGGGATAATGGCTGAGAATTAAAACTCATAAAAGATATAACTTTATACATATGAAAAGCAGAATAAATAAAATAATACCAATACAATGTAGCAGGACTGAAGAGGATTAAGGAAAGTCATTTAAAAAACAATCAGAGAGGAAATGTATTCACAGTTTGCCTGACAGTAAACCTTTCTATAGAATAGTGAGAACTTGAAGGAAGTGGAAGAAAAATAATTTCAACCTAAAACTGGATGATCTCAGAATAAAAGGAAAAGCAAGATAGTTTTCAAGACACAAAAATTGGAAATATTTATCTCTAAACGGGCTATATCAAAATTCTAAGAACATAAGGGATTATATGTCCAGAAGAGAAGCTTGACTTATAATGATAAACTAAGAGTATTTTTAGGAATGTAAACTGGCACAACCACTCTGGAAATCAATCTTGTACTTTCTCAGACAACTAGGAATAGCGCTTCCTCAAGATCCAGCCATACCACTCCTAGGCATATACCAAAAGAGGCTCAAGTACACAACAAGGACATTTGCTCAACCGTGTATGTAGCAGCTTCATTTATAATAGCCAGAACTCAGGTGTCCCTCAATTGAGGAGTGGATACAGAAATTGTGGTACATTTATACAATGGAATACTACTCAGCAATGAAAAACAAGGAAATTATGAAATTTACAGGCAAATGGTGATATATAGATAAAAGATCATCCTGAATGAGTTATCCCAGAAGCAGAAAGACACACACAGTATATACTCACTTATAAGTGGATACTAGACCTATAAGATAGGATAAACATACTAAAATCTGTACATTTAAAGAAGCTAAATAAGAAGGAGGTCCCGGGGTAAGATGATCAACCCTCTCTTAAAAAGACAAATGGGATGGACATTGGAAGTAGGAGAAAAAAAGAAACAGGACAGGAGCCTACCACAGAGGGCCTTTGAAAGACTCTACCTAGCAGTGTATCAAAGCAGATGCTGAGACAAACTTTAGGCTGAGTGCAGGGAATCATATGAAAGAAGGGGGAGTTAGTAAGACCTGGCGAGGACAGGAGCGCCACAAGGACCAAATATATCTGGGTGCAGGGGTCTTTTCTGAGACTGATTCTCCAACCAAGGACCATGCATGGATATAACCTAGAACCCCTGCTCAGACGTAGCCCATGGCAGCTTGGCATCCAAGTGGGTTCCCTAGAAAAGGGAACAGGGAGGGACTGTCTCTGACATGAACTCGGTGGATGGCTCTTTGACCTCCTCCCCACCCCCTGCCAAGGGAGGAACAGCCTTGCTAGGACATAGAGGAGGACATTGCAGCCAGTCCTGATGAGACCTGATAAACTAGGGTAGATGGAAAGGGAGGAGGACCTCCCCTACCAGTGGGCTTAGAGAGGGGCAGGGAGGAGATGAGGAAGGAAGAGTGGGATTAGGAGGGAATAAGGGAGGGGAATACAGCTGGGATGCAAAGTAAATAAACTGTAATTGATATAAAAAATAAAAATTTATTTAAAAAAAGAATGTTATTTTTAAAAAGGTAACCACGGTGGTATGATCTGTAATCCTTACTAGTACTCAGACAGCAAAGGCAGGAGGATTCCTAGTTCCAGGGCAGTGTTGGCTGCATAGCAAGTTCCAATCATATTAGCATATTAAGACTCAAGACTCTGTCTCAAAACTCACACACACACATACACACACACACACAGTCTCTGGAGAAGTTAATGAGATAGGCTAAGAACACCTGACTGACTTTGGAGAGGGCCAGGGTGTGCCTTAAGTAGGATAGAAGCATTTTGTCTATGGATTTCCGCCCCTTCTCTCAGCACTTCAGCAGAACTGTAATTCTTACACATTCCAAACGTCTTTCATAGCAAACGGAATCCTGCATAGTATCATTGCCAGCTACAGGAAGAAATTTACTGCAAAGGTAAAGTATGTAAATGACTCTCTTAGCTGGAAGTGCTAGGTTAGTTCCAGCCTGTGACAGCAGACAAACAGGTCAGGCTGCTGCCCCACGGAATTTTAGAGCATGCCTCCGGCCAGAGCACAGTGCATGGTGTCATCTCCCTATAGTTCACAGACTCTAAGTAGGATGAGGAAGGAGTCCTTCCCCACCAAAACACCCATAAATCACTAGAAGGATATTGCTTCTTCCAGGGAGTAATACTGATACAACAGATTAGAAGCCGAGGCTGCCCTGTGGTCATTCTGGGCTACCCATGAGGACTTACAATAAGCTACAGAAATGAGGGTGATGTTTTAAGCTGCAGGTGGGGGTTAGCCTCATTTATCAATGACACAGCATAGAATCACTTTTGGAGAAAGCCTTAATAATGGATTGTCAACAATGGGTTGGCACTGTGGGCATATCTGTGGGGGTATCATTTGCAGTGAGGTTTACCTCACTGGTAATGTAGGAAGACAGACATAGCCCACTGCAGGGAGTACCATTCCCTAAGCAGGGGGCCCTGAACTGGATTAGGGCAGAGGAATCAAGCCGAGCAAACAAGCAAGAAAGCCATCACACATGCCTTCATTTCCCTCTGCTCTTACTGTAGATGAGACATGGACAGATGCTTCAAGTTCCTGGCACGGTGACTGCCCCACGAGGATGGCTATAACCTGAAATTGTAAATTATATATAAAAAATCTTTCTTCTCTAAGTTGCTTTGGTTGGGATAGTTCATCACAGCAACAGAAATAAAAATAAGGCACTACGCATTATGTCTTTCTCCCACTTTCCCCTTTTCTATCCAACAACAAGAAGGACAAAACTTATCATCATTCATGTTTGACATAAGGTTAAAAATGTCATTGTTTCACAGTGACATAGCCCTGACATAGAGAAACAAAAGATAATAATATATGCTATTTTAAGTTTCTTTCTCAGTTTAGTGTGGATGTGTGTGTGTGTGTGTGTGTGTGTGTGTGTGTGATGGGATACTCTGACAAAAATCAGTTTAAGGGAGGATGAATTTAATTTAGTTCACAGTTCGAGTTTAAAGTCTGTCACAGCAGGAATTTGGGTGGGTTCCTGCAGAAAGCCACAGACGCATCTAAAAGCCAGGTAGTTCTGGTGAAGAGGAATATTAACACAACTTACTGACACTTTCTCTTGGGACCAGTTTCATGGGAATAATATGAGTGGGTTTTACTTTATGATCAAAAGAACTGCTAAATAGTTAGCTGGGAAGAATTGGTATGTTTCTGGTAGACGTGAAGTTTTGCACACATAACACGTACATGAAGGATTTGGATCTCCTTCAGCAGGCCCAGGACAAATTAAAAAACAAAACCCATAGGCCTATTGTTAAGCAATCTTTACAAATTCCAAGATGGCCTGTATAACATTCGCGTCCCAGGATAGCCATGGCTGTGGCCCAGTACCTTTGTTGACACTATATTGCAGTCAGAAGGTTGGACACCTGTGAGGCTGCACCAGTTGCACAAAGGCTCCTACATGGGTGGGTTCTGTGAGCGAACCAGTCATCCACTTACAAGCCCACTCTACAAGAAGGCTTGAGACATCACAGGCCGCTGGACCCTACTCCCAGGGCCCCAGATGCTACAAGGATGGAGTGGGCCTGAGTTCTGCATCCCTGAACAGTTTCTGGAAGATTCTGAGGATACAGGATCAGGAACCACGGAGAACCAAGGAAACATAATCAACAGGGGAAATCCCAAAGTAAACTGAATACTTAACCAAATCATTATTTCAGAGCTAATTACACCTAAGGAGAGATTTTCGTTTAAATGAGTGTCAAGTATGTCTATAATTTAAAAAGAGTTTGTAAAAGCACCCCTTTGTAAATTTGTAGATGAAAATGTAATGTCTTGAATAATATTAACTACGCCACGTTTCAGTGTTTCTTTCCTGGGTACACACTACCTTGATGGTCTCCCACATGCCAACATGCTGTGCTTGTTCACACATTGTATGTGAACAGGTCATGACCAAACAGGGATGCTATTTAGAGCAGAGGTCTGAAGGGAAAGGGCAGAGAAGACAGAGCTGGGAGGAGTGACAACTCCCAGGTAGGAAAATTAAAATGTGAAAAAAAAAAAAACATGTCATTTTTAAATTATCTATCATTGGGTCCTGGAAAAATACAGTTGAACAAAATATTTTGGTTTTAATATAATTCACATATAAAAAATTTTAAAGTTTTATAAGTGGGTGATTTCATAAGTATTATAAAACCCCTTATTTCAAGAAATTATAAGAAACTATGTTTTCATGGTGACCTATTAAAATGTATTGAGAATTATATAATTTTTTTTTCTTTTGAAGTGCACAGTCTATGAACACAAAAACAAAATATTCAGGAGGTTCAGATACACCACAAACAAGCTACCGGCTGGGAACATTAGTAAGTTCAAGGTCCAAGGGCTTTTTGTTGTTGTTGTTGTTGTTGTTTTTCTGTAGGACTCACACACATCTGTGATGATTAAACCACCTCATTGTCACTTAGGAAGTGTCTCAATGCCACTTACACTTTATTTGCACAAACATTCTTGGCCTGCAAGAACTAATACCAATTTCAATATTCTAGCTTCTTATCCTGGATATCCGGGGCGGTTGGCTGGTTAGAATTCACCATTATGATTTTAAAAGTTGAAAAGCTCACCCACATGGAATGTAAGGACTGTGGCACACTGAACTCCATTGTTCTGAAAGAGGTGGAAAATACAGGCACAGTGGTGGTTCTGAGCAAATCCGGGAAGGTCATATTCAGCTTCACGGAGAAACCGGGGTACCAGTGCAAAACGAAGCCGCAGTTTCCAGCATATTCTGCTCTTTAAGACCTGACTGTAGGTAATTACCTCCCTGCTACTCCGAACTAAGTTTATTACTTTTCCAATTGTAATTTTAGTGAAATTAACTAATTGAAATTGTAAAAGAAAACAAGTTTATATCGAAAGGAAAAATTAACTAATTAAAATTGTAAAAGAAAACAAGTTTATATTGAAAGGAAAAAAAAAAGTGCCCTTTCTCCCCCTGACCTTCCTGCCTTGCATTTGGATATGAAGGTGAGCACGCATGTCCCATATTTTAAAGCTGCTTGTGAAGAACACTAATGAAGGAAAGCTAAGAAAGTATAACTCTAGACTTTGTGTTTAAGAAAACATAAAATCCTCAAATCGAGGGCATTTTAAACACATGATAAGTCTGTAATTTTCCTTCTTTTGCAAAGCATCATGTTGCAAAGATAAAAATATTTTATATCTGGTACCTGTTGATTTATATCAGTTTAAATGCTGATATTTCTTAATTCATGATGAAACTGCACAGAGCTCAATGTATAAATATTTATGTATGAAGTTAACAACTGTGAACTGCAGTAGTGTGTCAAGCTATAAACACAGTCATGTAATTCTGGTTCATTCTGAGAACAGATGTTGGGCCATCTCCATGATGGCCGGACATTCATAGGAAGCAAAATAAGAATAAAGGATCTTTCTCTGTAGCAACTATTAAGACATACAGGTTAGCCTAGGAAAAACAAATATGGTGCTTGAGTTCCTGCTCTCTGTGTTCTTGGTAGAGTGGGAGACATAACTAATCAATCCTAGAACTATTTTGGATCTGAGACTAGCCTAGGTAAACTTCTCAACAATCACCCTGGTTTTCACTTCCTGGTGATTAGGAATGTTAACAAGACTGACCTTATTATCTATACAGTCCGTATCCTATATTGGTTCTCAAAAAATTTCCTGTGTAGCATATTTTCAAATGTCACAAAGGTATAATAAAAGTAATTAAAGAATCAAAATGATTATAGATAAGTTTTACAGGCTGAGGGTATAGTTCAGTGAGAAGGCATATGCTTAATGTGCAGGAGGCCCTGAGGTTGATCTCTAGCACTTGGAAATTGATGACTGTTAGAGTATCAGTAAATATCACCCAACCTCTCTCTCCACCTCTTCTTGGCTATGATAACTTAGTTCATTTTGCAGCTAGTTAACCGTTTAAGGCAACTTTTCACAGTATTGGCTCTCTTCCTGCACATACTCATAGAGTCAAGGTCTCTTAGATCCAGTAAGCAACTCACAGTCCTTTATGTCTTCACTGTGGTCTGCTGTCAGCCATTTTTTAGATGGGACACTTTAGCTGATGAGTTGTGACCAGGATTCATGGTCACTAGACCCCCAAGGCAGCACAGTTAGAGCTCTATTGGGGGTTTCCCAGATAATCACAATTACCCAACTGTTTGATCTGTCTTATTTTCTTCCATGCTTCAGAATTCCTAAGAGAAGGAAGGTTTAGAAACAGTTCATCCCTGCTTCATGACTTTTACAAAGAAGCTGTGACAGACACAGGACTCTAGCCAGTAGATACGAATGCCTTCAGAGTCAGCATGCTTTAACCCTCTGTCACTCTGCCTTTGGGTGAGTGACACAGTCAAGTCACCTCTGCAGCATGCATGAACATTGAAATCCACAGCCATAATCCCAGAATGTGGCGGTGGCCATCAGTCTTTCACCATTGCTTTGGGCAGAGGTCGTTTTATTCAAGGAGGGTAAAGAAGATCTGCTTGGAACAGGTCTCCATGGGATTACCCACTTCTGCTTCCTTTGGCAAGTCCCTCAGAAATCACCTTTAATAAAGTGAATAATAGAGCTTTGTAAAGATTAAGAACCACAGCTACAACAATGTTAACTTATCAATGTAACTGAAATTTAGCCACACGCTTTCTAATGGGATCACTGTTTTCTCTCTTCTAGGTGAAATAGTCAAGGAAAGAGAGACTCTCTCTTAACCTTTATGCACTCTAATGTGCCAGCTCTGTACAGACATGTGACACACATGAATACACTGAGTCTTTACAACCGCCAGAACAGACGTATTTTAATTTTTTTCTGGCTAATTTTGATTGTCGTATCACCTACTATGTAGTCTACCCATTTTAACTGTTTATTATTTGTGCAGTTCATCACCCAGTGGACTCACTCTGCATAGATAAATTCAGATCTTGGTCTGATTTATTTAGAAGTACATCCCTAACAGTGCATAGGACATAGCATTAGTAAACGCTCCATAAACACTGGTTGGGTATCTAAACAAAAAGAGATGTAGTAAGTTCCCCCAACATCAAACAGCTTAGAACTCAGCTTTCTAATCTACACTCAGTGGCCATATGCCAGCTTTAGGCTTGGGGCTGGTCACATAATTGAAGAGTCCTATCAGCAAGCCAGTAGAAATCTGAGAAAATGGACATTCCTCTTGACAGATGATTTCAAAGAAAGTAGCTTACCCTGTCCAGATGCACACTAAAATGATCACTTATTTATAGTTTTATCTTTAAAAATGAAAGGAGTTTAGTTCAGAGAGAGCAGGTATGTTCCTAGATCTGGAAAACCTGGACAAAATACAAATGATCATAATAAGGTTTTGCCAGCAAATAAAACCTAGTCCAGTCACAATTCCTTCTCCATACTACCTTCCTGGTGCCTGGTCCTCAATTGGTTCAGACAGCTGCGTGACTACTGAGGGTCAAACTGTCACACACAGAGAGTTCTAGGTAGAGTCATCCTTGTTCTTAAGCATCTCAGAAGTAGTATTAGTAGTTGTAGCCATAGTTGCAAGTTAAAGAAGCATTAGATTAACACAAAGCTAAAGATCACACACGACAACAAAACAAAACTCAACAAGTCCTAGCAATGACGAAAGGAAAAAAGATCCATACATTAGTACAGCCACCAAAAAAAATTAGTGTGGCAGTTCCTCAAAACCAAAAATTGGAACTATTGTACGATCCAGCTACATGATTCTTGAGTATACACGCAAAGAAATCAAAGTCTGCAAATGATAGACACTACCTACCCAGGAGATCTCAGCACTGCTCGTAACAGTGGTGCAAACAGGCCGAGAGCCTGCCAAGGAATGGGAAATGTGGCATCTATACATGAAGAAATATTAGCCACAAATAAGAAGAAAATTCGGTCGTTTGAAAAAATGAATAGACCTAGAGGCTAATCGTGTTAAGCAAAACAAGCCAGATTTAGAAAACCAAATATATGTTTTTCCCTCATATGCAATTCACAGGCATTAAAAGGTCCATGAAAGTAAGAGGGTGATTTCTAGGGCTATCGAGAGTAGTACACAGAAGGGGAAAGGGGGATAAAATAAGAAAATAAAAGGCATAAATATGATCAAAGCACACTACACACATGCATAAAAACCCTCGGTACAGATAATATATGCTGATGGAAAGGATGCGAGGAAAGGGCAGTGTGTCCAGTTCTGGCAGGAGCAAATTTCTGATTGGCTTCTCTTTTTTTCCTTTCCTTTCCTTTTTCCTTTCTTTTTTCCTTTCCTTTTTCCTTTCCTTTTTCCTTTCCTCTTTCCTTTCCTCTTTCCTTTCATCTCCTCTTTCCTCTCCTCTTTCCTCTCCTTTTTCCTTTCCTCTCCTTTTTCCTTTCCTTTCCTCTCCTTTTTCCTTTCCTTTCCTCTCCTTTTTCCTTTCCTTTCCTTTCCTTTCCTTTCCTTTCCTTTCCTTTCCTTTCCTTTCCTTTCCTTTCCTTTCCTTTCCTTTCCTTTCCTTTCCTTTCCTTTCCTTTCCTTTCCTTTCCTTTCCTTTCCTTTCCTTTCCTTTCTCCTTTCCTTTCTCCTTTCCTTTCTCCTTTCCTTTCTCCTTTCCTTTCTCCTTTCCTTTCCTTTCCTTTCCTTTCCTTTCCTTTCCTTTCCTTTCCTTTCCTTTCCTTTCCTTTCTCCTTTCTTTTCCTTTCTCCTTTCCTTTCTTTTCTCCTTTCCTTTCCTTTTCCCTTTCCTTTCCTTTTCCTTTCCTTTTTTTCCTTTCCTTTTTCCCCTTTTCCCTTTTTCCCTCTCCCTCTCCCTTTCCCCTTTCCTTTCCTTTCCTTTCCTTTCCTTTCCTTTCCTTTCCTTTCCTTTCCTTTCCTTTCCTTTTTCTTTCCTTTCCTTTTCCAAATGCTGAATAGGGACGTGACCCAGACCAAACTTCAGTCATGCCGTTAAGTCAGGGTAAACAGTTTCTCTATAAAGAATTAAAGTAAATCTTTCCAACTTTGTAGCCCCAAATACCAAAGCTATGTTATGAGTTCTCAACTATGCTGCTAGAGCATAAATGTAGATAAAAAGTGGACATTGCTGAATTCTACTAAAGCATCCTTCATTTAAAAAATACCCTAGGGTCATGTGCAGTGGCTCACACCTATAATTCCAGCACTCCAGGAAACAGAGGCAGGTGGATCTCTGTGAGTTCAAGGCCAGCCTGGTCTACAAAGTCCAGGACAGCCAAAGCTACACAAAAAAACCCTGTCTCAATAAATAAATAAATAAAAACTAAAAACAAAAACTAGCTCAGGTAGTTTGTCAACCCCTATGGAAGAGATAAAGGAGCAAAAAGTGGAAAGAACCTGGGTCCAGGATGGGTGTCATGTAATAGAACTTCTTTATCCATGTAGTCGTGGAATGCCTGGAAGCTTAGAATGTATGTTATTTAGAAATAAACACACACACACGCACACTCACGTATGCACACACACCCTTTATAGGTAAGCCTCAATCTAGCTAGTACATGCCTTCCCCAAGAATCTTTGGATATTAGACTCTCCTGGGAACCTAGGCACTCCACATACATCACAGCATCTTCTGCAGATCCTGTGGTTGTGTGTAGGTGTATCAGGATACCAGGTTGTCTGCTTGCTCATAGGAACTATGAGCAAGATTTACAGAAAACCAAACATTCCATCAAATTATGTAAGGTGAAAGGAGACTTTCTTCTGGCCTTTTGGACCAGTCTTCTAAGAAGAACTCATTATTTATGGCTTTCTCTGCAGCTGTTTTTGCTGAAGGAAAAAAAAAAAAAAATGAGAAGGCAACATTGCCCCAGGCAGAGTTTTTTTCTAAGAGTTTTCAAGACTATTGAAACACAACAGTCAAATTTTTCTTTACTTCCAAAATCTATTTGCATTGACTGCTCTGTTTTAGGCAACTTGATCTCTCAGAGAAATTAATCACTGACAAATCTAAATAATCCTGAGACCATGACAAAGCAGAGCTAAGCCAGCCCCAGGGCCAGCCAGTCTGCTGGAGCTGAAGGAACTTAGTAGCTTCTCCCATTTCCCAGGTTAGAAAACTGAGACCATGAGAGGTTAGCCAATTCAGGGTCACAAATTAAGTTAGGTAATGGTTTTAAGAGAAAAAAAAAACTATGAATGTTTATATTTGTACATCTTTTCTTAAAGCAGAAGAAAAATGTCTATTGCTTTATTTTCCCCTTTGTTTCCACAGGAAAAGGTCAACCACAATGTTGTTATTGTGTTCTTGCGTGTGTGTGTGTGTGTGTGTGTTTGTGTATGTGTATGCAGACTGTATGTATATACAGAGGCCAAAGGAAGATGTCATGTGTATAGTTCTATCACGCTCTGTCTTACTTTTTCCAGACAGGGATTCTCACTAAACGTGGAGCTAGACTGGCACCCATTAAGTCCCAGGGCTCTTCTCATCCCAGACTCCTACCCGTGGGGGTGGGTAGCTGGTACAAGCGCTCTTTGCCACACCAGACTTTTTACATGGGTGTTGATTCAAACTCACATCTTGATGCTGTACAACCTTCTTTCAAGTCCTGAATATCAATTTTAAATACGTTTTATGATTAAATCACAAACTATGGAATTGGAGTTCATGAAACTTTCAGAATTTTCACCAATTTCTTAGCTTTATTCTGTTTTCAAAGGAAATTAGCACGAGTGAGAGACAGATTGGTGCTTGTCAAATAACAGTGGCTTTTTCTCCCCCATTAGACACAGCTTTCCTCCACATATCTAGAAAATCTTACAGCTTTCAGAAAAATGGGGATGGGAAAGTGCTAGTCATATCTACTCAGATACAGAGAGATTTTGTGGGTTAAAAATTTCCCCACTTCTTGAGTGAATTCTTACCTGGCTTCCAAAGTAAATTATGACATATCCTGAGTGTAGATAAAGGGAGCATTGCAACCCAGCAAGCACTGGAAGCAGACAGCCATCACTGATGACTTCCTCTGAGTGGCAGAAGCAGCACACAGGGAACTGGGAAGGCCACCTTTCCAAGATACCATGTCTTTGAAAAGTAAGAGGCAGGACATGAAATAATTTAGGTAATTGGTTCAGGATTTTGATTTCTTCTAAGCCAAATATTTTACATAAATAGGAAGAGCATAGATGATCCTCAATTTACCATAAGGCTATAAACTCCTCTGAAGTGAGAATATCATAAAGTCAAGAATGCATTTACTATCCCCTACCTACCAAACATCATGGCTCAGAGTAGCTGACCTTCCACGTACTCTGATCACTTATATTACATATGGTTGCATAAAGCCATGTCATTTCATGACAAAGCCTATTTATGACTAAGGGCAGAGTGTCACAGGTAATTTAGTGATTACTACACAGAAAGTGAAACTCGGAGCGGTGGGATATGCATGGTTTTGCAAGTTTAAAGAAGAAAACTTGTCAGTGAAACCATCACAAGTTGAGTGCCACTTACACGCATAATTTGTTCACTCTGCTACTCATAAAGATCAGGATGGCTGGGAAGGTCTGGAGTCTCAAGGCAATCTCTGGGAGAGTGTACCAGAACATTTGTCTATTGACACAACTGAAGCATTGATGTCCCCACGGCTTTCTCCCACAACCTGATTGGCAGCCACACCTCAAATCACCAGGCTTTGTGGTAAGGAAGCAGCTGAACAACCGACAGCCACATTTGGATCCCTTGCTCAGAAAAGTACCAAACCTTTTCATCACATCCTTAGCTGCACCAAAAACATTATAGTAAGGGGCATCTCAGGTAGAGCAAAGTGGTCCTGCTGTCCTGAGCCTTGTGTGTTGAGGGGTGGAAGGCTCCCACAGTAAGGGCTAAGGCATATTACCAAATAATCCTTGATGACAGTGTTTTATGGAGAAGATAAATCCCTTTCTTTGCAAAATAAGCGTGACTCCCATGTCTGCAAATCATCAGGCACCTACCATATGCTTTTAAAAAATGTCTCTCAGCTGCTGTTCAGGCAAGCATTTTCATACCCAAGCATGTGCAAACACTCCTGCTCTCTTTTTCTTTTTTTGGTTACATGAACAATTTGTATTGGAAGATTCAGAAGACGATATGAAAAAGAAAGCATAAAGAACACGCTACAGTTTCATCAACCAAAAGTCACTTTCGGATGCTAGCACATGTTTCACTCCCAATAGTCCTGTATTTCTCCTACCCGAGCTAACTTCCTCTCCTCTCTTCCATGTAGACTGTATGCAGAGAGACATACCCTACGCATATAGAGCAACTAATATCAACTCACTACTTCACTATGTGTAGAGTGTTTCAATGAAGATAAACACATATGTGCATTACTGCTCTTTAATTTCTGCATTGGGTTTGACTATGTGCCCATATAAATATATATAGGTATACAAACACAATACCGTGTGTTCAGAAAGGCGCTACTCTTGGGTAAATAAGCCTTCTTACCCCAATACATTTTAATAAACAATGCCTTAAAAGACATGTTCACGTACCTGAATTTTTCTGTAATTACCTGTTCCCCATCGTATTTTCCTTAAAATAATGGTCACATCAAAGAATGTGACTGCATAGATGCTTCAGACCTACAATTTCCACTTAGGATGAGGTCAGTTCGGAGCTCTCCAGTAAAACTTGGTGATAATGGAAAAGACAAATATCTGCACCAGTCCAGCAGCTACTAACAACTTGTGGGTAGTTGAACATTTGAAATCTGAGCGGGACCAGTAAGTGGGCTGCTTTCTAACTTTATTTAATTTTAATCTAAATAACTAGACTTGGCTAGGGGCTACCATATTCTAGATCAACCTCATATTTCTTAAGCTTTTTAGAGAACATATCCATTACATCCCTTAATGAACCCCATATACAACCTTTCAACCTTGAAATTAAAGGACACTGTCATTGCTGTGGAAGAACTTTATGCTCTGTCTTTCAAAGGGTCTTTAGAGCTTCTGAAGGGGGAAAAAAGGACAAGCATTATTTTTTTTTCCTGTTTCATATACGGTGGAGACTGGAGTATGGGGAAGAACAATCTGCCCACCCTTACTTCGAACAGGCAAATGACACATAACCCATGTTTTCTGTCCTTTATCCATTTTTCTTTGTTAATGAGGTTAGTTCATATGACCTGAGCCTCAGGCAAGTAGAGTTATGTTGAAACTAAATGCTGGATATCCCACTCCTCAGCTTTGCCTCTGCTGGGTACGTTGGGTGCGTCTTCTATCAACCTACCTATTCTTCAACTTCCCGTAACCAACTTCTGTGCTGCCTGCTTCTGCTGGAGACCCTCCTTCAGTAGGGGCTGGGGCTGGCTTGTATGCCTCACTCACCAGTTCCCTGAGCTCTCACTCCACTCTCATGCGCTGTAGCTGTCTATTTCTTCATCTGAAACTAACTCTGTTAAGGCGAGTGCTTTGACATGTCTGTCATGTTCACTTCCTCAGCAACTGACAAAAATAATTCCTCACATATTGTGGGCTTCGAGGAGCCCTTGCTGAATTAGTAAGTGAAAACACTAAAGCAAACAATCCTCAAAGCATGTTCAATAGCAAGATGTAAACATTCCAAGTTTTAAAAAATCGCTTCAAATAGTTTACTAACATGATCATCTAGAATATATACAATAAACTACCAGGATAAATGAATCTTTCTGGAAAGTGTTTATGAGATATACATGTATAATTCACTATGCATTTCAAAACCTGGAAGCTCCAAAGGAGATGAAAAAGATATACTCATTGCTATAATATGATACAACAATTAACACGAGAAAGGCCAATCTCAAATGGTGAGAAGTGCAATGAATGAGGTCAATGGGTCAGTCAAGAAGACCTAGAGACTTTTAGACAAGATCTAATTAAAGGGCATAAAGAGACCACACTTTTTATGATCTCTTGGAACACATGAGTATCACCATTTTATAAAACAATGGAAATAAAACCACAAAATTCATGTTTTTTATTCCTTTGCGTTAGGAAAGGGGTAAAACCCAACGCAGACATAAAGCTATAATTAACGTTCTGATTCTTGGTATACGGGGAAAGTGGTGGCAAAGGTTTGCGAATGTGCAACAATGATGCTTGTGTTTCTGTGACTCCAGGCCTATGCTAAGCAAGTGTTCTCAGTCAAACAGTCTGACTAAAACAATTCTAGAATGTAAAGTCCATTAAAAGAATGAATAAATGGCAGGTGTGATATTTATTTCAATTCTCACAACAGTCTGATGAAGTAGATACAATCTTCATGCAGAACAAAACTAAGGCATAGAGAAAATATATACCTTATCCTATAGCAAGTGAGAGTCAGGAACTGCACCAAACCTACTTGACCAGGCCTACTGTCCTGTCACTATGCCACAAACCTCCTCAGACTATAGAGGTTACCTACACTGTCTAGTACACTATCTATAGCCATGCTGGACTCTTTAAATTAAGCAAATTACATGCAACTTGAAATTCAGCTTCAGAGTCACACTAACCACATCTCAAGCTCTCGGGAGCCATACAGAGCAAGTGGTCGCCAGCCAGGTGAGTTCAGTCAGGGAATTCTTCAAGCACAAGGTAACTCGGCTTCTGGTGCCAGGATCTTTCCAGCATTCTGCACTGCCTCACAAACTGAGGTCCCCACATGAGCAGCCTTCCAGAACCATTGCCTAGGAGGGCCTTTTGGATATTGACACACTCTGGCCTGGATAGGGCACAGGTAACCAGGCTGTCAGCTGTCAGTACCAACCTTACTATGCGTTGCCACTGTTCTTTACAAGTGAGCGACCCTAAATTGTGGGGCACAGATATGCTCAGCATGTGTAAATGGTTACATGAAAGGAAATAAAAGGCTTGCCACAACATCTTCAAAGAGCTGACCTTAATAGAAACACCAAATTTTTATCATTCCTTCAAAATTATTTCTCCTATTAAATGTGAACCCCTCCATCAAAGCCACATATGCTCGTTTAGTCAAGTGCTCTCCTAGCCTTGGGCAGCACATGCTTTTCCACGTCTTCTCATGTAACCCTTTTGGCTACTGTGGATGCTACAAAACCCACTTCAAAGCATGTGGGAGGCAGGAACAGGATCTACAAGGCCAAGAAAAAGACTCCAGGGATGGGCTAAGATACAAAATTTGGAAAAGAAGATGAAAGCATTTATGGACATCTTTGCAAAGCTATTTGCATCAGTAAATTGCAGATGAAGCAAAATGATAAACAAAAATGAAAGTGTATGTCAGATATCCTCATCTGACTTTCTTTTTTAGGAACTCAGGCATCTTACGAAGCAAGGAGATTTTTGAGGTTGTTAAACACGCGCTGTGGAAGCTTCGGATCATTGTGTATCCATTTTCTCCTTTGGGGTCTCACGGCAGTCCTGTTAGCGTAAACCAAGCTAGGAACATGAGAATATGTTCATTTTGCACATGTTAAAACCAAGATCATTTAAGCTTGAAATTGCCAGAGAACCTACAAATGATTTAGGATCAAAGCAAGATTCCTCATTGCCCATACGGAAGGGTTCATGACATAGTATATTTCAATTCACTTAACTTTTGTATTTTGAAGTATAAATTATATTTTATATTATATTCTTTCAATTCAGACCTATACTAATAAAGGTTTGATTCAAATATACCTTTGAAATTCATAGCTCTGACATGAAGTGACTAAGAAAAAAGTTGACTGACATAGTTATTCCTTAAAAAAAAAAACAAAAAAAGGTTACATGGCAGAGTACAGACTCCTGCATATAAGTTGGATAATGGCTCTGGCCAGTTTTCTCCACATCCTACATAGTATTTCCAAGACTTCAACTTCCCAATCAGACTCACAAACATAACAGAACATGCTAGAACTCAATGGTCCCCAAGAACAACAGTAAAGCCATTTAACAGGCTTGGGCATTTGCTAAGAAGACTACCCTACCCCGGGTTTCTTAGACTGGTTGAATGTTTTTCATCCTTTAGCTCTACCTGCCTGAGACACAATGACCAGAAGTCTGTCTTTACTTCATAGTACACTTAATCCTTACTTCAGCAACTTTCAATTCCATCTTCCCAAGGCAGCCCTTGTTAAGTCAGCCTCCACTGCTACAGTACAAGCAACTCAAAGGCAGATGCTTTGAATACAGGCCTAACACAGAGTAATTACCTACAATATCTGTTGAAATATTATTTGTTGAACCAATGAGCACATGAATAAACAAGAATCTAACAAGTAGGGTTAAACAATGGCAAAATGGTACCTTAGGAAAAATCTGTTTGGGCATGTGTTCTCTTAGTGGGATGTAGACTCATAGATTCATGGCTTTGTTGCCTTCATTGCATTAATAATAGCAGGCAAAAGGGGCCTCACATGTACAATTAATATTATTGATGGAATGACCTTAAAATGGGCAAATCACTCAGGATTATTCTAGTGGACCCAATGGATCACCTAAGTACTTAGAAGCAGAACAGTATGCCAGAGATACCCTGCAGGGAGGAACATTAAAGAGATTATAAATATAAAAACTCTACCTGTGTGGTTGTCTTGAAGATGGAGAGGCCCATGTGAAAAGCAAGAGAAGGAAATTAATTCTTCCACAACCATGAGCTTGGAGGAAGTGGACCAGTCTCTAAGTTAATGGCAGTCCAGGGAAGCCCTAAATGGACCACCAAGCTCATCTTGAATGTGTTCTGGTGTGGAGAGAGCAAATTGATGTGTTAGGCTTCTGTATTTGTGATAACATGTCATGGCAGTACCAGAAGAACAACACAGGGCTCTGCCAGATGCAGCTGACCCCAACACAGGAAACAGCCCAGCCCAAACTGTTAAGGCTGAAGGTGGATCTGAAAAAATAGAAATGATCCATAGGAAGCACGTTTCCATGTACTCAAAGCCCACTGGGGGAGTCTGGGAAACACAGAGCCTGCCTTAGTTACCATCTCTGAACATAGATTCTGGTCCATCGGCTCTTCCTTGGTCAGGGACAACAAAGCCCAAGTACTCCCAGACTTCCCATGTCCCCTCTGCCTGACAGTCTCTTCTGGGAAAGGAACACACCCGATAAGACAAACACTCACAAGACTAGAAACGAAAGTTTGACCCCTTGGTGTGTTATGCATGCAGACAGTGGCTTATAGAAAGTTGGTAATGTTAAGCATTCCCAACAGTATATCCCCAGGAGGGGAATTCGTCACATGTATCTGATGGGGGGGGATTTCCAAGTAAATAGTAGATGTAATAGATGTAACTTCCCTCCTATGTCTCCCCTCCACTTGCTGCTGTCTGCTTCTACGCATTGCTATATCCCCTGGAGAAGCTGGCCTTCTCCCAAGGCCGCTGGGTATTGGAACTTACTAGTGATGCAGCCTTGTCACGATAGGCAAGCTCTCTCAAACATGTGACTGTAAGTAGCCTTAACCCACATCACTGTGCACAGCTTTATCCATTCTGGGATGCTCAAGTTAAAGTCACATTATAGGCACAAAACATCCTCACTTACAAATAATGTTGGTCATAACTCCAGAACAAGAGTGAGACTTGGAACACAGTGCTTGGGAGACATTGCAAGGACACAAGTAACCCTGGGCAGGAACCAGTTTCTCTGGAGGAGCACAAATACTCATTAGATCAGGCAAGTAAAGCTCATCAGGAGGAACTCTCTACACATGCCAGAATGGATTTGAGTACATTTTCTTGGGTCCAGCATTTGTAGAAGTTTAGATGAAGTCACACACAGGATACTTCCATTAAAAATATGACAAGTTTCCTCAGGATATTCACGTTGGAGGTGAGTTTCAAGCTTTCCATACAACTTCTCAGAGGATAGGTGTGCAAGACATAACGGTTTCTCACTGCCACCCAATGGCCTTTCTTTGGACAAACATTTTTTCATAAAGCTCAACCATCCTCACCATCATTATTTCCTTTGTCTCCCATAGTGAAACAATGAGAGTTCAGGTCACCTGTCCAAGGTCAGAAAGAGCTAAGGTCAGACCTACCAGTCTAGTTCCTGCTGCAAACATTTCCTGTCTTTTATATTTCACATTTAGTGAGCACAATGTTGGGAATCATGTGCCTTGATTTTTGCAGAAGTTGACTGAGCAGTCCTCTGCCTTCTCTCAGTTCTATCCTGTGCCAAAGTAAGCTTGGATACCCTTCTGTACTCCCACAGGGAATGGGTAGTTCTCAGCTTATCA
Organism: Meriones unguiculatus; assembly: GCF_030254825.1. NCBI lineage: Eukaryota > Metazoa > Chordata > Mammalia > Rodentia > Muridae > Meriones > Meriones unguiculatus. The sequence continues at coordinate 6,069,408 of NC_083357.1, read as the reverse complement.
AATCCTTCCTCAACTGCTTCATTCTAGAAAGCACTTCAGGTTGCAAATGTGAGATTTATGTTACGATAGCTTTAAATCAAATTTCATATGCCTAAAGGGGGAAAAAAACCCTAAGCATTCCCAAACCCCTCTTGAGGCATTTCTGGGTCCTGGTTATATTCCTGGGCTCTGAAACAGAATGAACTTTTGTATCCACCCATTTTATGATATTCACCTACTCTATTTTCTAGTGGTATTTTGCTTCAAATGTGTCCTTGCCAAAAGTGTGTTGTGAAATTAATTCCCTAACTAATTCCCACTGCTAGAAGGTGGGAGGTTAATGGGAAGGTTTTTAAAGGCATTAACATCATTATCCAGGGAGTGAGTTCCTAATAAAAGAACCTCAAGACCCTCTTCTGCTCTCATGGTGCCCTCTTTATCTTTCTCTCTGTGTCTCTGTCTCTTTCTCTATCTCTCTAAGATTGTGCCATACAGAGACCTCTATCATATGTCAATCTCTCAATCTTGGGTTTTCCAGCCTTTATAACTGTAAAAAAAAATCAATCTATGTCATTTACAAACTAGTTTTTAGCTATTTTATAACTAGTTTACAAACTAGTTTTTCTGTAACAAAAACAAAGACTAGGCTAGAAAGGTAGCTACTGGGGGAAGCAGTAAAGCTCTGAGTTTCAGTTTGTCTGTCTGTCAAATTGATCATCTTAGAGTACTTGATCATGGGCAGTTGTGAGGATCAAAGGGAATCTGTATCAAGAACTTTGGACATTTTCTAGAATACAGCAAGCCCTCAATGGATGTTAGTCTCATCATCATTATTACTACACTACCCTTTTCCAATTTTGTGTTATTAGTGGCAAACTTCCAGCTAATGGGGACACAACAAGCACAGCTAAGTTGGGAGAGCTGTCTTCCAGTTCTCTAACTGGATAACATCTTAGGCTTGGCCTCCCATACTGACCCTTTGAGCCAGCCATCTGATTGCTTGTCACCGCCTCTTTCATAGGGCACCACACTTCTGGGGATCATTGCTAAGATTTAAGGTCTCCATGATTAGACTGTCGAGTAGAATTCTTCGTTTCTTCGGCAGAACTGCCAAGACTGTCTACAGCTGCCCTGGGAGAAGACTAGAGCCTGGGTGTTCACTTCATTACACCGACTTTAGTGAAATGCACAGTCTGTGAAGCAAGCACCACATTCAGAGCTTGGTACACATGATCGAGTCAGCCTGATCCTGACTAAATAGGGAAAAAAATGCTGTGGTACCTTTCCCTTCACCAAAGAGGGAAAAGAAGGACTTGGGATGAGTAAATAAACCTAACAGTTAGAATCCAGAGCAGTTCCTTCCATTTCTATGCTGAGATGAATCATGACAACCTTAAATTAATCTCTGGATCAAATACTGAAGAGTTGTTGTTGACTAGCTGCTACTATGTGAACAAGATGTCTATAAAATACATAACACAAGGCTCCAATCACATTTCTTCTTGCCGAGGGAGAGAAGGATCGCAGAACCCGGCCTCTGGCTAAGATGCATTGACCTTTACTGGCAGCTAGCTGGGTTACTTAGTGATATTCATCTGGAGATTGTGGAGACCTCCAAAGCCAGAGAGCTGCTATGTGATCATCATGCCCGGGAAGCTAATGCACTTAGGACAGTACCTGTGGTGTAAAACTTGCCAGAAACGCATTGTCTTACTAACATGCCTCAAAGCACACTATATAGAATTCAGCAAAAAAGCCTCTGAGGGATATAGGATTAATAATCTCTAATGGAAAGCACTTCAAAGTTGATGTATCTTCAAGTCTATAAATGTCTGCATGTCTACTTGGGCATGTGTGAATGGACCAGTTTTTGAAAAGATTAGCGCATATACACTTAAAGTTGACATCATTGCCAGCTCAAGCTTCTCTCTCTCTCTGTGTCTGTCTTTCTTTCCCTCCCCCTTCCTCTCCTCATATTATTGTTTTAATGGTCCTTCTCTGCTGGGCAATAAGGACTATGGTTTGAAGTAAATGCCTTCAAATAAACATTTCTTGGTGCCAGAACTGCCTTGGGCACATATTTTTCTTTCAATGGTCCTGGGAAGTGGTTTGTTAAGCTATTGTTCTCTATTAAAAACTCATGTGTTTGTTCAGTACAATATGGGTCGCCACTTTGAGTGAAAGATCCCCTTGACATGGCAAAACCTCTACTTGTGACAAGCCTGTGCCAAGAAAGCCTTAACCAGATACAGGCCCCGGGTTTCATTAGCAGCCACTGAATTCCATGTAAAATCAGATAATGATGGTTTTTCTCCTCTCTGCTGAGCAAACATCCTCAGCGTTTAATCAAGTCTCTATATAAGAAACCTCTATGTAAATAACTCCATGCAGCACAATGGTTTTAAAAGTATGGTTCATCTCAACTTTCCTGACCTCTGACTGTTTAATCTGAGAGGGACCTGTGCAATACTAACTAAAAATAAAGGGACTGCAATATTTATTTTGGCAGATTCCATACAAATATCATTGGGGGTACACGTGGTATGTGGAAATTCTCTACCGCACACAGAGAGAAGAGAAAGGAGAGGCTCTGGAGCCCATTTTTCTTTTCCCACTAGTGGGACAGCATCTATTGGATAATGACGGTATTAGGACTGCAAGGACACACGCTGCTTTGGAACACTGCGCCAGATTCTGTGGCTGGTTACAGGAAACCTCCAGCCCCGCCCCTTTGGATGTTCAAAGAGAGCAGAGGAAAACCTGGGGAACTCAAACCTCTTTGGAGGGGATGAATCTCAGCCTGGGCTTCCTTTCCTTTCTTGTGGGCACAATTTTGGGTGTCTGAAGTTAATTATTTGCAGGTGCATTTCAGCTGTGTGCAACAGAGTGGGCTCCCAATTAGCTTTTCACAGGTGTAATTAGCAATTTCCACCTCACTTTGAGGGGGCAAGTGGATAATTATGCCCACAAGGTGGTAACCATTCCTTGTGGGGTCTATCAGAGAGTATATTCAAGACTGTTGTCTTCTCCATCTTTACAAGATAGGATCTTGGGCATCAGAAGGAAATGTCGGGTGTACATCTGGGGTATAAAAGTGGAACCCTACATGGGCGGGGGGTATTGGGGATTTTCTCTGATTTGTTGCATCCTTAAAAGAGTGAAGCCACAAAATGCCATAAGAAACAAGGACCACAGGGTTCTCAGAAGAATAAGGGAACAAAAGCCAAGGCCAATGACAGAGAAATTCAAAGAGAAGTTGCTCTGAGGTGGGAGTTAATCAAAACCATAGAATTAACCTTTGGAAGTACAAGAAAAGTAACCCAATAAGAAAACAAAGCCAACCAAACAAGCAAACAACTTTCTATTAACTCAGCAATGTTTTACAGTTAAATCCTTTTCAAAGAATCATCTCCTGTAAGTTCAGACTTTAAATATTATAATGCTCAAAATTTAATAATAATAGAACATTTACTCTGATTTTGATATCATTCTAAAATTGTATGTGTGTCTTAAAAGCAAGCAGGCTGGCTTTTAGGTGCTAACTAGTTTTCCATAAAAGATAAGACAGTTTTCAAATGAGAAGATGAAATCAGAATCAGAAGGATCTGCTCTTCAGGGTATGTCTACACAAGGTGATTCATTTGTTTAAACATTCATCCATCCATTTAATAAACCAAGGGACACCCAGCAAGGGATGTGCTTTGGTCACTGTCATAGGTTCCAATATAGAGAGAGGGGGAGACATTATTGGCAAAACTGTCAGGTTGATGCTTTATGATCTAGAAGCTTCCTCAGATGTGTGTTAAATGTGGTGAGGAATAGAAGAGAGAGCAAAAGAAGAGGGAAGGAAACAATGTGCAAAGGAGAGAAATAAAAAATAAAATGGTGAGAAGGCCAGTGAGAATGCTCAGTGGGAAAAGGTGCCGGATGCCAAGCCTGGCAAAGTGAGTTCGATCCCTGGAAACCACGTGATGGAAAGAAGGAATCAACTCCTGAAATTTATCTTCTGACCCCCACAAGGGTATCGTCGTTCATGGGTATAAATACACACACACACACACACACACACACACACACACACATAATTAAAAAATATTAACAAAGTAGTGAGAGCAAAATATGGGGACCTAGAGAGTGAAGTAGGGCAGAAAAGTAACCCTGAATTGGTTTGTTTTCTGAAGATGAATCTCTTATGACTAAGACAGAAAAAGTCACTTTTTTCGGCTAGTGAAAGTGGACTGATTAAGCTGTGCTGGAGAGCTGTATGGCAATTCCTAATGTGTATGCTCTTGCTTCAACAGCAAGAACAGACACCCTGCCCATGGTGCCCTGTCAAGGAGATAGTTCTGAGTGAGTTCTGAGAAGTTCAGCTGATGCATGGAAATGGGCTTACTGAGAAATTTTTGCATAGCATAAGGCCTAAGTTTGCCAAGATAAACCTAACACCTAAGCTCCCAGTGACTGACTGTATGTATTTTATTATCTGTAGGGAAGTAAGTTTTAACAGCATAGCTCTATATTTACTTGTTGGTCAGATGAGAGTGTCAGGCTGAGGAGGAGACTAGAATCAATGTTCTCTCAGGGACATAGAAAAATTGGGAGGCCTCTGAAACCCAGAGAAATTTAACCATTGTCACCTGATAAGCTGAAAGTATCATTAAAGGAAGAAGATATGACTTAGTGTGTAAGCCAAACATTTCAATGGTCCTGTCATTCAGTTTTCACATGGACTTAGAAGCATCTTGAATCTACAATTTTATGAGAACACACACACACACAGTGAGAGAGAGAGAGAGAGAGAGAGAGAGAGAGAGAGAGAGAGAGAGAAAGAGAGAGAGATTGAGAGAGAGTCTGAGTACCCATACCGATAAGAGCTCTTTATAGGACTTTCTGAGAACAGATGGTGTGATATTTTAGAATGTCTCACAGGAGGCAGTAGATGCTATTGGCTAGGGCTTAGAGATTTCACACATCATGTCCAGGGTGCCACAGCTGGCAAGTATCTCCACAGAGAGGCATCTGAGCACTCAGCTATGTTCACAGCCTGCTGCTGGAGTACACATGGAATGATTTTGAGAGTGATCTTTTCTTTGATGTTTCTTAGGACCTCACTTAAAACTTCAAACATATTTTCTTTTTTTGGAGAGGGTGTGAAGGATATTTCCACTGTGTAAGTCTCTTTGCTTTACGGGTTTCATGAAATAGCTGGACATCTGTTCAGCTGTTTTATGAAAGCCTTGCAACAAAGAGTACAATTTAAGACGTCTGAGTTTTCACCCTGGCATGGTATGGTCATCCAGGAAATTTTGAATTTGGAAGGCCTGATCTTGGCATGTTGATAGCTATCTAATATAATGACCTTTTAAGATCTTCACTTATTCTGTAAAGAATTTAAGATCAATCGCCACTTGAGTCTCAGTCCTGGAATGTGTGATATTACAAAGAAATCCCCAAGCCATCTTGAGGGCCAAGACCAGTTACATGCCTTAGGAAAATGAGGAAGCCCAAGTTTAGGACCCTCTCAGTGAGCACGCTTAATTGTGTTCTGTTTGTTTCCTTTTATATCCAGATGTACTATTTGTGGCTTAAGGAATTTTGAATGATGCCTAGATTCCCCACAGCCCTTTCCCTCTCCATCCTTCTCTCCCTCCCTCCTTGCCTTCCTTCTTCATTCTCCAATCAAAATGTTTTATCCAGGATTTTATTGTCTCAACTTGGAGGTCAGGTACTGTGCAGTGTCATTCATTTCTACTTTAAAGGACGTGGGGAATTATTTGGGTCCTTTGTGCTGAATTAGTGGACCAAGACTGGGTCTATTCTAATGAGACACTTTATGTCTATTGTAGTCAAGCTGGCCTCACGAGAAAGCCGGTCATGGGCAGTCACACATCTGAGTGACTTGAAGTGACCTCGGAAACTTCACCTGCCCCAGAGCCTTAAATTCCCATCATTCAAGATGAGCCACACGCAATGCTCTTAGAAAATTTCCCACATTCTCCCAAAGGGAATATATTGTTCAAATTTGTAGAGGGTATTTCTTGCATTTGTTGGCTGAGGCCCTTCACACTCTGGCATACGGCCTTCCTCTTGTGCCTGTCTGTCTCAGTGAATGTCTTAAGTGCAGGTCCTCACTCCTCCCTGCTTTGGGCGAGCACTTCCCCAGCCTGGCTCATTCATGGTGTGGGCCCCTCCTTCTTAGCTTCACCACAAATGACCAGTTCAGAGATGTATCTCTAACCCGTGGAGACCCATGTAGAAGTGGGGCAAATTTGGGGGTATAACACAACTGCACAGAGGAAATTCATTCCCGGTAGAAGAGAAGGAAGATGCTTTGTAGAAGGAGGTGCCCTGAAGGTGGCCTGAAGGGACAGAACAGTGATCACTGAGTCTGAATCTCCTCGGGTCTTCGGAGCAATGAGCATGAGTTCCCTTGTGGTAGCAGGAGTGTAGAGTTCTCCCTTGGCAATTTACTGACTAGAATGCTTCATAACTATTTTGGAATCTATTTTACTTAACCGTCCCCCCCATGGGGCTAGGGAGATATCTCAATGTTTGAGAACTGGCTTCCCTGCCAAGGGACTTGGGCTTGATTTCCAGCACCTGCTGGGAAGCTGCCAACCATCTAAAACTCTAATTCTAGGGCACACAATATCACCTTCTGGCCTGCAGGGATGCTGAATTCATACGGTACACAGACTTATCTGCAGGCAAACACTCATAGACACAAAGTAGAAGAAACAGATACATTAAAAAAAGACCTAAGTGAACAAGACAGGTAACAAGCAAGTGTTGATGGGAGGCATAGAGTGGGTGTTAAGGAGGCAGCGAGCACAGGAGTGAAGAAAGCTCTTCAGATCTTGGGGATGAGAGGACCACAGGAAAGTATTAAGTAGGGAATTTTGAAAATGGTGCAGAAAAGGAAAAAGAAATGGTACGAAAGATAAACATTTACTATAACCACTTCAGAAAACAGTTGCACAGTACCTACCAAGTCTGGAAACAAACACTCTTCTGGATTATGTATCAGATAACAGCACCATTTCAGCAGGACAAGCTATAGCAGTCAACTGTCTATCAAGAGGACAATGCATACTCGATGTAGGATATAACTGAGCAGATATAAATGGCCATATAAAACAACACAAAAGAATTCAAGCGCATGGTGAATTTTATAAACATAATACTGAGCTAGGGAAACCAGACATAAAAGAATGCATAATGCTTAGTCCCATTTGTTTTGGGTTCAAAAGGCAAACCTAATCTATGGAGTCAAAAGTCTGGTATGGATTAGCACTGGGGAATGGTGACTGGGTGTGAGGTGAGAGTACTATAGTGCTAGTCTTTGGGTTTACGATATAGATGTTTGGTTTGTGGGTCACTGGAGTTTGTACAAAGCTCCTCAAGCTGTAAAAGTATTTTATATATTTTCTGTGTTAAGTAAAATTAATAAAAAGAAGGTCCAGAAATGAGTCAGTGGGTAAGAGACATTGCTCAGCAAGCATAGGACCGAAGTTCTAATCCTCAACACTCATGTTATAAAAGCAAACAGAAATGGCTGGGTATATCTGCAAATTCTGCTTTGGGTGAGGAACAGGTAGCTCCTAAGAGCTCATGGACCATCTAGCCAGCCAAGCTAAAAGAGTAATCTTCTAGTTCTAGTCTCATAGAAATAAGGCATCTGATATAAAGAGTCCTATTATGGCTCCTGCATCCATGCTCACAGGCACACATATCTGCACACTGAGGTACACACCACACACACACACACACGAAAATAGTTTCCACTTCATACTACTACTCAGTGACTCTGCTTTTCTCTTGCCTTCTAGTTCTAACATGTGTGATGTTCTTCTTTCTATCTCTCCTTCCTTTTCAGCAACCAGGGATTGGGCCACAGAATCTCTCTGTTCTGGTGTTCCATCTTCCTTAAGCACTTGCTTGTACTCATGCCCAACACCCCTAACAGAAGGCCCTGTAAGGGCTGCAGATAGGAATCCAGGAACTATTTCAGGGATGTGAAATTTCAGGGACTATCCAGGGATGTGAGATGTTTCTGTAGACTGGCAGATGAATGGCTCAAATACCAAATGATGGGGCAAAGGGAATGCACACACTTTTCTATACCATTTTTAAACCATGACTTATTTTAGTAACCATCACTATTTTTAAAGCTAGATTATAACTGACCAAGAAGTTCACCAGGTTCCATCCATTTGTCTGCAAATAACATGATTTCCTTATTTTTAACAGCTGACTAGTATTCCATTGTGTAGATGTACCACAATTTCTGTATCCATTCCTCCATTGAGGGACATCTAGGTTGTTTCCAGATTTTGGCTATTACAAATAAAGCTGATATGAACATAGTTGAGCAAATGTCCTTATTGAATGGTGGGGAATCTTTTGGGTATATGCCTAGGAGTGGTATTGCTGGATATTGAAGAAGCAGTAATCCTAATTTTTTGAGAAAGCACCAGATTGATTTCCAAAGTAAGTGTACAAGGTTACATTCCCACCAGCAATGGAGGAGGGTTCCCCTTTCTCCACAACCTCTCTAGCATGCTTTATCCCATGAGTTTTTGCTCTTAGCCATTCTGATGGGTGTGAGGTGGAATCTCAGGGTGATTTTGATTCACATTTCTCAAATGACTAAGGATATAGAGCATAAGTGGATATTAGTCATATAATATAGGATAACAATACTAAAATCTATAGTCCTAAAATAGCTAAACAAGAGGGACCCTACAGAAGAGGCTGAAACTTCACTGAGAAGAGCAAACAGGATAGACATCAGAAGTAGGGGAAGACAAAGAACAGTAGACCTCTGAAAGCCTCTACCTACCAGGGTATTGAAGGAGATACTGAGACTCATAGCCAAACTTTGAGCAGAGTGCCAGAAACCTTATGGAAGAAGAGGGAGATAGGAAGACTTGGAGGAGACAGGAACTCTACAAGGAGAACAACAGAGCCAAAAAACCTCCAACCAAGGACCATGCATGGAGAGGACATAGACTGCCTTCTCAGAGGAAGGCTATAGGTTGCTCAGTTACCAAGAGGGTTCCCTAGTAAAGGGGTCAGGGCCTGTCTCTGACATAAACTCAGCGGCTGGCTCTTTGACCACCCCCACCCCCCCGAAGGGGAAGCAGCCTTACTAGGCCACAGAGGAAGACAGTACAGCCAGTCCTGATGAGACCTGATAGTCTAGGGTCAGATAGAAGGGGAGAAGGTCCTCCCCTATCAGGGGACTAGGGAAAGGGCATGGGGGATAAGAGGGAGGGAGAGTGGGACTAGGAGTAGACGAGGGAGGAGGCTACAGCAGGGATACAAAGTTAATAAATTGTAATCAATCAATCAATAAATGAGGATTTTACTGTTTCTCAACTGACAAATGAAAAACCTCTACAAAATCAAATGGATGGAACTAGAAGAGATCATCCTGAGTGAGGTAACCCAGAAACAAAAAGACAGGCATGGTATACACTCGCTAATAAGTAGGTATTAGCCATATAATATAGGACAGCAATCTACAGACATAAAGAAGCTAAACACTAAGGAGGATCCTAGGGAGGATGCTTAAATCTCCTTCAGAATGGCAAACAGGATAGATACCAGAAGCAGTGGAAGAGAGGAAACAGGATGGGAGTGTACTATAAAGGGTCCTCTGAAAGGATTCACCCAACAGGACATCAAAGCCGATGCTGAGACTCAGGGCCAAACTTTGGGCAGAGCACAGGGAGTCTAATGAAGGAAGAGAGGGGTGGGATTAGACAGACTTGTAGGGGACAGGGGTTCCACATGGATACCAATGAAACTAAAAGATCTGAGCCCAGGGGTGCCTGTAGAGACTGATGCAGAAGAACCATACACAGAGAGGACCTAGACTACCTGCTCAGGGGTAGCCAACTGGCAGCTCAGTCTCCACATGGGTTCCTAAGTAAGGGGAGCAGGGGTTACCTTTTTTATGAACTCAGTTGACTGTTCTCTGATCACTTGCTCCTGCTGATGCATCCTTGCCAGGCCACTGAGGAAGAGGATCCAAGCAGTCTTGATGAGACTTGACAAGCTATGGGTAGGTGGCAATAGTGGAAAACTCCCGCTTTCAGTGGACTAGGGGTAAGGGATGAGGGAAAGAGGGATGGATGGTGGGACTTGGTGAGTTGAGGGAGGGGGCTTCAATCGGGATATATAATGACTAAATTGTGACAAAAAATATATTTTTTAAAAGGAAGTTCACCAGGGAGCATCAGAGGCTGAGACCCTGGAGTTCCTCTCTGCATCCCTATCTCAGGCTGTGAACAGGGAGCTTTGGGTCTTGGTTCAGAGTTTCAGGCCAGTGCTGAGGCACCCTGACCATGCCCTGCTCTGTTGGGCACACACAAGTCTATGGTTGGTGGGGTCCCACAGTGAGTTGAAGTCTCCTTCACATCTCAGTGCTTGTTAACAAATAAAATAATTTCCAGATAGGAGTAATGGGAAAACAACGCAAACTTTAGCAGAACAATTTGTTTAAATGATCATGTTCTGAACGTCCAGGAATAGGAAACAATGTGACCATTTTTCACAAATGTCAGCACCCATATTTGCATATTTCTGTGCTTTGTGTAATAACACTATTCTCTAGAACATAAATGTCTATCTCCAGCTGAACACTAGTTAAAAAAAATCATATATATATTGAATTGCCCTTTCCACTATTGAATTGCACTTTCATCCCCATGAAATAATTCTTATTTTAAGAGTCATGTCATGTTGTTTCTATACACTGGCAGACTTACTGCTGGAATAATATTAAATTAGTACCATTTTTTCATGTACAATCACTTGTTAAGTCCTATCATAATGTCAGTAATATCTCAAAATATGTTTTTCTCTGTAAAGCTGGTATTTGAACTGTAGCAGTATCATACAGTCAGCCCACTGGCTACTGTTAGTATCCATTAATGTTTGCTGTTTGGTTTAAAGAATTATTACATATAACACCATATTTACAGCCACTTCTCTTTAACACAGTTGAGTTCTGAGTATTTCCCTTTCTGGGGATAATTGCATTAAAGAAAGAGAGAGAGAAAGACAGAAAAAAAGAAAGAGAGAAAGAATGAAAAATAGAAAAAAAGAAAATGAGAAAGAGAAAGAGAGAGAAAGAAAGAAAAAGAGAAAAAGAAGAAAGAAAACAAAAATAAGTAGAAGAGAAAGAAGGAAAAAGCAGCTGTAGAAACCAAAATTTTCACAGAGCATCTCAGAAAAGATCTTTCTTTCTCTCTTTCCCCTTCCTTCCTTCCTTCCTTCCTTCCTTCCTTCCTTCCTTCCTTCCTTCCTTCTTTCTTTCTTTCTTTCTTTCTTTCTTTCTTTCTTTCTTTCTTTCTTTCTTTCTTCTCTCTTTCTCTGAGATGCTCTGAGAAACATTTTTTGGCATTTCAGAAAAACATGGGTCAGTCAACAGCCGTAAAGGCTACTTAAGTGAAGCAATAGTGGCCAGTTGCAAGGTGGGGGTGTCCTCAGGAGCCAGCTGGCCACAGGGTACCTTCACTTTGCAACTCTGTCCTCCAAGAACTGTTAATCCAGGTTTTTTCTAGTACACACAGCTATCAATGCCTCAAAATGATTGTAACACAATGCTCTGGGAAGCCACTACCACAGGTGCTGAATGAGGTCTTCGTTTGGCCTGTGTTACTGAATAATTACAACATATAAGGGTCTGAAGTCAGAATTCATTCACTTTCAACTATAACTATTCGACTTAGGCAAATCAGAAAGCCTTTCTAACTTTCGGCTATCACTCAGCAAGAGGCAATATGAAATCCAGAATGGTAGCATGTAACAATAATCCCATCACCAGAGGAACTAAGGCAGAAGAATTGTCACAAGTTTAAGGTCATCCTGGGCTACAAAGTGAGTTAGGGCATGCCTAGGCTACATAAAGAAACCCTGCCTCAAGAAAAAAAAAAAACAAAATAAAACAAAACCAAAACCAAAAAATAAAACCAAATAAACATGAAGTAGTATGGATTGTGTGTACTTCATTTGTTGTAATATTTGGTAAACGCACACACCACAGGGCCTGACAGCCATGAGCACTTAACAGTTTCCATCCACTGTTGGCTCTGCCAAATTCACCACCTTCCCATTTTGCCAAAGTCTCAAACTAGATTCAGAGAATGTCTAAAACCATGTCAAGTGAGTGAGCCTAACAGTATTACTTTCTCAATTACTTTTTATTCCCCTATATTCATTCTGTAGAAAGTTTTTACTCTACTTGAAAAGAAATCAATAATGTATTTGTCTCTTTATTAATAGCTAGTTAGATAGTTACAAAAAGATTCAAAATAGTTTGCAAATGGAAGGACTGGTGGAACATATTCTGACCTGGGTTCCAGCCTTCTGCCTTTCTCTCCTTGGGGCCAATGGCTATCACAGGGAGCTGGATGGCGTAAGAGGCCACAGAGCAGAACACAGCCTGCTTCATTTCACCAACAGCCTTTACACGTTACCAACAATGCCCTTCTTTACATTAGCTGTGACACTGTATGATTATCTTGAAAATAGGAAGGCACACGTTCAAATTGTTCGGATGCCTCCAAGCAATTCCCTTTTGAGTAAGGAACATTTTTTCCTGTGTTCTTTCTGCAGGTCATTCTTGGCCTTCTTCCAATACTCATTCTTTTGGTGTAAAAACTGAGTGACTGTGATAATAACAGGCAGGAATGAGACTCAAACAAGCCCTCCCTGGCTTCTACATCTAATTGTCCATAAATGGCATGCTGTCACAAGGGTAAAGGCAGTGAGTGACGAATAGTTTGTCACCAAGGACATCTTCATATAATAGACATCAGGCTATTGCTTTAATATGCCCATTTCCTTTTCAATGAGCACAGTTCTTCTCTGAAAACATGACATTACCTCTTCCATGATTACTGGTTCTCCATGATCTCTACTTCTCTTTCTCTCACTCACTGACAAAAACAAAACAAAACAAACAAACAAAGAAAGAATAACAAAAAACAAAAAAAAAACCCAAAAAACAAAAAAAACCCACTGTGTTTGAAGCTTTGAAAATGTTAGGAATTGGAACTGTATGACTCATGCTTCACAAATAAGAACTCTTTAAGTGGAGAAATTTCTAGAATCCATAAAAATGCAGAGCTCCTCATGAGAGACTGGTGTTGGGGTGGTGGTTACAAACCTGTTCTACTCAGACACAATGTAAAGAGTCGTAAGACAGTGCCTATGTGCAGGACAATCCATTGCTGTGGCTAACCTGATTGAAACCAGCTGGAGAGCTGTCAGCTGTCTTAAACACTCTCGAGGGTCACTGCTGTGCTACCAACTATGGCTGTCTGGAAAAATCGCTTATGCACTAACGGGCATGAAAGGACAAATTCTGGACTGAACTTTTAAGAGGGTGGGGAAAGCTCAGTAAAGGCAGGCAAGGCTAACCCTTTGTACACTGATTTATCTCAGTGATTACGACTTGAAACTTTGGCAAACACCAAAGCAGCTTCTTAACGAGTATCACGAGCCAGCAGAAAGCTGTGACATGAAAATTCATAAAGAAACTTTTCTTTCTTGCTCCTAAGACAACAAGAAAAAAAATCAATGTTCTCTAAAGGACTTTAGCAAAGGTTTTATATATATTTTCAAATTGCAGGTAAAGAAATAATACTGAAATATTGATGAAAACGTTTCTTCTTTGAAAAAAATTAATAAATTGTTCTACCTCCAGATATACTGATAAACAGAAAGAATAAGAAAGAATACAGAATACAGAACTAAGCTATATGGGGAGGGGGAAGCCCATCAGTAGTAGAAACCATACAGCAGGAATAAGGAAACATGAATAATGTTATGCTCACAAATCTGAGAACACTGACAGAATGGATCAGTTTATTGACAGAAAAAAGTAACTGAGAAATAAAAATAGTAACAACCAAAATAATCTATTAGAACCCACCACGTGAATCCATAAACATAGTTTACTATGGAAATAAGAACAAAATACATGCATCCAAGGAGTACAGTGAGCATCATGAAAACATAAAAACTAAAGCGATGAACATTGTTATCAGATTGCTAAATACCAACAATACAGAAAAATCCCCAAGACATTCATAAGCAGAAAATCCATTACAAAAAAAGACGAAGACTTTTCAAATAAACAAAAGTTCATAGAATTGTCACCAGCAAACATGTACTTTTAAGACCTTTAAAGTCTTTAAACACATGGTATCTGATACCAGATAGATACTTTGAGCCTTGAAAAGGAAGAACAAAAAATGTTAAGTACATTGGTAAATATGAAAACAGTTTTTCTTAGTATTTACATCTCTTTAAGAGATAATAAACTATACAAGCAAGCATAATAAAAAATGTTTTGTGGTGCTAAACAAAAAAATAGGATTGGGGCTAGAGTGATGGTTCAGTAGTTAAGAGTCCTGGCTATTCTTCCAGAGGTCCTGAGTTCAATTCCCAGCTCTCACATGGTGGCTCACAACCATCTGTCATGGGATTTGATGCCCTCTTCTGTGTGTGTGTGTGTGTGTGTGTGTGTGTGTGTGTGTGTGTGTGTATGTAAAGACAGATTACTCATATACATAAAAATAAATAAATAAAATAAATAGAAAAATAGAATTAAACTGTCTTACACCAACAGCAGAAAAGCCAGGCAGGTAGGATGAAAACGTGTGTTCTGGTGTCACCTATAAAACGGTGTGACATCTGAAGGTAGATTTTAATAAGTTAAAGATACACATTGCAAATATTAAAGCAACCAACCAAATAATTAAAAGGAGGACTTTAGTGAATACCTGACAAAGATTAAATGTCATCAGTTATTAAGAAGGCTTGATTAAGACCAACCATGTGGCACAAGCCACCATCCTAGTACTTAGGAGGCCAAGGCAGGAAGATTTCAAGTTTGAAGCCACATGTAACCCTGTCTATATCGAGTTCAACAAAGGGAGGGATTAAATAAAGCAGGGACAAGTTTAAAAAATAACAGAAAGATGATGAACTTAAACTCAACCTTAACAAAACATTGCATTGAATTAAGTTATTCTAACTACACACAATTAATAGGTCCATGTTTTCTTAATGGATAAGATAACAAGACAAAAATGTATGCTGCCTGTAAATGGAAAGACAGAAATAAGAAAAGAACATAACACTGGGAAGATACATGCTAATATCAATCAGAAGAGACTCAGCACTAACAAACAGAACAAAGAATATTTGTAGGAACAGAGAGTCACTTAGGAAATTCTGTAGTCTTACAACAGCATGTCAGGAGAAAATACTTACAAGCCAGATGTTCAATAAAGAAATCAAATTCAGACTATCTAAAGCACCCTGAAAATTCAAAAGTAAGAAAGTAGCTTAACAAAAATAGACAATATGTCAAAAAATTGCCAGAGAATGTATGCACATGGCAACTATACACAGGAGTTCAGCTCATCTGTCATTAGGACAGGCAGATTAAAACTGCTCTGATGTATCACACACCCATCAGGATGAGTACAATGAAAAGACAGACACCACCCCCAAGTGTTGGAACAGGTTTTCAGAAGCTGGAATTCTCATGAACCGAGGTTGGGAATGTAAAACGGTACAGACATTTTGGAGACTAGTAAGTTCACAACTTAAAAAGCCAAGCATAACTTACATTATCACCCGCCTAGTTCACTCTCAGATATTTACCCCAGAGAAAAGAAAACATGCATATACAGAAAAAATATATACGCACAGGTAATGGTAATTTTATTTATAATATCCCAAACTAGAAACAATTCAAATTCTAACAATAGATACATGGATTAACAGCATATCAATATTAATGGCATATTAGTAAGCAATAAAAAGAATTACCCACTGACTCACATAATGTACTTGTGTGGAAAAAATTAAGTTAAAAAGATATCATGTTCTATATGATTCTATATTAGGCTTTTGAAATGCCAAAGCAAGCAACAGCTTGGTGATATGAAGCATATGGGTCTATACTTTGGGTAGAAAGGCTTGGAAAAGCAGAAGTGATGGATTACAGTGGCATTTTGAAATCTGAAGGAGTAAGGGATATGTTCATCTAGACCATTTTACACAATCACCCATATGTCAAAATGCATCGAGGTGCACACAACATGTAGGTGCAGCTTGCTGTAAGCTGTTGAGAAGTTCCACTAGTGGGTAAAGCCGAGAAGTCACTAACATGAACAGCGGTGGCCTTTTGCTGGGCATTGTCTTATTTTGTCTGTCGCAGATGCATGCTAAGCGCTTCGCATGTGCCACAAAACTCAGTTCCTTTTGTAAGCGTGTGCCAAGTAATGTTACAGTCTCACCGTGAGGGAAAGATTAAGACCAAGACAGTAAACTTGCACAAGGTCACATGGCTTGGCATAGAGGAGCTGGAGTGTGGTTGCAGAGTTAATTCGATTGATGAAGCAATGGTGGGGTTGGAGGGTAGACCTATCCTAGCTTGGGATTCACCCTGATCTAACTTCAGAGCCCAAGCTCTGGTTGCACTCCCTGTACAGCACTCCATGCAAAAAGCATCTTGTCAGAAGCAAGAATCAACATATACTTATACATGTGCCGATTAAATATGTGCATTCTAGTCTCTCAAATTGGCAGGGCTGTGACCCAACTTCATCGTTTCTCGGTTTTCATGCAGCCAAACAACCCTTGGATGAACAGGTGCAGTGAATTAACTCAAGGCAATGAACGAAATTAAGCTATGTGTTTCTTTCGTTCTTCTTTTTTTAAATGGAAGCAGAGATCAACTTTAATTGTATCTCTGGGTTCATCTCCAGCCCCCAAAAGTTGAGGAGACAGAAAATCAGATAGAGATTAAGAAATATGTCTGGCTATTACAAATAAAGCTGCTATAAACATGGTTGAGCAAGTATCCCTTTTGTGTACTTGAACGAACTTTGGGTATATACCTAGCAGTGGTATAGCTGGATCTTGAGGAAGCGCTATTCCTAATTGTCTTAGAAAGCGCCAGATAGCTTTCCAGAGTGGTTGTACCAGTTTACATTTCCACCAGCAGTAGAGAAGGGTTCCCCTTTCTCCACAACTTCTCCAGCATGTGTTATTGCTTGAGTTTTTCATCTTGGCCATTCTGATGGGTGTAAGGTGATATCTCAGGGTCGTTTTGATGTGCATTTCCCTGATGGCTAATGAGGATGAGCATTTCTTTAAGTGTTTGGATACAGAGTTAATAAAATGTAACTGATAAAAAAAATGACCTTTCAACAAGCCCGAACATAATATGAGAAAGGGAAAAGCCAGTATAGGAAATGACATGCACATTCCAATAGTATCTTAGAGTATTTGCCTATAATGCAGTTAAATTACAAGGGAAGAAAATACATCAAACTTTTAGCAGTGCTTATTTCTGAATAGTGATGATATGGGTAATTTTTGTTTTCTTCTTAACAGTTAATTTCTCCATGTAGTCAAAGATTGCTATATGTTTTAATTAAAAAATATATTCAAAATACAAAAAAAAGAGTATTGATGAGACTAGAAGCTAAATTCAAGTTGGCTTAATTCAAAACTCAATGAAAACTGTCTCTTCAAAAAAATAAACCGTTCAAAATTTCCTGAAAAGAAGTATGCCCTTAAGACAACCATGAGTGGGTCAGAAGTGTTAGAGGGTTCAGATGAGCAGAGACATACTCACAAAGGAATGTGGCTGTCCTATCTCAGGGACAGCAATGAATGCCCAGCTCTCCTTGTCCCTGAAGACAATGCATTCCAAGCTTTCAGACCTATTGAACACTGGAAGGGCTCTGCTATTCAGCTGTCTGGCACCCTTGCTATCTCAAGGTTAACTAATTATTTTTCTTTATATTTCACTGGAGACTGATAACTATTATTTCCCTGTCCAACACATACTGACAAGTACTCAGGTTAAATATAGGTTGCTAGGAATTAGAGTGGGGAATTTTTTGTAGCTCAAGTTTATCAAGGGCATGTGAGCTCATGATTCCAGATCATCTTAATTACATTGGTAGGGGAAGAGGAAGGGAGGAATTAAATATGAATGAATATAAAAATGACTATTCTGTTTTCCAGATTCATATTCAAGGAAGCAAGGTGGGGCTACAGGGAATGCCATCTTCCTGGTTCCTGGGTGCCAGGAAACTTCCAGTGATCAAAAGTTGTGATTTGTTTTGTTTTGTGTGCCTGTGTGTGCATATAGAGGAGAATAAGGAAATGGCTCAATTATTAAGGTGCCTGTCACAAAAGCACAAGAGCTTGAATTCAGGCCCCTAGCACCCAAGTATAAGTGAAGCATTGTGCACCCAAGTTGTGAAGCATTGTGTAACCCAAGTTTTGTAGGGCAAGGACAAAATGATGCCTGAAACTTACTTGTCAACTGATCTAGGCAGTCAATAAGCTCTGGATACAATAAAAGATCCTGTATTGGAAAATAAAAGATAGAGGGGTTCAGGAAGATATATGATATTAACCTTAATATCATATACTACCCTCCCTCAAATGTACTCATACATATACTACATAAACACACAGACACAGACATGAGCACGTGCACACCCAAACATATACACACTCACATCCGCAGTGAGTAGGAAGCCTTAATAGATGAGTTAGATATGGGGTCTTCCCAGAGACTCACACTCCAACCAAGGACCATGCATGGAGATACCTAGAACCCCTGCACAGATGTAGCACATGACAGTTCAGTGTCCAAGTGGGTTACATAGTAATGGGAAGAGGGACTGCCTCTGACATAATCTGATTGGCCTGCTCTTTGATCACCTCCCTCTGAGGGGGGAGCAGCCTTACCAGGCTACAGAAGATGACAATGCAGCCATTCCTGATGAGATCTGATAGACTAGGGTCAGAAGGAAGGAGAGGGAGACCTTCCCTATCAGTGGACTTGGGAAAGGGCATGCATGAAGAAGGAGGAGGGAGGGTGGGATCAGGAGGGGAGGAAGGAGAGGTTTATGGGGGGATACAAAGCGAATAAAGTGTAATTAATAAAAGTTAAAAAAAAGAAAGCAGAAAAAAACCTAAAAAGAGTGAGAGAGATATGGAGTGATAAAAGCTTATAAATAATTATAAATGATAAAATGCATAAAATTAAAAAACACACACAGGCAGAAATACTGGTTGTTCTCCAAACTTCCCTTCTTAGTTATTAAAGTTAAGCTTGTCTGTGACACTCAGCTAGAGACACTATTTTTCAGCCTCCTTTCAAGGGATGGGACCAGAAGTCAGAGATAGCACGCAATCTGTACTTCTAAAGGAAGAAGAATGTTTGTCCTCATCCCTTGCTCCAGGGACAAATGCACAGACTAGAAGGAGGGGCAATCAGGAGCTGCACCATGCTGCAGATGCTGGAGCAGTAACATAGAAAGAGCCTGGGTCCCTGTGTCTATCAAAATACCATGTCAGTTTACCTAGAATTTAATGTAAGGAAAGAACAAATTTCCATTTTATGTAAGCCAGGAGACTTTAGGGTCTCTGTTATAATAGACTGATTAAAGTCCCAAATTGCATACCAGATTCTATGAGACTGCTAATTTTTATAATATATTGAGAAAGGTAGAAAGTGGACTTTCATTTCATTGTGTCAAACTCCTCTAGCTCAGCCTTCTCCAAATAATGGATGATGAGCTGAGTCCAAGAAGATATGAAAAGTGTAATTAGTGGTCACAGATTTAGAATCTACAACAATATAGCCTTGTTGCTGAGATGGTTGAACTTTCCATTACAATTTCTTCCTAGGGATTTGAAAATTTTCACCTCTACTGTTGGATGCATGGACAAATTCTTCTAGTCCAATAATCCCCCTCTGCAAAGTTATGTGGCCCCAGTGCTTTGAGTGAGACCTGTTGACTCCTTCCCTTGAAAAAGCTTGTTATTACATCAGAATCACACTAGATCATATTAGTTCTCCCCTTCAATTTCCTTTTCTAAAAGCTTGATACCTCATCATATCACATTGAACTGTTGTAAAGATATAGAGTAACAAATGTTTTCTGCCATGCTCCATGAACTGTAGTAAGGCAAGCACCTTGCATTTGTTCCAGATTTGCTCCAGACCATATTACCTGTAGGATCACTTGTGAGTTCTCAGATAAAAGCAAATACTGGAAATCATGCCAAGACAAAGGAATAGTTTTCAGTTCTTTCAAATATTAAATAATGCTATTTTCCCTCATGAAGAAAAGGAAAAATGCACAGCAGTAAGGTCCATTTTCAGGAAAAATGAGGCATATACTGTCACCACCTTAAACAGACACATTGTACACATGTCTTTCTGTTCCTGAGTATATGTGCAATAAAAAGTGTGTGGATGCTCATCCAATCACAATTAGTGAAAAAGCAGAGCAGCACTCTTTATAATTCCTGTTTTGATTGGCATGAGAACTGTCCCCCATAGACTTGGCATTTAAGCACTTTGTCTCCAGCGGGTGGCGATGTTTGGCGAGGTTTAGCAAGCACTGCCTTGCTGGAGGAATTACTTCTCCAGGGGGTGGCTTTGAGAACTCAGCTTCCTGCTTTGGCCACCATGCCTTCAGCCCAGGGACCAGTTAAGCTTGAGGGAAACAATTCCTGGGAAGGGGTAGACTTCTGGAATGCTCAACAGTGTCTGGTATTTGAGTTGTATGTTAGTATTTTTATAAAAGTGTGTTCACTCCAGGCAAATTTACAAAGCTTAAGTCTGGCAATTTGTGCACATTCATTTATAGAAGTAAATGATTTTTTAGAAAATGAAAAAGATATAGTAATTCAAAAATATAATCATCATAATATCAAAACCAAGAAAAGTGAAAATATTGCTACTCATTTCCATCTAAAACACAAGTACTAAAAAGTGTGATGGACATGGCTATAAAATCAGAAACATTACATTGGAGGACAAAAAGAAACACCAAAGAGGTAAAACTGAAAATGCAAGGGTCCCTATGAAAAACTGCTAACAACACTTCGATCTGACACAAACAACAGAGAACTTCAACACTAACTGTTTTACTTACAAGGTGCAGTTTTTACTCTTAAACTCCACCCATTGAATTATTTAGAATTCATTTCTCTGTGACACACTTTAAAAGAACATCACACTATTGCTCCCCTCTAGATTTTCCGTTGTGAAGCAGAAGCCTTTTGGCTTGTGACACCTACACCGCTGGAGACAACACTCTTGTAGTGCTGTTATGGACTGAAATAACTTGGTCACAGAAACCCAATTAAGTTTTCAATGTGGCAGCCACCCACACCAGAGGCTGTGTGAGTCAGGTAGGTGTCTGATGTTCACGTAAATACCAACACCAGCACTGTGGCTGGAAAGGAGTGACTGGAGTGTCCGAGGGAAGGGCAGCTTCAGAATTGGAAGTGACTTTGTCTATGGACTGAAGTTATGCCATTTATGCTCTCTGTGCCTGTCTTCCTTCCTCTGCTTGGTTCTCACCCCTCTGTACTGATTGTGAGGTCAGGTTATGTATGTATGAAGTGTTTTGTGAGCAGAAAGATGTCAGAAAGACAGCAAGCTTCCATTCTAAGACAGTCAATGTTCTTAGTGATAATCTGCAGCCAGAACATTTAACAGAAAACTTAAGGCACAAAGTTAATAGCAAGAAGGCCACAAAGTATGTTTTAGATCTTGCGCTTAAGACATTTTTCTGTATTTCTAGAGTAGAGCGACTATCTTTTAAAGTGTTACCTGAAAACTAGAGATAACAAAGAAAAGATGAGAAGGTTTAAAAACTAATGCCTAAACGAGAAACACACACAAAGGCAAACACACATTTTCAATGAGCACAATAAAGGGACTATATCTTCAGTGTTCTAGCCATGAAAAAAGAAAGAAAGAAAGAAAGAAAGAAAGAAAGAAAGAAAGAAAGAAAGAAAGAAAGAAAGAAAGAAAGAAACAATAGGGGGAAGTGAGAGGAAATTCATGAAGGGAAAAGAAAGACTTCCCCATTTGCTATAAATAGGTCAACCAACCAGGAGACAGATAAATAGGATTTCCCCCTCATTTCTGCTGGGAAGGGAGTTTCCAATTAAAAAAATAAATCTTAAAAACCACCAAAAGTCACTGTTGGCAAGTGTTTAGAAATGGATTGTTTCAAATGCAAGGGCTTGAAAATATATGATGGCTATCAACAAAATACAAAGACAAACCCAGCCTTTACTCACAAGGAATAATTAGGTAAATCATGATGTCATGCATAAAAAGGAATAGTTCCACAGCTATTAGAAATAACAGAACAATCTGTGCTCTTCTACAGTATCAAGCTCATACTGTGCTGCTCGTGCATCCAGGAGATGAGGCAGGAGCAAGAAGCATTTCACTTCTTTCAAGAGAGAGAAGGAAGAAGAGAGGGAACATTTAAGTGACTAAAATATTAATTATCTACACACAGTGACCATCTACACACAGTGATGGAGGTGATTTAGCAGAGCTCAGACACTACTAAATGATTGATGTTACAATAATAGTAATCCTTTGTTTTTATAACTAGTAAAAGAATATACTCACTTAGGAAAATAAGAATATAACCAAAAATAGCAAAAGTGAAATATTTGAAACATACTTGGAACTCCTCTTCATGACATATTCAGTCCCAGTTAATACTATCTGTCAAAAGGACTTTGTTGCTTGCTTTTCAATCACTTCTCCTTGTCAGGGCTGCCTTGCCAGGCCACAGTGTGTGGAAGAGGATACATTCAGTCCTGAGAGACTTGACGTGCTGGGATTGGGTAGGTGGGGGGCTCCTCTTTTCTGTGGGGCAGGGGAGGGGGATAAGGGAAAGAGGGAGCGGGAGTAGGACTGGGAGGAAAGGAGGAAGAGGACTACAATTGGAATGTAAAGTGAATAGATCAATAATAAAATAACTGTCAGTCACTTCTGCTTTTCCCCTAAAAGCAATCTGTTTCCATACTTTTTTATTAATTTGACTTTAACTCAACACTTGATGTGCATTCTCTGAACCCTGCTCTGCTCTGAGTTCCTCTGTCTTTCTTTCACAATCAATCACTTTTTCTCCAAGATTCTGCTGGAATCATTGGCCAAGACTCCTGACCTAAGCCTGGGTTCCTAACATTCTTCTGCTCTCTGTTGCCTTTCACAACCTGGAGATAGCCTCCTGTCACCTTCAGTGATACCCAGAACTCTCTCTGTCCCCAAGTTCCTTACTGTGACATTCCCCCTTGCTGGTCTGCCTTTGCACTGCCAGCCCACCTCCTCCACATGCACTCTTCTGTTCTGAACAACCAACATCTCCCTGCTCCCAGGACAGCTTACCATTTTTACCCCTCCCCCACATTTACAGTTCCATGCCACTCATCACAGTGTCTCCTGAGAAATTAATGTCTGATTCACCTGTTACAGAAACTCTTATTATTTTTTAAGATCCCCACCAAACTTGAGTCACCCCAATGAAGATTTTGCTTAATCTTCAGTTTAGAAAAACAGCAGATAGAGAAACAGTTTATCTTGGTCAATATCCTGTTCTCTTAAGGAGCCCTCCTCTCTTTACTGCAATGCATATCTTTCCTGAGTCCATTTCTTTAAACTTGTCTTTTTATCCCTTGAGGTGCCTTTGGCAGGACATATATATATATCTTAGACACTTCGAAAAGAAATGTATATATACAGAAAGTTAAGGGATACTGCTGCCTCCTAGACTGTGCACTAGGCAAGCCTGTGTCTGGCTGTTCTCAAAGCACACTCTGTTTTGTGGGCACTGTCACTCCCATTTTCCATGTGGCTAGAAACAATGTTGAGAGAGGAAGTGACTTGTCAGAAACCACCAGCATTGGCAGATCTAAGATTCTATCCCCAAGCGGCCCTCTGACTCCAGTCAGTCCTTTGATCATGTGATCCACGCTTCCACATAAATATATAGAGAAATGGATGGATCTGAACACACAGAACTTGCTGAATCTAAAAACCCAGTTTCGAAAATGGCTAGCGCATAAAAATTTCACTGTGCCCTAAGCTGAAAGATCCTCTCCCTCAGGGCCTGTTATTCCTCTCAGACTATGCTTCTTCGGGAGTGCCACTACTTCCTGATCAGGGTCCACACTTACATGTTGATGCATTTAAAATTCTCTCTATGACCTTGTTTTCTTTTTATGGAATTCAAATTCCTCTTTCTCCCAAATTCCAGTGTCATCAGTGTGATCTATACCAGAAATGCCTTGTCCATTCTATTTTCAACCAATGTCTTTCTAGCTCATCAACTGCCTATACCTCCACTTCTTATTCTATATTTTAAACTTAAGAACTCGAGAGGCTGATAAAACGGAAGACAAAAGAGTCTCCCAAATATGCTTCTCACTACTTCTGTGGGTACCAGTATTTCTGTCCACTGGAGATTCTGGAGTTCTGGGTGACTTCTGGAATTGCTGAAATGATGAAGTTCCTGGGACTTGGTCCTCACCATACAGATACTTATTTCCAACTTGGTTTCCCAGAACTACCACAAAATTCCCTATGTGGCAACTTCAAGTCTTATAGCTCTGCAGTTCAAAGCCAAGGCTTTAATCCTTCTATAGGCTATGAAAGAGCAACAAACTCACAGATCTTCTCTAGTTTCCATTCTCACCTGGAAATCCTTGACATCCTGTGATTTGTAGACACATCATTCTAACCTCTGGCATCTTCCTATGAATTTCAACCTCTATCTCTATGTGTCTCCTCTTATTCTAACACTTAAGGACATCTGTTTGTGAGTTTTTTTGGGGTCTATCTCAAGCCAGAATGATCTCATCTTGAGATACTGTTTTATCTACAAAAACTGTCATCAGGTCATATGCTGAGGTTTGTAGTGGATGATAAATCATTAAGGAGCCACTAGTGAATTCATGTCAACATTGGCATAAGGTTTTACTATATAGCAGGGTTATTTTAAACTACTTGCATCAATTCATTTTATTCTGCCAATAGGAAAGTAATCACTTTCGTTTTATAAATGAGGATGATAAAGGCATAAATGGCCCAGCAGTTTTCCCAGGTAACTTAACTCAGAAGCTTATCCTCTTTTACTGGGGTCACCTGTCTCAAGGGTCCTATTTGACAGCTGGGACCACCATGACAGAGTTACATTGTTAATCTCAGAGCCCCAAACCAAACGATCTTTGGCAAAATAGCATATATGGGATCGGAGCTTCTATTTAACCATGGCAAATGTCACTAACTGATCCTAGAGTTTGTCTTAGTTTCTTTTCCTTTTCCTACATTAAAACACCCCAAACAAGAGCAACTTCAGGAGGAAAAGGGGTTATTTTGGTTTGTAGTTTAAGGGCACAGAATATCATGGTTGAGAACTCAAAACAAGGAGCTTGAAGCTGCTGGTCCTATCACATCCATCATCCAGAACAGAGTGTGAGGAATGCATGCATCATTGTGCTCGGATCACTTTTCTACTCTTACACAGCCAAGAACCCCCTGCCAAGGGGATGGTGCACCAACAGTGGGCAGGATGCCCTCTAAGATAACCAAGATTATCTCCACAGTCACACTGAGGCCCATCTCCCAGGAGAGTCTAGATTTCCACTGTGAATCCCACAGTTCTTTCCTCTGGAGCTCTAAGTTCCACATGTTCATCAGCCACCAATTCCAGGTGGTACTCGGAATAAAACCCCTTTGTCATCTGAGGCCTAGAGCTTTCTTCCCACTCCCTGCTTCTAGCAGTTTCTTTTTAAGAAAAGGAATGAAGAAGGGGTGGGGGATTTGGAAAGCAGAAGGGGAGGAGTGAGAGAAGGATAACAGGGTGACTGAAGACCGAGGTGTACTCTTCTATGTCTTTGGTGGCCAGCAGCCATTGTCTAAGCTTCTAGCCTGTCTTCCCTTATGATATGTATTGACCTTCCACAGCTGACAGACAGAGAAAGACTGGATCACATCAACACAATGGACAGCCAGACAGAAGCTCAGGCTCAAAATCCAGACCCCACCAGACTTTGTTTGAAATTCAGAGACAGTCTGGGCTTCAGGCACATTCTTGGAAAAGCTCTGGCATTAGGAAGAAGCCCAGCTTCAATTGCTGAGGGAAAAAAAAAAAAACCTGATAATGAGTTTATTTCTAAAGTAGTGATGGAGGCTGGCAGCGAAGTGGGACACACGTGGCAAGAAGACAGCATCAGGTGGTGCTGCCTGGAGCTGCTCCTGATGAGGTATCCCCAAGTCCAGCTTTGCTCTTTATGATCCAACTTTGCTTCTACGAACTTCTCCATAGAGAATGGCACCTTCTACAACTCTCATAATCAAGCATTTAGTCATAGTTTTTATTGAAACATGGATACCAGCTAGAGGAAAAACACTAGAGGAAAAAAAGACATACAATGAATTCCAAGGAGACACATAATTTCTGTGGGTTGTATGCATAAGCTGAAAACGCGGGGACCACTAGGAGCATGTTCAGATGGTGTCACACTTTTATTATATGGTGCACATCAGCAGTTAGATTGAATGACTTGATTTGGACACTTGTTTCTCATCTCTTCTTCTTGTAGGTCTAAAAGTAATGCTTTACCTGAATGTATTTTTCTTCTTTTCCTCCCCACCTAACTTTGAAAGATCTATATTTGACACTGACTTCCATATTAGAAGCAGACCGCAATAAACCGCATTTTTTTAAAAAGAAGACCTGACCTAGTCATGCAGTGTTGGCTTCAGGACTCTGTTCTCATGAGATGTTTCAATCTGGAAAGCCCATAGGTCCAAATGCCCTTTGTAGAGGATATGGCTTCTTCATGGTGGTTCACTCAGCACTGAAGCAATACTTCTTTATATTATTCATATAGATGTATGCATATATGGCATGTATGATTTTATTTATATATTTAATTATATAATAGCATATATTATATTATACAAAATATAAATATATTTATATTTGTTTATATAAATAAAATGTAAATAATATATATATTTGCATAATTACATATACATATATACATATAAAATTCCCAGAAACAGCTGACTTAATAGATATGCTATATATCACAACTGAAAGTCACTTGCTAACAATTACATTTTCCATTTTATTCGCACAGAAAACAGATTCTTACATACAATAGAGTTCTCTCATAGGTGAGAAAAACAGCCTAGAAATATAACCTGAACCACTAAACATTCCCTGATCATTAGTCACAGCTGAGGGACAAGGGCATGTTTCCAAGCTCCAGCTCTGCCCATTACAACCTCTACAGAGAAAAAAACAAAACAAAACAAAACAAAAACCAATTCCAATAAAAAAAAAGAATGAAACCCTCACAGCAGAACTCCTGAAGGCACAGCTACATATGTTCTCCTGACTCTTCCTTTTATTTTCAGCGGGAGCCACTACATGACTAGAAGCTCATCTTGCACCTGTTCTTACTGAGCCTCCTACACTTCACACTCGGTAATAAACTGACGGCAGGGCACACATTGCTGCAGAACGACTCAGTACGAACACGGCCTGGAATCTCTTCCAGAGGTTCTGGCCACAGATGACTGGCACATCCACCAACCCTTGCGAAGATTTCTCACATCTGGTGCACTGACATTTGTAGCACGTGATATTTGTTAGGTGGCTTTATCCTAGGCAACATCCTTGATCACTAAGCACATGATGCCAACTGCCTCCTCCCGCTCCTTTCTACCCCTCTTCCCAGTTGTAACAGCCCGATATTACATTTTCAGTGGCCAAATGTTCCTTTAGGGGCCACAATCACCCCAGGCTGAGAACAACTGATTTGGTGAGAAACTATCTCAAAAACGTAATGACTCTTATGTGGCTCCCACGTCTTACAGCTCCACCACCAGCCGGCAGAGACACCCCAAGAGACATGTAGACTACAGCAACTTAATGCCGCTGAACAGAACACTTTAAAATGCTTGAAATGCTAAATTTCATGTCCAGTATATTCTACCCCCAATTTTAAAGCAGATCCCAAGGCCTAACCCCACAAAGCATCTAGCTATATTGTGAAACACTCCTACTCTTGTACTTTAGTTCTTCTGTTGTTACTTTGTTCGTTTGCTTGCTTGCTTGCTTACTGGCTTGTTCTGACACTAAACTCCTTAGCTAAGGAATCCACAGACTAGAATCCTCTTTACCACCAGGATAATATAGCTGCTAGAGAAGAGTGTACACACATACCAGACTTCTGGAGGCTCCTGATTTAAGAGCCTTCTTATGAAACACATCAAACCCAGATCCCCTAAGGACCTGGCCTGTGGGCCACGGAAGCACAGAGACCTTACAATTGCCATGATGCTCTTGACAAAAGCTGGTCTGGCGTTGAGCTGTGAGGCCATTACTTTCATTTAAACCATACATGTCATGTCCTGTTTGTGAGAAACACGTTAAACAACTCAGAGACACATTCATGGGGGCTCTGAAGTGGGATTCACATTCCTATGGGCTGGCGTACTGTAAACTGTGCTGAGGAGGCTAGGGAGGATGGGAAGGTGCATCCTCAAAGCTCTACTGACAATGGAGCCTCCCTGTACTTGTCTAATGTGTGGCCCAGAGTATGTGAGGCTGCATTATCCGTAAGAGCTGGAGTTCCACAGAGAGTCTGCCTCAGTACATTTTATCTTCGTTACAATGTGAAGATGGGCTAAGGAGATACGCAAGGGGAATGCAACTGCCCCATTTCCATGTTCGCAGCAGGAGGCTGTCTGTCCATGGATGAAAGGCAATTTAGGAGTGAGAACCAGCCCAGTAAAATCAAACTCTGGACAGTGAGCCATCCCATCACCGAAGTACCTCAGATGGTAATGCACCCATGCATAAGATGACACTCCTCACTGGCAAATGAAACAAATTACTAAAGCATGGAGAAAACAACTCAGGCAACTGTAATCTGAACTTTACATGTGACTCACCAAAAATATAGCATTTATATGTAAACCTCTTAGAGTAGTATACTCTCCTATATTAAAATTAGAACCCAAATCTAGGACTGCAGCCAAGTCAAATAATAAACAGTGTGATAACTATGTCTGCCTGTATGCCATGACATTTCTTTAGGGAGAAAGATTTATCATTTTAACCACATATATCACATCCTGTGGATGTTTCTTAAAAAAATTGAACTATTTTCTCCAAATGCATAATGGCAGATTAACTCCAAAAGAAAAGAGAATCAAACACAGTAAATGACTGTGGAACTCATAAAAATATTTTCAGAAGAATCACCTCGTTCACTGGGTCAAGGACAGAGCAAACTGAACTTCTCAAAAGCCACCTCACTGCTTGCTAGGATCTGTTAGGGACGTGAAGGCAAGGCTCGGTAGAGGACATGACCTCCCTCTGTCTGGGCTGAGAGTTCTGCTGTCCTCCAGGCTCTAGATTTTGCTTCGGCTTCACATTGCAGGGTGCCCCGAGTCTCTTCTGTGCAGCCTATAAGTGACAACATCTCTGTCCATCACCTTTTGTTCTAGACCATCCTTCATTCCTCTCCGGCCTGTCTGCCAAGGTTGAGACAGACAGGCAGATGAAGGTCACATTCTTGGCACTCTTAAAAGCAGCTATATCTGTGCCTTTATTTCAGCTACAGTGAATGTCCAGTGCAGACACACGGGTTCTCCTTGTATCTGTTATTGACAGATGTGGACCTTGGCTTTGTGTCTTCAGATGTCAGCATGACAGGCTGTTGAGTGGAGTCTGCTGGAGTCGCTGTGATTTTAGGAGATAGCATTTGTAGGGTGGCACCCTCCCCAACTAGCATGTATCACTCAAAGAATGGCTTAAATTTGAGAAAGGACAATTAGCACAATATAGCTCTTGAAGAATTCTGTGGGACATCTAGCACTAAATCCCACTCCTTCTTCATTGGAGAATTCACTCAGTTAGTTCTTACTACACTAGTGCTATGGGGAATGATACAAGAAAACTTCAGTGCTGCAGACCGTCCAGGCTCAACAGGGGACAGGGAAAAATAAAACACATAATACAGACATATACATACAGATACCCATGTGAGCATATAGAAATGCATGTATGTGCATACATGTGCATGTACACATAGGATGTAGTGGTGGTGAGTACTAAAATAAAAACTACCTATAGCCAAGAGAAACAAAAGCATTGTATCCACATAAAAAATTGCACATGGATGTGCACAGAAGTATTTAAAATTACCAAATAATGGAGATGGCTCAAATGTTCATTAACTAGTGAATGTACAAAAAAAAAGAGGTAATATGTCAATGCTAGAAGTTATTATTTGGCAGTGAAAATGAATGAAATGTTGGTGCATGCCATGGATTGCAATGACCTGGAGTGCAATAGACAAAAGAAAGAAGTCAGCTGCAAAAGGCCACCCAGTGTATAGCTGCATCCAAGTAGCATACCTGAGACATGAATGCAGAGGCACAGTTTGTGCAGGCATTGCAGAATAGCGGCAATAGAGGGGCTGCTTAGTCAGTGTGAAGTTTGGGATACAACAGTGAAGGTTTTGAAGACTTGGTAATGAAGATGTCTGTATTGTGAATATACCAAATACCATTGCATGTACATGTTAAATTTGATTAAAATGGTAAATTTCTGGTAAATATTTTATATTTTTTAAAATTTATTTTTTTTAATTTTTATAATTTATTAATATTGTATACCAGCTGTAGCCCTCTCCCTCAGCCCCTCCCAATCCCGCCCTCCCTCTCTCTTCTCCTCCCACGTGCCTTCCCAGTCCACTGATAGGGGAGATACTCCTTTCCTTTCATCTGACCCTAGCCTATCATGTCTCATCAGGACTAGCTGCATTGTCTTCCTCTGTGGCCTGGTAAGGCTGCTCCCCCTTCAGGGGAGGTGATCAAAGAGCCAGCCACTGAGTTCATGTCAAAGATAGCCCCTGTTCCCCTTATTAGAGAACCCACTTGGAGACTGAGCTGCCATGGGCTACATCTGTGTAGGAGTTCTAGGTTATCTCCATGAATGGTCCTTGGTTGGAGTATCAGTCTCAGAAAAGACCCCTGGGCCCAGACTTTTTTGGTTCTGTTGCTCTCCTTGTGGAGCTCCAGTCCCCTCTAGGTCTATCTCCCCCTTCTTTCATAAGATTCCCTGCACTCTGCCCAAAGTTTGGCTATGAGTCTCAGCATATGTTTTGATACACTGCTGGGTAGAGTCTTTCAGAGGCCCTCTGTGGTAGGCTCCTGTCCTGTTTTCTGTTTTCTACCTCTTCTGAAGTCTATCCCTTTTGCCTTTCTGAATGAGAATTGATCATCTTACCCAGAGTCCTCCTTCTTGTTTAGCTTCTTTAGGTATACAGATTTTAGTATGTTTATCCTACATTATATGTCTAATATCCACTTTTAAGTGAGTACATACCATGTGTGTCTTTCTGCTCCTGGGATACCCCACTCAGGATGATCTTTTTAGTTAAATGCCTAATAATCTCTGATCTTTCCTCTTCCTGCTGTTTCTTCTCTCATCCCTTGCTCTCGCCTCTCCCTAGTTTTTTCATCATATCGATGTTTTTTCTATTTATAATACAAAAGTGTTCCTTTAGCCATTTTGACTGTGCAATTAATCATTGGCATTAATTTCATTTGCAATATTATGTGATCAGCCCTACTATCTATTTATAAATTTTTTGCCATCCCCAATAGAAAACCCTTCTTCTTTTAATGCCACCACTGCACTGTTTTTGTTGCTTTGCTTTGTTTGAGACAGGGTCTGACTATGTATCCCTAGATGGCCTGTAATGTGCTGTGTAGACCAGGCTGGCCTTGCATTCATAGATGATCTGCCTGTCCCTACCTCCTGGGTGCTGGAATTACAAACTGGCACCATCACACCTGGCCAGCTAGACTATTCATAAGGAAACAGGTGAGCTAGGGTGTGCATATATTGTGGTGTGATTTGAGTTGGAAGAGAGGCCAATGGTGGGGATGGCTGGGTCTGTTATGTGGCACAGAGGGAAAGCACACGGGTGGGGAAGGCCTGTCTGGGAAGATGAAGCTTTGGGTGTAAAGGTGAGGATATTTCAGTTGGGATGGGTTGCTGAATCAGCACGTGTAGATTCATTTCTGGAATGATATGTTGACACTTTGCACCATGCACTCTCTGCAACATCAGCCACCAAGCCAGTTCAGCTGCAAATTCCTCAGCCTGGTTTCCCCTTTCCCATGGGGCATTAACTTAAGAACGCAATGCAACTCTTTCCCCATGTGCTGGCAACGCCCATCAATAGTGCACAGGAGGAGAAGTCTCCTTTCACTGACACGAACCTGCATTCGTGTGCATGAGCGTGTGTGTGTGTGTGTATACACACATAACAAAGGACAGCTAAAATGCTTCTAACAGGGAACATTTCCTATTTAAATAAAAAGGAATATAAAGATAGCAAAAGTCCTACTAGTGGAATTAAGATTTGGTTCTTATACAGCTCCACATTCTCAGCTTTATCTTCTCATGTCATTCCTGCTCTGAGCTAAAACACAGTTTATATATTACATGTCTTTGGTCCATGTAAGAAGGAATTTAAATTTACTGTGCTGGCAGGAGAAATGAATTTATAAACTCTACATACTTAAGTGTGCTTAAAACACTACTGATAATAAGCTGCTGCGAGGCAAACGTGTGATCTAAAGGACTTTGAGCAAAAATATTTGTCTCTGCTGCCTATCACAGAAGTGTGAGGCTGCTCACAGTAGACAAAGATGGAGCTGCAGCCCTGCCAAGAAGCCTTCAGATCAGGCAGAAGGTGTGTGCCACCTCGTAGTGACAACTCACAAACCAAGAAGGAACTGATTGGCTCAAATGCACATCTCCCGGCTATGCAGCAGGACAAACATACTCTGCAACACAGCCACATCTAGAATGCAAGTCTGGGGTGAGTGGCTTTTTTACTAGCATGTGGACAAGCAGGGAGAGGCCATTCTGAGCATCACTCTGCCTAACAGCCAAGCTGGATCCTGTTCTCCTAGTATGTTGGACCAAACCTCAGGCTAACGTTCTTGCTGAGTTCCCTGGTGTCAGCAAGTCTTCAGACATGGAAATTTCCTACTCTCTCTGCCCAGTTCCTGTACCTTCCCAGTTCTAGTACTGCATCTTTGGTCCTGCACAGACCTAGCTGCCCTGGTGTCATGAAAACTGGGCCATGTTGTACTAGCCACTGAGACACAGAGTACACTCTGCAAGCAGGGCCCTACTCACTGAGCACGCGGCGCCTCTTGTTTTCAATTTTCTTCTCTAAAGGGCTATTCTTATTTCAAGAGGAAAGATTTGAGGCTCTTTGGGAGGTGCATCCTGGGCACATCCTATCCTGCAGAGAGGCCTGGAGACTTCTAGGGCAATGTCCCATACCAACCCCTAAGGGCTCCCAGCCTGTAAAATCATTTCTTATAAGTTTTTTCTCCTCTCCTTCTCTTTCCCACTATCCCATCTAATACCCTGGAGTAACTCCAACCTACATTAGGGTACTTTATTCCTCCAGGGCTTCAAACGTTGCGAAGTCTGGAAGGGGTGCTCTGCTGAGGCTCTCTTCACTGTTGTCCATGCCATTGGGTCAGATGGACTGAATGGCCTGAGTCTCCCAACTCTCTTTCTCACCAGCCTGGCAGAGGCTGCACCTAATGAACACCAAATGGGCCTCCTTGATGCCTTTGCTGGGCAAGGGCAGCCATTAGCATTACAGCCCATCTTGTTTTCTTAGTGTCATGGTAACATATCATTTTGCTTGGCTGAATGGTGTCACAGAGTTGACCAAATTTGTGTACACCCTTCCCTTCCCATCCTCCCTGCATCCAGCCCTGAAGGAAGATAAGCAAGCATGGCAGAGTGCTAAACACTCTTGTTTGGACCTCCTAAGCCAGAGATGCCTGGACCCTGCTGGAGGTCCTGTTTATCTGCCTTAACCCCTTCTCATGCTGAAAGCAGCACAGATAGAGGGAATGTCACCAGAACTAGAGGCGATGGCACTGTGCTCACAAAACCGAGTGCAGGGGGGGGGGGGACTGGGTTAGAAATGCCCTTCCTCCTAACCTAAAAAAACCAGAAATCAGATCTCAATTCACAAAGCAGAATTCTTTTCCCAAACCTCCTACTATTCATCTTCATTTCACAGATATTTAAAGCATGTATTATGTTGCTATGGACAATTAGCCTTTTATCCAATTTGACTTGAGAGTTTAACTCTCCCACCCGAAGGTTTTAATTATACCCTCAGCCCAGTACTTAGGCCCTGGTTCCTGCAGCTGGAAGTCTGCCCCAGTGATGTTGTAACCTTGTTAATGTAACAAAAGAGGAGTTTACTTAAAACTGGACTCACTATGGACTTAAGCCAAATTTACTTGAAAGAGGAAAGAGTCTGTCAGAAATCCTACAGTAAACACGGCAAAGCAGCTCTTTCAGAGCCTCCCCTTAATTCACATCGACAAGCAATTTACATGTAAGTGGATTCATATGCTCTACGGAGAGGCCGAAGCTCCACAGCGCAGACGCAGTGAGCGCGCCCCCACTTCCCCCCAACACCCACCTCCTGCTTTTCTTTTCTCCCTTTCAGAGATTTTTTTCCCTCCCATTTTGGATATGTACAGTAAGCTGTTCTCCCGAGCAAAACAGCATAAACCCACAATGTTTTAATCGCTCAAAGCATAATTAGGACCCTCTAAACATTTACCAAGCCAGTCGCTCTGAATAAAGACAACCAGAATTTCTGAAAGCTGCTCACAGACCTGAAATGTCCTGTCAGAGAACGTTCTTTGCATTCTGTCTAAGCTGCTTGTCAAGTTCAAAAGTCTCCCAGCTATCGAGGTATAAGTGGGAGGTGCTGGTGAAATACCCGAGCCCACGTTTGTCATGGTTGCCAAAATCTGGCAGGCTTCTTACCTTCTCTCTTAATTAGATTACCTTTTTAGTCCACACACTAACAGAAAGCACACATTAGACTAAACATGCTGTGACAACAAGGAAGAGATTGAGGGGGGACCCTTCTGAAAAAGTGTTAAAGAAAATGATCACCCTTAACGTGTCTGGGCACACGGGGAGGGGGACTTCTGCGGGTGATGTCCTGCTGCAAGGAGGCAGGCATCCTTGGCATCTTAGACATAAAACCAAACATATTAACTCCCCCTACCCCACGTAGGAAGCCAGGCGGGGACTTGCTTTAACATTCATTATTTTTAACTGTGCTCTTTGACAAAATCCACCCAGAGCAAACACTGGCCAGCACTCAACTTTCTTTCATGCTCTCTGAAAGCTTAATTGGTTCTAACGAGATCAAAAGTTGTTTTCTCCCTTTGGCATATATCTGTATTGTTTCTGTGCTGTTTTGAAGCTGCTAGACACCAAAGCAGATCCATCATTCTTGGGCAACTCCATTCCTAGGGGTGATTCCAGTCAGAGAACCTGGGTGTACCCCAAGAATAGCACAAAGCTCCTTCTTACCCCTGAAGAGCAAGAAACAGACCACAGAGTCCTGCTGCTCCTAAGATTGTGCTCCAACAAACCATTTCATGTGGAAAAAACCAGGCCAAACCAGAAGACCCAGGAGAAACATTCTAAGTTTGAGACGGTCCAGAACTCAGCCCTGTTTAGGCTTTTCAACAAGCCTATCACAATGGGGACCAGTTTAAGAGCCTCCAAGTTATTCTAACATCTTTTCCTCTCTCCTTCCAACTCTCTTTCTTGCTTTTGTTTTGTTTTCTGTTTTTCATATTTATTGCATTTGGTTCCAAGTTGTGAAAGGGGTGAGGAAGTTACCAAGCAAACCACCCTGGGCTTTTAAAGCTCTAGGAGAGCCTGGAGGGGACAGAGCACAGACAGCAAAAGGCAAGGGCTGGGATGCCAGCCCTCCCTCTTGCTAGCTGTATCCCTTGGGCAAGTGTACTTAGCTTCTGTGAATCCTGGTTTCCTGTTCTGTAGCTATGGAGAACACAACCTTCTTCATTGGATTATTATTAGGAGTCAGTGGGAAGGAAAGCAACGGGCTGCACTGGGTCCTGGGTGCCAAGCTCGCCTGTGGAATATGAGTCAAAGGAACCAGTCTATCTTTAAAGGATGTAGCTGGAGAATTTCCAGGTCTGGCCTTATCTAGGTTCTATTATTTTATTCTACATGTGTACCAAGAACTAACTTAGAAGCTGTTTACACACATCACATTTCTCTTTGTCAAACTGAGAAGCACAGAGGGCTCCACATTCTGGTTGACTTTTCACCTACCATTCTTTGTTTTTTTGAGGGAAGACAACATGGCCACTTTCCAACCAGATAGAAGAAAATGTCCCTTCTGCTTGGTAGTTATCTGGCACTTTCTCTTCTTTCCGCTGGAATACAGACATGGCGCCTGAGCCATAGTAGCCAATTTGAAAAA
This sequence comes from Meriones unguiculatus, assembly GCF_030254825.1. Lineage (NCBI taxonomy): Eukaryota > Metazoa > Chordata > Mammalia > Rodentia > Muridae > Meriones > Meriones unguiculatus. The sequence continues at coordinate 6,033,147 of NC_083357.1, read as the reverse complement.
TAAGACAAAACTTGGCCATGACAGAGAATAAAATAAAGATGGCAGTATGGAAGTCATTAGATATCCTCCTACATTTTCTCTACACATCTATTTTTCCCTAGTACTAGGAAGCAAACCTATTGCTTTCTTCATGCTTAGCTATTGCTGGCCATGTCCACTATGTGGAGGTTTTCTTTGACCCAGAACCTGTGGCTACCGAGAGACAGGGGCCAGATATTCTTTAGATTTAACTGGACTTTAAAAACGATTGGATCTTAACCTGAGGGGCAGACTGCCTGCTGCTCTAAGTTGCTACTCCTCTCCCGGTCCCATTCTGTAGGGCCAGATGGCACAGTGCGGCTTTACAAATGCCTATGACACTCTGGTTTCCCTTGGGTTCCAAATTACTATGTTTGGAAATTTCCATGCTTGCTCTTGGTCACGTTCCAATAAAACGAGACCTTGCTGGAGAACTTGTGCCTGCCCCAGAGTATGAAGAATGCTCCTTGAAGTGAGTGTGGTAATGTATCCTCAAAATTCTCCATTTCCCATTATAGCTATCTTCATGTGGTACCCTGGGATTCTCCATAAATTGCCCTCTTAGTAGAGATTAGAGGGACAAGGAGAGCCCATGGTACCCCAACTCCAAGAGTTCAAGCTGTCAGCACCAGTAGACAGCCTTACTTTACTACCCACTGATCCCGAACTGCAAGGCTGGTCTCACAATTACATCCAGTCGTGGGGTACTTAAGACTCCCAGTTAAAGCCACAGCATTCTTTATCTTGAGTTTCTCCTTGTTTGATCCCCTTCCTCGACCCTCAATACCTTGATACAGTGATTCACAGGAATAGGGAGAACCAAAAGCAAAGAGAAAGGTGACAATTTAAGTGTGGAAAACAAGGCACAGCTAAAATGTGTCTTGTATATGACAGGAGAATATGATTTCACAGTGCAGTTTCCCAAATATGAGGTTCAGAAACCAGGTCGGCTGTCTTCCCCTCTTCAAGAAACTGAATCAGACTCAAGCTTAGAACACTCAAAGACCAGTTAGTAAAGGCTACTGCAAGTTATCTCCCTCCTGAAACTTCCAGGGTTTCAGGATGGCCAAGTGATCCAAGGAGCCAGAGTTGAGAAGATAAACTGAAAAGGACCTCCAACCCCTGCCTGTGCAGCACCACTATCAAATAAGATGCAACATGAGCCAGCTCTTCTTGCTGCTATATCAGAAATGTAAAAAGTAACCATAAATATTAATAATATTTTAATTAAATGAATACATCTAAAACACTTGAGCATGCAATCAATGTAAGTTTATTGCTGAGATAATGAATCTTCCTTTTGTTTATGGAAACTGTCAGTAATGTGGTACTCATTTTACACTCAGAGCCAGCTGAGTTCAGATATGCCACATCCCCCTGTTTGGTAGCCATATGTGGCTCATCCTAGAGTACTAGCTAGCACCTAGCCTCTCTCAAAACACACATACACATAACTATATCAAACTCCTATCATTAAGTTCAGCAGTAAGCCATATTGGTGAGTAAGCCAATATGGTGAGCCATATTGCTGACTCATTAAGCCCTCTCTTAGTTCTTGTAGTTTCATCCCTAAAACACTTTCACTTCTTTACCTATTCAGCTTTCCACTCTTTAGGACCCATTAGAATCCCTCTCCAGATGAATTTCTCTCTCATATCGGTGGAACTGCTAAAAACACTCTCTGCTGAAAACATTCTTTGTGTATATTTAGCTTAGAACATAATGATGCAATTATGCAATCTTATCTGACTACTTTCAGCTACTAGCGCCAAGCTTCATACCTACACGGGACTCAAAATAAATATAAGTTGATTGCCCGCGAATGAGTACGTTGAATGTCACTGTTTGCTGCCTTCAAATGCCAGGGCCTTCCTCTTGCTTGTTCGTTCCTTGCATGCTGACCTAAAGAATGATATTTTAGGCTTTGATCTCATATTTGTAATCACTATATATAAATATATGCGCATATATGATATATATGCATATCATCTTCAAGCAGGCTAGAAACAAACATGGAATATCCTGGCATGACAGGTCAGTGGTAGGTCAGAAGATATTGCCATACACAATATCTTGGAGGGCTGCAGTCAGCCATCATATTGAGCAGGAACCCACTGTTGAAGTTTGAATTATTGTGATCCTGATAGCAAGAAACAGTGGCAAATAAGGCCCACAGGCAATCAGGAAGACTGACAACTTCCAGCAGATGGCATATGAAGCTTAAGGCCCATGGTAAAGACATGGACGACCCAGGGTAAAGCCCACAGGCACAGAGAGGCCCTAGCTGACCCAGCACATGTATGTGACCCTCTGAGAAATATCAGAAGCATGGCATCTAACCTTAAATACCAACCCCACAAAGGAAAATGACATTTCAACCCTGATAAGATTTAGTCTTCTCCTGAACATTATAAACACTTCCATTTAAAGAAAAAAAAAACTTTAATTAAAACAATATACCCAGATGTCCCTCAGCTTTATTTGTGATACCCAGAACCTGGAAACGACAAAAATGCCCCTCAACAAAGAAATGGATACAGAAATTGTGGTACATTTACACAATGGAATACTACTCAGCAATTAAAAACAAGAAAATCATGAAATGTGCAGGCAAATGGTGGGAACTAGAAAAGATCATCCTGAGTGAGCTATCCCAGAAGCAGAAAGACACACATGGTGTATACTCACTTATAAGCAGACATTAGAGATATAATATAGGGTAAACATACTAAAATCTGTACACCTAAAGAAGATAAGCAAGAAGGAGGACCCTGGGTAAGATGATCAATCTGCATTCAGAAAGGCAAACTAGACGGACATCAGAAGAGGGAGAAAACAGGAAACAGGACAGGAGCCTGCCACAGAGGGTCTCTGAAGACTCCACACAGCAGGGTATCAAAGCAGAGGCTGAGACTCATAGCCAACCTTCTGGCAGAGTACAGGGAATCTTGTGAAAGAAGGGGGAGATAGAAAGATAGGAATTCCACAAAGATAGAAACAGAACCAAAAAATCTGGGCCTGGGGGTCTTTTTCCAACCAAGGACCATACCTGGAGATAACCTACAACCCCTGCACAGATGTAGCCCGTGGCAGCTCAGTGTCCAAGTAGATTCCCTAGTAATGGAAACAGGGTATATGCTCATTTATAGGTGGATATTAGACATATAATATAGGATAAACATACTAAAATCTGTACACATAAGGAAGCTAATCAGGAAGGAGGACTCTAGCTAAGATGCTCAATCCCCATTCAGAAAGGCAAAGAGGATGGACATCAAAAGAAGGAGAAAACAGAGAACAGGACAGGAGCCTAACACAGAGGGCCTCTGAAAGGCTCTACCCTGCATGGTATCAAGGCAGATGCCAAACTTTGGGCAGAGTGCAAGGAATTTTATGAAAGAAGTGGGAGATAGTAAGACCTCGAGAGGACAGGAGCTCTACAAGGAGTGTAACAGATCCAAAAAGTCTGGGCACAGGGGTCTTTTCTGAAACTGATACTCCAGCCAAGGACCGCTCATGGAGATGGCCTGGAACCCCTGCACAGAGGTAGCCTATGGCAGTTCAGTATCCAAGTGGGTTCCATAGTAATAGGGAGAGGGACTGTCTCTGACATAAACTGATTGGCCTGTTCTTTGATCATCTCCCCCTGAAGCGTGAGCAGCCTTACCCGGCCATAGAAGAAGACAATGCAGCCAGTCCTGATGAGACCTGATAGACTAGGGTCAGAGGGAAGGGGAGGAGGACCTCCCTTATCAGCGGACTGGGAGAGGGACACAAGTGGCGAAGAGGGAGAGTGGGATTAAGAAAGGAGGAGGGAGGGAGGTACGGGGGGGATACAAAGTGAATAAACTGTAATTAATAAAAATAAAAATAATTAAATAAAAAAAGAAAAAATAAGGAATTGAGCTAGGTGGGATGGCACATGACTATAATCCCAGCACTCATGGTGGCAGAGGCAGAACGCTTTGAGTTCGAGGCCAGCCTGGCCTACAAATCAAGTCCAGGACAGCCAAGGCTACACAGAAAAACCTTGTCTCAGAAAAAATAAAAATAAATAAGTAAATAGATAGATGGATGGATAGATAGATAGATAGATACATAGATAGGTAGGTAGGTAGATAAAATAAGAAATCAGAAGTCCATGGCAGGAAAAGGGAAAGTTCTTTCTTCCCAGCAAACACTGGAGAGCTCCACTTCTGGGAACTTCAGCATCAGAACTTGAAGTCCTCATGGTCCTTCACTTTCATAGCTTGACCACTATTATTTCCTCAACTATTAAAACTTAAAGAAAGTGTTTTCAAAGATCCTATGGTGTAGAGGCATATTTTAGTTCAAGGAGACCTTGGCAGAGTCTACTCTTCCTTTATGTTCTTTTTTAATCATCCTGTTAGTTCAGCTATTAAAAGTTATGCAATAGGAAGTGGGATAAGCCAGCTTTGACAACCTTTTTTTTGTGTACATTTTAAGCTACATTTGAAGGCTAAACTCCAAGCTCAAGTTTCAAATATATTTTCTGAGTTCTTACTATTTTCCTTTTAATTAAATGTTTTCAGATAATAAATATTTATCATTTTTCATTTTCTCAAACCATTTCAAATTCTCTTCTGCCCACCTAACTTTATATTTTCTCTGTTTTCAAAGCCAAACAACTAACCAACACCACCATTACAAATACACGAAACCAAATCAAAGACAAAAACCAAGAAGAGAAATAAAAAAAAAGCTAAGATAAACTATGGGGTGTGTTTTGTGTTGGTGTGTTTACTCCGGGGCATGCCCTGGGGTATAGTGGATAGACCCAGTGACACTCCCATGGAGCTGGGGGAAGGGGGCCTGACTTTCCCTTTGCTAGCAAGCATCAACTGCAAATAGTTTAAGATGAGGTATGGGACCTGCTGTCCATGGCCACCTCTCTGTACTGGGATTCCATCTGGCTTGAACCTGTACAGGCCACCTCCAGGCTGCCACAGGCGCTATGAGTTCATGTACACATCAGTTCTCTTGTTCTGGAAGAAGCTGCTTCCTTGGGGTTGTTGATGCCCCATGGCTCTTGGAGTCTTTCTCTCTCCTGTTGCATAGGTCTCTGAGGCCTGTGAGAAGAGGTGTTTTCTAGGCTTAATGTCTCCCTCAAAAAACTCTAGGTGATTCCCGATGGTGAGTGCTCTCTGTCACGAACAACTCCACATTTGGCTAAGGCTTCTTAGGATCTGGCTTGCTTCCATGTATGTGGACCTATCTGCATTGCCCCCGTGGCACGCCTGGGTTGGCTACCCAGAGGCTATTTAAGCTGTGAGCTGGCTTTCCCCGGGGTCCGAGGATTGTTCAATGTTCCTGAATAAACTGCATTGAAAAAAAAAATTTAAAAAGAAATAATTACCTAAAATGGCAATTTAAAAAAATAAAATAAAATAAAAAATAAATATCAAGTCAAAAAAAAAAAAAAAACTCTAGGTGAATTCTTGTAGCCTCTTTTCATTTGGCATCTTATTTTTAAAAGATTCTCTCTTCCTCTTTCTCTCTCAATTTTTTCAAGAAAGTCAGGGTGTCTCTGTGTAGCCTAGCTGTCTTGGAACTAGCTCTGTAGAACAGGCTGGCCTCGAACTCATGTAAGTCTACCTTCCTCGCTCTCCTGAGTGCTGGCATTAAAGGTGTGTACCACCACCTTCTGGCATCTTTTCATATTATGAATATATAAATTATTTCTAATACCATCATAAGAGAAGGGACATGCCAAGAATTTCACATCCAGTTACTAAGAACCAACATGAATGTAATGAGTCTGCTTGGTATCATGGAGACAAGACCTGTACTGGCAGCTTGAGAAAATAACTTGGTTAGTAGCCATCCTTCAGTGTCCACATGTCAAGAAGACTGAGAAGATTTAGGTAAGGGGGACTCTAGCTCTACTTGGAGGGGCCTATTTGTTTTAAGGCAAAGATAAAGTTAAAAGTCAAGGGTCTTGTTTCAGATGACCTTGTTGAATAATTATGGGGGTTGCACCTTCAGCCAAAATTTCCACTACTGTTTCATCCATCAGCACAATCATGTTAGTTCAACCACTGAGCTTACTGTTCTTATCAACTACCTGAATAGTATATAGGATTGTGGGTTACACCTGAAATATTCCTACTTCCCTTCTTTACCTCAACCATTTCTTCTATATCTCCAGTCTGAACTCACACGTTGCTCCTTTTTAGAAGCTTCCCACAACTCCCAGAGGGAGTTTCCCATAACCCCCATAGACATTTCATACAACCCCCAATGGGAGCTTCCTCTAACCTCCATGGAAGAATCCTGTAACCCCTGTGGAAGCTTCTTATAACCCCTGTGCTTCCTTTCCATCTGGAACAGATACTCCAGCCTTTCCCAATCAGAGCACTTGGCACACTGCATAGCAATTAGTGGCTTATATTGCCAACTTCTTCATTACATCACAAGCTTCGCAAGGCAAGGGTCATGGCACCGTGCCCAGCCAGACACCATGCCCTTCCATAGGAAATATGCGGTAGCTAGCTACTTGTGGAATATGCACAAGAATAATGAAAAGACCATCCAACGAGGATAGATCCTCAAAACCTGTCACAGGATGAGAAGGGGAAGCTGAGTACTTCCACATGGAGCAGAGTTTTTTCTGCACCCTGGAGAGTACTAGGGAAAACAGGATGTCAGAGTAGCCTTAGACACTCAAGGGTTGTGAAGAAAATTGCTCCAGTGGCAAAATGGAAAAAACCCATAGATCAAAGGTGTAAAACTATAAAAGTATAGTATAACTGAAGGCAAACTTTTTTTTAAAGATAGAGTTGATTTGCTGACTGGGGGAATGCATCCCTCTGACTGTTGATAAATACACTTATTAAGACTTATGAAGTAGCAAATTTGTGGTGATACATTTACGTGTGTGTGTGTGTGTGTGTGTGTGTGTGTTCACTTGATCCTAGACCTCTACAGGGGATGTGATGTCACTGAATACTTGGCCAAGGTCTCACAGTAAGAAGAACAAGCATAAGGCCAAGATTGAAATCCAGGACATCTATCCCTACCCCCCAAACTCCAGTTACATTATCCTTGTCTATGAAAGTTTACAACCCCAAGATCCAGGCAGAGACTAAATAATCTCTTCCAGAATGGCTACTGAGAATTAAAGAATGCCACTAGATGAAATGACAAGCTGGTGCCATGAAGCCCTGTTTCTATGGTGATGCCTCATTGTTACTGCTCAGTATGACCGGGCTCGATCCAACTGGGAAGTGGAACATTCTAGAAACTTGATTTGTTTTGTGAAGACTACAGCCTTTGCATTTCCCACTCTTCCTAGGATACCTTCTCTCTTCGCCTTCTTTTATTTTAATTTCATTTTTCTATTTTGACGTGTATGAGTATTTTATTGGCATGTATTTCTGTACATGGGTGCCAGATACTCCCAGAGGCCAAAGAGAACATCGAAGTGCTTGAAACTGGAATTGCAATAGTTATGAGCTTCCATGTGCATGCTAGGAATCAGATCCGAGTCTTCTGAAAGAGTGCCCTTAACCCCTGAGGTATCTCTCCAGTTACTTCTTTTTAACTCCAACTGAAGCCTCAGATATAATGCTTCCAAGTTCTTGACTCATCTTTAATGCTCTCTGTAGTCATTCTCCCTTATAGCAACCAGATTTGAATGACATACTCCCCCCACCCATTGTCTGGATCAGCTAAAATAAACCACATGGTTACCTACCTATGGTTTATTTGGATATGAAAGCTATTCCATAACATTTCTTTAGTCATCAATGTGCTGTCATAGTTGGACCTGCAATAGTCAAGATTAGAGTACATTCCCAAGAAGCAGAGATGACACCTTTCTAGATAATCATCTAGTGTAGTAGGAGGGCCTAGTTATTGCTCCAAAATTAATGAATAACTTACTAGATAGTATGACGTCACAGTGACCATTAATAAGAATAAGACAAGAAGCTGGGTATATATATTCAGATGTTGCTTGATTCAGAAACTTAATATCAGTATAGCATGGATTTGACCTTTACCTCACTCTCTACAGTGATGATGATTCTCTTCATCAACTCTTAGATGTAAAAGGTATAACCAATCACTAATTCGAATTTATAAACTTTCAAAACCCTGTTATCACCATTTGATGAAGAAGCAAAAAATAAAACAAAAAAAGTCAGGTATCAATAAAAGGCCTTCCCTTCCCTAGGCATGCATGAAAGTATCAGTAGCTACTAGGAATAATATTAAGTGGAAATATGTCAATCCTGAGAATGCTATTTACGTATAAGCCTAGGGAGAACAAGGCTATGGGTTAAGGAATGAATTCTGTGATATAAATCTTTCTGGTTCCTCCATATGAGATTACCAAATGCTCCATTTTGTTGTTCTATAACATTCTTAAAAAGTAGAAGCTTTTTACATTAGGTCACAGGGCTTCCAGCTTTATGGAGAGAGGACTTCATTAGAATTCTTCTCCACATTTAAGTGTTTGTAATTTGTTGTACAAATGTTTATCTGAAAAAATAACGTTTATGTTCAAGTATTTATGGATAAAATGATATAATGTCTGGTATTTACTTCAAAATAATCCAGGCATGGGTTGGAGCTTGGCAAAGAGACAATTTCCGAAGTCGGACAAAGGGCATATGGGAGTTCATTTTACTTTTATGTAAAATTGACATTAGAGAAAAGATTTAGCAGTAATTTATTCAGGCCCATTGGGCCATCAATGCGGAAAGAAATGCTTCTCACAGGAACACCCCACTCCATTCCAGGGAGGTGTCTTCTACCTCTGGCAGAAGAAAAATCTCAGCTCACCTATACCAGGCTTTCAGTTATGCCTTACACAGAGGCTTTGGATACACTGTGAAGGGATGGGCTTGAGAAACTTTGAGATGTTTGACTTAGTAGAAATTGCTAAAATTATCTTTTAACTATAAGAGTTTGATAACTTCAACTTTCCAATTAGACAGTTGACTTAACTGTAACAAAAAGGCCTTCTCAGTGGAGGTCAGCCTGCAAGGGTGACTTGGGGACTGTGAGGAAAAAGCTGCTACAGAAACAGCATGCAGGGAACACTGCAACCTGCAGAGGATGACAGAAGTCTCCTGCTGGGATCAGGCGCATCACCCTCATCAGTTTCTTAAGGGTTAATAGACAAGGGAGCACTTCTGCCACTGGGTCTTTGAAAAGGCAAGGACTCGCATCTGCATCTGGAAACTCCCCTCCACCCTTCTCAGCTCTGTGCCTTCATCTGTTTTTCCACTTACTTAGCATAGCTCAAAGCTACATCACATGATACTCTTACAGCCCCACACACTTCTCCTTTACTGCATGTTGATCCATGCTGACTTGCATTATTCTTTGATTAGACAATTGCTGAGCAGATATTTAATCAATATTTGTTTACTCTCTAAAGAACTAACTGACTGCCCAGCATAAATGCTTTCATGGGTGATTCAGTGACCTTATGAAGGGTGCTGTTGAGAAGCACACCTAGCCTGTGCCTCAGTGCAGTAGACTGCATTGCAGGATGAGCATCCAGGGGCCACTAGTGCTTTCCTGAAAGTCAGCCACATCCTCAGCCTCGCTGGACGAACACCACACCTCGAGGTTGCTCTCCTTCATTCCACCTCAAGAATTCCTCCATTTTAGACAAACAGCTTTCAGAGGACAACGAAATAAAGGAGGCTTTGCTTTGGACAGTGCAGGAGCAGGTGCTGCTTTCAGGGTTTGGACAGAAGATGGCTCTCAGAACCTCAGATGGAGTCATTCACACTAAGGGGTAACCTGAAAAGTATTCACCTTAGGAAACAGTGGTTTTGTTTTAAAGTTCTGACTTTAGCATTAAGCAATCTGCTTCTTTTCCCCAAAGTATTTGATATGTGAAATATAAACGCTTTTAAGCAACACTTTCTTAAATCATTCTAACAGATTTCATGTACTTGACCATGACACCACAGATTTCCCCACTGTATCTCTCTGGGTTCTGGAGGAAACAGAGCTCTCCACATGTTTCCAAAGAGCAGACATCAATAAAGGAGAGGTGGAGAGTGATGGTGAAACTAGAGGTACTGAAGTATTGACAAGGTAGCAACAGTGGGCAGCCATGGCCATGGCCTGGCTGAGGCTCAAAGGGGACCGTGTACTAACCCTGATGTCTAGAAGCATGGATGAATGCTGGCAAGAGGACCTGGAGCTATAGAGCGAAGCCCTACTCCCAGGGGTGTGCCTCAGAGCAAAAGAGGAACAGCCCTTTCTCTTCTCATCTTCCCATGGCCAGCAGAGCTTCTTGGTGTTCCCAGATCCAACCAGCAGGGGAGTCAAGTAGTATTCTCTACAGTGCTGGCCTCTAGGAGAACAACAGAGAGAGGATCCCAGAAAGCAAGCGCCACCTCTATGTGGCCTTCAAACACAGCATTACCTCATGGGAGCCTTGCTTAGGAGTCGAAGGGAACATTTTTTTCCAAGAAAGCTTCTCTGAGGCAGAGCCAGAAGGAGAAACCAGCTCCAAACTCAAGGCTCAGTGAAGTGAACACAAAACATGAATATGAAAAGCAAGCAAAAGAAAAAGCAATTTAACTGTTATCACAACTTTGTGCTGGCTTCCCCGCACACTCTCCAAATTTCTTCTAGCGTGTGAAGCATGTGATGTAATAACAGTTCCTTAAGGCAGGCCTAATCTTCCTGCAGGTTTGAATTAAGATCTCAGGAATATTGGCATCACCTGAGGATCATGCCAAGTGCTGCATTTCAGTTTATACAATCTTCTGGTTCCCAGACTCTGTGACAAACAAACAAAGAAACAAACAAACCAAGAGACTTTGGCTGGACTTGGTTGGAGGCTTGGCTTTCTCTTCAGTTCTGGGAAACTAAATGGCAAATACATTTCCCTGCCCAGACAAAATTGTTCACTTTCTGATCCTAGCACTTCTCCTACCCAGCCCTTCTTCTTCTCACATTTGGTCTATTGCCTACCTAGCTCAATAGTCAAAACCTAAATCTTACAAGCTAAATATGTTGGAAGAATATAGAAAACCCTTTGAACCCTGGAATACTGTGGGGGAACAAGACAAGTGCTGGTAAAGCAGAAAACAGGGGGAAGGTAGGGAAAGATGAAGCAAAGAAACTAAGAAGAAAAAGAAAGAGGAAGAAGAAGAAGAGGAGAAGTAAAAGAAGAACAGGAGACCAGATGAGGCACTCTCATATCCAGGAGAGTCATGACACATCATAGCATCACATTATTCATTTCAGCGAACTGTAGTTGAATGCCTATCAAAGACAAGGAATACTCACAGACTTCTCCTCCAAGCTGCTCTCCTCTGCAAATATCCCCACTAGCATGAAGCTTTCTATGGTGCTCCCTTCCAGTAAGGACAAAGACTTAATGTTCACCCTCTACTATCTAGGGTTGTGGCTTTCCCTCTATCTGATCAGGGGCATCCCTGTGGGCAGCAGTCATTCCCGTTGATTCCCTCAGCCCCTCCTCAGGCTTATGTTCTAGCCTCTTTGGTATTCTCCCTCTTCTTGTATTCTAAATAAACTTGGCTAAAATGTTCCCTGGAAAAAGACCAGGAGGATATCATAAATATATTAACAAATGAAAGAGAGGAACAAAGAAGGGGGCGAGGGATGCAGATTTTGTAGGGTTAGCCTAAGTCTTGAGAATTGTCCAGTTTCACACTTTAGCCCGCAGTTCGGGAAATGAAATCTCAAAGACAGGTACAAATTAAAGAACAATGGAACCGCAGAGCAAGACAAGATTGTGAGATCTATCACACAGCAAGCGGTAAAGACACAGGCCTCTTAGATCCAGAATTTAGGCTGCAGGGGAGCTCAGTGTCTGAAGGCTCAGCTCCAAGTCTGGATCAGTTCCACTGGGCAGTAACATGGTAAGCAACATGGTAAGCTGGTCAAGATGGCGAGCCAGAATCAAGGGGTCAAGGTCATCCACAAAAGCCTCCCTGCTACCATACCTTCTGGGCTTGGTCACGATCCTGAGTAAGACACAGGGAGGCCCCCTTCACAAAAAGTCAAGTTGAATCAGAGATCAGACTCTGTAGAGCCTTTTCCTTTTCCATACTTTATGAAACACCAGTCATATGAACTGATTGGCCCGTTCTTTAATTACCTCCCCCTGAGGGGGGAGCAGCATTACCAGGCCACAGAAGAAGACAATGCAGCCACTCCTGATGAGACCTAATTGACTAGGGTCAGAAGGAAGGAAAGGAAGACCTCCCCTATCAGTGGACTTGGGGAGGGGCATGCATGAAGAAGGTGGAGGAAGGGAGGGATTGGGATGGGAGGAGGGAAGGAACCACAGGGGGGATACAAAGTAAATAGAGTAAAATTAATAAAGAAATAAAATAAAATAAAAAAAATAAAACACCAGTCATTAAGCAGAGAAGTTGCTCATGGGTTTCTCAAGCTTATTATCATGAATGCCTTGGTTTAGGGACAATCCCAAGCCATGTAGAAAAATTTTCTGGTCTCTACCTACAAGATAGCATATATATCTATCTTGCCATACATTCCAGAGAGGTAAAATCACCCCAGATGGGAAGCAGTGGTTTCAGAGAATCATAGAATATCAGTGCGGTCATGTGACTCTGAAGCTCACTCACAGGTGGAGAGATGGGTCCAGGGTGCTGGGGCTGGCCCTATTATCAGTCCATGACACCTATGATCTGGTCCCTTGGTTTCTGTGTGATGTCCTTGTCCTG